>NC_133253.1:22240000-23710000 GCF_048772165.1 Typha angustifolia
CTACAACACTTCAATACAGTCAGGAGGTTTTTAACTAAAAAAGATGCAAAGAGTATATTGGTCTTGGGGCGAAATACATGCACTGAGAATGTCACTCATTCAATTTTAAAACTGAGAAATGCCAGCATCAACACCTTAGCTGAGGGGGCCTGAACTTGTAGGCAAACTGATTCCAAGTGTTCTTATCTGCAATAAAAAGATGAGAGTCAATAACCTTTGCACATAAAGGTGGAAACATAAATATGCTGTAGTGCAGCAACAGTGAACCTTCCAGCTTGACAAAACCTAGCAATAAAGCAAGATGACAAAAGGGCATTGAGCAAAAAGACCATATGAGATGGACAGAAACTGAAGATAAGCACTTTTTAAAACTTGAAATCAAAATTCACTGAACATTAACCTAATCAATTAAAAAATATATATAACACATCATCAAAATTCAAACTAGAAAACAAAATACAAGGTCACAGAAATATATCAAGCTCCAATAATGTCTCACTGTTGCATGTGTGGTAACATATATCTTTTCTTTGTTGTATTATTTCAAATGAAAAAAAAAAACTTTAAAGATCTTATAACATTCATGCACATATAAGTAGATACACCTCTCCTTGAACCTGAAAAGCCAGACACCATGGAAAAAAAGTACCTTTGTCAATCACACGATTGTTAGCTAGTGAAGCTAAGCCAAATAATGTAAATTGCTCATATGTCTACAACTAACATTAATGAGAATCAATCATCCATGATATGGTTGAATGGCCCTATTGCAATGAAATGAAAGGAAAGACTTTTGGCAGCCAGTCATCTTGCTAACACCCAAGTATGCCCCCTCCCCCCACCACCCCAAAAATAAATAAATAAATAAGAGGATGGTCTATTAGTAGCTAAAAAATAAAAATCTACTCCAAGAAGAGAAGATTCCAAGAGTATGTCACATGACGAACTTCAGATGGAACAACTGTTCACCAGGACTTCAACTGAGCTATAGCCCTGCAGCTAGAAGCCTAATAATATGGAATGGTATGTAACAATAGAAGAAAGCAAGCAGTTTCCTTTCTTGAAGGTCTATAATGGCAAAAACGTGTGACAAAGACGTGATAACTATCAACTCAGTACTAGGGCGGACTAGGCGCTCTTCATTAGAATATATCAAAAAGGTAAGGATAACTAAGACAAATATTGGGCGTTGCATGTATGCAGAAGAGATGACTTCAGCAAATGTTTTAGTTGTTCATTCATATGAGAAGTGCATAAGAAGATTATGTTCAAAACAATACAAAAAGGGATCCCATAGCATATCTAAGATCACGACACTCAATAAGACTTATCTATATTTTGTATAAATAACACCAGCCACTGGGCATAAGTAATTTATCCTACTTTATGTTCCAAAGAACCCTATCTTTTGCAGTGATAACCGAAAGAGAACTTGAGATTTTGATAAAGCACAAGTGTCTATCCTAGGAAAAATTGTTCCACACTTTCAGAATAAATGTCAAAATACATCGATCCCCCCTCTCACTCCAAATTAGTGAGGGTGACAGATCAGAATTACTAAGTATCCTATATCCTGCAATTAAGAAAGACAGGAGGTAAATATTGCAATGCTAGCATAAACGGGTAGTCAGGACGAAAAATTTTCCCAACATTATTTTCCTACTTCTAAGAGGAGCCTCAAAGAGTTACAATAAATCTAGCCAATACTTCTTTATAGAGTAACACATGCCCAGGTATTTTCTAGAGAAGTACAAAACCTTGAAACTTCTTTAACAAGTGAAGACATTATGTAATAGATGCTGCAAGGAATGAAAAAAAAAGATAAAGAAAACTTATTTTTTTTATTGGTGATGGTGGATTGGAAGGGGGGGATGTTGGTTCATAAAGCATCAAAAGATTCAAACAAAGTAACCTACAATAATTTGACAAGTTCAGTGTACATCAATCAAGAGGTTGAAACTATAAGATGATGCAACTTGTAGAAGTTATTACATTACAGATAGAAGGACATAGGAAAACTCTAAATTATCTGCTCCTTGGGTTAACTTGCATGAGCTACACCAATGAGAAGTAATTTAGTGGAAAATCTCATGAAATGTATTTCTCTTGTTGTTAAAAGAATATTAATCATGTTAAATTCCAAAATGCCTTGAAATCAAATCCATTTATCAGATCCAGAAGTGCCCTGAAATCAAATCACTGATCTCTCTCCATACTATGCAAAAGATAAAAATCCCTAAGATGATATTTCTAACTGATATTTCAATATAGTAGCAGCCAATAGATTACTTGGGCATAAGGATCTCTTCTTATTGCTGTTGATTATGACGCCTCTAAAATAAAGCTTGATTATTAAGAACTTATTTTTCGAACCTACAGAAGAAGGAAACTAAACTCATAGCCACCCTGAATGAATAACTGTTACAAAATTTTAATGCAATCTAAATACACACCACAATGCTTGACGGTTAAGCTCACCTCTATGGTTGAGGTACAAATTATGCCTAACTTCAATGTTTAAAAACTTACGCTCCCTTCATATGTTTCACCAGATAAGCATGCATAAGCTCATATAAGACTTAGGTGACCCTTAATTCTATTATTTTTCAGTTGTAATCACTCATATAATTACAATCCCTGTATAGAAGCAAACGTCTATCTTCCTTAGTCCTTTAAATCTTTTTAATTCGGTCTACGACTATTTTGCACATATTGTTCATTAAGTAGTTTCATATAAAAAGCTTTGCGAGATCCTTCCACCAATCTGCGAACAATGGCTGACTTCTAAGGCATTGCCTAATATTTAAAGCCGGTACTTAGGTTGCAAGGAGCACAGAAGTAGAACTAATGGAACTCAAGAATATCCCATCTTGACTCATTATCTCACTCTATCAATCACTAGATAGCTGCAATTTCAAATAATTGTCCACAAGACCCAGCATATCAAGCAAATATGTCATTAGTAGGCAACTAGTCTCATTCTTAGCAGTGCCTTAGTATGTCCTAAGTAAAAACCTCCAAATTGGAATAATAGCATGAATTTTCTTAATTTACAACAGGTTAGCACATTAAGCACAGAATAAAAAAACTGCGATCTGACAAATAAAAGAAAAAATAAATTTAGAAAGTTAAATTTTGATCAACTTAAAGAATAGCATGTAATAATCTAATTTCAATGTTTTCCCCTATGTTGCTATGATACTTACAGGAATATTTTGGAGGTTTGAGAAATATGTTTGAACACTGTTTCCAAAGATCTAGGCCATGTATCTCATGCTCCTTATTTCAAAGTCCAATTAGCACAGTCAGCACTATCATAATAAAGGATATTGTGCATGAATTAAAAAAAAATTAAAGGAGAACCTGGAGTGCAAAACATGTGAACATTCAAACCAAGAACCAGATTTCCGAGCACAAAAAGCCAGACTTCATAGGTTCAAGATTATGATAAAAAATATTTATATAAATATAGAAGACAAATGGCAGTATCATAACAGATCATCTAATTATAATGTCGTGGACTATTACTGCAGAGACCATGCTGGGCTCATAAAAGAAACTTCCGCAATATATGAATCCTCAACAAACGTATACGAAAAAAAGCAGACGATTACCTAATTAACACATGCTATAATAGATATAATTAGATTAAAATCAACAAAGAAATACCAATATCTGTGTGTTAAGAATGTACTAAATTTGAAGAAAGAATAAAGAATTCACATTTCCTGTACATGATGTTACATGAGTATATGTGTATGCTACAATTTCAATATTACATACAATTATGTACATTAATCAAAGAGCATGACTACGGAGAATCAATGCACTGGTTCAGATTTTAACATGAAGACTTACATTTCAAAATTTGCTACGACAGGCCCCTCCAACAATTGCAGGCGATCTCTCTCCCTTGACCACTAAGTTATCTAGTTGCTACTGAACGGTTGGACAAACACCACAAGAACGATTGCCCCAGTCTGCCAATTCCTCTTAAACTGAAAGTAGTCGCTGTTGGCCGATGTCACTCGGGCGATAGACGCCTTCTCTTTGAATGCTCAATTTCTCGCGACTTGCTTCTCACGCTAGATGATCGTCCTCTGTCCCTGTCATCATCGCGTTCTGAATCACGTTCCCTGTGCCTATAGTAATCACCATGACGATCTTTGTCATCCCGATACCTATCTCTCTCCCTCTCTCGCTCCCTTTCCCTCTCCCTTTCTCTGTCCCTCTCCCGGTCTCTATCTCTCTCTCTCTCCCTATCCCTCTCCCAATCACGGTCCCTTTCACGACCCAGATCTCTATCATCACGATGCCTTCTATCAGACCAGTCTTGTCCAGGACCCATATCCTTCTCCCTCTCAACCCTCCTATCTGAAGCCCCAGACCAATCGCGATCAGGAGCCCTCTCCTTCCCATGGCTCCCTTCACCATATTGTTGGTCTGATGCAGCATCATCCCCATAACTCGACTGCTCTTCACCTCCCCATCCACCCATGCTTGGATCTGGCCACATGCCAACACCACCAGCAGCCATCCCTCCCCTACCAAAGAAAGCAGGGTTAACATGAGGAGCTACAACAGGAGGGAATGAAGGCATCAGTCCGGGAAAAGGACCAGATGTAGGTCCTCCAGGAAAGCCGCCATACCCAGCACCCATCCTCCCCATTGCAGCTCCATAGCCAGTTGGATCAAAGCCTTGACCCAACATAGCACCCGGATGCAACATTGGCGGGGGTGGAGCAACCATGGCACCATTCCCCATAATCCCTCTGCCGCCAACTGGCCCCATCCTGTTCCTCATGTTCCCCATAGGTCCCCGGTTCCCCATTCCACCCCTTCCCCAACCTCCACCACCACCGCCTCCACCGCCGCCTCCGCCACCTCCACCTCCACCTCCACCACCCCCGCCCCTTCCATAATTCCCACCCACTAGAGCCCCACCACCTCCTCTACCCTTCTGACCGGGAGCAGATGTCTGGCCCACCATCGCCTGGTGACTTCTGACCTGCGCCTCGCCCATCCGCCTAACTGTGTGAGGAGCTGCAAAAGCCACCACACAAGGCCTTCCATTAAACAGGTGCCCATTCATGCCCTCCTTGCAAGAAGCTGCAGCCATCGGATCATAGAAATCAACCTGGCAGTAACCCTTAGATTTTCCACTCGCCTTCTCATCAAAAAACTTCACTTCCTTAACCTGTCCATACTTGCTCAGCTCCGCCTCAAGATCCGCATCCGTGGTCCACCAGTGCAGCTCCCCGACGAACAGAGTCGTCCCTCCCGCTCCTTCGCCACCTCCACCGTTAACGTTTCCAACGTTTCCTCCCACTACTATAGCGCCTCCACTTTGTCTGCCCTCACCGCCAAAGTTACCCCCTTGCCTCTGAAAATTACCGCTTTGCCCCTGGATCTCAGGGGGCCTAACAACACTCGGCGCCGGGGGCCTCGCCACGACTCCCGTTTCACCGCCGCCGCCGCCCCTGAACCCTTGATCGTTAAATCCAGCAGATCTATCGACCGGGGGCCTCTCGATCTTGGGATCTCCTGCAACCCCGGGGATCTGAACCTTCTCCGGCGGGTTCACCGCCGGCGGCAGCTGCGTCGGCGGTGGCGGAAGCGGCGGTTGGTGGGGACGAGTTTCCTCCTCCCTCGAAAACCCCGAGGCCTCGTTGCTCTGGTGGATCGTGTGGAGGAAGCCCTCGCCGACGTTGACGTCGTTGTACAGGTCGTCGTAGTCGTCTTCCTCGCCATAGAACTGCTCCTCGTCTTGGACGGCAGAGATCGCCTCGTTGCGGTGGAATCCGGCGCCGCCGCCGCCGGCGAAGCCCTCGCCGCCAGGATCCATAGGAGAAGGACGAAGGCTAGGGTTTGAAACAGCAGTCAATAAGAGGGGAGAGGTCGAGCGTAACCCTAATCTTAGAATATTTTCGAAGCAACGGAGGCGGAAATAGGTTGGTCTTAATTCGCTTTCTAATTGTTTTCACCCTTTCTGATAGTGACGTGTCGCTCTTTATCCGAGTGCGGCTTAACCTTCGGAGATCCTTCAACCAATCCAAGCCGTTCCTTAGACCAGATGGGTTTCTACTGCCCAACTTGAGCCGGATCCGCTGTTTGATAGGTAACACTAAACTGCTACTAATTAAGTGGTGAAAAAAAATAAAAACTAATAATTGGGTTTTTTTTTTTTTTTCTCTTTCAACAACTATTAGCATCCAATTTATTTTTTTAATTTCCATTAATATATGTGTATTTGATTTGTGCACTACTCATGATTATGCTTACATAGTGCTCTAAATAATTATCCATATATTTCGTGTGTGATTTTTGTGTCATGTATGCCTTTATCCTATAATTAATTATTCATTAATTTAGATTAGCAAATCTAATTTTATACCCGGGTAGGATTCGGATCAGGTGGATAAACTATTAATCAATTAGCAAGAGTTTTGAACTCTGGCCTGATGAATTCTAGAACTTCCACACGTTATCCGACGAACGACGAACGACGAGCTAAAATATAGTAGCCAATCAAGGGCTACCGAGTCCGGATGTAGGAAATTCATGTATCCTGGGCTGCAGGCGAATAATTCAGACCTCCGCTCCGTCGAGATCTCATCCAACGGTTCAGAATCATCTGAAACCTTGGCGCCGAATGCTGCGGGCCACCACGGACCTCAACGGCCACGTTACCGGCACCGCCGCCTTCGTCGCCCTCCTCCACCACCTATATATACATCCCCTCTCCTCCTCCTCCAAACCACCCCACCAGAAATCCCAAAACCTAACCCTAACCTATTCCTCTCCTCCTCCTCCTCCTCATCCTCCTACCACTCGGGAAGATGTATCGCACGCTGGCGCTCGTCTTCCTCCTCATCGCCGCCGCCTCCGCGGAGGCCATCTCCCCAGCGGCCGCCCCATCGCCTTCCAAATCCACCACCGCCACCACCCCAGCCCCTGCCGCCGCCCCTACCAAGCCGGCCCAAAAGGAATCTCCAACGCCTGCCCCGGCAGCCGTGACACCATCGCAAGCGAAGGCGACCGCGCCGGCTCCCGAATCCCAGTCCGATCACCCCGTCGACGGGCCCATCTCCGACGCCCCCACCGCCGACAGCCCGCCTTCGCCTCTATCCGCCGACTCGCCCGCGACCTCGCCGGGTCCCGCAGCTGGTGACAACCCCCACAGTGCAGCCAGCTTCGTGAGTGCGCCCATCTTGGGCGGTGTCCTCGCCGCCTTGGTGGCCGCGGCCCTTTAAGCAATGGCGTTTGAATTGGGTTGGGAATTGGGATTGTCGTGAGAGAACGAACTCCTCCATGTCAATGCTTTTTGGAGAGGGTTCGGATTGTTTATGTTATATTTATTTCTTTATGAAGGGGTCATCCATCTATTGAAGTCATTATTGATTACTCTTTGCTTTGGGCTATCTGGATAATTTAAAGATGCCACTTCCAGACATGAAAGAGTATATTTTCTACTGGAATTTTTTTTTTCTTTTTGGCCTGTTATTATATCATTTTTCCGAATCTTTCATAACCCAGGCAAGCATTTGGTAGATGATCTAGCGAAAGATTTTTCATTCAGGTGACAGTGGCATACTAATTACGTAGTTTCCACTATGCTTTAGGGGACTGTAGCAAAGTCCTTGACCTTTAGAAGGATAAATTGGTTTGTTTTTAAAGAGTCATTTACTAGTGGAATAACTTTCATACATGACAAAGGTTATACCAGTTTTAGGTTATTAGAATATTTTGATTGTGAACAAGTAAAGTTGTATAATTATTTATGATGTGTTATGAGAAATAGATATATTTTAGTAAATAACTAAAATAAACTTTATAATAGAATGGAAGAATAAGAGGAGAGAAGAGAGAGAGGAAAGAGAGAGGAGCCAATAATTGAAATGATATCTTTTTACTAGTATAATAGTAATTAATAAATATAAATATATTGGATAGGAAAAAAAAGAAACTAAGCAAACTAGTATTAAGATAATCTAGAATAAATGTATGCTTATTTTATAAGTGAATGAAATTATGCTAATCACACATAGGCCAAGTATAGTTGTCAGAGAATGCTGCAGAGGGTTGAGATATATCTCATTCACTTTTCTCTGCCTTTTATTAAATTAGAGGGTTTAAAAGTTCTTATTAGCAAATACTATTTATGTGTGATTAGTATAGTAAACTAGTATTAAGATAATCTAGAATAAATTTATGCTTATTTTATAAGTAAATGAAATTATGCTAATCACACATAAGCCAAGTATAGTTGTCAGCGAATGCTGCTGAGTGTTGAGATATCTCTTATTCATTTTTCTCTGCCTTTCATTAGAATAGAGGGTTGAAAAGTTCTTATTAGTACGGGTGTAAACGAGCTGAGCTTGATCGAGCTTGGCTCTAATTAAGTTTGGATTGAAATTAATTTCAAGTCTATCTTTGTGATCAAGCTTGAATTGAAATAATTTCAATCCGAGCCAATTTTAAACGCGAGCCAATTTCGAGCTTAAACAAGCTTAAACGAGCTGCTCAATTAGCAATTTCGAGTCTTATCAATTTCAAACCATTTTCAAGTTTGAGCAAGTTTGAATTAATTTAGGCTCGAATTAAGATTAAAATAAAACCTAATTCAACTATAAAAATATAAATATTACCAAAATATAAATTACAATTAACAAAGATAATTATGTCAAAAAACTAAAAGCAACCAAAATATAAATTACAAACAATAAAGATAATTGTGTCAGAAAATAATGACTGAAATTCTAAATAGTTTATATTAATTTGATATTACTTATATATATATATATATATATATATATATATTCGAACCTTATCGAGCCAACGCGACCAAGCCGGCTCGGGATCAAGCTTGGCTCGAATTTAATTTGGAGCCTAGCTTTAATGATCAAGTTCAGCTCAGCCTATTTTTGAGCCGAGCTTAATCGAGCATTATCGAGTCGAACTCGAGCCGAGCTCGAGCCTGCTTGATTATTTTGACAGCCCTACTTATTAGCAAATACTGTTTTCTTGACATATTACTCGTTTATTTCAATTGAAGCATAAAGACAAGACTTATCTTGACGATTAAAATGACCAGATTGAAGAATGTCACAACTGGCAAAGCTCATGTTTTACTCTAAAACATATCCCGGTTAGAGAGCGATCTATTCTGATTAATAAAACTTAAAAAAAAACTAATTTGGTTAAACTCTGTAATCAATGCCAATATTACCAATTAGAATCGGTACTTTTTGTTGGGCCAAGCAACTTTCATTTCCAACGATGACACTGAAAGAAAGGCATTAGATTAGTATAAGAGGAGTTGGCAGAAGTCTTCTGTAGATCAATCAGTGAAAAATTTGGAGAAGACGCATTTAAGGAAACATAACTTACTAATTCGGGTAGAATTCATCAGGAGCAGTGGGCAACTTCCATTTTTTAATTTTCTTTTCACGATCTTTGCCTTTTGAAACTGAACGCAAATTAAATTGATTCAAGTAGTTTATTAACTTCCATGCTTACGCAAAAGACTGGACACCTGCATCAGCTGAACGCAACAGCAGGTTTCATATTTTGGTTCCATAGTAATAATTATTCCAACTTCTTATACTAATATAAGAGAATTTATACTGATATAAACTAATTTAGTATTTAGTTGTATAGTAGTGGAGTATAATAATTACACTAAATATGACATAAAGTTTAAATAATACCTTGGTAAATGAGAAATAAAAGTAATACGTGAATGAGGAAAAGAAAGAGGATGAAAGAAATTGAGATTGAAAAGATAGTTAAAGTAATGTCTTTTTAAAAGTAAAACAAGAACTAGTAAATATAAAATAGTAGACGAAAAAAATTTTATGAGAGCAGTAAGTATTACTATACTAATATAAGACTAAAGTGAATATCTAGTTGCGCTAATACCAATATACGAGAGACTTATGACCTTTGAACATCAGCAAGCATCCCAAGTTTCCAACAGCACACAAGTTTCTTTTAGGTCTCCTGCTGACAGTATTATAGGCAAGCCATTGTACCAGAGAGTCCATGGTTCGCAAAACATGAGACAGCTAACAAACAATGCAGGAAAAGCATCCGTCTCAAGACCTTCAGGTGGTGATGCATGGAGATACTTCAGGAGCAAAATGGAAGAAAATACAGCATGAGCACAATAGCAAACGCATAATTAACTCCAACAGAGACCACTGGTTTGTTGGAGATTAAAGGAAACAAAGCCATATGATTTCATCTCCAGGTAATACAAAAAAAGATAGTCATCCTTTCCTCTAATGCCTTGACTAACCAGAAAGGAAAAAAAACATTAAAAAATCAATAATCGAGACCACAATGCTATCCACACTTAATAAACACCATTGGCAACAGCAGAGGTATTCGTGGGTCATGAGAAACATGGAAAACTTTGATGCTACGATGAGAGTTAATTAGCTTGTCATCATGATGGAATCACATGCCTGAAGTGCTTGGCCAGCAAAATACCTGACATCCACATCAGGGTCCTCACTGAGGTCAACCAAACAAGGTCGTAGTGTCTGTTCCACAACCTGGAAAGACGAACCCCAAACACAACAAATTTTGGTTTTCATAACAGAAATAACTAACCTCGAAACATGGAAAAACAAGACTAATGTTGACAATTACTTACAGAATGGTCCAGTATCGGTACTAGGGACTGCATCACCTTTGCCACATTGAATTTAATGTTTGGTACCCTGGAGAAGTTGAAATTAATAGCAACACTCAAGGTAGTAATAATCAATTAAACATCTGCAGTTTGTTCAATTAACTAACCTGTCCTTTGAGGCAGTAATAATCACAGGCAGTAACTTTTGGCTCGTGATATCAGAACCCAACACAGGGGCCAAAAGAGAAATTGCTTGTAGAACGGTCATACGATACAAATAATGTGGATTAACGATCTTCTCCAGCACCTATATGCAGCATTAACACAATATCTTGATAAAAGGAATAATAATTTAAAGGGTTAAATTATTTTACACCCTGTGAGGTTAATTCTAAAAATTAAAAATGCCCTCCCTATATTTTGATTTATATCCCTTGGCCTTATTGTCGCGTGAATAAAATTGAAAATCCAAATGGACATAGTGAAGATGCAATATTACTATAATCTCCTTATATTATATCTAGGGTAGACAAAAATCAGACTTGACAGCAAACATGCAAAAAAAGGCCCCTATTGTATTACAGATTTGCATTAGTTTGAGTAAATTGATAAGAGATTCGCATTTGTTCCAGTAAATTGATAAGAAATTTTACTGTGCAAGAGGATTGAAATTTGTAATTATCTTGGCAAGAATGAATCCGCCAACTGTTTCCTAATGATTTCTTTCTAATTTTCCCAGATTCATTTTAGTTCAAACCATAGGTGGGGGACAAAGTGATAGAAAGCAAAATATAATTTTTGATTTAGGCTAATCACAAGGGGAAGAAAATATTTATCATGAAACTAAACCATAAGCATAAAAAAGAGTCCTTAGACCTAAAGCAATTTAATAAAAGATGAAATACCAATTAAAAAAATTGATACGGACTTGAAGCCATGATATGGTTACAATAGTGGCTAAGGTGCACAAGGGTGTTGCACCATTCTTCTCTACTTAATAGTATAGAGTGCATGCAGCACGCCATGAAGCACGGATACTTTATTTAACCCTCTACCGACATTAGGTACATACCGGACCTTGATACAACCTTGATAAGGCCCAATACATATCGAATACCGCTGGAGAAGTATCCGAATTAAGAAAAAGAAATTTAATTTTTCAATATGTCTTTGATACAGTGAAATACGACTCCGGTATATTTTTTAATCATCCAATCCTTTTTTATGCTAATTGCTGATACAAAACAAATACATTAAACACATTAAACATATAACTTGAAATTTATCGGAGATCCAAATTAATTGTTGATTAGTAGTTGACTTAGGTTTAGATGTTTCACTAAAATTTTGAACTTCATATCAGTTTTTGTTACAATATTATTTCAAAGTTATATACATATAGATACTAAATCTGTAACTTTTTTTCTTATTTCATCATTTCTAGGATATTTTCATTTTTTACCATATTTTATTATTATTATTTATTTTTTGGCGTATCTATGTTGTATCTATATCCTACTATTTAAATTTTGTTGTATCCCCGTATCTCATATCTATATCCGTGCTTGACAGGCAACATGTCTGACATATAATCCCCAAAAATATGTCAAAAGAACTACTACAATATGGTTATCTCTCGTTAGCATCGGATACCAATAGTCTAGTGCGTGCTCTCCCTCACCAATGAGGAGTGGGTAATTAGATCTGAATAGCAAGCCAAATTGATAAAGCAAGTCATCCAATAATCTTTCAACTCCACTAACCCATAGGGATTCAATTTGCAACAATTCAAAACTAAGAAAGTTATACCAAATATAACTTAAAAAGAAAAGAAAATGATAAGATACCAAATTGTCTTTTTATGTCTAGCGTTTTCTAATGAATAATCTAGCCACTATCACAAAAATAAGGGAAAAAGAAGAATAAAAGATTAAAAATAATTAAAAATACTCCTCTTGTTGTAAGCTAAGAATTTGTTTGGATAGCCCAAATTACTATAGGATTCTATGAGAACTTGGCTTTCCTTAGGAAATTTAGAGGGGATAGGAAAATTTCCCTATTTGGGTGTTTGGATAATTTTTTGAAGGGAAGTTTTTCCATAGGAAACACACTCCTTTGCTGGAATTTTTTTTCCTACACTCTCTCCCTCACTCTCTTCTCTCTCATTCTCACTCTCACTCTCACTCTCTTTTCTCCTCCACCTCCTCAAACCAAATACCAACACGACCATCTCCCCACCACCTTCTCCTCTTCCTCCATCCATGACCACCTTCGCCTCCTCCCATCTCTCTTCTTTTTAATTTTTTTCTCCAAAATTTCATAAACTTTCCAACAAGATAAATTAAAGTAATCCTAAGGAAAAAAAGTCGCAAAGGATTCTCTACTTGTACTTTTCAATTCCTACATATAAAAATTCCAGAGGAAAATTTTCCTGACTTACCCAAGCAGGCCCTAAATATTTCGTAATTTGTAGTCTTGATTGTCTTACAAAGATTTATGCCACTTCCTTCTCACTAGTGCTATAAGAGCATTGCAGTCTGAAAGAGCAAGAAGTGTGCAATTAACCCAATCGCTGGACATGCTGTTTCCAAACATAACTATATGACCACAGCATCCACAGTCAGAGTGACTTACTCCAACTAATTCAAGACTGTACAAAATCTGTATGTGCAGCATGGATCAACCATCTCTATATGAATGTTTCCTGGTCCTACATAATTGGGATAGAGCTAGATAGCCTGGTTATCATCTTCTAGAAAATTGTAGTATTCTTACCAATCTTCTTCTATAAAATTACAAGGCATTTACACAAAAAAAAAACCCCTTTAGTTTGCAAAATAGCAAAAATAAGTTATTGTGTGCTTCTCTTATATAAATTATATGCATTTTATTATAAAAACGTATACATCTAGTATAAAACATGGATGTATTCAGTTTTAAGCATGGTTTGCCGGATCTGCTAATCCCGATCCAAGCTCGATCCAAACTCTCTCTCTTTTTCTTTTACTCTTTCTTCTCACTCTCTTTTTCTCTTTCTTCTCACTCTTTCTCTCATTCTTTCTCTTTTTCTCTCCTTACATATAACCATATTTCTCTTACGGAGAGATCTAGCTCCAACGAACTCCGACAAACTCTGATGAACTCCAATATATAATATTTTAATTTATTCCACTTTCTCCCTTTTTCTTCTCTTTTCTTTTTCTCATTTTTCTTCTTCAGTACACCATGATTTTTCTTTTTTTGGTTTGATTTTCTTCATTCACTCTCTTTCTAATCTCTTCTTATTTTCAATTTTCATTGCACCATAGTTTTTCTTCCTTTATTTTCTTATTTTTGATAAAAAAATTTCTAAAAGTTTCCTACATTATTAAATCATATTTAGAATTTTACATAATTAAAAAGTTCAATACGATCCAGGCAAATGATCCGACCGATACGTATTAATTTTTTAAAAGGCCGATATCAATCTCGATCCCAATTTTTCAAACCTTAGTTTAAGACTCCAATCTTGCTATTCCTAATACATAGGGGCTTTTCTTTTGGCTATAAAATTACTAACAAAGTATGGATGCAAAAAGGTGAATGTCAAAATAAAATTCACACAATTGTACGAAAAGAACAAAAGTGGAAATATATAATCATATAATTATGGCAAACCTGTGGAACTATATGTTGGGCCGCCCATTCAGGTCCAAATTCTTCTGCAAGACGTCTCAAGTTATTAGCAGCCGCATCTCGAATAGAAAAGACCTGCAAGTTTCGAGCATGTGTTTCAAATAAAGCTATGACAACCATCGATAAACAGTACATGGGCGAAAAATTGGATATTATTTTTAAAACAATCTCAATACAGCTTGTGATTATTTGTTTCCAATATTCAAAGATTTAGAAACTTGACTCGAAAACCCACCCAAGGCAAACTTGAAGATGTGCCCACTATCTCCTCTTGTCTTGAGTTTCAATACAACTTTTTATTAAGTATCCGAAGTTAGTGCTTAGTATTGTTATGAACATCTTCGTATATCGGCAACCATTAATTCATCATATAATTAATCCATGTGCCTTCTTATCAAAAGTAAGGAAATCTAGACAACTAGCAATGTTGCTATAATGGATCCCCGTAGTTTAAGCAGATCAAACTGCAAAAATGATAAAGCTAATTTACAACAATTAGCAAAATTAATGCCCATTGATTATATTTAACTTTGAATGTGACAGATCTACAAGAATGATAATGAACAGCAGTGACTATAAGTCCACATATCCATGCTAATTTCATGGAAAATATTGAATAACTCAATTCGAAGCAGTATACAGAAGTGACTTTTCTTCAGAGGCTTTGTGGTGTTGAATACTCTCATATAACTATTTTCCAATAGATGGATTATGGCCTGGCCTTGAGGGTAATCATGTTAGGTCTCTAGAATAAAAGAGTAAATCCATTAGTAGTAAATTTCATAGGATATCTACCCATGGAAACAAACTATTTTGTGCATGCACTGTTATAAAATGAAACTAAACGGGTATGCTATAAATGCCAAGGACGTGGACTGCAAGAGGGAGGTAAAAAGTTAGGTAAAAAGACAAAGAACTGGAATTGATTGTGTTGCATATAATTATTAGATAAGCAAGGACAAATCAAAATGTGATCAAAAGTTCATATCAGTGGAAGTGGACTGCAAGAGGGAGGTGAAAAGTTAGGTAAAAAGACAAAGAACTGGAATGGATTGTGTTGCATATAATTATTAGATATGCAAGGACAAATCAATGTAATCAAAATGTCATAATTTCATATCAGTGGAAATAAATTAATGACTTTTATCACAATCAGATTATAATACTAATAACACTAGACTGATACTAATTGCAACCAATCTATTAGAACAGATAATAATACAGGAGTACCTAAAATCACAGAGGAACAGAAGGAAGAAAGAAAGTGGTCATACCTTATCTTCCAACCACTGCATGCATAAAGCCCCAAGTTTGTCATTAAAAAAACCTACACCTAACTGACTGGCCAACAGAGGAATGTACTCAATTATTGCAAGTCGAACTCGCCAATGCCTATCTTCTGCAAGTTCAACAATTGCCGGTAGTAATGACTGGGAAAGGAGATCGATTCCAATCACCTGCATGGTCATTAAACTCTAGCTATATTGGATGATATATTAATAAAATCAAATAAAACCTAACTAAAGAAAAATGTAAAACATTATTCAATAAGACAAGGACATTAGAAAACGAAAAAATGGGGAAAAAATGCAATCAGTGTACCTGGTTTACTTGATCAAGCTTGCTAATAATATTGAGCCGAACATCAGGAAATTCATCTTTAAGCAGAGAAAGGAAAATTGGAAGCAGCTGTTCAATAGTTGCATCCTATAAAATTGCCAAAGATTAGTTTGCCTGCTTATAAATGAACAAGAAGTCTTAAGAGCAGATAGAAATTAAAATGCAGGTCATTCATCAATTCAGAAGAATGACCGAGGAAGAAAAATATGCAATGTAAATTCATTGGTACACATAATGTTCAGGGAAAGCATTACATAATGCTAAATTCTTGGGGGCAAATATACCATACCTTTCCAAGGACCGGTGCCATTCCCATAATTACTGAAGCTAAAGCTGACCGAACATGCTGGGAAGAATCAGATGAGAGTTCCTGAAACAATATTATCTTCTTAAGAGAACTCCAAGAGGAAGAAAATTACAAATGCACTAACCAGGATCCAAGCAGAGGTAAAATACATCACAATAGATCTGAGATATTTGAGGCATAGATACCTTTACACATGGAAGAATGTGTTGAATTGCAATCTGGGGATTTAAGATTTGACAAAACTTTGTCACTTTTCCTGCAGCTGCTATTCGCACTTCAGCCTCATTATCACGAAGAAGCCGAACATAAGCCGGCACCAAATCCGCTCTGACATAATTGAAGTTACAAAGCAAAATATATAAATATCCTGAAAAGAATATAACAATAGCAACTAAACAGACATAACAATTACCCAAACAATGGTAATGGTGAACTGTGAATCGCGAAACACTAAAGTAGCCATCATGGCACTTTTGGGCTAACCAGGCAGGCTAAAATGTAGGAGCCCGCTATTATGTCTGAACCATGTAAATACTATGGCCAGAGACCTGAATAGCTGGATGATAGCAAATTTACCATCCATGCTTCAACTTGTCAACTCTGGCTTTATCTTTCCATATGCAGGATGCTAGCCTATGTGTTAAATCACGTCTCTGGTCAACAATACTTCTTTAATGATGTTTGTCAATGTGTAGACATTATTTGGCCTTTTCTTCATTCCAACTCTCTATCTTTTAAGTTTTTATAGAACAATTTTCTGGTAATCAGGACCAACATTACATTAGCTTAAAGTTTGAAGTTTGTATCATATCTTTGATCACAATAATATAGAATTATAGACACAAAAAAGGTAATTGTTCAAGTTTCTACATATCCAGAATATTGGTAATTAAGAACATATGTTTTACAGGTCAACAACTTTGGTTCATATCACCCACTATAGCTCTTGTCATCCACCAAGTCCCTTACACAAATCACTTCTCACAAAGCTATCATTACCTTGTAGGTTCAGCACCAACAGCTTCACAGAGCTCATACAATTGATTTGCAACCATATAGCGCACACGCCAGGATTTATCCTGTTTAAAAAGAGAACAATGAGCATAATATACATAGTATCCTGACAAAGAGACATCTTACTTGAACATTTTGTCATCAACAACGATAAATAAAGAACAAAAAGCACTAGATAACATTGAAGGATAAAGACAGCTTCTCAAACTGAAGAAAACGTTTAACTTACAGTAACCAATCAAAATGAAGTTCATAATCATTCACTTGTATAGCATGCTGACCTGTGAGAAATTCACAATAACGGGAAGAATATGAGCTGCACAATCCTGGGTTTCCAAAAGCTTTCCAAGAGCAGCACAACCCTCAACAGCTAACAACCTTACAGAATCTTGATCTGAAATAAAAAATTATTAGATAATCTGGACAAACAAAGATGATAACATTTTAGGAAAAAAGAACAGTAAGAGGTGTTCATGTAAAATAAATGGAAAACACATTATAGAAGATCAGATCTATCCCAGATCAACTAGGAAACAAGTACTGTCTCAACAAATAACATAGGTAAGGCTAGAAAATAGAGCCAGGACCCAGGCAAAGAATATCATAATCCCAAAGAAAGATCGAAAGAAGCTCTAAAGTCTAAACAATTCAAATTGCAAGACTTGACCTCATTATACATCGTGGCAGAAAATCTTTGACTGATATGAAGTTCAATAAAAAGATTTTGGTTTGTTTTGGGAACAGAACCATGAAGAGTCATGTTCAAATTATATCCTGGTCAGCAATATTTTGAAAGGGACAGGTGTCATGAGGGCTAATCATGAAAAACCACTTGAATTTACTGGAACATATGAACTAGACCAATGAATGGTGCCAATGCTGGAACATTCATTTCCACAAAATATTGTATGTACCAGATTAAGTATGCTTTTACAACTGAAATCAATGTCTAATTGTACTTTGAAATACGCCAATTGCCTCAAGTTTCTTAATATCCTTGCTTAACCTGGTTCCTATAAATAAGATTTATACATGCTCGAAGCTCCTTCTAGTCTCCCTCCATCTATAGCTTCCACATGTAAGAGCTTGCATATCACCTTTAGGACACAACCTCAATTTTAGATATCCGAAGAGAACATAGTTATTATCTAAATTAAGACACCCCTTAAATGTATTTATCCTGAATAGAAACATCCAGAAGTTATCTCTACATTCCACTTATCCTAGTTAGGGCTCCATAATCTTGCTAAGCAACCAAACAAGTAAGTGGTGATGAGACAAAATCATCATAAGAATCCATGAAACTATAGTGAACAATGGAGGTATGTCTATTGTGTATAATCCAAAGGTGACCAACAAGTATGGGAGTGAAGTCTAGTGGAAAGGATAATGTTAACCAGATTATCAGTACATATGCCAATCTTTACTAGTAGGTCTAAGTAAAGTCACAACAATGAAGTGTCAATGTACGGGCATGTTCAACTCTAGCACTTTCTCAACAAATGGATGTCAATAACAAGATATCAAAACATAATAATGGATTTAAAAAGAAAATTAAAGTAACCAATGGATTCCTCTAGCAGTACATGGGTGATACATGAACATATTACTAGAGTCCAATTGAAAAAGAGAGAAATGCTATTTGGAATTCAGCAAGAATGGCAATGGGACATCTCAACCATGTGGATCATGCCTTAAAGTTGAGAAGTTGGCAATAGCATATGAAAAGGGGAATCTCGGAAATGACAGGACTGAGAGTCTAAATGACCAGCTAGAAGCCTATGTCCATTTCTTAGCATCACTATGACATAACGATAGAAGGAAGCACCGAGCAGGTTTTAGGTGAGTAGCTAAAATTAGACATGTTTTCATGAAAGGCTAACTCGTTAATGTATAGTCATCATAGAAAAAATGAACAAAGAAAAGAAAAACACAAGTACCATCCTGTGTTAAGTCATCAAATATTGACATTATTTCTGTCTTTAGATGGTTGGCTTCAACTGTAGCAGCAAACTTCCCTAAGTTTGATGCAGCAGATCTTCTCACCATAGGCATGTCATCTTGACATAGCTGCGCATAAGTTGCCCGTAGTTCTGTTTTTGATAGCTCAGGTGCACTCGGATAAACAATATGAAAAAGCCCACATGAGGAAACCCTAGCAGTGAACCACTCACCAGCTGCTAGTCTCTGAAATGAAGAGTAACAATACTAGAGAAGTTAATGAAATTGATAAGAAACTTTACCATATCACCAGTAAATGGAATGTTAAGTTTGAGTTGAAGGTGAAGAAAAGAATAATTAAAATATAAAAAGGGTAGAGCTTAGTTCATTCATGTTCATGAACAATTTATAGCCCCTCTTTGCTTCATTTACTTTCCAAAAAACACATAGAAGAAAGAAGAAATTGCTTCAACACAAAAAAGTTTACTTAAGAAACTAATATGAAATATCTATAGTGAGAAAAGTAACAACATTTGCTTTTATACTTTTTAGTCAACAAACAAGACATTAAAGAAACGACAAATTATAATAAACTGAATTGCAAGAAACATCATTTCAAAAGGTAAGTTGACGTTAAAAAATCAAGCAAAACATCAAACAAAAATCATCCTCATATACAAACATGATAAGATGGTAAATCCAGGATGATCATATGTATAAAATCATCACAAGGTTCTTCAGGCTATTACATGCCTAAAGTTTACTCACATTGTTAATCAATTTGAAAAAAGAAAATCAGTCTTGAAAGTTCTATCTGCATCGGCAAGTAAAACAACTAACCAAACCTCCAGTTACTTGGACATTCAGAAAAGCAAATAAAACTTACTATATGCTACTTTATCTAATCATGCAATCAATAAAGCATTGAGCAAAGATTAGACTCGTTATAAGAAGAATAATTTCTTTCCTTTCATACCTTCACTAATGGAATGAACGAGTCCACCAAATCGCTTTCCTTCATCTGGACACCAATTCGACATAGTGATTCAACAGCCTTATCCCTAACACAGGTTTCCTCCACAGTGCATAATGCTTCCAATGGCGGCAGTAAAACATGAGCATAATCAATTCCTCCCACATAGGGAAGAAAGACCCCCAACTCTTCAGCCATTGCAAGAAGGACCTCATCATCATCATCGTTGTTCTCACTGAGAAACGGAATCAGTTCCTTTCTAGTTCTTTCTTCACCAAGAGCCCGTGCAATAGTTGATAGCCGACGGATGGAATTTAACCGCAACTGAATGTCTTCATTTTTCAACTCGTCTATCAAGATAGCTATTGGGTACAGTGGCTCATCAATCATAGCCATCAGAATCTAAATTATGAGCACAGCTGCGGAGAACAAATATAGAGGGGAACAAATAGCAAAGTATTAAGGCCTAATGAAACATTTGAGCAATATAAGCAAGAATACAAAGAAAAAGATTGTAATTAAGCAACTAAAACCAGAAAGAAGTTATATTATGAAACTTGAATCAGAAATGGATCACTTGTCTGATACATAGAACCAAATTAAAACCTTGAGATAAAAAATTAACATAAATCTTGAAATGACAAATCCTAATACCGATACTTAGAGCCTTGAAACTAATATAAAATCTATCCTCAAGATGAATCCAAAATGTCTACCTAAGTACAGAAATGTTCTTTCCTCAAATAACATGTAAAACAGTATCATTATCTCAATGAGAATTTCAAGGAAATGAATTAGACAGCAAAAAGCATTGAAATTCTCCTGGTACCAGTGTGTTCCTAAAACACTTCTTATGAACAACCTATCACCTATTATACATCTCCTTAATATTGTGCCGTTTTAGTCACTATAACTCCTAAATGGAAAATACAAGAGGCAGCTAATGGAAAATACAATATAAGGTGGCAAACTAAAAATATTAAACTTCTTGTCCAAAATGACAAGTTAGATTAAACCAAGAAACGAATTAGCTGATTTTACCAAGTTTCCAACTGAAGAAGCTGAAAGAGCTGATAAAGTAAGTTTTCAACATGACTATCGTTGACAAGTATAATTTTAGTTATTTGCAACAGAACACTATACAAACTCACGTAATAGAAGAACTGGACAAATATAATACAATCCAACAACAGAAATTGCAGCCTCAAAACAAGGGCAAGATAATTCTTAAGAAGGCTATGCCATGATAAAGGCTTCAGTAATTCTTAAAAGAGCAACCATTTATCTATCGATCTCATGAATTAACAGGATTTCGAGATTAACAACCAGATAATAGAAGCAACTAATATATCGTTATACATTATATCTGACCAAGAAATGAATTCCTATCTATAACAAGAATAAAAGATGAGGCTGAAGTATACGGATAAAAATGGAAGGACTTCTCGCACAAAACCAAGCAGAACGAGCTCGAAAAAAAAATCTTTAATAAGTATCCAAAAACGAAAGAACTAGGCAAACTATGATAGCCACTCAAAAAAAAAATCCCCGATTACTAACAGAAAAAAGCAGGAGAAAGAAATACACGAATCAAGAATCTAGACCTCCGGCAAAAGACAAATTCTTGTTCAGAAACAAGAATACCTCCAAAGGCACAAATCACGCACGATCTATTCAAAATCCCAGTTGGGGAGCGGAGACTTAAACAGGAGTCCAAATTTCTGGTCACAAAACTTCAAGAAAGAACCGCCAATCCAACAAGGGGGAGAATAAAAATCAGATTTCATCTCCAGATCACGAATAAACCGTAAACCTTCCACTTCCAAGAAAAAGCATATACATAAGCAAAGAAAGAGAAACAAACCCTAATAAAACGGAGATCCAATTACGGAACCCTAACGCAGGAGGATTCCAGATCTGCGTGGGAGTAGAAGAGAGAGAGAGAGAGAGAGAGAGAAGCGAACCTCGAGGAGCGGATCAAAGCCTAGCTCCAATGCGCGGAAAGATCCGAGAGCGCGAGGAGGGAGAAGGGTACGGAAAAGAACGGTCGGAAACCCTTGAACTCAAGGGCGTTTTTATTGCGTACTCGGCCCGCTGCCCTTCTGTTTCTTTTTACCGTTTGATATCAGCGGCAACGGCTGTACAATTAGATATATATTTTTAATTACAGATATGTTTTTTAATTATTAAAATAGGGCTTTTATTAAAAAAAAATTATAATATATATTTTTATAATCGATGCATGTTATGGTGAGCTCGTTATTACTAATTAAAAAGGTATACAATTAAGTTATAGAAAGCTCCTTTCTAATGTTCTTTGAGATGCTATGGAAAGTATTAAGGAGAAAAAGTAGAGTAAATGCTGACATGGCTTTATTTATAACTATCTAGTACCATTTTACCTTCCTAATATCGATCCCCTTTCTGTATATTAGATCTTTATATCTATTAGAATATATAACTATTTCATATATGATGTCCTTAGCCTTGCCATTAAATTATCAACCACAGACTACGACTTTGAAAGTCAACAACAATTCACATTCGGAAAGAATTAATGCATGTTCTCATGCTAATGTTTGATCTATTTTGTTTGATATTATAGTCATATAAATTTTCTAAGTAGCACGGGATAATTAGATCTCCTTTCTCACAAAAAAAAAGAACAAAAAAAGGGAAAAGAAATCTCAATGATTAAGTGTAATCTTGCATAAAATAATGTTCTTTGTCGACTAAAAGTTGAGATCGTGATGTATATGGCAATCCATTTGTATCGTTCTTGATATTGTTTACGAAGTTGATGGAAGTTTGAGACAGCACCGATCCTTCTTATACAAAGCTTGCAGCTTGAATTCAGCATTTTGTCTCCTGCTTGAGACTATGGTGCATGGTTGAATGCAACTTGAATTCATCTCCTTATATCTTGATTCGCTAGACAGCCATAAATAACCAGTCCAAAATCCAAAAATGTTTTGGCTTTATACATCTCATACTCATCAATGTAGTAATACCAAATATGATTGCAAGTTAACTTGCAAAGAGTATCCTGTACTTAATATTTGGTCTATAACCCAGTTTGCTGGTACATTACAAATTATTCTTATCAGTTCCAGCGGTAAATTAAGTTTATCAAGAAGATGTATAATCTTTGGATGCACAGAATCAAATATTTCTCACACATTCCCTGACCTTGATAATTGTTTCAGATCCTGGGCGTTCATGTACAGATTGCTTTGCCTCTTAGTGAATGCTGATTCTATAGATATGGGGGTAAATCCGGCATATCTATTCTCTGCTTTTGCTACTCCAACTTCAACGATATACTTTAAGAGCTTATGTTTCTGAAGAAATGGTTGTGCAGCAAATTCCTCAACTGGTACCCACTATGGAAGAAAAAAAACCATGTGTCATGATATTCTAAAAGATTCAACTTTTCTTGTAGCATTAAAAAAAGCAGGATAGTCTAAAACATTAAAAAAAGTAGTAGCTGTAGAAATAATACTAAATGTTCAATAGTAGTTGTGACTGTTATCGAAGGACAACTCACTCGCCATAGAAACTAGAAGAAAGGAAAATAAATACTCCACAAAAGAATATTTGACTGGTGTGAGTCTCTGACATTGTTACTTTGGGTGGTTAAAGTATCTTATTGTGAGTTTTCATTCAGTACAAATTT
Source organism: Typha angustifolia (assembly GCF_048772165.1). Classification (NCBI taxonomy): domain Eukaryota; kingdom Viridiplantae; phylum Streptophyta; class Magnoliopsida; order Poales; family Typhaceae; genus Typha; species Typha angustifolia. The sequence goes on from NC_133253.1 coordinate 22,263,846, forward strand.
TCTCTCCTCTATATTTCACTAGTCCGCATACCATCAAATGGCTATCACTAACTCTCACCATTTCCACACTGGCAGTAGTCGGTAAAGACTGGCTATAACAACCCTTCAATCAAGAAAGGTTAGCATTTAATCTTCTGCACTATATAATAATCTTTGTCAAATTATGAATCAAGTTTGCTCTAATATGTTTATGTTTTACCTTCTCTTTTCTGGACATACAAGATCTTCTATTTCAGCATGTCCACAAGGCTTATGATTTGGTCATGAGGCTTGCGTCTCACTTCATTATGAGTTTGGAGACTCCAAAGACCTCATCTCATTCCATTGCATTTTTAAATATCATCCAAAGAAAAACCCAACTTCCCTAGCATATTTTCATCCGCATAATGCTACTTCATTTGCAACCCACTTTCATAACTAATATTAACAAGAAAGTCAAAATAGATGGGAACACACTTTATCAAAAAATAGATTCATCATCCAATTAAACTAAGTCCTAAAATAAGAAATTGATTTGCTTTTGGCATATCCCTTCCGAGAGAACCACTTTACATTTGATGAGAAAACTTTCACAAGGTTATGTGCAGCTTGTGAACTGCATTAAGGCATTAACTGACTCAACAAGCTAGTAATACTTCAAATATCTTGTTCCATACTTCAACTGAGAAAGAGAAAATTAACTACTTAAACGAATGAAGTTGAATACCTCGGCTGCCTCAATTTCTGATTCTTGCTTTCGGATGTCAAATGAAAGGGGATGCAGCATGCATATAAAGAACAAATCTGACTTCTCGAAAAATGACATGTGGCTTTGCCTGTACAAATCAGCAATAAAAGACAACCTGTATTATGTGAACTTCAAAATAAGAATGTAGAGTTCATCATATACAGTCATCAAACAAGCATATATCTTTTACTTTTAAAACTAAGAAAAAGGGCCAGGCCAGCACACTAAATTCAGTAATGATAATTGACTTTAACCATTCAGTAGTGAACACAATAGACCTCTCAGCTTTAAAATGTTACCAGGCTGCATGTGAGTACTGATATTTTTCTACATATATTCTTCAGAGGCCTTCTGAACTCAGCAATTTTTTAAAGGCCTTATGAACTTAGATAACTACATTTTATTACAAGGCTTAGATGGCAACAATTGACAATCTGATTAGCTCAGGCACGATAGTGCATTCATTCACAATGGAGAATAATAAACTACCTGAATGCAAGAACTTCAAGAAATTCGGTGTCAATCTGCCGTGAATTGAAAGCTTTAGACCACTGTATGAAGATGTGAAAGATAATTTTCAGATGGATACAATACGTACACCAGTCTCTTCCTTCACTTCCCTTATTGCCCCAGCAAATATATCTTCACCCTGTTGAGAAGATTACTAAATAATGACACAAAAGAACATTTCTGTAATTTACATAGCTGAAAGGTTTATTGGTTTATCAACTTTATTTGTGTTTGCATAAAATTCGTACTTGGTCAACAACTCCTGTAGGGAATTTCCAGACACCTGAGCCACGAAGTTTGCCACTTTTTTCCTTGACTGCCAACACCTGCCAAAGCAGTGTGGATACATATCATTGTGGCAAGACATAACACAAGATTGCAAGACATCTACAAACATTGTAAATTGTTAAGGAACAAATATGCAAGATTGCAAGACATATTACCAAAAAAAAAAAACTGATTTATTTGCTTCCATGTCCTCACAGCAGAATATCAAAATTTGGACTAAACGATTCATGATTTCTTATACAGATGAATCAATAGAATACTTAGAAAAACAGAAGGAGAGTGTAGCAACTTCTCTTTGATCATTCATCACAAAAGCGCCAACACCCACGCGATGTGTAGCATTTACTGGTAACGTATGTTTAGTAGCGGGGAGCCAGTAAACAAGCATCACATAACTTGGCTCCGCATGGTGGTACCAAAAGCCCTCCTGCAACAGGTTAAAAAGAAAGAAAGAAAAACTAAATCATTATTTCAGTAAATAATCAATCATAAATTTATGTCAACGAGGAAAAAGAAGAGAGCAGTATTAAGATAAACAATTCAATGAAATTCATAACTTATTTCTTGTTTATACCAGTAGGAACTGCAGTTGACATGAACTTATGCATGTTACTTTTATAACAGCAGTTATGTCTTAATTGCAGTCCATTTCTCTTGTCTGATTTTCTTTTTTCATATCAACTGAGAACAAAGAGTCAGTGATGTGATGATACAAAGGGGATCATTAGGGTTCTAGGGAATATAGCGGCTAGAATGGAATAAAGAGAGGTACGGTTTCACACTTCTACACTCAAATTAAAATTTCACACCCAAAATTCTCGAATCAAATCTCAAAATTCTTCATTAATCATAACCGGAAAGAAGTGGGTTTATATATAGACCTTCCAATAACAATAAGCGAATAACACCCTAAGCAACTGTAAAAATCAAAGACAACTTTAAACACCAAAAATAAGCAAATACAAATACATTCATAGTAAAAAAAAAATGACTCAAGACTAAATCCCTGAAGGAGGGATTGTGTAGATACATATGGCTGTGTAATATGTGAGTGATGTCCACATCAGTCAAAGAGTTGATTATTAAAAGAATAACCTACCTCAACAGCCAGAGGAACAAGGTTTGCTAGCTTAATGGGCAGTTTCATCCAAATTCCTCTTTTCTCCTGAAAACAAGACACAAGGATTTAGTAAAGAACATAAAAGTTCAGTGCCACCTTACAAGTTACAGTGGATGAAGGGCACATATGTACAAAATATGAATGAACGAGGAGCTACAAACGCATTAAAATGACAGTATTCGAAAAAAAAAAAGTGTGAGATGTAAATACGCATAGCTATTTTCACTTTGCAAGGCTGTGACTGATTATATAACCCGTAAATCCTTTTCTTTTCTTTTCACATCAAGATCATCTGAAAATCTCTGTGCTATTTGTTTGATAATAGCTGTTACTTCTCCAAAAGCAATTAATAACCATGCTACCAGGTGTCTTTATATTAAATCTTCTCACGAAAAAGATGCAGTTAAATAAACAAAACAATCACCTGCTGCTTCCAATTTGATAAAGAAGCTCTTAAAGAAGAAATAAAAGCTCCAGGGCTCATTGGGTCCTTCAACTCAACAATGATACCTCCATGGTCATCGTCCATTCCATGTAGCAATTCAACTTCCTCTCCTTGTCGAGCTAATGTTGGTGTCGTAGCTGGTGATGGATTTGCTTTGCTTGACATCAGTCTGCTACTAAGTCGATTCATAGCTCTACTATTCAAACCTGGCAATTTTACCACGATAGAAATAGCTATCATCACACCAAGTAAACAGCAAGGGTTTCTTTCCCAAGATAACTATACGCAAGACCGGGAAAACAAATGAAACGAGAAATTACCTCCGGAAATGCTTGTCCAAGATTCGAAGCGGGATTTGTGAAAAAGGCGCGGATTTGCCGAGGGGAATCCAAGAACTGTTCGATTCAAAGGAATGCATCGTCCGAGCACTTCGAGGCGGAGCACTGAAGCCCGAGATCGGAGCATTTCTACACCACTAACGCTAAAACAAATCCTACAAAGGTCGGTCTAAGCAGTGGGAGAAACGTTCACAAGAATCACAAGGAGAGACATTAAAAGGCGCCGTGGAGGTAAGAAAGCCACAGCAGTGACGATGACGCAGGTGTTGCCGTGTGTTGATAGGCGACGAAAAAAAGAAAAAAGAAATCGGTTTTGCTGTCCGAGTCGGAAACCGTATTAATTGGCTGCATTTTGATTCGGGTCGGATTGAGATCTAATCAGGCCGGATTAGTTGGTTAGGTAGTGAAATCTAGTCAGAATCCATTTAACTTTATCAAATTTGGGCTCGGATTCGGATTTTTAAATGGGTTCTAAATATCCACTCCGTGAATAATCGGATCATTCTAACTCTAGATTCGGATCCAATTTGAATCACATGCTCGACCAATTCTGAAGGTTAATCGACATCACTATTCTTTGGGACCGCATATTAATTTCCTCTTCTTACATCCAAGAAAGTATCGTAGCCGTTCGATCAGATCTTCCTCCTCCTCCGTAATGCATCCTGTACCGTTTGATCCTTCAGTAACGTTGTCCTTGTCCCTTGTCTCGCCCTCTCTGGTTTCAAAAATTTCAAATCGTCGCTCACTCCTCCACTAGCCGTTCTCTCTCTCTCTCTCTCTCTCTCTCTCTCTCTCTCTCTCTCTCCATGTAGAAGAGTTCGCAAACCCTAATCCCATTCCCCTAGGGTGTCGTCGTACGTTAGGGTCTCCGGATCCATCCCTCTCGTACTCCATTGATCCGAATTAGGCCAGAGATGACGACGTTGGAGCACCTCTTCATGCAGATCTTTGAGCGCAAGAACTGGATTGAGTGCCAGCTGCGGCAGCAGATCGAATCCTACGGCGAATCCCTCGCCTATAATCTCGTCGCCGACGGCAAGCGCCCTCCCCCTTGGCTATGGACCACCGGATTGGACGCCCCTGGTTGCCCTAATCCAAAAGGTACACTTCTTGGCAAGTACACTTCGTCAAATGTCAAATTTCTTTCTCTAGGTTATTTACTTTTGTCTTTTGTTTTTCGATCAATTGATCGGTAAGTTAGGTCTAAAGATTATTTCTTTTTCTCTTTTCTGAGCGTTGCAGCTGAAAAAGGTTCTTGAATTCGTCTTAGGCTTTTCTGTTGAACAGTTTAAGTGCAGGGATTGGGCAATTTGGTTAGAATTTATGTGATTTCTGTGTGTATGCTGGTGGTGTATTTCTAGCTATGGCGTCCACTCTCTTTTAACTGCTTGCATTATTGAATTGCTTGACTGTGTTTGGCTGATCAAATGTTCAGAAGAATATGCTTATCTGATTACATAACTTTGTCTTTTGATAATGTTGAAACACATTGCAGGAGGCCCTCATTGCTTTTGCAGAAAACTTTATTGGTTCTACCAGTTTATGAAACATTAAGATGAAGTACTCTCATAATTCTTATTTTGTGGAATAACTTTTAAGATGCCATTGGAAACTTTTGATATGCCTCAGTTTAGGAAACACCAACTGCGCTTTCCTTTGGCTCATTCCCTTTCTTAGCATCAATGTATTGGAGAAGCACAATACATGTCTGAGAAGTATCTGCTAGGATCTATGTGTACAGATTCTTATGTTTCTGAATTCACGATTGTCAGATTCCTCACAGATCCTAATTATAGACAAGAATAAAGATGCATTCCTGATTTTATGATCATTTTACATTTTTCTCAAGATTCTTATATATCGCATAACTCGGAAATTGTCTAAATTGTTTATTTGAAAACTGAGTTAGATACTGGAAATGAGTTCTGATTGTGCAATGTGCTTTTTCTTTGTTTTCTTATGCTTTAGAATATTTTTGTGCTACAGAGTTGGATAGGAAACACATAGTTTCAGACTTCTTATTTCCACCCGCTCATGTTACCACTCCAGCAAATTGCAGTACTTTCTTTACCCTGCCTAAAGAGGGTGCTAAAGTGTCGCAGAATGGCTTCCTTGCTGGAACATGTTTTTCAAATGAATGTATTTGTCCAGAATATATTAGTGGAGCTGTATCTGTAAGTCAATCTAAGGAAGTTCCCCTAGAGCAGCGTAAAGTAGACTCGGAAGTTGTTGAGGCATATGATGAGTTTAACATGTTTTCAAGGATTCAACGTTCCAGATCAAGACAACGAGACCTAGAAAATCGTCTCAGTGAAAAAGCAAAAGCTAAAACCAGTGGACGTGGAAGTTCTATGCATATAGGCATCATGACCAGGTCTAGGGTTGCCTCCATGAGATCAGACAGAGCTGAAGAATCACCAGTTGTGAAATTGATTCCTGACATGGGAGATGATTGTAGGATCACTCAACCAAGACAAGTGCTCAAAGCACTTGATTCTCATGCTAGTCTATCAAAACCTGCTGAACCTTTGAAGCACATAGCAGATAATGCTCACGTTACTTCAGAAACTGAGGATCATTCCTGCCCCGATACCGGTGCAGATGTCGACAATCTTACAGTCAATTGTATTAACTGTAATGTGGCTTCACAAAGATGTCCTGCTGGAACTGTTCCTAATGAGCCTGTTGCGGACCATTCTAGGTTAAGAGTTGCAAGTACCCTATCTGCTTCGGTGCCTGAGAACCTTCTGTTGGTTGAGCCAAAGAAACTTCTTTTTGATGGCATTGACTTGTGTGTTTTGAATGAAAGCTCTTTTACTTCTTCCATTATGGAAGATCAGGACCATAGATTTACTTCCCAGAGTGCCCTTCCTGATCTCAGGGCTATAAATTCTGTAGAGGAAGAAACACTTTCCAGTAATTCCATGAAAGGAGGTGACTCTTCAACAAGTCAGCTGCTTCAGAGGGGGATTTCGCATAATACAGAGGATATACAAGGCATAAGGGAAGCTAACAGAGTTTCTGATGGAAGCCCACAAGAGGATCCAGAGTTGCTCAAACAACAGAATCCAGAGTGTCTTTCCCTCCCTCCATGTGGTAAACCTTCACATGTACCTTCCAGATCACTTTCTTCTCAGGGAGCTTTGCGGACCTCAGGGAACTTACCATCTTGCTCATGCCCTTTGAAGGACAGTAAGATGAGTCCTGCAAACTTATCAAGTCATCCAGGTGGCCACCTGACTGATAACTCAGAAGGTTCATCTGGAAGGCTGCTGGAGAATGCTACAGAAGCTGAAAAATGTGAACTTACTGCAGCAAGCAGAGACTCTGATGTGGTCTTCTCAGTAGAAACTGAGAATCTGTTACATCATACTGTTGAGCAACATGATCTGAACGGAAACCATCTGACTTGCTTGGGAAGAGAAACTAAGGGTAGTGATTCTGGGAATGCAATTAGTGAGTTGGAGCTTGTGGTGTCAGCGGAAGAAGAACCATTTGACAGGGAACTAAATGGAGCAAGTGTTTGCCCAGAGCTCCTTCAGGAAAAAGACCCATTACACACTTTGGATGTCAATGAGGTTCTTCACCCTCAAATGATTTTATGTAACAACATAGATATACCTACCTCTGCATCTTTGGACAGTATATCCAGGAATAATGTGAGTGAGAATATCTTCTTGTCAAGTCCAATTTCGTGTACAACAGAGCAGAAATCCGGCGGAGCTCAAACAAAAGAGATTACTAGCAGTCCTGGACTGATGGATACTGTTCATAATGATCGTTTGTTATTTACTGAAACAAAGGAAGCTTCTGTAAGGAATGAAGAGGATAAAATTTCTACAGTCGAACTTCAGAAGAAAACCAATTGTCAGCTACCCACATTTGTACAAACTGCTGAAAACCAAGACGCAGCATTAGCATATGAACCTACTTTGAGTTCATATAATGAGGATAAATTTTCCGGTTCTTCTAAATTGAATGGTTCCACTTTGTCTTCTTTGAGTAGAGACAGTGACTGCCTGTCAGCTGATGGAACTGTGGGTACTAACTTTCCTAGTAATTCTGCTCATAATATACCAAAATATTCTTATGAAATTCCAAAATTTTGGAATGATCTAGGGGACCCTACTAGTATTAATAAGAATCTTGCGCCATGTAATAAAAATTTGCCTTTCTCTGAGAAAAGTTCCAGCCAAGTAGAAACTGATGAGTATGACATTTGTGAAGGCATGAGTGTTGCAGAAAAGAATTGTCATTCATGCAAAACAATGTTTATTGATGCAGAAATTAAGAATCTGCCTCCAAGTTCTCAATATGTTTTCAATAGCTTGGGAAGCTATGAGAAGAATATTTCTTTGAAATCAAATTGGAAGAGTAGTGCAAGTGATCCGAAGCAATCAGTGGAAACTGAAGACCATTCCAGTGGAATTTCAGAGTATAAAAGAAGAAAAATGAGTTCTCTGTCAAATTATGTCCTTGCTACTTCTCCAAAGACAGGGGTTAGACCATCCTTGAACTCTCAAGAGGGAAATGACAGATTGAAGAGAAATCCAGAAAGCTGTTGTGCTAGTACGAACTTTCAACTTGTCCTACCAAGCAAGATGGAAGATATGAGCACAAATGTAGTCGAAGATTGCTGTTTGGATATTATACCTCAAAGCAAGGAAGAATGCCAAACAGAGGTAGTAAAATCATGCAACATGCTGTTATTCTCTTATGCAGCAATTACTAGTTTTCTGCAAAATTTCAGTTTTCTTGCTTTTCTTTATTGTATCTTACCTTTTTTATGCTTCCTCTGTTTCTGTTTTCTATTATAGGAACTAAGAATGCTGGTTTTCCTTGGCAGGGTAGTCTTTGTGTGAAAGTGAAGGACCATGATGAGGTGAATCATTTGCAACACAAGGGACTTTCTTTTCAGATTAGAGATCTGGATGAGGGGATAACAATGACATCTTCAAAAGTGGATGTCAGAACCATTGAGTCCACTCCTTCTAGACTCACAGATTGTGCTTCAAAAGAAGACGGTCTCGACCAGTTAGGTGCTTGGAATACTTTGTATCCATCTAATATTGCCATATCTTCACATTGTGTTGATGATATTGTTGACTGCAATGAAACAATGCCAGAATATGAGGGGTTCAGCATTGGTTTTCCTTCAGTTGTTAGGAGTGACATCTTCAATGATTCTGAGGTTCAAGCTCTTGAGAAAGAAAGGGCTTCCCTGATTGAGCAGCTTTGTGACTCTAGGAATTTGGTTATTCCAGGTTCCCATCCATCCACAAAGTATAAAATCAATAAACTTCCTGATGTTTATCAGTCATTACCTACTAGCCTCTTGGATCTAACGAGTATAAGTAATCCTTTCCTTCTTGATGTTGATGATATTGGACAATTCAGTGCAAGTGAAAATAGAAACGCTTCTAGTTTAGATGAAAATTGTGGATCAGAAGTCAATGGCATTTTCCTGGGGAGAACACATTATGAAAGTATGTCCTTTTCAAGTGCTAGGATTGGACATGAGATAAGTAAGCCTCCTTTGACTCCTCCAGTTGAAAAGTTCAACCAGAGAAAGCTTTCAGGAAGAAGTGGTGCCAGTTCAGGGACATTTGGCTCTAATCCGGAACTTACATGTTTTAGAATTGATGAAGATATCAGCACTACAGAAGAAAATGATCATCATGACATATACGTATCTGAAGAAAAAGATTGCTCAGAAGAGATCAAGTCACCAACCAACAGAAAAGCACTTCAGGATGTTACTGCATTATATCAAAATGCTCCAGCATTGGTTTCTCTTTCCAACAACCATCTGGAAAATAGTAGTCTAAAGTATGTGAAGACCGAAGCTCTTTCTAATATTGCAGTAGGTCACCATTTGAGTCCTGGAAATGCTTGTGCTAGCAAAAAGAAGTCTAAGAGGAACCACTCAACTTATTCAGTAAGTGGAATTGGAATTCGAAAAGTGGGTGAATCGCTTCGCAGCAGGTCTAGTAAGATGGAAATATCTGGAAGAACAAATGAAGGGAAGAGGAGCCAAACAAACATGGAAAAAGGATGCAGGCCTAACAATATTGTGTCCAATATATCTTCTTTTGTCCCACTGGTTAGGCAAAAGCAGCAAGCAGCAACAGTTAAAGGTGTGTCTTTTTTGTTTATTTCTGATCTCTGGAAATTATGGTTGATATATTAGCCGTTAGGTGAAATTATAATTCCTTAGGGAAAAGAAGACTAAATTGGGTTTCTTTGTGTGCTTGGAACTTTGTAATTCTAATTACTAAATACTCCTTCAATATTCATTCTGTCCATCTTTCTTCAGCACATTCCATGTAAAACTGTGAATATGCATATGTATTATTAACATGATTGTTAAGGTGGTTAGTACCTGGTGGACATCTAAAGACTTTGTTGTTTAACTGAAAGAATACAATTGAGATGTTCAAGGCTGTTCTGCTATACCCCAAATTTCTTCAAAAAATTTACCATTAATCTAACTTATAAATCCGAGTTAAAGCATGTTTCCCACTGTCTAGTAATAATCAAGGTACAAATTAGTAAGTGGTAACTAATAATGGACAAAACAGGTGCCTATGTATAAAATGACATTGGAAATTACATATTTATCAAGACCGCTTTTATGAAAAATTACTTATATCTTGGAAAACTTGCAACCTCAACCTTCTTCTTCAGTCCCTTTGTCATTCTCAGATACTGTAGACATGATATAACTATGTAAGTTTAAATCATTTTATTCAGGGAGCAACTGAAAGATAAATCTAATTCTTGTCTCATTACTCATTAGTAGCTTATACTTTTAGATTTTTGCTTGCATATGATTGTACAAGCAGAAAGAAAAGAGTTCCCTATACAGCATATGAATATGAAACTTGCCTTTCAGGAAAGAAAGACATCAAAGTGAAGGCACTTGAGATGGCTGAAGCTGCAAAACGCATTGAAGAAAAGAAACTAAATGAGCGTGAAATGCGCAAAGCAGCTGCAAAAGTCGAAAGGATAAGGTTGGGGCAGGAGAAAGAACTCAAGCAAAAACAGGAAGAGGAGCAAAAGAAGAAAAAGGAAGCTGATATTGCTGCAAGGAAGAGGCAGAGAGAAGAAGAAGAAAAGAAGGAAAAGGAAAGAAAAAGAAGATGCATTGAAGAAGCTCGAAAACCGCAAAGAGAACAGGTGGAAAGAACACGTGCTGGGAAAGAGGAGAATGATCCTCACTATAAAGCTTCAGTAAGTGCTTTACTTTTTCTTTTCTTTTTCGTTAACACATTGTTCCCTTTTGGAAGTTACTGTCATTGACTATGGCAAGTTTTACATGATGAGAAGGAATTGAGGAAGAAAGATTTGGTAGAAGAGGGAAAGAGGCCATTAAAACTTGATAAAGAAGAGGAAGTTGCTGGGAGTAAAGAAGCAAGACCAGGCACTGTCAAGGTTGTCGGGGATGGGAGACTTGGCGATGATAGACTTCCGTCTCAAGATACTTCAAAAGAATCAAGCAATCTTGAGAAGGTATAATTTGATCTGAACTTGGTGGTACTCTTCTGTAGTCATTTACTACTGCATCTAATAACAGAATTGACAAAAAATGTGGCTTTGTACACCATTCCAACCCCTTTACTATATTTTCTTGAAGGCTTATCTTTTATTTTCTTGAACTGGTTTCAGCAATTTTCAGAAAGTTGCAGATAGTTGAACTCAAGAATTAGGATATATATGTTCAAATGCTGGGTATACACCAAGATGATTCCCGGAGTTCTAGGAATCCCCAAATTTACAAAATAGCAACTAATACAAATATAGATCTTCAAGAAAGCCTCAATATCCAATAAAAGGGTAAATATCCAAGAATGAGATCTTGTGCATTGGCTATTAATCTGAAAGGTTAAATAATTACTATTCACAAGTTTGGCTATCAATTTAAAATCATAGACTAGAAAATTGGTTAGAAAACAAGGACATGCTCCTGGGACATGGTCTCTTGATTTGTGTTTTTCTTTTTCACTTGGAAGCAATGCTGCTTTTAGTATATTTTGCATTGGTGAATGAAATTTTTTATCATTCATCTGAATGATAAAGCAATTTGGTTTAAGTTATGATGACTATGAAGGCTGAGCTGTATCATTTTTTCTGGTTAGAGTATTTATGTATATCCCTGCTTCCTTAGTCTGTTTTGGTTTTGTTATTTAGTATATACTTACAGTAGAACAGAGCTCTAACTTATTATTTAATTGTTCTTCCCAAAATTCTTTCAGTCATATGAAATGTCTCCATATAGAGACTCTGATGATGAGGAGGAGGAAGAAGAAGGGGAACTCAAGCGGAGGAGGAAATCTATTCCTTCATGGGCAAGGTGAATATGGCTTTAATCATTCACTGAAAAAACAATATGAAACACTTGCAGTTAAGATAAGGCATGTCATTGAAAATTTCCTGGTAGCCTTTTTGTAGTGCATCTTTTATAAACCATATTTGGTGGGACAACCTCCCTCTGTTTGCCAGCTGAACTACTTGTATTTATTTGACCTGATTCGGTTGTTTAGCATCTTTTTATCACCAAAAATTTCTGATAGGCATCATCTACTCTTAATTGAGACAGGTTTCTTACTTGAAGTGGCACATATCCTGCTAAACGAAGATTCTAATTCTTATCACTACTTTTCTTGTTGCAGGAATCTCGTACTTCTTATTTAAATTATTGATTTCGTCTAAGTCAATATAATGAGAAATTTGTTGTTATGTTTTTGCAGGAGAGAATGCTTGGATCAAATTCTATTATCCAAACAACATCTAGATCCAAAAGAAATTTTCAGCCGCAAGAGCTCTTTTGACTTAAATGAAGGTAAAACAGCTTAGTTCACAAAGAATGCTTGTCTTGGTCGTGATTTCTGCTACCAATTACGGATTGATGGTAATTAGCTGACTTCTGCCTTCCGCAGTTCTTTTGCCACGTGTTCCTCATCACCAATTGTGATGAGATGATCAGTTGATGAAGTACTTGCGTGGTGATGGCTTAACAAGGATGTGGTGCATCTAAACCAAACATGTCTGATGGCCATCATCTGTGTTCCTGGGCCTATATATATCATATATGCAACAGATCAACCGATGGGATGTATCTCGATCCTTCCAAGGTTGTCGATTTTTCAATTTTTGGCTGCAGGATGTATATACACTTGCTTCTCTCTCTTTCTCTCTCTCTCTCTCTCTCTCTCTCTCTCTCTCTCTCTCCCCATATATTTGCAAATCGACCACTATTGTAGGTATATTTGCAGAAGATCATCTCCTCCTAGTTTGCAAGGAATATTATTAATATGTCCTACTTTTACTAAAATACTTGTATTTCTCTTTTCTCTCTCTGAAAAAGAACACCATATGACTATATGAGTGAGCAATTTTATTTTTAGGAACATTCATCATAATGGTACTTTGCATATATATATATGTGTGTGTGTGTGTGTGTGTGTGTGTGTGTGTGTGTGTGTGTGTGTGTGTGTGTGTACCTATGTGAAAAAGCAGGAATCAATTTGCAAATAGGTCAACAGGAGGTATCTTTTCATAATAATACTAAAATGGAGAGGTAATATAAAATAGCTCTTTTTTTATTGGCTTTGAAGTCGAATAAATATACATTTGCATTTCTAAATAAACCTGCTCCGAGGAAAAACGAATTACTTTATTTCCCATGCATCCCAGGTAGAATTACATGTCATTGGTGAGAAAGCTAACGATATCCAAACGGGAAGCAATTTAGTATGATATCTATCTCCTGTTTCTTAGGGAGAAATTTGTCAAACAAGTGTCATGCAAGGTTCAGCTGCTTACTGCATTCACCAAACAAATATGACACTAACATCGGATTTTTCAAGCATTAGATGCAAACAAATAGAATGCCAGATAAGGTTGACAGAAATAAACTTGAATTTGGCCAAACACGGCTAGGGTGATAGAAGAAAACAGCAGTGGCTGTCAAAGCAGCAAACTCTTATTCTGATCATATAAGTTGCACAAGTAGACAGATTCAGTTGACCTACACTTCTACAATTTCACCGGGTAGAGCCTCTTGGTCACTACAATCTTCAATGTACTCCATCCATTTCTGGAAGGAATTGTATCCAAACATTGCTCATGGAGAGTAGGAGACATGATAGTATGGTTCAAGAAAGGTAAAAGGACCACAATTACAAAGAAAATTGGAAGTGAACTGAGGCTGAAAACTTTTAAGTTGGAAAATTCTCTGAAGCAAAAATTCCTCTCAAGTTAGTTCTTCACACTGAAGGCAAAATTTTGTGCTTAGTACTGCTAGAGCAGTAGAAGGTTCAGAGAATCAGAGGTCATACTGAAGCATAGTGCAGAACCATGGCAATCTCTCATAGCCTTCAGATAACTATAGTACGAATATGATCAGATCTGTTTCTTATGATCCTAGGCTGCCATGCTTGCAGCGACATCAGAATCCTCCTCTTTAGCGTCTCCATCTTCAACTTCTCTGATGCACAGTTTTTTTGTTATGCAACCACCATTTTCTGAATCTACTTCCACACCATTTTCACATGCAGTTACTACCTCTGCTGCATCCACAGTTACATCGCCATCAGCCTCTTCAACTTCTCCTTCAGGTTCTTCAACTTCTCCTTCAGGTTCTTCAGGTTCTCCTTCATACTCTCCTCTTTTCCTTTGTGGAATCACCTGAAAGAATGCAGTTCTCCAATCTCTTGTTTCTAGAAACTTTAGCAGTATTTCAAACACCTGGTTAACTGTAAGAACCTGTAAGATCAATACATATACAAGTAAAGAAATTATACAGAATAAATAACAGGCAATCATGCAAGCTAATAAATGAACCAAGTTCAAGTACTCTAGAGTCTTGAAAATAGAAAATCACTCCTCTCACTGGTTTCAGTAATTTCATTTTCAAAGCATGTGATCTTTATGCTGTAAACTTGTAATTTAAATCTCATAGTTCCTGATGTGGCGGATAGAAAAGGAAAATAGAATAGGATTATTTATTTGATCCAGTGGACCAGAATCTCTATGCAAGGGCTAAATATTGGGAACATATATTAATTCATTAAAGAAATAATTGAAAAGGAGGCGAGTGTAACTGAGCCGCCAATGGAGAGAACAAAATATTAAGATCAAAATTTTCTGTCATTTCATAAACTCATATTCTGCTTAATAATCAGGGATTCAAGATAGCCACTAATGCTGTTTATCATTAAATCCCAGAAGCGCAAATGAGACTCTGCCTGATGCTGAACATAGTAGTTAGCCTTCCAAGAGATATGCATTGGTACAAACATGCCAACAACTTCTTTATGCATTCCATGATTTTAAGACACTATTCTATATGGGCATGTTTATATTGCTCACTACATTTTGACTCTTAAACCTTAAAATTGGCTACTTATGGGGGTTGACCGCTAATTGGACGTGATGCACCAAGTATTGCTCAGATAGTTTCAGCTGGAAACACCTTCAGTTTACAATTCGATATGAAAGTAATAGCAAAGTAAGGGCTTGGTACAGACTTACAGTCTTTGGAGAAACAAGAGATACTCAATATTACATTAGCCATACCTGGGAGCTTGACATCTTCAAGTAATTTGTGATTGGCAATTTTGCAGAAAGAATCCCCTGGTCATTTGCCTTCTTCATGGTTATCCCTTTCCATCGATTCCGATCAACTAACCCACCAATGATGTAAATTTTCTTCGGATCAAGCTCCTCAACAACAGTCTCTGCATCTGCTGTTAGATACACAAGATTCTCTTTCTGATCCTGAAAGGCTTCCATATAAGATGTGCTCTCCTTCTCAATAATCCACTTATCAAATCCTGGGAGCCTCTGTATTTGGGTCTCTATTTCTCCTCTACATCCTGTCAACCAGAGATGAGCCGGTGAAGCACATCTTCCATTAACTGCATAACAATACATCATCTGTGTCTCCATAAGTTATTGACTTGTAAAACAATACAAAAACACGATAATTTTTTATAATATCCTTATGACGAGTTGATGCCAGTAACATAATTCATACTTGGTTATATCCAGTGAAAATCATTTAAACACAACCCAGATACTAATACTCTGGGGTCAACCTTTTACGATTTCTAGATTGAGCCTTGAATTTTCTTTTTTCTTATAATGCCCAAATGATACTCTGAGTAACTTCAACTTGATGAAAGAAGAAAGTTCTTTTATTTTTGAACGTAAATATTTGTAATTGCCAAATTTCCTTTATTCCTTTTTATCTCACATCTGACCAATAGATCCTCCTTTTCTTACTTAAATGACAGTTCGAGTTATCAGTTAAGATTGGTCGGGTTTTATTTGACTTTTATTATAAAGGAACTAAGGTTCTACTACTGAGAGGGTGTTAACTGAAAAATTCTACTAAAAAATGTGAGGCTCCATATAGGATAACAAACAGATCGAGTTCTAACAACTGTAGGGTGTAAAATGAGAATGCGTATACCCTAGTTCTCAGGAGTCACCTGGTGCACAAGGCTTTGGATCTCATTCGCCGTCATAAGATCCGCGAACTCGAGATCGATCACGAGCTTCTGCCCCACCTCGGCCGCCCTCCTCAGCCGTCCGATCTTGATCTCCCTCTCCTCCGAGACCTTCTCCATTCTCTCCTTCCTCGTCTGTCTCCTCTCCTCCACCAACCTCGCCCTCTCCTCCTCCGACCCGGCGGCGGCGAGCCGCGCCTCCCACTCTCCGCGGCGCCGCTCCAAGTCGCGCCGCTTCCTCTCCTTCTCCGCCGCCTTCCTTGCCGCCTTCCGCTCCTCCATCCGCTGCTGCTTCAGGAGCCGCTTCCTCGCGCTCTTCGAGAGCGGCTGCGGCGGGGCACCGTTGTCGCCCTCCGTCAGAGGGGAAGTCTGAACAATCGTCTCCGGCTCGTCGTCCATGGCCGACAGCGAGCGTGCAGTAGGGTTTCGGGTTCGGGCTTGATAGGAGGAGACGCGAACGTTGGCTTTTGCCTTTTAGGAGCAGGGAAGAAACGTCGAATTACACTAATACCCTTCCCTGGCCCATGAACTTCTAATGGGCCGCCTTTTAAGGCCCATTTAAACAATCATTTTGGCCCATGGACCAACTCTCCTGTCTTTTAAATCTATACATCATCTAAACTTACTTTTAAGTGCATATTTACCTCAAAGTTTAATGTACTCAATAACGTTTAGAATCACTATTTTCCGGATACATCTCTCTACCATCATCTTGAAGACTTGAACTATATAAACAAACAGTTTTTAGCTATTGGATGCACTTTGATATTCTTTAAATATAATCCCAGGGAGTAAATAGAATACAAATCTTTTTTAATTTTCCTAAAGTTTTAATTGTATGCGTGTGTGACGAGGAAGCATGCATGCATCTACCACAGCAAGATATATGCTCATAGATATTATAACTTAAGCTGGTAAAATAAAGTAGGATTTTTTAATCTTCAAAACAAGGGATTATGGTGACATACAGAAGCCTTGTGCATGAGCTACAGAGAGAGAGAGAGAGAGAGAGAGAGAGAGAGAGAGAGAGAGAGCCTAGAGATGGCAATGACAGAGAGAGCAGAGAGCACACTCCCTCCAAAAGCGAACCCCATTCTTTCACCATTGTTGGGCTGTGCTCTCTCTCTTCTGTCATCACCTTCCATCTTATGGTTTCCCCCCTAAAACTCTCTTCGCTCTTATTATAACCCTTTGGCATTAACAAAACAAAAAAGGTTAGCTTAGATGATGCATGGAACTAGCACTTGGAACGTTAACACGCATGGCTAGCTGCATGGTTTAATTCTCATCCTATGCTACATAGCATCAATATTCGTACTAGGACTACATGCACAGATATAATTAAAACCCATGAGAGCAAAGAAATAAGAAAAGAAAAGAGAGGCTAATTGAACAGGGAAAAGCCATGAAAGAGATGCATATTATATAGGCGTTACGAATGGGGCCGGGCATCCGGTCAACAAGGGAAAGAGACAACCAGTGAAGTGGGCCCCATGATAACCAAACTTTCTCCCCTCTGGAGCTCGGGTAGCAGTTAATGGAGATTCCCACCATTAGTGAGCAACGGTTACTGTTGCATTTGGTTGGAAGCGTTTAATTGCACTCCCCTAATTAATATGCCAAACGCCCCCTCGCCTCCCTCCCAGGGGCTCGAATTGGAAGTCCGAAAGAGAAACGCATGAGGCCATCATAAATAACGGGGGAGGGTGAAATTAGAGCTGTCGTTGACGTTGACTGGCTATTGCAGATTGCCACGTGAGAGTTGGCAGCCACACGAACTGTCATTTTCCCTCGTCCGATTCTGACATCGTACCACTGTTGGACCGTTCGATTATATACAGCTTAGTCTAACATTACCACCGAAATGAACCAAAAAAACGTAATTAAAACAATATTATTAGTTTATTGTTCCGTAATACAAGTACAAAAGTGTGCAGTGGCAAAGAGAGTCACAACTTCATTCCACGTATATTCAAAATTAGTATATTAATATACATCACTTGCTCTTTTCTTTAATGCCATACTTAATGACTGCTGGGATGTGGATGCTTCTCATGTACTCTTCCCATTTGATGCACTTTGTGTCAATGGGAATCAACTCTCTATCCTTCTCCTTCATTGAAAGCATAAGCTTTTGCATGTTATGGTCATCAAACCTGCATCCTCGTTGATCAACAACATCAATGTAGCAGTGCAATATAATTAAGCATAAGGCATCAACTGCTTGACTAATTAATTACCTTCCATGGAAGAAAGCAAAATGCTTGTAGGCTTTGGCTACTCTTAGTGCACGGTTGTAAATTCTATTTAGATGATCGTATCGGCTTCGCATCCCAGAATGTAATAGTCCTACCAGGCGCATAACCTTTGAGAGAAGAGAACATTAATTAATTATTAACCGATGCTAAAAGTATTAATTATATGTGCAAGCAATAAAGTTATTAATAAAACTAGCTACCTACCTGAAGAGGTACTTTATATCCTATGGCCATATACAATTGGAAAAGGGCCATAGTGGAGATGTAATAAGGTTTGGTCACCATGATGGTGCTCCCATCTTTCTTAGTGTAGGGCTTCTCCAAAAAGTAGTTATAAACAACACTGGATAATTCTTCAAGTGTCACTGGATTGTGCGCCGATGAGCCTAACTGGTAGATGAACGCCGACGACGATTCACCGGAGTGGGTGGCCATGATTGCGATCATAGCATTCGCCACCATGTCCCCAGGGATCTACGCAAGAGATCAGTACATCATAATAAGTCATAGGTTACTGACATTCAATTTGTTGTATCATGGGGTACGTGTGGAAGATGACATACTAAGTCCACAATTGTTGTGACATTTGCAGGCAATCCTTTTGTATGGCCCATGGCAAAGCTTGCGATTAATTCATCGATGGTTCTGCGATGATCATTAGTCTAATTTCAGGAAAAGATCATGCATATAGAGGAGTGCATAAATGAAAGGATTAACACATATGTAGGACTAGTTTTTTTTTCAAGACTTAACCTTACTCCCTCTATCCAACCGGAAAATGGTTCCTTGCAAGTACTTATAGTCATGGTCGGTCGGAAAATAACGATGGGAAGGCGCGATATTAGGTCATAACAAAGCAATTCACCCATCGCCTTCGTCAATGTATAGGTGTTAGGCCATCCAAAGTAATGAGCCCTAGTTAAACCAGAAACTCCATTAGGAGTCAGAAAAAAAGGAGCATAACATATGAACATGTAAGTGTTAATTAAAAGTGTTAAATTCTTCTATGTATCTAAGAAAAATTAGACTTCTTTATTTAACTATATTATACCTTGTCATGCCTAGATCTCTCATGGAATACTTTATAGTATCTTCTGAAGCATTCTCTTCTGCTAGCTCTTTAAGTTTAGCTTGTGCTAGCTTTAGCTCTTCTACAGCATTCAAAGTTGGGCCTCCATTGATAGCCTTAACCACTGGTTCTTCAAGTATGATGCCAGAATTTTCTCTTGTGACATAGGCTGGAAACATAAGAACAATTAATGCGTGCATATATAAAAACATAGATCATGTAATTAAAGATTAATGTTCACTCACCAGTAGAAACTTGGAGAAGCTTCTTCAATTTCACACACTTCATTGCAAATTCCAAAACATTTTTTACCCCAAAAGTATTGATGCTCAAAGCTACATCATACCTATAAACATTTAGGACAAAAAAAGAATTATATCTAATTTATAGCGACTTATAAGAGGTCGACCTATAATTGCAAATTAATGCTTGTAAATCGCTGTTGACCTTTCTAAGAAGCTTGTGTCTGCAGCTAAATTGACGATGACATCTATTTCCTTCCATAATGCATCTGTGAGTTCTCCATCATTTATTCCCATATTCTCAGAAGCAATATCTCCTGCCACCGGTTGCACTTTGGACCAAAAAAAGGATTGGAATTCCTCTTGATATTTCTCTCGCAGGATTTGGAACACATCCATTTGCATAACCTAGAGATGAAAGATTCAGTTTTAGTTTTAAATTTGAAACTTTAATTTACTACGGGTAAATATAAATTATTGGTTTTCGACTGAAGTTTTTGTTTCAGATGATTTATTTTTAGTGATGGACTTTTCATATGTAAAATTGTTTCTAATATTATTCAACAGTGTTCCTATGGATTGCATCATTAACTTGATGGCAAATTAACTTTGCTTCAGTAGCAAGTCATGCTTATTAATAAATCATAAGTTCCAAGTCTAACATTGATCAGTTTAAGGTTTGTGCTCATGTCCTGGCAACCAATGTAGCAAATAAAATGTTAAAAGAAAAAGTCATGCAGGAAAACAAGCGGCAAGATCAAGAGAGTTAGATTTATTTTAGAAAAAAGTAGTACTTTTTTCATCTTGTATTTTCTTGAATTTACGCTTCAAACTATCTTAAAAACACTCTTTCTTGATAAAATTGATGAAAATGTATCTAAAATAAAATGATACCTCAAAATCAAACTTGATTTTCTGAAAATACACTGTTATATTTGTAAGAGAAAGTCCGTCTTAGCGAGGTTGACTTTATCTTCAAAAGAAAGTCTATCAGAACATTCTTATGTTGACAGAATTTCTTCTGAGATTAAAATTCAAAACATGGGTTTTAAGTAATCTCGTTGATTCACCAACTAACTAAAAAATTTAGTTAGTTAGAAATCTATAGTTTTATATATATTTTTTTAATATTCTTTCTCACTTCGGAGCCAAGATGTTTTGATAGGTAAGCTAAAGAAGTGGACTTGATATAAACTGATACTTGTTATTATATTTTAAACAATAGATAAATTTTACCTCATCTAATAGTAATAACAGTTTAAAATAGTTGTTGAGTTCAAGGATTAAACATTCATACAGATATGATTAACGAGAGAAACATAACTTTTCTCTCTATTTTTCTTACTTTTGGTTTAAGCTGATAGATGATAGATGATAGACTAACAAACACATAATGCCTTGAGAATTTTCTTGTACATTACCTCAGCATCCACACGGTTCTTGGCAGAAGCATCATCCTTAGCACGCACCAGCAGGAAAAGCTTCTTAACCTTAGGTTGCGTTCGAAGAACCTTCTCAATAAAAACTTCATGCAAAAATAAATTCAAACAAAAGATTACGATCAAAAGAACAAAAATCTAACAACAGTAGAAGTTAGTTAACTGATAAGAGACTGCAAGAGATTGTATTACTCTTTGCTATAAACCCAGTGGATCCCGTCACAAATATGCTCTTGTCTTCAAGATACTCTGCAACGCCACCAAACTCCATTTTGATTCTTCTTTTGCTTCCCAGGTCTTAATTCATATGGACTTGGGAAGGGACTTAAAAGTATATATATATAGAGAGATAGAGAGAGAGAGAGAGAGAGAGAGAGAGAGAGACAGACAGACAGACAGACAGGCAGTCATTGGAGCTTTGAATGTGTCAAAATAGAGTTAAAAGAAAACCATTTGCAACCAAGCCACTGGGTTCTTCTTGTCTTCTTGACTATCTGATACAATGGCTGGCAACCGGAATCCCATTGTTGATTGTGGTATCTAGCTTTAAATCAATCACAACCAGCTAATATATATTTACTTGTATATATATATACGTTTGTGGAGTTGACTATGGGCAAGCCCACAGAGGAAGTAAGTTAAATTAACTTTGCAAAATAAGTTAATTAAGAGTTAGGGACATACTAACAACCTTCCTATCACTTGGATTCTGATGC
Organism: Typha angustifolia; assembly: GCF_048772165.1. NCBI lineage: Eukaryota > Viridiplantae > Streptophyta > Magnoliopsida > Poales > Typhaceae > Typha > Typha angustifolia. Next base: position 22,285,516 of record NC_133253.1, read on the forward strand.
ATGGCTTAGATTAGTTAGTTGATATTTAAGTAGGAAATTAAGTGATGCCACTAGAAATTAATTAGGGTAGTTGATGTTTGATTGCTTAAGCCAGAAAAATTAATGCCATCACTCCGAGCACTTAATTTAAACGTGACAACATCCAATCAAAGAGGCGGATAAACTTATGTTGTCAGATGAATGCAGAGAACGTATCATTTCGTTTTCTATTTATCTTTGTGTTTAAAAATTGAAAGCTGATAACAGATCATTAAGATAAATACACGTAGATCTTGTAAATTATTATCCATTTAATATTTTCCATTGCGAGTGATATTAGACTATTTGGTGAGTGAAAATATTACAAAATATAAATAAGATAATCTATATAAAAATAGGAGATATTTTAAATGTTCTAGCTGTAATATTTTTTTTTAAATGATAAAAATACTCCCTGTATAAATCTTTTGGGTTAGAATTGGTTTCAAAAGGTATATAAATCATTGGCACATTAATTCTAAACAATCTCCGATACTTACAATGTCGTAATAAATATATATAATTGTTCGGCTTAATTATGTTAGTCGAACCTCGTAGTTTTGTTTTAGGTAAAGGAATGAATAGGTTCGTGGGACGAACGTCCACACCACACACAGTTTGATGTCAACTTCGTAATGGCAAACAAATACTTCTGTGAATCTTTTCACAGTTATGGCAAGATATATATTCCTCACATCGATTATTTTGATGATTACTTTTATCACCGTGATAGTTAATGGATATATTGTTTTAAAAAAAAATAGAAATTTAAAATATTTTTATAATTTATTAAAGACATGTTATATTTCCTCTTTAGCATTATTCATATTGTTAGGTTATGTAGTTAGCAAATTGGTGACTAAATAATTTATTCTGTATGAGCTCTGATATAATATATTACGGAGTTTGAAAGACTAAAGTGCTTTGAAAGGTTTTCATGAGAAAAAACTTAGAATTTTGTCCAAAGGTTTCTAACGGTGGGTATCAAACACAAAAATCAGTGTATTAAAGGGGAGTCAAACAAAACGTCATTAAATAGATTGTGGAAAGTAACAATCGAATCGTAAGTGTTTTATAACTATTTTCTGTTTCTATTGTACTTGATTTGATCTCATAGAATAGATCTATAATATTTTTCTTAATAAGGGGTTTTTCTATATAAAAATTATAATATTTGATTGTGATCTTGTATTTTATATTTTGATTATTTCTTATCTTTCTAAGTTAAATAGATTTTCACCTGTCATACCATATAAGCATTTATTATCATTGGATACCCTACAATCTTATTTAATTTTAATGCCTCAAAAATACTATTAGTTTATCTAAAATACTTCTTATTTGATTTTAATTTTTTTTTAACTTGTTACATTAAAAATATTACTCAAAAATATCATGGTAATAATTATAATGTCTAAAATTAACTTAACTAATCTAACAAAACAATATACAGAACCCTTTTATAAGTGTTGCACAAGCACAACGCATAGTTAATTCATGTACATTACCTCTATCTTAAAAACAATGCACGATGGTGTTTTGCTTTAATTATCTCCGGCTCTAATGCCATATTAGCAAATTAGTCGACATAATAAACTTAAGGTTAGTTTTGTTTAAGGTAGAAGACTGAGTTCGTGAGTACAACATCAACACCTAATTATAGTTAGATGTCAACTTCGTGCCGGTAAACAAATACTTCTGTCAATCTTTTCACAGCTATAGCTAACAATTCACGCCTTGATTACATCGATCAGCTATGACTGCACGTTTTTTTTCCTAAGCTGTGGTTATAGACTTCATTCCGCTGCAGTTGAATCCAACTATGAAATTAATTATTCGAGCTAAGTTCTTTAATGCATGGCCTCCTAGCTAGCTACATGATTCCAACGGTACTAAGTAGTTTGATCATTAATTATTTGCCACCGCTCCCATGCTACTATCATAGATCTTCAAACTATTGAAAAGAGAAGTTTGACTGCAATTATAAGTAGAGAGATACTATGGTATTCTCATCTTTTTTTTTGTCATTCCCTTTTGTAATACAGGTATAACAATGTGTGAATATATGCATAAGAATTGCTTTATCTCTTCTTCTTTTCTCCAAAACTTTTTTTTGTTCTTCTTGTACTTGGGGTAGAATTGCAATTCATATCCATATATCCCATCACATTGTTTATAATTCATTTTCTCTCTTTTATTCCATACATGAAGAGACCTGGGATGTGAATGTTTATGATGTACTCGTCCCATTTGATGCACTTGGTGTCGGTGGGAATCAACTCCCTATCCTTCTCCTTCATTGAAAGCATAAGCTTTTGCATGTTGTGGTTATCAAACCTGCATGCCCACCAAAGTTAATTACTCATCAGTAACATTAAAAGAATATATTTATATACCAACCTTCCATGGTAGAAAGTAAATGGTTCGTAGGCTTTGGCCACTCTCAATACATAAGCATACGCTCTATTGAGTTGATTGTATTTGCTCCTCATCTGAGGATGTAGAACACCTAGTAGGCGCAAAGCCTTCATAAAGAAATAGTAATGGTCATGAAATATTTTATATAAGTTGTAATAAATTAAATTTATAAACTGCGATCGTCGACATATTAACCTGAAGTGGTACTTTGAGCAGTAGTGACATGCAAATTTGGAAGACAGCCATTGTTGTCAGTTGAACTTGCTTTACCTTGATGAGACTTCCATCTCTTTTAGTGAAGGGATTCTGCACGCAGTATCTATAAGCCATGCTGATGAATTCGCCAATCGTCAGAGGATTCTGCAGTGAGGAGCCAATCTGGTAGATGAACGACGATGATTCATGAGAATGAGCGGCCAGGATCGCCATCATAGCATTCACTACCGTGTCCCCAGGGACCTGATCATCGAAATGTTATCATGAACAACGTTAACACTGTGCATGCATGCATGCAAGAAATTATGCAACAACGTATTTTGTGTATGGTGGGGGAAGATGGCACGCATATATGTATACATACCAAGTCCAAGATTGAAGTGTAATCTGCAGGAAAGTATTTTACATATCCCATGGCGAAGTTGGTGATATACATATCAATTGTTCTGCATGTAATTTTTTTTTTCTCCATAAAATATATTGAAACGTACGATAGAGCAACGTAATAGAAACATAGATCATGGTTGCAACTTTTGGGTTAACCTGACTCCCTCTATCCATCCAGGAAATGGCTCCTTGTAAGTACTCGTAATCATGGTGGGGCGCAAAATTACAAGAGGAAGGCGTGATGCAAAGGGATAGGCGAGAAATTCTCCCATCGCCTTGGTAAATCTATAAGTGTTGGACCATCCAAACAGGAGAGCCCTGGTTCAAAAGGAATTAGTGTACGTCTTTGGAGCAATCTTTGGCGTAGAACAGTCATAATATATTTTTACAGGATGTGATCGACTAAGTTGTTCGTACCTTTTCTGTCCTAGTTCTTTCATAGCAATTTTTATAGCATCTTGTGAAGCTTCGTTACGAGTTAACTCCTCTAGTGTTTGTTGTGCCAATGCCATCTCTGCCTCAATATCCAACTTGGAACATCCATTAAAGGCCTTATCCAAAGAAAGTGGTTCTTCAAGTATGACTCCTTTTCTTTCCGTATTCACATATGCTGGCGAATAAGAACAATAATAAGCACCTTGTGGGGGAAAACGAATTATAACTGGAATAGAAAGTTTATTCCTTATAAAGAACTATATAATAATAATAGAGCGCTTACCAGTTGAAATATGTAGAAGCATCTTCAAATCGATACATTTCATGGCAAAAACTAGAACATTTTTTACCCCAAAAGTGTTGATGCTCAAAGCTGTGTCATACCTACCATCGCGCATATAAAGATGATTTTGTTAGCACTTATAATTGGTAAATCTATGACAAAATAAAAATCATATGAGTTGTAACAAATTAGTTTGAATTGTAAAGACCAAATGCACATCGTAGAAAAAAAAGAAGAGCTTCCGTTCGAGCAGGATCAGTCTGTTCAAATGGATCCTCCCGCACAGTACTATTTTCATAACTGTGGGAAAGACGTTCGAACAGATTCTTGGAACGTTGCTCTTTTCGAACAAGATACGCGACAAGGGACAAGTGCAAATCGAACGTTGGAAGAGCGTTCGAACGAGATATTTCAGAGAGCATTCTATATCCAACGTTGGAAGAGCATTCGAACGAGATTTTTTAAAGAGCACTCTGTATCCAACGTTGGAAAAGCATTCGAACGAGATTTTTCCAAAAGCATTCTATATCCAACATTAGAAAAACGTTCAAACGATATTTTTTAAAGAGCTCACTATATCCAATGTAGGAAGGCATTCGAACGAACCAGTTAAAGTCTTCAAAAGTTGGAAGAGTGTTCAAACGAAATATGTGGAACGTCATTGATCGGAACCCAAACTTTTCGGACGGACCAAATCACATATGAATGATTTTGTTTGCTCCTATTGGTTTTGGTTAGGTTTTTTGGCAAGCAAATTTTCTAGGATATAAAAGGGATCTTGAAAAAAGTAGGGCACCACTCTAGGAAGCTGAAGTGAGACCAAAGGGAAGAGTGGTAAGGTCATTCCACACCTTGTCCAAAATTGAAGAAGACATTTTGAGATAGCTTCAAAAGGGGTCACCGAGGCTGAGCTACAATCTTAGGGGTCAACTAGGTTGTGAGCCAAGCATGAGAGACGATATATTAAGGGGGAGTCATGCAAAATACGTGATAATTACGGTAATTATAATCAAGTAGTAAATATTTTTGTAACCACAATATTCATAGTGCTTGGTTTTGCCTCATGAAAGAGGTACGTGGTCTTTTAATCCTCGGTTGACAAGGGTTTCTTTCACGTTAAATTTGCTTTGTTTGTAAATGCATCATTATTATCTTATGCTCAGCAGAGTGTCATTAAAGAACCATCTCTCTCTCTATACACACACACACACACACACACACACACGATGACAACGATAACGACTGAGGATGGTGATATGAGAAAAGAGTACCTATCAATGAAACTTGTAGTTGCAGCAGAATTGACGATAACATCTATCTCATCCCAGAGGAATTCTCTAAGTTTGCCATCATTTATTCCCAAATTCTCAGAAGAAATATCTCCTGCCACAGGATGCACTTTGTCCCAGAAAAATGACGAAAAGTTCTTTCCATGCTTCTCTCGCAGGACGTTGAACAATTCAATTTCCATAACCTAGAGAAATTTACGAATGGTTAGTTTCAGTAGTTACCCATTTATAATTTGATCCTTGCTAGTTTTTTATTACTCTTATTTTGCTGGTTATCTAATTGAGTATGATAATAGACCTCAGCCTCCACGCGTTGCTTGGCACAAACATCATTCTTAGCTCGCACCAACAAGAAAAGCTTCTTTACTTTTGGCTGGATTCTTAACACCTTCTCCACAAAGACTTCATGCAGAAATGAATTGAAACAGAAGGATTAATATCATTCTATAGATAATTACCAAGAAACAATTAGAAAGGAAGAGAAGTAATGCATGAGATTGATTGTGTTACTCTTTGCTATAAACCCGGTGGAACCAGTGACTAACATGCTCTTGTCTTCAATAGACTTTGCAACACCATCGATCTGATCCATATCAATGTTGGACATACTACTAATTCCTGCTCTCTAATGTACTTCAGCTCTTGCTTGGATTCTTCTTCTTTTTTTCTTTTTTGCTCCGTATTTGGAGCATGGAGATGGGTTTATATAGGAATAAGTTTGACTCGATCGATCAATTCCATAATAACTTCGATATTGACAGTATTGGAGAGAGAAGCACGAGTACAGGCGACATGTCTTTTCTGTCGTCAATCGTGTATTTAATTGCAGAGAACGATGCAGTGCCTACTTTCTAAACCTCACGTTTCCGTTATGCATTCAATTCAATGGATATATAGTTGATCTGCAACTTAATGTTCATGTACTCAAATATAGACTTGGTCAAATTTGTGTACTTTGGTTAGTTATGTATGCCCAACTTAGCAAGCTACTGACGGTGAATTATTATTGATGAGACTGGGCTAATTAATTTCTTCCTAACTACTAAGACAGGCCATAATTAACTTAGCTTATTTAACGGTACGTTTTAGTTAGGTGGAGAAACATCGTTGTCTTGAAGAGCATTCATTTGGTTGGCACTTAAACGCATTAGTGGAGAAACATTGTTTGTCTTGAAGAGGATTAGAGGAGAAATTAACATTATTTATTGCCACGGTTTAATTAGGTTGGCACATAAGAGCAGATCCACAGGCCACAGCCCAAGCTCCATCCAATAGCAAAAAGCAAAGACGGCATCTGCCCAAAATAGTGGCTATGTGTTTCTCATTCTATTCACAAACAAAGATTTGGAAGCAAAAGGAGAATCTAATAAGATATCTTCACGTGAAACTTAGACGAGACGATAATTAATTTCTCCCTAACTCCTAAGACACGCCATAATCAACTTACTTAGTTCATTTGGAAGCATTCATTTGGTTAAATTTCCTAAAGATTTAAAATTTCTTTTTATTTTTCTTGGTAACATAGTAAGGCCTATAAAATTTCTCACTTGCTCTTTCTTTTGAACTCGCTATGGAATGTGAATATCCCAATTGATGAACGTGATGTGATGTTGACGTCGATCCACCTCTTCTTCTTCTTCTTCTTCTTCTTCTTTCAAGAATAGTCCGCAGGTAAAGTTTCATTCAATTCATTAAGAAGGCCTGATACATAAACATGGACCAATTGCATCCCAATTGTAAATAAAACTGAAGCTCGAGTTACAAGAAGTATTCAGGGGTGGATCCAGCCAGCCCTCGCATGAACAATTTTCTGACGACATAAGCTGTGTCCTGTGCCACAAGAGAGATACGAGCAGATATCTGTCAAGAATCATAGGTTTTGGATCTTACCATTTCAATGTCATCAGAGTAGGTAAAGCTGAGCTTTCATGTCATAGAAACAGTACCAAAGTATTTACCAATATTGAAACAAGAAACATCTTTTTAACTCACCAGTTGAAATATGGAGATCATCAAAAAAAGAAGAAAAAAAATATATGGAAGAACTGTACATTGACAATAACATCCATTTCATTTCATAGGAAGAACTGTACAAGAAATATATCCTGTCACTGGGTACACTTTAGCTCAAAAATATTTTAAACAACTCGATCCATCTGCAAAACCTAGAGATGGGAGATGCCGATAATTGAATTAATCAATAGTTTTTCTAATCAGTAGTATATTAGTATCTTGTGATACTTGCTCCATGAAATCTAACATTACTATGGGTTGCAGCTAATTAATTAACCAGGAGTTCGAGCTAATGAAATCTGGTACCTTTCAGCCACTGGGATTTTATAAACACAAATGTACCTACCTAATTAAGTGCAGTAACTGGATTAAATTCACACCACATATATTAATTCGAAGTACAAGCATGGCGTAATCTCTATATCATCGCCACTCTTCTTATAATTATTTGCTGTACCGTCTCGAATTTTAATTTGTAAATTAAGGGTCAATTGAGCAGTGGCAAGCTTGTTGCATTCAAAATAGCTGGTTTCCCCTACTAAAAGAGGATCAGCAAGTAGATAAGGTTCATCTTTATAACTCTCCTGAGCAGATTTTATTTTTTCTTTCGTTCATCATAGATGATTATATGAATACAGTATGCTACAATTATATAAATACAGTAAGGAGAGAAGTAGGAAAAATAACTCCCTAAGAAAGATATCCAACTATGATAACAGCTCAACAATTAACAACAGATATCAAACCCCAGAGGTGGTCAAAAATATAATGTAATGTCCGTGCTGTATTTTGGTTCTCCAGCTGCTTCCTTTCTTTCCAGGTCATGTTGGAGGCACCTTTGACAGAAAAGAAATACACGAGTTCATAATGGAAAAAAGATATGTTTCCCTACTTGGAATATTAATCTAGTCAAGCAAAGAATAATGAGTGTATCATGGCCTTTGAGGAACATAGAGTACACTATCTCTATGTTAAAATAAAATGACTCTACCTTGTCATATTAATTAACTCATAATACTAGCATAAGAGACGAACTCAAAACACACATTCTCATAGCAATTAGGGGTGTAAACGAGCTGAGCATGAGCGAGCTGGCTCTAGCAATGACTCGGTTCAAAATTAATTTCGAGCCCTAGTTTGATGTTTAGGCTCAGCTCAGCTCAACTCGAGCTGAGCTAGACCAAGCCTGAATTATCACTAATGTTGGCCAAAGAATAAGAGAAAGAGAATGTAAAGAAGGGGTTGACAGGAGAAGAAGCATTAGAAAGGTGTTAGGGTCTTAGGAATAGGTTGAAAAGAAAGGAGGGTTGCCTCTCCATGTTTGGGGTTCAAGAGGAGAGACAAGTCTTGATTTTGATGACTTATAGAGTTCCCTATTTCTCTTAGTGTGTCCGAGTTGGATCCTAATTCAAGCATGGTCTCAAAAATCTAACGCTCCCTTCACATTTCCTTTATCTCGTCCTCCACCGATTGGATGCGGTGGCTCGTAGCTATTAGAGTCGGGCAACCACTGGTTCAAGCGTGATCACTCACCGTCTTCAGACCTTATGTGTGTCGCTGTCGCTGTCAAATCTGACAGTTCTGCCTCGAGATTGTTGCTAGTATAACCTCGAGAGGAGTAAGAGATATCGCGCAATGCAGCCGCAACGTCGCTATATCGAGGCTGAGGATGCTCGTTTTCTACCGAATTCCAAAGGAGGTAGGTTGCTAGGAAAGAAGTTGATTTGCAAATATCTACAAAAGAGTTTTTTTTGTAATAAATCTAAAATTTAGATGGTTATTTGCACACACAAAAAAAAAAAAAAAACTTTTTTGTTTGGTAGCAGCTTTCTATCGTAGCAACGTTTTTATTGAAAAAGAAAACGTTGAAAAATTCAGTGCTTTACTAGGAAAAGAGTATAAATAAAACGTGGTTATTGTGATTGAGAATTAATCGGAACTTAATAATTTGGATGAAAGTCCAATCAAACCTAACAACCAACAAAAGAATCCTAAAACCAATCAAGCAACAATAAGAGGGGAAGAGAAGTGCACAGAAAGATAATCATCCAAGCTTTGGATTTATTGCGAAAAAGGTCATCCTTAACTCCTCTTTTCTTGAGAACCTATCTCCGTTGGAATTTTGATAGAGAACGAGCATCCTCAGCCTCGATAATAGGACGTTGAGGTCGCGTTGTGCGATGTTTCTTACTCCTCTCGAGGTTATACTAGTAGCAATCTCGAGGCACAACCGAGTCGGGGTTGGCAGCGGTAGTGACACACGTGAGGTTTGAAGACGGTAAGCGGTCGCGCTTGAGCCGGCGGCGGCCCGGCTTTGGTAGCTACGAGTCACTGCATCCAATCAATGGAGGACGAGGTCGGAGGACAGGATAAAGACGATGTTACGGGAACGTTGAATTTCTGAGGCCAGACTTGAATTCGGATCCGACTCGGACCCGTTAAGAGAATTAGGGAACTCTATCTCTCCTCTTGAACCGCAAATATGGAGAGGTCGCCCTCCTCTCTTTAACCTATTCCTAAAACCCTAACTCTCTTCTTGTGCTTCTTCTCTCTTCTTTGGCCAACATTAGTGGTAATTCGAGAAGACCGCAAATTCCAAGCCGGTATGCTTTTTTAATCGAATGAACACTCTCTTCTTTGTAGCTTTCTTATTTCTTTGTTTGCGTTTTACTTTTGAATATAGAATTGACGTGGATCTCTTATTGCTTTGCATGCTCATTAACTTCAATGTGTATTGGTAGGGAAAGGCAAAGGAGGATGGTGAAATCAGATGCTGCGGTTGTAGTGTACGATCGTTCCAGTTCTTTTGGTAATGGATCTCGGCGCAGGAAATTTGAGAATGAACGGGATAACTTCATGGTATTATGTGAATTTCTTGTTTTAATCCAAAATTAAAGGCTAAACTTGATGCAATGTATGACTCCTTGTTAGCAATTTATTTGTTTCATACCATAGAGAAATATGGAATCCTGCATATATCTTGTACTTGCTTTATTAATTGCTTATGAACCTATTGTGGCTGTGCTTCTACATTTGCCTCCTTTAGAAAACCCTTCTTCTCAGCAGAGTAATTTACTCAATCATTCGGTGTAAAAGTAAAATATTAGGAGGATTTTTGAAGCAAAGAGAATTCAATTTGTTTAAATTAGATAAGAAAAAATTGCCCTCCATATATTCTTCTTTTACTCTTTTACTATTATGAAAAGTAATTGCTATGCACTTACCCTGCATTCAAATATCATAAAAGGATGTGAAAAGATGTTTTACAATTGCTTTTTCCAATCAAACTCTTTTTTAATGTATTTGGCTTTTCCGAGTTGTTCATGTGCTTTTTGGAACACATTAGGAGTTTCTTTATTGTTGCCTTCATTGACCTACTTTTCGAAGTTTTCAGAACTTGATTATTATAAAAATTGCTATCATTCATTTGATTTATTTTCTTTTGCAGTCTTCAAATCTTGTAGATATGTATTGTAAGCCAATTTCTACAGAATTCGTTGGTCAGTCTGATGTGGAGAATGAAGACATGGATATAAGAAAACTACTAAAAGATATTGAATACCTAGGTAAGTATCTGATATCCATGTTTTTAATATCTTTCTGAAGCTTCTTCTCTAATGTTTATTAGGGATTATTACACAACCATATCATTGGAACATAGCAATCAAGATCTGGCCGAGAAGAAACCCTTGTAGTCACATGCTGCCATCATACTTCATTCTTTTTAATCTGGTGATATCCTTCTGGTGTTCTTGAGTTTATGTTATATCACAATATATACCTTGCCTTCTCCACCTGAATCACCACAATTTTGAACTAGACTATTATTCTTTTTTTTTCATGTGTTAATTCTTGTGTCAAGTCCAAGATCTCAGTTTCTCATTTGTGCAGCTGTGTTTTATAAATGAAATTATATTAAAATATCATGGTGTAAATTGTATTTATTGTGTCATACGCTGCTCTGTAGGAAAGCTTGGTGAAGCAAAATGTAGATTTTAGTCAGTAATGCCTTTGAATTAGAGATTCAGTGAATAACATGGCCAATATAAAGGAAGTAAGACATTGAAACATAAGTCTCAAGATACGCATATTTCTAAGATATAGCATACTAAAGTTATATTTTTGGTTAAAGCGTTAAACCAATATCTCACTATTAGCAGAAGGATAGGAAACCCATATAGTTTTCCTTTCAATTTAGCAGCCATTAACATATGTCACTATATTCGGGATATTCTTGAAAGCATACATTTTCAGCCATTGTTATAGTTCTTACTAAATTTCAGGTAACCATATAGTTGCTATTCAGGGGGTCAAAATAAACGAGTGGCTCGGCTTCGGCTTGAGCTTAGCTCATCTCAAGCTGAGCCGAGTCTAAACTTATTTTGAGGCTTGATTTGAATTTCGAACCGAGCCTGAATCAGAGCCGGCTCACTCATGCTCCGCTCGATAGGCTCGTTTATACTTTGATTGCTTTCAAATGATGGCAATTTCTATGCAGCTACAAAATATATATATTAATTAGCAAGTACGGTAACTTGTCTATCTCTCTCTCCCTTGATCCTTTTTCTCTTTCCTCTGTGTTTGTATATATATTCTTTTTCACCATCATTCTACCACTTTAGGGATTAGTCAAATCCAATCTTGTTTAGCAAGCAACATCAGAGCAAAGACAATAATTCACAATTTAGATATGACAGCTTTTCGAAAATGTTCTCATCGAGCACACACAGAGTACCGAGTACTCAGCATGGTCCATTGTCGTTTAGAGAAATTGCAAAACATCTGTCGCTTACACCAGTGAAGCTCCATTGTGCCATGCTCACTAAAGATGCCATCAAGGCTGCAGTGAAAGACTCTGAAGCAAAGGAGGCCAAGATAGCACAAAATGATGGGCCTGCTCCAACCCAAGAAGTTGCTGAAGCTTCATAGTCGCCCTCGTCGGCGTCAAATCTTGCTGTGTTCATGATCTCCTCTGCGATCTCGCCCTTTCCGAAGCCAAGGAGGACGGCTACCTCACATCGCACCAACGACGAGCCCTCCGAAGCGAAGCCGCCGCCGCCACCTCCTTCTCCACCTACATTTATCAAGCTCGAGTTTAGCTCGAACTCGATTTAGTTCGATTCGAGTTGAGCTAAGCCGAGCCTAAACATCAAACTAGAGCTCAAAATTAATTGAGTCGAACCCATGCTAGAGCCGGTTCACTCAAGCTCGGCTTATTTACACCCTAGTTGCTATGAGAATGAGTGATTTGAGTTCATCTCTTATGTTGGTGTACTCTATGTTCCTCAAAGGCCGTGATACACTCATTATTCTGTCCTTCTTGCTTTGCTGGACTAGATTAATATTCCAAGTAGGGAAACATATCTTTTTTCCATTATGAACTCGTGTATTCGTTTTCTGTCAAAGGTGCCTCCAACATGACCTGGAAAGAGAGGAAGCAGCTGGAGAACCAAAATATAGTTTCTTTCGGTGGAAAGGTGAGTTTTTTTGGGACCTCTTGCCATCTGTAAGCGACAATTTTGTTACCTTAACTATATTTCATGCTTTTGTTAGACAGCCTCCTAAGAAGCACCGTACTCCGTTAAGTGTATCAAAAGTGGCTATGAAGAATCAAAAGAAAAGAGAACAAAAAAAATTGGAAGAGGTAAACTCTGACTGTATATATTCTTTTTTTTCTACTCGCATGCATCTTGGTGATTGACATATTGAAAATTCTCCATAGGACATGATACTTGGCCGATTTGGTAACCGTGGTGCTAAGAAAACCAAAGAACAGAAGACCAAACCAGAAGACAGAGCGCTGAAGGCAACTGAAGGTCATTTTAGGAAAGGTGTCCTGAATGTGAAGCATCTTATGTCATCCAAACCATCAAATAGTGATGATGGTCCACAGAAGAAGATGAGGAAAGGAAAAGGGAAGAAAAAGGGCGGGAGAAAGGGACGCTAAGTTTATCCTTGTTGGTTCTGTATATCTTGTGGGAAGAATGGTTGATTCATAGCAAACATCTTAAAATCCTTTTGTGAATATGTTATGCGTGAAAGAACAGTAAAAAGAAAGACAAAAAAAAGAGAAAGAACAGTAAAATTCCAGCTTTTAATGCTTCTTGGTGATCTCATATTTTAGATTTAAAATATGACACTATTATTATCCCTGAAAGAGGATTAGAACAAACACTAAATTATTGAAAACTGAGGTGAATTATTGTCATTCCAAAATACTATCTATTTAGATTCCAAAATATTAATAGGATGATATATTAATTTTGTTTAGTTTTATAAGTTGAACAAGAAATAGGCAATCCTCTAAAACTTCGATTCAAGTTCGACGCAAAAGAAAGAAAACTTCTTAAATTATTACACACGTCACATCCTTCTTTTATCCGATATCTTAGACAAGATCATAGAATATCCTCCAAGATAAAAGAAAAAAAAGGAAAGAAGTAACACAAATGGAAAGGTTGTATCTACGTGATTATGGCTGGATAAGAGTACGAGTCGTAGATTGTATAGTCTTTTTTTTAATATGGTATATATGGTATTTATTTCTGAAAGATATTTGCCTGACAAATAAGGCAATGCTCTTGATCGCAGGTAATAGAAGATCTCCTCTTAACTTTCCTAAATTTAGGCCTTAGAAGACTGGGTTAATTGATATCTCGGACTCAGCACTGGGAAAGTTGCTCATTATAAATATGGGGCTCAAGACCTTCAACTCTGCATTAGATCAGCAAGTTCAGAAGCTAGTATTACAACACAAGAAGAGATGGTTAATTCGAAGATCACATCGAGGTTATCTTTTACCCAACCCATTGTGTTTTGTTCATAAACTTAATGTTGGAATTTAGTACGTTGAGCAATGTTAAACTAATTTTTTTAGCTTAATCTTGAGATTGGACCATGATTTATCGAGTAGCAATGTAGCATTAATGAAATTAATACCTGTACTGTGGATATGAGTATGTGGTCAAAATATTTCTAGTTCTGCTTACCTTTTGCTACGATTTATCAGTATACATATACATAGATAAACACCTGCATTCATACGTACCATACCCATGTAATGATCTACCATCTAGGTTTAATTTGATACTGAATCTTTATTTTTTCGTTCAGATTAAGAAAATTAATGACTAAATAATTCTAAATGTCAGTATATGGATACATAAAGCTTTTGTGTAATGAACTATGAAATCCACGAAGTATGGTTACTATGGTATATTAACTAATACGATGATGGATTATGCTACTGCTGCAAAATAGTTTACACGCAAGACAGATGCTAAGAAGAATGAAGCATGACATGTTTTATGTTTAATCTAAGATGATAAACTAATTATCTTGAAAAATATTAAAACCATTATATGGAACAACCAGTCTCAAGAAAGTTAGGCTGATTTTAACACTAGAATATTTGTAATTCTTCTATATCTCTAATGAATAATCTATCATAATAGCTTACCTCCTCCTTTCTCATACTTCTGTTATCTCTGGCAAATATCAGATTACGTATTTAGTGGCACAATAACTAGATTTGAGCATACATCAGGACAGCCTCTGCGCAGATTTTTTGTAGATGATTATACAAATACAGTATTCTACGATTACACAAATACAGTGGAGGTAGGAAATGTAACTCCCTAAAAAAGATATCCAACCCCGATAACAGCTCAACAATTAACAACAGATATCAAACCTGAGAGACTCAAAATATAATGTAAAAATGTAGCTGAAAGTACAATTGTAAACCCAGCAGAAATAATCCTGCTAAGAGCAGTTTCACAGCCCAAGCTCGATCTAAATGGCAACAACTGCATCCCACAATGGCCAATGCATAAATTTGACGAAAGATCATCAGCCCAAACTCGATCCATACACTAACAACTACATCAACGGTTAAATTTATGTAACAAATATGCAGCTCCATTTGGCAACCAAGATCATCAAGAAGGCACAATTCCAAAATAATTCTTTGATGGATCAGTAGGATGCTCCAACCAACCTAGCAATAGCAAAAGCAAAGACGGTGCCTGCTCAAAATAGTTGCTATGTACTTGTCATTCTATTTCCAAATAATGATTTGGCATAAAGAGAATCTAAGATATCTTCACATGAAACTTCACGAGAAGATTGCTTCTTGGATTCTGGTTTTCTTCCCACAACCTGCTTGTGAGCAGGTGAAAGGATATCCTCAGCTGGACTGTCAGTGCTGCTTGCAGAATATTGGGCCTCTTGGCTACCACAGTTGACTTTTGTCTTCCATGTTATGCCAATTGCTTCAGCCTGCTCTGCAAACAAAATCTTCGACATGGAAGCACTGCAAATGTCTCTGTAAGTATCATAATTTGCAGCACGTGTATTGCCACCTTCCAAGAGGACAGAGAGAGGATGCAAAACTGATATGGGATCATCATTTCTCTCCAATATATCCTTCAAAAGCAAAAAATCATCCACAAACTCCTCTTTGCTGAACTGAATAAGAGCAGCAGAAGAATCAAGGAAAAAAATTGATGTCACAGAATCTGGACCAAACACATTGCAAACACATTCTCTCAGATCTTTTGGCTTCAACTTGGATGGAAATCCCCAGACAAGGGCAATGTTTTGGAACACAACAGTAAGATATTTTCTCTTGTAAGCTGGCTCTGGTTTCTCTGTTCCAGTGCTTAGATCAATCACAGTTCCACTGTTCCAACTTGGATATAGAAGATTGATGTACTTCTGAATCTTATCATTTTCTGGAAGATTGGCTGGTGGTGAAAGGAGCTCAAATTTGATGCTTAAATGACTGCACATCTGAGCAAATACACATCCAGTCATAAAAGCATCGTATCCTGCTTCGTGCTTAGCACCTGAGTTGAAGCAAGATGATCTGCAGGCAAAACATCTAGTAAGACCCATCCAGTCAAAAGACTCAAAACCAACAGTCTCTGTTGTTCTCAGATTATCATTTAAAGAAAGTAAAATGTCTCCAACATGTTTGTTACATAGTCAAAGACAAAATCAGTTCCCACAACACAGATTCAATTCTTTCATCATGTTCAGCCTTCCTAAACTTTTCAACAATGCAGGTGATGGTAGAGAAAGTATCACAAAGACAAGTGATAGGGGTCATGCACACTTTAACTAAAAGAACATAAAGCTACAATAAAACAGCAGTCATGAAGGAAGGCATAATTGCACAATATAGAGCAAAAAATTGTTACCTACCAGTGAAGTGACTAAATGTAAGTATAGTAGTACACACAGGAAAAGGAACTTATGCTAAAAATAGTGAATTATGTTGTACCCTGATTCATCTGTTTGCACTTCAACTTTCACATACAAATTTGAGGCCAAATTCTGGGATGCAGAAGAGACCATGGGGCACAACAAAGAGAAAGCTGAAGATAGTGATTTGCTTCTTTTCTTCATCAGATATTGAACAGCATGGCTGCTGTTCATAAGATGCTTGGTGTCTATAATGTGTGGGAATTTGTCGTGGACAGCCAATACAAATTCCTCAATTGATGAAGGCAGAGGGCCAATAAATTTACTATAGATGTGCGCAATATCTGTTTCATGAAAAAGAAGCAACTGAGAGTGACACTCAATAAGTACGTAAATATATGTTATAAGAAAACACAAGCACCTAGAAAACAGTTGTGGCCAACAATCAATTTCTGTTCTGAAACAAGAAGATCTATAACATGACGAAATCCCACAGCAGACCTGACCCTTGAGTTTGTGCTCCTTAGTAGACCTTCCTTGACCTCTTTCTGCAACAAAAGAGCCATTGATATTAGTCTAAACAAGGTGTATGCTCTGCACCAGCCTTATGAGAAGAGCATGGAACCTCCTTTCCCTTGCACAATTTATATTAATAAGATTAGATTGATAGCACATAGTCGCAGCATAACTATATAATCTTAGCCAATATTCTGCTCCACTTATGGTCAAGGAAATAACAAAGTTAGCTCTTGGTGTTAGGATCCATGACATTCTCTAGTTGCAAATCCTTTTTGCTACATATGTGGAGCAGTGGAGATGGCTCTCCTGCAAATAAATGAGCTCCATATGTGGAGTTGATTCTCCGGTTCTCTGTCAACTAAAATGGACTATTGCGAGGATCTAAGTATCTAACTATGTTTCTTTTGCCTGTTACTTCCTTGAATAATCGGAATGTTTAAATAACTAATGGTTGGGCAGGATTCTTATCCAAACCCATCAAACAAGAAAAAAAATAAAAAATTTAACATCAGTACTACCTGACTGGAGAAACAAGAGATAGCCTTGACTTGTCTTTAATAATGCAATTTATCCTAATTCAGAAATTTAGAAAATGTCTTCCAACCTAAAGTAGCCTTGGCTTGTCTTTAATAATGCAATTTACCCTAATTCAGAAATTTAGAAAATGTCTTCCAACCTAAAATAAGGTAAACATGGTATTATGATCCACGTGAAATGTATCTAGGTTATTGCACATGCTGGAAGGAAAATTGAAATAAGTTTAAATGAACTTCTTATATTTTCTTACCATCAAAGATGCTTTATCCTCATTAGTGTCTGTATACACTACTCTCTTCTGCCATGTATCATCCTCACCAAGCGTACGAACATATACAAGGTCCCTGAAATGTTTTCTTAAAACCTGCGGATCAAAATACTATCTGTTAGCAAAAAGTTCAATAATACTTTGTCCTATTACAATATTTTAAAAGTTCAATAATGTATTATAAATAATTACCAGTCGAATTAACTTCAGTTGATGTGAGCTGAACCCATCAAGTAAAACTGCTGGACGCATCTTAAAGAAAACTGTCTGAAATTGAAATTTGTTGCATTTAAGATTTTCTTCCAGATGATAGCCCTCACTTGGATTTCTGAATATTCCATCACGCCACTCATTAAATCTAGCTTTCATCCTTTCAGTGAAGAGAAGATCAGCACTACTCACTATTGGTATGTCCCCATGTTCTTCCAAAGACTGTAAAGATGAAGCTAATTCATCTTTGTATGCTGATGATAATTTCCCAAGAGCATCTTCCTCTTGTGCACTGGATAAATAAGATATTCCTGAGATATCCAATAGCTGTAAATACATGGATAATCTAAGAATATCTTGAACGCAGAGGAACAGCACGAATGCCCTACTGAACTAGGTTATTCTGTGACATTTGACCATATCTTGCTGAATAACGTATGCATAGGACTAAAGTGGAATAAGGAAGCTATAATCATGCAATAATAACAACACAAAATAGGCAAGAAACCATTTCAGTTTCAGGAAACACCTTCATGTATGCATGCATTAAAATCAAACTGGTACTTAGCCAGGAAGTCAATTGACGTTGTCTGGCATAGAAAATCATATGATGGCCCATCAATTGGAAGCTCTTTTCTGGGGAATATATAAAAATTGTGCCTGCAAAATGAAAGAAACATCTCAGACATCAAATTTCATGGATGAATCAAAAGAAGACCTCTAAGAACCACAGTGGACTACATATTTAGACATAGAAAAGGTTCAATATATATATATCAATGTTTTCAATTTTCTTTTCTATTCTAAATCTGCAAAATTCAAAAATCAATATTCTTCCAAAACTTGCATAAAAACGTGCGAAGGAAACAAAAATAAGAATTAAGCACGGAATTTTCTGTTCAAAACACCAAATCCACTGAAAACCAATCAACATTGCGGCGACCAAGATTGCTGGAGAGAAAGAATTTTGCAAAAAGGTCATCTTTTTTCAGCTCGCTTTCCAGTTCTCTTCACAGCAACTAATCCAAAAACCAAAATCAACGAGCTATAAACAGACCGAATATAAACAAGGAAACATTAAAGAACACATGGATGGGCGATATTTAAAATCCAAGCATTACATATAAATTAAACACCACTTTATCGGTGTTTAATATTTTGTTTTTTGGAGATATGCAAACAGAAAATAATAATCACCTCCAAAATTTGTACAAACCAGTGTAAACTTGTTTAAAAAACCAAATATCAGGAATCAAGATCCAAATTTGCTGCTCAAAATACCAAATTCAGTATAAAAAAAGATTCCAAATTATTGCAATGGCAAAGAAAGATCATTTTTACTCAATTCTCTTTCACTTTTCTTCTAGTTAACTAATCAAAACCCTAAAGCCTAACGAGCAATAACCCAATCAAAGATATAAACAAATGATCTACTAACTCACGGATGTGCGACGAAGGAGACCTTGGACGCATCCCACCTAAAGGGGCAAACCCCAAACTGCACCACCGCAAACTTCTCGGCGGAATCCTTCACTTTGAGATAGCGCACGTCGGAGCGGTCGAACTCGAAGGCATCCCTCCACGGGGCGCTCGTCACGCCTGTCATCTCGAGATCGATGGCGACGAAGTCCGCCTCTCGGACTAGGACACGGAGGTTATCCAAAGCCGGCTCGAAGTTGGACCTCGTCACCTTCCTGACAGCCACGCCGCCGGCGGAGGAAGAGGACGACGAGAA
This sequence comes from Typha angustifolia, assembly GCF_048772165.1. NCBI lineage: Eukaryota > Viridiplantae > Streptophyta > Magnoliopsida > Poales > Typhaceae > Typha > Typha angustifolia. The sequence goes on from NC_133253.1 coordinate 22,305,051, forward strand.
GGGGCGGATGAGCGGCAGAGAACGAGCTAGGGTTAGGGTTTTGGAACGCGACCAAAGTAGCCATTGCCTCCTCATCGCCGTCTCATACCCTTCTGGAACGCGGAGGGAGAAGACACGGAGGAGGGAGGGAGGTGATGGGATCTCGGTTCAAGCTCATTTATATGGTTCGAGTCACAAATGAGTTGCTTGGCCCTCCGATTACCTCGAGATTCGCGAACCGAAGCCCAATATAAATTTATTAGAGCGAATTACACTTGCCTACTAAATACTAACTCTGCTTCATTTTAGATTTAATAATTTTGGATCAAAACACGCTTGAATGGAGAAAAATATTAGGGGTGGCAATCGGGTCGGGTTAAGCGGGTTCGGGTCGGGTCAGATTCGGGTCGGGTCAACATTACCTTGACACGAACACGACCCAATTAATAAACGGGTTGCATTTAGTAAACACGAACACGACCCGATTGATAAACGGGTAACACGACACGACCCGCCTAACCCGTTTAATAAACAGGTCAAGTTAACACGACACGCTAACACGACCCGTCTAACCCGTTTAATACAAATCATATATAAAATTTAATATTTACTGATTTATTATATATAAATTGTGTATTACACAAATACAATCCTAATAATTCATACAATATTAAAACTAAACGGGTTAAACGGGTCAAGCGGGTCAAAGGCATAAACCCGAACACGACCCAATTAATAATCGGGTTAGGCGGGTTAACCCGTTTATGACTCGAACCCGATTAATCTAAACCCAAACCCGATTAACAGTTGGGTTATCGTGTCGGGTTATCGGGTCGGGTCAAGTTTTGCCACCCCTAAAAAATATAAATACTTTACCGTCACGAGGTTTGACTCAATTTTACAAAACCACGATGGGCTTTTGACTTAACCACTTAATTAACTCTTGGTCTTGACTAAAATATAACTATTATCTTTTTCATCTTATTTGTTCAAACTAGAGGCCAAATTTATAGATCCTTATTAGAAACAAAGTTGTAAAAGATTAGATAAGTCTAATCCGTGAACCTGATTCGTTAGTCATATTTCTTTAGTTTTAATTTTTTGAAGATTAAACTTGATTAGTATAATAAAGATAAAAAGATGTTTAGTTACTGAACTAGATTAAAGGTTACTAAACCAGTTCAAGAAAAGTCCCTCACTCAAAACAAATATAGGCTTAAATAATACCAATTATATTTTAAATAATAAAAAAATAATAAATATATTGAATAGATATATATATTTCTGATATTTTTGTCATTTAAAATCTTATCGATATTATTTTAAATACATCGAAAAATATATTCAATTCTCTACGGCATTATTTTTAAGAAATATATTCAAATTCGATCCATGTTTCATCAAATATGATGAAAAAATATAATAATTACACTTTCATTAGATTTAAGTGCTTAAGTTAAAACTATATAGAGGTTTTGTAAAATTTAGTCAAACCATGACGGTTTAAAATTTAATTAAACCAATAAAATAATTTGCAAGTTAATTTTACTCTATAATCACCTCAGTAAAACTAGACTCAATGCTGCTTGCAAACAAAGAATGCTAAATAATATATCACAATACTATTCTCTGATCATAATACTGTGAAGTTTAAGAGACTACATATAGTGAACTCTAATACATTGGCATACATTTATGAAAACTTCAAACTATAGGCATCAAGCATGCCAACAATACGAAGCCAAGAGAAACAACTGTGATGGAGGTGGGCAGGCTGCCTTTATCTCTCCTAAAGAAGAGTGCTTCGTAGATAGGGATATTGGCAGCTACTATTAGTCCGCACAGGATAACTTGAACTAAGAATTGATCAACAATTCTCGTATCCATCGCCACTCTTCTCAATCCACCAAACAAACACAGAAGGTTGAGCAATGCAACAGTCGCTATGATCAGGAACATCGAGGACGACGACCCGAACTCCATCATCTCCTGCTCGTATCTCTTCGACGCATCTCCGCCGCTGCTCGTCTTCGTCGTGATCGCGAACGCCATTTTCGATATCCCTAGCAACTTGAGCCAGGCCTCAATGGTGGCATAGAGGTATGAGGTGATCCTTCTTATCATCCAAATCCTTTGAAGATTCCACCATCCACGCAGTGTGTCTCCACATCTTAGTGACTCGATCAAGCTGTACGTGTGTTTGCCAATCGCAACGTAGGCAAAGGGGATGAACCATGGGCTAGTTACCTAATTTTGTCATCAAATTTAGAAGGCTATACATGCCAAAAAAAAAGTGATTTGAAAGAATATGAGAAAGGTCCTTGTCACCTTTGGAAAAAAGGAGATGCCATGGAGGAGACCAAGAGAAGGAACAACAACATAGTGGAGAGTTGGGAAGGAGTTGGGAGCCCACAAGCCGAAGATGCTGTAGCCCATTTGAAGGCCCAGCTTGAACTTTCCACGGCCCACTAAGAAAGGACAGTTCTTGGACAGAAAGATTTGGAAATTCCCCTCGCTCCATCTCTTGTGCTGCACCAATGCCTGTTCTAGTGTTGTTGGTCCCACACCCAAGAAGCCTTTCCTTGGAGGATTAAAGTAGATGGATTTCCACCCCCTGCAGTGGATTGTCAGTCCTGTGAGGACATCCTCCACTGGGCATCCATATTTCAATCCGATCTGCAAATTATTTTCCATAATTAGCTTAACTTTGATATATCCATATACTGATATATAGAGAGAGAGAGAGAGAGACCTCATTTCCCCACTGAGTGTCATGTTCGTAGGTGCAAGTAGCAAGAGACTTGGCTATCTCTTCCACCTCTTGAACACTTTCTCCTGCTTTCCTCTTAACTCCTTTGTTCCAGTCTTCCTTATAGTCTTTGCTATAGCTTCTCCCACAGAGGATGTCCCTTCTGTGGAAGCATCCAGTGCCAATATAGAGAGTGCCACCCCAACTATCTAAGCCATGATGCTCCACCTAAGCCCCATCAAGTACAATATTAACAGCATAGGTAGTATGTGTAGATGATGGCTTTAAAATTGTTAATTACCAACCTGGTTGACAGTATTGAAAGAAATGCCGTATAAATCATTCTTTGTTAGGTTGTTGCAGTTCTGAGGATACTGTACGAATCCAATGCTGTGACCCATCTCTTCATCTAAGAAGAAGCAGAGAGCATCTCTGATAGAGTCGAAATTGTTGGAGTACATGTCGCAGTCCACGTTTAGGATGAGAGGGCTGTTGCTTATCACTGATGACACCCTTAACTGTGTATTCATTAGTTTAGAGGGAAAATTTTAGCTGAGTTAAGAAGATGGTAAGTAATTTAACTTCTAAGACAAAATTGTGACGAGGCAAAGGTTAATTTACCAATGCGTTCATGGCCCCAGCTTTGAAGTTGTGGTGACTTTCAGGTCTCTTCTCGCGTGCCATGTATACCAGTGTCGGTAGCCGTTCTCCGTCGTTGTCAGTTGCAGTTTGCTCCTTTCCATCAATCAAAACCTACCAAAGAAAATAATAGTGATAATAATTACATTGTTGAAATTAATCATACTTCTTTTGTCTATACATAGTTTTTATGGATAAATTTAAACTGCAGTAACTTGATTCCTATATAGTGTCCACCTGAACAATGGGGTGATGATCTCTAGAGCTCACTTTGGCATCCCATTCAGAGAATCCTTTATGCTTTCCTTTATGTTCTTCAGGAATCTTGCCTAAGATCACAACAGAATCAATGCGATTCACCATCCCTTCATACAGGTCCTGCAGCAACATATATAGAAAAAACAAGTCAACTTGTTCTCATAATTAACCTTCTTTCTTTTACTTTTACTTCTTATTAGATATCTTATTACCTTCATGAGAGACCAATCTTTGCCCTTGGAGTCACACGTGCCATGCGAGACATCCAACTCGGAGAAGTAGGCAGAAGGAGACCTGGGCTCCACCTGATACCTCTTGCAGAATGGAAGCCAATGCTTTGCAAACTGGGATGCCTCCCAAAGAGCGTAGAACGTGAGAACAGAGCCGCCGTCGTCGGAGAGGTAGACGCTTAGCTTCTCCGGCGGGTAGTTGTAAGCCATGACGGATAGAACTGTGGAGATGACCAGGCTCGGCGGCTCTGCGACCGGGTCAGCAGTGCATACAAATATATCCACGCCGGGCAATTTGGCTTCGTATCTGTCCCATAGTGACATTTGAAAACGTTAGAATTCTGGTATATATATACATATATATTTATATCATCTAGTCCTCCTTTTATGGGTATACCTATAAAAATAAAAATCATCCCCCCCCCCCCCCCGCTGATATTGTATATAGCTTTTAATAACAAATGTTTTTTATTTGCAAGGTAAGAGAAGGGGAGAAAGAAAGAGGGTATTTTTGTTGTAGAAATAAGAAATATAATTTGAAGGGAAAAATTGAACAAAATCAACTCATCAATAGATTTGCAACTTAGAACCTTCGTGAGAGTTTATCTTTGAAGGTGGACCGATATATGGGATTCCACCGCACGGATTGGGTGACGATCCAGTAGAAGCCATACCAGAGCTCAGCTCCCAAAAGCCCAATCCAAAACCATCTCCCTCCTCTTCCTTCTCCTGGCAAATGAATCACTCTATACAACCATATCAAACTTATCCCCACTAACATCGAGCTAGCATACAATCTATAAGCAATTCTTCCCTTCGCCTTCTCTGTTGCAAAGAGAGACTCTTCGCTAGCCCCACGCATCTCTCTCTCTCTCTCTCTCTGTCTCTCCTCTAGGATGGTGTATTGGTGTCTTGGTGCTTCGCTTTATCTATAACACTATATATGCGTATGCAGGAGGAGATATGTACGAGAATTTTCCAAATAAAAAATTCCGAGAAGCAAGTATGTGGTGGCTTCCATTAACCACTCGCAAAGTAAAAGGCCTTGTAAACGCTGCCCAGTCCCACACATTTGGATAGGAAAGGATGGGTGCACTATTTTCGTTGTGGAGTGTCACTGTGACATGGATGTAAACTTCTTTTGACTGAGTTACTATCGTTTAATTTATATATATATATCAAAGCTAGTAGCGTAGCGTAGTACTCGTCTGTGAATTCTTTTATTATAGAAAAGGTTGCCGGTTTGAACAACACTCAGTTTATCTGTCTGAACCTTCTCTCCAAATATATATTTATTTAATACGATTAGAATTATATAATTTAATTTTCTCTTCCTATTAATGATATTTATATTTGTAGTTCAGTCAAACATTCAAGAGGACATACTGGGCCAAAATATAATTTCTGACAAAGCTAAAACGTTCTTTTTTAGTGCATAATATCGTATTACAAACTTAAATAATTTCTTAACTACAATGCCGTGTGGTAAGGTTGCAAATAGTTGCTTACATTTTAGGGCATATAAGATAATTCTTTCTTGTGGAAGATTGGTAGATTCCACAACGTTGACTGACCAATACAAGAGGGCTATACATTATGTTAAATTGTTACTTTGATTAGTTGATTAAAAGAAGTAAGCAAATTTGTATTTAGTGAAGATCGAAGTCAAACACGTGGATAATTTTGTAATGCTTAAGATGGCCCAGATGAAGTAATCACAGTGAACGTAATGTTCATCTTTCTCGTTGGTTGCTGGTTTTTTCTCTGATATAATTGATAGTCTGTCATCTTATCTTCATGTCGATGTGTAGGTGATTGGCTTCCAAGAAACGTAATTTTCTAAAATAAGATGCTGGAAAATACCCAAGTGCAGAAAATTCTTACGGTCAGTGTTGTAGATTTAAATCCTGAGGCGAGAGAAGAAGGAATATTGGTGCTAAGAAAAGAGACAAGAAGTATTAGTTCAATTATGTTGCTGCAACATTTCATAGTCTGGAAGAGTGCACAGTGGAGTAGTAGTAGAGATTTCTCCAACATTCACTATCTTTCTGACTTCCCGATCATCTTCTCATGACTTCAGATTGAAAGTATCTTAAAACAATCACGTCGCATTACAAAGCTGATGGAAATATTAACTAATATGGGTCATTTTGTGAAGCTTCATCTGAGGTTACAATACTTGATTTAGACATAAAATGGAAAAAATATCACAAGTACATCAGTAGAAAGATGTATATACTAGTTGGGAATAAAGTAATATTCAATTGGTGTAAATGATTATGCTAGATAAATTACATGTGCAGATGAAGAATATATACCATGTCGTAATATTGTTAGTTTATTTCCTACTAGCTTAGTAATTTAGATGAATTGGTCAAATTGTGTTTTGGGAGCCCAACATAGATTGGATCTTCCATCCTGACCCACTTTTAATTTTCAAACAATTCAACTCGACTTGACTCAATCAAGACAACATATTTGAAAAGCTTGGCTTGCGAATGTATATCATGTTCTGAAGTTGTTGGTTTATGATATATTAGATTAAGATTCTTGATTAATTGGTTGTTTAATATGATACATGAATCAAATTGTTAAGAGGCAAACCTTATCAATCTCTCTGTATTTGGTGGTAAGTGGTATTATTTATATTGCCTTTCCCAAGGGCGGCCCATATCTATTCAGGTAACGAGCGGTTCTTATTTGTATTGCATTTGCATCTCATATTATTGTGTCTTTTTAATGGCATGCATAACAATTTATCTCCTCATCCTTTCTCTCATTGCTGATTAATGGAGCTATCATATAACAAATAGTACGAACAGTATACAGTTTACACTAGATGGGGTTTAATTTGGTAGATCTCTACCTGTTATACATAGAATGCTTTCTGACAAAGTATATTGAAGGCAAACCGAAGTACAACTAAAATGACAGAAATTAAATACAGCACAAGAGACTAATAAAATGCAACTACGGACTCTTTCCTGTTCCTCCAGAGAAAGATCTTGCAGCAGTAACCATTTCAGCTTCTTTAGCAGCCTTTAGAGAGATGCTCAATGCCTGACATGGGGTTTTTTTGATATGCTCAAAAGAAATCCTTTTCCTGCGAAGTTAGAGCTCCTAGGATAACTCTTGGATTGTTTGGATGCGTTTCAGCGGCAGCTGTCAGGGCATTCACTTTACCTTGGACATTTTCATCGACTTCACAATGGAGCTCAACTTCCTTGATGCTACGGAGATGCTCGATGCCCGACATGCCTTCCATCTTATCATTCCCCCATAATTTCCACTTAAGCTTTTCGAGTTTGGGTGCTGCCCCTTTCTTGACTACCACCTCACAAACTTTATCGCCTTCAATTACTAGCAGCTTGAGGTTTGGGAATCCATTCGGTCCAAGAGACAACTGTTTTTCTTTGTATGACCCTTCGTTGAGTCTGAGACAGAGCAGACTTGGTATAGTCTCAAGGATCTGTATAGCATCCTCCTCTAATTCAGTCATCTTAAGAGTTAAGCTAGTGAGCTTAGTGAGTGAGGAGATACATTGAGGCAATTCACCAAGAGAGCCGCATATCTGTAGTTTCTGAAGAAATAGGGGAAGTGACGATAAAGACTTCAATTTATCGCCCAAACTCAAAAGGGATAGAGAACGAAGACAGCCGCTCAGCTTTTCAAGTGTATTCTGTACTGCTGTCTTTGTCTCGGTTCTTGCAGGTAACAAGCTTAAATCAATACCCAGCTTCCTCAATTGGGTCAACTCACCTAGCTCCTTCAACACGCCATATTTGTTGACACTTACATCAGCAAGTGTTTGCAGGGCTTTCATATTCTCAATTCCCTTGGGCATCACTATTGTCCACCATGTCCAATATATAGTATCAGGGTAAAATCCATGTAGCAGATGCTTCAGATGTTGGAGCTTAACTATTCCCGAGGGTAACTCATAGATGAATGTCTTCCTAATGTCCAGTGTTTCCAAGTATTTTAGCTTCTCTATTTTGCTTGGAAGATGCCAAATCAAAGTATTCCTGAGACTCAAATACCTCAATTGAAATATCTTACATATTCTACTTAGATGATGATTTCTTAGATTCCGGCAACCTTGCAAATCCAACACCCTCAATAGTCTCGAACAAGGGGAATCTAGAAGTACTGGTTGGACATAGTTAAACATGGTCAATGAACGAACATGAGATAAGCTCATGCTCTTCCTAACCTCTTGTACAGTAGTATCGGTACAGCTATGCAGGGATAACCTGCGCGCCTTGTCCTGGGTTGCTGCTGCGAACTGGTTACCTAGTAGACATGCGAAATTCTCCTCAATTGATTTGGAAACGATGATCTCATGCATCATATCATGGATTCGAAAAGTTCTCACTTTACCAGCAGCTATATCAATGTCTAATGGTTGGATAATATTCCTGTTGACCAACTCATTAAAGTATGTTTCGGCGACATCCTCTATGTTCAATCCGAGCTTTTCACTTACAAAACCTTCGGCCATCCATCGTCTCTCTAAAATACTCCTTTTGATCTCATAGTCCTCAGGAAAAATAGAAAGGTACAGAAAACAGGCCCTGAGGTAGTAAGGCAAATCATTGTAGCTAAGGGTCAATATTTGTTTCATTCCCTCGAGCGTGGGATTTGTTTCCAGCTCGGAACTTAGATTGTCGTGCACCTTCTGCCATTCATCCTTGGTCTTTCTTGGCTTACTAGCGAGAAGGCCTCCTATACTATTTATAGCTAGAGGAAGACCACCACATTTCTTCAAGATAGCATCAGGTACTTCTCCTAATTCAGGAGGACAACTGTTGAGATCAGGGCCAAACGCTGTTTTGATGAACAACTCTTTGGATTCCACCTCAGATAGAGGCTGTATGTTATAGATATAATTACGGTTATGAGAGCAGCAAGTGTTAGCTACAGTTTCGATGCGTGTTGTCACTATTATTATACTGCCATTATGGTTTTCAGGCAATGCAAGTTTGATGTTTTCCCATGCTGATACAGCCCAAATATCGTCAAGAACGATGACGTACCTCTTATGTTGTAAAAGATTTCTCGCTTTTTCGATGAGTTCTTTCATGCTACAATCCCTCTGTGCCTGCTCTCTCTCTTTCTCTGCCGTTGCTGCATTCTCATGTTTCGATGTTTTCCCATGCTTTTCAGTAAATTGTCCAGATCCCAAAGATTCGATGCGTTGAAGCAACTCCTTCCGTGCATGTTTCTCTTTGTCGGTTGATGCTGCAATACTAGCTTTACGAGGAACCTCGTCGAGCTGCGTTAGCATGTCCCTCATGAGCACCTTGATGTCGAAATCCTTCGATACGGTAATGAAAGCCCGGGATTGGAAGTGTACACTGTTTACACTAGGGCTCCGGTAGACCATCATGGCAAGAGTCGTCTTGCCTAATCCACCAAAGCCAACAATAGAGATCACTCTGAGACGGTGTTGGTTCTCCTCCATCACCCAACCTAGGAGTTCATCTTTGCGGCCTTCAATGCCCACAAGTTGCGATTCGTCAGCGAAGAGAGAAGGCAGCCGAGGGTCAAGCTTGGTATAACTGGAAGCCGCATGATTAAAACCATAGCTGCTGCTGCTTCCAGTGGTAGTAGCAGCAGCACCAACCACGCCGTACCTCGAGCGTCTTTCGCTCGCATGTTGTGCACGGGCTTTGATGCTTTGGATCTGGGTGGCAATCCGATGACGAGCTTTTAGTGTCCTCGTCACTCGGGTGGCCCTTCTTAGGTAGCCAGACGGCTTGCCGATGTGATGCATGAACTCGTCGATGCAATCCTCGGCGTCATATGCCATCTCTCTCACTTGCTTCATCCAGACCTTGGTTTGAACATCGTGGTCCTCCGTCTTTGCAAGGTTTCGGAGTAAGGCGTTGATGCTCTCCAGCTCGTCTTTGATGTATTGGATCTCGTCTCGGAGTCTGGCCAGCCTTAGAGCTTCTTGGGCCAGGATGGATCCTAGCTTTCCAAGAAGAGCGCTCACAGCACCTTCCGCAGCACTCACAACGGCGCCTTCCATCTCTTTCTCTAGATTAAGATTGGAGAAGATGAAAAAATAGACTGAGACCGGCATTTCTACCCTTAAATTTGCATCAACAACAGAGGAACACGTCATGAATTTTTTTTTTCTATAGATGTCAAGACACGTCATGAGTAACTCTTCGTGCTTTTGTGCGAATGAGTTGAATATTTTTTTTTTTTTTACTTCATTCTAGAGTTTTTCTTTTCGCGAGAGGAGGAGATGTTGAGCAAAGTTGATACTAATAAAAAAATACAAAAAAGTCCTATATTCTTTTGTCACGTGAAAGAGTTATATAGGAAGTGAAAATATTTTGGGTCAATTACATTTCACCCCATGTAATTTTATGAATTTATGATTCACATCCTATCATTTTAGTATTTAGGTTTCAAACTTTATATTTCGAAATTTTATTCTTAGGAAATAATCTAGTCACTAACAAAAAGGTATCAATGAAAGAATGTTCCATCGGACTTTTCGGAAAAAAGAAAAAGAAAATTTTTCTATCTCTATAAAAGATACTCCGTCTTAAAAACAAATGAGAGGGTATTTTTAGAATATCAAGTTCGGCAATGACAGAATATTCTATCTTAAATTTTGTTAACCAAGGGTGTTTTAGAAAGTCTCAAAATATGAGCTAGAATATAGTATATAAATCGTAAAAATTTGAAATATAGGGTGTGAAATGTAGTTTTTTCAATTATTTCATTCCGTTGCTTGTTTTTGCTCTTTGACCAATTAAAATAAAAATAAGCCAAGGATAAATTATTTGCTTTTGCACTTTAGCACCTCTAGCCGCAGGTCGACTACCCTTATCTTTTTCACTAATCATTTTTTTTTCTCATGGGATATACAATGCAGTTTTATGGTTTATTCTTATATTTGTTATTAAAATATGTTCCATTCTGAAAAGATATATTCACTTCTATCGCTCATCCTAATCCTCAACTTGGACCCACCAGAAAATAATAGTACAATTAAATGTAATGTAGTTTGTGAAGCATGAGCTACTGCTTGCTAGACCTTTTTATTTTATTTTATTTAGTTTGGTGGTAGATTGACTATGAATACTAAATTAGGTTTCGTTAGAAGTTGGTAGCAGAGCGTCATAGCCTCCTTTTTGTCATCCATTTGCTGTAATATATTTTCTTATTTATGATCTTGTGGTGTATTTTGGTAGAAGATCATCACTAATCAAGTTTCAATAAAACAAAGACTGTAACTTAATTTGTTAAAAAGAAAAAATTTATGAAACATGATTAGCTCAGACTAGCCGCATAAATTACACATAGAAAACCATAGGTGTAAGTTGCAAAATGGTACTCCATGGGAAGATTCGCTTGTTTCATCTTCTTTTTTTTCTTCTTTGTTTCAGATTATAAATTCAAACCTATGGGGCTCGGAAATCTGGTTTGGCCTTCGTACTTATCGCCTAAATTCTCGCCAACATTTCAATGGGCTTGGTGATCCATCAATCTTCCTCTCAGATCTAGATCTTGTTGTTTCACTTTTAAATAATCTTTTTTGATAGTCAACTACTATTTTCTATTAAAAGGCAGCTATTTTTCATAATGTAATAATCTATTTTCTATCTCTCTCATCTAGTTTCTTTCACGTTGATTTTTTTTATCAACAGAAAAAAAAAACCACGTAAATCTTTCTCTCTGGCCTCGTTGTTTCAGTACTCTTAAATAATCCATTTTAATAGTCAACTAACTTTTTTTTCTATTAAAAAGGCAGCTACCGCTTCACTCTTGGTTATGTTTAACAATCACATCAACCAACGAGGAGGCATCATGGTGCACAATTTGTGTTTTGATAATTTTGGGCTTCACAAATTATTATTCAAAGGCTACCTCATGTACTAAAAACATCAAAGTACAATCTCAATTATGCTATTGATGGGACAAGACAAATTCAGCAGAAACATATATATATGTTTCGTTACAAGAAAGATTATAAAGTTAAGTATTGATTGCTTAATATTAAGTCAGGTAGAAGATTGGTTGGTAGAGACGATTCCACAAAGTTGATCGGTAAAATGTTTCTTTGATTCGATGAAGAGAGAAGTCAGCAACCTTTTTACCTTGTGGATGTTTAAGTAATGCTTAAGATGGCCCAGATGAAGTAATCAAAGTGAAAATAATGTTAAATTTTCTTCTTGTTTGCTAATGTTTTTGTCGATAGAATTGATAATTATCTTATCTTCCTGTGGATGGTGGGAGATTGGCCTCCGAAAAATTGAAACTTTTTAAACTTATTTACTTGTAACTACTTGATGATTTGAGAGCCAATCGGATGCTGGAAAATACCCAACTGCAGAAAATTCTTAGAGGCTATATCAAGACTTGCATAACTAGTCTATATCAAAATTAACTATATATTCAAGGATGTTCTCCTAGCATAAAGAAAAGGATTGATGCTAAGAAAAGAGAAGTATAGTGCAATTATGTTGCAATGTATCAGGAGTAGTAGGGAATAGATTGGAGGTTTCAAAATTTTTTGTATTTGTATTTCTACTACTGGATTGAAGATTGGGATTGCCTGTGGACGTTAACAAATTTGTATTTAGTGCATGTTTAAGTAGTGCTTAAGATGGCCTAAATAATAAAGTAATCACAGTGAAAATAATGTTCATCTTTCTCGTTGCTTGCTGGTTTTTCTCCCATAGAATTGATGGTTATCTTATCTTCATGTCGACGGGTAGGTGATTGGCTTCCAAGAAACGTAATTTTCTAAACTTATTTACTTCTAATAGTTACTGGATGATTTGAGGGCCAATCAGATGCTGGAAAATACCCAACTGCAGAAAATTCTTATGGTGAGTGTTGTAGATTTTAATCCTGAGGCAAGAGAAGAGTACCAATGACTTGTAATGCTAGTCTATGTCAAAACTATTCAAGTTTGTCCTACTGGTATAAAGAAAAGGAATTTAAGAAAAGAGACAAGAAGCTGTTGGTTTATGATAAAATAGCTTAAGATTCTTGATACATTGGTTATTTAATATGATACAGGAATCAGATTGTCAAGAGGCAAACCTAGTCAATCTCTGTATTCGGTGGTAAGGGATATTATCTATCTTGCCTTTCCCAAGGGTGGTCCATATGTATTCAGGCAATTAGGAACGGTTCTTATTTGGATTGCATTTGAATCTCATATTTTTGTGTCTTCTTAATGGCATGCATAACAATTTCTCTCCTACAGACACAACTAATTACGAGCCAACACACACACACACACACACACACGCAATTGCGATTACACTTAATTTTGAAGCTGCCTGCATGTCTCTTTGCTGACTAATGGTGGTAGCATATAATATAGTTCGAAGAGCATACAGTTTACAATGGATGAGGGTTTGGTAGATCTCTACCTGGAATGCTTTCTGACAACGTATATTGAAAGCATACCGAATCACAACCAAAATGACAGAAATTAAATACAGCACAAGAGACTAATAAAATGCAACCAAGTACTATGTCCTGTTCCTCCAGAGAAAGAGATAGCAGCGGTAACCATAATTTAGTTTAGGGGACTCCTTGGCGGTAGTAGAACTAGTCCCACTTCAGTGGGGACACGATAATTCTGGGTTTGTTTGTATGATTTTCAGCCGCACCTGTCATGTCCTTCACTTTATCTCGGACATAATCATCGACTTTACAATGGAGCTCAACTTCCTTGATGCTATGGAGATGCTCAATGCCCGACATGCCTTCCATCTTAACACCCCCCCATAATTCCCACTTAAGCTTTTCGAGTTTGGGTGCTGCCTTTTCCTTGACTACCACCTCACAAACTTCACGGCCTTCAATTACTAGCAGCTTGAGGTTTGGGAAACAATCCATCCCAAACCACAACTGTCTTTTTGTGTATGACCCCACGTAGAGTCTGAGACAGAGCAGACTTGGTATAGTCCCAAGGGCCTGTATGCCTTCCTCCTCTAAATTAGTCCGACTAAGAGTTAAACTAGTGAGCTTAGTGAGTAAGAAGATCCATTGAGGCACTTCACCAAAATAGCCGAATATCTGTAGTTTTTGAAGATATAGGGGAGGTGAGGATAAAGACTTCAGAATGTCAACTTGACGGGCCCTATGCTTAAGGGATAGAGAACGAAGGCAGATTCTCAGCTTTGCAACAGTCTGTACTACTGACTCTGTCTCGGTTCCTTCAGGTAGATCGGTTAAATCAATACGCAGCTTCCTCAATTGGGTCAACTCACCTAGCTCCTGCAACACGCCATAGTTTTTGACTCTTACATGAGCAAGTGTGCGCAGGGCTTTCATATTCCCAACTCCCTTAGGCATATCTGGTGTAAACATGGTCCCCAAAAATGTATCATGTTCTCCGACTAGCAGATACTTCAGATGTTGGAGCTTAACTATTCCCGAGGGTAACCTTTTGATGCGTGTGCCACTAATGTCCAGTGTTTCCAGGTATTCTAGCTTCCCTATTTTGCTTGGAAGGTGCATAATCCTAGTATTCCTGAGACTCAAATACCTCAATTGAAATATCTGACATATTCTACTTAGATGACGATCTCTTAGTGTTTGGCAACCTTACAAATCCAAGACCCTCAACAGACTCGAACAAGGAGAATCCAGAAGTACTGGATGGGCATAATTAAACATGGTCAATGAACGAACATGAGATAAGTTCATGCGCTTCATAACCTCTTGTACAGTAGTATCGGTACAGCTATGGAGGGATAACCTGCGAACCTTGTCCTGGGTTACTGCTGCGAACTCGTTACCTAGTGGACATACGAAATTCTCCTCAATTGATTTGGAAACGATGATCTCATGCATCATATCATGGATTCGAAAAGTTCTCACCTTACCAGCAGCTATATCAATGTCTACGGGTTGGATGATATTCCTGTAGACCAACTCATTAAAGTATGTTTCGGCGACATCCTCTATGTTCAATCCGCGCTTTTCACTTACAAAACCTTCGGCCATCCATCGTCTCTCTATAATAGTCCTTTTGATCTCATAGTCCTCAGGAAAAACAGAAAGGTACAGAAAACAGGCCCTGAGATAGTCAGGCAAATCATTGTAGCTAAGGGTCAATACTTGTGTAATTCCCTCGAGCGTGGGATGTGTTTCCAGCTCGGAACTTAGATGGTCGTGCACCTTCTGCCATTCATCCTTGGTCTTTCTTGGCTTACTAGCGAGAAGGCCACCTATACTATTTATAGCTAGAGGAAGACCACCACATATCTTCAAGATAGCATCAGGTACTCGTCCTAATTCAGGAGGACAACTGTTGAAATCAGGGCCAAAACTGTTTTGAAGAACAACTCTTTGGACTGCACCTTAGATAGAGGCTGTAAGTTATAGATATAATTACGGTTATGAGAGCAGCAAGTGTTAGCTACAGTTTCAATGCGTGTCGTCACTATTATTATACTACCATTATGGTTTTCAGGCAATGCAAGTTTGATGTTATCCCATGCTGATACAGCCCAAATATCGTCAAGAACGATGACATACCTCTTATCTTCTAGAAGTCCTTTCACTTTTTTAATGAGTTTTTCCACTTCCCAAGTTTCGAATCCTTGAGGCGATTCCCTCTGCTCCTGCGTTTTGTCTTTCTCTGCCATTTCTGCATTACTAGCTTTACGAGGAACCTCGACGAGCTGCGTTAGTATGTCCCTCAGGAGCACCTTGATGTCGCGATCCTTCGACACGGTGACGAAAGCCCGACGTTGGAAGTCTACACTGTTTACTTTAGGACTCCAGTAGACCATCATGGCAAGAGTCGTCTTGCCCAAGCCACCAAAGCCAACAATAGAGATCACTCTGACACGTTGTTGGTTCTTCTCCGTCACCCAACGCAGGAGTTCCTCACTGCGGCTTTCAATGCCCACAAATTGGGATTCGTCGGCGAAGAGAGAAGGCAGCCGAGGGTCAAGCTTGGTATAACTGGAAGCGGCATGATTAATACCATAGCTGCTGCTACTTCCAGTGGTAGTAGCAGCAGCACCAACCACGCCGTACCTCAAGCGTCTTTCGCCCGCATGTTGTGCACAGGCCTTGATGCTTGGGATCTGGGTGGCAATCCGATGACGAGCTTTTAGTGTCCTAATCATCCGAATGGTCCTTCTTAGGTAGCCGCACGGCTTGCCGATGTGATATATGAACTCGTCGATGCAATCCTCGGCGTCATACGCCATCTCTCTCACTTGCTTCGACCAGACCTTGGTTTGATCATCGTGGCCCTCCTTCTTTGCAAGGTTTCGAAGTAAGGCGTTGGTGCTCTCCAGCTCGTCTTTGATGTATTGGATGTCGTCTCGGACTCCGGTCAGCCGTACAGCTTCTTGGGACAGGAGGGATCCTAGCTTTCCAAGAAGAGTACTCACAGTACCTTTCGCAGCACTCACAACGGCGCCTTCCATCTCTCTCTCTCTCTCTCTCTAGTTTAGATCGGAGGGGAGGAAAAATATTGAGTGGGACTGCGGCATTTATATATGATCGACTTTGCATGCATTCCCAAATGATAGAGTGGCTCTAAAGTTGTTCGAAACTTACTAGTTCTAAACACGCCATGAGTTGTTATTCATCTTAGCGCTTTTGTGTTTAATTGGAAGGGGATCAACTAGCTCTCAAGTTATTCCAGACGTGATTACTTTTGAAGAATAAATTTTAAGCAAGAACGTTATTCTAGACTTACAAACGGAAAGAAAAGAAAAGAATCTTTCTATTCTTTAATCTGAGGTATTATTTTTCTTTATAGAAGAAATGATACTAATTTTGTCTTCTATTTATTCCTGCTCTCTTATAACTATGTAAAGTAATAAGGTGAGGATAAATTATCCCCACTAATTCCACCTCCAAATGAAATCTCAGAGTAACCAAAGTTGATAAACCTTGAAATGTCGATAGCTAGCAGAGGTGTCAAAATAGACAACGCCCGTGTCAGCTTGAGCTTATCCGAGTCTAAATAAACTATTAGATTCAAATTGAATTTGAGCTTATTCACCTCGGCTTGAAAATATTTTAGTTTTAGGATACTGACTTGCTCTAGCTTAAATTAATTTCGAGCTATCTAGAGCTGGAAATTAGCTCGTTCAAACTCGACTCATTTACACCCTAATATCTGCAAGATTATTTTATATATTACATAAATTTTATATACTACAAATGTATTTATAATCCTTTAATTTTAAATTCAAGAAACTTAATTTCAAGTGATATTCATAGCAACCGGCAACCGTATTAATAGATAACTTAACTGGAGTCCTAGTGTTGCACCTCTTTGTCTCTCATGAAGATCACAACTTATGTTTTTTCCTATTTATTTTTAAATTTGTTTTAAAAAAAAAAAACTATCGGACTAAAGTTCTCTATATGAATCCAAAGCTAAAGAGAAGGTAGCCCAACAAAAAAAGGGATCTTCTATCTTGGCCCACATAATTATTAGCCCAAAAGCCTCAACTCGAGTCGATAGACACTTGGATTTGGATTAAAGTTTGCATAAGTTATAACAATTTGCTTATAAGTAAACGTTTCTCCATCTCAAAATTGCATTAATAGATGTTACAAAATTTCTTTGCAAAAATTCTACCCGATTTTGTCTGTCATAGAAGACTTAAAAAGAAGTACAAGGCAAGCGTTTTCCTCTCATTCTTAGGTCAAATTTGGAGGGCCATGTTTCTCATAGATATCATGCGAATAATAGTCTTCATATATACAAATTAATGATACTGTGTCTTTATGATGGAATTAGTGGGAGACCATTGCATTAAGAGACCACAATTAATCAAGCAAAAATTAATACAGCAGCCAATGTCAGCTCAGTTGGCGGATCTCTCAAGCTTGCTTCGAGCTTAATTCCATTTCATAGACCTTTGACTTTCTCCTCCACGAATAACCCCGCTATTCCCTCACAGAGAGTGTGAATATTCCCTTTTTGGTCCACTCTTAGCTTTATTAGATTAATTTGTGCTTTTCAAAGTTAGGTTTGTTGACTCCACTTTAATAATTATATATATATTTTTGGATTAGTTTTCAAGGTACCAGTGAAGCCCAGATTAGTCTAATAATTAAGATCCCACAGAAAAGTGTTTGCATATAGTAATAATAAGGTGGATATTGTCTTCTTTTTATCTGTTATAATTAGGAGGTAATAATAAATTCATTACAAACATTTATATTGTCACTTTCATTCAGATTAATCATACTATGTCTAGTTCTAATCGTTGTATCATTAAAAGGTAGGTGTGAGACAAATATCTTTCTCCTTTATTTTCTAAGAAATTTATCAAAAATACGTTATGTTTTATTTTTATTATAGTTTATATTTTATCATATAGATGTTCATCATTTAACCATAGTATTTTACTTTAAATGTCTCAAAAATATATTAGTATTAGTTTTCTTAATGATTGTTTACCATGTAGATAAATTAAATTAACTCAGCTAGAGTTGAGGTAAGCCCGAGCTAAATTAAAAGGTGTGAAATTAATTTCAAGCCGAACTTGAGCTGAAACTAACTCACTTATGATTGATACATAAGAGATTCTTAAATTAGAAACCCGAGCTTCAACTCCCAAGTCCCAATTCCCAAACACTGTCGCTCAATTCTCCTTAGCTCTCACTCAATCCTCACTCGTTCTGTCGCTTCAATCTTTTTTCTCCATCGTCGGCCCGTCGCCTCATCCTTCTCTACCATCAACTCGCCTCCTCTTCATTCTCGTCCTTCTCAAGCCGTTGCGTGTGCTCGCCCTCCTCCTCAAGTCGTCGTCTCGTTGTCCTCCTCCTCTTATAGTTTATTTCAGTTTAAACAGGTTGTGGCTTGGCTCAGACTCAATTTGGCTTGGTCTGACTCGGTTTGAATACGACTTGATAATAAGCCTAATTTAGACTTAAGTTTGGCTCGAGCTTAGTTTGGCCGGCTCAAGTTAAATTAGTTTCAAACTAACACCCCCAGTAGTAAGTGAATAATAATAAAGTCATAACCTAAGGTGTTTTTAATGGGAAAAAGACAAAAAGGGTTCTTAATTCTGTCGCTACGTTGTAGAAAGTTATGCATATGCTATCCTAAAGTCAAACAAAACACATATACCCCAAATATTCCATTTTCCCACATCAACGCACTGCTCCTCCTTCCAACCTCTTCTCTTATCCTCTCCATCCTTCTTTACCAAAAGCAATCTAAGTATCTACTAAATCTTATTCCTCCGAAGAACACCCAAGGATCGAAGGAATCGATAAAGAAAGAATGCAACCTTCGACTTCACTTGAAGGCTTAGATGATCATCAGATGGTGCATGGTGCAAGTAGCAGCACATGGGAGATAGAGGAGGAGGAGGAGGAGAAGGAGAAGAAGACTCCCGTCGATCCAAGCATTCCGACTAGCTCGGCGGCAGCGACGGCTGCGGAGGGCGAAGACGGCAAAGGTGTCTACGTGGCGATCGGGAATAGCAAGTCGAGCATGGATGCGCTCTCGTGGGCCCTCCGCCACGTTGTTGAGCCGTCGAGCTCCGTCTATCTTATACACGTCTTCCCCGTGGTGCGTCACATTCCAACTCCATGTACGTCTCTCTTTCTTATCCTCACTTTATTCGGATCCTCGATAAGGGGCACTTATCCCCATTTAAGCCACCTTATCAGCGCATCATGTCCTTTTTCTTTTAGCTTTAAAAAACAAGGATCAATAATTGGGCTTTTGTTGCACTTCATAACTCCTGTAGTGTTTACTTTTCTCAGTTTCTAAGAGATAAGGATGGCCCTACTCTTCTCCATATCACACACCCAATGTTTTAAGAAGATTGATTCCTAAATCTAGAAATCATTCACGAAAATGATGGAATAATGGCTTTTCCTGAATAAGTACGGCAGGAATCTTTGATTTCACTTGAAAGGTGCAAGGGATAGAAGTCTTCTTTCTAAGTTTATGTTGGATAAGGTATTATATACTTTGTGGGGACATTTTTGGCTACCTAAGCAATTGGTATTATTATATGATAGCTCTCGTGGGAAAGGAAAGACTAAGGTAAGGCAATTGGATTCCATTTAATATTGTTGTCATAATATCTTATTCATATCTATAATTATTATGGCTGTTAAGATTCATATCAAAGGAAAAAAGTGGATTTTGGAGAAACAAAAATGTGACAACTTGTCTCGTCCATCTTTTGGTCTTTCTCATAGCATCTCTTTCTCCAATATCCACCATGAATTTAGAGTTGAAGGCCATCTTTTGATATCCAGTTGTTTGACAATTGCCAAGGGTAGACTTCTTTTGAAAAGTAACATTGAAGAAAAATATGTTTGGGTCACTGCTGGAAGATAAGAACCAATTAAGCATCTTCCAGATAGTTTTCTTTTTTCTTTTTTTTAATTTTTCTTCCTCTAAGCTGTGTAGAGTTATATCATCTTCTAAATTATTGCAGTTTTTGTTTTCCGAGACCATCAAATTGAACAAAATTTTAGAATAGCTCCAAACTCTGGTGCTTTTACAGGTCATTGCACTACTCAACAATTGCTACAAGATTGAACAAACTTTTACTTGCAACTAGAGCATATTATTGAACTCATCTAACATCTTTTCATCTCCAAAACATGTAACGCAGTAGGAATGATGCCAAAGAACCAGCTAAGTAAACAACAGGTCGAGTCTTATCTGAACAAAGAGAGAGCAAAAAGGCGAGAAATGCTGCAAAAATTTTCAAACATGTGCCATGATTCAAAGGTGATTCTAGATACATATGTTGATGCTATGTTTGTTTAAAGTCAGCTTTTCTTTCTTCATTTTCTCAATTCATTTTCAGGTGCAGGTGGACTTTTACCTTATTGAGAGTGACGAAATTGTAAAAGCCATTGTCGAACTTATTCCGGTGGTGAACATAAGAACATTGATTGTTGGGACCTCTAAATCTAATTTAAGGTAAGCTATGCAATGCATGATGCAAAGATTTGGATAGAATAATCAGTTTTATGATCACAAATCTTATTGCTATGCAATAATTCAAAGCAAATCATTATACATCAAGTTTAGAAACTGTGCAAATAATTAGAGATTTTCTGATGACTGGCAGGAAGTGGAGGAGGGGAATCACAAAAGCAGAGCAAATACATAAGAAAGCACCCAATAGTTGTGAAGTAAAAATCATATGTGATGGTAAAGAAATCAGTGTTACCGATGGGACGCCGCCGCCTTCTCCATCTTCGAGTATCAAAAATAAAGATGACCAAGATAGGACACCATTATCTTCTCCATTACCTGACAATGCAAATATCATGGATAATGAAGAGGAACAAAAGAACAATAATAACAATGTAAAATTTTGTAGATGCTTCCCAGTGTAGCAATTATTATTGTTTGATCATATGTTTCCATCAATTGTGATTGCATTCTGAATACCTCATGCAAACATTCTTTTCTTCCCTTTATTTATCCTTCTTGATGATTGTCATATTTGTTTGATCCTATATGAAGAAATATGGTGAATTCGTTGTTGGTTAATATGAATATAGTCTGTATATATATATATATGTAGGAATCAAATCAAGGTACTGGATGAGGCGAGAACTGGCACTCATGATGGACAGCATCAATTTTTACATCGAAATGCATAACACAAACTATAGAAGAAATGAACAGACGATTTAAAAATAACAATTTACCTGTTTCATACTTCTAGTAAGTGTCGACATAACTCATTTCAAAATGCTTCGCTTAATTGGACGTTCTGAAATCACTCAGCAGCTAAGCATGCCTCAAAATGGAAGAAAGATGATATCACTTCTTTTTACCAACTTATTACCCCATTTAAATAAGGTCCAAATTAGTTTCATTCATTACTTCATGCGCATTGTGATTATCTCCAATTTACCTAAGCTCCTAACATGTCAAACAAATTAACCTGCATTCTTCAGTAGTTTCTATTAGTGGACTGGAATCATCACATAATTTTTTCATCCACCATAAATTGGAAAATGTTCCAATATTTCAGCATTCATTAAGGAATACAGATTAGCAGTCAAGTGGTTTCCTTGCAAGCAACTGAAGCTGCCTGGCAGAGCTAACATTAACAAAAGAAAACCACCAGCCATCAGGAGAGATATGAAAGCTCTGTATCTTTCTTTGATACAACAAATTGCATCAATTCCGAAAAATCACTAAAAGAAATCAAATTCTAGATAATTATCAGAACCTTTCGGATTGGCAGTAGAGGCAACCTTTTCGGTTGCTAATGGTGTGGGCCTTGGGGTTCGTTCAACCTCAACTGGCTTTGGTATCTCTGGAGGGCTGGCACATCGAATCAAAGCCCAATTTACACCTTCAAAGAAGGGGTGCTGTTTTATCTCTGTAGCCCCACGCTTATACGCAAGACGGTGCTGCGGTTCCTTAACAAGCAATCCCCTTATCAAGTCCCTAGCAGCAAAGCTCACCGTTGGGGACTCTGGAAACCGTAAGGGCTGGCCAACAACATTGAAAAGTGTAGCCCTATTACCAGACCCCTTAAAAGGAGTCTTACCAAACAGAAGTTCATACAAGAAGATGCCAAAGGTCCACCAATCCACAGCACTACCATGACCCTCCCCCTTGATAATCTCTGGGGCCAAGTACTCATGGGTGCCGACAAATGACATAGACCGAGCTTCTGTAGGCTCAGCTACTAGCTCAGGCAATGGGCTAACCTGACTTACAATCTCAGGTTTTGGTTTCCGCTCTTTCTTGGACTTGGAAAAGAAAAGTCGGGGGCCAAAGCATGTAGTGGGAGCAACACATGAGGGCTGAATACAGGATGGCTTGATGCAAGCAGGCTGAACACAGTATACCTGGTTGTTCTTCCGAAATGATTCAGAGTCTGGATTGGAAGACTTGACCAGTGTGGGGCTCACCGCACAACGAAGGGATAAGTCAAAGTCAGAGAGCATGATATGGCCATCCTCTCGAACAAGCACATTTTCTGGCTTTAGGTCACGGTATATAATCCCAAGCATGTGCAGGTATTCTAATGCTAGGAGCACCTCAGCCACATAGAATCTGCAATTTGCGACACAAGAAAAGTATACATCAAACAAACACTACTATATATGAGTCACAAGAAAGTCAATAATTCAGTTTGAAACTCAAAAACAATTCTATAAGTGCTATATCATTGGACAGAATCCATGTAACAGGTTTCAAATACTTTGATTATTATTTTGGAGAAGGTGATGATGTGAATAGTTAATGTAAATATCTGCATCTTGCAGAACAAATTGCTTGCCTTTAGAACTTTTCACAAATTTTCAAAGATATCAATATGACAATAAGTCCCTGCACTAACAAGAAATCCTTAAAACTTTGGAAGTAGTATTTTTCTAAGGTAGTAGGCCTGCTTTATAATCATATTTATTTGCGACAAATTCCTGACATTGAAAAGTCTGACGTAATTCACTTCTTAATCTTACCAACAGCTTCTCTTAGTTCCTACTACCCCAATTATAACAACAATCCCCTTACAGGATAAAAAAGTAACGGAAAAGCTACACCCCAGCTCATCAGTTTCTAGCAGCTGGCTACTGGAGCCATTTGGAGCATGACTGTGAAGCCCACAGCAATCTGACCATCTACGAGGAACTCTACATCAACAGCTACCAAGTAAAACATTGAAAGGAGGAAGAATTCAACTGCTAAATAATGTACACGATATATAACTTGTCTGCCAACAATAAGTAACATGGATTTAACTAGTAGCTTGACAAGGTTGTTTTGTGACTGGTCAAGGTCATTGAGGATTGCTATTCAAGTTCAACTGTTCAACCTAAGTGACACTGGGCAAATTAGGGTGGTATGTCATTTATGAACAGGCATTCCTAGTGTCACTAAGCCTCGGCTTTAACACAGCATGAACTTCTATAAGTAAAACCAATCATGGTAGAGCATTTAAAGTTCAAATTGTTAAGAAAATAACAAAGTTCCAACTTGGTAAACAGACACAACCCTAGCCAAATATTGGTGGCCGAATGGTAATCAAGGGTAGCATTATATGAACTTTAACAAACAAAATATATATACACAATCAAAGTCGCTCTTTAAATCAGGTAAAAGACAATGGAATTGGATCATACCTATTATATTTGAAATGAAACTTCACCAATTTCTAGAAAAGGTCAGAGCATTATGGAGTGAAAAAGGAAGCAAATTAACAATAATGGACATCCTAATTATGTTTACTTCAGTCTCCACCACAACCTTGCAGTGAAAAAAGAAATGAGTGTTGACTTACAAATCATCATTACAAGACCAGTCCTTGGTAGAAATAAAAATTATAAAAGAAACAGAAACATCTAAATTCTAGCTATACTTAGTATACCATCTAAGATCAATCCAACTTCATACTAAGCTATGTACCACATTATGAACACTACGGAATAGTCCAGAAGTAGTGGCTCATAATTGTTCAAATACATCCTCAATTTCTAAATAGAAAAGAAGATGTGTATCTTCCCAAATTCATGTCATTACCAAGCTCTCAATAGTACATGTGCTTATTTATAAAATAGTATACTACCAACCAAGAGATATGCTACAAGTACCAGTCCTTTGTAACAAGTAACAAATTACAAAAGAATCATCCAAATTCTAGAGCTGTATAGCATTTTTTGAAGACTAAGGAAGAGTCCAGCGTAGCTGCTAGTTCTTTCATATTTCATCCTTAATTCTTATTTAGCAAAATTTGTCTGTTTCCAAATTCATAACCCAATCCCTCACTTTGCTTGCAAGAGCTCATCTGTAATATAATATCCTCAAGAAGACAAGAGGCAATCTTTCTCTAACTTCCACAAAGAAATGCATGTAGTGATGCCCTGGAAAAGTTGCAGAATAGAATCATCCTTTTATTGCTTTCTGCCATACATATATCCCTCCCTAAAGTTGCTCAAGTGCGAATATCTCCAAAAATTGATGATTTTGCATATAATGTGAAAGTTGGTTGTACACCTCTCTGAAACTTCAAAAATTGTGTATATGATCCTTCCATTAGATGGCATACCCTATGGATGCCGGCACATACATCTAACCAAATAAGCAACTTATAAGGGATATACAAGATAGAAATGCTTTGTACAACTACTTCCTTTGCATATCAATTTCTACTTACTTTCTAATCAACAGTAGAAAGAAGAGCCTTCCGTTTTAAGGTTCCTAGCCTTTTCAAAGTCCAAAGATTTTTTTTACCATAATATTTGAAGGGTTAACTGCAATAGCCAAGAAGCAGTATCCCTCCTAATCAGCACACAAGCTAGACGCTCTTGCCTAACATATGGACATATGGGTTGGCCAGGGTACAAGTCAAAGTGGATTATACTTTATCAAAAGACACTAAGTATTGTGATTCGCTGTCAACCTGACATCAATCTTATAGAACTTGTGCTGAATTATAGCCACAAGCCCACAATAAAGATGCTTGGCATGGAAGCTATGATCAATTGTCATGTAGAATTATTTACCTTGCTGTTTGCAATTTAGGATCATGTAAAGAAATGTACAGAGTATAGTTCTTGCCTAAACTTTATAAAAGAAGTATGATGATGCAGAACTACAAACAATGATTGATATCCAGCCAATAGGATTCGGATTTGCGAATTCCCACATTTGTGATAAATAAGCTCTGAATCATATTTGATAATCGATTGAAATTACATACCTTTTGGTTTCTAAATTCTAACAATAGGACTACACAACTAATGAATCTTTTGACTGACAGTATTGCTTGCAGGAAGGTAGCATAGTTGATCAAGATTTAAACATCTCAATCATTAATTAGACAAGGTTGGGATACGTAGATGTGGTATAATTCAAGCATAATTATTGTAAGGACGAGACTAGGTTAGCGTATGCATAAATTCTAGATAAACAAAAAGGTTAACTTTTTAAACAATAAAAATCATTATCAGAAGGCAAATTTGACTATCAATAAGAGATAGAAGAATCGTGACATACTTGACTGCTTGTTCTGAAAAATGTTTCCCTGGTTGCCTCTGTCTAAGTGTGTGCAGATCTCCTCCTGGACAGAACTCCATTACCAAACACGAGAATTTATCAGTTTCAAAGTGAGTATACAATGTTGGTAGAAATGGATGATCAAGGCACTGTAATATCTCCCTTTCAGTCTGTGCTCTAAGCAGTTTCTTGCGACTTGCCAGAGACCCCTTATCCATAACCTTCATAGCAAAATAACTCTTCGTTCCACTCAACTCCGAGAGATATACACTACCAATATCACCGCAACCCAACCTCTTTAGCAGCCTGAAATGGCTTAAACCCAGAACTCCATCTCTAGTCCGCACTATCTGAATTGCTTCCCATCTCGTATCATTTGCTTTATGAGGCTTAGTAATGCTACTACTCATGCTACTACATGAGCTCTCGTCACTAAGGTTACTACTTGTACTGGGCCTGCATATGCTATTCTTTCCATTTTCGATGAAGTCGGCTTGCTCACTAATCTTACCACTTCCACTGGTCTTTGTAAGACTGCTAATTTCATCACTAACTTTAGCAGAAACAAAACTATCACTTACACTGCTCTGCTCAGATATTTTCGTTTCTTGAACTCCATTATCTTCCAAACTTGGTGTCTTGTTTGATTCCAAAGAATCTCCTTGTTCTATTGGCACCTCCGAACTTTCAAGTGAGGGAAGCATATCATTAGGCTTTGAAGAAAAGCCAGTCTCCAAAGGAAATTTGTCTGGCACAATATCAACAGATTCCTTATAGCAATGATGTGGCTTTTGCTCATCCAGTGCCGCTCTTGTAGTATGCTTTGATGTGCTGTGGTTTATTGATTTTGGCAACCTTTTGGATGTAGTTGGATCTGCTTTGTTTGGTTTAGGAATCTGAGAAGGAGGCGACTTATTCGACACTGGCTCAGCTGATTGGCTACCAAGACTTTTGAGCTGTCGTTCAGGAAAATTTTGGGATACAGCCTTTGAAGCCATTGTAGCCAGTCTAAAAAGTAGTTGACTAATCCAAAGCACACAGCTTGCTCAATGGTCTCAAACATACTATCCAGTATTCTACAGAATTACTATTTTTATCCATCACGAAATACTCGGCTGTGGAGGGTGATTGGGGTTCTCTGCATGTGGAAAACAAAATTTACAACCATTAGCAAAACTTTGGACTGGAATAGTGCTCAATAAGTAAATATAAGAGAACCCGACTATGAAATTGTGAGGCATCAAGATTGATTAAGAACTGGTGCATTGAGAGTTATATAACTCCAAACTCAGATGCTTAATTACTCAAGCTAATTAATAAACAAATAATAGTAAGAATATTTCTACATGATCAATAAAGGTACAAATATGCATGGTATAAACAAAATTCCTAATGAAAACAAATCTCACTTAAGACCGCCTCAAGATGTAATTTTTCAATAAGAATATGGAATGTGGGGGCACAAACCACCTAAAATAAGGGACCTTTTCTTTCAAAAAGAAGTGAAGCAGCCTGGATCGGTACATCACACCTCTACAAACCGCTTTTCCAGGACAACCAACACCGCAAAAGCTATGAAGTGAAGAAAATAATGGAATGCCTGAATCATGCCGTATGCATGGAGATGCAATCTTTCTAAACCAAAACAAATATAGAACTAAAACAACACCCAAGAAAGGATTTTTTTTTAAGTTGGGAGCATACATAGAAATAGAATGTAAAGCAAGAGTCATGAAAGCCAGGATGAGCTCCTATTGCCATAAATGCAATTTCTACTTGCAGAACATCAAGGTAGATCTAGAAAACAATGGCAAATCCAACCTAGATCCAGTGGGGGGAACCCATAAAAAATGGGAAAAAGAAGAAGAAGAAAAATTACAGAAAAAGAGGCAGAAATAGACATACAAAATCAAATAAAAAAAAAGAGGGGGGAGGGGGGGAGAGAGAGAGATGAAAGGCAGCCAAAAGATTACCTTATTTTCCAAAGATCAACGCTTTGAGACTGCAAATGAGGGGGAAAAGAGAGGATACTAACTGGTAAACTGCAAATGAGGGGGCAAAAGAATGGCTTTAAGGGAGTGTTGGGCATGCATGTATTCCTGTCTTGGATTTGGTTATTGTTTGTGGAGTGCACTACAAAGTGTATGTAAAGAAGAGAAGGGTCAAAGCTAAAGCCAAGTCTTTCCTGTACATTTATAACAATCTCGCTATTTGTTTTGTCCACGACGCAAAAGGGCCAGTCATTGCAGATAGGTGCCTCTTGCCTCGATCCAAACTTCTCTGAAAATGACATAAATGCCCTCCACAGCTTCACTGATGTCGATGTCCACCCCCTCTGGAAATGACAAGAGCATCCCTCGAATCCCTCTCCCGTCCACGGCCCAATGCGTTCTGGTGATAAGAAAGAAAAGATTACTGCTAATCTCATGGCCCAATGCATTCCATCGTTGGAATTTGGTAAGTTATCTTGTCACAAAATGATAATTAATGACTAATTGAATCCCCAATTTGGGGCACTGATTAATGCACACAGCTAGCAACAATTTGAATTTGATTTGCTCGTTGTGTGATCAATCCACTTTTCCGTTCTATCCATCGCTGGTGCCGGTGATAATTTCTGATGCTGTATATAAATATTTTGAGGAAAAGTTATTTAGCAATACAAAACAATCATAGACGTGCAATGTAACGGTCGTGGGGCCACGACAAACCTGAGGTCTGCACTGCGAGATCTGCATCTGATTCAGCTCAATCAGCATATATGGCCCCCCTGTGACACTTTAAGCCAGAGACTTTTAATTGCCATCAAGAAGGGGGAGAGAGAAACCAAAGGGGATATTAGCATTCAAAACTAGTACTTGATGTAGGGGCAAGTGAGAAATATTTTTCTAGTTGATAAGCTGCATTTAGCTATATTTGTTGTAAGCTGCATTTGTCAGCAAGGATCTATAAAGGGACCCAAGCTGACAAGAACCTTAACAATTATGGTGCACATTTATCTCTAACATAAAGGATCATGTATGGGAATTTTGCCCACAAAGGGAAAGGATAAAGCTGAAAGCTTATCCTTGGAATATGCTTCTAGATTCATCAAAAGTAAAAGTGCGAGTAGCCATCTTTGACAGCTTCTTTTAATACCGACAAATATTTCTACAAGAAAATCTTTTGGATTAATTTTTTCTTTTGACTATTATTCCAGATATCCAATTACAAAGAGATAGAGAGCACATCTTCAAAAATATTCCCACTCATGTATTTATCTCTTTGAGTTCTCAAGTTCTCTGAAATGGTAATTTATGTCAAGGCAATGGGTACCTAGAGGTATCTTACGGAGATTGGTCAAAGCTCATACTGAAGTGTGATACCCTATCCTTTTCCAGTTTATTACAGAACTTAGCATAATAAAAGAGCTATCTTAGACTACTATCATGCCTCCAACATGATCTTCCAGTGAGCCAAATGCAGCATGGTCAAATGGAGAGAGTGCTAGATTTAATATAATCATTTGTTTAAGCTAACATAACAAAACCCAATGAAGCTAGGCATAGGGGCATGAGCTGCAGCACATGGAGCCCTTCTGGGCATCTCCCTAACCTCTTAAACATTGTAAAGGCTCCAAAATGCAGTGCCATAAAATAACTTTCTTCTCTCTGTTCTTACCTGTGGGGGCATGTGCACTGCACATGATGGCTTGTGGGAGCATCTACTGCCAAGCAGGAGCATTTTGAGAATGAAAGAAGAGTGAACATAAAAATCGGTAAGAAGCAATGACAAAATAAGCAATCAGAATTATAGGCAATTTGAGTGAATAATAGATGGGAGCTTACCTGACTCAGAAGATGATCCAAAGAAACTTATGAGCGTAGAAGTACCAAAAACAAAAAAAGATGGCGGGCCATATAGACAAATAATTGGATGAAAGCATAGTCAAATATTAAGTCAAAAATTTGACCAGGTGATGATGCTATTGGCAGCAACCCAAGCCAATCAAGGGATTTTCATAAAGAGAAGATACTCTGACTAATTATTTAGATGGAAGATGCTGAGACAAAATGCTAGCCTTTACCAGACATCTGCAGAAAAAGTATGAATATTAATAAGCTTGGTAAGCAGTCAAAATACAGCGTTAATAAACCTGTTTGGAATCAAGATACATGACCCCTTTAAAATTAAGACAAAACCAAAACATCTTTACGCTTTACTGATGAAAACTGAAGTAACTTCAGATATTGATATTATTTCATTCATACTCAAAAAAGGAACACGAGTTATATTTGCTAAGCCACATCCACACCAGTTACCAGCATATATACACAAGTTTCAGGGTTAATCTAACAGCTGCTGGAAGATAAAAGTACAAGTGTATAACACCGGAAGTTCCAACGATGGAGGAACTGCCCATAATTAAATTTTCCAGCAGCATCACTACCTTGCTTTCCCATGGAGCATTCCTTCGACAAAACTCACAAAGTCTACATGTCAACTATTTTCTCTTCAACTTCCCAGTTCTGTAGGTTGTGCACCTTTAAATAATCTTAAGTGCCAGTCAGCTTCTCCATAGTACTCGCATCAAAGTAAAATAAAATAAAAGAGCAATACATGCCTCATTGGTAATCAAACACACCGTTGAAGTCATATGGACAATCATATGAGCACCATACCCAAGCTGTGGAACAAATATGAGAGGCAACTACGAGATATGAGAGGCACAACATATTTTCTGTCCAGTTAGTCCTTATCCTCTAAAAAACGGAAGTGAGTTATCAACAGAAATGGATAGTTTTATACACTTTGATATGAAAAGGTTACAATAAGGAATGTCAGGAAGAACTGCAGCCCTTCATTCCATCTTTAACCCTTAAGCATTCTCTCGTCTTCCTGCAGTGTCCTGAAAGAATTAGAAGCTCTTGGTAATCTAATCCTGAAGAGGGAGACCTGAACTAGGTTAGAAGGCCACCTTACACAAATACTTCCTAAACAATCCAGCCCCAGCCCAATTCCAGCATCTTGATTGCACAACAGAATAAGAATTGAAATTATCTTGTCGGTGCAAGACATAGTTCATATTGTGAAACTGCAAGTGAGATGAATGGAACAATAAGGAATGTCAGGATGAACTGCATCCTCTTTTTTCCATCTGTAGGCCTCCTGAAGAATGACACTTGAACTAGGTAAGAAGGCTACCTCCACCAGATAGGTTCTGAAAGTAATTGCTAGTATCATTGTTTGGAACATCAAGGCTGCCAGTAATATATGAATCATAAGACTAATAGAGCCCAACTTTGTTTTGGGCTGGCTCTGATACTCAGTGAGAGACAAGTATAGCAATTAAGTAGATGAACCATCAGATTAATTAATGAGAAAAGGGCATAGAATTACTATCAAACAACTATAGCAATTAAATAAGAGAGAGGTCAACAAGCAGCATTTCTATAACACTATTATACCCTATAATGTTATTTCAAAGAAAATATGAATAAATGAAGGTGGCAGTGCTTGAGAAGTCTGGTTGAAGTGGAGGCTTATAAAAGGTAACAGCAGCGACACTAGGTGACAGCAGCGACACTCCATTCATCCCAGAAGACTAACATTCATACTTTTCTTATGATTGCTTTTATTCGCCATTGACCTTTATGCTTTTCTTCATGATGACTTATCTGAGACAGTTTATATGCAGCTTCCGTCTTGCTTATGTTCATTCATCTCATGTATATCGCCTTCATCATGATATATATGGATTTAGTGAGCACCTCGTGCTTAGTTTGAGCAATTTCATTGAGATTAGTTATGTTGAGAGTACTCATGACCACTCCATGTTTGCGCAGTCATCACCATATGATAGGGTTATTCTCTTATTATATGTAAGTGATATGATTATTACAGGTGATGATTTAATTTCTATCAAATATCTACATAAGCACTTGTCCTAACTGTCACAACCCGAAAATAGGAATCATGACCAGCCATGCACCTCAATATGCTTGAGATACACGAATCCTTATAAATATTTCATAAGTGTACGATGGCAAAAATAAATAAACAAAGAAGATATGCTTTATTAAATTTAACACTAATTGCAATTATTGTAAAACAATGTCATTGTTTTTGAGTCTCTAAACGAAATAAATTTAACTTCTAATTTAAAGCATAAAATCCAAAAAAGCAAAAAAGTAAATAGATGAATCTTAAATGGAGGTGGAGTCCGGGTACGTCTCACTCAGTCACCGCGCTGACTATTATCTAAGATAGATAAATAAATAAAAAAAAATCAAATCCATAAGCTAACATAGCTCAGTGAATGGAATACACTCGAAAACCAAATAAATTCTAAATTATATTAATATTGAATAAAATTAAACTAAAATCAACAATATTCATAATAAATTTGCAATAGGCATGCTCTTAAAATAATGACAATAATAACAATAGAGAGTCATAACTTGTAACCTTGTACAGTTTCAACATGTTAACATCTTTCTAATATTTATACTGTCATATGTCTCAATGGGTCTATACCCTGTAGATTCACATCAACTAGAAGTCACCTCGAGATGATGCTCGAGATTTTTCTTCATAGTTAATCCGGTTAGGGTCATCAGATGGTGTCACTATGTGATTAACACACTGTCTTTTCCACTAACCATTGAGAGAAGTTAAAGTCACATAAGAAATTTCTCATTCATCATAAGACTGTTTCCTAACCCCGCTAGAGTCACCTAAGAAAGTCACCGCAGTGATCTGATTTAGGACTTTCCCCTGGATTTCCAGATAGACTTCAGTCACCACGGAAAACCGCAAGCGATTTATACCGAAACTGTTCTCTAAGTCGTACTAATACTAGTCTTATTTTTCTTTTCACTAAAATTTAATATTTGCATAAGGTATGGTGATGCACTGAGTATAATGATTAAATGCACACAGAAAAGTAACAATTAAATTTTGCACGTAAGAATGAAATAAATAAATTTGCACACAAAAAATTTACATGGTCTGACAAGATACGAAATGTAATAAAAATAAATATGTGAGTGAACCCACTCAC
The DNA here is from genome assembly GCF_048772165.1 of Typha angustifolia. Lineage (NCBI taxonomy): Eukaryota > Viridiplantae > Streptophyta > Magnoliopsida > Poales > Typhaceae > Typha > Typha angustifolia. The sequence continues at coordinate 22,337,921 of NC_133253.1, forward strand.
CTGAGTCTAGATTAGATAATTGAAATTTCTAGCCTCTAGTCCACGTGCTGAAAATCACCACCTTTAAACAATACAAAAGTAACCATAATTTAATTTTTATCCCTAATTAAGTTTTTGAATTTTTTAAAACCAAAGAAATGACTATAATAGGCTGAACAAAATCCATTGGATTGGATTGGGCTACAGCTGGCCCATAGCCCACCCATCCACCTCATGCTAGTTGGGCTGGGCCAAGGCCTAACCCAAAGCCAACAAGGAACTGGGCTGCAGGTCGGCTTGCAGCCCATGACTTAAGGCTAGAGGTTGGGTCGGGTCAGCAACCCAAACCTGAACCCGAGAGAAGGAAAAAGGTTGGTCCAAAGAGATCGGTAAGGGGAAAGAAGAGGAGAAAAGGGAAAGGAGAGAGAGAGCATTGCCAGTGACCATTGTCGCAGGCAGCCTATCGACCTCGTCGGAGCTTCCCTAGCGACCTCGACGACTTATACTAGAGGGAAGGTCGATCATGGCAACCAACAGTGGAAGACTTCCCATCCATGGCCAGCCACAACCCAAGCCATGAGGGCCTCCTAGAAGATATCATCGACATCGGTCTTAAAGCACGAAGCTTCCGATGACGGAGCGGTAGTGATCCGAAGCCACCGGCCGATGAGGTTCACCAATGAAGCCGCAACACCGAAAATAGGTATTTCTAATTTACTCCATTAAATTGAAATTAAATTAGAGGCATGAGAGAGGGCTTACCAAGGAGTCATGTGGTAGTCTCCGATGACTCCGGCGGCACTCCGGCAGGCCGATTCCACTGCGTGACTGCAACGGTGAGAAAGAAGAAAGCAAAGGAGAGGAAGAAGAGAGGAGGCTGAGGGGGTTAAGGAGAGAGAGAGAGTGAATTAGGGTTTAATTTATAAATTAAAAAAAATCCAAATCTAATCTGATTCGGATTATGCGAGATTTTTTCCTGCGCCTCGTCGCGTGCCGGAGAGGGAGAGGGGAGGGGGTTGCACGTGTAGAGCACGTGCACCCTCCTCTCTCAAATTTTTTTTTCTCCGATTCTCACACCAACACTTTCAGATAAAAGACTTGGGACTTTTATGTTATTTTCTAGATCTTGAGATTGCTCAAAGTGAGAGGTATACTTATATCTCAGCAAAGGTATGCTTCTAATTTGATTAGTCGGGCTACCATATCCGATGATAGGACAATTGGTATACTACTTGAGCTTCATGTCATCTCACATATGGTGTACCATTGTTGGATCCAACTAGATATTAACAGATAGTCGATCAGATACTTATGTATCACCAAACTAATATCCCACATGCTATTAGTATAGTCAGTCAATTTATGATAGCTTCCTATGAAGCACGGACACCTCTCTGTTTTTAAAAAAAAAATCGGACACTGTTAGGACACAGGCGGGGACACGGGCGGGTCAGGTTCGATCAAATGTTATTAACCCGAATCCAAACTCAATAATAAAACCTAAACCCCATCGTTTTCTTACCTTCACTGTTGAGCGACGGAATCGTTCAATTCAATCGAAGCCCTAAAACCCTCGAGCAGCTACCGAGCGACGATCCAAGGCCCGACGGGCTGTTGAGCGAGTGTGACAGCTGACGAAGCGAGTGCAGCGAGCTGAGCACGGCGATGACGCAGGTTCTTCTCTCTCCCTGTCTCTGTCTCTCTCTCTCCGTCTCTTCCTCCCTCCCTCCCTGCCCTCCCTGTCTCTGTCTCTCTCCCTGTATCTTCCTCCCTCCCTCCCTCTCTCTCTCATTCTCTGTCTCTTCCTCCCTCTCTCTCTCTCTCTGTCTCTTCCTCCCTCTCTACCTTTCTCTCATTCTCTCTCTCGCTGTCTCTCTGTCTCTTCCTCCCTCCCTCCCTGCCCTCCCTGTCTCTGTCTCTCTCTCCCTATATCTTCCTCCCTCCCTCTCTCTCTCATTCTCTGTCTCTTCCTCCCTCCCTCTCTCTCTCTCGCTGTCTCACTCTCTCTCTGTTTCTCTCTCTGTCTCTTCCTCCCTCTCTCCCAATCTCTCATTCTCTCTCTCTCTCTTTGTCTCTTCCTCCCTCTCTCCCTCTCTCATTATCTCTCTCTGTCTCTGTCTCTATCTCTTGCTCCCTCTCTTTCTCTCATTCTTTGTCTCACTGTCTCTCTCTCTCATTCTCTCTCGCTGTCTCACTCTCTCTTTGTTAAATTATTTTAATTTATGTTATTTTAATCTCTGTTATTAAATTGTTAAATTATATTAAAGCTTCTCTAATCCCTATCTGTTAAATTGTTAATCTGCTGATACATATCTCTTTACTAATGTAGTTTTATTGCGGTTGAAGAAAAATGAATACTGAAAATAATTCTGATTCTAGTCAAAATACTACATCTTCTGTGGATGATAATGCTCTCTTGTGGAGATAGGTTACTAAGATGGAGAAATTAGGAGAAGGTGGAGGAAATCATAATTTTAGATGCAATTATTGTCAACAAGTCTACAAGGGATCATATTGTAGAGTAAAGGCTCATTTGTTGAAAATTAGTAGTCATGGAATTAGAGGTTGTCCAAAAGTGAGTAGTGAACATGTTATGGAAATGAAAAGGGTTGTTGATATGGCCAAGTTGAGAATTAAAAATTCGATGCCTAAACAAATTTCTTTGCCAAAATTTGGACAAGCGACATCTTCTAGTAGCTCAGTTGGAGGTGTAGGTTTTGATATGGGAGGGACATCAAGAAAAAAAGAGCAACAGGAATGACACCTATTGAGAAGTCATTTAATTCTGGTGCTCACAATTAATTATATTATGAGATTGTAAGAATGTTTTATTCAACTAGGTTACCTTTTCATCTAGCAAGAAACCCTTACTATGTTAGAGTCTTTCAATTTGCAGTAAATAATAATATTTCTGGATTTGTGCCCCCTGGCTACAATATGTTGAGAACTACACTACTTCAATAATAGAGAGCAAATATTGAAATATTGCTAAACTCTATTAGAAGCACATGAGGGGAGAAATGGCTGAGTATTGTATGTGATGGTTGGACTGATGCACAGAGGAGACCGCTTATAAATTTTTTAGCGGTGACTGAGAGTGGGCTTATGTTCTTGAGAGCTGTGAATTGTGAAAGAGAATATAAAGACAAATTTTTTATCTCTAATTTGATCATTAAAATCATTGAAGAGGTTGGATCTCATGATGTAGTCCAAGTGGTTACGGATAATGCATATGTTTGTAAGGCAGTAGGGATGCTTCTTAAAGCAAGGTTTTCTCACATTTTTTGGACTCCATGTGTAGTTCACATTCTCAACATAGCTTTGAAGAACATATGTGCAGCAAAAAATACTGAGGGGCAAATGAGATTGTGTTTGATGAGTGTAGCTGGATTTCAGTAATTGTAGAGGATGTAATGTACATAAAAAATTCCATCATGCAGAATTCAATAAGGTTGGCTATTTTTAATGAATTTGTCAACTTAAAATTACTTGCTATTGCGGAGACTTGCTTTGCTTCGATGATTATAATGTTGAAAAGATTTAGAAATATCAAGAAGGGTCTTCAATCAATGGTAATCAGTGATAAATGGAGTTCTTATAGGGAAGATGATATTGGCAAAACACAGTTTGTCAAAGATAAATCCTTGATGATATTTGGTGGGATAAAATTGAATATATACTTGCCTTCACAGAGCCTATATACAGTATGCTACGGGTTACAGATATAGATAAACCATGCTTACATTTGATATATAAAATGTGGGATACAATGATTGAAAATGTGAAGACAGTCATATTTATGCATGAAAACAAGAAAAAAGGCGATGAATCTATTTTTTATTCAGTGGTGCACAAGATCCTAGTGGATAGATGGGATGAAAGCAATACACCATTACATTGCTTAGCACATTCTTTGAATCCAAGGTTAATTTAATTTCTATAATCCTTTTTCTTATGATTAAAAATTTTATTGTTCTTTCATTGCTATTGTTTACTAATTATATGATTATGTTAATAGGTATTATAGCTAATCATGGATTCAAGAAGATCCAAATCGTGTACCACCACATAAGGATTTGGAAATTTCTAATGTGAGAAATAAATGCTTAAAAATGTTATTTCCAAATGCAGAAGAACGAAAAATAGCATACCAAGAGTACTAGTTTCTTCACATCAATCAAAAGTTTTGTTCAATATGATTCAATAGCAGATAGAAATGAGTTTGATCCAAACATGTGGTGAGTTGCTCATGGTGCTTCTGCTCCTATTCTTCAGAATTTAGCACTTAGGTTACTTGGGCAACATTGCTCTTCTTCAGGTTGTGAGAGGAACTGGAGCACCTATTCTTTCATCCATTCATTGAAAAGGAACAAAATAACTCCACGGAGAGCTAAAAATTTAGTATATGTGCATACTAATCTTCGCCTTCTATCAAGGTCTCTAGATTATTTGAGAGAGGAGACCAAGATGTGAGATATTGGAGGAGATTCTTATGATTCATTTAATGGTATAGGAATATTAGAGTTTGCTGATCTCTCAATTGATGAACCGAATTTAGAGACTATAATATTTGTTGATGAAGGCAATGAGGCAGTTGAAGATGAATGATCTACCTTATGTTGCTATTTTGTAATGATTGTTAGTTTTTAAACTTCTGTGGAACTCAGTTACTTGGACAGTTGGACATATTTTGCACTTTTGGGGCTTGTAATAATAATCTGATATCTTTTTAGAATTTTGTACGCTTTTGATTATCTTTCAATTTTGTTATTATCTTTAAATTAGTTCTTACAGCTTGATGTATACTTCTTAGTTCTTTGAATGATACTTCTTAGTTTTTATAGCTTGATGTATGTATTTAACACTATAAGATTACAAACTTTTACTTTAGATGTATCAATAATATATATTTTTTTATTTTTTTATTTCGCCGTGTCCTATGCCGTGTCCGTATCCTATATTTTCAAAATTTGCCGTGTCGCCGTGTTCGTATCGTGTCGTGTCCGTATCCGTGCTTCATTGATAGCTTCTCAATCTGTTCGTTACACAACACTTCTTCGTATTCTCAGATATGTACGGGGGACTATTACTCGCTCTCTTTTGATGTTTTACAAATTTATCACTTGTGCTTCGAGCTTACTTTGATGCTAATTAAGCTGGAGATCCAACAACCCGTCATTCCACCACTAAGTTTTGTTTGTTTTTTTGGAGATTCTTTTATATCTTGGCGTAGCAAAAAATAAGATGTTGTCTCTCTCTATCTAACATTGAAAAAAAAATATAAGGCTATGTCCACAAATACTAAGGAAATCATTCATCTTTGACGTCTATTGGGTGACATGAGTGTGTTTATGCCACTGCTCTTTATTGTGATAACATGAGTGTTTACAGATTGCAACTAATCTTGTATTTCATAAACAAACTAAGTACATTGAGATGGATGCCCATTTCGGACGATATCAATTTCTAGCTGGCATTATTAGTCTTTCATATATATCTTCTCTTGAGCAGATTGCTAATTTTTTCACCAAATTGCATCCAACTCCTTGTCTTAAGTATCTTATTAGCAAATTCTCTATGTTAAATCCACCCTGAGTTTAAAGAGGGGTGTTAACATATATGTATCCTTATACTATGCTTAGGGGACAACATACCCTTATATGATGTATATATACATCTTTTACTAAGAAATAAAGTTATCTTATTACTCGTAACATCAACAATGTCAGTGAAAAACACAATACATGACAGAGAGAGGCCTTGAGGCTAGGACTTCAAGCTTACCTGTCATTGAAGAGTTTTTCCATGTTCTCTATTTTCTGTTAAATCATGCTCTTGAAGAGTGAACTTATGAGTTAAATACTCTGAACTAACTCAAAATACTTCCAGTTTGTTCGAGGCTTACATGATGTCACTTGCTTTTAAAAAATTTCTTTGTATTAAATTGCGTCCTTTTTCTGGGAATTTCCATGATAACAAGCATGCCAATTATTTTCTGAAAAAATAATAGATAATTAAGTTTAAAACAGAACTATAGTCCTGTCTCCATGAAAGAACTAATAGTTCCTTTTTCAGACATTTATAAATTGCATCAAACTTCCTAGTTCCCAGTAAACATGGTAATATATAATGAAGTATTGAGCGTATAATCAGAACGTACATTGAAATTAGAAGCACTTAAAATAAAGGAACCTATAAGCCATTAGGTATGACTCCATAAGGTACTGCTAACAAGCCATGAAAATAAACAGTGGTCTGTTTGGCTCTAAGATGTCCCGGGACGTTGTGATCTTAGCAAGAGTTCTTAGAAACATTGCTCTAATTATTTCATCAAGATTACTTTGTTTAATTTCTGCAACTTGTGCCAAGATCTATCCAATATAAACTTTATCTAAGATTAATAAAAAAAATTGATTTAAGAACTAAAATGAATCTTAGACAACAAATTTACCTTTTCTAAGCCAGTCAAGAATGCCATGAGGCTGGCCAAAAACCTGAAGTGAAACAACTATGAACTATAAAGACTTGATCGTCAGTCAGATTTTTCATAGGATTCAGCATGAAAATAAAAATAAAGTAACAGAGGAACACAAACCTCAGGAGACAAGGCAAGCACATAAGCAACTTCCTGTATTATTCAACCACTTACATTATTCAAATAAAGGTCATGTATAAGACAATAGCAAGAAGACCACCCTCTCCTTCCTCCAACTTTTCCCCTCTTAATTATCCAATATAATATGTGTTGGAAGCTGCTGGAAATATCAGAGTCAGACAGATAGTTGTGTGATTAGGAAAACTATAAAGATCTTAGAGAAAGGAAGAAAGATTGAAGCTGTGATCACCCATTAAGGTAAAAGATATCGAACTCCAGCTCTTCCGAAGTAATTCAGAAATCATGATAAGAACAAGAAAATATCCCATCAAAACCCTAATCCAACATCGACACATTGACGAGATGATCGGTCCCATGAAAAAGGAAGAAAGACGAATATATAGATCTTTACTCAGGTTCCTGAGCTCTCATTTCTTCTTCTTGAGCTATTTGATGAGAGAGAGCGAGGAAGGAAAAGAAAAGGGCGCTTCCACAAAAGAAACTTTCAATCTTGCATCAAGAACCCTCCAAATTGTAACAATTGATTCCATATGAAAACTTCCAATATAAACCAAGAACTGTGAGAAGCTAAAACGAGCTTTCTCCTCTTTTTATTCATTACGCAAAAGAATTCGTCAAGAAAAGAGATCACCAAAGAGGGAAAACGTATCTTCCTTCCTCTCCACAATATCTGCAGCAAAAGTTCCATCAAAGAACCGTAACAAAAAGATCGAGCAACAGAACCCAAGAACGGGACCCTAGAAGAGAAGGATACGGAAAAATTAAAAAAAAAAATTGGATAAAGAAAGAGAAATTGAAGCATTGATCACCCACTGAATCGATGTGAAGCATCTCCACCAGGTTATCGAACTCCATCTCCTTCCGGAGTACTTCGGAGATCAATAAAAGAACGATGTGAAGCATTGATCACCCACTGAATCGATGTGAAGCATCTCCACAAGGTTATCGAACTCCATCTCCTTCCGGAGTACTTCGGAGATCAAGAAAAGAACGCGAGAAAGGTCCCTCACAAAACCCTAATCCAACGTCGATGAGGAGATCGATTCCACCAAGAACGAAAGAAAGAATCGATCTTTCCCTCCGGATTCTTGAACTGCGTACGGAGAGCGAGCAGGAGAAAAGGAGAACAAACAAACAAACAAAAAAGGCGCTTCAACGTCCGGCTCGACCTCGCCATTTATAGCCGGTAGCCTGGCCCACTTAGCCAACGGTCCGAGACACGTCGGATCGTAGCAAGAGTTACGAGGGTTGGTTTAAGTCGGTTTACAAATAAGTCCACGTACTATATATTTAAGTTAAAATAATCGAAAGATTATTTGAATAATATTATTTCGAAAATATAATTTGAGAGATGATATTTACAAAATAAAAATGATTACTTGGAGTAACCTTTTCTTTTTATCAATTTTTACCCCCAGCAATCTTTTAAAATGAATTATAGTGGTACTCTAAAGAACAATTATAATTTTTTCTTGGGATAAATGTCATGGGGTGGGGGGGGGGGGGGGGGGGGGACAAAATTTATTTTTGGAAGAACTATTCATCCACTGGCTTTCTTTCCGGTAATCCTAACAACATCAGTGAGTGGCAACTTTTATATTAGGTTCTTATACCTTGGGATCTCATTAACACCTAAAGATAAGAATCAATAGCATAACCGATTTTTCGACAGTGTAGATCATCCAAGATTCAGCTCAAGCTTAACTGAAATTAGATTCGAGTCAAGCTCATGCTTGAATTAGACTTGGTGCTTGAATCTTCTTCTCAAGCGGTTTGAAATAGGCAACAAATGGAAAATTGATGTCTGTCTGTGTTTCTATTACATGTAATATTGCTATTATTTTTTTCTTGGCATATGATGCAGATGTTGGGTCATTATTATGCTGGCTTGTTTCTGAAATTTTTCATTAAAACCTCCAACATGTGGTGGCCAGAATGCTTGCCAACAGCCTCATTTTTAAAGTTATCTTAGAAAACCAACTTCTTCAAAGATACATATATTCTCGTCCTCTCTCATCATGTCTTTTAATGATTTAGGGTATTGCAGGAGAAGGAAGAAGCTTGATAATTTTTAACTAAGCAGCTTGCTATATTAGCTGAAGTTTGATGATTATAAGTGCTTCTGTATTTAAAAAGAATTAATAATTTATACAATCTATATCTAGCCTTTCGACTCTTGAATGATTTCAAAAAAACTATGTTGAGGCTCAAGATGGTGCCTTATGTTTGCTTGATGTTTGTTTGTAGGTACAATTGCGAGGTGTGGGCACATGTGGATGCGTCCTTCCAGCAACTCATGGATTTGCTTGGGAACGTTAACATTGGATTGACTATGCACTAGTTGGGATGCTGACAAGCACAAGGAGTCTATCGTCAAAGAGGTGATCACAAGAAGCAACTCAACATGGCCATCTACGGCAGGATGGGAGACCCTGCACAAGTAGTGGCAAGGAGGGAGAGGTTCATGGCAGAAAAGTACAAGAGCAAAACATATCGATCAATGATAGTTGTGGCGATCTAGAGAGCATGTCAAGTGGCATTTGTTGGATAAAGGCTAGAGTAAGCTTATTACTAATGGTGTGTTTTCCTCCGATGGTTCCCGTGATGTAATGCTCAAGTTGGAGGCCGATGCACTCATCGTAATACATGGGAACCAACCCCTGCAGTCTCGTCATTGTTGGTAGAGGCATGGACTCTAAGACTCGACCAACGCTTCGTCGTCATGCATGAAATACGAAGGCTATTGTGGAGATCGATTCCCTTGAGATAGTTCAGATTCTTTGAAAGGAAACAGTTTGTCCTTGACGTATCAAAAGCATCGTGTTAGAGAGTGTGGGTTTCTTGGAGGATTTTGAAGAGGTTCAAATAGCCCATGTCTTTAGTGAAGCAAACTGTGTCATTAACTAGCGGCAAACTAAGAGAGCTTTTTCTCAATGTAATTTTTTTAGGGTCGTTTCCCCAGATCTCCATAACCTATCTTCTGAACACTTCGATAGCCACGGTTAGCTGAATGTGCTCTAATCTAAGCCGGTCACATCTCCCCTTATAAAAATAAATAATAATATAAGACTATGTCTACCAAGTAAGTCTAAGTCTTATCACGAAGTACTACAAAATTGCATTGTACTATTAAAACTATTCCAAATAAATGATAGCGAAGCATTGCCTACCAATTAAAAGAAATAGTTATAGAGACAAAATTTAATTATTTAATACTAGTACAAATGGTTGTTGAACCCCAATTATAGATGTTAAGTGGGAATGCCATATTCCTCAGGGATGACGACAATTTGATTCATGAAATAAAGAAAAAAATGTTATGTGCTTTCTCACGGGGGGCGTATGATTCCAGTAAAGAGTTGGAAATTTTCCAATTTACACTCTGTATTTCACAAATTTATGATTTACAACCGATACGTTTTATAGAGATATTTTCTAAGAACAAGAATTAATAATAGAGGGTTTAAAATATAAAGAATAAAAAGATAAGGAGTGGATCACATAAATTCCTAAAGAAATACACGTCGTGAAATGTAAGTAACATAAAATATTTTCACTTCCTATGGAACTATTTGACACGATAAAAATGCTCAATAAATCTATTGGTGAAATGAATAGAAACACTTTGTTTTTAATGTCAACTTTGCTCAAATCTATTGGTCCTCAGAAAAGGAACGACTCTAGAACTAAGACAGCCTTTGCCAGCTCCAGGTGACCCATTGACATTCGCACAGAAGCTGGAAGCGTATAGACGCCATAATCTCAGTTCATCTTCTCCGATCTTTATCTAGAGAGAGAGAGAGAGAGAGAGAGAGAGAGAGAGAGATGGAACTCGCCGTTGTTAGTGCTGCCAAAGGCGCTGTGAATACTCTTCTTGGGAAGCTAGCGTCGCTGCTGACACAAGAAGCGGCACTTCTGACCGGAGTCCGAGACGAGATCCAATACATCAAAGACGAGCTGGAGAGCATGAACGGCTTCCTGAGTGAGCTGTCCGAGTCCGACGTACCGGACCATGACAAGCAAGTGAAGATCTGGATGAAACAAGTGAGGGAGATGGCGTACGACGCCGAGGACTGCATCGACGACTTCATGCATCACCTCGGCAAACCTTGCGGCCATGGCCTAAAAGGCATGCTAAGGAGAGGAAGTCGGCTGATGAGAACCCTACAAACTCGTCATCGGATTGCCGCCGAAATCCAGAGCCTCAAAGCCCGTGCTCTACATGCGAGCGAGAGGCATTCAAGGTACGGCCTGGCGGTAGGTGCTGCCACTAATCGAAGCACTATTACTACGCTTGCTCCTTCTTCCGGGTATTCAAACTTTGACCCTCGGCTGCCTTTCCTCTTCGCGGATAATTCTCAACATGTGGGAATCAAAAAGCCCGTGAAAGAGATTGTCAAGTTGTTGAAGGATAAGAGCGTCCCTCAGCTCAGAGTGATCTCTATTGTTGGCTTTGGTGGCTTGGGAAAGACTACACTTGCAAGGAGAGCGTGCCAAAGCCGGAGAGTCAAGAGCGCATACTTCAAATGCCAGGCTTTCGTTGCGGTGTCGCAGACGTTTGAGACCAAGAATCTTCTTATGGACATACTAAAGCAGGTTACCAAACCTGCTGAGAAAGGACTAGTGGAAATAACAGGGGCCGAGCAACATACGCGAGTAGTTCATTCAGATCTTGAAGGCATAGAAACATGGGGTCTTAAGCAACTCGGAAGCAAGCTAAAGGAACACTTGCAGGATAAGAGGTATGTGATCGTTTTGGATGATATTTGGAATATATCAGCATGGGAAAGTATCAAATTCGCCTTACCTGATAATAGTAATAACGGTAGTAGAATTATAGTAACTACACGAATTGAAGGGGTAGCTCACACATGCTGCTATCGTGACCATGATCACATATATAAAATCCAACCTCTATCTGAAAATGAGTCGAGAAAGTTGTTTTTCAAGAGAGTATTTGGCTCTGATAGTTGTCCTGATGAAGAATTGAAGGAAGTATCAGACGACATCTTGAAGAAATGCGGCGGTCTTCCTCTAGCCATAGTCAGCATAGGTGGACTTTTGGCTAGCAAGCCTTACAGAACGAAGCAAGAATGGAAGAAAATGTATGATAGACTGGGTTCCGAGCTAGAAACAAGTCCCACCCTCGAGGGGATGAAGAAAATACTAACACTTAGTTATAATGATTTGCCTTACCATCTCAAGGCATGTTTTCTTTACCTATCTATCTTTCCCAAGGACTACGAGATCGAAAGGACGATGTTGCAGAGACGATGGGTGGCCGAAGGTTTTGTAAGTGGACGCCGTGGTTGGAGCATAGAGGATGTCGCTGAGAGCTACTTTAATGAGTTCATTAGCAGGAGCATTATCCAACCTATGTGTATTGGACTCAGTGGCAAGGTGAGAAGTTTCAAGGTCCATGATTTGATGCTTGAGATAATCCTCTCCAAATCAATCGAGGAGAATTTTGTTTGCCTTCTGCAGGGTGAACATTACGCAATGGTACCACAAGATAAGGTTCGTCGATTATCCATCCACAGTAGATTAAGTAGAGAAAATGCATGGGTGATGACGACCGCAGGCTTATCTCACGTCCGTTCACTAACCTTCTCTGGCTCTGCTGAATCACTTTCATTTGCTTCTCTTGATCCTCTAAGAGTGTTGAGAGTGTTGGATTTGACAAGTTGTTGGGGTCTGCAAAAGAATCAGCTAAAGAGTATCTGCAAACTATTTCAGCTCAAGTATTTGAGCCTTCAGAAGACATACATATCTATGCTCCCGAAGGAAATAGGGAAGCTACCAAATTTGGAGACATTGGACGTAAGGGAGACATATATATCTAAGCTACCCGCCGGGGTTGTCAAGCTCCAACATCTGAAGCATCTGCTTTGCGATTTTCACAATCCTTTGATTCCTCGTGGGGTTGGGAAAATGCAAGCCCTGCAAAAACTATATAATGTGCAGCTCACAAGCTCTACAGCGGTGCAGGAGCTAGGCGAGTTGACCCAGTTGATAAAACTATGTATCAAGATAAACATAAAGGAAAGAAGAGCCTCGAACCTACTGTCTCTCTCACTCGGCCGACGCTCACTCACTCAAAAAGTATTGTCTCTTCAACCAAATGGATTCCCAAACCTCAAGTTTCTGGAGGTCGAAAATGATGACATATCCTTTCTAGAGTTCAAGGAAGGTACGATGCCTAAACTGGAAGAGTTCAGTTGGATCAGACCCTTACAACGGGAAATAACTCAGATCTGCGGCATTGAGCACCTCCTAAAAATCAAAGAAATAGAGCTCACCGGAGCAAAGACTCCATCGTTTCAAACTATGGTGGATGCCGTGAAAGCAGTAGCCAAAAGCCATCCAAACCATCCAAGAGTTAAATTGGTAGCTTGGGATGAGCCATGTGTGAGTAATTCGGATCAATAGGTGCTAGACACATCCAATTAATGTTGTATATTTTTAACTTTTGCTCTTTACTTTTTTGTTGCCTCTGTGCTTGAATTCCACAGTTGTTATGGATTGCAATCTCATATACTATGCCAAATACTTCCAGATCTCTAGAAGATTTCTACTTTTAAATCCAACGCTTACTGTAGCAAGTTTTACCGATTTCTTGCGTTTTCTGGTTTGCACGGTTGTTAACGTTATTTTGATGTTTAAGGGGAGAGAGAGAGAGAGAGAGAGTCTAATATAAATTAATTCTTAACATTCATATCTGTGTTTCATAGGTTTGCATATAAAAGATAACTGACCGCATCTTAAATCTAAAATCCAAGTCCTAATAAATTCACATCAAGAAGAGATCAAGTTAAATCTTAATGATAGGTTGATCTAAATTTTAGATAAGGAGAAAGATAAAAGATTAGAAGAGGAACAGAATCAGTTACAAAATCTCTCTTTTTAACCCAAGGATTGATTGCACAATAATTCCAAGGAAAATGCTTCACATCCCTAACCAGGCAACCAGTAGTCTCTCTTTTTAACCCATGAGAAATGTTTTATTACTTCGCAACTTTCTCATTAATATGTCGTCTATCAACACTCATTTATTATGATCAATTAGAGTTTAGTCCATGACCAACTGACTCAGCCCGAGTTTAGCCCGTTTCCAGCCCAGTCTGCGTACTGCCTCCAATATGCTCCTACTTCTATGTTATCATTTCACAACTATAACTTAAAATCTTTCTAAACAACTAGATCTGAGAGAAAAATTGAGATGGGATAGAATGTGAAAGGAACGAAATGAGAGAGAAGAACGGTGGTGGACCTCCGATTAGAGGCGTTAAGCGTTTCTATGTTTTGACCAAACTCCGTCTTTTATTCCGTTAAAACTATATTTTTATCATTTTATGTAAGTATTATTATAACTTGCCATTCAAACTGATATATATATATATATATATGTTACATACATTCCATGATTACGATACGAAACTAAAAATTAAATGAAGCTCAAAAGTGACGCAAATATTCTGCGAGAAGAAAAGCAAAATTAAGATCTATACAAACAAATCAAAACTCCAATTTGACCTTATAACTAGCCGACTTGATCACCACCTTCTTCCCCGGCGACAGGCTATCGACAACCAGCGCGCCATCGACGCCCACCGTCAACTTGCTGGACTCCACCTAGCCGCCGAGCCTGAGCCCTACCGGAACCTTAATGCGCACGTCGAGCGGCACTTTCCCCGCGCTCCGGCTCTCCGCCAGCGCCGCCGCCGCCCCGGCCCGCAGCGAGCTCTTCCCACTCAGCCTCACCGCCAGCACCATCGTATTCCTCTCCGGCTGGTAAAACCCTGGAATCCTCCCCCGGCACAGCGTCGTCCCGTTGAACCCCACCGACACCTCCCCGCCGTCGCCGTACCGTATCCCGATCTTCTCGTTTGGGTTCTCGGCGCGCACAGCGACTGTGAACTCGGTGCCCAAGCTCATGTCGAGGGGCTTTACGTCGAAAGTGGAGATGGTGAGGCTGTCGATCTTGTAGGCGGGGAACTTGGGATCGACCACGAGGTAGACGTAGAGGAAGGCGGCGACGAACGCGAGGAGGAGGAGGAGGAGGAAGGTGCAGAAGCAACAGAGGCAACGCCGGCAGCAGCCGCGCCGGTGGTTCGAGGGGTCGGCGCGGGGGATATACGTGGGGAGTGCACGGCGGTGGTTGAGCATTTCATACTTTTGCGCCGGCGGTGGCGGGAGATTCATGTTGGATAATATTTGCTAGGGGGAGGGAGAGAGAGAGGGGGGGAGGGAGGGAGGGAGGGAGGAGGGAGGGGGAGGAGAGTAGTTTTTGTTGGTTGGTGATTGGTTGGTTAATTTGGAAGGAGAGGCTGGAGGAAAAGATGGTAGTTTTTAAGGCTCTTGTGTATATTTAGAGGGCTCTACAGTTTGGTTGGAGAGAAAGAGTTAAGAAAGGTAGAGGAGGAAATAGGATTATTGTACTGTATGAGTATTTTTGAGTTTGAATCATATCAACTTGGGTGTAACTGAGATTTAAGCTAAGAGATGCGTGAGAATCAAAATGCACACTGCTTACCATAAAGAAAAAAAAATGATAATTGTGCATATAAGATATGCATCACTTATATAAACCATTTTCTAGAAATAATGTACATCAAATGGGAATATATATTAATAAAAGTGGCTTGCAAAAGCTATGGAGATTTGGCCATAAATATTAATTTAGAAATTGCTAAAATAGGGGAGACGAGCCACCATGGCACCATCTAGCTTCTCCCTGGAATGCCACTATGCCAGCACTTCTAACTAGGTTGCAGAATCATGTAATATATATACAAAAGGTGCAGAAAAGAACATAGCAAGGTCTGCATGCATGGAGATTGGAGGATCATAAAAGTACATTCAGAACAGTGCAGGTAAAGAAAAAGTAAATCTACCATGATAACAAGACAAGATTGACCCAGAGGAATAATTATACCAGTTGAATTGAAGCAATACTTACGTGGAGTAGAGTGGAAAAAGCCAATTATCTGTTAGTAACAAAGCGCGATATTGAGTTTTATATTTGAATATTGAGGAAGAAAAATACTCAGATGTCAGTCGATCAGCAACTAAATACAGTATAGACACCTTTACGCCTTTGGCTTAATCAAGAGACGGCACAATAAGACCAAATGGAACTGTGACAGCAATACCATCACAAGCTGGTAATAACTCTACACCAGGATATTTACAATCCTCCAATTACAATCTTATTTTTCTATTGTCAACTACAAAAATACCAACTTTACAGATACCAAGGATTGTTATTACATAGGAATCTCTAAGATGAAAATAAATACAGAGTGCTCTCTCTGACAAAAGATTGTATGCTTTACAAGTTCAATATTGGAATAATCTATTAGTTATAAACATCTTAAATAAACACCCAAACTGGAAGGACAGTGGCGCATACACGGTCTGGCAGCTGAATCCAGTTGGGTTTGGAAAAAGGAAGAGAAGGAAAAATGAAGCAGGCAGGAGAATAAGTGAAGTGGCATGCATACCTAAATATATATATCAGCAGATAAGACTGGCATTGTGTTCTTTTTCTCCAAAATTACAGGGCATGCTTGTCTGTCAATATACAGGAGAAACAAGGAAGACAGCATTCAGACTACCAGAATGCTCTTTGGACTTCATCTTGTAAACATATTCTTTCTCACTCTGTACATTTCTTCTTGATTCTTTTTTTCCTTTTTTTTTGATAATTTAAGATGATGAATTGACATAAACTTGAAGAGCTGGGTGCTTGCTAATCAGTTTTGTCACCCAAGATTGTTATCCAATGACAATTAATCTTACTCGAAATAGAGCATTCTGTTCTCTCAACAGCTCCTTGTCTTGCAGAGTGGATCATAATCATATGCTTCACCTGCCTTGACAAACCGCCCCTTCACTCGTTTCCTCACATCTGCCCTGGCCTTGCGAGAGGCATACCTAATCTTTTTGTCAAACCTGTTCACAAGTGAGAATTGTTGTCAAGGAATTTCAATAACAGTCTTTCATTAAAATAAAATATTTTAAGAAAAATGTATAACACCAAGATTTATCAAAAACTATTTTGATCAATGTAGCAGCAAGACGTGTAACAAGTATTTCATCAAGAAATAAGTTCAAAATTATTGTGCATCCTTGCATGCAGGCTAAAAGCTTTGTTTCCATTAAGCACATATAGTACCAGATTTTAAGAAAATTATCACAAAGGTAGTTGACATCAAGTGCTAAAAGCATTTCAAGAGACTGGATATATGAGTGCTCTTAAGGACCCCAAAAGTGCTCTTAAGGACCCCAAAATTTAAGGCAACATATCACAGATCAGTAACAGAACAGAAATGTCAGTTGCTTAAAACCTGCATTGTTACAGGCACTGTTGAAATTGAGTGAACATGAAAGCAAACAAGGGTACCAATGTGTCAATTAAGTGATTAAGTAAACACTTTTCCTTTTAGGCATCTGTTGATGATCTAAGATGTAGATTGCAGTCAATAAAACTAAATTCCAGATAATTAATTGTATTGGTTTTGAATGACTATCCAATATATCACTTAAACTATAATTGCTCGACAGCATCCAATTTGTGTTGATGAATCATGAAATCAAGAATTCTGTATAATGATGGTATAGGAGAGAGAGAGAGAGAGAGAGAGAGAGAGAGAGTACTTGACATTCAATATGTTATTTCTTTGATAATTAAAAGGGGTTAAGACCTTTCATTCTATCTAAAGTTAACTCCATGTACTCAGCTATAAGGCACAGGCATTAAAACATATTCACTAAAGGAGACCTAAATAAGGACTCCTATTTCTACGGCAACACAAATAATACAGCTGTCAATCTTACGAAAATTAAAGGATAATCAGATAATCAAACAAATAAATATAGATCACAATCTGAAGATCAATTTTTCAGAGTATCACATACACCAGTTAAAAAGAAAAACTGCAGTAGTTGAAATAATTGGTATCAGAAAGAAATACATCAGTGGCAACTAGCAACACACTCGGGTACACAATCACGTGTCATCAAATAATTAGATATAATCATCCTTGAGTACAGAAACAATTCATATAGGATGATTTTTCTCACTTTGAAGTACATAAAAAAAAGAGTTTTTATTAAGGATAGTGAACAGTGTCCTGAGAACAAAGTGGTTTTATAACTACAATAACCATTTGAATCCATGAAAGGTTACCCTAGCTGACGTTTTCTTGAAAGCACAAAACTGACGAATGTGATTGAATCATTGAATAGCTAAATAGACTGACATGCTCAATATTCTGCATGAAAATACCAATCCAAGATGCTTGCCTATTTAAAAAGAAAATGTAGAAAGTGCAGACTTACTTTCGTGTCTTCTTCTTTTCCTTGTAACGCATTACAGCACTGTCTCTGCTAGCTCCAGGGAATGAAGAACCATCAGGACCAGCAGGGTAGCATGAAGGCTCACCTATAAGAAGCACTGATGACACACCACAATCTTGATAGTCTCCAGCACTGCTTTCACCAGTCAAACCAGAAAAGGAAAGAGATAAACTAGATCGAGCCTGCCTAGCAGGGAAACACAAGCCAGAATCTGATTTGGCTCCTGGATTTGACATGAAAGAATCAGCAGACACAGCATTGCTAACCGCTTCTTGTATGGGTTTACCCTGCCCTGCAGATGATGCCTGAGAAAATTCACAAGATCTAATACTCAAAAAATGAAACCGATAAGTTCTATTACAGAAAGAACTTAAACAAGTCCTGCAGATGATAAGTGTAAGCACATGATCATGCTCAACTACAAGCACAGTATTAGAGTAGTCATATAAGTAACATACTTGCAAGTATAGTGCAGCATTAGTTGCAAATTAGAGTAGTTGTATATTAAAACTAAAAAAAAAAAAATTGGCACTACATTGAACAATTCAATAAATACTTGCGGAAGGCTAGCTCTTCCATTGTAAGCAAATAATCAAACAATTCTGCAAAGATCTAGGTTCAAAATTTCACTATAAATTGACTAGATTAAAGAATGTTCTGACTTCTGCGGGCACACTTCTGAGTAGTAAATCATGTTGCTTGCCAGCTAGAAAATGAAGATGTAACAGATCCATAGGTCGGGGATAAAGAATACGTGATCATTGGCTGAGAGATGGAGAAATAAACTGAAATGCTTCACTATATGCATGCTAGCACTCTAGAGCTTAAATCAAACTGTTGTTTTCCTTCATACAATTTACTATCGGGTTACTACTAGGTTGCCTGTACCTAAAATAAGAAGCCAAAGATACCTCTATTGGGTTACTTAAGCATCCATATCAAAGACAATAAGAGAGGGGATCATCATGTGGAGCTGGAAAAAAAAAACAAGAAAAAAGCTATAGACAAACCTCTGCAGCAAATTCACTGTAACTGTTAGAATTAGCAGCAGACATTTCCTTCATCTCGAAGAAACTATCAATTCCAGCATCATCAAAAAGTTGCCCTGTTTGATTATGTGATACACCAAAGAGTTCTTCATAGTTTTCAAAACTCAAGTTAACATCATCCACACCAAAATCCTCACAGTATCCACCCTTGCTGAGGTCACAGTCTTTAGTCCTTTCACAGAATATCTGCATGTTGCACCAAAAAGTTCTTCAGAATTGCATACAAATAAAAAAAAATATTCAAACACCTAATATAAATAGGAGCATAGGTACTATTCAATTATTTCATTTACTCGCAAGCACAAATTTTCAATCTGGTTTTAAATCAAAGTATCACACAACTTCTATATTGACAAACAGTAACTGAATTTGTTAACACATTAAAAGGCATTGGTCAATTGAAACTTTTTTTTTGCATAAACCCTGGATAGAACTAAAACTGTTTTCCAAACAAAGAAGCCACTCTAGTAGTTACCATTGAATGTAACTAGGCAATAAGCATGTCCATGCACATAAAGAGCCCTCTAATTTCCATCTAATGTCATAGGTCCTTGTTGCAACAAACGTTCATGTGGATAACAATAAAAGTATAAGTTTTAAAATATTGTTGAAGACAAAAAGGCATGCATGAAAGTTCCACTTTTGATGTAGACTAGATTCTTGCTACTGTGGCAGCCATAGACATCCAATAGTTCAAGTTCTGCAGATATAAAACTTGTTCGCAATGCCTCGACATGTTTGTTCTCAAACTCATATCAGATAATTTAGGTATATCAATTCTCAGTAACAGAGGCACATTAAAACATTAGTTGAAGTATGATTAGTCAACATGCTAATTCACAAATTTTAACAGATAAGTAGTTCCGTTTACCATACCCTTAACATATGCTTAAGATTCTGAGGTATCTATTTCTTCTCGCTCTCACGAAAATCATAAAACAAATACATAAGTAGAAATTCAATAAAGAATATGCGTAATAAAATATCGAATACCCCTTCATGCTCGGCAGTACTACCAATTGTGCTGTAGGAACAACCTTAAGTAGAAAATAGATGTTAAAAGGGCAAGACACTCCATATTATGTGATCATAGAAGAAAATGAAGAATCAAAGGCACAATCATGTGGGACTATGAAAATATGAAAAACATTTTATTTAACAGCAACATAAAATGATTTTGAGATATTCTACAGATGACAATCCAGAACCTATGTATATCTCAAATTTCTAAAGCAACAGAACACATATGCAGCAAAGGATGGAGGAGCATTACAAATATTTGATATTTAGTTAGCATGCACCTTAGATCCATGAAAATAAAATGTGTCCGCAGAGGATGACAATATCATTAAGTTTAAGCTCGTCACTTAACATTGCATGCATGAAGAGATAGAAATATCTGGCACACAAAAGACAAGCATATTATGTCTTGTTTGGTTTGAGGCCCAAGCCTTTAACTTGATAGTTAGCATTATTTCTTAGTCTTAATCTATTGGAGAATAAATTTGGTTAGATATAAAAAAGATAAAAAAAAATGTTTGATTGCTGAATCAGCCCCCCCACCCCCGAACTCAAAGCAAACAAGGCTTTAAAGATGCCATGCTCCATTGTAGTTGAATTTACTGAACTAGCTAACTGAACTGCAGTATACTGAATGCAGATCTTGAGCCTATCTGGTGATTTACCTTATCAGTTGTTTCCAGGTCATCCATCTGGTCGCCACTAGCTATATCCATTTGATTGCTCTTTTCCGGAGGCCCCCAACAGTTACTGACACTGTTCTCATCAATGCTCATCAAGCCCATTCCTTTCTCACAGTTAGATTCTGACATTGGAGGAACTTCCATAACAAAGGACCAAAGTCTTGAAAGCTCTGCTGCTGATGGACAGCCTGAGTAACAGTTGATTGTTTGCCTTTTATGTCCAGAAGCCGATGATGAGCCATCATGCCCACTCCAATCACAGTTTTGGCAAAGTGAAACATTTTCCTCTATGCACCTCACTACCGCAGGCTGTGTGATGCATCTATCACATAAAAGAGTACGTGTATGGCGCCTCGAAAGTGCATTGGCAGAGTGAACATTGCGGTCACATGATAAACATAAGCAAGCAGCATCAGATCTGCAGTAGACCATCGGTCTTTGTTCCCCACAGAAATCACAGAGACGACTCATTTTTCCTTCACTAGTATAGATGATGACTGAAGTAAAAGTGTAAAACTACCACTAGTATTTTTGTGTTCCTAGAACAATTCTGGCGTCAACCGGATCCTTCTGAAATTTTCTTTCTCAGTATCAGAACTGAGAGCATCCTCCACAAGGACCACAACCTTCAAACACCATTAGAAAAACATCAGAAATTCTAACATAACATTTTTTAACAAAAATCTAAACAAGATCTTAACTTTTTGCACTTAGCAGTGAAGTACAACTTTGAATTTTTAAAAAAAAATACTAAAGATAATTCTTGGCCATCATCACCACTAAATTAACCAAAAGCATATCGTATTACAAAGCCCTTCTTATCTACCGGAAATATGTAGGAGTCAGTTTCAAGAAACAGAATCAGTTCTACGATTTATATAACTAACATGAACTAAGTAACCACTGTGGATCTCGAAACATTCTTAAATCCAATAAAAGTTAGAAGCCCTGATGCTTACCTAGTTACCTTCAGCTGTCTGCTAAATACAAGAAGGAAAAAAGGAAATCTAAACAGCCTAGACTATAAATAAAAAGTAAAAAAAAAAACGCTTCGTCTCGAACAATTAGCGCAAACCATTACAAATCTAGAAAAACCTCTAAGGCTAGAAGAAAATATTACCATAGTAAACAGAAGGATTTGAATCCTCTTATATACAGAATATGTACAAATTCTTCCTATCAAACCCTAAAATTCTAATGTAAACAAATCAGAACTTATCCAAGAACCCATAAATATCTCGAGTAAGTAAGAAAATGACAGAAATCCAATCCAAATTGTACAACTAAACCAAATAGTTCAAGAAGATTACTCTTAGTTCATCCACGAGATCGACAGCTGAAGCGCAGTAAAGAGCACGTAAAAATCAAAGAAAAGCACAAAAAAAAAAAATCCAAGCAAAAAGTTACCAATTCAAGAAGATCGTACCAAAAAGAGAGTTCCTTTTTCCTCTTCTTGACACCAGCTCGAGTCAAAGACCTAAGAAGGAAGCACTAGGACGGTTCTCGGCGGAGGCGTAGAGTGGAGAGCTCAAGAAAGAAGAGAGGAATCGGATGAGAAGAGAGGATGAGAGGAGAGGAGAAGAGGGGGGGAGAGAGAAGGGGATGAGGTGGTGGGGTTAGGCGGGACCCACGAGGGCTTGTGAAAAGGTGACCTTTTTCGCTTTTTGTGGTAAACTCGTAAATAAGGCGGTGGATAAGGGGTATTTGTATGGAATGACACGAGAAGTAACGGCGTTTTAGGCCTTTTCCGTAGTTCGAGTTTAATTTACTATTGTACCCCTCAGCGACGGCTTCGGAATCTTCGGACAAAGGACTCTGGCAAAGGACTCCTCCCTCTCTCCCTCCCTCAGTAAATATCTCAGCCATACCAAATGGTAAATAACGGTCCATTTAAGGGTATTTTTCCTTACAGAGGCCCACCTTTTGAAAGCCAATACTGGCAACTTTTCAAAGCATTAGTTAACACGAAAAGCGAAGAGTCGTTATCGGTCGTCTGAACTTTGAAGCAGTAAAGTGGAAAAAGAAAAATTATCCCTTTGTTGCATAATTCATAAACAACCCTACTACTTGTGAATATTTTGTAAAATACCCCTTAGTCTGTAGTCTAGTAAAGAAGGCAGAATGATTCCAAACCAGCCACGTGGATAAGACAGTGGGTATTGAGAAGGTCCCCACCATTAAACAAGTTGACATCGATCTCCTCCAATTGGTTGCGTCCCTCCCATCTCTGTGGGTCCTTCTATTTATTGACTCGGGTCTACAGTGTACTCAGCTATATGTTAGATAGGTTAATTAAAGTAACCATCCAAGTATCCAACAGCCCTTTTATTCCCTAATTGTGTGACTTGTGAATGAATCCAATTAAGTCCTCTTCACTTATTAAAAACGCCCATAAGCTAATTATGAGTTTAATAATAAGCCAGCGCTCTTTGATACAGGAGACATCAAAGCCCACAGATATGTTAACTAACTAGAGTCAACTCTTCTCACAGAAATACTACATGTAGTCTTTTTTAGATTAATCCATGTACTTTTGCTGCACACGAATCGAAAAGATGGCACACGTGAGACCGATGCTTTTGACTCCCGTGCGAAGCTTATGTGGTCTCGTGCCACGTACATATATATATCCGTGAAGAGATCACTGCTCATCTAAACATTATTTAATATTTTAATATCTATGTAGCTGATCTTGTCTCAAGTCCCAACTGACCACCATTATTACTATTTTCGCAAGATTCTACGGACAGTTCCACATCTGGAAATCTTTTTCGCACTAAAGACTTAAATAAGCAACGGTCCGAATCGTCTTATCAAGGATGGGATGGGATGGAGGAATCAAAGGCTGTGATTAGACGCACCTTAAATCTCGATATCATCGATACGATAAAGTAATGTGGGCGGTTCGAATCGTTGTCACGGATTAATCACGAGTTCTCCTCCACGGTTGGGTGGCACGGAGCTGCATGTATCAGTAATTTACTCCAACTGGAGGGGCGCTTCTGTGAAAGTGCTCGCTAACGGAGTAGGTATCGTGAGACGGCCACGTAGGGGAAGATGGATGGTGACGTCACCACATACGGTTGGTTTTGTCTGAGCTGGCAAAGTTATCCGGAGCGCCAGTGGAAAAGTGCTCCATAGTGGTCCACGTGTCAGAATAGGAGCCGGAATAAGCCCTGCCAATTGGCGGATAACTATGGGCTACTCATGTGCAAAAGCCAGATGCCGTTCTATTATCCGGGGGAGTTCGCGGATTTATCGGCTCCCGGTCGTTTCCTCTATTCCATTATTTCCATACACACAATTTGAAAGTTAATTTATTGCATACAAAGAAAGCTTTATTTTAAGAAATTCTATATTATTATCGATTATAGTATGTAGAATTATTGTGCAGTGATTTTCAACTTGTCCATATCATTTTTATCTTTCTTTCTTTCCTTTGTTTCTTGTGGGTGAAAGGTAGCTTGCACCCTCCATCTTGACCCTAATGTTATCACTGGCCCATTTTTCATCATTAACACCTTCTTCTCGTTCTCTCTCTGAGACGGGCTTTGGGCCAATCCAAGATTGGGTTTGGTTCGTAATATTTGGGACTGTATGTTCTTCACATAATCACCATGCAGTCATAAGACCAACTGTTCCACAAAATATCTCCTGGGTCTCGTTGTCTGGATCGATGCCAACACTTTGGTCCAAAACGGATTGAAAACAAGAACGAGTTCGTTCTGGTGGGGAACATGGAGAGCTGTGTGATTACTCTGGATTGATAGCTGCATTGACCTTGAAATACCCTATTTAATTTATTAAATTAACTCTGTCCAGGACACCTGCCTAATTTGGTCCTCATAACCATCTTTGATGCGAAATTAACTGGTATCTAATGGTATCTATATCAAACTTATAAAATATAATCCAATTGATCTCGTCGCTATCTTTCTTTCTTCTTTTTTTTCCCTTCTACGTCTCTGCTTATATCCTAACTGAGAGACATACACGCAATATGCAGGAAGGAACTGTGAATAAAGTTTTCCACAGATGAGGAGTTTTCATGTGATTAGGATTCTCGTGCAAAGGGCAACTTTTAGAATAGCAATAGTTTTCTCACTACTAGTCTAATATCAAATAAAGTTTTACCAAATACTACTTCAAATCGTTATTTATACTTCTAGATATCCAATGAAATATACTCAAATCAAGAGAAAATCTGAGAATAATGGAATTCCGATTCTATCACAGTTTATAAGACTTATGAGATTTCAAACAGTGATAGGGCGGCATCTATTCAAATCAAGTGAAACCCAACAACTTCCAAATAGGAAATGTGAGAAAAATGGAATTCCCATTCATTTACTCGTCAAAACTTACCTACTCTCCTTGGTTTTCTTTCCTTTGAGTACAATCCATCTTCTGCACCTGAGAGATACTTCTAGCCTTAAGGCTTATCTCCAACATAGTCTTCATCTCTTCATCACAGTTGACTCATGGGCTCATGGCTAACCAAGGCAGGTGCATTCCCACTGACATCCACAGAGAGATACTTCTAAGACTACCCTGCAAGAAGTATCACAAAATTTAGAGCTACTTCTAACCTCCGATATCGACTTCATTGCTACCCACATGAATCATGGTCGCAATGCTGACTCCCCATGCATCTTACTCCTTCATGAAGACAAATCTTGCATCAGTATTCTAGATGAATCATGCAAGCCCAAGTATCGCTTGTCAAACCTTAGCCTCAAATATACTAATTTAATATCTGCATGCAAAAGCCTAGTTCGTCTGTCAGATTATTCAGGACATGCTCAACTCCTGAACCCAACCACTGGGGAATGTTTAACACTACCGAAACCCAGGTGTTTAGGCATTTCCCAATATTGCTTGGGATTTAACCCTGCCACGAATGAATACAAAGTTGTACGCATCTACTATACAATTTATAGCAGCCTTGCTGATCATAGAACTGGATCCATAACCCAGGACTTGAGAGGGCATTACCTATATGTATCAGCAAGGAGAAGATATTGCTGCAGGAGTCTTCGAGGCTATGTTATCATGATCTCACAAGCTTGGGGGAAAACTTTGAAGAGGCCTACTCTGATAATTCACCGGTATGTGCTCTTGAGTACTTTGAGAGCTTGACTCCCTTGACAAAGCTATGCTAATTTTGTGGTTTAGTGGAGGGTTACAAACTTTTTTTTTCTTCTCTTTCTGTTCTCCTGGAGCTAGCTTTTTCAGTTTTAATGCAATTGTTCACATAAATAATATGTATGAATCAGCTAGTTTCTCCATGTATATTCCTATTCGGGACTAAAGAATTCTTCTTGATCATGAAAAGATAAATTTTCTTTAAAAGAAAATCTCATGCAATCATGCTATATATAGTTCTCAATTTTGCGTGAGGTGGTGTTGCAGATGAAAGGAATGTGTAATATATGCAAGGTTGAGAGTGTGGTGAACATATATTCGTTCCCTTAGCAGTGCTAGCAAATAAGTGCTTAGTGGAAGCTTTAGCAGACATTTGGGAAACAATTGGACGGCTTGATTTTATTCCGATAGCATGAGTAAGAAGATATAAAATCAATGAGAATATACTAAGCAAGGAGAAAAAGAATATAGTGTTAACTTGATGAATCGAATAACTTTAAAACAGAAGAGGACTTTCAACTGCTTTCATATATTCGATAAATCTAAAAACCAAAATATCTTGTTAAGACTACAATAGCAAACACAGTCAAGCTTCTAATGGAGATAAAACCTCCCAAGGGAAGAACTGAACAAGAAAGTCAGAAAGAAAGGAAAAACAGGTACTAGAAACAGATCAAGAAATCAGAAACACTTCAAGTCTTCATACATAATTTTCCTCCAAGATCAATTGAACTAACTGAGTGCAGAGAGGAGAAGTAATCGTCTCCCCGCTAGCTCTGCTGTTAGATTTAGAAAATTTTGCAAGCTCGAACAATCACTCTAACCATCACTGTACTCAGCGTCGAATCCTGGGTACCTGTTCATAAATTCTCAGAGAGATTTGCAGAAAGACTCTGCTTAACTTATTATGTTAGACCAATTATATCGGACCCAAGTTTAATATTTATGGGCTAGTGGATGGTAACAAGCTAAAATATTCTAGCTCGACCTAAACCCAGCCCAACCCTATTGATGATCACCTCTATTCACGGTCCGACCCACTAATCACTCAGGTCAGGCTAGAATATTTAAGCCCGTTATGAGTCTAACATAATAGGTTAATATTAAAAATATTATAACTTATTGAGCTGAGTTTGATGTATTTATATGAACACATTTTAATTCTTTTTTATAGAAACATGAAATTAAAAAATTTATAGAAATATGTATGCATTATAAGTTGGACCGTAAATTAGAATAGTGGGTCGGACTTTCGAGTTGGATCGAGCACACAAAGGCTTAGCCCATGCCACCCACTACCATCTCGGGCTCGGATTAGACCCGAATCGAGCTCGGGTTGGGCTTAGCCTGATTAAAATTGGGTGAGTTTGGACAGGGTTTCAATAGTTCGGACCTAATGATCATCTTCCCACTCGATCGGTATTCGGGTTCGATCTCTTCTGGGTTTCTCCTCTTCACTTTCCATTTCAGCTTCCAACGACTGGAAGAAGAAAAAAAACTCTCCTTTTTTCTTCTCCTTCGGATCCGGTAAGCGATGCAGAAGACGGCGCAAGCATGGTTCATGGGTGGACCAAGCGGCGAAGGCGAGCTGCAGAAGTCCTCCTCCTCTCTCCTCGCCGATTGGAACTCGTACGCCGCCTCGAGATCCGCGGACGAGGGGAGTTCATCAGCCATAGGGTTTGATATCGAGGCCGCGGTGCGAACCGCGAACGATAAGGTCACCGGAACATTTAACGTGTAAGAAAGACATTTCTTTGCTTTTTCATGTTCTTGATTCTTCGATTTCTTATCTTTGTACGGAGATTTGTTGGATCTTGAATTCTTAAATCTTTATTATTTTGAAACTGAATTGACATACGGGAGGGAATTATAGGAAACTATGGCTGCAAATGGAATGAGAATCAAGATCTGTTTTTTTTTCTCTTTTTGTCGGTATAGTGAAAACAAGACTAATTCTATAGTTCTCGGTTGTAATTGTTGATTCTTGTGGATTTTCGTTGGTTCTTGGCAGTGTTGGTTTAATCTTATTGGCCTTGGACAAAGCAATGATTTTACTTGTGTTCCAAATTAAACAAAGACTGAGTATACCTTTAACGATTGGGTGCTCGCTTAGGTTGGATTGTTTCTAATATGAGTGGAATTTTGGCAAATGAAGGAGATTTGTTCCCATTAACAAGGCATTTTGCAGATAAGTTTCAAGAAGGTTGTTTGGGATAATTAACTACAGGCAGTGATGTACTGTGTAACATGTCCAAACTTTGGAGATTTGCTGCTAAGTGATCACCTGACTTGTGGGGGAGGGGGTGGTGGTGGTGGGGATTTGATAGGCTTGCTTTAGTCTGCAGAGTTAGTCTGTTAGTCTATGTGTGGCAAGCACAAGCCACAATCTGTACCAGTAAGGTTCTGGTGAATAATTCATTTACCTCCCCTCAGCTCTATCTTGGGTTTGTTCATTGTCAACAGAAAATCACTTCTTTTCTTTTCTGATGAAGCATCGACATGTATAAATGATTTAGATCATGGTTTGAAGTTCCTTTTAGAGGAACCAGTAGTAGCCGGAACTTACTGAAGACTAGGCTGAAGTTTATTCATCAAGCCTGAAACTTGCAAGTGTTAATTTTGGTCTTCATGTTGGATCACTACCGATTGAAAGTGGTCTGTTTTGGCCTCAATTTTTTTTTTCTCTGTGGGTCAAAAGCAAAACCAATCAAAAATGAAATCAAAACTTTGAATCATGGTATAATTAATATTTAATATGAACAGGTACATAATTAACATGCAACATCTACTTGCATATGCATGTACATTAAATGCACCTGCTCCTACTGCAGGTTCTCCCTGGTTGCATAGTCCTTGAGATTTGGGATTGATGAAGACAAAAAGGTCTTTAATGGAAAGATATCATCTATCAAGGTAGGAGATATTTGGTTTTTGCAAAGATGGTTCTTAGCAATTTTAGCCTGTAACTTGCATGTTTATAGAGAATGTGGAGTGCGCTTCTTAAATTCTGTTGTGAAGTGTGGTGCTTCCTTTTGTTT
The DNA here is from genome assembly GCF_048772165.1 of Typha angustifolia. Classification (NCBI taxonomy): domain Eukaryota; kingdom Viridiplantae; phylum Streptophyta; class Magnoliopsida; order Poales; family Typhaceae; genus Typha; species Typha angustifolia. The sequence continues at coordinate 22,366,812 of NC_133253.1, forward strand.
TTCTTTGAGGTTGCTTTAGTCAATTATTTGTTCTATATTAATGTCCCTAGTACATTGGTCAATTTTCTTTTTCTCCATCTAACGCTAAAAGAATATGTTGAGCAGTTGAAATTCATGAAAATATTAGCTTGTTTCCTTTTGTTATCTGTACCTATGATTTATGAGATTGAGGATATTTTGGGGTTATCTTTCTTTCTTAATATTTCTTTATGTTGGCTTATAATTGCTAGGGTGTCCAAGGGTGTAAAGGAATTACCTGGAAGCTTCCAGAATGCTACTAGCAGCGTCCCTTCTGGAAAATCACTCATGTACTTTGGACTGCTCCTTGCCAGTGGCGTGTTCTTCATTTTTGTTGCCTTTTTTATGTTTCTTCCAGTTATGGTGTTGATGCCTCAGAAATTTGCTATATGCTTCACTCTTGGGTGTGCCTTTATTATTGGGTCATTCTTTGCTCTCAAAGGCCCTAAAAATCAGCTGGTTCACATGTCTTCAAAAGAGGTACACTATTAAACTACAGATATCATACTCTTTTCTTTGGTTTTTATTCTGTTTAACTCTTCATGTGCCTTTTAAACTACATGTAGTGTATTTGCTCTTTTTATCCATGTTTAATTGTTTATTTTGATAAAATATAGCTTCCTTTAAAATATTAAAAAATGGCATTTTAGTACAGGAAGATCAAGAGAGTGTACTTTTGGTATGGAAGGGTGAGAATTAGTGCACTTAAGCTGCTAAGCATAACCAGTTTCACTATTGTGGAGTTTTTGCTGAAGATGTGTTACATAGGCAAACATTTTTCAGCTTGTTTTAGTATGTTACCTCACAATCTAGACTGAGGCATGTGATCTTGGAAAATAAAAATTAATCCATCCCTTTCTCTCCGTTTCTAATATTGTAGTAGCAAAGGCAAAATACTCGTCATCGCTTGCCATTGTTGGATTGAGGGATGTATATATATATATATATATATGGAGGGTGTGGTATTAATTGGGATCAGCTGAAACTTCAATCCATGCGAGTAGATCTCTTTCCAACTTATATTTCTTTCTTGACCTTAGTGATAATACATTGTCTCCCATAAGTCCCACTCTTTTGTTGACAAGCTCCTATCGTCGACCACTGGTCTACAAGTACCCAAACCCTGTAGTTACCTGTTCTATTCAAGTTTTAGAACCTTTCAATGGTCTCTAGGTTGGGAATCATGACATGTGCAATTACAAAGCATAATCAGGAAGTTCTGTAATGACTTCTCTTTCCTCAGAAATTAATCATTTTTGTTCTATCAAATGAGGAAACTGTTCAAATATTCCTAGGTCTGAACATTGTACCATCTGATGGACCTCTCATAGGGCTCTCTAACTGCTTCCAAAAGTTCTGTTCATTATAGAAATAAATTTTAGTAATATCATTACATAATTTAAACTTGTCTACAAAAAAAGGTTCACTAATACTGTATGTCACCCTCTTTCAATGACTTTTTTTTTCTCCATCCTGCCATTGGAAGCTGTCATTCAGTAAATCAAGAAATTAAACTATTTAAATTGCTGTTTAAAGTTTGCAGTTGTGATTATATATTATCTTGCAGTATTACTTTTAAGATTTCCTAACTGGACCTAGCTAATATCTACCATTAGGTCTGTTCAACACGAAAGACTATATTCTGGCATTAGTCATATCTGAGCTCTGATACCTTTTTCCCTCTCTTCACATGCTTTTCTGATTTTGACCATATTGTAGAAATATTACGTGTTGTATCAAAATGTAGTTCATGTTGTTTAGATGATCTTGCCCATTTATGATGCAGAGGCTCCCCTTTACATTGGGTTTTATTGGCAGTATGGTGGGTACTATTTATGTTTCCATGGTGCTTCACAGTTACATTCTCTCAGTGCTCTTTTCTGTTGTTCAGGTATTCACTCCCTTGTTTTGCACATATTCCATTTTTCCTTTTCCTGTATGAAATATTGTAACGAAATTTGTCATGGTGCATATACAGGTGATTTGTTCTTTTTAATGTATTACCATCCAATTCTTTTCCCATCATGTTTAGGATATAGTACGGCTGTATGATGGTGCTATCTTCTTTAGTAAAGGTTGTTCATACTAGGGAAAGGATTGCCCTGACACCTATTATAAGTTGGCTAGTATCAAGAACCATCCTAGTGATTGCAATTCAAGCATATGCTACCAACAAGCATCTCCTAAGAAACTCTCCGCAAGTCCACCTTGATGTTATTATGTAGTAGACTCAAATATGTTGCCACATGTCATTTTGCTATTCTCACCATATATAGCCAACTCTGTAATAGAAGCTTGAATAGCAGGTGAAGGGCAACCAAGATGACCCATTTATGTTCTTCTGATTCCTTGAGAAGGATCTGGACTCTGGAGCACTCTTTTCTTTAACTCTTTTGCTAGTGCTTTTGTTAAGGATAATGATCCATTTTTTTCCATTTAGAAAATATTCCTATCCCTGAGACATGGACCTTATGTGATTTGCTTGTATTTTTGTTCTCTGGTATTCTGGAATTGAGTTTCATCAGCCCATATATGACTTGTTCAAATATATTTCAATATTTAATTGTCGTGGAATGTAACTGTAGTTGGTGTTTTTCAGGTTCTTGCACTCGCATATTATGCCATATCATATTTCCCTGGAGGATCTACTGGTTTGAAGTTTCTCTTTTCAACTCTTACATCAACTATACTGAAATGTTTTGGCAGATGATGTCAGTGTCAAAAGGCCCTTTTTTTCTTTTTTACGTTGTTAAGATTGTATTTTGTATCCTAGATGTCATCTTCTTTGAGAAACGATTCTGTAATACAATATATAGTAGTGTTCAGGTTTTCATTTCTTTTAGTGCTCCAAATAGTTGTGTGCACTTGCTGCTGCTTATGGAGCCCCACCTCGTTTCTCACAGGAAACTAAATGATAGTTCGTGTAAACATGAGTCTTTATATTATTCTCCAGATACAGAAAAACTCAGTTACTATATAGGTGTAAAATAGTTGCAAGGCAGCTAATTTATCTCATGGAATGCCTATTGTTTTCCCTTTAGTCATCTAGCATTTGAATGTTGTTTTCGATATTCAAAGGTTATCCTTGGTAGTATAAATGAGATTTTGATAAGGATGAATATGGAATTGTTATGAGGAAGAAAAGGTTTGGAATAAGCACTACATCTTCCAGGACATGACTTGCTCATAGTTATCACTATCATACTTGACTGGTGCATGTATTCAATATGTCATGCAGGATCTGAGAGACATTTTGGCCCTCAAATATCATCACTTCTGTTACTTACCAATGTCTAGACTCAGAGAAATTGGATCTATTCAGGCTTGGATCTCCTTTATGTGAAGTTTTCTCTGCAGAGACGACAACCTTTTCATTGGAAATTTGAAAATCTCAAGGTATAAATTGCAACTATACCTTCTCCTGCTAAATTTTGTAATCTCAAGGTCACGAGTGAATTCATTAAATTGGTTCATCAATAGTCTTGAGTCAGAATACTATTTTGACTCTGCACCATTGAATCCACTATGATTATTGATCAATAATGGAATAATTCTCCCCCCTGCACTGTGAGAGGATGAAAACAGGGTATTGGGGATTGGACATGGCTGGCACGCCCCATATCAGATTGCCCTGGCAGATAGCTATACATATGAGAGAGATTGAACAAATCCTTGGTTGGATAAGGAACCCTCAATTGACATGATGTGGGTCATCCTTAGCAATAATTTGGAGGCTTCCAAATAATACCTTATCTACTGTTGTCTGTTACCATTTGTAGTCTTGAATCTTCTTTGTCCTTGACAAGTGATGGTGTGATACGGTTGAAATACTAGCTAGTACTCTTAAGTATGAATATGATGACCTTAAGATAAGTGCTCTAGTAGTGATTAATTTGTTCGTGGAAATTTCTTTTATAGTTCTAGTTGATCTAATAGTAATGATGAAAGTAATGAAAATACTAAAGAGTGCTGATTGATACTCATCTGCAAACTTAGCCTAACTTGATTAGCTCTATCCATGTTATTCAATTGCCATAGGGGTCAGCTAAATAATAAAGTTTTACTGTCATTGATAAACCTATGTACTTAACCAGATCTATCTTTGTGTAGAAGTTCGACTTCTTCCATAGGTTAATAACCCTTTCTTAGGGCAGTCTTACCACCTCTCTCTTTTCAACAAGAGAAAAAATAACAAAAACAAAACAAGAGTAAGATACTAAGATCTCTTTCAAAACCCCACTGTGTGCCAAAATTGTCTCTCTCTCTCTCTCTCTCACACACACACACACACACGCACGGCTGGCCTCTGTCAAATTTGTATGCTACGATACGATAGATTGATCCAAATTGTTTAGTACAAGTCTTATTTCCATACCATTTTCTTTGTGGGGTTTGTGATGTTATAGATGAGCTTGCAGTTAGCAGGTGGATATCTATCTCAGGAAGCAAAAACAATGGGGGAGGTCATGTCGAGATTTAAAACTATAGATGGCTAATTAGTCTTAGCACCCCACTCACCATCCACTCTCTTTTACTAGTGCCTAAAGAGATAAAGATAAAGGTAGTGACGTGGGTATTAAGACAACAAAATCCTGAAATTAAGGAGAATATTATCCATCATCATAGTTTTGGTGCTGAGGAGACAATGAAGCGACTCCAGTGGGGTTAGTCCCGGCAAACTCACGCTATTTTATTTCCTCAACACCATTGAGAGAAGGTGGATATTGACATAAATGGAGTAGAAAATAGAGGGAGAAGAAGGAAGGCAGAGAGAGAGAGAGAGAGAGAGAGAGAGGGAGAGAGAGGGAGAGAGAGGGAGAGAGATGGGTCAGAAGTGCCAGACAACAAGTCCTTTAATCAAAAGTTCATAGGAAAAAACGGAGAGTAGTGCTAAGAGGAAGTCCAAAAGCTCTCAACTTTTAAGTTGAAGGCTTAACACCCAGAGAAACAATGCATCAGGGCCATAGTTGTAACACTCTATTCAAGATAAGTTTGAAATCAAAACAGGAAAAGATTGTATGATCTCATTGTGTCGTAGACCAATTCATACTTGCTACATTTTCTTTTGCAAGACAAACCACTTTTTATCTATTGTATCTTAGGGATCATGACTAGGGCTACATAAGATTTTGTACTTGCAATATTCATTGTATGGTTGTTAGGATACTAATAAGTAATCATTGAGAAAATTTGTGTAGTAGTTGGTGATTAGATCCTAGAATACTTTAATGCAACTTACGAATATCATATGGCTATATAATACTTTGGAACACTTAGGATAGCATGCTATGGCTTAGATAGTAAACATCACGCACCATCTAATGGATCATCAAAGATCTGTAACCATTAACAGGGGTACTTAGTATGATAGCTGCAATATCCAAGAGAGTCTACAAACTATATCTTTATTAGATGCCATCTGTAAAGACTTCTTACTTTATCAACTTTAAGTCTTGTGAGAAAATTCATCTAGGGAGATATAAAGATTAAATTATCCGTAGTACTTCGTTGTCTTGTAGTTCTTTTATTAGAGATCTAAAGAGGGACATAACAGTAGAAACTAGGTTCTGTAGTGGATCTATATATATGTGTTTTAAACACATAAGATTGTTAGAGATGGAAAAAACTATAAAATGTCAACGAAATACTCTTCATGTAGAAACTTATACAAATTATAAATCCTTACAACTTGTGCTCCTTTTGCTTGCAGCTGTAAATTTTGTGCATGCACAGATCTACTCTGCAAATTGCCTTAAAAATTTGCTCTACTGTCAGAGAAGTAAAGGGAAGAATAAGATGCAGCTAACATGCATTACACCTACACTAAGTTACAAATTATGTTTATTATACTCATAATAGCAAATTGTCTTAAAAAATGTTCTACTGTGCTTCATGTGCTGCTTCATGTTGTCTTCACACTCTCGTTAGCCTTCTCTTGATGGGATCCGATCCTCTTTATTTTAATGATGTTTCCATCCCATTACACTAACATTATATCCCATGTTTGCCACCTAATATATCTCCAATTTGCCCACTATCACCATGTGAAGGCATTTTGCTCTCACACTCTTGCATGTTTTAAACCTAAAGTTAGAAGACTATGTGGATGGGCCAATGGCCAAGTCATGTTAAATATTATTAGAAAACCTTAATAAAAACACCATACATCTTGTCTTCCTTATCATTCACATCTTTACTACATGATAATATTTATCATTTAACTCTGAATTTTACTTAAACTGCCTCAAAATTGTCCTACTATCAGTTTTCCTAACGATCAAGTTATCGATGCAAAAATAACATTAATATTTTAAATAATTTTTTAATTAAAATAAAAAAGAAAGAATGAACTATATATTTTTAAAGTCAAATCAAGTTCTCTATTATGTTAGCTACTATTAGTATGAATAGTTAAAAAAACAAAACATATAATTTACATATATATATATATATATATAAGTTTTGGCTAAGGGTCGACATTTGGGCAAAACAAATCTAATAAAGAAGAATTTCCACCACCTACTGGATTTAGGGAACTAAAATGGAAGAGCTTTCATCACTTCTTTTTAGGCTAATTTTTTTTAAAAATATTTAGCTAAATGGAGGGGAAACCCCACAAGGGTCTACCTGTTCCCTGATGCTGAAGACATCAATGGAGATGCAGTTCTTGTGGGTTTAACTATTTCCATGGAGTTTTTGACAGTGGGAGAGGGGATTAAAATAAAGCAAAGGCTCCATGTTATCCTTCCTTGTCTCCTTCCACTCAAAGGCATGTACATGTTCTTTCACTTTCTTTTCATTACTTTTCCAGCCATTGCCACCCGACCACATTACTAAGTTGCTAATTGTTTAGGATTAACACTAATCTTTGCCTCCTTTATGAGCATGTGCACTTAGAAAGATTCCTCGCTTATACCCTCTCTTGGTTGCTTCTTGGTAGTTACCACAACTCATCCATATAGATGTCTTGTCTTGCATATAATATACATAGAGATGAGCACACTTTACTAGTCTTTACAGAAAACTTCTCACTTTCTAAACCGTAGAAGAAATGTTGTTCATGGAGTAATGTTAAAGAGTTAGAATAGGAGGAGTTTTGGAATAAAAACATCCACAAAAATACAAGAATTGGCTTCTTTTCCTTCTTCTTTTTTAATATCATAAGGAAACAATTACAGCTAATATGTAGACTTCCAAATTCCCCCACCTTTTTACCATTCTAAACTGACTGCAGAACCTAACTTTGTGGTAAAGAAGAGCCTGATCCATTTGCATCCATCCCATGATCAGAACAACTACAGGGACTGCAGAGAAATTATTTTTAAAAAAGCTACTATGTCCTTTGGATCCAGATCTCTATCTTTTGTACTATAAACAAAACATGGGGTTCCCCCCTCTACAATCCCAACACAGATCATCTGCTCATTCCTCCTCCCCAGTTCCCATCCCCAATGCCTTCAAACTCACACACCTCCTTAATTCTTCTTCTCCTTACCATAAACTTTTCCTTCTTCTTATCCTGCCTCTCCATTGATGACCAAGGCCTAGCTCTCCTCTCATGGAAACAAACACTCAATATATCCACTGGTGCACTCAATTCTTGGACCAATTCAGACCCCAACCCGTGCAAATGGTTTGGCATCACCTGCAACTCCAACTCCCAGGTCATAAGCCTAAGCATAAAATCCTTAGATTTGCAAGGCCCGTTGCCTTCAAATTTGCAATCTCTCAAGTTCCTCACCACACTAGTCCTCTCCGGTGCCAACCTCACCGGCGTGATTCCGAAGGAATTCGGCGACTACCGTAGTCTCAGATCCATTGATCTCAGCAAGAATCAACTCTCCGGCGAGATCCCAGAAGAATTATGCAAGCTTACCAAGCTTGAGTCTCTGGCTTTAAATTCCAATTCTCTACAAGGAGCCATCCCTGCTGATATTGGAAACATGTCGAGTCTAAATTACTTGACTCTTTTTGACAACAATTTGAGTGGGGAGATTCCTGCAAGCATTGGAAGTTTACAGAAGTTGGAAGTGTTCAGAGCTGGAGGGAACCAAAATCTGAAAGGCTCATTGCCTCCAGAAATTGGCAATTGCAGCAACTTAGTCATGCTTGGCTTAGCTGAAACTGGCATATCAGGAAGCTTGCCTTCTACAATTGGGCTATTGAAAAGGATACAAACAATTGCAATCTATACTGCACTGCTCTCAGGTCCAATCCCAGAGGAGATTGGAAACTGCAGTGAGCTAACAAACTTATATCTTTACCAGAATTCACTCTCTGGGTCTATTCCTCCACAGCTAGGGGAGTTGCAAAACCTTCAAAGTCTGCTCCTCTGGCAGAACAATTTGGTGGGCCCCATCCCGCCGGAGCTAGGCCGGAGCAAAGGGCTAATCCTCGTCGACTTGTCGCTGAATTCGCTCGCCGGAAGCATACCGCGGAGCATTGGAAACCTCGGAAATCTGCAACAGCTTCAGCTGAGTACTAATCAGCTCACCGGTGAGATACCGCCGGAGATCTCGAACTGCACCGCGCTGGCCGACCTGGAATTCGACAACAACGCGCTCTCCGGCGAGATACAGATAGACTTCCGAAGATTGCAGAATCTAACTCTCTTTTATGCTTGGCAGAACAGGCTGACTGGTACCATTCCCGCAAGTTTAGCTGAATGCCGGAATCTCGAGTCGTTGGATCTCTCTTACAACAACCTCACCGGCCAGATACCGAAGGAATTATTCGGGCTACGGAATCTCACAAAGATGCTACTCATATCCAATGAGTTATCCGGGTTTGTTCCACCTGATATCGGGAATTGTACGAACTTATTCCGGCTGAGGCTAAACGGTAACCGGCTCGCCGGGGCGATCCCGGCGGAAATCGGGAATCTCGAATACTTGAATTTTCTTGATATGAGCAGCAACCGGCTAGTCGGCGGGATCCCGCCGGCGATATCCGGATGCCGGGATCTCGAATTCCTCGACCTCCATTCTAATGCTTTAACCGGCGGCCTACCGGAGTTTCTCCCGAAAAGCCTACAATTCATCGATGTCTCCGATAACCGGCTCACCGGGCCGTTAGGTCCCGGTATCGGGGACTTGCCGGAGCTGACGAAGCTCAACGTCGGGAGGAATGGATTCTCCGGCGGGATCCCGTCGCAGCTGGGGTCTTGCAGCAAGTTGCAGCTGCTGGATCTTGGAGATAATGATTTTTCAGGCGTTATTCCGCCGGAGCTAGGCCAGCTCCCGGCGCTGGAGATATCGCTCAATCTGAGCTGCAACCGTCTCTCCGGTGAGATCCCGAAGCAGTTCTCCGGCCTCGGAAAGCTAGGGTGCCTCGACATCTCGCACAACGAGCTCGCCGGGGATCTCGACGCGCTAGCTGGGTTACTCAATCTCGTCTCCCTCAACATATCCTTCAATGTATTCTCGGGCGAATTGCCGAACACGCCATTTTTTCAGAAACTGCCTCTCAGTGATCTCACCGGCAACCACGGATTAGTCGTCCCCGGCGGTACGGATGCAGGAGAAGTACCGAAGGCCAAGGCCACGGTGGCGGCTCTAAAGCTCGCCATGTCGGTCCTCGTCAGCGTCAGCGCGTTGCTACTAATAGCGGCTTTATACGTCCTCCTCCGCTCTCGCAGCGGCGGCAGTCGCGGCTACGTGGACGACACGTGGGAAGTGACGCTCTACCAAAAGCTCGAATTGTCCGTCGACGAGGTAGTCCGGGGCCTGACGTCAGCCAACGTGATCGGGACCGGCAGCTCCGGGGTAGTCTACAAGGTCGGGATTCCGGGCGGCGACACGCTCGCCGTCAAGAAGATGTGGTCGCCGGACCAGTCCGGCGAGTTCCGCAACGAGATCAACGCGCTAGGCTCGATACGCCACCGGAACATCGTCCGGCTACTTGGCTGGGGGGCTAACCAAAGCACAAAGCTCTTGTTCTACAAGTACCTACCAAACGGGAGCCTAAGCGGATTCCTCCACCGGACCGCGAAAGGCGCGGCGGAGTGGGAGACGAGGTACGAGATAGTGTTAGGGGTGGCGCACGCCATTGCTTACCTCCACCACGACTGCGTTCCGGCGATCCTGCATGGGGATGTGAAGGCCATGAACGTTTTGTTGGGCCCAAGATTTGAACCTTATTTGGCGGACTTTGGTCTGGCCAGGATACTCAGCGGGTTGAACAGTGATGACCATGGTTATAAATTGGATTCAAAGGTCACTCACATTGCTGGATCTTATGGTTACATTGCTCCAGGTAACTTATTTTCCCCTTTTCCACCTCTTCTAATCTTAATGGCATTAACTAATCCTGGGTGTTATATGTACACAGAGTATGCTTCAATGCAACGGATCACGGAAAAAAGTGATGTCTATAGCTATGGAGTTGTGTTGCTTGAAGTGCTCACTGGAAGGCATCCACTGGACCCAACATTACCTGGAGGAGCACATTTGGTCCAGTGGGTTCGAGACCACTTTCAGGCCAAGCGTGACCCGTTGGACCTCCTCGATCTGCGGCTGCGAGGCCGACTGGACTCTCAAGTGCAGGAGATGCTTCAGTCAATCGCCATCGCCGTCCTGTGCATTTGCCCTCGAGCCACTGACCGGCCGACCATGAAGGATGTCGTGGCCCTGCTGAAGGAAATCCGACGGCCCATCGCCGACGAGACTAAAGAATCTAGTGCCGCCGCCGGTGCTGCTGATGCTGTCGTCTCTCCCGTCGGAAAAACGCCTTCAAGTGGGTCTTCAAATTGCTCATTTGTCATGTCAGATTACTCTAGCTGACGCTAAAAACAGAAAATAGTTCAATTGGGGCAAAAATTTTGTGCATGTACTAAGGTTTGTCATAACTATTTTGCCCATGTAAATTACAAATTCTATTACATACTCAATAGTATGCCTAATGTACTTTAGCGTGTTACTACTATAGCAAAGTTTTTCTTTCTTTAATCACTTGCTAGTATTTTGACATTAGAGTGGGGGAAAAGGATGGTCTTCCTTTCCAGCAAGACCCTCACATGGCATCACGCTGCGCGACAAAGACTTGTCAGCAAATTTAAAGAATGAGGAAAGAATCCCTGCAATTAGAATAAGCGAGTCTTCTCTTTGTGCCAAGGCTTTTAATATCCTTAACCCCACTTTCGCCAAGCAGGATGCACAGCATTCCTTTAAATCGAGTTTAAGTGACAAAAAGGTTACTTCCACTCGTTGGGATACATTACGGATACAAGATGAAGAAAGAAAGGAGGTACAAAAGAGCCTCTGCATGAGGATAAGATATCGAAATCCACGTGTATCAAGTGGTTAAACTGTCCAAAATGAACAACAGGACATTGGGGAGAATGGTCAGTGTCATTGTAGGATCCAGCCCCTTACTTGGCAAACCACCACCATGTCGGGATTTCTTTGGCCAGTGCTTAAACTTCGAATCTAGTTCATTCTCCTGCAAACAAGTGCTTTAAAATTGAGAGCAATGTTTGGCTTCTAGCCCATCATTAACCTTAGGCTGAAAGCTTCCACAAATGATTGAAGTGGGGGAAAAAGTTTAAATGCACGGAGTGGGCTCATGGGGCCATTTTAGGAAGCGTGAGGACCGAAAATATTTGGAAGAGCATATATACTTGGCCAATTGGATACAAGTATTGTTGTCCAATTCAATTCATATGGATAGGGATCACATAGTTCGACAAGCATATCATCAAATTAGTGGTGATTTGAAGATATCAAATGCGTGTGATAGCCTACTATTCTTGTTGTCTCGTTGTTTTGAGCATAAAAAAAGTTAAGGTAGAACTTGTTTCATGTTATAAATATAGTCTCACAAATAGAAAAAAATAAAAATGACTATTTGATATAAGATTTATAAATATTAACATATATTTAAAATTAACTAGAAATATTAGGAATAATTATTATTTACCCGTTCCCATACCATATAAGTAAGAGCCTAACGGTCACTTTTACGGGTAACGAAATAGGAAACTCCACTTTATCAAAGAAAAATAAAAAGGATTCTCTGGAACCCGGATCCGATTACCCTATCGGGTTAAATTGCGGTTCTTGCCGGGTTTTGCCCATTGACACAATAAAGATCCAGTCTGGCAGTCTTATAGCAAAGTAGGGTTTAAGCGCCTTCTTCATCTCCTCCCTCCTCGAGCCAAATCTTGGCTTCACCATGACACATTCTAGTGGGGGCGGAGATGGAGGTGGAGGGTTGGAAGTGAATCGAGTTTTTATCGGGGCGGGATGCAACCGAATCGTGAACAACGTCTCGTGGGGTCCCTCCGGCCTGGTTGCCTTCGGTGCGCAGAACGCGGTCGCCATATTTTGCCCCGAGGTCCTTCCTTTCCCATTGTCTCATCTTTTCTATCTTATTGATTTATTTTCTTGGTCTATAATGGTTTATCTGGTTATCGTTTCTTTTGTTGGGTTTTGGGAACAGAGTGCTCAAATTTTGACTACGCTTCCTGGGCACAAGGCCATCGTTAATTGCACGCAGTGGATTCCGACCTGTAAAGATGTGCACAAAGGTTCATCTTTTTTCTCTTGAGTTTGGTTTCTCTCGTTTCGTGCTTTTAGTTAATAGGAGATATGTTTATTCTTTAATTATTGGTAAAGTACTCTTATCCATGTATTGTGAAAGGACCCGTGTTTGTTAGCGAACAATTGAGGTGTGGACATAATTAAGTTCTATTGATTATCTCATATGTGACTTTTTCTTTTTTTTTGGATGCCGTATGACATTGGAGTATTGCTTTTCTTGGCCTCCTATCTTCTGCTATGAGTTCATGAGAATATGTAGTATATTCAGGGGGATGCTGGTCCTTCAATTATTGGATCTTGATTGTTTTCCTGTCTAGCTAGCTTGTGAAACATTTTATTTGCCAAGTCACTGAGATTGGACCACTTAACATGTAAGTATAGACATCATTCAATGGTTAGCTTCTTGTTGATTTCAATTCTTGCTTGTAAATTGCAATACTGGTGCATGATAAGCTACATAGAATAACTTGTCTTAAAATTTATGCTGAACAACTTGTAGAATGCTTTGATTATATGTTAGCAGCACAGAGAATTTTACATCAAAAGACATGCCATCGTAAACACATTATAAAATGTAATGTTCTGCATTTAATTTCTAAAGGATATTTCCTCGTATCTATTTAATCTTCTCACCTTTCATAGCACCTGAAAGAGTTAATTTAACCACAAAATTTGGGAATTGTATTGATGGGGGTGTATTTATGATACTCTTTGGTTATTTGCTAGTCAGTACAGTGTCCATTCCTCTATTGTCTTTCAATTATATTTTCTTTGGTAGTTATCTTGTGTCCAATATTTTTCTACCTCTTTTCTTAAAGAGGGAAGGTATGCTATTTAGCTCTATTTTCTTTCTAAACTTTATCCTATAAATTTTGAATGGGTTTAAAATACTTGTTGCCATTCATGAGAAGGTCTCAAACTGTCAATCCATGATAGTAATGGTTGCCTTATGCATTATAACAGTGTGGGTTTGATTACTGATCCTATTCTTTCAGTTATAGAAACTTGTTAATTATTCGTGAAGTCTTTTCAACTTCTGTTTAAAGAGTTAGAAGATGATGAGGTTGGTGATATCTTGTAAGGATTCCTCAAACACTTAATTCTATTTATATGTAGTGATGCTTAATTAAGTGTGACTACGTGCTATATTGTTGGTTTCACTTATTGCTTGATGGTGACAACTGTTGGGAGACTCCTCCTTTAACCGCAGGTCAGCTCTGCATTTCATGTAGGTAGAGCTGTCCATAAAGTCTGTTTATCTTAAACTATGACTGACATACTAATCATAGAGATAGAAGTTTCTTAAATTTTCACAGATCAGCCTACTTTAGGAGAAATATGAAAAGAGGAATGTCCAATAACATTAGTTGGTTTTCTTTTTCTTATATTAAACTATTACTTTCTTTATGTACGAAACAGTCCAACAGAAGGAGATGCATTATCTTCTCTCAGGAGGTGCTGATGGTGTCATCATGGTGTGGGAGATGCATGTCAAGAAAAGAGAGGTGCATGCTCTGATATTTTATTTTTCCTTTTATTGGGTATATTTTAACATTTTAGGGCATTCAATGTATTGTTCCTTGGAGAATAGGACATTTTTGTGCTTGTGATTTATATTTACTCGTGACTGAAGAACCTGAATCTTCATATATCAAGAAACACTTATTTTACCTGGATGATTAATGACTTAATGCTCTCCTATTCCTCCTAGCTTGTTCATGTTGGTATGTGCTAAAAACTACTACTGAAAGAAATTTGCCTTTTCTTTTTATCATTCGTTGTTTTATTGGCATGAATATTAATCTCGTTTTATTTTCCCTTTGTATTTTCAGCATAAGAGCTGGTAGAATTTGCATATGTTTTAACATAATATAAATTCAGACTATCATCTTTATTTCCACTGGTGCTATTGACCATGTTGGTTACTGATTTCTGGCTGTTATCAGCTTAAATTGTTTAGGAATCATTTTATTGCAGCATGCTTTTCTTGTATAGATGTGGTGCCTGGGATTTTTACTAAACTACTGTTTATGCTAATTTGCAATGGTTAATGCTAGTCTTGCTGGTCTCTTATGGATTGTTTTGGCCATAGCTGTTGCTAAGGATTGGAGTGCCTGTTAGGGCATGATACATCATTAGCGTGAGTAAGAAGTTTGATAAGTTAAATCGTGACGTAATCTCATCTATGCTTTTGCTCTTCTTATGTCAAGTCATTGTTCTTTTATGATCAACACCTTATTTAGTTATCTCATGCTTAGAAAATACATGATTTTCTTAGAAAGGACATAGAGGTAAATCATGACGTAATCTCCTTTTCCTTTAACTATGATTTGCTTTACAGTGGAGGCATGTGTTACAAGTACCAGAAAAGCATAAGAAAGGTGTTACCTGTCTTACTGGCATGATGATTTCCGATACTGTTTCTTTGTTTGCTTCTACCTCTTCAGATGGAATGGTTCTTGTATGGGAAATGGTCCTTCCATCCTCTGTTGGTGGTAAGATAATTCACTTGGCAAATTTGTTTGTGTTTACGAATGTATTGTAAATTGTAATCTCTGATAACTAGAAGGGCCATATCCTTCAATTATAATATACAGGTGCATTTCTGTAACTAAAAGGCCTAGATTTTGGTGGCTGATATTCATGGCTGCCAAGAATCTGTGGTTACTACAAATTAAAGTCCGTCTCAAGAATTACCAGGATTGCATCTGCTATTTCGTTTGGTCTTTGACATATTTATTCCTTAGGAGATGATGTGAACTCCTATAAAATTTATTATCCTTGTTCTTCATCTACCCTCTTTTAAAGCATTTAGAAGAACTTGTAAAGATTGTTCATAGGTTCTACAAGCCTAAACTTCAACAGATAAGATAGATGGCTACATAGAGTGCTATTACTATAGATTCATGCAGTACCTCCTGCTTCTTCACTGATTCTTTGGCCTAGTTGTCAGTCGTCACAAAAGTTTGATGATTGATGTTGTGTTGCTGGTTATAAGGACTTGGTCAATTATTCATGGAATCGTCTGAATCTTAGTTGAGCTCTTTTGTCCTCGCTTTGAGAAAATGATGAAAGATTTTGATGACTAGTCTCAAGAATCTGTAGGGCTATCCACAGATTTCAAAATATGTGCGGAACATGGATTTAACATGCTTACTATAACATGTTTTTTGCTAAAATTATTCATATAATGCTTGTGACAGGGAAGTGTAAGGTTTCTTGCTTGGACTCCCTATCAGTGGGCTCAAAACCTATGGTTGCATTGTCCATAGCAGCGTTACCAGGAGATACAAGCCATATAATTCTAGCAATGGGGGGTTTAGACCTCAAGGTCCACATATACTGTGGTGATCAAACCGGCAAGGTTTGTAGAGGAGTTTAGATTTACTTTCCTTTTTCATCTCCTGCCCTTTTGATGTGCTAAGTAATAAATTTTCTGCATCCAGTTTATTCATGCTTGTGAGCTGAAAGGCCATACAGATTGGATCAGAAGTTTGGACTTTTCATTACCTGTTCTAGATAGTGGAAAGCACAGCCTTTTCCTTGTAAGTTCATCGCAAGACAGAACCATTCGCATATGGAAGATGGCCTCACATGTTACATGTTCTGGTTCTGTGGTGCAATCCAGGAAAGAGGACATTGGCTTGATGTCATATATTGAAGGTCCTATATTCTTGGTTGGTTCTGCCTGTTATCAAGTGTCTTTGGAATCTCTCCTTGTTGGGCATGAAGATTGGGTATACTCTGTGGAGTGGCAACCTCCTTTGCTGGTAAATGGGAGTGAAGGTTACCAACCAATGAGCATCTTATCTGCATCAATGGATAAGACGATGATGATATGGAGACCTGAAAAAACCACTGGTATCTGGGTAAATATGGTGACTGTCGGTGAACTAAGTCACTCTGCTCTTGGGTTCTATGGTGGCCATTGGGCGCCAGACAGTAAATCTATTCTTGCTCACGGATATGGTGGGTCTTTTCATCTATGGAGAAATATTGGTTTGGATTGTGAAAATTGGCAACCACAGAAAGTTCCTTCTGGTCATTTTGCATCAGTATCGGACCTCACATGGGCCAAATCTGATGAATATTTGCTATCTGTTAGCCATGATCAGGCAAGTCATTCAATTTCTTTTACCCTGGAAAGATTCTGATTTTGCTCTTTCTTAGTCATTGTCATGTTATTTAATCTCAGCAAGATGTATGATATGCCATATACTCATATTACTTTGTTAATTCTTCTGCTCATGATATGATAATGGCAACTTGCAGACTACTCGAATATTTGCTCCATGGAGGAATGAAGTAAGCTCTAGAAATAAAACCTCTTGGCATGAAATTGCTCGTCCACAAGTTCATGGGCATGATATAAACTGTGTCACTATCATACAAGGTTCTGGGAATCATAAGTTTGTAAGTGGTGCTGATGAAAAAGTCGGCAGAGTTTTTGAAGCTCCTTTATCATTTTTGAAGACTCTTCACCATACAATTTTCCAGAAGCCGAACAGCTTCGAGGATCTGCATGCTGACGTACAGATCCTTGGTGCAAACATGTCTGCTCTTGGGCTATCACAAAAGCCTATCTATATGCACAGTGAGTCTCTCTGCACTTGTCTGTCGGTGTAGGCATGCTTGTGCACATGTGGTTCTGTGTGCAAGTGTATGTGTTTCTATATGTGCTTTGTGGTTCTGTGACTTTGTGCTTGCCTGCCTTTGTAATATTTGGAATTGGCAAAATGATTATTTCAGTTTAAGTTATTGAGGAACTTGCTTTACAAAATTCTCTGGTAGGATAGACCTGAAATTTCATCTAGATTGAAAGAATGCTCAACATTAATGATATTACTTTTTCTGTTAACAAAGTTACAAACAATGCATATGGTGAAAAACTGGTCCTCGAATTTCTATCTGTTCCCTTTTTTAAACATTATATAGTTTTGAGAATCCAGTGAAGTAAAGTACTCAGACCAAATAAGTACTGAAAATTATATTGCTGTGATGTGATAGTGCAGTTGATCTGGTATTTAAGAGTGTCTGCTTGCATTGACTTAAAATATCTGTCTCCTTTGCGTTTTTAATTTCCTCTATGAAATCCAGGTTCATGATTATTATGTGCTTAATCTTTTCTATGATGGTATCACTAATCCATTGGAATGCTTTCATATGGTTAAATTTATTAGATTTCTTTCTTGTGGTTATAATTGACATCTTTCTTATTGATTTGAATATTTACTACATCCAGATGTCACTGAATCCCTACAAGGTCTTTGTAACAATGCTTCAGACTCTCTCGAAACAATTCCTGATGCAGTGCCTACTGTTTTTACTGAACCTCCTGTCGAGGAACAACTAGCATGGCATACATTATGGCCTGAATCCCACAAACTTTACGGCCATGGTAACGAACTGTTTTCCATGTGTTGTGACCATGAAGGGAAGCTTGTTGCTTCATCATGCAAGGTATACTTACTATTGCCTATGTTTTTTTAGTTATATTATGTCTTCAAATGCCTCTATAATCTCAAGATTGCCAACCTAAGATCTCTATCTTTTCCTTTCTATAGTTTCGTTTATGCAGTACAGCTTATATTTGTAAAGCACCTCCATTGTCAAAGATTTGTTCGCCTTATAGTTGGGAAAAGAGCAATTTTATACATAGATGAACATAAGGGGCAATAGACAATATTTCATCACCGAAAAGATTGGTAGGGTATTGATAGAACTAATTGATGAGCTACACTCTGCTGATTTCCTATTGGTATATTATGTCCTGTGGCACTTGCAATGCCAACAATTGCCATAGGTCACTGAGCTAGTGGCATAACCAGCAGCAATGATATATATTGGAATGATCTCTTTTTTTTTCTCGGGCTACATGTTTCAAAAGATCCAAAGGATGTATAACTTCTTTTTTTCAAGTAGTTGTCATCTTTGATGGCCTTCATGTACATGTAGTCAGATAGTATTCATGTTACAATCATAAGCTGTTTGTTATTTTTTATTTTTGTTTCCAAGGATGATATTGAGCTTTTATTCATGATAAATATAGGTATTAGGTGCAATATTTGATATTAAGGCCAAGATAACTTGAACCTTATGGATAGCTTTTCTGAACTTTGGCGATGCTTCAGGTAAAATCTAGAAAAGAGTTACCAAGAATGTGTTTAAACTAATTTTCCACCCAATGGAAGATTTTTATTTATTCATTTAAGGGAAGAGCCTGAAATAATTACCGTATTTCACCACCAGCAGACTACCTCACATGAATTTTCTAGAAGTTGGGAAATGTAGAGTCAGGCAAGAGATTTTACATAAAAGCTATGCACTAGTTGACAGAAATATCTAGCTTCTTTTAAATTGTATTATAGGCCTTTGTTGGCAATTATAATGTTGAAACATTATGATTATATGCTTATGTATTTGGCAGTATATCTATATTTTAACGTCAGGAAAATGGAATATGCATGATGTCCGTGTGACCATAATCTCAGATGTCAACTGGCACATAGCTTTCATTGAAAATCTCCTTCATATGTACTTGGACACTCTTTGGCTTAATAGTCACTTGGAGATAACGACATGTTAAAACTTTGTCATCTTTCTTCCCTCATCTAGACTACTCTTAAGTCTATAGAATCTTTCAAAGGATAACTCCTGGATTGTGCAAGTCTAAATCACAACAAGAGAACAATATAGAGATATCTTTACTTGTCAAATGCCTTTCCGCAATGATGTACTTGCTGGTTTTTGTTGCACCATTGAATTGAATTTTTGTTGACAATCATGTTTGGAACACTTATTAGTTCCTAGGGGTAAAAATGGGTCGGATGAACTCCAACCTGACTCAGGTATGGAATTAGATGTGAGTATGATTTTTGAAAAAAAATACAGATACAGGTTTAGATGCGGGTAGTTTTTTTAAAAATAAATCTGGATATGAATATGGATATGGGTCGAGTATAATTTTTCGAATACAAATATAGATATTGGAAAACCGTTTACTTGCATATCTTTAAAATAATTTGTAATTTTTAGTTTGCTTATTTAGATGATGAGTACTTATATTGTGACTAATAATATGTTTTATGTTGTTTGTAAAAAATTGATTTTGCTAACTTTATATATATTTGACATGCAAGTTTTTTGTTTTTTGTTTTTGGAACTCTTGGTATTTTGTATTAATTGTGTCTAAAAGAAAGATCATGATTCGTTCAAAATTCGATCCGTATCTGTTTAAGATATGATTTGCTATCTAAAAATTATCCATATCTGTATAATTAGGATATGGTTTTAAAGTTTGATATCCGTCTAATTTCTGTATCTGAATCCATATTTAGACCAAAAATATGGATCCAAATATAGGATGAGTATTATCCTATCCACATCCGATCTATTTCCACCCCTATTAATTCCTCATGGTTTTATCACTATACCTGAAAGTATATGGAAAATGAAATTTACATTCTTAAGTTCTCTCAATTGATCTTTCATGGTTTATTTTGACAATCTTTCAGGCTCAATCAGCAAGTGTTGCCGAGATATGGCTTTGGCAGGTTGGGTCATGGAAAGCTGTCGGTCGCTTGCAGTCTCACAGCCTAACTGTCACACAAATGGAGTTTTCTTATGATGACGCTTTCCTCTTGGCTGTCTCAAGGGATCGACAGTTCTCACTCTTCTCGATCAAGAAAACTGGTGTGCATGTCTTGATCTGGCAATCATTATATATTTTTATGCAACCTCGCCTTATAACTATATTTAATACTTGATTTTGGATATTTTATTGAGAATGGGGTCAAATAATATTTGCATTCGACTAAAGTTTCTCTGGAAATTCTTATTATTCTTTTTTTCTTGGCATTCTTGTGTATGATTTAGAGCTATTCTGATATATGAGCTGTATAATCTACAATTATAATTTCTTTATATTTTCTTATTTTTATCTATATATATCTCTATACAAGCTGATCCTATTATTTCCTACTAATATTCAAAGTCATTTTCATGTGTATATCTGTACATGTATATGTATATATGAACACAGTCAAGGACTAGAAGCCTAAGAATTAAAATTCCTTTTCTAAGGTGTGCTACCAATGCATCAAGTGAAACAGTGGTAGATGGCCTTAGCAGCATACTGTGATGCAACAAGTTCTTTTTAGGGGCAGCCAAGTATCTTGACATTTGTTTCAAAGATTGACTTGATATCTGTATGTTATAATCTGGTTCTAGTTTTACCAAAATAATTGTAGGCTTACTCCTTATCATCTATAGAACTTCTTTATACTATTATTATATAGTTCTAGATTATGACCTTTGTGCTCTTTACAAACCATCAGCCAAACTTTTTATCTTTAGCTTCAAAAATAAATTAGTATTTCTTTATAATTCTTGGGCAATATTTATGGTTTCATCTCAATCTTAAATTAGTAATCTATCAAAAGGCTAGATTTTGTGATTTTTTTTTTAACTTCTCTATGTTTTCTTTATTAAATGATATTGTTGTCCCTCTTAATGATTTCAGAAGAAGGGGCCATCTATCAATTAATTGCCAAGCATGAGGCACACAAAAGAATAATATGGGCATGCTCATGGAATCCCTTTGGCCATGAATTTGCAACCGGTTCGAGGGACAAGATTGTCAAGATCTGGTCTGTTGAGGATGCCTCTTCTGTCAGTCTGCTTTGCACATTGCCTCAATTTTGTGACAGTGTTACTGCCTTATCGTGGGTCGGCCGTGACCGTTCGCGTAATGCTGGACTTCTTGCTATTGGCATGGATAATGGACTCATTGAACTCTGGAGTCTTTCTGGTGGAAGAATTAGTGGTAGTAGTAATTTGGGGCCAGCACCATTCAGTGCTGTTCGTGCAGTTCAGTTTGATCCTTTCCTTTGTCATGTTTCAACAGTGCACCGCTTACGGTGGAGGAACCTTGATACTGATGATTCAAGGGTTCACCTGGCTTCTTGTGGGGCTGACAATTGTGTTAGGGTGTTTGAAGTTTGTGAGTAATGAACATACCGAGCAGAACAAGCAGAAATATGCTGATGACAAAAAGCAATATTAGTCTCAGAAAATAACTGATTTTGATATCTAGTAGGACTGCAAGACAATAACAGCCCCCTTTTGCAACGCATAAATTTTGTTAGTGTCTCATTTAATGTACCCAATTATCTGTAAGATGGGATCTAAACTTGAAAGGGAAGTGGGAAGTAGTAGTCAGTCAGTTGTTTGTATGTAATTATATGGTTATCTGTAGATTAAATTAATATACCGTGAGCTTTTTTCAATTGCATGATGCAACTTGAACGTTCCTATGTAATCAGTTAATAATAGATTTCTTCTGAGTCTCAGTTTACTGAAACATTTTGCTTTATCTACCCTTTCTTGTATACAAGTATCATTGTGCAAATATTCTTACAGGATTGTGTTGTGTTATGTTATCTTGAATAAAATTGTATTTACAACCCATACTGAAGTAAATTTCAGTCTACAAGAATTTGTTGAATCTGAACTGAATTACTTTCCATAGGCTGCAGATTAATCACACTTACTATCGGGTTTTTGCTACTTAAATTGCAGTTACTCAAAAGGTGGTTCATTGCTCATTGCAGGTCCAAACCTCAGCGCTTCAGAGTAGATGCAGCTCTTTCCCTTTTGTAGATGTTGTAGGCTGTTCTTCTGCTGGAAATTTTTGTCATAACTGCTCACAAGAGAAACTGTCAGAAACAAGGTTCTGAAAGTTCATTTTTTTAATCTCTTTGTGATTTGAATAACTGTTGAAGCCCAAGCTGTGTATCCACATCAGTGGGCAGAAATCACAAAAAGACTGCACCTGACTATCGGTGTTGATGCATGACTCGAATTCAACTGCATGATACGGAGGATGCGGTATCAATTATTCCACAGGCTAAATTCAATGTTCCTAGTCTAAAAGAACAAAAGAAGACTGCTGCTCTGGAAAAGATCAAGGTTTCAATATGGACCAGATGATCCACTGCACGAAAGTTCTTTATTTCAGGTAACATTTTATTTTTGACCAACTTATGTGAGAGTATATAGCTTTCCTCTTCTGCGACTTTAGTTGATTAAATACCAATTAGTAGTACTAGTTATTTCTCTATCTTTATTGTTTGTTGCCATCAAAGTAAGATATCCATATGCATATCAAATACTTAAAAAAGGAGTAGCAACCCCTGATTTCATCACACAATATGAAAATCTGATCAATATTACATGGAAGAGAAAATGTGACTGTAGAGTATATAGTAATCTTCTCAAGAGCAAAGTAAGATAATTTCTACATTTAGCTGCGCAATTTTCACGGCATAAATAATGCACATTAGGGGTTCAAAGAGTAAAGTAGGAGGCTCTATTATTCATGCCAGAGTTGTCTGGGTTCACTGCAGACACCCTGCAATCCGTGGAACCTGAAAGAACTTATAAGCATGGAGGTGTAGTTGCATGCCAAAAATTTGCATGTAGCTGATAAAAGTCCGAAGAAATGAAGAGAGAGAGAAAAAAATGGTCTTCACTGCTTTGTTCTGCAATTCCTAGCTACCAGAACTCCACTCGGAGGTGCAGTGAGCTCAATTTCACATCGACCATAGATCCAATAAGTGAAATGACCAAACCCAAGGCTAGCCTTCACCTTAAAAGTTCCTCTAATATTGTAAATGACTCTATTACTTCTCATCTGCTCTTGGATCTCCATGGAAATCTCTGGTGGCAGATATACTTGACTAGATATCATATGAATTGCCTGAATCCTGGACTCCCCGCTCCTCTGAGCAAAAGGCTGCAATGCCTGCGCCGCGATGAGCCTCTCTTTGAAGTACAACTCGATGCTCAAGTACTGAAATATGACATCTATCTTATGGTTTGGATTGGAGAAGTTGGCAAGGAAGGTGAGATCACCATTGTAGTAGGCCGGTGAATCGATGTAGATGCTGTTAAGGCTCGCGTTAGTTGTGTCGAACGAAGGATACCTTGGTTTGATCACTAAGAAGACTATGAGTGTGACGATCCCCGCAATTATGAGAAGGAGGCTAAACATGACACAGAGAATTGCACCACACCATATTGCAGGATTTGTTCGACGATTGGGTTGGAGAAGTCTTTGCTTCCTAGTTGGCAACTCAAACTCCGGTGGCCTTGGCATTGGATGCATTGCTTGCTTCATTGGCCTTGTTGCATTTGGGGGTTGGAGGTGGTAAGGAGAGGTAAGAGTGGATGGCATCTGGGGTGATGTGAAAGGAGGCATCAGAGGAGAAGTGTGGGAGAGAAAGACTACTTCATGAAGTAATGAGTATTGGAAGGGGTTGAGATGGGGTTCCTTAAGCTCAAAGGATTAAAGAGGCCAAAGGGGAAAGAAGCTTTTGAATAATGAAATGGGCCATAGAGTTGTTTTAAGACTCACAAAAGGAGCTTGGCATTTGAATAAAGTGAGGTGAGGTGGGGACCTACAGGTGTTTGAAGAGATAAGCTTTTTCTGAGGCAAAAGCATTATTATCAAGATGTGCTGCAAAAAGAAATGCTGTTAAATGGTCCAAAGCTACAATTAACTTAATTGTATGGTATCTTACTGTGATTCAGATGGTGACTTTGAATGTGCTATCCAGCACCAACCCATTATATGATCAACTTAGATGTGAACCATTCAAACACTCATTTCAGTTCATTCTTAACTGCAAGTTGCCACAAAGATTTGAGTCACATTTTGAGTCACATCTGGTTTTAGGAGGGGGCATGAAAAACAAAACTAGATAGAAATTGAATTGTACATAATTTTTGGCAGTCCTAGAAAAAATAATCCTTTTTATCTGAACATAATTTATGCTCTATTGTTTTATAGAAAAATCGAGGCAAGTTTAGAAGTTTTGGCCCAAAGAATTTTTGAATGGATTTGTATGTTCTAGAGAAAAACATAGCATTGTTCTCATCTATAACTTCTCCAGTTCTCTCACCGTGTCTGCAGTTCATATTGGTTGCGAGCAATTTGATGTGGTTGGAATTAAATTCTTTGAAGCCTTCTCTCCTCGTGGAATTTTCTCTCGTTTCTTTTCTCTTAGAATATTATCTTTTATATATCATCCATTCAAAAGGTGTGAAGCTTATCAATTTAGGGAAGATATAAGTGCGATTTGTAAATCGTGAAAAATATAGTGTTTGACCAAAAATTTACTTAAACATAGATGACAAATGTAGAAAATTCCTCTTTTAAAGTAGAGGCTGAAGTTGAAAGTAAATTGAAATTATGTCGTGTGAGTTGCACTTATCTAATTTATAATTTATTGTAGGTTTGTTTGGATAACAAGAAGTATAACAAGAAGCAGTGAGGAAAAGAAGAAAAATTATTGGTAATTATTCGCTGACATTTTTCTGACACTAGAAAATAAATGTCTCTTGCCCTGCAGGAGGATGAAAATGTCTAGAAACAACACATCAGAGTCTATAAATATTAAAATAACAATATCTTCAAACAATCCAATAATGTCTTTAAATTACAAGCCACAATCAGCAAAGCTGAATAACGATGTTCAGAAACAAGCTAACATTCTCCACAAATTACAAGCCGTAAGGAAGGAGAATGTCCAGAAACAAAGTCAACAAGACCAATAACATCATTTATTCGCAACCTGGAAGAGGAAAATGCAAAAAAAAGGCAAGCCCAAAGCAATAGGTTTTACTCCATTGAAGAGAGAAGCGTGACAGTGAACAAGTAACAGATGATACACACGTTGTCATAGGCACTCAAGCTCTCGAGCACCATACTGGGTGGCAACGAAAGGTGAGGTAGGCTCAAGTACCACAGTGATTTATTGGCGTCTAAGCAGAACAGGAAAGAAGGGAAAGATGAAAGAACAACCACACACGAGCCACGACGACGATGATGAGGTCCATGCTCATTTGAAACATAAAGAGACGTGCAGTACAACAATATCCACCTTATTAAACCAAATGGTCTTCAGATATATAGCACAGTCCTTGAGATTAGGAAATCTGCAAACCAAATAATTGCCATCCTATCAGCTATTAAGAGAAAATGAGATCAACTAGTTAGACGTACGATTCGTTGCTGTGTTACCTACTTGTGGTAAACAGGTGTTAAGATATCTTATTTTGATTTACCATTCTAAACTGAGCTTATATTGCATTGAGATTGGTATTGAAATAGTATATCTTACAAAGGCTAGTCTTTTGTACCGCGTGCACGTTGAGCTACCAAATGAAATCTGAGTATTGAGAGATAATGCATCAACATTTCAACAGCCAATAAATAAGAAAGAGATGGCATGCAGGCACAAAGAAGGAAAATAAGAGAAGATAAATGAGTTTATAATGTACTTGCAGTGTAGTGTACTGATGTATTCTCTTTCAATAAAATGAATTCCGCAAACAAAAGTTAGTGAGTGAATGGTGAACGAAATATTTGAGTGTAATTCTGAGAAACGAAGTGCAGTTTGTGAATAGGCATACTACTGTTGTTAACAAGAGAGAACTCAGAGGCAGAAAACATGCATGGATGGACTTGTATAATTTTTTCCTTGTTTGCAAATAAGCAGCAGTACTAAGACAAAATTATTTTTCTTCACTAACCAAACAATTTTCAGACACTAGATATATAAAGAGTTTCCCATTCCAACCTTCTTTGTTAACAATTAACGAAGATGGAAATAGTTAATGCCAAGGATGTCTGATTTGTATTTTCTTTCAGAGATACCAGCTAAAAAGAAATAACAGAAATAGCAACTTATCAAAGAAAAACGAGAAACAGAGAGTAAATATTCAACTAAAATCTAAAGAGGTATACGGATTAAGATGAATAAACATACCTAACAGTACTCGATATCGATATTCGCAATGTGCTGAAGCTTGCTCTGTACGTCGCTTTCTTGCAGCCTCGCCTTCAGCTTAGTGTGTGGATGAATGAAGTTTAGTTGTTGGAGAGACGTGAGGAACTCAATGCCCTGTGGTACATCTTTTAGCTCATCTAGCCGATTCAGAAGGAGAGTTTGCAGTCTCACCATGGTTCCCTTCTCCATCTCCACTCGATTGAGATTCCTCATCCATGATATAGTAAGAGACTGTAGATTGGGGAACCATCCATCACGAAAGAATAACTGCTCCCCATCGTAGCCTTTTGTAAGGTGAAGATGTGTTAGGTTTGATAACCGAGAGAGGGATGAGATTGAATCTTCACTCAGACGACACTTTTTTGCAGTAATGGTAAGAGACTGTAGATTGGGGAACCATCCATCACGAAAGAATAACTGCTCCCCGTCGTAGGCTTTTATAAGTTGAAGATGTGTTAGGTTTGATAACCAAGAAAGGGATGAGATTGAATCTTCATTCAAACGACACTTTTGTAGTTGCAACTCCCTAAGATTTACCATGGTTCCCTTCTCCATCTCCACTCGATTGAGATTCCTCATCCATGATATAGTAAGAGACTGTAGATTAGGGAACCAGCCATCACGGAAGAGTAACCGCTCCCCAACGCAGTCATCATTTTGAAGGTGAAGATGTGTTAAGTTTGATAACCGAGAGAGGACTGAGATTGAATCTTCCTCCAGAGAACAGCCTTTTAGAGCCAACTTCCGAAGGCTGTATACGTGGTTACGGAACAAGGAGGAGTTTAACAATGACGTCCCTCGTGTCAGCCGTCCATTGATCAGATCAAGGCTGTAAAGATGCGAAGATGGGATGTTCAAACCGTTGAATTGGATAACCTCACTTTCATAGTTTACAGATAAAGCCAATCGAGAGAGAAGGCGCATTTGCGATAAGGAGGCAGACAGCTGCATAAAGTGGAAGTCTTTTAACTCGCAGATAGCCAAACTTCTTAGTTGACTCAGATTTTTCAATCCTTTTACTAGATCCCTGCTAGCTTTCACGCCCTTGAGAGTTTGCAATTCTTTCATACTCCACAAATCTTTTGGTGCTTCTGGGGTTGTAGGATACTCCCCCATAACGTTCAGGTATCGCAGCTTCTTGAGTTTCACTATCCCACGTGGCAAGTCTCCTATCCAACTTCCATAGAGATCCAACGTCTCCAGGTTAGAGAGCTTCTCGATAGATTCCGGGAGTAAGCGCAGACCTGAATTCCTGAGACACAAGTATCGTAGATTGAACAAGTCCATAATCACATCAGGTACGGTCCAGATCCTGGCTCCGTCCAGATCTAGCACTGTAAGATATTTAGATTTAGATAAATTGGGTGAGAGAAACGAAGAGGAGTGCCTACTGCTGTCGAATGCCAGAAAAGTACGAAGCAACGGCATATTTTTGCTTGATAACTCATCTGAGCTGCACTTGCATACTGCCAGACGACGGGCATCATCATCTACCTTTATATTTGCAGTGTTGTCGAAGAATACATGGAAACTTTCCTTTCTCGATAGAGAGAGAGCCAACTCACGCATAAGGTGATGCATTCGAAACCTCCTCTTATTATTCATTTTTACAACTTGTAGCAAGCTCCGCTTGATTAGCTCGTTGAGACAGTCCTCCGCAACTTCCTCCAATGTGTTGCATCCCCGTTCTTGTACAAACCCCTCTCCTATCCATAACCTGGTTAGCCTCTTCTTAGGTAACAAATAGTCCTCTGGGAACATGCTGCAATATAGGAAGCAATTCTTCACATATGTTGGTAGATCCTTGTAGCTTGAATACAGAACGTTCCTCAGATCTTCTAGGCTAGGATTGTCTTCCAACTCCCAATTGAATTGACGGTAGATTAGGCTCCATTCCGACTCTGTTTGTTGTCTTAACGACAGGAGGTTTCCTATTGACACGATAGCTAGTGGCAGTCCTTGACACTTGATCACAATTTTCTTAGCACACTTCTCAATCCCCGAAGGGCATATATGATCTTTTTCCTTCCAAAATGTTCGTTTACAGAAGAGATCCCATGCCTCCTCGTTACCTAAAGGCTTGAGTTGGATCTTACATCGATCGTGTGCAAGTGAAGCCAAATCTTCAATTCTAGTCGTGATAATAATTCTACTTCCTTGCTGATTATCAATAAGGCAATCACATAGATCATGAAATGCTTTCGGATTCCAGACATTATCTAATATAATCAGATATCTTTTGTGTTCTAGAAATCTTCTCAATGTATCTTTTAGTTTTCTATTTTCCATGTTCTGAATGTCATCTGGAACTCTGTCTTCTCCCCCGTATAATTCCTTTATCAATACTCTTAAGACGTCATCAATTTTGTACGACTGTGAGATAGAAACCCAAGCATGGCAGCCAAAATTTGGTGACTCTCTCTTATATACATTGGTAACTAGAGTGGTTTTCCCTACCCCGCCCATACCCCATATTGAGACTGTAGAGAGAGCACATTCCTCTGATTGTAACAATCTAACCAGTATTTCTCTGTTTTCCTCAATTCCCACGAGCACTTCTTCATCAAGGAAATGAGATCGATGGGATAGTCTTTCACTAGTATGGGTTGTCATTTTACGCAATAAACTCGGCATCTGGATCCATCGTTCTTTCACTTTTGACAGGTTTGTAAGCTCGGTCACTATTTTATTCAACTGCGTATGAATACTAGTCAAGGCAATCGAAGTTGGGTCTCCATAAATTAGGCTTCTGGTAATATCACCAAATCTATATCCTTGTTGATGAGATACAACGTGGATATATTCGTCTACCAAGTCCTGAGTACGATATGCCAGCGTTCGTACCTCTGCTATCCAAGTTTCTAGGGGTGGATTCTCGCCCTTCTTCACATGTTGCTGCTGGGCAAGGAAACCCTGTATTACCAAAAGTTCACTCCGTATGCTACTCATTCGATTTCTAATGTCTTCCAACAGTTGAGCTTGTTTTGCTAAGTTTTCTTGTCTTACTTGCACCATTTGCCGTCCTATTGAGATAATTAAATTAGCAATCTGTGGAACATCTGCCATTTTTATTTCTTTTCTAGATTTACTCGGCTTTGTCTTTATCTTTATCCTTTGTCTACTGGTCGCAGAACAAGCTTAGAGGCAGCTTGTCTGGCAGATATGCATATTTAGTTCCTTTAATTGAGGCACTGCGGTGGTAATTGATGATCGCACAACATTTCCTTCAGAATTGTGTATGCAATTCAGAGATTAGAATTAGAAGTAAGAACAGCTGGAAGTACTTGTCACTAATTAATAAATCATGTTCATTTAGTTGAGAACGAAATGGTGAATAGAAAAAAGGAACGATTTATTCAACAGAATCGATTCACGTAAGGAAAAAAAAAGTAACAGATTCACTTTGACCTCTTTTCATGAAAAGAGGTCAAAGTGAATGGTCAAGAAGCTGTAAGCGATAGTTGAACAAGACAAGATAAATGAATGGCATTTTATCTAGGATAATTTCTTTTTCACCTATCACTCTTTTTTATAATTACTCTATGAACCTTCTTTAGGTATATACTTACTCTCTAAACTATTAAAAGTACCTCACCCCGCTGATGTCATCGATGTAATCAGTGAATTAACTAAATTGCCTCTCTCTCTCCACCACTTATAATGACAGAATAGTTATATGGCTTAGCTAATATTATTATTTTTTTAATTCCTTCATTGCCCTCGTTAATATTAGAAGGAGAAAGAGAAGGTCCTAAGACGTTACAATTCGTTGTTTATTTATCTCTCTATATTCTCAAGTCCCTACCTTTCTCTACTCTTCTCATCTGCTCTTTGTTGCTGAAGAGTTTGCCAAAAGGAGTCTTGATGGAGTAATTCGAATCCCAGGGAGGAGGAAATAAAGATTTAGAAAATTATTAGCTTTCTTTTGTTCTGGGTTGTCTTGTTTAGATATGCTTCTTTTAAGGTTCTCTTATGTGGATTAATGGGTAGAGATTGGGAATTCCATTGGGGTGCTCTAATGGTGGAAGAGAAAGTTTGAGACCAAAATTATTG
The DNA here is from genome assembly GCF_048772165.1 of Typha angustifolia. Lineage (NCBI taxonomy): Eukaryota > Viridiplantae > Streptophyta > Magnoliopsida > Poales > Typhaceae > Typha > Typha angustifolia. The sequence continues at coordinate 22,397,275 of NC_133253.1, forward strand.
AGAGAAAAAAGTTTTTGAAGTCTATATGATTGACCTAAGAAGATGGGATCAGGTCAACTTTCATTTTACAATAATAGAGAAGATAGAAGAACAGGTCTATTTGATGCTACATCTTGAAGAACAAAAATGGTTCTTTTAATGGAGGTGGGAGGTTGGAAGTTTTATAGAAGGGGGTGGGATGCTGCAGAAATTTGGAGAAGATGATAAGAACTAAAGGTATTTTCATCATAGAAGCTTCTTTTGAGTTGCATATGACTTGTTATATTGTTGTCACATGATTACCACATAACAACTTATGGACGGAAACAGTGAATCCTAACGAAATGGATCAGGTGAGATATTTCTAATAGTTCAAAGTTTATTATATACTAAGAAAAAAAGTTTTAGAAAGCTATTATAGAAAATGGTGATAATTGTTGAAAAAAGAGTTTGATGAGATTGGTGCATCACTAAAACTCAGTACATAGAATCACTTTAAGTCAAGACATCTGACCTCAAATTTCTCACAATATGTAAAATAATAAAAAAAAACTTTATTGAATATAAATAGCAATATTGCCTTAAGAAAAGGACTTCGGTATATATTTATAGTTCCACTCATATGTTACTAACCGTAAACAAATTCTGAACAAAAATAACTTTTATTCTAAACCAACTTTAAAAATAAACTCACCTTGAACTTTAAAAAAATAAATTCAACCAAGACTTAAAAAATAAATCTGGTTCTTAATCAAAAAGGTGCTGCATCAATATCTCAATTTGTGACAAAGATTTTGATAAAACTTTTACTCTATCACAAAAATAACTTACACTCTGTGTCTATCTCTTTTGCAGCATCTCAAAGGTTGAGATTATAATTTGAAGTGGAGAAATGCTGTCTTATGTAGTGAGATTAACAAAGACATCTACATGGTGCAACCATCCGGTTATGTTTCTAGTTTGCATCCGGATTACTTTTGTAAGTTGAAAAGGACTTATTTTAGATTTAATATAACATTAATACAATATTAGAAAGATGATAGTTACTTCAAACTATTTACTGATATCAATATTGGTGTTAGTTTTTCTACAAGTCTCTTATTAATCTTCCAATGTGTCTTTCCAAAAGTCAAATTATAATAACTAGCTAAGAGAATATCAGCCAAATGTAAATATCTGATGACACAAAAGAATATCCAGTTGACACTTCAATTTTGGACTTGAACGATATAGGATCTCTTTATATTAGTTTTCTGTTAATATATCCAAAACTATTTCTACGTTGATGAGATACAATATGAATGTATACTACCAAGTGCTTTTATAAAAATTATTTCTTCTAATAATTTAAGCTTTTAAAGTAATTGATAGGTTAGCATGTTTCAAATCCTATCATGCCCATCTTTTCTTACCAGATAACCTCCACTAATTTAAGTCAAACTTTTTTTTTTTTGCCTATCAAATATCTTGGCCCAAAAGTGAGAAAGAGTTTTAAAATATAAAGTATAAAAATCATCGTTCTCTAATAGCTTGAGTTTTTACAGTAATTGATGAGTTAACTGTCTATCCAAGTTTCTAGGCTTTGATTTTCATTTTTTTCTTGTTAGTATTTGGCTCCAATTTAGCTAGGCATTTGAATGACCACAATCTTGTTCGAACTCCCCATATCAAATATGTGTATGGCATGCCAATTTTGCATTCCAATATTTGAAAAGGCCCACATCGATTCGAATGGACTGACAATGTTTGAAGCCATTCAATCACGTTTTAATTTTAGATAATTTTATAGGTGCCAGCATTTAAAATCCATTCGAAAGCTTTCGAACAATCCAATGTTCCAAGTATCTTGCTCTAGGGTTTGAACGATTTTAGAATCGTTAAAGATTTCTATTATCAGTAGATATAGGCACAACGTCGAGTCTTACAAATATCGTCTCCCTCTTTTTCATCTCTGTGATTGGTTTAAGTTTTGATGTCCTTATTTGTGATTAAAGTGGTTGATAGCTATTTGTTTATTCTAGTAATTTGGTTGTGCATTTCTTAGTTCTACATTGCTATTATTTATTTGCTACCCTATTGGACTTATTTAGAAAATGTTGCTATTATTTATTTGCTACCCTATTGAATTTATCTGGGAGACGCTTTCTAGCCGGTGCAATATTTCTCACGTGTATATAGTTGGAAAAGTGTGTGTTACCAAAAATCTTTGTGTTTGAGATTATCTTTTCATATTTTATTTTTAATATTTTATTATTAATAACGTATGACAGATCTTATTTCCTAGGATATATATTATAAGACTTTTTTTTATTAATATCATAACATCCTTAAGGATTCATGTTTTTCTTTTTCAAATACGTTTATGAAGAATGAGATTTGGATAATTTTAGTTTGCAAGTTAAAATGATCTTTTTCAGATTGAACATGATACTAGTAAAGAATTGCAAAAATGATAGTGACTCCAAGTTAGTAACAATTTACATTGTCATCTTCTTCCTTCAACTCAGTCCTCTTAGTCTTAGACCCACCCCATTCTACTCTCTGCTCTTTTCTTGGCACAGTATACCAAAACACTCTCTAGTTGTATCCAAAAGATCAATGAACATATTTTCTCAAATCAATCTTGATCATAGCTCAGCTAGATACACTCCTAATAATAGTTGTTAGGTTAAATTTAATTTGGAGTATTTTTTTGAGACATTAAATCCAAAAGGCAGGGGATTTGACTGATAAATATTCATAGGTAGGAAGCAAATGATAATAAAAAAAATTTAAAATATATGGTATTTTTCATTAATTTCCTTAAAACACATAATGAAAACAAATAACTACTCTTAAAAGTAAATGAGCTTTCAAGAAAATTTTAGCCAAATGCAAGTATAGGATGACAATGAAGAATATTCAGTTTACACTTCAGCATTTGAAGTTGTTGAAGAAAGATAGGAATGACAGTGCTTATATTTCGTCATACCTCTTAAAATTGGCTCAATACTGAGCAGATGCATCGAAATATCCTTAATTTCTTCTTCTTCTTCTTCTTCTTCTTCTTCTTCTTCTTCTTCTTCTTCTTCTTCTTCTTCTTCTTCTTCTTCTTCTTCTTCCGGATTATGACCCAAATTGGATTGAGTAGCCCGGCTCTCTATTTATACCATAGCTAAAGTGGACTTTGTATAGTATAAGGAGTTTCATCAAATAATAATAATAATAATAATAATAATAAAAAACTTAGCACATCGTTATCAAGTCAATCGGTTTAATTAATTGGCAGAAACTTTGTGCTGGTTCGTTAGTTTAGTTAACTGTTCATTATCAAGTCAATGGATTTGTTTAGGCTCAAAATCAAAGATGAGGAAGGAAAAGCATGGACATGTTTAGGCCTTTTATCTTCTTAATTTTATGATAGTGGAGCTGCAGTTAAAACGCATTACGACTTGATAACAATAATAGCATCCGGCTTTAGATTTAAGAATCTCAAACTTTAGGTTTTGTTTCAGGATCTTTTATATAATATCAATCCATCATCGTGCCAGATAGTTAATATCAATCAAATCAGAGCACTCCTGTACACATGGAACTTGAGGCAAGGTGGACACACCCAACGGAGGGGTGGATCAAGGTCAACGTGGACGGTACTTTCTCCGGGGTGGACCGTCTTGGAGGGGCGTGGACGGTACTTTCTCCGGGGTGGACCGTCTTGGAGGGGCAGAGCAGTAATAAGGGCCGTGGAAGGTACCTTGATAGCGGTAGCGTGGGAGCCGTCTGTCGACGAGTCGTCACTACGAATCGAAGGGCACGCCCTACGGTTGGGACTGCGACTTGCTGCGGGCTATGCCAATGTAGAGGTTGAATCCGACTCATTGGAATTAGTTCGGATCATGTAGAAAAGAGTAAGTTGTCCGTGAGAAATTAGGGGATTAGTTGCTAAATGCACTGCGTTACTCAGCCTTTTTTGTAATTTGTCGTCTAAGTCATGTAAGGCGAGAGGGGAACAAAGTGGCCGACTGGGCGGCCAAATATGGAAAGCGAGGTCTGGGGTTTGTTAGGCTTGGGCCGACAGATCCTCTCCCCCAGGAATTATGTAACCTCGTTTTGGAGAAGGCCGTAATCCCGACAGGAGGATAGGTCAGCCTAATATACCTAACTATTCAGAAAAAAAAAAAACTTGAGCGATTGGAGAGACTTTTATTGATAGAAATATTATCGAACAATATCGTCAAATTTACTTTTCTTGTCTGTGCAAATTGTGAGATGTTTCTTTTCATTACTTAGATGCAATCAACAATGTCCACGACCAATTGATTATTTCCAATAAATCATATGTAAATACTAAACTCCATAAATTGTAATCTGTATGCCACTCAGTCAACACTGATACTTTTTGTTTTTGAGAAAAAAAATCTGTAGACTGATGATCTATTTGGCTTAGTGATATGTTATAACTTACTATGCCAAAAAAGAGAAGAACAATAAGTCATCGACCCTTTAACAAACTTTACACTTAGTTGACATACAAACTGATTAATTCTGAAGCACAGGATCAAGTTGAGCATTGCAAGAGTCTTAATACAAAATTGTAGTGTGGATGCGTCTAGTAGAAGAAATATCTCAACTTCTGATATGATTGTGCTCAAATAATTACTCAGGTTTATGTTGTATTAGTATTCCTAAGCTTAAATCATGATGATGACATCTAATGATCTAATTGGGACACTAAAAATAATTTTCATTTCTCTTAGTGAAAGAAACAAAATATCTCGACTATAAAAATAGATATAGTGGGGAGTGTTATATAGACATCACTTAGCTTCCTTCTCCATGATTTTCTTCACTTCTCCTATAACTATATCTGAAAGACCAATCTCTTTTCCTTAATTTGGACCTATCTCAATGGCTAATCTGGATGCTTAGTCTGCCAGGCAGAATTTTTATCCCTTTTTATGTTTTGGCCTTGCTACAGGGCTTATGTTTTAGACTCCCTTTAATTTTCTATTTTGGTTAGCAAGCTCTTCCTCTACCATCTTTTGGGGATTTTGCCCTCTACCCTTATGAATTTTTCTGAGCTTACTCCCTTATGAATCTTTCTGAGCTTACTTCTTTCATTAATTCTTTGTATGTCTTTGAGTTTGATACCTTGTACTTATTAATGTACCGTCAACTAAATGGGGATTGTGTCAAAGAGCCGTTGCTCTACCTCCCCTAATATATTATAATACCTTGATGTACTCCTAAAAATTAATGAATTATTCTATCCTAGAAGTCTTCATAAAATAAAAGGAATTTGTATCTAGACCTACTCCAAATTTAAAAAAAAAAACACCAAACGATTCTTTTGGTCGTCTTCTAATGCAATTGAATCAAGTAAGTAAAGTAACATGAATACATTCATGTTCATAATCAAGAAAACTAATTTTATCATATGCAAGAGATTTTTGGCGTGATTCCAAGATGAACGAAGTCGAAAACCCTTTATACTTTCTCTTTTGGTACGTATGGTAATGGTATTCGTGCATGAATCAACAAATTAAGTGTATCTATCATCTCCTCGCACAACCCTGTTACATCATTATGAAGTGATGACAATGCATAGAAACAATGTCCAGAAACAACCAACAAAGTCTAGCAATATTAAGCCATGACAAACGAATTAATTTCACAATGTCTAGGAACAATCCAACAATGTTTACGAATTACAAGCCACAACCAAGCTGACGTTCTCCATAAATTACAAGCCACAAACAATCCAGAAACAAAGCAAACAACATCATTTATTCGCAACCTGCAATCTGAAAGAGGAAAATGCAGAAAGAAAAGCAAGCCCAAAGCAACAGGATTTCCCCCGTTGAAGAGAAAATCATGACAGCGAACAAGTAACAAGATGATATACATGTTGTCATAGGCACTCGAGCTCTCCAGCACCATACTGGCCTGTGGCAACGAAAGGTGAAGTAGGCTTGAAGTACCAGAGTGACTTATTGGCGTCTAAGCAGAACATGAAAGAAGGGAAAGATGAAACAACAATCACACACGAGCCACCAATGATGATGAGGTCCCTTTTTTGTTTTTGTTTTCGTTTTTTCTTTCTTGAAAACATAAAGAGCCACCTTATTAACTCAAATGATTGAAGATATGTTGACCAACAGATGCCCTGGTCCCTGAGATGAGAGGTCCTGCAAACCAAATAATTGCCATCCTATCAGCTATTAAGAGCAGAAATGAGATCAAGATGTACAATTTTCACTTTTACCTACTTGTAAACTCTTGTGTTCTATATCAATAAATGAATTCAATAAACAAAATCTAGTGGGGAAGAGTAAATTCATCAATAGGGAAAAGAAAGTGCGTGAATGGTGAACAAAATATTTGAATGTAATTCTGAAAAAAAGAAGTGCAGGTATTATTACTTATTAGTCATACAACAGTTGTTAAAAATAGAGAACTCGAGGCAGAAAATAAGCAGCAGTACTAAGACAAAATTATTTTTCGTCACTATATATATATGTGTATATATATATATAGTTTCCATTCCAACCTACTCTGTTAAGACTTAACAGAGATGGAAATAATTAATGCCAAGGATATTTGTTTCGCATTTTTTTTTCAGAGATAGTAGCTAAACAGAAATAACAGAGGATAACAATTTATCAAAGGAAAAATGAAAAACAAAGATCAAATATCAAACAGTGGCAGGTTAAATCTGAAGCAGTATACCGATTATGATTAATAAACATACCCCTTTCAAATAATCAGTCGATATAGATATTGGCAATGTGCTGAAGCTTGCCCCGTACTTCGCTTTCTTGCAGCCTTGCTTTCAACTGAGAGTGCGACTCAGAGAAGTTCAGAAACTGGAGAGATGTGAGGAACTCAATGCCCTGTGGTACCTCTTTTAGCTCTCCTAGGCCTTTTAAAACAAGGGTGTGCAGGCGTACCATGGTTCCCTTCTCCATCTTCACTTGATTGACACAACCAATGTTTTCAATAATAAGAGATTGTAGATTGGGGAACCATCCATCACGAAACACCAACTGCTGGTCCCCCTGGTAAAGATTTAGAAAGATATATTTCATCTTTTCCGATAAACGAGAGGAATCTTCCTTGGGAATATTACCACCTTTTAGTTGTAACTCCCTAAGAGAATGTAGATTTGGGAGCCATCCATCACAAAACAGCAACTCCCGTCCAAGGGTCAGATTATCGTATATATTACCGTTTATAAATAAAACCAATCGAGAGAGGAGGCGCATTTGCGATAAAGAGGCAGACAGATGCATAAAGTGGTAGTCTTTTAACTCGAAGATAGCCAAACTTCTTAGTTGAGTCAGATTTTTCAATCCTTTTACTAGATCCCTGCTAGCTTTCACGCCCTTGAGAGTCTGCAATATTTTAATATTCCACAAACCTTTTGGTGCTTCTGGGGGTGTAGAAGTTCCGGACCCATCTTTCACCTCCATAACGTTCAGGTATCTCAGCTTCTCGAGCTTCACTATCCCATGTGGCAATTCTTTTATCATACTTCCATAGAGATCCAACGTCTCCAGGTTGGAGAGCTTCTCGATAGATTTCGGGAGGGATTCCACTTTTGAATTCCTGAGACTTAAGTAGCGAAGATTGAACAAGTCCACAATCACATCGGGTAAGGTCTTCAACGCGGCTCCATCCAGATCTAGCACTGCAAGATATTTAGATTTAGATAAATTGGATGAGAGAAACGAGGAGGAGAGTATACTGCAGTGCAATGCTAGGAAAGTTCGAAGCAACGGCATATATGTGCTTGATAACACATCTTCGCTCCAATTGTGTACTGCTAGACGACGGACATCGCCGTCTACCTTTAACTTTGCACTGTTGTTGTAGACTAATGCATGAAATGTTGCCTTTGCAGACACGACGAGAGCCAACTCACGCATAAGGTGATGCATCCGAAACCTCCTCTTATTATTCATTTCTACAACTTGTAGCATGCTCCGCTTGATTAGCTCGTTGAGATGGTCCTCCGCAACTTCCTCCAGTGTGTTGGATCCCCTTTCTTGTACAAACCCCTCTGCTATCCATAACCTGATTAGCCTCTTCTTAGATAACAAATAGTCCTCTGGGAACATGCTGCAATATAGGAAGCAACTCTTGAGATATGTCGGTAGATCCTTGTAGCTTAGATATAGAACGTTTCTAAGATCTTCTAGGCTAGAATTCTGTTCCAACTCCCAATTAAACCGATGGTAGACTCGGCTCCACTCCGACTCTGTTTGCTGTCCTAATGATGACAGGAGTCTTCCTACTGACACAATAGCTAGTGGCAGTCCTTGACACTTGGTCACAAATTCCTTAGCACACTTGTCAATCTCCGAAGGGCATACATGATCTTTTTCCTTCCGAAACGCCCGCTTACAGAAGAGATCCCATGCCTCCTCGTCACCTAAAGGCTTGAGTTGGAGCTTACATCTATCTTGTGCAAGTGATGCTACACCATCAATTCTAGTTGTGATAATAATTCTGCTCCCTTGGTGATTATCAACAAAGCAATCACATAGATCATGAAATGCTGTCGGATTCCAGACATCATCCAATATAATCAGATATCTTTTGTGTTCCAGAAATATTCTCAATATCTCTTTTAGTTCTGTGGCGTCCATGCTTTGAATGTCATCTGGAACTCTGTCTCCTTCCCCGTATAGTTTCTTTATTAATATTCTTAAGATGTCATCAATTTTGTACGACTGTGAGATAGAAACCCAAGCATGGCAGCCAAAATTTTGAGACTCTGTCTTATATACATTGGTGACTAGAGTTGTTTTCCCTAGCCCTCCCATACCCCATACTGAGACTATAGAGAGAGCACATTCCTCAGATTGTAACAATCTAGCTAATATTTCTCTGTTTTTCTCAATTCCCACAAGCTCTTCTTCATCGAGGAGATGACAAGCCATTGTTTGGTGCAATATTCTGTCGCTAGTGTTATCTGTCACTTGACGTGGCATCTGGACCCATCGGTCTTTCCGATTTGATAGCTTTGTAAGCTCCTCCTCTATACTTTTCAAGAGAGTATCAATACCAGTCAAGTCAATGGAAGTTCGATCTTCATGTCTTATTTTTCTGGTAATATCGCCAAATTTATTTCCTTGGTGAGATAGAATATGGATATATTCATCGACCAAGTCCTGAGTACCATATGCCAGCTTTCGTACCTGTGCTATCCAAGCTTCTAGGGGTGGATTGTCGCCCTTTGTCATGTCAAGCTGGTCAAGGAAACACTGTATTACCAAAAGTTCATTCTTTATGCTACTCATTCGATTTTCAATGTCTTTCATTACTGGACCTTGTTTTGCTTGTTTAAATTCTTCTGCTTGCAGCGCTAGCTGTGCCAGTCCAACAACTAAACTTGCAGCAATTTCCATCTTTTTGTTCTTCACTTGATTTACTCGGCTTTGTAATCCTTTTCTCTTGCTCTTCTCGTCGATCTACTGGCCCGGAGAAATTAAACCTGGCGGTGGATACTTAGAACCTAGTGAACATTCAGTTTACACTTAGCATTTGAAGTCCTTGAAGAAAAATAGTATTTGGGCAAACAAATAGCAGTGCTTATATTTCGTCATACCTCTTTAAAATTGGCGCTGTAATGATCAAATGACTGACGAGTGGATGGATAAAAATTTCCTTGTTTCTTCTTGTTCCCGATTATGACCAAGAGTTATTCCATAGCTAAAGCTGACTTTGTACAGCAGTATATAATAATCGCATCGCCCTGTTTACTGACTTTAATCAAAACATAATAATAATAATAATAATAATAATAATAATAATAATAATAATAATAACAACAACAATATAAAAAAACCAACAAAAGACTTAGCACGCTATTAACTGTTCATTATCAAGTCAATCGGTGTTAGGGGCAGCAAATCTTGACCCCACCCCATAATCTTATACGATAAACCAGCTCTTAATTGGGTTTAGATTTAGTATAATCAAGTTCAGATCGTAAACGGGTCACCTGTTTAATAATCGGGTCATGGGGTTTATATAGCTGACCTGTTTTGACCCGTTTGACCCATTTAAGTATACGAGTTGAGTCGAGTCGAGTCAAACTACCAACCCGCCAACCCGCTAACCCACCAACCCCCCAACCCATATATATATATATATATATAAAGTAACTAAAACATAAATCGCTCTACCCTCTCATTCTCTCCACTCTACAACCGCCTCATCCAAATTTTCAAAAGGGCAAAATTTTTTTGCCACGCCTTCTCTCTCTCCAATCTCTCTGGTCGTTATCTGTCGCCTACTGTGGTGTCTCTCGTTTAGTCTCCACCTATCATCTGCCCCGACTCCCAAGCAGGTGTATTGTGTAGTGCTTATCGGCCGTTGAATCTCTCCAACCCCCTCTGTCCGCGGTGCCTCTCACCTCCGTCTCTGCCTGTCGTCTACCCCGAGAGTTCGTCAGCAGATCTCCTTACCGTTTGCGTTTAACCCCTCACCCTTGTCAGATCTCTTCCCTATCTACCCTAACCCTAACCACTGCTGCTTGCCTACCCTATGTTGGCGGTAACAATCTGATTCCAAAGAGTCACAATAAATTCGATCAAAATAATATAAATAACTTACAAATTACAGAATATAAAATTCTGAATAGTCGAGTCTAGTGTTGGACACTATCTCTTTAAGACCAATTCGCTCTCCACCGATTGCTTCTGGAACAGTGGACGTCGGTCTCCCAGGATACAATGACTGCCTTGCACTGGAAAGGAAGCAGCTTTCTAATGCCTTGATTGAACCTGAACTGTGCTGTACTCTCTTTCGAATGCAACTCGACTCTAGAAGGAATGAACCAAGTTTTCTTCTCTGATGTTGTGTTAAATTATGCAGACTGACAGCCTATTTATAGAGGTAAACAGGCTTGACAAAAAGATGCAAAATGTCACCGAATGGATGCACCATTTTGGGTCAAAAACTAATTTATAGTTACACTGTGAAGGGATGCACCATTTGGGTCGGGTTCAACCAACTAACTGATTGATTAACTGTTTATCGAAGGGACATACCACTTCGACCCCGAACTAAACCAGATTTGAACCCGTAACAGGCAAAAAATTAAAATTGGACTTGACCCGTGCATGCGAACCGAGCCGAGAAGGGTTGGGCGGCGCGCGTGTGTGTGAGTTAAGTTGCATAGTAATCTTTACCCACAAAATAGGTACCCCTTTTGGGGCCCAAAGCTCATAAGAAGTTTGTTACTTATATACCATACTAACATTTCTCAAATATCCAATATGGTACTAAACTTTCTATTCTTTATTTTCCATTGCCATGATACCCACTTTAGAATCAATTTTTCATTCACTTCTCTTCATGAATTTGTCTAAGTGAATATTTGACAATAAAGTACACTTTGAGCTAAATTAATTCCACCATTAAACCATCATTAATAATATGTGGGCCCCACTTAAAACTTAGCTCCAAGTTAATAAAAATTCATATCAAAAATATGAAATTACTAACACCCTAACCCTCACCGTTGCCTGCCAAGCCCTCATCACCATCGCCGCTGCCATTGCTACTGCTCACCTACCGCCTTCACTACCACTGCCGAAGTTAAGATGGAGCATATGCATTGAAGTTAAGGAGGCCTTCAATGAGCACACGTGTGAGCTTCCAAGTTGCCTACATTTTCTATTATCTCAACACCCTATATTCTCATACTGACTAAAGCTATATAGTGATAACTGAAAGTTTCAATCCCTCTAATACTTTACAAAAAGTTTTAAGGAGTTTTACCATATTTCAGCTAAATTTGTCTTGGATCTTATAATTTGCGATTATAATTTTGTGATGTTTATTCTATTTCTCAATGTTGTCTGCAGGAACTGATTGATGATTTTCTACCACCACATCAAAATAGGGGCACAAAAGGAGGACATATAACTGGAAATGGAAGAGCTATTGTTGGTGGTATTTCATATCCAAAAGGAACGCATATTTAATCCCTTTTGTAACATCACTATATACATTTCAGTCTTATTCTCCATAATTTACAATGGATTTGTTTAGGCCCAAACTCAAAGATGAGGAAGAAAAATCATGGACATGTTTAGGCCCTTATCTTCTTTTGTGATGGTGCAGCTGCTAGTAAAATGGACAACGACTTGATGACATTAACAGCATGCAGTTTTAGATAAAAGAATCTCAGACTTTAGACTTTGACTCAGTATCCTAAGTAGATCCATTTCAATTTATGGCCTCCACGTTGGACTACTTCCTTGGTATTATTAGATAATTAATATCAATCAAATCAAATATTGTTCTCTTAGAGGTAGCACTATTTATAGTTATACATTTGTCTTGATTATCATAATAGTTACTAAAAATTTGCTAAAGTTGTATAACGTGTATAGTTTAATAAAAACGTCTAAAGAATTATGGAAATCTTAGACAAGAAGTACAAGACAAAAGATGCCGATACAAAAAAATTTATAGTCGGTAAATTTCTTGAGTACAAGATGGTTGACACTAAACCAGTGATTAACTAGGTACAAGGTCTTCAAGTGATAATTCATGAGATTCATGCTGAAGGGATGGTGATTAATGAATCATTTTAAGTGACGGCTATTATAGAAAAACTGTCACCGTCTTGGAAGGATTTCAAAAATTACCTAAAACACAAACGCAAGGAAATGACATTTGAAGAACTTATTGTCAGATTGAGGATTGAAGAAGACAATCGTATTGCCGAAAAGAAAATTGGAAGCCAGTACGTGTCAAAGGCAAATATTGTAGAGTCCACAAAGGATAATAAAAGGAAGCATACCGGCGAAGGCTCTAAAAGTGGTAATGCAAAGAAGTTCAAGGGCAAATGTTACGTCTGTGACAAGTAAAGGCATCGTGCTCAGGACTGCCGTTTACGAAAAAAGAAGGAGAACTCTGAAAAGAAAAAGCCACAAGCTAATGTAACTGAAGTGGAAAACCTACGTTCTGATGTCGATGACATGCACCTCTATGCCGTTGTCTCGGAAGTAAACCTGATTGATAGTAATCGTAAAGAATGGTGGGTAGACAGTGGAGCTACTCGACACATTTCTGCCAACAGATGGATGTTTTCATCTTATCAAACTACAACAGATGAAAAACTTTACATGGGCAATTCAGCAACTTCCAAGGTGGAAGAAATAAGGAAGGTCGTGTTAAAATTAACTTCAGGAAAAGAACTTACTTTTAATGATGTGATGCATGTGCCCGACATTCGAAATAATTTGGTTTCGGGATCATTATTGAGTAAGAAAGGTTTTGAGTCTGATAAGTTTGTACTTGTCAAAAATGGCATGTATGTTGGAATGGGCAACTTGTCAAATGGCCTTTTTAAGATGAATGGAATGACTGTAACTCCAAGAATAAATAAAGAGGAATCTTATTCTTACTTGCTTGAGTCTTGTGAAATTTGACATGGTAGATTAGGACATGTTAATTATGGCACATTTCGTAGATTAATTAATCTTAATATGTTGTCTAATTTCTCAATTAATTTAAATAAAAAATATGAAATATGTGTTGAAGCTAAATTGGCTAAGACTTCGTTTCATTCCATTGAATGAAGTACAGAACCTCTGGAACCTATACATACCGATGTATGTGATTTAAAATTTATTCAAACTAAATGTGGAAAAAAATATTTTATTACTTTTTTTGACGATTGCACAAGATACTGTTATGTGTATTTCCTAAGAAGCAAAGATGAGGCATTAAAAATATTTATATATTTCAAAATTGAGGTTGAAAACCGACTTAGCAGAAAGATTAAAATGCTAAGAAGTGATAAAGGTGGTGAATATGAGTCATCATTTGCACAAATATGTGCAGAAAATGAAATTATTCATCAAACAATGGCTCCTTATGCTCCACAGTAAAATGGTATTGCTGAATGTAAGAATAGAACTCTGAAAGAGATGATGAATGCCATGTTAATAAGTTCCGGTTTACCCCAGAATTTGTGGAGGAAAGTTTTGGTTTCTACAAATCACATTCTCAACTGGTTATCCCATAAGAAATTGGATAAAACACGTTATGAGTTATGGAAAGATCGAGAACCTAGCTATAAATTCTTAAGAGTGTGGGAGTGCCTAGCAAAGGTTGCAATTCTGGTTCTTAAAATAAACAAAAATTGGACCTAAAACTATTGATTGTATATTCATTGGTTATGCTCATAACAGTAGTGCATATCGATTCCTGGTTCACAAATCATATAATTCTGAGGAACACGAGAATATAATTATTGAGTCTAAGAATACATCATTCTTTGAGAATATATTCCCATATAAATCTACATTAGAAGTAAGTTCTCTCAAAAGAACTTATGAAAATAAGCAGAACCAAGAATCCATGCAAGAAGGAAATGATAATGAACCTAGACGAAGTAAGAGGTCAAGGACTTCTACGTCTTTTGGTCATGATTTTCTAATATATTTATTAGAAAAAGATTCTCAGAGTTATAAGGAAGCAATGTCTACTCCTGAAGCTCCTTTATTGAAATAAGCTATTGATAGTGAAGTTGAATCCATTTTGCAAAATCATACCTGGGAATTGGTGGATCTTCCACCAGGGTGTAAACCTTTGAGTTACAAATAGATATTCAAAAGGAAGATGAAAGCAGATGGTTCAATTGACAAATATAAGTCAAGACTTGTAGTCAAAGGATATAGACAAACAGAGAGAATAGATTACTTTGATACATATTCACCTGTAACAAGAATAACGTCTATCCGATTAATAATTGCTCTTGCGGCCTTATATAATGTGGAAATATATTAGATGGATGTGAACACTGCATTCTTGAATGGTGAATTAAATAAAGAAATCTATATGGAACAACCCGAAGGGTTTGTGGCTCTAGGACAAGAGAGAAAGGTGTGCAAATTAGTTAAGTCTCTTTATGAGCTTAAACAAGCACCTAAACATTGGCATGAAAAATTTGACCTAGTTATGATGTCAAATGGTTTTCACATTAATGAATATAATAAATGTGGTTATGTGAAATGGACTTCAAATAATTATATCATTGTATGTCTTTATATGGATGACATGATAATAACTGTTAGCAATATTAATGTCATTAAAGCTATCAAGAACATGTTGGCTAACAAGTTCGATATGAAAGATATGGAAATTGTAGATGTGATTCTTGGTATAAAGATCACTAAGGCAACTAAAGAGTATGTTATATCTCAATCACATTGTATTGAAAAATTACTCGATAAATTTGATAAAGATAATAACAATATAGCCAGAACACCTGTAGATGTGAATCTTCATCTCACAAAGAATACAGATGAATGTATATCTTAGTTAGAATATTCTTGAATAATAGGCAGTTTGATGTACGTCATGAATTGCACTCGTCCAAATATTACGTACTCCGTGAGTAAACTAAGTAGATATACAAGTAATCCAAGCAGTGATCACTGAAATGCGATAATTAGGGTAATCCAAGAAGTGATCATTGAAAGGCGATAGTTAGGGTACTTAAAGGATTACACTATTCAAGATATCCAGCAATACTTGAAGGATACAGTGATGCAAACTGGATTTCTGATACAAAAGATACCAAATCCACGAGCTGATATGTCTTTACACTTGGGGGTGAATCTATTTCATGTAAATCTTCTAAACAAATATGTATAGCCAGATCTACTATGGAATTTGAAATCATAGCATTAGATAAGGCTAGAGAAGAAGTAGAATGGCTTCGAAATTTCTTAAAAGATATTCCTATGTGGCCAAAATCTGTGTCGGCAATTTGCATACATTGCGGATAGTCAATCGGCTATAGGAAGGGCATAGAGTCAGATATATAACGGTAAGTCACGACATATACGTCATAGGCATAATGCAGTGCGACAATTGATCACAAATGGTATAATATCCATTGATTATGTGAAATCAAACGATAAAATCGCGGATCCGTTAACTAAGGGTTTAACAAGAGATCAAGTATATTGTTCATCGAGGGGAATAGGTTTGAAGCCTACCACCTAGAGTAACGACACAACGGCAACCCAATCTAGTTGATTGGAGATCCCAAGATCTAGGTTCAAAGAGACAACCAAGTTCTCAGGGCGTTATCTGAAATCACTAAGAGCATCTCCAACGATTGCTCCATATTTGGAGCCCAAAGGCTCTAAAGGCTCCAAATATGGAGCCAAAAATGGAGCATGAGCCCGATGCACTCCAATGCACCCGGCTCCATATATATTAAATTACTTAATAGGTCATCTTAGTGTTATTATTTTTTAATAAAAAATGTATGGTTAGAAAACTCTCATCGAGATCTTTAAAACAAGACTAATATTCAATAGTTTCAGAAGTAATTTTAAATTCCTATTTTTTTTAATTAAACGCATCGAAATTATATTACACGAAATAAATATCGAAATAAGCATTATATGTCATTAACTAAAAATATCAAAATTACATTACATAAAATAAGTAGAAATTAACCAAATATAATAAAAGCAATAGATACTTAATATTCTGGTAAGTCATCTCCGTAGCCACTGGTATTTAAAGAGCTTGAAACCAATGATGATGAACGATTTCAATGATTCTTTGCTCGACATAAGAAGATCGAAGATAGAGAGGCTCGTTTTGAGCTTTGAAATGCACTGATTGAACACTTATGGTAGAGGCACGGGAATAAAGAAATATAAATTTTAATGTAATTTTTATTTGATGTATTTCATTTTTAATGTATTTCATGTTTGATATATTCCATCTCTAATGTATTTTAATTTTTAATATTTATATTGGGAATAATTTTGAGTAATTATATTTTATGACACATAATTTATTAGACTCATTTTTAGAAATAATAAAAAATTTAAAATTTAAATTAACTTAAAAATAAAATTAATATTAGACTCATTTTAAAGGTATCGATGAGACCTTTCCAATGGTATTATTTTTGTTAAAAGCTGATAAGTAAAACTAATTATATACTCAGTTTAACTAACTAAATTATTTAATAAAGGATATAAATGAAATTAAAATTATTGAATATAATAATTCATTGGAAAATTTTGGTATTTTCAAAAGGCCAAATGACAAATGGAGCTGGACTCCATTTTCACGGTGGGGATCCAAATTTGGAGCCCCACTATTCCTAGATTCAAATTTGGAGCTAGTTTTAGAGCCCCATTGGAGCTCAACCGGGCTCCAAATTCTAAATTTGAAGCCCGATTAGAGTTGTTTTAAGAGCATCTCGAACTGTGGCTCCACCGGGCTCCATATATATTAAAATAATAATATAATATATATATATATATTATTATATTAGCTATTTTAAATTATTTAATAGGTCATCTTAGCGTTATTATTTTTTAATAAAAAATATATGGTTAGAAAACTCTCATCGAGATCTTTAAAATAATACTAATATTTAATAGTTTTAGAAGTAATTTTAAATTACTAATTTTTTTAATTAAACGCATTGAAATTACATTACACGAAATAAATATCCAAATAAGCATTACATGGTATTAACTAAAAATATCAAAATTACATTACATAAAATAAGCAGAAATTAACCGAACATAATAAAAATAATAGATGTTTAATATTTTGGTAAGTCATCTCCGTCCATAGCCACCGACTCCGGTTCTAGTTTCATTTTTAATGTATTTTATATTTGATGTATTTCATATGTAATGTATTTTATATTTAATATTTACATTGGGAATAATTTTGAGTAATTATATTTTATGACATATAATTTATTAGACTCATTGTTATAAATAATAATAAAAATTTAAATTTAAATTAACTCAAAAATAATTTAATATTAGACTCATTTTAAAGGTCTCGATGAGACCTTTCCAATGGTATTATTTTTGTTAAAAAATAATTAGTAAAACTAATTATATACTTAGTTTATCTAATTAAATTATTTAATAAAAAAATATAAATAGAATTAAAATTATTGAATGTAATAATTATTAGATAATTTTGATATTTCAAAAGGTTGAAATGACAAATGGAGCGGGGCTCCATTTTCATGGTGGGGCTCCAAATTTAGAGCTAGCTTTAGAGCCCCATTGGAGCTCAACCGAGTTCCAAATTTAGTGATTCTTATACTTCGGAAATCTAAGTGGAGTATGCAGGTTACTCTTAATAAGAGGTCACCTATGTGAGTGTGAAGTAGGACGTTTCTATGAGATGACTAGGTAAATCTCTAGAGCACTCAAAGATTTACCAAGCACGTTCAGGGCCGAAATGGACACAACATATAGAACCGACTGTGTTGAAAAGAGCTGTGTGGGTATTATTGTCTTGGTTTATATATAAACTGAACAGTTCAAGACATCATGTTCACTGGTTAGCGAATAAATTCGATAATACTTCACTATGGAAGGTTCAAAGCTAAAAACTACCTATCCTGATGCGGTAATTTTTTGTTGTACTCTCGATCAAGTCTGCATTTCATATGCATTTTCAGCCAATTGATTCATGTGGGGGATTGTTAGTAATTTCATGTATTTGACATAAACTTTTTATTAACTTTGAGCTAAGTTTTAAGGGGGCCCACACTATTAATGATGATTTAATGGTGGAATTAATTTAGCTCAAAAAGTATTTTATTGTCATATATTCACTTGGTCAAATCTATGAAGAGAAGTGAATAAGAATTACCTCTAAAGTGGGTATCATGGCTAAAAAAACTAAAAAAAGTGAGTTTAGTACCATATTGGATATTTGAGAAATGTTAATATGGTATATAAGTAACAAACTTCTTATGGGCTTTGGGCCTCAAAAGGGGTACCTATTTTATTGGTAAAGATTACTATGCAACTTAACTCACGCGTGCGTCGCCCGGCTCGGCTCGGTTCGATTTGGAATAGTGTCCAACACTAGACTCGACTATTCAAAATTTTATATTATAATAACCTATAAATTTATTTAGTTTATTTATTTTGATCGGATTTTTTAATACTTTGGAATCAAATTGTTACCCCAATAATATCTAGGCCCAAAGATCTAAAGCCAGTGGTATGCAAATGCAAACGGGTGTACAATGATCGATGCACATAAGGGAAAAAGCAGTACTAAGATATTTATTTGTAATCTCTAAGAATATAATCCCAAATGCCTTCTTTGTAAACTTTTTTCTATTGACAGTAAATCATAGATGTAGCCCGAATTTAGGTGAACTATATAAATATTTCATTGTGATGGTATTATACTTTTTTATTATTATTCTTATTTAATTATTACGCAATGAGTGTAAATTTTGAATATTTATTTGAAATTGATTTGTTTTTCTTTACAGTGTAAGCAGAATATTTATAAAAAT
Organism: Typha angustifolia; assembly: GCF_048772165.1. Classification (NCBI taxonomy): domain Eukaryota; kingdom Viridiplantae; phylum Streptophyta; class Magnoliopsida; order Poales; family Typhaceae; genus Typha; species Typha angustifolia. Next base: position 22,416,584 of record NC_133253.1, read on the forward strand.
TAATAAAAAAATTCAACAAAAAGACAGACTTTGAAGAGAACATTTACTTTACGGATAACATTTGAAGTAGTTGAAGAAAGATAGGACGTGGGAAAACAAATGGCAGTGCTTATATTTGGTCATACCTCTTAGAATTGACGCAGTAATAATCAAATGACTGATTAGTAGATGGATGGAGAAATATCCTTTCTGCTTCTTTTTCCGGATTGTGACTAGTTGAAGTAGTTAAGTTTTTTTTTTATTTTATAATTTTATTTAGTTTTGGGAACCACAAACATATCTATGTGTAGCTATCAAGTTTCGTCCAGTTTTAAATATGTTTGCATCATAATTCTTTTCCTCGTCAAACTTAATTGTCAATATAGACTTGACAACGTTATCACGGATCTACTTTCCACCACTAAAACAAAACTAAACATTTAAATATCACGATATTTATTGCAACAAGTCACTTTCTTTTGGCATATTTGCAAATAAACTTGGAAGATGTCATTCAATGGTCAATTCCAAGGTGAGCCTTCAATGAATTTAGTTACATTCAGTTCCATATATAATAGACTCTTTATATTCTCGTCTTAGTAGCTTAAACTTTTGAGTTAAATTTAATTTCAAAATTCATGTCAAAATCATATTTCTCTTAAATAATTAAATTATGAGACCGTTGCGTACACAACATAACAAAGTAACCAACAATATGAACAAGAGGATGAGCTTAACTTCAATTGATATATATTAACTGTCAAAAATCAATCAGCATACAAATAAACTAAAAATTGCAATCTAAGTGAGCGACAAATTAAAGATCGATCCCCTGAGAGGAGTGAAGAATTAAAGATATATGCAAATTAACAGAACTTCTAGGGATGGGGACTCACGTTCATTTCTTTTAGATCTCCGATGGATAAACGAGAGCCTCTAGACTTTTGAGCTAAACTGAGGAAGAAGTGATGAGCGAACTTGATAACAGCCAATGGGGGGAAGTCTCCTCCTTATAAAGAAACTAGGAATAGTTTGAGAAGGTTCGTGATAATAAATGTGAACCAAGCAATGTAATACACACTGACCGATGACTTGGTCTAAGAAGGAATAGTTCTTTAACTCCAAAGTCAAGTCGTCGGAGTGAATGGGAGATTTGGAGAGACGGTACTTAATTATTTTGAAGTAAACTCGTTAACTCTTCTCGGTTATGTTGTTATCTTAGCATGCATCTAAGTCCCTAATCACTTTGGAGTATAAATAGATTTGTTATCCAAAGCCATTAATTAGTCTAAGCACAATTCACTACCCGTAAATTTGATGGCCCAAGATGTGAAGTAAAGTTGCACCAACAGAGTCGTAATTAAATTGGCTACATACTTTTTCACACCAAAGGTTCTCTTGATGGTCATTAGTTAGTGCATCTCTCGTGATTAATTAAGCTAAAAGCAATTTTAATCTTAATAATGATCTTTTTGACTTGCCTAGAAGGAGACCAGAATTATTATTACTACCGCTAGCATTTCAGGGTCCCAATACTTATATTAGAGTATCTGCAATACTTATATTTTAATCTCAAACCAGTTTTAGTAAAAAGTGTTTCGTCTTTAATGTCAGCAGTTTATACACATAATTACAGCGTCACAATAACAAATAATAGTACTGAAAGAATATCCAAGTACTTACTCGTCTACTTTGATAGCAAATTAACCTATTTGTCGAATAAATTTGTAAAACAAACTACTTTGCCCAAAATCTAAAATAAAAATAAAATTAAAAAAACTGCCCATGTTCTTGGGATTGTGAAATAATGTCTAAAAACAAGCGAGCAAAATCTAGAAATATTAAGCCATGACCAACGAAATTAAAGAACAATGCCTTAGAACAATCCAACAATGTGTACATGTTACAAGCCACAAGCAGCAAAGTAGAATAACAATGTTCAGACACAAGCTAATATTCTCAATAAATTGCAAGCCCAAAGCAATAGAGTTTTCCCCCATTGAAGAGCGAAGCACGACAGTGAACAAGTAATAGATGATACACATGTTGTCATAGGCACTCAAGCTCTCCAGCACCATACTGGGTGGCAATGAAAGGTGAAGTAGGCTCAAGTACCAGAGTGACTTATTGGCGTCTAAGCAGAACAGGAAAGAAGGGAAAGACGAAATAGCAATCAAACACGAGCCACCAATGATAATTTGGTCCTTTTTGTTTTGATATTCTTTTTGGGTTTTATTTTTAAAAAAAAATATATAAAAGATTGAAGATATGTTGACCAACAGACGCCCTGGTCCTTGAGTTGAGAGGTCCCGCAAACCAAATAATTGCCATCCTATCAGCTATTAAGAGCAGAAATGAGATCAAGATGTACACTTTTCGCTATTACCTACTTGTAAACTCTTGAGCTCTATATCAATCAAATGAATTCAGTAAACATAATCTAGTGGGGAAGAATAAAATCATCAGTAAGAAAACGAAAGTGCGTTAATGGTGAACGAAATATTTGAATGTAATTCTGAAAAAAGAAGTGCAGTAATTATTAGTCATACAACGATTATTAAAAACAGATATTTTTCTTCACTAGCCAGATATTTTTTCTGACACACACTATATATACATATTTATATAGTTTCCCATTCCAACCTACTATGATAACAATTAACATAGACGGAGATTATTCATGCCAAGGATGTTTGCTTTGCATTTTTTTTTTCCTCACAGATACTAGATAAACAGAAATAACAGAGAATAACAATTTATCAAAGGAAAAATGAAAAACAAAGATTAAACATCAAACAATGGCAGGTGTTGGATATACCATTTTCAACTTAAATCAACAGCAGTATACGGATTATGATGAATAAGCATACCCTTTTCGAATAATCAGTCGATATAGATATTGGTAATGTGCTGAAGCTTGCTCCGTACTTCGCTTTCCTGCAGCCTTGCTTTCAACTCAGAGTGCGGCTCAGAGAATTTCAGAAAATGGAGAGACGTGAGGAACTCAATGCCCTGTGGTACTTCTTTGACCTCTCCTAGGCCTTTGAGAACAAGGGTGTGCAGGCGTACCATGGTTCCCTTCTCCATCTTCACTTGACTGACACAACCAATGTCTTCAATAATAAGAGATTGCAGATTGGGAAACCATCCATCACGAAACACCAACTGCTGCTCCCCCTCGTACAGATCTAGAAAGAAATATTTCATCTTTTCCGATAAACGAGAGGAATCTTCCTTTGGAGTATTACCCCCTTTTAGTTGTAACTCCCTAAGAGATTGTAGATTTGGGAGCCATCCATCACAAAACAGCAACTCCCGTCCAAGGGTCAGATTATCGTATTTATTACCGTTTATAAATAAAACCAATCGAGAGAGGAGGCGCATTTGCGATAAAGAGGCAGACAGATGCATAAAGTGGTAGTCTTTTAACTCGCAGATAGCCAAACTTCTTAGTTTACACACATTTTTCAATCCTATCACTAGATCCCTGCTAGCTTTCACGCCCTTGAGAGTTTGCAATTCTTTAATATTCCACAAACCTTTTGGTGCTTTCGGGGGTGTAGAATTTCCGGACACATCTTTCACCTCCATAACGTTCAGGTATCGAAGTTTCTCGAGTTTCACTATCCCACGTGGCAAGTATCTTATCCTACATCCATAGAGATCCAACGTCTCCAGGTTAGAGAGCTTCTCGATAGATTCCGGGAGGGATTCCACTTCTGAATTCCTGAGACGCAAGTAGCGTAGATTGAACAAGTCCATAATCACATCAGGTACGGCCCTCATCGCGGCTCCATCCAGATCTAGCACTGTAAGAAATTTAGATTTAGATAAATTGGAAGAGAGAAACGAAGAAGAGAGAGTACTGCGGTGCAATGCTAGGAAAGTTCGAAGCAACGGCATATTTATTCTTGATAACACATCTTCGCTGCAATTCCGTACTGCTAGACGACGGACATAGTCGTCTACCTTTAATGTTGCACTGCTGTTGTAGACTACTGCATGAAATCTTGCCTTTGCAGACACGAAGAGAGCCAATTCGCGGATAAGGTGATGCATACGGAACTTCCTCTTATAATTCCTTTCTACAACTTGTAGCATGCTCCGCTTGATTAGCTCATTGAGATAGTCCTCCGCAACTTCCTCTAATGTGTTGGATCCCCCCCTTTCCTGTACAAACCCCTCTGCTATCCATAACCTGATTAGTCTCTTTTTAGATAACAAATAGTCCTCTGGGAACATGCTGCAATATAGGAAGCAACTCCTGAGATATGTCGGTAGATCCTTGTAGCTTAGATATAGAACGTTTCTCAGATCTTCTAGGCTAGAATTCTGTTCGAAGTCCCAATTAAACCGATGGTAGACTCGGCTCCATTCCGACTCTGTTTGCTGTCCTAATGATGACAGGAGCCTTCCTACTGACACAATAGCTAGTGGCAATCTTTGACACTTGGTTACAATTTCCTTAGCACACTTGTCAATCTCCAAAGGGCATACATGATCTCGAAACATCCGTTTACAGAAGAGATCCCATGCCTCCTCGTCACCTAAAGGCTTGAGTTGGAGCTTACATCGATCATGTGCAAGTGATGCTACACCATCAATTCTAGTCGTGATAATAATTCTGCTTCGTTTGTCATTATCAACAAGGCAATCACATAGATCATGAAATGCTTTCGGATTCCAGACATCATCCAATATAATCAGATATCGTTTTTCTTCCAGAAATATTCTCAGTATCTCTTTTAGTTTTATGGCGTCCATGCTTTGAATGTCATCTGGAACTCTGTCTCCTTCCCCGTATAATTTCTTTAGTAGTATTCTTAAGATGTCATCAATTTTGTACGACTGTGAGATAGAAACCCAAGCATGGCAGCCAAAATTTTGAGACTCGCTCTTATATACATTGGTGACTAGAGTTGTTTTCCCTAGCCCTCCCATACCCCATACTGAGACTATAGAGAGAGCACATTCCTCAGATTGTAACAATCTAACCAGTATTTCTCTGTTATTCTCAATTACCACAAGCTCTTTTTCATCCAGGATATGACAAGCTCTGTCGCTAGTGTTATTTATCACTTGACGTGGCATCTGGACCCATTGGTCTTTCCGATTTGATAGCTTTGTAACCTCCTCCTCTATATTTTTCAACTGAGTAACAATACCCGTCAAGGCAATGGAAGTTCGGCACTATCTATTAGCAATCTGGTAATATCACCAAATTTATATCCTTGTTGCTGAGATAGAATATGGATATATTCGTCGACCAAGTCCTGAGTACCATATGCCAGCTTGGATACCTGTGCTATCCAAGCTTCTAGGAGTGGATTGTCGCCCTTTGTCATGTCTAGCTGGTCACGGAAACACTGTATTGCCAAAAGTTCGTTCTTTATGCTACTCAATCGATTTTCAATGTCTTGCAATACTGGACCTTGTTTTGCTTGTTTAAATTGTTCTCCTTGCAGCGCTAGCTGTGTTAATGCAACAGCTAAACTAGCAGTAGATACAGCAACTGCAGTAGCTTCCATTTTTTATGTTCTTCACTTGATTTACTTGGCTGCCGGTCATGCATTTATATTCATCTAAGCACTGCAGATGTAATCTCGATCATATATTGCACAACATTTCCGTCAGTATTATATATGCAATTCAGGTATTAGAATGAGCACTAAAGAATTTAGGTATTAAGACCAAACAATTGGTTCGACAGATGCACATAGCAAAAGACGAAACCGGACTATTCAGGTATTAGTATTTTACAAGGAACATATACTGTAAATTTATTTTAAATAGAATAATATTTTCTTTATAACTCATATTTTTTTTAAAAGATTATTTAAAGTTATTTACTTCTTGATCTTCCGTAGGATTTGGTAATTTTCTATTTTGATAACCGTGTGCAGCCTATACGGTACATAAATTAATTGTCCGCCATAGTTGACTATTGTGGTTCTTCCTCGAAAAAGATAGCAGCCTCATGATGTGACTCGTCTTTACCGGGAAACTAATATGTATCCAGCCAGTATCACGAGTAAAAAGGAGCTCTGTGATGCAAAATGACGCTTGACTGGACGTGCAACTTCGCTTAGGCTTATCGTCCAACTAAGGTCTAAGGGTGAAAATGAGTATGGAGTAAATCCAATCAGATTTCATATCCTAATACCTAACTATGAATATATTGCTATCCATATAATTTTAAAATAGGTTTATATATATATATATATACACACACACACACATAGGGTGTAAAACAAATGGGCCCCTTTTTTTGAAATTACAAGCAAACACAACAGGATGTCAAGCTACCCAAAAGGAATGCGTATTTAATCCCTTTTCTAACATGACTATATACATTGTAGTCTTGTTCTCCACAATTTACAATGGATTTGTTTAGGCCCAAACTCAAAGATGAGGAAGGAAAAGTATGAAAATGTTTAAGCATTTATCTTCTTTTATGATAGCGGAACTGCTAGTAAAATGGACAACGACTTGATAACAATAACAGCATCCAGTTTTACATATAAAAATCTCAAACTGTTGACTTTGCCTCAGTATCCTAAATCAATCTATTTCATTTATCATCTCCACGTTGGACTACTTCCTACATATCAGATAATTAATATCAATCGAATCAAACGATTTCCTTTTCGCTCAATCCTAACTTGGCATTCCAAGGACGTTCGAACTCGTGAAAAATATTCAAATTTATAGAAACTCAAAAAAAAAAGAGTGTTTGAATACACTCAGGCAGCCATTTGAATACCCCGTGAGATTTCTCCTCCATAAGAAAGAAGAGAGAGCTTTTGAGAAGAAATAGATTTGGAAACACTTGTATTTATATATTTACTAGTGGATTAAAGTTTTTTATTGCTCGTGGATATAGTCACATTACGATTTTTTTATACTATTTATCAATACTAAATATCTTTCGGTTTGAATTTGTTCGTATTAGATTGAGGACTAATGGTGAATAACGCATGCCTTGAACCGAGTCCTATATATTTATCTTCTATAATCATGCATACAATATGAGGAGTATTTTGTTCTCATGAGAGGTAAAGTTATTTATAGTCTAGGACTATTTATAGTCATGTACTTGACTTGATTTTCATGAAAATTAGTAAGGATTCATCCGGAGTACTATAGTTGCATCATCACGACAACTCTCACTTAGGTGCAACTTTAGAAAGATGTCTATAACAGAACACACATCTCATAAAACAAATAACTTTATCAAACTTTTAGATATAAACTCAACTTGGGTTGTCACATAGAGTACTTCATCATAGGGATAAAAAAAATAATTAGTGTTCTTCACTACGTTTGTCAATAGCTTTGTTTCTACCCAACTTTATTTCTAAATAAATCTAATTATTGTTAGGTTTTATGATTGGCAAATTTATACTTTCTCTAGTTTTTACTGTGTAAGTTGTGGCATAATGTCATATAGTTTGGAAGATAAATAGAGTTGTGCGACAAAGATTGAAGTTCGTGTGAAACTTGTTTGAAGCTCGTTTGAAGCGTATTTGAAGCTTGTTTGATCGAAACTTGTTCAAACAAGTTTGAATGAAACTTACCCGAGAGATTAGAAGATAAATCTTAGTTTGTTTGAAGTTTGTGGGAAATAACAATCATGGGAAGCGGTCCATTGAGTGGGAGTCAAACAAAACATCAAGAGGATTGTGGGAAATAACAATCGAGTTGTAAGTGTTATGTAACTGCTATTTTTATAGTGCTTGGTTTGATCTCATAGAAGAGATTCGTGATTTTTTACCCTTGGTTAATAAGGGGTTTTTCTACGTTAAAATTATTGTGTTTGTTTGTGCCTTGTGTTTCATATTTTGGTTGTCTCTTATCATTCTAAGTGAAATAGATCTTTTAAAGATAATTAAATATTTTCAATTAGTATCAGAGCGGGTCACCCTAGGATTAATCACTTTCATTTTGATTAAAAAGGGTGAGATCTTATTTTTGTACTATTTTGCTTAGATTAGATTTATTGTTTGTGAACTCTACTTGTATTGCATACAAGGTATTTGTGTTTATTCCTTATAGAGTTCTTTGATTAGACTTGTTGATTGTGAACTCTAGTTGTGTTGTACACAAGGTGTTTGTGTTTAATTCCTATAAAGTTCTTTATCATTTTTTATCTTTGAAGTGATCCCATTCTCTTTCATTTGTTAGAAGATGAAACTTCCTAGAGAAGAATTATCTATTATTAGACCTCCTCTGTTCGATGGATCAAACTATCTATACTAGAAAGCTAGGATGGGAGGGTTTTTTTAAATCAATTGATGAACGTGTTTGGCTTTCTATTTTTCATGGTTTTAAATGTCCTAGTATTATTGATAGAAAGAGAAATGTTATTGAAAAACTAATTGCTCAGTGAGATAAGGTAGATTATAAAAATTCTGGATGGAATAGCAAGGCAATTAATACCATATTTAATGGAGTCACTTCCGACGAGTTTCATCGGATTTGCATTTGTGAGGTAGCAAAGGATGCGTAGGATATTCTTGAGACTACCCATGAGGGGCTATCACTGTTAAACTCTCAAAGCTTCAGATACCAACTACTTGGTTTGAGACCCTCTGCATGGAGGAGAATGAAATTTTTGATGAATTTTATGCCAAGTTATCTGATATTGTTAATTTTAATTTTAATCTTGGTGAGAGAATACCCGAGAGTAACATTGTCAGAAAAATTCATAGGTCTCTTTTTGAGCGATTTCAAGCTAAAGTGATTGCTATAGAAGAGAGTAAAGATGTTGACTCTCTTAGAGTTGACCTTATAGGTAACCTTCAAATTTATGAGGCCACTTTCCGGCCTCTCAAAAAAAGTAAAGGAATTGCTTTGTCATCCATCAAAATGGACGATGATGATGTGTCTAGATGAGGATATTGACCCTGAGACGATTGAGCTCATGAAAAAATTTAAAAATTTATGTAGAAGTTCAAAAGGTGCCACGAGTAAAAAGCTCAAGGCCAAAATCCTAGAGAATAACAAAAATTCTAATGTTTTCTCCACTATGCTCAAAGTCTAAGAGCAAAAATCAAGAGAGAAGTGTCAAATATTATGAGTATCAGGGCTATGGTCATATTGCTAAAGAATGTGCAAATCGTAGGAAATATGATAAAGTTTTACAACCCACATGGGATGATACTGATGAATCTGAGGATGATGATCCTAAACCCAATAAAGAAAAGTTTCTTACTTTTACTGTGATTCGTTGCTATCCACTAATAGTTCTTGAGAGATATTTAGTGCAAGTGAACGAAGTGAAAATGATTATAAGGATGATGGAGAGATGAATATCCAAACCGCCTATGATGAACTATTTAGAGAATCCTACAAGCTTAAGAGAGCCAATATAAAGCTTCTCTGAAAACTTAAAGTAGTGACAGATAAAGAAATCAAGATAGTGAAGCAACATAAATACATGATGAATGACCGGAAGGAGGAGAAAATAAACTTCAAGGTAAATTGAGTAACTCTCTTTGTATTTCTCAAACTTTAACTTCTAAAAATTATTTACTACTCGATAAAATTAAGTTTTTAGAAGTTAATCTATATGAGCAAATAACCTTACGAGAAAATTTAGTTGAAAAAATATAGTTTCTTGAGTCTGAATTACAAAATGCTAAGAGTACCTTTAATAAATTTGATGTAGGTTCAAAAAATTTGAGCCAACTACGTGGAGCTCAAAATGAAAGGATGACGAAGCAAGGGGTTGGATATAAAGGTGAAACATCAATTTCATTATCTACAAGAAAGCCCTGTAACGTATCTCTGTTTTCTTACTTTGTAAAATCCACTTGTGATATGTATGTCCCTTATAAAAATAATGTTACAATTGCTAAACATGATTGTGTGAAATATGATATACCTAGGAATGATCATGAAGTTAAATCTTTTGTTCTTATTTGTCATCGGTGTGGTATCAAAGGTCATATTATATCTCATTGTCATTTGAGTTATTGACAACCTTTTGAATTAGACAAACCACAATGTTCCTAGGTATAATAACTTGCATATTCACAATAGATTTAGCATTTTGAATGATACTTTTGTCTGTCTTGACTGTTTGTATGTCTCCATATCTAAGAATTTGCATAAATCATATAAGAACAATGTGAAAGCGAAAGTAAGAAAATTTTGGGTGAGAAAAAGTGATCTCATAACATCCCTTTGTGTTCTTAAGTAATCCACTCTTCGATTACTTTGGCTAGAGGGCATTTCTTGTTTGATTTATTTATCCTAGTCATGACTTGTACATATTTTATCTTTGCATTTTTTTTGTTTGTTTAATTTCAAGTCCTTCTGATCGTTGAAATTTGATTGTCACATTTGTTTTGACTGGACTTGTCATTTTTTTTTTGTTTGATATTTTATCAATATTTTATTGATTTTAGTATGTCTCTTTTTAGTTATATTTCTTTTTCAATTATACTCTTTCTTTTTGGTTGCACCATAAAAAAAATGTCAAAAAAAATGAAAAAGAAAATTCTCAAAACAAAAAAACATTTTAAATGTGTTTTGTGATATCTTGGATTGGTAAAGACTATAATTTGTATAATAGAGTCACCTATCATATTTTGACTCTTGATCTTAGTGAACCTCTTGAGAATTTTACATATTTGCCTTATGATGAGATAATTCAATATTTGGCATTGCATGTTGATATGAGTGTACACTAGTTTGAGTAATTATTAACTAGATTTTTTTTAAGTCTTTAATCCTTTATGTCTAGTGGGTCACATTGGTTTCTTTTGATCATGCTAATTTGATCAATAATCTAGTTACACTTTCTTTTAGTTTTTATTTGAAAATATCGATGGAAAGGTCTACCATTGTGGTTTAGTGTGAAAGCCGCACATGAGTTTACAAGAAAAATCTGATCTCATTCAAATTATCACACAAAAAAAAAATCATGTTATTGAAAAAAATGGAAAAGATTCAAGGTTAGAGCTATCTTACCTCAGGAGTGTGAAAGACATCATTGCATGAGTAATGCTTTTATGTTATAGGTTGGTTTAACTGTTATCTTTGATCTTTAGATTTTCTTTTTGGATCTTGTTTGAAATAAGCTCTAGTGATTGGAACTTAAGCTGTATATATATATATTTCATTTTGTTAAGTTCTTGATTGAAATCCCTCACATTTGTTTAATATGTTAATACTTGAGTAGTTATCATCTTTGATCATAATTGAAACCAAATATTAGGAATCTCTTTACACATCTTATATATGCCTTTTGCCAATACATAGTTCATTTTGACGTGTTTTTATTATTTGACTTGGCCAATTGGGAATTTGCTTTTTATTTAAATTTGTCGTGCTGCCATTATCTTGGAAGTTCTGTGTATAGATTTGTTTAAGAGGGAGAATTACTTTGAAGGGGAGAAATGACTTTGATACATTAGAATTTTGATGTGGATCTTGGATTTGTGATAGTTTTACAAATCATTTGTTTCGTGTTTGCAATGACTTGGTTTGACAAATTTATTCTATTGCTTGATATTCAGAGTATATTTTTCATAACATCTTTGTAATGGTTTGTCAACTTGTGACAAAAAGAGGGAGAGCTATTTAGTTATGTGCTTCATCCTATTCTCTATTGCTTCTTATAGTATAATATCTATGCTTTATCCTTTATATATGTGAGACATATTTGTATATCATTGATATATTTATCATATTATATGTTTGACTATATTTATATGCATATTTTGACATTAATATGTTTGACATCATTATTTCTATTACATCTTCATACTTACATGCACGTGGTATAGAATGTTATGTTTCCAATTTTGTAGATTTTTCTAAAGAATGTCATTATGCTCAGCTCTATTAAGAGGTTGTATTTTTAGATAAACTTGTATCTAGGGAACTTTGTTTTTGTCACGAAATTGCCAAAGGGGAGTTTGTTAGGTTTTATAATTGGCAAATTGGTTACTAGGCAAAGTTAGTTACAATGTATTTTCTCTAATTTTTATTGTAAGAACTGTGGCATAATGTCTTATGGAGTTTGGAAGATAAATGAAGCTGTGCGACAAAAATTGAAGTTCGTGTGAAGCTTGTTCGAAATTCATTCAAAGCTTTTGAAGAAAGGCGCGAGAGAGAGCTGATACTCCCCTCTTCCACAATTAGGTGAAGACCTTGAGGGCCGTCCACCTCACGTCAACCTTCCACTTCCCTTCCCTCGATAGGTCCCAGGTGGGCGAACGAGTGCGACCCGGAATAGCCTCTTGAGCCTCGGCCTGTTCGAAGTTCAGTCGAAGCTTGTTCGAATAAGTTCGAACGAAACTTACCCAAAAGATCAGAAGATAAAGCTAAGTAGTTTGTTTGAAGTTTGTTCGAACAAGATTTTCTCGAGAGCTCTAGAAAATTAATGCTCAGTAGTTTATTCGAACAAGACTTTCTTGAGAGCTACAGAAAAATAATGCTGAGTAGTCTGTTTGAAGTTGTTCAAACAAACTTCAAACAAGATTTGCCCACCAAGTGTTTGTGATTTGTACAAATGAATAGAAGGGAGTGAACACAAGCCTAAAGATATGTTGGATGATAAGTGGAAAAAGTTAGATCGATAGGCGGTCATTGACATCCATCAATGGTTAAATGATGTTGTATTTCATCTTATTGTAAATAAGACGTTCATCAAGTGTTTGTGAAAGATACTGCATGGCTTATATGAGAGAGAATGTGGAAAATAGGACATTTCTTATTTAGATTTGAAATATATGGAGGGAGAAACCATAATAGGCCATTTGAATGAGGTCTGAAACATTGTGGATTAACTTGCTTCTATGAAGATGGTGTTTCCAAGCATATGTCATTGGTAGTTCCCTACCGGAGTCTTTGGAGACTTTGGTAGTCTCTTTAAGCAATTCGTGAGCCAAGTTACAAATAGCTTGTTAAATGAAGATATAAGAAGGAAAAAACTTATGCAAAATCTACTTCGCAAGTTCTAGTCACAGAGACTAGAAGTTGATCTAAGTCTCATAAGCATGGCGATCGTTATAAGTTAAGAAGCGAGTCTAGGCTAAGGAAAATTTTCATTTGCCATTATTGCCCCCTGAAAGTTCATTTCAAAAGAGAATGTCAAAGATTGAAAAAAGATCAAGAATAAAAAGAAGAGAATTTTACAAATCACATGCTATATTTTATCTATTTTATGATTCACACCCGTCTTTAAGATTTTTATAACTCGATCCCTACTTTTTTCTTATAATTCTCATTTAACATCCTCTGCTAATTTAAATGGTACCAGCAAAAGAATATTTTGTTATAATGTATGAAATAATTTATAGATATCTAAATTACTCATGTCTTTTTCAGAGGAGAGGAAGATAGGAGAAAACAATAGCGGTGAGGGTATTTCAATAATTTGTTCGATATCAGTTAGTCAAAATAATGTCAGGATGTTAAATGAAAATTATATAAAAAAATAAAGGGTTGGGTTACAAAATTGACAAAGACGGTGTGTGAATTATAAGATAGGTAAAATATAAGGTGCGATTTGTAAAATACCCTAAAAAGGAAAAGTCGTTATTATGACACTTAACAATGACATGGATGCTGTGAATTGTTGCGGTGATGAATATATTAATATTGCCTCTACGTTATCTCATATTGATTAGATCTTAGACACCGGTGCCGCCCGTCATGCCACATCACATAAGCATTTCTTTACATCTTACAAATCCGGCCACTTTGGTTTAATAATGAAAAATAGTGGTTACTCTCAAATAGTTAGGAGAGATATGTGTTTAGAAACTAATATTGTGATGAAGACCGAGGTGTTTATCATCATATTCCCGACCTATGCCTTAATCTCATTTCACTGGGATATTTGGATAACAAAGCTATGGATCATCTTTGGTAGATGTGCATGGAAGCTTACCAAAGAGTCTCTATTGTGGCAAAAGACAGAAATATTGCTCTCTTTACAGGACATTAGCAAATGTAGCTAGCGATATTGTTACCTCTTATCATCCTATCAATAGGTGTAAGTTTCTCTAAAATTATCTTAAATCTTTCAATTTGTCTTTCCAAAAGTCTAGCAATAATAGACAACAAAAGAAAATAGGTTGTCAAGAAAATAAAATAAAAGAAATTAGGAAAATTATTTAAAATATATACTATATTTTATTTTTGTTATCATTTATATCATACCTTATGAGTATTTATCATTCAACCCCTATATTTTAAATTTAATGCGTGTAAAATACTATGACTTTAATTTTTTAATATAGAGATAAATTACATTAATTATAGATGAAAAATAATATATATCACTGACTAAATAATTCATCAATATCAAGTCAAATGCCATCTCATCTTCTTCTTCTTTCTTTTAACTCTACCCAATCTTTCTTCCCTCCTATCTATCCCCAACTCTACCCCCACCCTACCCATTTTTTGACACTCTCTTCCCTCATCCCTCCTCCCTCCTCCCTCTCTCACATTATTAACTCGCCATTCCCTTTTAGCATTTCTTATATTTTTACTCTCACCTCACCTAAACTTGCGAGTATTAAGAACCTCGTCCGAGAAAGACTATAAGGTGAAATTGAGCCAGTATAGTGATAGTGCTCTATAGCAAGAATTTCGGTGCTCATAAGTTAAAATGGCTGAGAAAAAGAAGAAGAAAAGAGATGCCAAAAAATAAGAGATAGAAAATGTGTTTAGTGGGGGTTTGGGAAGAGATAGGACATTAAGTAGAGTAAAGAAGATGATGGCATGACTCATGAAGGGTGTTACTGCTTTTGGGCTAAATTTAACTCAGAGTATTTTTTGAGGCATTAGACTCAATAAATAAGGATTGGATAATAAATACTCATAACTTAGGAAATAGTAAATGATAACAAAAATAAACTATATGGTAATTTAGATTTATTTCCTAAGAAAATATAACGAAAATTAATAGTTCCTCTTAAAAATAAATGCGCTTTCAAGAAAATTAGCCAAATAAATATAATATGACAACAGAGAACATTTAGTTTACACTTAGCATTTGAAGTAATTGAAGAAAGATTGGCTGTGGGAAAACAAATGGCAGTGCTTATATTTCGTCATACCTCTTAAAATTGGTGCAGTAATGATCAAATGACTGACTAGTAGATGGATGGAGAAATATCCTTTCTGCTTCTTGTTCCGGACTATGATCTAAATTAGATGAGTATATCGGCCGCTATTTGTACATGTATCATCGGAGTGGAATTTTTAGTGAAGAGATAGATATCCCATAGCTAAAGCTGACATTGTATAGCATATTAGCATTATATAACAATCGCCTGTCTACGGACTTTCATCAAAACATAATAATAGTAAAAACTAATAATAATAATAAATCCAGTAAAACACTTAGCACGTCGTTAACTGTTTATTATCAAGTCAATCGGTGTAATCAATTGGCGGAAACTTTGTGCTGGCTTGTTAGTTAACTTTCATTATAAAGTCAATGGATTTGTTTATGCTCAATATCAAAGATGAGGAAGGAAAAGCTTGGACATGTTTAGGCCTTTTATCTTGTTTTATGATAGTGGAGCAGCAGTTAAAACGCATTAGGACTTATAACAATAACAGCATCCAGTTTTAGACACAAGAATCTCAAACTGTAGAATTTGTATCAGTATCTTTTATATAATATCAATCCATTTCAATTAAGTTATCTTTTCCATCTTGTTCCTTCATACCAGATAATTAATATCAATCAAATCAAAGCACTCTTGTGTATATCGAGCTTAATCGATTCGAGAGACTTTTATTGATAGAAATATAATATGATCAAATTATTTCTGTGTAGAAAGTAAAAATGGATGCATTTTATTTATGTTTAGTTTTTCCTTTATTTGCAGATTGTGAAATGTTTGTTTTTATTAATTATAGGGATAATTTTATTTAGACCATGTGAACTATTACTATTTCTCACTTTTTAAAAAATTTTTTTTTAACATAGACCCATTGAATAAAAAAAAAATAGTTTAGCATCTCTAACTAGGCTCGAAATCTCTAAATTTGGAGCTCAGTAAAGCTCCAATGGTGCTCCAAATAGGATCCAAATTTGGATCTAGCTTTAAAACATTTCCAACCGGATTTCGAAACTCTAAATTTGGAGCCTGATAGAGCTCTAACCGGGCTTCAAATGGGCTCCAAATGTAGAGTCAGTTACAGTTGAGCTCCAAATTTAGAGCCCCATCTAAAAATTTGGAGCGCAGCTCCAATATTATTTAACTTTTAAAAATTCTAATTTTGCCTTATAAAATTATAAAAGTTTAATCTAAAAATTTAAATTCCATCTACATCCTTTATTAAATAATTTAATTAATTAAATTGAATATATAATTAGTTTTGTTAATTTATTTTTAATAAAAATAGTACCATTAAAAATATCTATCTTTAAAATAAATCTAATATTAAATTATTTAAGTTATTTTTGATTTTTTATTTTTATTTCGTGTAATATAATTTTACTACGTTTAATTAAAAAATATATAATATTAAAATAACTTATGAAGTAATTTAAAATATAATATATAAATATGGAGTGCACGGAGCTCTTGCCTTAGCCCTCCCTTACAGATGCTCTTATGGGGCTCAACCTTTGGAGCCTCGTCCAAAAATTTGGGGATCGGCTCCAAATAATATTAATGAACTATTCTATTCTAGAGATCTTTATAAAAAAAAAATTGGAATTTGTAGCTAGACCTACTCCAAATTAAGAAAAAAAACACCAAACAATTCTTTTGGTCGTCTTCTAATGCAATTGAATCAAGTAAGTGAAGTAACATGAATACATTCATGTTCATAATCAAGAAAACTAATTTTATCATATGCTAGAGTTTTTTGGCGTGATTCCAAGATTAACGAAAACCCTTTATACTTTCTCTTTTGGTACGTATGGTAATGGTAGTCGTGCATGAATCAACAAGTTAAGTATATCAATCATCTCCTCGCACAACCATGTTACATCACTATGAAGTGATGACAATGCGTAGAAACAATGTCTAGAAACAACCCAACAAAGTCTAGCAATATTAAGCCATGACAAACGCATTAATTTCACAATGTCTAGGAACAATCCAACGACGTTTACAAATTACAAGCCACAACCAACAAAAGTTTAAAAACAATGTGCAGAAACAAGCTAAACTAACGTTCTCCATAAATTACAAGCCATAAACAATCCAGAAACAAAGCAAACAACATCATTTATTCGCAACCTGCAATCTGAAAGAGGAAAATGCAGAAAGAAAAGCAAGCCCAAAGCAACAGGATTTCCCCCGTTGAAGAGAAAATCATGACAGCGAACAAGTAACAAGATGATACACATGTTGTCATAGGCACTCGAGCTCTCCAGCACCATACTGGCCTGTGGCAACGAAAGGTGAAGTAGGCTTGAAGTACCAGAGTGACTTATTGGCGTCTAAGCAGAACATGAAAGAAGGGAAAGATGAAACAACAATCACACACGAGCCACCAACGATGATGAGGTCTTTTTTTGTTTTTGTTTTTGTTTTTTCTTTCTTGAAAACATAAAGAGCCACCTTATTAACTCAAATGATTGAAGATATATTGACCAACAGATGCCCTGGTCCCTGAGATGAGAGGTCCTGCAAACCAAATAATTGCCATCCTATCACCTATTAAGAGCAGAAATGAGATCAAAATGTACAATTTTCACTTTTACCTACTTGTAAACTCTTGTGTTCTATATCAATAAATGAATTCAATAAACAAAATCTAGTGGGGAAGAGTAAATTCATCAATAGGGAATGCGTGAATGGTGAACAAAATATTTGAATGTAATTCTGAAAAAAAGAAGTGCAGGTATTATTACTTATTAGTCATACAACAGTTGTTAAAAATAGAGAACTCGAGGCAGAAAATAAGCAGCAGTACTAAGACAAAATTATTTTTCGTCACTATATATATATGTGTGTGTATATATATATATATATATATAGTTTCCATTCCAACCTACTCTGTTAACACTTAACAGAGATGGAAATAATTAATGCCAAGGATATTTGTTTCGCATTTTTTTTTCAGAGATAGTAGCTAAACAGAAATAACAGAGGATAACAATTTATCAAAGGAAAAATGAAAAACAAAGATCAAATATCAAACAGTGGCAGGTTAAATCTGAAGCAGTATACCGATTATGATTAATAAACATACCCCTTTCAAATAATCAGTCAATATAGATATTGGCAATGTGCTGAAGCTTGCCCCGTACTTCGCTTTCTTGCAGCCTAGCTTTCAACTGAGAGTGCGAGTCAGAGAAGTTCAGAAACTGGAGAGATGTGAGGAACTCAATGCCCTGTGGTACCTCTTTTAGCTCTCCTAGGCCTTTTAAAACAAGGGTGTGCAGGCGTACCATGGTTCCCTTCTCCATCTTCACTTGATTGACACAATCAATGTTTTCAATAATAAGAGATTGTAGATTGGGGAACCATCCATCACGAAACACCAACTGCTGGTCCCCCTGGTAAAGATCTAGAAAGATATATTTCATCTTTTCCGATAAACGAGAGGAATCTTCCTTGGGAATATTACCACCTTTTAGTTGTAACTCCCTAAGAGAATGTAGATTTGGGAGCCATCCATCACAAAACAGCAACTCCCGTCCAAGGGTCAGATTATCGTATTTATTACCGTTTATAAATAAAACCAATCGAGAGAGGAGGCGCATTTGAGATAAAGAGGCAGACAGATGCATAAAGTGGTAGTCTTTTAACTCGAAGATAGCCAAACTTCTTAGTTGAGTCAGATTTTTCAATCCTTTTACTAGATCCTTGCTAGCTTTCACGCCCTTGAGAGTCTGCAATACTTTAATATTCCACAAACCTTTTGGTGCTTCTAGGGGTGTAGAAGTTCCGGACCCATCTTTCACCTCCATAACGTTCAGGTATCTCAGCTTCTCGAGCTTCACTATCCCATGTGGCAATTCTTTTATCATACTTCCATAGAGATCCAACGTCTCCAGGTTGGAGAGCTTCTCGATAGATTTCGGGAGGGATTCCACTTTTGAATTCCTGAGACTTAAGTAGCGAAGATTGAACAAGTCCACAATCACATCGGGTAAGGTCTTCAACGCGGCTCCATCCAGATCTAGCACTGCAAGATATTTAGATTTAGATAAATTGGATGAGAGAAACGAGGAGGAGAGTGTACTGCAGTGCAATGCTAGGAAAGTTCGAAGCAACGGCATATATGTGCTTGATAACACATCTTCGCTGCAATTGTGTACTGCCAGACGACGGACATCGCCGTCTACCTTTAACTTTGCACTGTTGTTGTAGACTACTGCATGAAATGTTGCCTTTGCAGACACGACGAGAGCCAACTCACGCATAAGGTGATGCATCCGAAACCTCCTCTTATTATTCATTTCTACAACTTGTAGCATGCTCCGCTTGATTAGCTCGTTGAGATGGTCCTCCGCAACTTCCTCCAGTGTGTTGGATCCCCTTTCTTGTACAAACCCCTCTGCTATCCATAACCTGATTAGTCTCTTCTTAGATAACAAATAGTCCTCTGGGAACATGCTGCAATATAGGAAGCAACTCTTGAGATATGTCGGTAGATCCTTGTAGCTTAGATATAGAACGTTTCTAAGATCTTCTAGGCTAGAATTCTGTTCCAACTCCCAATTGAACCGATGGTAGACTCGGCTCCACTCCGACTCTGTTTGCTGTCTTAATGATGATAGGAGTCTTCCTACTGACACAATAGCTAGTGGCAGTCCTTGACACTTGGTCACAAATTCCTTAGCACACTTGTCAATCTCCGAAGAGCATACATGATCTTTTTCCTTCCGAAACGCCCGCTTACAGAAGAGATCCCATGCCTCCTCGTCACCTAAAGGCTTGAGTTGGAGCTTACATCTATCGTGTGCAAGTGATGCTACACCATCAATTCTAGTTGTGATAATAATTCTGCTCCCTTGGTGATTATCAACAAAGCAATCACATAGATCATGAAATGCTATCGGATTCCAGACATCATCCAATATAATCAGATATCTTTTGTGTTCCAGAAATATTCTCAATATCTCTTTTAGTTCTGTGGCGTCCATGCTTTGAATGTCATCTGGAACTCTGTCTCCTTCCCCGTATAGTTTCTTTATTAATATTCTTAAGATGTCATCAATTTTGTACGACTGTGAGATAGAAACCCAAGCATGGCAGCCAAAATTTTGAGACTCTGTCTTATATACATTGGTGACTAGAGTTGTTTTCCCTAGCCCTCCCATACCCCATACTGAGACTATAGAGAGAGCACATTCCTCAGATTGTAACAATCTAGCTAATATTTCTCTGTTTTTCTCAATTCCCACAAGCTCTTCTTCATCGAGGAAATGACAAGCCATTGTTTGGTGCAATATTCTGTCGCTAGTGTTATCTGTCACTTGACGTGGCATCTGGACCCATCGGTCTTTCCGATTTGATAGCTTTGTAAGCTCCTCCTCTATAATTTTCAAGAGAGTATCAATACCAGTCAAGGCAATGGAAGTTCGATCTTCATGTCTTATTTTTCTGGTAATATCGCCAAATTTATATCCTTGGTGAGATAGAATATGGATATATTCATCGACCAAGTCCTGAGTACCATATGCCAGCTTTCGTACCTGTGCTGTCCAAGCTTCTAGGGGTGGATTGTCGCCCTTTGTCATGTCAAGCTGGTCAAGGAAACACTGTATTACCAAAAGTTCATTCTTTATGCTACTCATTCGATTTTCAATGTCTTTCATTACTGGACCTTGTTTTGCTTGTTTAAATTTTTCTGCTTGCAGCGCTAGCTGTGCCAGTCCAACAGCTAAACTAGCAGTAGAAACAGCAAGTGCGGGAGTTTCCAACATTTTGTTCTTCACTTGATTTACTTGGCTTTGTAATCCTTTTCTCTTGCTCTCCTCGTCGATCTACTGGCCCGGAGAAATTAAACCTGGCGGTGGATAATTAGAACCTAGTGAACATTCAGTTTACACTTAGCATTTGAAGTCCTTGAAGAAAAATAGTATCTGGGCAAACAAATAGCAGTGCTTATATTTCGTCATACCTCTTTAAAATTGGCGCTGTAATGATCAAATGACTGACGAGTGGATGGATAAAAATTTCCTTGTTTCTTCTTGTTCCCGATTATGACCAAGAGTTATTCCATAGCTAAAGCTGACTTTGTACAGCAGTATATAATAATCGCATCGCCCTGTTTACTGACTTTAATCAAAACATAATAATAATAATAATAATAATAATAATAATAACAACAACAACAATATAAAAAAACCAACAAAAGACTTAGCACGCTATTAACTGTTCATTATCAAGTCAATCGGTGTTAGGGCCAGCAAATCTTGACCCCACCCCATAATCTTATACGATAAACCAGCTCTTAATTGGGTTTAGATTTAGTATAATCAAGTTCAGATCGTAAACGGGTCACCTGTTTAATAATCGGGTCATGGGATTTATATAGCTGACCTGTTTTGACCCGTTTGACCCATTTAAGTATACGAGTTGAGTCGAGTCGAGTCAAACTACCAACCCGCCAACCCGCTAACCCACCAACCCCCTAACCCATATATATATATAAAGTAACTAAAACATAAATCGCTCTACTCTCTCATTCTCTCCACTCTACAACCGCCTCATCCAAATTTTCAAAAGGGCAAAAATTTTTTGCCACGCCTTCTCTCTCTCCAATCTCTCTGGTCGTTGTCTGTCGCCTACTGCGGTGTCTCTCGTTTAGTCTCCACCTATCATCTGCCCCGACTCCCAAGCAGGTGTATTGTGTAGTGCTTATCGGCCGTTGAATCTCTCCAACCCCCTCTGTCCGCGGTGCCTCTCACCTCCGTCTCTGCCTGTCGTCTACCCCGAGAGTTCGTCAGCAGATCTCCTTACCGTTTGCGTTTAACCCCTCACCCTTGTCAGATCTCTTCCCTATCTACCCTAACCCTGACCACTGCTGCTTGCCTACCCTTTGTTGGCGGTAACAATCTGATTCCAAAGAGTCATAATAAATTCGATCAAAATAATATAAATAACTTACAAATTACAGAATATAAAATTCTGAATAGTCGAGTCTAGTGTTGGACACTATCTTTTTAAGACCAATTTGCTCTCCACCGATTGCTTCTAGAACAGTGGACGTCGGTCTCCCAGGATACAATGACTGCCTTGCACTGGAAAGGAAACAGCTTTCTAATGCCTTGATTGAACCTGAACTGTGCTGTACTCTCTTTCGGATGCATACTCGACTCTAGAAGGAATGAACCAAGTTTTTTTCTCTGATATTGTGTTAAATTATGCAGACTGACAGCCTATTTATAGAGGTAAACAGGCTTGACGAAAAGATGCAAAATGTCACCGAATGGATGCACCATTTCGGGTCAAAAACTAATTTATAGTTACGCTGTGAAGGGATGCACCATTTGGGTCGGGTTCAACCAACTAACTAATTGATTAACTGTTTATCGAAGGGACACACCACTTCGACCCCGAACTAAACCAGATTTGAACCTGTAACAGGCAAAAAATTAAAATTGGACTTGACCCGTGCATGCGAACCGAGCCGAGCAGGGTCGGGCGGCGCGTGTGTGTGTGAGTTAAGTTGCATAGTAATCTTTACCCACAAAATAGGTACCCCTTTTGGGGCCCAAAGCCCGTAAGAAGTTTGTTACTTATATACCATACTAACATTTCTCAAATATCCAATATGGTACTAAACTTCCTATTCTTTATTTTCCATTGCCATGATACCCACTTTAGAGCCAATTTTCATTCACTGCTCTTCATGGATTTAACTAAGTGAATATTTGACAATAAAGTACAGTTTGAGCTAAATTAATTCCACCATTAAACCATCATTAATAATGTGTGGGCCCCACTTAAAACTTAGCTCAAAGTTAATAAAAATTTATGTCAAAAACATGAAATTACTAACACCCTAACCCTCACTGTTGCCTGCCAAGCCTTCATCACCGTCGCCGCTGCCATTGCTACTGCTCGCCTACCGCCTTCACTACCACTGCCGAAGTTAAGATGGAGCATATGCATTGAAGTTAAGGAGGCCTTCAATGAGCACACGTGTGAGCTTCCAAGTTGCCTACATTTTCTATTATCTCAACACCCTATATTCTCATACTGACTAAAGTTTCAATCCCTCTAATACTTTACAAAAAGTTTTAAGGAGTTTTACCATATTTCAGCTAAATTTGTCTTGGATCTTATAATTTGCGATTATAATTTTGTGATGTTTATTCTATTTCTCAATGTTGTCTGCAGGAACTGATTGATGATTTTCTACCACCACATCAAAATAGGGGCACAAAAGGAGGACATATAACTGGAAATGGAAGAGCTATTGTTGGTGGTATTTCATATCCAAAAGGAACGCATATTTAATCCCTTTTCTAACATCACTATATACATTTCAGTCTTATTCTCCATAATTTACAATGGATTTGTTTAGGCCCAAACTCAAAGATGAGGAAGAAAAATCATGGACATGTTTAGGCCCTTATCTTCTTTTGTGATGGTGCAGCTGCTAGTAAAATGGACAACGACTTGATGACATTAACAGCATGCAGTTTTAGATAAAAGAATCTCAGACTTTAGACTTTGACTCAGTATCCTAAGTAGATCCATTTCAATTTATGGCCTCCACGTTGGACTACTTCCTTGGTATTATTAGATAATTAATATCAATCAAATCAAATATTGTTCTCTTAGAGGTAGCACTATTTATAGTTATACATTTGTCTTGATTATCATAATAGTTACTAAAAATTTGCTAAAGTTGTATAACGTGTATAGTTTAATAAAAACGTCTAAAGAATTATGGAAATCTTAGACAAGAAGTACAAGACAAAAGATGCCGATACAAAAAAATTTATAGTCGGTAAATTTCTTGAGTACAAGATGGTTGACACTAAACCAGTGATTAACTAGGTACAAGGTCTTCAAGTGATAATTCATGAGATTCATGCTGAAGAGATGGTGATTAATGAATCATTTTAAGTGACGGCTATTATAGAAAAACTATCACCGTCTTGGAAGGATTTCAAAAATTACCTAAAACACAAACGCAAGGAAATGACATTTGAAAAACTTATTGTCAGATTGAGGATTGAAGAAGACAATCGTATTGCTGAAAAGAAAATTGGAAGCCAGTACGTGTCAAAGGCAAATATTGTAGAGTCCACAAAGGATAAGAAAAGGAAGCATACCGGCGAAGGCTCTAAAAGTGGCAATGCAAAGAAGTTCAAGGGCAAATGTTACGTCTGTGACAAGTAAAGGCATCGTGCTCAGGACTGCCGTTTACGAAAAAAGAAGGAGAACTCTGAAAAGAAAAAGCCACAAGCTAATGTAACTGAAGTGGAAAACCTACGTTCTGATGTGGATGACATGCACCTCTATGCCGTTGTCTCGGAAGTAAACCTGATTGATAGTAATCGTAAAGAATGGTGGGTAGACAGTGGAGCTACTCGACACATTTGTGCCAACAGATGGATGTTTTCATCTTATCAAACTACAACAGATGAAAAACTTTACATGGGCAATTCAGCAACTTCCAAGGTGGAAGAAATAAGGAAGGTCGTGTTAAAATTAACTTCAGGAAAAGAACTTACTTTTAATGATGTGATGCATGTGCCCGACATTCGAAATAATCTGGTTTCGGGATCATTATTGAGTAAGAAAGGTTTTGAGTCTGATAAGTTTGTACTTATCAAAAATGGCATATATGTTGGAATGGGCAACTTGTCAAATGGCCTTTTTAAGATGAATGGAATGACTGTAACTCCAAGAATAAATAAAGAGGAATCTTATTCTTACTTGCTTGAGTCTTGTGAAATTTGACATGGTAGATTAGGACATGTTAATTATGGCACATTTCATAGATTAATTAATCTTAATATGTTGTCTAATTTCTCAATTGATTTAAATAAAAAATATGAAATATGTGTTGAAGCTAAATTGGCTAAGACTTCGTTTCATTCCATTGAATGAAGTACAGAACCTCTAGAACCTATACATACCGATGTATGTGATTTAAAATTTATTCAAACTAAATGTGGAAAAAAATATTTTATTACTTTTATTGACGATTGCACAAGATACTGTTATGTGTATTTCCTATGAAGCAAAGATGAGGCATTAGAAATATTTATATATTTCAAAATTGAGGTTGAGAACCGACTTAGCAGAAAGATTAAAATGCTAAGAAGTGATAAAGGTGGTGAATATGAGTCATCATTTGCACAAATATGTGCAGAAAATGAAATTATTCATCAAACAATGGCTCCTTATGCTCCACAGTAAAATGGTATTGCTGAATGTAAGAATAGAACTCTGAAAGAGATGATGAATGCCATGTTAATAAGTTCTGGTTTACCCTAGAATTTGTGGGGGAAAGTTTTGGTTTCTACAAATCACATTCTCAACTGGTTATCCCATAAGAAATTGGATAAAACATCTTATGAGTTATGGAAAGATCGAGAACCTAGCTATAAATTCTTAAGAGTGTGGGAGTGCCTAGCAAAGATTGCAATTCCGGTTCTTAAAAGAACAAAAATTGGACCTAAAACTATTGATTGTATATTCATTGGTTATGCTCATAATAGTAGTGCATATCGATTGCTGGTTCACAAATCATATAATTCTGAGGAACACAAGAATATAATTATTGAGTCTAATAATACATCATTCTTTGAGAATATATTCCCATATAAATCTACATTAGAAGTAAGTTCTCTCAAAAGAACTTATGAAAAAAAGCAGAACCAAGAATCCATGCAAGAAGGAAATGATAATTAACCTAGACGAAGTAAGAGGTCAAGGACTTCTACGTCTTTTGGTCATGATTTTCTAATATATTTATTAGAAAAAGATTCTCAGAGTTATAAGGAAGCAATGTCTATTCATGAAGCTCCTTTATGGAAATAAGCTATTGATAGTAAAGTTGAATCCATTTTGCAAAATCATACCTGGGAATTGGTGGATCTTCCACCAGGGTGTAAACCTTTGAGTTACAAATAGATATTCAAAAGGAAGATGAAAGCAGATGGTTCAATTGACAAATATAAGGCAAGACTTGTAGTCAAAGGATATAGACAAATAGAGAGAATAGATTACTTTGATATATATTCACTTGTAACAAGAATAACGTCTATCCGATTAATAACGTCGTAGGCATAATGCAGTGCGACAATTGATCACAAATTGTATAATATCCATTGATTATGTGAAATCAAACGATAAAATCACGGATCCGTTAACTAAGGGTTTAACAAGAGATCAAGTATATTGTTCATCGAAAGGAATTGGTTTGAAGCCTACCACCTAGAGTAACGACACAACGGCAACCCAACCTAGTTGATTGGAGATCCCAAGATCTAGGTTCAAAGGGACAACCAAGTTCTCAGGACGTTATCTGAAATCACTAAGAGCATCTCCAACGATTGCTCCATATTTGAAGCCCAAAGGCTCTAAAGGCTCCAAATATGGAGCCAAAAATGGAGCATGAGCCCAATGCACTCTAATGCACCCGGCTCCATATATATTAAATTACTTAATAGGTCATCTTAGTGTTATTAATTTTTAATAAAAAATATATGGTTAGAAAACTCTCATCGAGATCTTTAAAATAAGACTAATATTCAATAGTTTCAGAAGTAATTTTAAATTCCTATTTTTTTTAATTAAACGCATCGAAATTATATTACACGAAATAAATATCGAAATAAGCATTACATGTCATTAACTAAAAATATCAAAATTATATTACATAAAATAAGTAGAAATTAACCAAATATAATAAAAGCAATAGATGCTTAATATTCTGTTAAGTCATCTCCGTAGCCACGGGTATTTAAAGAGCTTGAAACCAATGATGATGAACGATTTCAATGATTCTTTGCTCCACATAAGAAGATCGAAGATAGAGAGGCTCATTTTGAGCTTTGAAATGCATTGATTGAACACTTATGGTAGAGGCACGGGAATAAAGAAATATAAATTTTAATATAATTTTTATTTGATGTATTTCATGTTTGATATATTTCATCTCTAATGTATTTTAATTTTTAATATTTATATTGGGAATAATTTTGAGTAATTATATTTTAGGACGCATAATTTATTAGACTCATTTTTATAAATAATAAAAAATTTAAAATTTAAAATTTAAATTAACTAAAAAATAATTTAATATTTAGACTCATTTTTAGAAATAATAAAAAAATTTAAAATTTAAATTAACTTAAAAATAAAATTAATATTAGACTCATTTTAAAGGTATCGATGAGACCTTTCCAATGGTATTATTTTTGTTAAAAGCTGATAAGTAAAACTAATTATATACTCAGTTTAACTAACTAAATTATTTAATAAAGGATACAAATGGAATTAAAATTATTGAATATAATAATTATTGGACAATTTTGGTATTTTCAAAAGGCCAAAATGACAAATGGAGCTGGGCTCCATTTTCACGGTGGGGATCCAAATTTGGAGTCTCACTATTCCTAGCTTCAAATTTGGAGCTAGTTTTAGAGCCCCATTGGAGCTCAACCGGGCTCCAAATTCTAAATTTGAAGCTCGATTAGAGTTGTTTTAAGAGCATCTCGAACTGTGGCTCCACCGGGCTCCATATATATTAAAATAATAATATAATATATATATTATTATATTAGCTTATTTAAATTATTTAATAGGTCATCTTAGCGTTATTATTTTTTAATAAAAAATATATGGTTAGAAAACTCTCATCGAGATCTTTAAAATAATACTAATATTTAATAGTTTTAGAAGTAATTTTAAATTACTAATTTTTTTAATTAAACGCATTGAAATTACATTACACGAAATAAATATCCAAATAAGCATTACATGGTATTAACTAAAAATATCAAAATTACATTACATAAAATAAGCAGAAATTAACCGAACATAATAAAAATAATAGATGTTTAATATTTTGGTAAGTCATCTCCATCCATAGCCACCGACTCCGGTTCTAGTTTTATTTTTAATGTATTTTATATTTGATGTATTTCATATGTAATGTATTTTTTATTTAATATTTACATTGGGAATAATTTTGAGTAATTATATTTTATGACATATAATTTATTAGACTCATTGTTATAAATAATAATAAAATTTAAATTTAAATTAACTCAAAAATAATTTAATATTAGACTCATTTTAAAGGTGATGAGACCTTTCCAATGGTATTATTTTTGTTAAAAAATAATTAGTAAAACTAATTATATACTTAGTTTATCTAATTAAATTATTTAATAAAAAATATAAATAGAATTAAAATTATTGAATATAATAATTATTAGATAATTTTGATATTTCAAAAGGTTGAAATGACAAATGGAGCGGGGCTCCATTTTCATGGTGGGGCTCCAAATTTGGAGCCCCACTGTTGCTAGCTCCAAATTTAGAGCTAGCTTTAGAGCCTTATTGGAGCTCAACCGAGCTCCAAATTTAGTGATTCTTATACTTCGGAAATCTAAGTGGAGTATGCAGGTTACTCTTAATAAGAGGTCACCTATGTGAGTGTAAAGTAGGACATTTCTATGAGATGACTAGGTAAATCTCTAGAGCACTCAAAGAATTACCAAACACGTTTAGGGCCGAAATGGACACAACATATAGAACCGACTGTGTTGAAAAGAGCTGTGTGGGTATTATTGTCTTGGTTTATATAAAAACTGAACAGTTCAAGACATCATGTTCACTGGTTAGCGAATAAATTCAATAATACTTCACTATGGAAGGTTCAAAGCTAAAAACTACCTATCCTGATGCGGTAATTTTTTGTTGTACTATCGATCAAGTCTGTATTTCATATGCATTTTCAGTCAATTCATTCATATGGGGGATTGTTAGTAATTTCATGTATTTGACATAAACTTTTTATTAACTTTGAGCTAAGTTTTAAGGGGGCCCACACTATTAATGATGATTTAATGGTGGAATTAATTTAGCTCAAAAAGTATTTTATTGTCATATATTCACTTGGTCAAATCTATGAAGAGAAGTGAATAAGAATTACCTCTAAAGTGGGTATCATGGCTAAAAAAACTAAAAAAAAGTGAGTTTAGTACCATATTGGATATTTGAGAAATGTTAATATGGTATATAAGTAACAAGCTTCTTATGAGCTTTGGGCCTCAAAAGAGGTACCTATTTTATTGGTAAAGATTACTATGCAACTTAACTCACGCGCGCGTCGCCCGGCTCGGCTCGGTTCGATTCGGAACAGTTAATCAGTCAGTTAGTTGGGTTGAACCCAACCCGAAATGGTGCATTCATTCGGTGACCATTTGCATCTTTTCGTCGAGCCTGTTTAATTCTATAAATAGGTCAGTCTGCATACAGTTCGCATTCGAACAGTTGCTTCCTTTCGAGTGCAAGGCAGTCGTGGAGGACGAATTGGTCTTGAGGAAATAGTGTCCAACACTAGACTCGACTATTTAGAATTTTATATTATAATAACCTATAAGTTTATTTAGTTTATTTATTTTGATCGGATTTTTTGACACTTTGGAATCAAATTGTTACCGCCAACAATATCTTGGCCCAAAGATCTAAAGCCAGGTGTACAATGATCGATGCACATAAGGGAAAAAGCAGTACTAAGAGATTTATTTGTAATCTCTAAGAATATAATCCCAAATGCTTCTTTGTAAACTTTTTTCTATTGACAGTAAATCATAGATGTAGCCCGAATTTAGGTGAACTATGTAAATCTTTCATTGTGATGGTATTGTACTTTTTTATTATTATTCTTATTTAATTATTACGCAATGAACGTAAATTTTGAATATTTATTTGAAATTGATTTGTTTTTCTTTACAGTGTAAGCAGAATATTTATAAAAATTAATAAAAAAATTCAACAAAAAGACAGACTTTGAAGAGAACATTTACTTTACAGATAACATTTGAAGTAGTTGAAGAAAGATAGGATGTGGGAAAACAAATGGCAGTGCTTATATTTGGTCATACCTCTATGTGTAGCTATCAAGTTTCGTCCAGTTTTAAATATGTTTGCATCATAATTCTTTTCCTCGTCAAACTTAATTGTCAATATAGACTTGACAACGTTATCACGGATCTACTTTCCACCACTAAATCAAAACTAAACATTTAAATATCACGATATTTATTGCAAGAAGTCACTTTCTTTTGGCATATTTGCAAATAAACTTGGAAGATGTCATTCAATGGTCAATTCCAAGGTGAGCCTTCAATGAATTTAGTTACATTCAGTTCCATATATAATAGACTCTTTATATTCTCGTCTTAGTAGCTTAAACTTTTGAGTTAAATTTAATTTCAAAATTCATGTCAAAATCATATTTCTCTTAAATAATTAAATTATGAGACCGTTGCGTACACAACATAACAAAGTAACCAACAATATGAACAAGAGGATGAGCTTAACTTCAATTGATATATATTAACTGTCAAAAATCAATCAGCATACAAATAAACTAAAAATTGCAATCTAAGTGAGCGACAAATTAAAGATCGATCCCCTGAGAGGAGTGAAGAATTAAAGATATATGCAAATTAACAGAACTTCTAGGGATGGGGACTCACGTTCATTTCTTTTAGATCTCCGATGGATAAACGAGAGCCTCTAGACTTTTGAGCTAAACTGAGGAAGAAGTGATGAGCGAACTTGATAACAGCCAATGGGGGGAAGTCTCCTCCTTATAAAGAAACTAGGAATAGTTTGAGAAGGTTCGTGATAATAAATGTGAACCAAGCAATGTAATACACACTGACCGATGACTTGGTCTAAGAAGGAATAGTTCTTTAACTCCAAAGTCAAGTCGTCGGAGTGAATGGGAGATTTGGAGAGACGGTACTTAATTATTTTGAAGTAAACTCGTTAACTCTTCTCGGTTATGTTGTTATCTTAGCATGCATCTAAGTCCCTAATCACTTTGGAGTATAAATAGATTTGTTATCCAAAGCCATTAATTAGTCTAAGCACAATTCACTACCCGTAAATTTGATGGCCCAAGATGTGAAGTAAAGTTGCACCAACAGAGTCGTAATTAAATTGGCTACATACTTTTTCACACCAAAGGTTCTCTTGATGGTCATTAGTTAGTGCATCTCTCGTGATTAATTAAGCTAAAAGCAATTTTAATCTTAATAATGATCTTTTTGACTTGCCTAGAAGGAGACCAGAATTATTATTACTACCGCTAGCATTTCAGGGTCCCAATACTTATATTAGAGTATCTGCAATACTTATATTTTAATCTCAAACCAGTTTTAGTAAAAAGTGCTTCGTCTTTAATGTCAGCAGTTTATACACATAATTACAGCGTCACAATAACAAATAATAGTACTGAAAGAATATCCAAGTACTCACTCGTCTACTTTGATAGCAAATTAACCTATTTGTCGAATAAATTTGTAAAACAAACTACTTTGCCCAAAATCTAAAATAAAAATAAAATTAAAAAAACTGCCCATGTTCTTGGGATTGTGAAATAATGTCTAAAAACAAGCGAGCAAAATCTAGAAATATTAAGCCATGACCAACGAAATTAAAGAACAATGCCTTAGAACAATCCAACAATGTGTACATGTTACCTCTGGGAACATGCTGCAATATAGGAAGCAACTCTTGAGATATGTCGGTAGATCCTTGTAGCTTAGATATAGAACGTTTCTAAGATCTTCTAGGCTAGAATTCTGTTCCAACTCCCAATTAAACCGATGGTAGACTCGGCTCCACTCCGACTCTGTTTGCTGTCCTAATGATGACAGGAGTCTTCCTACTGACACAATAGCTAGTGGCAGTCCTTGACACTTGGCAAAATAATTTCACCATGCCTTCTCTCTCTCCAATCTCTCTGGTCGTTGTCTGTCGCCAGCTGCAGTGTCTCTCGTTTAGTCTCCACCTATCGTCTGCCCCGACTCCCAAGCAGGTGTATTGTGTAGTGCTTATCGGCCGTTGAATCTCTCCAATCGCCTCCATCCGCGGTGCCTCTCACCTCCGTCTCTGTCTGTCGTCTACCCCGAGAGTTCGTCAGCAGATCTCCTCACCATTTGCGCTTAGCCCCTCACCCTCGTTAGATCTCGTCCCCATCTATCCTAACCCTGACCACTGCTGCCTGCCTGCCCTAACCCCCGTTGCCTGCCGAGCCTTTATCACCGTCGCCGCTGCCATTGCTACTGCTTGTCTGCCACCTTCACCGCCGCCACTGAAGTTAAGATGGAGCATATGCCATTGAAGTTAAGGAGGCCTTCAATGAGCAGATGTGTGAGCTTCCATGTTGCCTACATTTTCTGTTATCTCAACACCCTATATTCTCATACTGACTAAAGCCATAATATAGTGACCACAGAAAGTTTCAATCCCTCTAATACTTTACAAAAAGTTTTAAGGAGTTTACCATATTTCAGCTAAATTTGTCTTGGATCTTCTAATTTGCGATTATAATTTTGTGATGTTTATTCTATTTCTCAATGTTGTCTGCAGGAACTGATTGATGATTTTCCACGACCACATCAAAAGAGGGGCACAAGAGGAGGACATATAACTGGAAATGGAAGAGCTATTGTTGGTGGTATTTCATACCCAGGGTACAGAATGATATGGAGATCCAAGTCCATCGACTTGAGCAAGAATCATACAATTCTGTTCTTTGATCATTTAAGGCTTAGCCAGATGGCATTACTTGGGTATACATCCCGCTTCATCTGAGCCAAATACTTTTGCTATACATTCTTTTTATTTCTTTTTCTAGTGTTAATCGTAAGTTGGCTTCCATTAATTTCTTTAGAAGAAGGAGAAGGAAGGTCTAATAATTGAACTTTGAAAGGAGCTGAGAGTATCTGATCAGGAATTGTATTTCTGATGTTGTATGAGTTTTGAGTTGAAAATATTTTTTTTTGTTTGTATGATACACCATTTAAGAGTTGAAACAAACTCCATTGTATAGACTTTTGTTATGATGAATTATTAGGATTATAATTTTGATGTTGTATGAGTTTTGAGTTAGAAATATATTATTTTATTTGTATTATACATTATCTATATGGAATAAGTTAGTAAATATTAAATTTTATATATGATTTATATTAAACAAGTTTGACGGATCGTGTTAGTGTTAACCCAACCCGTTTATTAATCGGGTTAGGCGAGTCGGGTCATGTTACTCGTTTGTTACTCGGGTCGTGTTCATTTCTACCAAATGCAACCCGTTTATTAATCAGATTATGTTCGTGTCAAGATAAAATTAACCCGACCCGAAACCGCTTAATCCGACCCGATTGCCACCCTAATCGGTGTAATCAATTGGCGGAAATTTTGTGTTGGTTTGTTAGTTTAGTTAACTCAGTTGATGGTATTGTTAGGGTGTCATTTGGACATTAAAATAAAAAACAAATGGATCTTTTACTAAATACAAGCAAACACAACAGGATGTGAAGCTATTCAAAAGGAACGCATATTTAATCCCTTTTCTAACATCACTATATACATTTCAGTCTTATTCTCCATAATTTACAATGGATTTGTTTAGGCCCAAACTCAAAGATGAGGAAGAAAAATCGTGGACATGTTTAGGCCCTTATCTTCTTTTGTGATAGTGCAGCTGCTAGTAAAATGGACAACGACTTGATGACATTAACAGCATGCAGTTTTAGATAAAAGAATCTCAGACTTTAGACTTTGACTCAGTATCCTAAGTAGATCCATTTTAATTTATGGCCTCCACGTTGGACTACTTCCTTGGTATTATTAGATAATTAATATCAATCAAATCAAATATTGTTCTTGTAGAGATAGCGCTATTTATAGTTATACATTTCTCTTGCTTATCATAAGAGTTACTAAGAATTTGTTAGAGTTCTATAGTCACTAACACCACGACAACACTCGTTTAAGTGAAACTTCAATAAATGTCTATAACAAAACTCACTCTAAAAGTATAATAATTACATCAGACTTATTTAGAGATAAACTCAACTGAAGCTATCACATAAAGCACTTCACCGTAAGAATAGAAAAAATAATTAGTTCTATTCACTATGTCTGTGGATACCTTGGTTTTTACCCAACTTTATTTTTAGATAAATCTACTCCGGAACAATTTATATTAGACCAGTCAAGCCGTCCAATGAATGAATGTTCATTTTTCTTTGCAAGTCCAGAATGTTAAAAGAGCCTTGTTTCTTTTGGTGGAACAAGATTTATTAGAAGAAAGGAAGAAGAAAGAAGAAAGGAAGAAGAAAGAAGGAAGAAGAAGAAGAAAAGAGAAGAGAAGAAGAGAAGAAAGAGAGGAGGGGAGGGAGGTGCGGACCCGGGCCGGCGGCTCGGCTCCGACGGGCCCGAGCCCAAGGTAAGAGAGAGAGAGAGAGAGAGAGAGAGAGAGAGAGAGAGAGAGAGAGAGAGAGAGAGAGAGAGAGAGAGAGAGAGAGAGAGAGAGAGAGAGAGAGAGAGAGAGAGAGAGAGAGAGAGAGAGAGAGAGAGAGAGAGAGAGAGGAGAAGAGATATTTAGAGGGGGAGAGAGAGAGAGAGAGAGAGAGAAGAGAGAGAGAGAGAGAGAGAGAGAGAGAGAGAGGAGAAGAGATATTTAGAGGGGGAGAGAGAGAGAGAAAGAGGCGGTTGAAGGGGTTTTTGGCGGCGGCTGCGGCGGTGCTGGGGCCCGCCGGGGGTGCATGGCACCCCCACGCCATGCCCAGCTGCATGGGCACAAGGCCAGCCACAGTGTGGCCGGCCACGTCGTGCCCATGTAGAATTTTTTTTTTTTTTAGGTTGGGTTATTACATGGTCGGCATGCATCATGTGTTATATTTGAGAGAAAGTTATGATGATAGTATGACATTGAGATTTGTTTACTCATTGTCGAGGATTATATACTTTTATTAATTGTGACATGTTATCTAACTTTTATTTATATATATTATTAAGAAGCCGCTTAGTGAGGACTCTGAAGACTGGGTACCATTTTCGCCGTGTCAATCTATTTTAAAATTTGATTACTATTTGGGTTTTCATGTTTTCTTCGAATTTTATCCTAGAGATTCACGGCCATCATGTTTCCGAATCGGGGCGTGACAGTTTCTAAGATGGTGAAACGAATCAAATTTAAGTTAGTTAGCAACGAGATTCTCTGTGTCAGTTTATTCGTGGCATTACTGTGCTTATGTAAACAAAATCAAGTTGTCAAGTTCCTCTACCATCTTTCGGGGATTTTGCCCTCTACCCTTATGAATCTTTCTGAGCTTACTTCTTTCGTTAATTCTTTGTATGTCTTTGAGTTTGATACCTTATACTTATTAATGTGCCGTCGTGTCAAAGAACGGTCGCTCTACCTCCCTTAGAAATCTTCATAAAAGAAAGGAATTTGTACCTAGACCTACTCCAAATTTAAAAAAAAAACACCAAACGGTTCTTTTCATCGTCTTCTAATGCAATTGAATCAAGTAAAGTAACATGAATACATTCATGTTCATAATTAAGAAAACTAAATTTATCATATGCAAGAGTTTTTTGGCGTAATTCCAAGATGAACGAAAACCCTTTATAGTTTCTCTTTTGGTACGTATGGTAATTGTATTCGTGCATGAATCAACAAGTTAAGTGTATCAATCATCTCCTCGCAAAACCCTGTTACATCATTATGAAGTGATGACAAAGCATAGAAACAATGTCTAGAAACAACCCAACAAAGTCTAGCAACATTAAGCCATGACAAACGCATTAATTTCGCAATGTCTAGGAACAATCCAACTACGTTTACAAATTACAAGCCACAACCAAGAAAAGTTGAAAAACAATGTTCAGAAACAAGCTAACGTTCTCCATAAATTACAAGCCATAAACAATCCAGAAACAAAACAAACAACATCATTTATTCGCAACCTGCAATCCGAAAGAGGAAAATGCAGAAAGAAAAGCAAGCCCAAAGCAATAGGATTTCCCCCATTGAAGAGAAAATCATGACAGCGAACAAGTAACAGATGATACACATGTTGTAATAGGCACTCGAGCTCTCCAGCACCATACTAGGCTGTGGCAACGAAAGGTGAAGTAGGCTTGAAGTACCAGAGTGACTTATTGGCGTCTAAGCAGAACATGAAAGAAGGGAAAGATGAAATAACAATCACACACGAGCCACCAACGATGATGAGGTCCTTTTTTTGTTTTTGTTTTTGTTTTTTCTTTCTTGAAAACATAAAGAGCCACCTTATTAACTCAAATAATTGAAGATATGTTGACCAATAGATGCCCTGGTCCTTGAGATGAGAGGTCCTGCAAACCAAATAATTGCCATCCTATCAGCTATTAAGAGCAGAAATGAGATCAAGATGTACAATTTTCACTTTTACCTACATGTAAACTGTTGTGTTCTATATCAATAAATGAATTCAATAAACAAAATCTAGTGGGGAAGAGTAAATTCATCCATAGGGAAAAGAAAGTGCGTGAATGGTGAACGAAATATTTGAATGTAATTCTGAAAAAAAGAAGTGCAGGTATTATTACTTATTAGTCATACAACAGTTGTTAAAAATAGAGAACTCGAGGCAGAAAATAAGCAGCAGTACTAAGACAAAATTATTTTTCGTCACTATATATATATGTGTGTATATATATATATAGTTTCCATTCCAACCTACTCTGTTAACACTTAACAGAGATGGAAATAATTAATGCCAAGGATATTTGTTTCGCATTTTATTTTCAGAGATAGTAGCTAAACAGAAATAACAGAGGATAACAATTTATCAAAGGAAAAATGAAAAACAAAGATCAAATATCAAACAGTGGCAGGTTAAATCTGAAGCAGTATACCGATTATGATTAATAAACATACCCCTTTCAAATAATCAGTCGATATAGATATTGGCAATGTGCTGAAGCTTGCCCCGTACTTCGCTTTCTTGCAGCCTTGCTTTCAACTGAGAGTGCGACTCAGAGAAGTTCAGAAACTGGAGAGATGTGAGGAACTCAATGCCCTGTGGTACTTCTTTTAGCTCTCCTAGGCCTTTTAAAACAAGGGTGTGCAGGCGTACCATGGTTCCCTTCTCCATCTTCACTTGATTGACACAACCAATGTTTTCAATAATAAGAGATTGTAGATTTGGGAACCATCCATCACGAAACACCAACTGCTGGTCCCCCTGGTAAAGATCTAGAAAGATATATTTCATCTTTTCCGATAAACGAGAGGAATCTTCCTTGGGAATATTACCACCTTTTAGTTGTAACTCCCTAAGAGAATGTAGATTTGGGAGCCATCCATCACAAAACAGCAACTCCCGTCCAAGGGTCAGATTATCGTATTTATTACCGTTTATAAATAAAACCAATCGAGAGAGGAGGCGCATTTGCGATAAAGAGGCAGACAGATGCATAAAGTGGTAGTCTTTTAACTCGAAGATAGCCAAACTTCTTAGTTGAGTCAGATTTTTCAATCCTTTTACTAGATCCCTGCTAGCTTTCACGCCCTTGAGAGTCTGCAATACTTTAATATTCCACAAACCTTTTGGTGCTTCTAGGGGTGTAGAAGTTCCGGACCCATCTTTCACCTCCATAACGTTCAGGTATCTCAGCTTCTCGAGCTTCACTATCCCATGTGGCAATTCTTTTATCATACTTCCATAGAGATCCAACGTCTCCAGGTTGGAGAGCTTCTCGATAGATTTCGGGAGGGATTCCACTTTTGAATTCCTGAGACTTAAGTAGCGAAGATTGAACAAGTCCACAATCACATCGGGTAAGGTCTTCAACGCGGCTCCATCCAGATCTAGCACTGCAAGATATTTAGATTTAGATAAATTGGGTGAGAGAAACGAAGAGGAGAGTGTACTGCAGTGCAATGCTAGGAAAGTTCGAAGCAACGGCATATATATGCTTGATAACACATCTTCGCTGCAATTGTGTACTGCCAGACGACGGACATCGCCGTCTACCTTTAACTTTGCACTGTTGTTGTAGACTACTGCATGAAATGTTGCCTTTGCAGACACGACGAGAGTCAACTCACGCATAAGGTGATGCATCCGAAACCTCCTCTTATTATTCATTTCTACAACTTGTAGCATGCTCCGCTTGATTAGCTCGTTGAGATGGTCCTCCGCAACTTCCTCCAGTGTGTTGGATCCCCTTTCTAGTACAAACCCCTCTGCTATCCATAACCTGATTAGCCTCTTTTTAGATAACAAATAGTCCTCTGGGAACATGCTGCAATATAGGAAGCAACTCTTGAGATATGTCGGTAGATCCTTGTAGCTTAGATATAGAACGTTTCTAAGATCTTCTAGGCTAGAATTCTGTTCCAACTCCCAATTAAACCGATGGTAGACTCGGCTCCACTTCGACTCTGTTTGCTGTCCTAATGATGACAGGAGTCTTCCTACTGACACAATAGCTAGTGGCAGTCCTTGACACTTGGTCACAAATTCCTTAGCACACTTGTCAATCTCCGAAGGGCATACATGATCTCGAAACATCCGTTTACAGAAGAGATCCCATGCCTCCTCGTCACCTAAAGGCTTGAGTTGGAGCTTACATCGATCATGTGCAAGTGATGCTACACCATCAATTCTAGTCGTGATAATAATTCTGCTTCGTTTGTCATTATCAACAAGGCAATCACATAGATCATGAAATGCTTTCGGATTCCAGACATCATCCAATATAATTAGATATCTTTTGTGTTCTAGAAATATTCTCAGTATCTCTTTTAGTTTTATGGCGTCCATGCTTTGAATGTCATCTGGAACTCTGTCTCCTTCCCCATATAATTTCTTTATTAGTATTCTTAAGATGTCATCAATTTTGTACGACTGTGAGATAGAAACCCAAGCATGGCAGCCAAAATTTTGAGACTCTCTCTTATATACATTGGTGACTAGAGTTGTTTTCCCTAGCCCTCCCATACCCCATACTGAGACTATAGAGAAAGCACATTCCTCAGATTGTAACAATCTAACCAGTATTTCTCTGTCATTCTCAATTCCCACAAGCTCTTTTTCATCCAGGATATGACAAGCTCTGTCGCTAGTGTTATTTATCACTTGACGTGGCATCTGGACCCATTGGTCTTTCCGATTTGATAGCTTTGTAACCTCCTCCTCTATATTTTTCAACTGAGTAACAATACCCGTCAAGGCAATGGAAGTTCGGCACTTATCTATTAGCAATCTGGTAATATCACCAAATTTATATCCTTGTTGCTGAGATAGAATATGGATATATTCGTCGACCAAGTCCTGAGTACCATATGCCAGCTTCGATACCTGTGCTATCCAAGCTTCTAGGAGTGGATTGTCGCCCTTTGTCATGTCTAGCTGGTCACGGAAACACTGTATTGCCAAAAGTTCGTTCTTTATGCTACTCAATCGATTTTCAATGTCTTGCAATACTGGACCTTGTTTTGCTTGTTTAAATTGTTCTCCTTGCAGCGCTAGCTGTGTTAATGCAACAGCTAAACTAGCAGTAGATACAGCAACTGCAGTAGCTTCCATTTTTTATGTTCTTCACTTGATTTACTTGGCTTTGTAATTCTTTTCTCTTGCTCTCCTCGTCGATCTACTGGCCCGGAGAAAACCCTGGCCACCAAGTCATGCATTTATATTCATCTAAGCACTGCAGATGTAATCTCGATCATATATTGCACAACATTTCCGTCAGTATTATATATGCAATGCAGGTATTAGAATGAGCACTAAAGAATTTAGGTATTAAGACCAAACAATTGGTTCGACAGATGCACATAGCAAAAGACGAAACCGGACTATTCAGGTATTAGTATTTTACAAGGAACATATACTGTAAATTTATTTTAAATAGAATAATATTTTCTTTATAACTCATATTTTTTTTCAAAGATTATTTGAAGTTATTTACTTCTTGATCTTCCGAAGGATTTGGTAATTTTCTATTTTGATAACCGTGTGCAGCCTATACGGTACATAAATTAATTGGCCGCCATAGTTGACTATTGTGGTTCTTCCTCAAAAAAGATAGCAGCCTCATGATGTGACTCGTCTTTACCGGGAAACTAATATGTATCCAGCCAGTATCACGAGTTAAAAGGGGCTCTGTGATGCAAAATGACGCTTGACTGGATGTGCAACTTCGCTTAGGCTTATCGTCTAACTAAGGTCTAAGGGTGAAAATGAGTATGGAGTAAATCCAATCAGATTTCATATCCTAATACCTAACTATGAATATATTGCTATCCATATAATTTTAAAATAGGTTTATATATATATATATATACACACACACACACATAGGGTGTAAAACAAATGGGCCCCTTTTTTTGAAATTACAAGCAAACACAACAGGATGTCAAGCTACCCAAAAGGAATGCGTATTTAATCCCTTTTCTAACATGACTATATACATTGTAGTCTTGTTCTCCACAATTTACAATGGATTTGTTTAGGCCCAAACTCAAAGATGAGGAAGGAAAAGTATGAAAATGTTTAAGCATTTATCTTCTTTTATGATAGCGGAACTGCTAGTAAAATGGACAACGACTTGATAACAATAACAGCATCCAGTTTTACATATAAAAATCTCAAACTGTTGACTTTGCCTCAGTATCCTAAATCAATCTATTTCATTTATCATCTCCACGTTGGACTACTTCCTACATATCAGATAATTAATATCAATCAAATCAAACGATTTCCTTTTTGCTCAATCCTAACTTGGCATTCCAAGGACGTTCGAACTCGTGAAAAATATTCAAATTGATAGAAACTCAAAAAAAAAAAAAAAAAAAAAAGAGTGTTTGAATACACTCAGGCAGCCATTTGAATACCCCGTGAGATTTCTCCTCCATAAGTCACATCTATAAATATCATTATGATGATTTTTAGGCTTAAGAGAGATAGAAAGAAGAGAGAGCTTTTGAGAAGAAATAGATTTGGAAACACTTGTATTTATATATTTACTAGTGGATTAAAGTTTTTTATTGCCCGTGGATATAGTCACATTACGATTTTTTTATACTATTTATCAATACTAAATATCTTTCGGTTTGAATTTGTTCGTATTAGATTGAGGACTAATGGTGAATAACGCATGCCTTGAACCGAGTCCTATATATTTATCTTCTATAATCATGCATACAATATGAGGAGTATTTTGTTCTCATGAGAGGTAATGTTATTTATAGTCTAGCACTATTTATAGTCATGTACTTGACTTGATTTTCATGAAAATTAGTAAGGATTCATCCGGAGTACTATAGTTGCATCATCACGACAACTCTCACTTAGGTGCAATTTTAGAAAGATGTCTATAACAGAAC
Organism: Typha angustifolia; assembly: GCF_048772165.1. Taxonomy (NCBI): domain Eukaryota; kingdom Viridiplantae; phylum Streptophyta; class Magnoliopsida; order Poales; family Typhaceae; genus Typha; species Typha angustifolia. The sequence continues at coordinate 22,457,894 of NC_133253.1, forward strand.
ACACATCTCATAAAACAAATAACTTCATCAAACTTTTAGATATAAACTCAACTTGGGTTGTCACATAGAGTACTTCATCATAGGGATAAAAAAAATAATTAGTGTTCTTCACTACGTTTGTCAATAGCTTTGTTTCTACACAACTTTATTTCTAAATAAATCTAATTATTGTTAGGTTTTATGATTGGCAAATTTATACTTTCTCTAGTTTTTATTGTGTAAGTTGTGGCATAATGTCATATAGTTTGGAAGATAAATAGAGTTGTGCGACAAAGATTGAAGTTCGTGTGAAACTTGTTTGAAGCTCGTTTGAAGCGTATTTGAAGCTTGTTTGATCGAAACTTGTTCAAACAAGTTTGAATGAAACTTACCCGAGAGATTAGAAGATAAATCTTAGTTTGTTTGAAGTTTGTGGGAAATAACAATCATGGGAAGCGGTCCATCGAGGGGGAGTCAAACAAAACATCAAGAGGATTGTGGGAAATAACAATCGAGTTGTAAGTGTTATGTAACTGCTATTTTTATAGTGCTTGGTTTGATCTCATAGAAGAGATTCGTGATTTTTTACCCTTGGTTAATAAGGGGTTTTTCTACGTTAAAATTATTGTGTTTGTTTGTGCCTTGTGTTTCATATTTTGGTTGTCTCTTATCATTCTAAGTGAAATAGATCTTTTAAAGATAATTAAATATTTTCAATTAGTATCAGAGCAGGTCACCCTAGGATTAATCACTTTCATTTTGATTAAAAAGGGTGAGATCTTATTTTTGTACTATTTTGCTTAGATTAGATTTATTGTTTGTGAACTCTACTTGTATTGCATACAAGGTATTTGTGTTTATTCCTTATAGAGTTCTTTGATTAGACTTGTTGATTGTGAACTCTAGTTGTGTTGTACACAAGGTGTTTGTGTTTAATCCCTATAAAGTTCTTTATCATTTTTTATCTTTGAAGTGATCCCATTCTCTTTCATTTGTTAGAAGATGAAACTTCCTAGAGAAGAATTATCTATTATTAGACCTCCTCTGTTCGATGGATCAAACTATCTATACTAGAAAGCTAGGATGGGAGGGTTTTTTTAAATCAATTGATGAACGTGTTTGGCTTTCTATTTTTCATGGTTTTAAATGTCCTAGTATTATTGATAGAAAGAGAAATGTTATTGAAAAACTAATTGCTCAGTGAGATAAGGTAGATTATAAAAATTCTGGATGGAATAGCAAGGCAATTAATACCATATTTAATGGAGTCACTTCCGACGAGTTTCATCGGATTTGCATTTGTGAGGTAGCAAAGGATGCGTAGGATATTCTTGAGACTACCCATGAGGGGCTATCACTGTTAAACTCTCAAAGCTTCAGATGCTAACTACTTAGTTTGAGACCCTCAGCATGGAGGAGAATGAAATTTTTGATGAATTTTATGCCAAGTTATCTGATATTGTTAATTTTAATTTTAATCTTGGTGAGAGAATACCCGAGAGTAACATTGTCAGAAAAATTCTTAGGTCTCTTTCTGAGCGATTTCAAGCTAAAGTGATTGCTATAGAAGAGAGTAAAGATGTTGACTCTCTTAGAGTTGACCTTATAGGTAACCTTCAAATTTATGAGGCCACTTTCCGGCCCCTCAAAAAGGGTAAAGGAATTGCTTTGTCATCCATCAAAATGGACGATGATGATGTGTCTAGATGAGGATATTGACCCTGAGACGATTGAGCTCATGAAAAAATTTAAAAATTTATGTAGAAGTTCAAAAGGTGCCACGAGTAAAAAGCTCAAGGCCAAAATCCTAGAGAATAACAAAAATTCTAATGCTTTCTCCACTATGCTCAAAGTCTAAGAGCAAAAATCAAGAGAGAAGTGTCAAATATTATGAGTATCAGGGCTATGGTCATATTGCTAAAGAATGTGCAAATCGTAGGAAAAATGATAAAGTTTTACAACCCACATGGGATGATACTGATGAATCTGAGGATGATGATCCTAAACCCAATAAAGAAAAGTTTCTTACTTTTACTGTGATTCGTTGCTATCCACTAATAGTTCTTGAGAGATATTTAGTGCAAGTGAACGAAGTGAAAATGATTATAATGATGATGGAGAGATGAACATCCAAACCGCCTATGATGAACTATTTAGAGAATCCTACAAGCTTAAGAGAGCCAATATAAAGCTTCTCTGAAAACTTAAAGTAGTGACAGATAAAGAAATCAAGATAGTGAAGCAACATAAATACATGATGAATGACCGGAAGGAGGAGAAAATAAACTTCAAGGTAAATTGAGTAACTCTCTCTCTATTTCTCAAACTTTAACTTCTAAAAATTATTTACTACTCGATAAAATTAAGTTTTTAGAAGTTAATCTATATGAGCAAATAACCTTACGAGAAAATTTAGTTGAAAAAATATAGTTTCTTGAGTCTGAATTACAAAATGCTAAGAGTACCTTTAATAAATTTGATGTAGGTTCAAAAAATTTGAGCCAACTACGTGGAGCTCAAAATGAAAGGATGACGAAGCAAGGGGTTGGATATAAAGGTGAAACATCAATTTCATTATCTACAAGAAAGCCCTATAACGTATCTCTGTTTTCTTACTTTGTAAAATCCACTTGTGATATGTATGTCCCTTATAAAAATAATGTTACAATTGCTAAACATGATTGTGTGAAATATGATATACCTAGGAATGATCATGAAGTTAAATCTTTTGTTCTTATTTGTCATCGGTGTGGTATCAAAGGTCATATTATATCTCATTGTCATTTGAGTTATTGACAACCTTTTGAATTAGACAAACCACAATGTTCCTAGGTATAATAACTTGCATATTCACAATAGATTTAGCATTTTGAATGATACTTTTGTCTGTCTTGACTGTTTGTATGTCTCCATATCTAAGAATTTGCATAAATCATATAAGAACAATGTGAAAGCGAAAGTAAGAAAATTTTGGGTGAGAAAAAGTGATCTCATAACATCCCTTTGTGTTCTTAAGTAATCCACTCTTTGATTACTTTGGCTAGAGGGCATTTCTTGTTTGATTTATTTATCCTAGTCATGACTTGTACATATTTTATCTTTGCATTTTTTTTGTTTGTTTAATTTCAAGTCCTTCTGATCGTTGAAATTTGATTGTCACATTTGTTTTGACTGGACTTGTCATTTTTTTTTGTTTGATATTTTATCAATATTTTATTGATTTTAGTATGTCTCTTTTTAGTTATATTTCTTTTTCAATTATACTCTTTCTTTTTGGTTGCACCATAAAAAAATGTCAAAAAAAATGAAAAAGAAAATTCTCAAAACAAAAAAAACATTTTAAATGTGTTTTGTGATATCTTGGATTGGTAAAGACTATAATTTGAATAATAGAGTCACCTATCATATTTTGACTCTTGATCTTAGTGAACCTCTTGAGAATATTACATATTTGCCTTATGATGAGATAATTCAATATTTGGCATTGCATGTTGATATGAGTGTACACTAGTTTGAGTAATCATTAACTAGATTTTTTTTAAGTCTTTAATCCTTTATGTCTAGTGGGTCACATTGGTTTCTTTTGATCATGCTAATTTGATCAATAATCTAGTTACACTTTCTTTTAGTTTTTATTTGAAAATATCGATGGAAAGGTCTACCATTGTGGTTTAGTGTGAAAGCCGCACATGAGTTTACAAGAAAAATCTGATCTCATTCAAATTATCACACAAAAAAAAAAATCATGTTATTGAAAAAAATGGAAAAGATTCAAGGTTAGAGCTATCTTACCTCAGGAGTGTGAAAGACATCATTGCATGAGTAATGCTTTTATGTTATAGGTTGGTTTAACTGTTATCTTTGATCTTTAGATTTTCTTTTTGGATCTTGTTTGAAATAAGCTCTAGTGATTGGAACTTAAGCTGTATATATATATATTTCATTTTGTTAAGTTCTTGATTGAAATCCCTCACATTTGTTTAATATGTTAATACTTGAGTAGTTATCATCTTTGATCATAATTGAAACCAAATATTAGGAATCTCTTTACACATCTTATATATGCCTTTTGCCAATACATAGTTCATTTTGACGTGTTTTTATTATTTGACTTGGCCAATTGGGAATTTGCTTTTTATTTAAATTTGTCGTGCTGCCATTATCTTGGAAGTTCTGTGTATAGATTTGTTTAAGAGGGAGAATTACTTTGAAGGGGAGAAATGACTTTGATACATTAGAATTTTGATGTGGATCTTGGATTTGTGATAGTTTTACAAATCATTTGTTTCGTGTTTGCAATGACTTGGTTTGACAAATTTATTCTATTGCTTGATATTCAGAGTATATTTTTCATAACATCTTTGTAATGGTTTGTCAACTTGTGACAAAAAGAGGGAGAGCTATTTAGTTATGTGCTTCATCCTATTCTCTATTGCTTCTTATAGTATAATATCTATGCTTTATCCTTTATATATGTGAGACATATTTGTATATCATTGATATATTTATCATATTATATGTTTGACTATATTTATATGCATATTTTGACATTAATATGTTTGACATCATTATTTCTATTACATCTTCATACTTACATGCACGTGGTATAGAATGTTATGTTTCCAATTTTGTAGATTTTTCTAAAGAATGTCATTATGCTCAGCTCTATTAAGAGGTTGTATTTTTAGATAAACTTGTATCTAGGAAACTTTGTTTTTGTCACAAAATTGCCAAAGGGGAGTTTGTTTGATACGAACCCTCTTTTGGTGCTATGGCTCTGATACCAGCTTGTTACGATCCTTCCTCGGCTATAGGCTCTGATACCAGATTGTTACGATCCTTCCTCGGCTATAGGCTCTGATTCAAGATTAATACGATCTTGCACGGAACTTTAAGATCAGATCCCGAAATATCCCGCCGTTGGATCGCTGTGAAATTTTGATATGTTGTAGGCCCGGAAAAGAGCTTTCCAACGGATCTAGTTTGAGGCGAATCGGAGTTGGGGATCTCGAGATATCGTTCGTTTCGTGGACGAACATCAGGATACTCTGTTTTTGGATTCCGTGGATGAAGGCACGAAATCCTGGGTAATGGTGGATTGTGGAGGGCCGGTGTTGATGGGGTGGCACCGGTGTAAAAGTGATGGTGGAAGGGTTATGGATGATGGAAAGGTTAGTGATAGCGATGGATAAATTGGAAGAAGGGGGAGAAGAGGGCCACTCCTAAGGGACTAGGGTGATTGGCCTGTCGAGGGAGATTAGAAGCGGCGTCGCCGGGGAGATTGAGGGAACGGGAGCGAAGAAGATGAAGGAGGCAAGGCAAACTCAATTCTCAATATTCAATAATAATTTTGGTTGCCCTACACATACTTTTATAGGCTAACCAACAACTCAATCTTATCCTAAAACACAATCTTATCCTAAAACACAATCTTATCCTAAAACTCAATCTTATCCTAAAACTCAATCTTATCCTAAAACTCAATCCAAACTCGAGACGATGTCGGTGAAGTCCGAATCGTATCAATCCACCACGCTTCCGCAACCTTGTCCTCAAGGTTTGAAATTTGGGAAGCGATCCATGATGTCTGCCTCTAGCTCCCATGTAGGCTCGTCAGTAGGTTTGCCCAACCACTCAATCAGCACTTCAGTCTCTAATCTGGATCCTTGGCGTCTTCTCCTACGACTTAGGACTCGAACCGGCTCAGTGGAGCCATCTTCCTCCATTGGTTCGGGTAAGGTCGAACCCACTACATGGTTAGGCCCGATCTGGGCCTTCAATGCCGAGACATGGAAGACGGGATGTATCCTGGTTCCTTCAGGTAGGTCCAATCGGTAAGCTACTGGACCGATTCGTTGTAGCACTCGGTACGGACCATAGTACTTGTATCCCAACTTTTGGTTCAAAATGGGTCTCAATGTGGATTGTCGATACGGTTGAGCTCGAACGAACACCAATTGATCCACCTCAAATTCTCGCTCACGTCGGCCTTTGTCATGCGTTTGCTTCATGCGGTTTTGTGCTGTGGCTAGGTGAGTCTTGAGCCGTCTCAATGTTTCATCTCGATCAGCAAGCTCCAAGTCAAGCTCAGTCCTATCCGTCGCTGCGAGTCTATCGTAGGCACGCAAGACAGGGGGAGTGCGCCCATAAACCGCCTCAAATGGGGTCATGCCAATGCTTGAGTGATGAGCGGTATTGTATGACCACTCAGCCCAGGGAAGAAATTTGACCCAATCCTTTGGTCGATCCGCCACAAAGCATCGCAAGTATTGCTCTAGTCCACGATTCACCACCTCGGTTTGGCCATCCGTCTCGGGGTGATAAGCTGAACTAAGATTGATTTGAGTCCCTTGCAATCTGAAGAACTCGGACCAAAACTCACTTATGAAGATGCGATCCCGGTCTGACACGATCGTCCTTGGCATCCCATGCAAGCGTGCCACTTCCCGAACAAAAATTTCAGCAACCCTTTTTGCTGAAAACGGGTGAGACAATGTTATGAAATGTGCATACTTGCTCAGTCTATCCACCACAACAAACACCACCGATTGTCCTCGAACTTCCGGCAGCCCCTCGATGAAGTCCATGGAGATATCCTCCCAAATACGCTCTGGTATCGGTAGTGGTTGCAGTAGCCCGCTAGGCTTGAATGCCTCCGATTTGGCTCGTTGGCAGATTTGACATTCACGCACATACTTCTTCACGTCCGTCTTCATCCCAGTCCAAGTACAGTTTTGGGCCAGCCGCTTGTAAGTACGTAATACCCCTTCATGACCTGCTATAGGAGTATCATGGAAGTGTGCCATCAATAGCCTCCGTAGCTCTTCGTTTCGGGGTACCTTGATTCGCCCGTGCTCTAGTACTAACCCATTGCGCTCCTCGTGCTCGGGGTTGCTTGAGGGGTTCGCTCTCAACTCCTCCATGAGTCGGACCAGATCACTATCCTCTGCACTGGCTCTTCGTAGATCTGAAAAGAAAGGAAAAGTGGGTGCCGAGAAAGAAGCGAGCTCCCTTTCTTTTGAAAGTTCAAGCAGCGGTTTACTTCCATCCAACAACACTCTCTGATCATCTCTCCAAAAGGTCAATGTGAGGCTTATAAAATCAAAGGTCACGGGCCCCAAGCTCCGAAGCCATTGGGTCCCTAAAACAATATCGGCACCTTGCAAGGCCAATGGATAAAGATCCAATGTGAAAATTTGGCCTTGCACCTTCAATTCTGCACCTCTACAAATAGAATCTGCTCGCAAAGTTGTGCCATCTCCAATCGTCACATCGAACCCTTCCGTGGGTTCCGACTCGAGCCCAATCTTCCTAAGGAGCCTCTTGTCAATGAAGTTGTGGGTGGACCCGGTGTCAATCAAGATTCTCACTGTGGTCTTCTTGACTACACCGTTCACCCGCAATGTCTTTGGCGCAGCTGTCCCCGAATAGGCGTGGAGGGAGATTTTGGCCATCGTGTCCTCCGCGTGATGTTGCTCCTCAACTTCTTCTCCTCGATGTCCAGCCACATCTGCACTTTCAGCTGCCATGGGTGGAAGATCGTGGCCTTCTCCTTTGAGTGGTAGCTTGGCAGGGAGCTGCAACGTCATCGCTGGTGATGAAGCTGTCGTGGTCGACTGTCGATTGACCGAGGAGAATGGTAGAAGATCGCTGGAGGCCATATGCGATTTCTTCTTAGTTGCCGACTCACTATGGTTGCAAAGGGAGCTAGTGAAAGGCGGCCCAAGTGTCGAAATTCGCGATTTCGGATCATCTCCTTCACCACCGATGAGGATTCCTGATGAGGGATATCCAGCGACCAGGTGTGGGGTAGCCAGCACTTCGCGGTTTGTCGACGAGGTCTCCGGTGCATGGGAAGATGTGGAGGTTCCGAGGGCTGCTACAATGGTTGAGGATCTCATTGTAGCCGGTGGCAGTTCGTTGCGGCTGACCATGGGTCGAGGTGTAGAATCTCGATCTTGCCGGATAGCCGAACTTTCCCCTATTTTTGTGATGAACGGGGAGGCCGTGGAGGATGTTGGGTATGTTGTGGAGGGTTCCCAATGCTGTCTTGTGATTGCCTTGCTTGTTGAAAAAGGTTTCGTCCATGCCCGTATTTCCTGCATCATCTCCATCATTATTTGCTTGTTGATGGCAATCTGTTTGGAAATAGACCCCAACATGGATAGAACGCTAGGTTCTTCCGTATTCCTATTAGATCGAGTGATCGTCATTGGAAGCGCTTGTTCGAGGAACGGTGGCTCTGATACCAGCTTGATACGAACCCTCTTTTGGTGCTATGGCTCTGATACCAGCTTGTTACGATCCTTCCTCGGCTATAGGCTCTGATACCAGATTGTTACGATCCTTCCTCGGCTATAGGCTCTGATTCAAGATTAATACGATCTTGCACGGAACTTTAAGATCAGATCCCGAAATATCCCGCCGTTGGATCGCTGTGAAATTTTGATATGTTGTAGGCCCGGAAAAGAGCTTTCCAACGGATCTAGTTTGAGGCGAATCGGAGTTGGGGATCTCGAGATATCGTTCGTTTCGTGGACGAACATCAGGATACTCTGTTTTTGGATTCCGTGGATGAAGGCACGAAATCCTGGGTAATGGTGGATTGTGGAGGGCCGGTGTTGATGGGGTGGCACCGGTGTAAAAGTGATGGTGGAAGGGTTATGGATGATGGAAAGGTTAGGGATAGCGATGGATAAATTGGAAGAAGGGGGAGAAGAGGGCCACTCCTAAGGGACTAGGGTGATTGGCCTGTCGAGGGAGATTAGAAGCGGCGTCGCCGGGGAGATTGAGGGAACGGGAGCGAAGAAGATGAAGGAGGCAAGGCAAACTCAATTCTCAATATTCAATAATAATTTTGGTTGCCCTACACATACTTTTATAGGCTAACCAACAACTCAATCTTATCCTAAAACACAATCTTATCCTAAAACACAATCTTATCCTAAAACTCAATCTTATCCTAAAACTCAATCTTATCCTAAAACTCAATCCAAACTCGAGACGATGTCGGTGAAGTCCGAATCGTATCATTGTTAGGTTTTATAATTGGCAAATTGGTTACTAGGCAAAGTTAGTTACAATGTATTTTCTCTAATTTTTATTGTAAGAACTGTGGCATAATGTCTTATGGAGTTTGGAAGATAAATGAAGCTGTGCGACAAAAATTGAAGTTCGTGTGAAGCTTGTTCGAAATTCATTCAAAGCTTTTGAAGAAAGGCGCGAGAGAGAGCTGATACTCCCCTCTTCCACAATTAGGTGAAGACCTTGAGGGCCGTCCACCTCACGTCAACCTTCCACTTCCCTTCCCTCGATAGGTCCCAGGTGGGCGAACGAGTGCGACCCGGAATAGCCTCTTGAGCCTCGGCCTGTTCGAAGTTCAGTCGAAGCTTGTTCGAATAAGTTCGAACGAAACTTACCCAAAAGATCAGAAGATAAAGCTAAGTAGTTTGTTTGAAGTTTGTTCGAACAAGATTTTCTCGAGAGCTCTAGAAAATTAATGCTCAGTAGTTTATTCGAACAAGACTTTCTTGAGAGCTACAGAAAAATAATGCTGAGTAGTCTGTTTGAAGTTGTTCAAACAAACTTCAAACAAGATTTGCCCACCAAGTGTTTGTGATTTGTACAAATGAACAGAAGGGAGTGAACACAAGCCTAAAGATATGTTGGATGATAAGTGGAAAAAGTTAGATCGATAGGCGGTCATTGACATCCATCAATGGTTAAATGATGTTGTATTTCATCTTATTGTAAATAAGACGTTCATCAAGTGTTTGTGAAAGATACTGCATGGCTTATATGAGAGAGAATGTGGAAAATAGGACATTTCTTATTTAGATTTGAAATATATGGAGGGAGAAACCATAATAGGCCATTTGAATGAGGTCTGAAACATTGTGGATTAACTTGCTTCTATGAAGATGGTGTTTCCAAGCATATGTCATTGGTAGTTCCCTACCGGAGTCTTTGGAGACTTTGGTAGTCTCTTTAAGCAATTCGTGAGCCAAGTTACAAATAGCTTGTTAAATGAAGATATAAGAAGGAAAAAACTTATGCAAAATCTACTTCGCAAGTTCTAGTCACAGAGACTAGAAGTTGATCTAAGTCTCATAAGCATGGCGATCGTTATAAGTTAAGAAGCGAGTCTAGGCTAAGGAAAATTTTCATTTGCCATTATTGCCCCCTGAAAGTTCATTTCAAAAGAGAATGTCAAAGATTGAAAAAAGATCAAGAATAAAAAGAAGAGAATTTTACAAATCACATGCTATATTTTATCTATTTTATGATTCACACCCGTCTTTAAGATTTTTATAACTCGATCCCTACTTTTTTCTTATAATTCTCATTTAACATCCTCTGCTAATTTAAATGGTACCAGCAAAAGAATATTTTGTTATAATGTATGAAATAATTTATAGATATCTAAATTACTCATGTCTTTTTCAGAGGAGAGGAAGATAGGAGAAAACAATAGCGGTGAGGGTATTTCAATAATTTGTTCGATATCAGTTAGTCAAAATAATGTCAGGATGTTAAATGAAAATTATATAAAAAAATAAAGGGTTGGGTTACAAAATTGACAAAGACGGTGTGTGAATTATAAGATAGGTAAAATATAAGGTGCGATTTGTAAAATACCCTAAAAAGGAAAAGTCGTTATTATGACACTTAACAATGACATGGATGCTGTGAATTGTTGCGGTGATGAATATATTAATATTGCCTCTACGTTATCTCATATTGATTAGATCTTAGACACCGGTGCCGCCCGTCATGCCACATCACATAAGCATTTCTTTACATCTTACAAATCCGGCCACTTTGGTTTAATAATGAAAAATAGTGGTTACTCTCAAATAGTTAGGAGAGATATGTGTTTAGAAACTAATATTGTGATGAAGACCGAGGTGTTTATCATCATATTCCCGACCTATGCCTTAATCTCATTTCACTGGGATATTTGGATAACAAAGCTATGGATCATCTTTGGTAGATGTGCATGGAAGCTTACCAAAGAGTCTCTATTGTGGCAAAAGACAGAAATATTGCTCTCTTTACAGGACATTAGCAAATGTAGCTAGCGATATTGTTACCTCTTATCATCCTATCAATAGGTGTAAGTTTCTCTAAAATTATCTTAAATCTTTCAATTTGTCTTTCCAAAAGTCTAGCAATAATAGACAACAAAAGAAAATAGGTTGTCAAGAAAATAAAATAAAAGAAATTAGGAAAATTATTTAAAATATATACTATATTTTATTTTTGTTATCATTTATATCATACCTTATGAGTATTTATCATTCAACCCCTATATTTTAAATTTAATGCGTGTAAAATACTATGACTTTAATTTTTTAATATAGAGATAAATTACATTAATTATAGATGAAAAATAATATATATCACTGACTAAATAATTCATCAATATCAAGTCAAATGCCATCTCATCTTCTTCTTCTTTCTTTTAACTCTACCCAATCTTTCTTCCCTCCTATCTATCCCCAACTCTACCCCCACCCTACCCATTTTTTGACACTCTCTTCCCTCATCCCTCCTCCCTCCTCCCTCTCTCACATTATTAACTCGCCATTCCCTTTTAGCATTTCTTATATTTTTACTCTCACCTCACCTAAACTTGCGAGTATTAAGAACCTCGTCCGAGAAAGACTATAAGGTGAAATTGAGCCAGTATAGTGATAGTGCTCTATAGCAAGAATTTCGGTGCTCATAAGTTAAAATGGCTGAGAAAAAGAAGAAGAAAAGAGATGCCAAAAAATAAGAGATAGAAAATGTGTTTAGTGGGGGTTTGGGAAGAGATAGGACATTAAGTAGAGTAAAGAAGATGATGGCATGACTCATGAAGGGTGTTACTGCTTTTGGGCTAAATTTAACTCAGAGTATTTTTTGAGGCATTAGACTCAATAAATAAGGATTGGATAATAAATACTCATAACTTAGGAAATAGTAAATGATAACAAAAATAAACTATATGGTAATTTAGATTTATTTCCTAAGAAAATATAACGAAAATTAATAGTTCCTCTTAAAAATAAATGCGCTTTCAAGAAAATTAGCCAAATAAATATAATATGACAACAGAGAACATTTAGTTTACACTTAGCATTTGAAGTAATTGAAGAAAGATTGGCTGTGGGAAAACAAATGGCAGTGCTTATATTTCGTCATACCTCTTAAAATTGGTGCAGTAATGATCAAATGACTGACTAGTAGATGGATGGAGAAATATCCTTTCTGCTTCTTGTTCCGGACTATGATCTAAATTAGATGAGTATATCGGCCGCTATTTGTACATGTATCATCGGAGTGGAATTTTTAGTGAAGAGATAGATATCCCATAGCTAAAGCTGACATTGTATAGCATATTAGCATTATATAACAATCGCCTGTCTACGGACTTTCATCAAAACATAATAATAGTAAAAACTAATAATAATAATAAATCCAGTAAAACACTTAGCACGTCGTTAACTGTTTATTATCAAGTCAATCGGTGTAATCAATTGGCGGAAACTTTGTGCTGGCTTGTTAGTTAACTTTCATTATAAAGTCAATGGATTTGTTTATGCTCAATATCAAAGATGAGGAAGGAAAAGCTTGGACATGTTTAGGCCTTTTATCTTGTTTTATGATAGTGGAGCAGCAGTTAAAACGCATTAGGACTTATAACAATAACAGCATCCAGTTTTAGACACAAGAATCTCAAACTGTAGAATTTGTATCAGTATCTTTTATATAATATCAATCCATTTCAATTAAGTTATCTTTTCCATCTTGTTCCTTCATACCAGATAATTAATATCAATCAAATCAAAGCACTCTTGTGTATATCGAGCTTAATCGATTCGAGAGACTTTTATTGATAGAAATATAATATGATCAAATTATTTCTGTGTAGAAAGTAAAAATGGATGCATTTTATTTATGTTTAGTTTTTCCTTTATTTGCAGATTGTGAAATGTTTCTTTTTATTAATTATAGGGATAATTTTATTTAGACCATGTGAACTATTACTATTTCTCACTTTTTAAAAAAAAAATTTTAACATAGACCCATTGAATAATAAAAAAATATATAGTTTAGCATCTCTAACTAGGCTCGAAATCTCTAAATTTGGAGCTCGGTGAAGCTCCAATGGTGCTCCAAATAGGGTCTAAATTTGGACCCAGCTTTAAAACATTTTCAACCGGATTTCGAAACTCTAAATTTGGAGCCTGATAGAGCTCTAACCGGGCTTCAAATGGGCTCCAAATGTAGAGTCAGTTATAGTTGAGCTCCAAATTTGGAGCCCCATCTAAAAATTTGGAGCGCAGCTCCAATATTATTTAACTTTTAAAAATTCTAATTTTGCCTTATAAAATTATAAAAGTTTAATCTAAAAATTTAAATTCCATCTACATCCTTTATTAAATAATTTAATTAATTAAATTGAATATATAATTAGTTTTGTTAATTTATTTTTAACAAAAATAGTACCATTAAAAATGTCTATCTTTAAAATAAATCTAATATTAAATTATTTAAGTTATTTTTTATTTTTTATTTTTATTTCGTGTAATATAATTTTACTACGTTTAATTAAAAAATATATAATATTAAAATAACTTATAAAGTAATTTAAAATATAATATATAAATATGGAGTGCACGGAGTTCTTGCCTTAGCCCTCCCTTACAGATGCTCTTATGGGGCTCAACCTTTGGAGCCTCGTCCAAAAATTTGGGGATCGGCTCCAAATAATATTAATGAACTATTCTATTCTAGAGATCTTTATAAAAAAAATTGGAATTTGTAGCTAGACCTACTCCAAATTAAGAAAAAAAACACCAAACAATTCTTTTGGTCGTCTTCTAATGCAATTGAATCAAGTAAGTGAAGTAACATGAATACATTCATGTTCATAATCAAGAAAACTAATTTTATCCTATGCTAGAGTTTTTTGGCGTGATTCCAAGATTAACGAAAACCCTTTATACTTTCTCTTTTGGTACGTATGGTAATGGTAGTCGTGCATGAATCAAATTAAGTATATCTATCATCTCCTCGCACAACCATGTTACATCACTATGAAGTGATGACAATGCATAGAAACAATGTCTAGAAACAACCCAACAAAGTCTAGCAATATTAAGCCATGACAAACGCATTAATTTCACAATGTCTAGGAACAATCCAACGACGTTTACAAATTACAAGCCACAACCAACAAAAGTTTAAAAACAATGTGCAGAAACAAGCTAAACTAACGTTCTCCATAAATTACAAGCCATAAACAATCCAGAAACAAAGCAAACAACATCATTTATTCGCAACCTGCAATCTGAAAGAGGAAAATGCAGAAAGAAAAGCAAGCCCAAAGCAACAGGATTTCCCCCGTTGAAGAGAAAATCATGACAGCGAACAAGTAACAAGATGATACACATGTTGTCATAGGCACTCGAGCTCTCCAGCACCATACTGGCCTGTGGCAACGAAAGGTGAAGTAGGCTTGAAGTACCAGAGTGACTTATTGGCGTCTAAGCAGAACATGAAAGAAGGGAAAGATGAAACAACAATCACACACGAGCCACCAACGATGATGAGGTCTTTTTTTGTTTTTGTTTTTGTTTTTTCTTTCTTGAAAACATAAAGAGCCACCTTATTAACTCAAATGATTGAAGATATATTGACCAACAGATGCCCTGGTCCCTGAGATGAGAGGTCCTGCAAACCAAATAATTGCCATCCTATCACCTATTAAGAGCAGAAATGAGATCAAAATGTACAATTTTCACTTTTACCTACTTGTAAACTCTTGTGTTCTATATCAATAAATGAATTCAATAAACAAAATCTAGTGGGGAAGAGTAAATTCATCCATAGGGAAAAGAAAGTGCGTGAATGGTGAACGAAATATTTGAATGTAATTCTGAAAAAAAGAAGTGCAGGTATTATTACTTATTAGTCATACAACAGTTGTTAAAAATAGAGAACTCGAGGCAGAAAATAAGCAGCAGTACTAAGACAAAATTATTTTTCGTCACTATATATATATGTGTGTATATATATATATAGTTTCCATTCCAACCTACTCTGTTAACACTTAACAGAGATGGAAATAATTAATGCCAAGGATATTTGTTTCGCATTTTTTTTTTCAGAGATAGTAGCTAAACAGAAATAACAGAGGATAACAATTTATCAAAGGAAAAATGAAAAACAAAGATCAAATATCAAACAGTGGCAGGTTAAATCTGAAGCAGTATACCGATTATGATTAATAAACATACCCCTTTCAAATAATCAGTCGATATAGATATTGGCAATGTGCTGAAGCTTGCCCCGTACTTCGCTTTCTTGCAGCCTTGCTTTCAACTGAGAGTGCGACTCAGAGAAGTTCAGAAACTGGAGAGATGTGAGGAACTCAATGCCCTGTGGTACCTCTTTTAGCTCTCCTAGGCCTTTTAAAACAAGGGTGTGCAGGCATACCATGGTTCCCTTCTCCATCTTCACTTGATTGACACAACCAATGTTTTCAATAATAAGAGATTGTAGATTGGGGAACCATCCATCACGAAACACCAACTGCTGGTCCCCCTGGTAAAGATCTAGAAAGATATATTTCATCTTTTCCGATAAACGAGAGGAATCTTCCTTGGGAATATTACCACCTTTTAGTTGTAACTCCCTAAGAGAATGTAGATTTGGGAGCCATCCATCACAAAACAGCAACTCCCGTCCAAGGGTCAGATTATCGTATATATTACCGTTTATAAATAAAACCAATCGAGAGAGGAGGCGCATTTGCGATAAAGAGGCAGACAGATGCATAAAGTGGTAGTCTTTTAACTCGAAGATAGCCAAACTTCTTAGTTGAGTCAGATTTTTCAATCCTTTTACTAGATCCCTGCTAGCTTTCACGCCCTTGAGAGTCTGCAATACTTTAATATTCCACAAACCTTTTGGTGCTTCTAGGGGTGTAGAAGTTCCGGACCCATCTTTCACCTCCATAACGTTCAGGTATCTCAGCTTCTCGAGCTTCACTATCCCATGTGGCAATTCTTTTATCATACTTCCATAGAGATCCAACGTCTCCAGGTTGGAGAGCTTCTCGATAGATTTCGGGAGGGATTCCACTTTTGAATTCCTGAGACTTAAGTAGCGAAGATTGAACAAGTCCATAATCACATCGGGTAAGGTCTTCAACGCGGCTCCATCCAGATCTAGCACTGCAAGATATTTAGATTTAGATAAATTGGATGAGAGAAACGAGGAGGAGGTTGTACTGCAGTGCAATGCTAGGAAAGTTCGAAGCAACGGCATATTTATTCTTGATAACACATCTTCGCTGCAATTGTGTACTGCCAGACGACGGACATCGCCGTCTACCTTTAACTTTGCACTGTTGTTGTAGACTAATGCATGAAATGTTGCCTTTGCAGACACGACGAGAGCCAACTCACGCATAAGGTGATGCATCCGAAACCTCCTCTTATTATTCATTTCTACAACTTGTAGCATGCTCCGCTTGATTAGCTCGTTGAGATGGTCCTCCGCAACTTCCTCCAGTGTGTTGGATCCCCTTTCTTGTACAAACCCCTCTGCTATCCATAACCTGATTAGCCTCTTCTTAGATAACAAATAGTCCTCTGGGAACATGCTGCAATATAGGAAGCAACTCTTGAGATATGTCGGTAGATCCTTGTAGCTTAGATATAGAACGTTTCTAAGATCTTCTAGGCTAGAGTTCTGTTCCAACTCCCAATTGAACCGATGGTAGACTCGGCTCCACTCCGACTCTGTTTGCTGTCCTAATGATGACAGGAGTTTTCCTACTGACACAATAGCTAGTGGCAGTCCTTGACACTTGGTCACAAATTCCTTAGCACACTTGTCAATCTCCGAAGGGCATACATGATCTTTTTCCTTCCGAAACGCCCGCTTACAGAAGAGATCCCATGCCTCCTCGTCACCTAAAGGCTTGAGTTGGAGCTTACATCTATCTTGTGCAAGTGATGCTACACCATCAATTCTAGTTGTGATAATAATTCTGCTCCCTTGGTGATTATCAACAAAGCAATCACATAGATCATGAAATGCTGTCGGATTCCAGACATCATCCAATATAATCAGATATCTTTTGTGTTCCAGAAATATTCTCAATATCTCTTTTAGTTCTGTGGCGTCCATGCTTTGAATGTCATCTGGAACTCTGTCTCCTTCCCCGTATAGTTTCTTTATTAATATTCTTAAGATGTCATCAATTTTGTACGACTGTGAGATAGAAACCCAAGCATGGCAGCCAAAATTTTGAGACTCTGTCTTATATACATTGGTGACTAGAGTTGTTTTCCCTAGCCCTCCCATACCCCATACTGAGACTATAGAGAGAGCACATTCCTCAGATTGTAACAATCTAGCTAATATTTCTCTGTTTTTCTCAATTCCCACAAGCTCTTCTTCATCGAGGAGATGACAAGCCATTGTTTGGTGCAATATTCTGTCGCTAGTGTTATCTGTCACTTGACGTGGCATCTGGACCCATCGGTCTTTCCGATTTGATAGCTTTGTAAGCTCCTCCTCTATACTTTTCAAGAGAGTATCAATACCAGTCAAGTCAATGGAAGTTCGATCTTCATGTCTTATTTTTCTGGTAATATCGCCAAATTTATTTCCTTGGTGAGATAGAATATGGATATATTCATCGACCAAGTCCTGAGTACCATATGCCAGCTTTCGTACCTGTGCTATCCAAGCTTCTAGGGGTGGATTGTCGCCCTTTGTCATGTCAAGCTGGTCAAGGAAACACTGTATTACCAAAAGTTCATTCTTTATGCTACTCATTCGATTTTCAATGTCTTTCATTACTGGACCTTGTTTTGCTTGTTTAAATTCTTCTGCTTGCAGCGCTAGCTGTGCCAGTCCAACAACTAAACTTGCAGCAATTTCCATCTTTTTGTTCTTCACTTGATTTACTCGGCTTTGTAATCCTTTTCTCTTGCTCTTCTCGTCGATCTACTGGCCCGGAGAAATTAAACCTGGCGGTGGATACTTAGAACCTAGTGAACATTCAGTTTACACTTAGCATTTGAAGTCCTTGAAGAAAAATAGTATTTGGGCAAACAAATAGCAGTGCTTATATTTCGTCATACCTCTTTAAAATTGGCGCTGTAATGATCAAATGACTGACGAGTGGATGGATAAAAATTTCCTTGTTTCTTCTTGTTCCCG
This sequence comes from Typha angustifolia, assembly GCF_048772165.1. Taxonomy (NCBI): domain Eukaryota; kingdom Viridiplantae; phylum Streptophyta; class Magnoliopsida; order Poales; family Typhaceae; genus Typha; species Typha angustifolia. The sequence continues at coordinate 22,476,101 of NC_133253.1, forward strand.
ATTATGACCAAGAGTTATTCCATAGCTAAAGCTGACTTTGTACAGCAGTATATAATAATCGCATCGCCCTGTTTACTGACTTTAATCAAAACATAATAATAATAATAATAATAATAATAATAATAATAATAATAATAATAATAATAATAATAATAATAACAATAATATAAAAAAACCAACAAAAGACTTAGCACGCTATTAACCGTTCATTATCAAGTCAATCGGTGTTAGGGGCAGCAAATCTTGACCCCACCCCATAATCTTATACGACAAATCAGCTCTTAATTGGGTTTAGATTTAGTATAATCAAGTTCAGATCGTAAACGGGACCTGTTTAATAATCGGGTCATGGGGTTTATATAGCTGACCTGTTTTGACCCGTTTGACCCATTTAAATATACGAGTTGAGTCGAGTCGAGTCAAACTACCAACCCGCCAACCCGCTAACCCCCAAACCCCCCAACCCATATATATATATATATATATATATATATATATATATATATATATATATATATATATAAAGTAACTAAAACATAAATCGCTCTACTCTCTCATTCTCTCCACTCTACAACCGCCTCATCCAAATTTTCAAAAGGGCAAAAATTTTTTGCCACGCCTTCTCTCTCTCCAATCTCTCTGGTCGTTGTCTGTTGCCTACTGCGGTGTCTCTCGTTTAGTCTCCACCTATCATCTGCCCCGACTCCCAAGCAGGTGTATTGTGTAGTGCTTATCGGCCGTTGAATCTCTCCAACCCCCTCTGTCCGCGGTGCCTCTCACCTCCGTCTCTGCCTGTCGTCTACCCCGAGAGTTCGTCAGCAGATCTCCTTACCATTTGCGCTTAACCCCTCACCCTTGTCAGATCTCTTCCCCATCTATCCTAACCCTGACCACTGCTGCCTGCCTACCCTAACCCTCACCATTGCCTGCCAAGCCTTCATCACCGTCGTCGCTGCCATTGCTACTGCTCGCCTGCCGCCTTCACCGCCACCGCCGAAGTTAAGATGGAGCATATGCATTGAAGTTAAGGAGGCCTTCAATGAGCACACGTGTGAGCTTCCATGTTGCCTACATTTTCTGTTATCTCAACACCCTATATTCTCATACTGACTAAAGCTATATAGTGACCACTGATAGTTTCAATCCCTCTAATACTTTACAAAAAGTTTTAAGGAGTTTTACCATATTTCAGCTAAATTTGTCTTGGATCTTATAATTTGCGATTATAATTTTGTGATGTTTATTCTATTTCTCAATGTTGTCTGCAGGAACTGATTGATGATTTTCCACCACCACATCAAAACAGGGGCACAAAAGGAGGACATATAACTGGAAATGGAAGAGCTATTGTTGGTGGTATTTCATATCCAAAAGGAACGCATATTTAATCCCTTTTCTAACATCACTATATACATTTCAGTCTTATTCTCCATAATTTACAATGGATTTGTTTAGGCCCAAACTCAAAGATGAGGAAGAAAAATCATGGACATGTTTAGGCCCTTATCTTCTTTTGTGATAGTGCAGCTGCTAGTAAAATGGACAACGACTTGATGACATTAACAGGATGCAGTTTTAGATAAAAGAATCTCAGACTTTAGACTTTGACTCAGTATCCTAAGTAGATCAATTTCAATTTATGGCCTCCACGTTGGACTACTTCCTTGGTATTATTAGATAATTAATATCAATGAAATCAAATATTGTTCTCTTAGAGGTAGCACTATTTATAGTTATACATTTGTCTTGATTATCATAATAGTTACTAAAAATTTGCTAAAGTTGTATAATGTATATAGTTTAATAAAAACGTCTAAGGAATTATGGAAATTTTAGACAAGAAGTACAAGACAAAAGATGCCGATACAAAGAAATTTATAGTCGGTAAATTTCTTGAGTACAAGATGGTTGACACTAAACCAGTGATTAACCAGGTACAAGGTCTTCAAGTGGTAATTCATAAGATTCATGCTGAAGGGATGGTGATTAATGAATCATTTTAAGTGACAGCTATTATAGAAAAACTGTCACCGTCTTGGAGGGATTTCAAAAATTACCTAAAACACAAACGCAAGGCAATGACATTTGAAGAACTTATTGTGGAGCTACTCCATTAGACAGTGGAGCTACTCGACACATTTGTGCCAACAGATGGATGTTTTCATCTTATCAAACTGCAACAGATGAAAAACTTTAAATGGACAATTCAGCAACTTCCAAGGTGGAAGAAATAAGGAAGGTCGTGTTAAAATTAACTTCAGGAAAAGAACTTACTTTTAATGATGTGATGCATGTGCCCGACATTCGAAATAATCTGGTTTCGGGATCATTATTGAGTAAGAAAGGTTTTGAGTCTGATAAGTTTGTACTTATCAAAAATGGCATGTATGTTGGAATGGGCAACTTGTCAAATGGCCGTTTTAAGATAAATGGAATGACTGTAACTCCAAGAATAAATAAAGAGAAATATTATTCTTACTTGCTTGAGTCTTGTGAAATTTGACATGGTAGATTAGGACATGTTAATTATAGCATATTTCGTAGATTAATTAATCTTAATATGCTGTCTAATTTCTCAATTGATTTAAATAAAAAATATGAAATATGTGTTGAAGCTAAATTGGCTAAGACTTCATTTCATTCCATTGAATGAAGTACAGAACCTCTAAAACCTATACATACCGATGTATGTGATTTAAAATTTATTCAAACTAAAGGTGGAAAAAATATTTTATTTCTTTTATTGACGATTGCACAAGATACTGTTATGTGTATTTCCTAAGAAGCAAAGATGAGGCATTAGAAATATTTATACATTTCAAAATTGAGGTTGAGAACCGACTTAGCAGAAAGATTAAAATGCTAAGAAGTGATAAAGTTGGTGAATATGAGTCACCATTTGCACAAATATGTGCAGAAAATGAAATTATTCATCAAACAACAGCTCCTTATGCTCCACAGTAAAATGGTATTGCTAAATGTAAGAATAGAACTCTGAAAGAGATAATGAATGTCGTGTTAATAAGTTCCGGTTTACCCCAGAATTTGTGGGGGAAAGTTTTGGTTTCTACAAATCACATTCTCAACTGGTTATCCCATAAGAAATTGGATAAAACACCTTATAAGTTATAAAAAGATCGAGAACCTATCTATAAATTCTTAAGAGTGTGGGAGTGCCTAGCAAAGGTTGCGATTCCGATTTTTAAAAGAACAAAAATTAGACCTAAAACTATTGATTGTATATTCATTGGTTATGCTCATAATAGTAGTGCATATCGATTCCTGGTTCACAAATCAGATAATTCTGAGGAACACGAGAATACAATTATTGAGTCTAAGAATACATCATTCTTTGAGAATATATTCCCATATAAATCTACATCAGAAGTAAGTTCTTTCAAAAGAACTTATGAAAATAAGCAGAACCAAGAGTCCATGCAAGAAGGAAATGATAATCAACCTAGACGAAGTAAGAGGTCAAGGACATCTACGTCTTTTGGTCATGATTTTCTAACATATTTATTAGAAAAAGATTCTCAGAGTTATAAGGAAGCAATGTCTACTCCTTAATAAATTGCTCTTGAATGGTAACAAGAATAACGTCTATCCGATTAATAATTGCTCTTGCGGCCTTATATAATATGGAAATATATTAGATGGATACGAACATTGCATTCTTGAATGGTGAATTAAATAAAGAAATCTATATGGAACAACCCGAAGGGTTTGTGGCTCTAGGACAAGAGAGAAAGGTGTGCAAATTAGTTAAGTCTTTTTATGAGCTTAAACAAGCACCTAAACATTGGCATGAAAAATTTGATCTAGTTATGATGTCAAATGGTTTTCACATTAATGAATATAATAAATGTGTTTATGTGAAATGGACTTCAAATAAATATGGATGACATGATAATAACTGCTAGCAATATTAATGTCATTAAAGTTACCAAGAATATGTTGGCTAAAAAGTTCGATATGAAAGATATGAGAATTGCATATGTGATTCTTGGTATAAAGATCATTAAGACAACTAAAGAGTATGTTATATCTCAATCACATTATATTGAAAAATTACTCGATAAATTTGATAAAGATAATAACAATATAGCTAGAACACCTGTAGATGTGAATTTTCATCTCACAAAGAATACAGATGAATGTATATCTTAGTTAGAATATTCTCGAATAATAGGCAATTTGATGTACGTCATGAATTGCACTCGTCCAAATATTACGTACTCCATGAGTAAACTGAGTAGATATACAAGTAATCCAAGCAGTGATCACTGAAAGGCGATAGTTAGGGTACTTAAAGGATTACACTATTCAAGATATCCAGCAGTACTTGAAGGATACAGTGATGCAAACTGGATTTCTGATACAAAAGATACCAAATCAAAGGATCTCAAATGGTATAATATCCATTGATTATGTGAAATCAAACGATAAAATCGCGGATCCGTTAACTAAGGGTTTAACAAGAGATCAAGTATATTGTTCATCGAGGGGAATGGGTTTGAAGCCTACTACCTATAGTAACGACACAACGGTAACCCAACCTAGTTGATTGGAGATCCCAAGATCTAGGTTCAAAGTGACAACCAAGTTCTCGGGGCGTTATCTGAAATCACTAAGAGCATCTCCAACGATGGCTCCATATTTGGAGCCCAAAGGCTCTAAAGGCTCCAAATATGGAGCCAAAAATGGAGCATGAGCCCGATGCACTCCAACGCACCCGGCTCCATATATATTAAAATAATAATATAATACATATTATTATATTAGCTATTTAAATTACTTAATAGGTCATCTTAGTGTTATTATTTTTTAATAAAAAAATTATGGTTAGAAAACTCTCATCGAGATCTTTAAAATAAGACTAATATTTAATAGTTTCAGAAGTAATTTTAAATTTCTATTTTTTTAATTAAACGCATCGAAATTACATTACACGAAATAAATATCAAAATAAGCATTACATGTCATTAACTAAAAATATCAAAATTATATTACATAAATAAGTAGAAATTAACCAAATGTAATAAAAGCAATAGATGCTTAATATTCTGGTAAGTCATCTCCGTAGCCACTGGTTTTTAAAGAGCTTGAAACCAATGATGATGAACGATTTCAATGATTCTTTGCTCGACATAAGAAGATCCAAGATAGAGAGGCTTATTTTGAGCTTTGAAATACACTGATTGAACACTTATGGTAGAGGCACGGGAATAAAGAAATATAAATTTTAATGTAATTTTTATTTGATGTATTTCATTTTTAATGTATTTCATGTTTGATATATTTCATATCTAATGTATTTTAATTTTTAATATTTATATTGGGAATAATTTTGAGTAATTATATTTTAGGACACATAATTTATTAGACTCATTTTTATAAATAATAAAAAATTTAAAATTTAAAATTTAAATTAACTCAAAAATAATTTAATATTTAGACTCATTTTTAGAAATAATAAAAAATTTAAATTTAAATTAAATCAAAAATAAATTAATATTAGACTCATTTTAAAGGTCTCGATGAGACCTTTATAATGGTATTATTTTTGTTAAAAGCTGATAAGTAAAACTAATTATATACTCAGTTTAACTAACTAAATTATTTAATAAAGGATACAAATGGAATTAAATTATTGAATAGAATAATTATTGGACAATTTTGGTATTTTCAAAAGGCCGAAATGACAAATGGAGCTGGGCTCCATTTTCACGGTGGGGATCCAAATTTGGAGCCCCACTATTCCTAGCTTCAAATTTGGAGCTAGTTTTAGAGCCCCATTGGAGCTCAACCAGGCTCCAAATTCTAAATTTGAAGCACGATTAGAGTTGTTTTAAGAGCATCTAACTGTGGCTCCATATTTGGAGCCACGGTGCACTCCAATGCACTGGGCTCCATATATATTAAAATAATAATATAATATATATATTATTATATCAGCTATTTTAAATTATTTAATAGGTTATCTTAGCGTTATTATTTTTTAATAAAAAATATATGGTTAGAAAACTCAGATCGGGATCTTTAAAATAATACTAATATTTAATAGTTTTAGAAGTAATTTTAAATTACTAATTTTTTAATTAAACACATTAAAATTACATTACACGAAATAAATATCCAAATAAGCATTACATGGTATTAACTAAAAATATCAAAATTACATTACATAAAATAAGCAGAAATTAACCGAACATAATAAAAATAATAGATGTTTAATATTTTGGTAAGTCATCTCCGTCCATAGCCACCGACTCCAGTTCTAGTTTCATTTTTAATATATTTTATATTTGATGTATTTCATATGTAATGTATTTTAATATTTAATATTTACATTGGGAATAATTTTGAGTAATTATATTTTATGACATATAATTTATTAGACTCATTGTTATAAATAATAATAAAAATTTCAATTTAAATTAACTCAAAAATAATTTAATATTAGACTCATTTTAAAGGTCTCGATGAGACCTTTCCAATGGTATTATTTTTGTTAAAAACTAATTAGTAAAACTAATTATATACTTAGTTTAACTAATTAAATTATTTAATAAAAAATATAAATAGAATTAAAATGATTGAATGTAATAATTATTAGATAATTTTAATATTTCAAAAGGTTGAAATGACAAATGGAGCGGGGCTCCATTTTCATTGTGGGGCTCTAAATTTGGAGCCCCACTATTGCTAGCTCCAAATTTAGAACTAGCTTTAGAGTCCCATTGGAGCTCAACCGAGCTCCAAATTTATTGATTCTTATACTTCGAAAATCTAAGTGGAGTATGCAGGTTACTCTTAATAAGAGGTCACCTATGTGAGTGTAAAGTAGGACGTTTCTATGGGATGACTAGGTAAATCTCTAGAGCACTCAAAGAATTACCGAGCACATTTAGGGCCGAAATGGACACGACATATAGAACCGACTGTGTTGAAAAGAGCTGTGTGGGTATTATTGTCTTGGTTTATATAAAAACTGAACAGTTCAAGACATCATGTTCACTGGTTAGCGAATAAATTCGATAATACTTCACTATGGAAGGTTCAAAGCTAAAAACTACCTATCCTGATGCGGTAATTTTTTGTTGTACTCTCGATCAAGTCTGCATTTCATATGCATTTTCAGCCAATTCATTCATGTGGGGGATTGTTAGTAATTTCATGTATTTGACATAAACTTTTTATTAACTTTGAGCTAAGTTTTAAGGGGGCCCACACTATTAATGATGACTTAATGGTGGAATTAATTTAGCTCAAAAAGTATTTTATTGTTATATATTCACTTGGTCAAATCTATGAAGAGAAGTGAATAAGAATTACCTCTAAAGTGGGTATCATGGCTAAAAAAACTAAAAAAAAGTGAGTTTAGTATCATATTGGATATTTGAGAAATGTTAATATGGTATATAAGTAACAAACTTCTTATGGGCTTTGGGCCCCAAAAGGGGTACCTATTTTATTGGTAAAGATTACTATGCAACTTAACTCACGCACGCATCGCCCGGCTCGGCTCGGTTCGATTCGGAACAGTTAATCAGTCAGTTAGTTGGGTTGAACCCAACCCGAAATGGTGCATTCATTCAGTGACTATTTGCATCTTTTTGTCGAGCCTGTTTAATTCTATAAATAGGTTGGTCTGCATACGGTTCGCATTCGAACAGTTGCTTCCCTTCGAGTGCAAGGCAGTCGTGGAGGACGAATTGGTCTTGAGGAAATAGTGTCCAACACTAGACTCGACTATTCAGAATTTTATATTATAATAACCTATAAATTTATTTAGTTTATTTATTTTGATTGAATTTTTTGACATTTTAGAATCAAATTGTTACCGCCAACAATATCTTGGCCCAAAGATCTAAAGCCAGTGGTATGCAAATGCAACCGGGTGTACAATGATCGATGCACATAAGGGAAAAAGGAGTACTAAGAGATTTATTTGTAATCTCTAAGAATATAATCCCAAATGCCTTCTTTGTAAACTTTTTTCTATTGACAGTAAATCATAGATGTAGCCCGAATTTAGGTGAACTATGTAAATCTTTCATTGTGATGGTATTGTACTTTTTTATTATTATTCTTATTTAATTATTACGCAATGAACGTAAATTTTGAATATTTATTTGAAATTGATTTGTTTTTCTTTACAGTGTAAGCAGAATATTTATAAAAATTAATAAAAAAATTCAACAAAAAGACAGACTTTGAAGAGAACATTTACTTTACAGATAACATTTGAAGTAGTTGAAGAAAGATAGGATGTGGGAAAACAAATGGCAGTGCTTATATTTGGTCATACCTCTATGTGTAGCTATCAAGTTTCGTCCAGTTTTAAATATGTTTGCATCATAATTCTTTTCCTCGTCAAACTTAATTGTCAATATAGACTTGACAACGTTATCACGGATCTACTTTCCACCACTAAATCAAAACTAAACATTTAAATATCACGATATTTATTGCAAGAAGTCTCTTTCTTTTGGCATATTTGCAAATAAACTTGGAAGATGTCATTCAATGGTCAATTCCAAGGTGAGCCTTCAATGAATTTAGTTACATTCAGTTCCATATATAATAGACTCTTTATATTCTCGTCTTAGTAGCTTAAACTTTTGAGTTAAATTTAATTTCAAAATTCATGTCAAAATCATATTAATAATTAAATTATGAGACCGTTGCGTACACAACATAACAAAGTAACCAACAATATGAACAAGAGGATGAGCTTAACTTCAATTGATATATATTAAATGTCAAAAATCAATCAGCATACAAATAAACTAAAAATTGCAATCTAAGTGAGCGACAAATTAAAGATCGATCCCCTGAGAGGAGTGAAGAATTAAAGATATATGCAAATTAACAGAACTTCTAGGGATGGGGACTCACGTTCATTTCTTTTAGATCTCCGATGGATAAACGAGAGCCTCTAGACTTTTGAGCTAAACTGAGGAAGAAGTGATGATTGAACTTGATAACAGCCAGGGGGGAAGTCTCCTCCTTATAAAGAAACTAGGAATAGTTTGAGAAGGTTCGCGATAATAAATGTGAACCAAGCAATGTAATACACGCTGACCGATGACTTGATCCAAGAAGGGAGAGTTCTTTAACTCCAAAGTCAAGTCGTCGGAGTGAATGGGAGATTTGGAGAGACGGTACTTAATTATTTTGAAGTAAACTCGTTAACTCTTCTCGGTTATGTTGTTATCTTAGCATGCATCTAAGTCCCTAATCACTTTGGAGTATAAATAGATTTGTTATCCAAAGCCATTAATTAGTCTAAACACGATTCACTACCCGTAAATTTGATGGCCCAAGATGTGAAGTAAAGTTGCACCAACAGAGTCGTAATGAAATTGGCTACATACTTTTTCACACCAAAGGTTCTCTTGATGGTCATTAGTTAGTGCATCTCTCGTGATTAATTAAGCTAAAAGCAATTTTAATCTTAATAATGATCTTTTTGACTTGCCTAGAAGGAGACCAGAATTATTATTACTACCGCTAGCATTTCAGGGTCCCAATACTTATATTAGAGTATCTGCAATACTTATATTTTAATCTCAAACCAGTTTTAGTAAAAAGTGTTTCGTCTTTAATGTCAGCAGTTTATACACATAATTACAGCGTCACAATAACAAATAATAGTACTGAAAGAATATCCAAGTACTTACTCGTCTACTTTGATAGCGAATTAACCTATTTGTCGAATAAATTTGTAAAACAAACTACATTGCCCAAAATCTAAAATAAAAATAAAATTAAAAAAAAAACTGTCCATGTCCTTGGGATTGTGAAACAATGTCTAAAAACAAGCTAGCAAAATCTAGAAATATTAAGCCATGACCAACGAAATTAAAGAACAATGCCTTAGAACAATCCAACAATGTGTACATGTTACAAGCCACAAGCAGCAAAGTAGAATAACAATGTTCAGACACAAGCTAATATTCTCAATAAATTGCAAGCCTAAAGCAATAGAGTTTTCCCCCATTGAAGAGAGAAGCACGACAGTGAACAAGTAATAGATGATACACATGTTGTCATAGGCACTCAAGCTCTCCAGCACCATACTGGGTGGCAATGAAAGGTGAAGTAGGCTCAAGTACCAGAGTGACTTATTGACGTCTAAGCAGAACAGGAAAGAAGGGAAAGATGAAATAGCAATCAAACACGAGCCACCAATGATAATTTGGTCCTTTTTGTTTTGATATTCTTTTTGGGTTTTATTTTAAAAAAAAATATAAAAGATTAAAGATATGTTGACCAACAGACGCCCTGGTCCTTGAGATGAGAGGTCCTGCAAACCAAATAATTGCCATCCTATCAGCTATTAAAAGCAGAAAAGAGATCAAGATGTACAATTTTTGCTATTACCTACTTGTAAACTCTTGTGTTCTATATCAATCAAATGAATTCAGTAAACATAATCTAGTGGGGAAGAATAAAATCATCAGTAGGAAAAAGAAAGTGCGTTAATGGTGAACGAAATATTTGAATGTAATTCTGAAAAAAGAAGTACAGTAATTATTAGTCATACAACGATTATTAAAAACAGATATTTTTCTTCACTAGCCAGATATTTTTTCTGACACACACTATATATACATATTTATATAGTTTCCCATTCCAACCTACTATGATAACAATTAACATAGACGGAGATTATTCATGCCAAGGATGTTTGCTTTGCATTTTTTTTTTCCTCACAGATACTAGATAAACAGAAATAACAGAGAATAACAATTTATCAAAGGAAAAAAAAAAAAGATTAAACATCAAACAATGGCAGGTGTTGGATATAGTATTTTCAACTTAAATCAACAGCAGTATACGGATTATGATGAATAAGCATACCCTTTTCGAATAATTAGTCGATATAGATATTGGCAATGTGCTGAAGCTTGCCCCGTACTTCGCTTTCTTGCAGCCTTGCTTTCAACTCAGAGTGCGGCTCAGAGAATTTCAGAAAATGGAGAGACGTGAGGAACTCAATGCCCTGTGGTACTTCTTTGACCTCTCCTAGGCCTTTGAGAACAAGGGTGTGCAGGCGTACCATGGTTCCCTTCTCCATCTTCACTTGACTGACACAACCAATGTCTTCAATAATAAGAGATTGTAGATTGGGAAACCATCCATCACGAAACACCAACTGCTGCTCCCCCTCGTACAGATCTAGAAAGAAATATTTCATCTTTTCCGATAAACGAGAGGAATCTTCCTTTGGAGTATTACCCCCTTTTAGTTGTAACTCCCTAAGAGATTGTAGATTTGGGAGCCATCCATCACAAAACAGCAACTCCCGTCCAAGGGTCAGATTATCGTATTTACTACCGTTTATAAATAAAACCAATCGAGAGAGAAGGCGCATTTGCGATAAAGAGGCAGACAGATGCATAAAGTGGTAGTCTTTTAACTCGAAGATAGCCAAACTTCTTAGTTGAGTCAGATTTTTCAATCCTTTTACTAGATCCCTGCTAGCTTTCACGCCCTTGAGAGTCTGCAATACTTTAATATTCCACAAACCTTTTGGTGCTTCTAGGGGTGTAGAAGTTCCGGACCCATCTTTCACCTCCATAACGTTCAGGTATCTCAGCTTCTCGAGCTTCACTATCCCATGTGGCAATTCTTTTATCATACTTCCATAGAGATCCAACGTCTCCAGGTTGGAGAGCTTCTCGATAGATTTCGGGAGGGATTCCACTTTTGAATTCCTGAGACTTAAGTAGCGAAGATTGAACAAGTCCACAATCACATCGGGTAAGGTCTTCAACGCGGCTCCATCCAGATCTAGCACTGCAAGATATTTAGATTTAGATAAATTGGATGAGAGAAACGAGGAGGAGAGTGTACTGCAGTGCAATGCTAGGAAAGTTCGAAGCAACGGCATATATGTGCTTGATAACACATCTTCGCTGCAATTGTGTACTGCCAGACGACGGACATCGCCGTCTACCTTTAACTTTGCACTGTTGTTGTAGACTACTGCATGAAATGTTGCCTTTGCAGACACGACGAGAGCCAACTCACGCATAAGGTGATGCATCCGAAACCTCCTCTTATTATTCATTTCTACAACTTGTAGCATGCTCCGCTTGATTAGCTCGTTGAGATGGTCCTCCGCAACTTCCTCCAGTGTGTTGGATCCCCTTTCTTGTACAAACCCCTCTGCTATCCATAACCTGATTAGCCTCTTCTTAGATAACAAATAGTCCTGTGGGAACATGCTGCAATATAGGAAGCAACTCTTGAGATATGTCGGTAGATCCTTGTAGCTTAGATATAAAACGTTTCTAAGATCTTCTAGGCTAGAATTCTGTTCCAACTCCCAATTGAACCGATGGTAGACTCGGCTCCACTCCGACTCTGTTTGCTGTCCTAATGATGACAGGAGTCTTCCTACTGACACAATAGCTAGTGGCAGTCCTTGACACTTGGTCACAAATTCCTTAGCACACTTGTCAATCTCCGAAGAGCATACATGATCTTTTTCCTTCCGAAACGCCCGCTTACAGAAGAGATCCCATGCCTCCTCGTCACCTAAAGGCTTGAGTTGGAGCTTACATCTATCGTGTGCAAGTGATGCTACACCATCAATTCTAGTTGTGATAATAATTCTGCTCCCTTGGTGATTATCAACAAAGCAATCACATAGATCATGAAATGCTGTCGGATTCCAGACATCATCCAATATAATCAGATATCTTTTGTGTTCCAGAAATATTCTCAATATCTTTTTTAGTTCTGTGGCGTCCATGCTTTGAATGTCATCTGGAACTCTGTCTCCTTCCCCGTATAGTTTCTTTATTAATATTCTTAAGATGTCATCAATTTTGTACGACTGTGAGATAGAAACCCAAGCATGGCAGCCAAAATTTTGAGACTCTGTCTTACATACATTGGTGACTAGAGTTGATTTCCCTAGCCCTCCCATACCCCATACTGAGACTATAGAGAGAGCACATTCCTCAGATTGTAACAATCTAGCCAATATTTCTCTGTTTTTCTCAATTCCCACAAGCTCTTCTTCATCGAGGAAATGACAAGCCATTGTTTGGTGCAATATTCTGTCGCTAGTGTTATCTGTCACTTGACGTGGCATCTGGACCCATCGGTCTTTCCGATTTGATAGCTTTGTAAGCTCCTCCTCTATATTTTTCAAGAGAGTATCAATACCAGTCAAGGCAATGGTAGTTCGATCTTTATGTCTTATTTTTCTGGTAATATCGCCAAATTTATATCCTTGGTGAGATAGAATATGGATATATTCATCGACCAAGTCCTGAGTACCATATGCCAGCTTTCGTACCTGTGCTATCCAAGCTTCTAGGGGTGGATCGTCGCCCTTTGTCATGCCAAGCTGGTCAAGGAAACACTGTATTACCAAAAGTTCATTCTTTATGCTACTCATTCGATTTTCAATGTCTTTCATTACTGGACCTTGTTTTGCTTGTTTAAATTTTTCTGCTTGCAGCGCTAGCTGTGCCAGTCCAACAGCTAAACTAGCAGTAGAAACAGCAAGTGCAGCAGTTTCCAACATTTTGTTCTTCACTTGATTTACTTGGCTTTGTAATCCTTTTCTCTTGCTCTCCTCGTCGATCTACTGGCCCGGAGAAATTAAACCTGGCGGTGGATAATTAGAACCTAGTGAACATTCAGTTTACACTTAGCATTTGAAGTCCTTGAAGAAAAATAGTACCTGGGCAAACAAATAGCAGTGCTTATGTTTCGTCATACCTCTTTAAAATTGGCGCTGTAATGATCAAATGACTGACGAGTGGATGAATAAAAATTTTCCTTGTTTCTTCTTGTTCCCGATTATGACCCAAAATTGGATGAGTAGCTCGGCCTGCTATTTATGCATGTATCAGAGTGGAATTTTTCGTGAAGAGTTATTCCATAGCTAAAGCTGACTTTGTATAGCAGTATATAATAATCGCGTCGCCCTGTTTACTGACTTTAATCAAAACATAATAATAATAATAATAATAATAATAATAATAATAATAATAATAATAATAATAATAACAATATAAAAAAACCAACAAAAGACTTAACACGCTATTAACTGTTCATTATCAAGTCAATCGGTGTTAGGGGCAGCAAATCTTGACGCCACCCGATAATCTCATACGATAAACCAGCTCTTAATTGGGTTTAGATTTAGTATAATCAAGTTCAGATCGTAAACAGATCACCTGTTTAATAATCGGGTCATGGGGTTTATATAGCTGACCTGTTTTGACCCGTTTGACCTATTTAAGTATACGGGTTGGGTCGAGTCGAGTCAAATTACCAACCCGCTAACCCACCAACCCGCCAACCATATATATATAAAGTAACTAAAACATATATCGCTCTACTCTCTCATTCTCTCCACTCTACAGCCGCCTCATCCAAATTTTCAAAAGGGCAAAAAATTTTTGCCACGCCTCCTCTCTCTCCAATCTCTCTGGTCGTTGTATGTCGCCTACTACGGTGTCTCTCGTTTAGTCTCCACCTATCATCTGCCCCGACTCCCAAGCAGGTGTATTGTGTAGTGCTTACCGGCCGTTGAATCTCTCCAACCCCCTCCGTTCGCGGTGCCTCTCACCTCCGTCTCTGCCTGTCGTCTACCCCGAGAGTTTGTCAGCAGATCTCCTTACCGTTTGCGCTTAACCCCTCACCCTTGTCAGATCTCTTCCCCATCTACCCTAACCCTGACCACTGCTGCCTGCCTACCCTAACCCTCACCGTTGCCTGCCAAGCCTTCATCACCGTCGCCGTTGCCATTGCTACTGCTTGCCTGCCGCCTTCACCGTCGCCGCCGAAGTTAAGATGGAGCATATGCATTGAAGTTAAGGAGGCCTTCAATGAGCACACGTGTGAGCTTCCATGTTGCCTACATTTTCTGTTATCTCAGCACCCTATATTCTCATACTGACTAAAGCCATATAGTGACCACTGAAAGTTTCAATCCCTCTAATACTTTACAAAAAGTTTTAAGGAGTTTTACCATATTTCAGCTAAATTTGTCTTGGATCTTATAATTTGCAATTATAATTTTGTGATGTTTATTCTATTTCTCAATGTTGTCTGTAGGAACTGATTGATGATTTTCCACCACCACATCAAAACAGGGGCACAAGAGGAGGACATATAACTGGAAATGGAAGAGCTATTGTTGGTGGTATTTCATATCCAAAAGGAACGCATATTTAATCCCTTTTCTAACATCACTATATACATTTCAGTCTTATTCTCCATAATTTACAATGGATATGTTTAGGCCCAAACTCAAAGATGAGGATGAAAAATCATGGACATGTTTAGGCCCTTATCTTCTTTTGTGATAGTGCAGCTGCTAGTAAAATGGACAACGACTTGATGACATTAACAGCATGCAGTTTTAGATAAAAGAATCTCAGACTTTAGACTTTGACTCAGTATCCTAAGAAGATCCATTTCAATTAACGTCTCCACGTTGGGCTACTTCCTTCGTATTAGATAATTAATATCAATCAAATCAAATATTGTAGCACTATTTAAAGTTATACATTTGTCTTAATTATCATAAGAGTTACTAAGAACTTGCTAGAGTTTTGTAGTCACGACGTCACGACAATACATGTTTAAAGTGAATCTTCAATAGATGTCTATAACAAAACTCACTCTAACAAAACAATAATTGCATCAGACTTATTTAGAGGTAAACTCAAATGGGGTCGTCACATAAATCACTTCATCATAAGAATAGAAAAAATAATTAGTACTATTCACTATGTCTGTGGATACCTTGGTTTCTACCCAACTTTATTTTTAGATAAATCTACTCTGGAACAATTTATATTAGAACAGTCAAGCCGTCCAATGAATGAATGTTCAGTTTTCTTTGCAAGTCCAGAATGTTAAAAGAGCCTTGTTTCTTTTGGTGGAACAAGATTGATTAGATAATGCATGCAACTGGCCATGGATGATGAAGAGAATAAAACTCTTGTGAAGAATGCACGAGACTTGAGATCTTATGTCGAAGCCCAAAGATCTGAAGCCAGCCGCATGCAAATGCAAACGGGTGTACAAGGACTTGATGAGCTAAAGTGTATCAAAAGTTATGTTTGAGGAAAAAGTCGAGGAAAGTATAATGACGTAAACTAAAATACGCTGGAAAGAAACAGATAATTGATGCTCAGAAAAATTTATTTATAAAAGATAAGTAATTGAAACTTCCAAGATATATACAGAAATGTAATCAATGGTCTTAAAAAACAATTATAATTCCTTCATGCATAACATAGCAAGTTCAAGAGGGTATATATACCTCCTGTGGCTGAAGTAGTCGAGAATAGAGATAAAGATAATAAGGAGAAGATAGGTAGACGAACGACGAACGACGAACGACGAACGGAAATATGAAACTCAGAACACCCCGGCTACGGAGATGTGCAGTTCGATTAATAGACATTTGTTGAAGTATATACTCCAAGTCCATATAATATCGTTGACTTTTTTAAAGACTAAAAAAACATGTCTCCCGACACGTTGTTGGTCTCACGTCTCTGAACTACATCATTTTTCACTAGGATCCATGATCCAGCTCATTGTTGCAGCAATCCTCGCTGGTTTCTAAGCTGGTGAAGCGAATCAAATTTAAGTTAGTTAGCAACGAGATTCTGTGTCATAGTTTACTCGTGGCATTACTGTGCTTATGTAAACAAAATCAAGTTGTCAAATTCTAGTACCCAAACCGATCAAGAATCCGCTCGTTGAATAGGGATTAAAGAAGAGGATGCAAGCGAAGATGCAACGTACGTACTTCACGGTTCAAGCCGAAGAAAACATTATTCAGATTGAAGAGAAGATGCAGAGCTGGAGTTTGATACTGATTTATGTGAATAGTTTCGGTAATGAAATAGAGCCAAGGAAGGGTTTTATTTTTATCTGTCCATGGTGTCGGTGGCAGGGACGTGATGTGATGGTGTCTGACGTCTCTGCATTGCATCATTAATTGTTTCAACATTCCTCGATGGTTCTTATTTTAGTTTAATTTATAAGATGGTGAACTAATCAATGTTAATTACAATCTTTATAGATAGTCAAACAGGAGGAAATCAGTGTAGTCCGCATTTAATTAAATTTAGATATGCAGCACGAGAATTGACTTCTTAAGAAAATTGCAAGTTGGTCATTATAAAATTTCCTTGAGAAGCGGTCTCCGGTGTCATATATAATTACTCGTGTTGACAAAGTCTATCCGGCGAAAAGAAAATGCCTTCCCGTGCCCAACTGCCATCGATACCCACATTGCCATCTGAGTTCTATTTGTAAAATAGACTTATTTTTTTTAAAATTATTAGAGAAATATTCATTTTTTTCTTAAGGAAATTTGTATTAAAAAAAAGTAGTTCTACCTTATAGATTTATTGAATCATATATATATATATATATATATATATATATATATATATATATATATATATATATATATATATATATATATGTTTAACGTCTTGGTTTAATCTACCTCACTTTAACATTATGGTGATACTTGAACAATTTTATTGATTACCAATTGTTTATCAACAATTAAAACCCATCAGATAAGATGCCTACTTATCGATTAGAGAGTGAAAACAAACCTGAATCCATTGTTAATCTTGAAGGAATACGGTTTTTCTAAGGCAATGGAGGAGGAAACCACCTCCTTATGTCTTCTCTCTCTTCATGGGAGTCCCAGAGGGAACGTTTCGTATACCCAAAGAAGAGAAAAACTCAACTCACCAAAATCAGTTTTTTCTCTTTTATTAACTTCCTCTATGCCTTAGGGACCATACCCATTGGGTTATTGGGTCACATGCGTCGTAGGCCCATCATATAAGACACAGGTGACTTGGGCTCTACACATAAGGTGGCCCATACTTAATAGATATAATTTATTAATGACTAATTCATCAAATCACTTAATTAAAAATTATAATTATATAGCTTAATCATTAATAACTATTAATATATATGAGTCCATAATTATTCTAACATATGGTGCTATAATAGTATTGGATAATTTCTGTAAATGGCAGAGGTTTTTTTTTTTTATAAAAAAAGTGGTGGTTAAAACAAATCCATAACATTGGGGGGTTCTTTATCAAAAGATTTCTTAACTTTCTAAACTTTATATAGTAGTAGGTCAAACCAGTTTTAGTAAAAGCGCTTCGTCTTTAATGTCAGCAGTTTATACACATAATTACAGCGTGACAATAACAAATAATAGTACTGATATACTTACTCGTCTACTTTGACAGAGAATTTACCTATTTCTCCAATAAATTTGTAAAACAAACTACTTTGCAAAAATAATAATAATAATAATAATAATAATAATAACTCTACCCATGTTTTTGGGATTGTGAAACAATATCTGAAAACAACCCAGCAGAATCTAGATATATTAAGCCATGACCAACGAAATTAAAGAACAATGCCTTGGAACAATCCAACAGTGTGTACATGTTACAAACTAAACAAGCCACAAGCAACAAATTCAGAAACAAGCAAACACTCTCCATAAATTGCAAGCCCAAAGCAAATAAGCAATAGAGATTTACCCCCATTGAAGAGAGAAGCATGACAGTGAACAAGTGACAGATGATACACATGTTCTCGTAAGCACTTGAGCTCCCCAGCACCAAAGTGGGTAGCAATGAAAGGTGAAGTAGGCTCAAATACCAGAGTGACTTATTGGCGTCTAAGCAGCACAGGAAAGAAGGAAAGATTAAATAACAATCACACATATGCCAGGACGTTTGTGAGGTCCATTTCATTTGAAACATAACAGGAAATCATATTTATAGGACCTAAACTGGCGATGGGACTCGTCACAAATAGATGCATTATTTTGAATCTAACTAAGTAATAGTTTCAAAGTGAAGGATGCATCACTTAAGATTCAACTTCTAATTGGAAGGGACACACCACTTCAATTTTGGGCAGATTTAATCAACCAACTAACTGACACAAACTAGATTAGATTTGAACCTGTATCAGACAAAAATTAAAATTAGATTTGACCCACATGTGCGAACCAAGCTAAGCTGAGCGACGTGCACATGTGTGAGTTAAGTTGCATAGTACTCTTTATCTATAAATATATACTTTTTTTAGGTTTAAAGTCCATAAAAAGTTTATCACTTATATATCATACTAATATTTCTCGAATATTCAATACGATACTAAACTTATTTATCTTTATTTTTCATTACTATGATACCCACTTTAGAGCTAATTTTTATTTGCTTCTCTTCACGAATTTGACTAAGTGAATATATGACAATAAAATACTCTTTGAGATAAATTAATTTTACATTAAACTATTATTAATAATATGTGGTCCCCATTTAAAATTTAGTTCAAAGTTAATAAAAATTCATGTCAAAACACATAAAATTTCCAACATATTTTTCAAAGTGTTATTTCTAAAATTTCTGAGTTGTACTTATTAATCATAATGACCTATATGTCATGGTTTTACTTTCACAAGTTACAATCATATAATTTGTGTTTTAATTCTTCATATTAATTTTTACATTCTTTCATTTTAAATTATTCATATCCTAGTGGGTATCCAACTTTCTATCTCAATAAAGGCATTTTGATAATTTAAGAAATATGTTATTTAATTTTTTCTAACCAACTTCAAAACTTGAGAGAGGAAAGAGAAAAAATTTAATGAGTCTATGTTTAAATTCATCTAAAATTATATATTTACCCCTAAAATGATTTGTATTTATATTTTACAAATTTAATAATAATATTTTAGTACTATTTATATGATATATTCTTGATTTCTTTAAAAAATTTATTTTTTATTTTTTATTTTTATGTCATATCAAAGTAAGAAATGATACCTATATTTCAAATCTCCTTTAATATATTATCAATTTTTCTCTAAAAGAAACATATTTCTTTTAACAAAAAATTAAATTTACTAAGTCTGTAATAACTTATAAGGTAGTCACAGACTTTTGACCTTCTGAGCTCGCAAGCCCATAATAACTTGAAGTTTACAATATTAAAGAATTTAAAAAATAAATTGCCTTATACACAGGCTTACAAGCCCACAAAAGACATAACCTTGCTACGGGCTCAGAGCCGCACAAATCGTGCCTGTATAATGAATGTATAAAAAGATATAAATCTATAACAATAAAAAAGAGAAAATTATTAGATAACCAATAACCAAAGTAACAAATTTATTTTGGTCTATCAGTTATGTAACTAATGTATCTAATGAATGCCGACTTAGCTTGTCACGGTAAGTACGGCTAGACTATGTCGTTGGCATACTACATAGTTGACATTGCTAGGAAAGTAATTTTGAGACCTTTATGTGACCTTAAATAGGTTTAGCTAAATTAAAGCCCTTCAACACTAGATATTAGTATAATATATGCGATTAGATTGCAATCTCATAATTTTTCTTAAATCTTTTAACTCAGGGCAAATAACTTAGGGACAATCAAAATCCGAATTTGATTTCTAAAGTTTAAAATATAATTTAATATATATAAAGCACAAAAATATAAAAAGATATAAAAAAATGGATGAAAGAAATTCTAAATTAGATTCAATTAAAGGTAATATATTGCTTAATCTACTGACAATAATATATAGGAAACCAATACCAATCGTGCCAACTAGCAAGACAATCTATATTAGTATCAAAGTAAGTCTTTTTAGAGGATATGAATTGATGACGATAATAAAAGAACGATCTAATTTGTGCTGATCAAAGGATAAATACATGGCTGAGAAGTTAGGCATACCACTTCTAACTGCTGATTTAGAGATAAGAGGAAAGGCCCTGCTGCTTGCTATTTAGGTATGAGTAGTTTAAGGGGCTATTTATACAACAATTTTCATTTGGAATTAAGATGCTGCTGAACAGAAAGATACCCACTGATAATTCTTGCCTTGTCCCACTCCACATATTATATATCACAACTCAGTTCTCAGAGTTTCTAGGCGCCCCAACTCAGAGCTCTTTTATACAGGAGACTGGTGCTTGCTTTGCTTCATCGTCTTTGCCAATCTCAGTTGCTATTGCTGCTGAAACTTGTCCATGGTGCCAATGGGAAATTAAAATAATTCTTATTTAAGAAAACAAATTTATTCGTCATTTCACAAACCTAATATCTTAATCTTCAAGAGTCAAACTGATGGACGTCCTTTTATAAAAATATATATTCAATTGATATTAAGTCGCAAAGATCTATGGGCATACAATTAAACTAAATACACAACCTGCTCATCAAATAAATAGCTCGGCGTCATTGGTGTCGATGTATAGTTACATGATGGAACGAAAAACTCGTGTCGGAAATAGCTTTCCGAGTCATATGCAAACTACCTGCGAGCTTGAAGAGTAATTTGGGTACCACTGACTAGTTGTGTAGTACTGATTTGGGTAGTACAAGACACGACCAATTGATTTTTTTCAATAATGCATACATAAAATACTAAACTCCGTAAATTTTAATTTGTATTTCATTCAGTCGACACAGATACTTTGAATGCAAAGAAATTCCTTCGCTGAGATATTTTAAGGGGTTCAGAAAATAAATTTAATTTAAATGAGTGAAATTTTAAGTAAATATAAACATAATAGGATTTAAATTAATAATCTCTGACTTTAATAGGCCAGTCTCTTTTCCTTAAAATGCTTGTTTAATAGTGTGGACCTAACCTACTCAAAAATAAAAAAGGAAAAACAACTGTTCATTTCCCCGTCTTCTCATGCAATTGAATGAAAATAAAGTAAAGTAACATGAATGCATTGAGGTCCATAATCAAGAAAACTAATATTATGATAAGCAAGTGTTTTTGGCGTGATTCCGAGATGAATAAAAACTCTTAGTACTTTCACCTTGTATGGTAGGGTATGGTATATTCACCGGATATGAATCTTGTTGAAGTGTTGAAACTTGCACTTCTTATTTGTTTCTTCCAACTTCATTCTCAACTCAGGATGCAGCTCACCGAAGCACAGACGGTGGAGAGATGTGAGGAACTCAATGCCAAGTGGAACATCTCTTAGCTCTTTGAAGTTGTGGAGTTCAAAGGTTCTCAGCTTTACCATAGCTTTATTCTCTATCTCCACATAA
Organism: Typha angustifolia; assembly: GCF_048772165.1. Taxonomy (NCBI): domain Eukaryota; kingdom Viridiplantae; phylum Streptophyta; class Magnoliopsida; order Poales; family Typhaceae; genus Typha; species Typha angustifolia. The sequence continues at coordinate 22,498,249 of NC_133253.1, forward strand.
TTAACATGTGGCATGTCTAAAATGGCAAGATAGTCAAGATTGGGAAACCATCCAGCACGAAACTGCAATTGCTTTGCTTTGGACACATTTCGAAGGAAAAGCCTTGTTAGGTTTGATAACCGCGAAAGTGATGAGATGGGATCTTCTTCTAGTTGGCACCATGTTAGGCCTAACTCTCTAAGGTGGTTGATTTGCTGATCACCACAGAATAAGGGGGAATTCAACGTTCCTTCTGACAAACGCCCTCTTAGATTAAGGCTGTAGAGATACAAAGATTGGGGGTTCAAACCCTCCAATTGGAGAACCTCATTCTCATCGTCTGCAATCAAAAATAAGTACGAGATGAACTGCATTTTTGATATGGAGGAACATAGTTGCTCACAGTGGATGCCTTTCAAGCCATAAATGGAAAAGGATCTCAGTTGAGTCATGGTTTTTAATTGTCCCACCAAGTCCTCGTTTGCTTCCACTCCTACGAGGGTTTGCAATTCCTTGAGACTCCAAAAACCTTCCGGTGCTTGCACGGCGGTAACACATTTAAAAATTCTACATGTGCTATCAATCACCTTGGTGGCATGAAAGTGTCGCAACTTCTTCAGTTTCACTATCCCAAATGGTAATTTCGTCATCTCAGTTTTATGGAGGTCCAATGTCTGAAGGTCATATAGATTCTGGATAGATTCTGGAAGTGATTTCACTTTTGAGTTCCTGAGATTTAAGTACCGCAGATTAAACAAGTCCCCAATTGAATCAGGTATAATCTCAATTGATAAATCAGGTAAATCTAGCACTGTAATATATCTAGATTTAGATGACATAGAAGGGAGTAACCAGGACGATGACATAGCAGTGTCGAATACCATTAAGGTTCGAAGCATTGGCAGATCTATGTTTGATAACCCATTGGTGCTACAATTGACTATTGACAAACGGCGGGCATCATCTATCACTAATGCTTCATGATTGTTGTACACCACATAGAAATTTTCCTTTGTTGATAGAGAGAGAGCCAACTCGCGGACAAGGTCATGCATTGAACAACTCTTTATCCTGCTAAAAGAGTTCCTTTCGTTAACTTGTAGCATGCTCCTATGGATTAGTTCGTTGAGATAGTCCTCTGCAACTTCCTCCAATATTGTGGTGGCTCCCCTTTCTTCTACAAATCCCTCCGCTATCCATAGCTTGATAAGTCTCTTCCTTTTGAGCACATAGTCTTCTGGGAACATGCTACAATATAAGAAGCAATTCTTGAGATATATTGGCAAATCATTGTAGCTTAGGTTTAGAACGTTCTTCACATGATCGAGGTTACGATTGTGTTCCAACTCCCAACTAAGTTGATCATAGAGTCGTCTCCATTCCGACTCTCTTCGTTGTCTCAATGACAGTAGGCTTCCAATTGACACAATAGCTAGCGGCAGCCCTTGGCACTTGGTGATGATCTTTTTACCCCACTTTTCAAGCTCCGGAGTACATTTAATATGATCCTTCTTGCCTTTCCTAAAGGCCCTTCTACAGAACAGATCCCAGGCATCATCCTCACCTAAAGGTTTAAGTTCCAGCTTACATCCATCATGTGCCAGTGAGGCTACCTCTTCAATTCTAGTCGTGATGACTATTCTGCTTTGTTTGTCATTATCAACAAAAGTGTCACTTATGCTGTAAAATGCTGTTGGACTCCATATATCATCCAGTACAATTAGGTATCTTTTCTCTCTAAGAAATTCCCTCAGTATCTCCTTCAATTTTCTGGTGTCCATGCTTTGAGTGCCGCTGGGAAGCCTCTTTTTCCTATATAATTCTGTTATCATTTTTCTTAAGATATCATCAATATTGTACGATTGTGAAATGGAAATCCATGTATGACAGTCAAAATTTTGTTTCTCTCTTTTGTATATATTGGTGATCAGAGTAGTTTTGCCGAGCCCCCCCATACCCCATAACGAGAGTACAGAGAGAGCAGACTCCTCACATTCTAACAATTGAGTCAGTACTCTTCTGTCTTCATCGATCCCCACAAGCTCTTCTTCATCAATGAAATGAGCAGAGATTGCTTGATTTATTAAGTGATTCTCGCTAGCACCACCAATACAAATGTTGCCGAGTCCACCATTTGGTGCCATGTTAATCCATCGATCTTTCATTTGTGAGAGATTCACCAGGTTGGCTTCCACTTCCTTTAGCTTGTCGGCAATACCATAAAATGCAGACAAAGTTCGCGGCCTCTTCCTCATTTTCTCCACATAACCACCCGGTTCACTCCCTTGTTGCCGAGCTACCACATAGACGTACTCATCTACGATATCCTCAATACGATATGCCAGCTTTCGCACCTGTCCTAGCCAAACATGTAGGACTTGATGGTTGCAGTCCCGTACTTGGATTAGGAAGTTTTGCATGACGGCAAGTTCACTCTGTATGCGACTCATACTACTTGGGAGTTCTGCCAGTAAGGAAACCTCTGTTGCTAGTAAAGATGTAGCCGAGTTCAGCACTTCTCCTCCCAAAGCAAGACCAATCTTTTTAACAGCCAGAACAATTGCAGCCTCTGCCATATTTGCTGCGTCTTCTATTCTTGCTACTAATATTGTAAACTTTCTTGTTCTTGTTTTCTTGCTCTTGCTCTCTTCTTCTGCTAAATCAAAGTAATCAGCTTTTTTGCTTCACATCCATAGGTTTGAACATTTTTTTGTTAGATGTATCTACATTAACGAATAGAGCTAAGCTAAAAGAATACGGAAAAAGAAATCTTCCGTTGAACCGTTCATTTCATAGATCAAAAGGTATGATCTGATATTTCAAAATTATTTATTTTTATTGCTACTTCACTACCCAGATAAATTTCCAACTCAGCGATATGTCATACGAAGCAATAACAACTGAAAGAAGAAGGATAAAAACCTTAAAAACATTATGTTGCTTCCAAGAAGTCATGAGATAGAAAAGAAATACAGATAAACACATGATGATACGTTTCGTTGATGCTTAACACGGCAATTTCAAACTAGCATACCTCTGCTGGCTGAAGAAGAGAATAAAGCTGAGATAATAACCAGCAGATGGCTCGGCAAAAGGAGATTATGGTGCTTTTTCTCTTTCAGAATAACACCCTGTGTACAGGATCGAGTAGGTTTTGGTAATTGCTTTTAGGTTGTGTAGTATGCATATTTTATATGTAATGCTTATCTTTCTGTAACCAATGCATATCTTTTATGTGCAGTGGTTCACTTTGTATAAGCCAATGCGCACCTAGCGTGCAATGCATCTATTTTTATAAGTGATGCATACTTTTTGTTTATATGCAATGACATATACGAGATACAATTGCAGCACGTAGACCTTGTTTGTAAGCAAGGAAAAACATAATTGAACTCAGTTGGTCCATTGAAAATGCCATCTTACCTACTTGAAAACTCAACTGATCCATTAAAATAAATATCATATTACCTACTTCAAAACTCAGCTGCTACACTGAAAGTATCATATAGTTGTTGAAAACTCTGATGGTCCTCTTCTCAATGTCATATATAGAGAAATATGAATAAATAATAATATAATATTTAATCTCATTCATCTCATAAATAATCTTTTATTGAAGATTCTCTCAAAAAAAATTCTTTCTTTTTATAAACATCTAAATAAAATATATGAGAATAAACATTTCCTCTCTTGTTTTCTTGAAATAAAAATATAATTTTAAATATTTTTATTAATCCTGAATTCTTTTAAATTGAAATATTACTAAATCTATAAAAATATATTATAATAATATCTTTTTATTCCTAAAATATAGTAAATCTGAATTTTTTTTATAAAATGTAACTAATTTTGATATCTCTAATTCCTCAATAAAAAATTTTAAACCAATAAATTTCTTAAATTCCTATGCATGTAATAAAATTGATATCTTATATATCAAAATTTCTTATATCATAAAATTAGATATGATAAGAATAGATAGAAAGAACTACTTTTCAATTCTTCAACTCTATATTATTTAGAATAATAAGAAGTTAAGAAAATACGGGTGAAAACTTTACTTAATCATTCATTCCTAATTAATTTGATATTTAGATCTTAATCATGATCCGCACATATTTCAATATGCTCCACTATTTTCTTTCTCTTTTCGTTTATTCTCTTTTTCTCTTTCCTCTCTATTCTCTCTCTTGATATACTATATAATTTTTCTCTTTCTTCTTCTTTCTCAATTCTTTCTCTCCCCTGTCTCTCAGATGACTTAGATCTCCAAATTTTGTTTCAAAGTATAAGAGTTCTGATAGGATTGGGATTCTAATCTTTTTTTACTTAAATATAAAGATATAAATAAGGCCGAGCCTAAATTCGAGCTTATTTTTAAGCCGAACTTAAAACGGACTGGAACCCAAGCCTAAACTAGGCTATCTAATTTTCTAAAGGTCAAACCAGTTTTAGTAAAAGCTATTCGTCTTTAATGTCAGCAGTTTATACACATAATTACAGCATGACAATAACAGATAATAGTTCGAACAGAATATCCAAGTAAGTACTCGAAGTACTCGTCTACTTTGATAGCGAATTAATCTATTTGTCGAATAAATTTGTAAAACAAACTACTATGCCCAAAATATAAAATAAAATTAAAATAAAAAAAAAAACTGCCCATGTCCTTGGAGTTGTGAAACAATGTCTAAAAACAAGCCAGCAAAATCTAGAAATATTAAGCCATGACCAACGAAATTAAAGAACAATGCCTTAGAACAATCCAACAATGTGTACATGTTACAAGCCACAAGCAGCAAAGTAGAATAACAATGTTCAGAAACAAGCTAATATTCTCAATAATTTGCAAGACCAAAACAATAGAGTTTTCCCCCATTGAAGAGCGAAGCACGACAGTGAACAAGTAATAGATGATACACATGTTGTCATAGGCACTCAAGCTCTCCAGCACCATACTGGGTGGCAATGAAAGGTGAAGTAGGCTCAAGTACCAGAGTGACTTATTGACGTCTAAGCAGAACAGGAAAGAAGGGAAAAATGAAATAGCAATCAAACACGAGCCACCAATGATAATTTGGTCCTTTTTGTTTTGATATTCTTTTTGGGTTTTTTTAAAAAAAAACATAAAAGAGGAACGATTGAAGATATGTTGACCATCAGACGCCCTGGTCCTTGAGATGAGAGGTCCTGCAAACCAAATAATTGCCATCCTATCAGCTATTAAAAACAGAAAAGAGATCAAGATGTACAATTTTCGCTATTACCTACTTGTAAACTCTTGTGTTCTATATCAATCAAATGAATTCAGTAAACATAATCTAGTGGGGAAGAATAAAATCATCAGTAGGAAAACGAAAGTGCATTAATGGTGAACGAAATATTTGAATGTAATTCTGAAAAAAGAAGTGCAGTAATTATTAGTCATACAACGGTTGTTAAAAACAGATATTTTTCTTCACTAGGCAGATATTTTTTCTGACACACACTATATATACATATTTATATAGTTTCCCATTCCAACCTACTATGATAACAATTAACATAGATGGAGATTATTCATGCCAAGGATGTTTGCTTTGCAATTATTTTTTTCCTCACAGATACTAGATAAACAGAAATAACAGAGGATAACAATTTATCAAAGGAAAAATGAAAAACAAAGATCAAATATCAAACAGTGGCAGGTTGGGATATAGTATTTTCAACTTAAATCAACAGCAGTATACGGATTATGATGAATAAGCATACCCTTTTCGAATAATTAGTCAATATAGATATTGGCAATGTGCTGAAGCTTGCCCTGTACTTCGCTTTCCTGCAGCCTTGCTTTCAACTCAGAGTGCGGCTCAGAGAATTTCAGAAAATGGAGAGACGTGAGGAACTCAATGCCCTGTGGTACTTCTTTGAGCTCTCCTAGGCCTTTGAGAACAAGGGTGTGCAGGCGTACCATGGTTCCCTTCTCCATCTTCACTTGACTGACACAACCAATGTCTTCAATAATAAGAGATTGTAGATTGGGAAACCATCCATCACGAAACACCAACTGCTGCTCCCCCTCGTACAGATCTAGAAAGAAATATTTCATCTTTTCCGATAAACGAGAGGAATCTTCCTTTGGAGTATTACCCCCTTTTAGTTGTAACTCCCTAAGAGATTGTAGATTTGGGAGCCATCCATCAAAAAACAGCAACTCCCGTCCAAGGGTCAGATTATCGTATTTATTACCGTTTATAAATAAAACCAATCGAGAGAGGAGGCGCATTTGCGATAAAGAGGCAGACAGATGCATAAAGTGGTAGTCTTTTAACTCGAAGATAGCCAAACTTCTTAGTTGAGTCAGATTTTTCAATCCTTTTACTAGATCCCTGCTAGCTTTCACGCCCTTGAGAGTCTGCAATACTTTAATATTCCACAAACCTTTTGGTGCTTCTAGGGGTGTAGAAGTTCCGGACCCATCTTTCACCTCCATAACGTTCAGGTATCTCAGCTTCTCGAGCTTCACTATCCCATGTGGCAATTCTTTTATCATACTTCCATAGAGATCCAACGTCTCCAGGTTGGAGAGCTTCTCGATAGATTTCGGGAGGGATTCCACTTTTGAATTCCTGAGACTTAAGTAGCGAAGATTGAACAAGTCCACAATCACATCGGGTAAGGTCTTCAACGCGGCTCCATCCAGATCTAGCACTGCAAGATATTTAGATTTAGATAAATTGGATGAGAGAAACGAGGAGGAGAGTGTACTGCAGTGCAATGCTAGGAAAGTTCGAAGCAACGGCATATATGTGCTTGATAACACATCTTCGCTCCAATTGTGTACTGCCAGACGACGGACATCGCCGTCTACCTTTAACTTTGCACTGTTGTTGTAGACTACTGCATGAAATGTTGCCTTTGCAGACACGACGAGAGCCAACTCACGCATAAGGTGATGCATCCGAAACCTCCTCTTATTATTCATTTCTACAACTTGTAGCATGCTCCGCCTGATTAGCTCGTTGAGATGGTCCTCCGCAACTTCCTCCAGTGTGTTGGATCCCCTTTCTTGTACAAACCTCTCTGCTATCCATAACCTGATTAGCCTCTTCTTAGATAACAAATAGTCCTCTGGGAACATGCTGCAATATAGGAAGCAACTCTTGAGATATGTCGGTAGATCCTTGTAGCTTAGATATAGAACGTTTCTAAGATCTTCTAGGCTAGAATTCTGTTCCAACTCCCAATTAAACCGATGGTAGACTCGGCTCCACTCCGACTCTATTTGTTGTCCTAATGATGACAGGAGTCTTCCTACTGACACAATAGCTAGTGGCAGTCCTTGACACTTGGTCACAAATTCCGTAGCACACTTGTCAATCTCCGAAGGGCATACATGATCTTTTTCCTTCCGAAACGCCCGCTTACAGAAGAGATCCCATGCCTCCTCGTCACCTAAAGGCTTGAGTTGGAACTTACATCTATCATGTGCAAGTGATGCTACACCATCAATTCTAGTTGTGATAATAATTCTGCTCCCTTGGTGATTATCAACAAAGCAATCACATAGATCATGAAATGCTATCGGATTCCAGACATCATCTAATATAATCAGATATCTTTTGTGTTCCAGAAATATTCTCAATATCTCTTTTAGTTCTATGGCGTCCATGCTTTGAATGTCATCTGGAACTCTGTCTCCTTCCCCGTATAGTTTCTTTACTAATATTCTTAAGATGTCATCAATTTTGTACGACTGTGAGATAGAAACCCAAGCATGGCAGCCAAAATTTTGAGACTCGCTCTTATATACATTGGTGACTAGAGTTGTTTTCCCTAGCCCTCCCATACCCCATACTGAGACTATAGACAGAGCACATTCCTCAGATTGTAACAATCTAGCTAATATTTCTCTGTTTTTCTCAATTCCCACAAGCTCTTCTTCATCGAGGAAATGACAAGCCATTGTTTGGTGCAATATTCTGTCGCTAGTGTTATCTGTCACTTGACGTGGCATCTGGACCCATCGGTCTTTCCGATTTGATAGCTTTGTAAGCTCCTCCTCTATATTTTTCAAGAGAGTATCAATACCAGTCAAGGCAATGGAAGTTCGATCTTCATGTCTTATTTTTCTGGTAATATCGCCAAATTTATATCCTTGGTGAGATAGAATATGGATATATTCATCGACCAAGTCCTGAGTACCATATGCCAGCTTTCGTACCTGTGCTATCCAAGCTTCTAGGGGTGGATTGTCGCCCTTTGTCATGTCAAGCTGGTCAAGGAAACACTGTATTACCAAAAGTTCATTCTTTATGCTACTCATTCGATTTTCAATGTCTTTCATTACTGGACCTTGTTTTGCTTGTTTAAATTCTTCTCCTTGCAGCGCTAGCTGTGCCAGTCCAACAGCTAAACTAGCAGTAGAAACAGCAAGTGCAGGAGTTTCCAACATTTTGTTCTTCACTTGATTTACTTGTCTTGTAATCCTTTTCTCTTGCTCTCCTCGCCGATCTACTGGCCCGGAGAAATTAAACCTGGCGGTGGATAATTAGAACCTAGTGAACATTCAGTTTACACTTAGCATTTGAAGTCCTTGAAGAAAAATAGTATCTGGGCAAACAAATAGCAGTGCTTATATTTCGTCATACCTCTTCAAAATTGGCGCTGAAATGATCAAATGACTGACGAGTGGATAGATAAAAATTTCCTTGTTTCTTCTTGTTCCCGATTATGACCCAAAATTGGATGAGTAGCTCGGCCCGCTATTTATGCATGTATCAGAGTTGGAATTTTTCGTGAAGAGTTATTCCATAACTAAAGTTGACTTTGTATAGCAGTATATAATAATCGCATCGCACTGTTTACTGACTTTCATCAAAACATAATAAGAATAATAATAAGAAGAAGAAGAAGAACAACAACAAGAACAACAACAACAACAACAACAACAACAACAACAACAACAACAACATAATAATAATAATAACAATAAAAAGAACCCAACAAAAGACTTAGCACGTTGTTAACTATTCATTATCAAGTCAATCGGTGTTAGGGGCAACAAATCTTGACCCCACCCGATAATTCTACACGATAACTCAGCTCTTAATTGGGTTTAGATTTAGTATAATCAAGTTCGGGTCATAAACGGGTCACCTGTTTAATAATCGGGTCGTGGGGTTTATATAGCTGACCTGCTTTGACCCGCTTGACCCATTTAAGTATACGGGTTGGGTCGAGTCGAGTCAAACTACCAACCCGCCAACCCGCTAACCCACCAACCCGCCAACCCGTATATATATAAAGTAACTAAAACATAAATCACTCTACTCTCTCATTCTCTCCACTTTACAACCGCCTCATCCAAATTTCCAAAAGGGCAAAATAATTTCGCCATGCCTCCTCTCTCTCTCCAATCTCTCTAGTCGTTGTCTGTCACCTGCTGCGGTGTCTCTCGTTTAGTCTCCACCTACCGTCTGCCCCGACTCCCAAGCAAGTGTATTGTGTAGTGCTTACCGACCGTTGAATCTCTCCAACCGCCTCCGTCCGCGGTGCCTCTCACCTCCGTCTCTGTCTGTCGTCTACCTCGAGAGTTCGTCGGCAGATCTCCTCACCATTTGCGCTTAGCCCCTCACCCTCGTCGGATCTCTTCCTCATCTACCCTAACCCTGACCACTGCTGCCTATCTGCCCTAACCCTCACCGTTGCCTGCCGAGCCTTTATCACCATCGTCGCTGCCATTGCTACTGCTTGTCTACCGCCTTCACCGTCGCCACTGAAGTTAAGATGGAGCATATGCCATTGAAGTTAAGGAGGCCTTCAATGAGCAGATGTGTGAGCTTTTATGTTGCCTACATTTTCTGTTATCTCAACACCCTATATTCTCATACTGACTAAAGCCATAATATAGTGACCACTGAAAGTTTCAATCCCTCTAATACTTTACAAAAAGTTTTAAGGAGTTTACCAAATTTCAGCTAAATTTATCTTGGATCTTCTAATTTGCGATTATAATTTTGTGATGTTTATTCTATTTCCCAATGTTGTCTGCAGGAACTGATCAATGATTTTCCACCACCACATCAAAACAGGGGCACAAGAGGAGGATATATAACTGAAAATGCAAGAGCTATTGTTGGTGGTATTTCATACCCAGGGTACAGAATGATATGGAGATCCAAGTCCATCGACTTGAGCAAGAATCATACAGTTCTGTTCTTGAGCATTTAAGGCTCAACCATATGCCATTACTTGGGTATACATCCCGCTTCATCTGAGCTAAATACTTTTGTTATACATTCTTTTTATTTTATTTTTTTTCTAGTGTTAATTGTAAGTTGGCTTCCATTAATTTCTTTAGGAGAAGGATAAGGCAGGTCTAATAATTGAACTTTGAAAGGAGCTGAGAGTATCTTTTCAGAAATTATATTTTTGATATTATATGAGTTTTGAGTTGAAAATATATATTTTTATTTGTATGATACACCATTTAAGAGTTAAAACAAACTCGATTGTATAGATTTTTGTTATGATGAATTATTATGATTATAATTTTGATATTGTATAAGTTTTAAGTTAGAAATATGTTATTTATTTGTATAATACATTATCTACGTAGGATAAGTTAGTAAAGTATTAAATTTTATATAGAATTTATATTAAATAAGTTAGACGGATTGTGTTAGCGTGTAACGTTAACCCAACCCGTTTATTAATCGGGTTAGGTGAGTCGGGTCATGTTACTCGTTTATTACTCGAGTCGTGTTCATCTCTACCAAATGCAACCCGTTTATTAATCGGGTCATGTTCGTGTCAAGATAAAATTGACCCGACCCCAACCCGCTTAATCCAACCCGATTGCCACCCTAATCGATGTAATCAATTGGCGGAAATTTTGTGTTGGTTTGTTAGTTTAGTTAACTCAGTTGATGGTATTGTTAGGGTGTCATTTGGACATTAAAATAAAAAACAAATGGATCTTTTACTAAATACAAGCAAACACAACAGGATGTGAAGCTATCCAAAAGGAACGCATATTTAATCCCTTTTCTAACATCATTATATACATTTCAGTCTTATTCTCCATAATTTACAATGGATTTGTTTAGGCCCAAACTCAAAGATGAGGATGAAAAATCATGGACATGTTTAGGCCCTTATCTTCTTTTGTGATGGTGCAGCTGCTAGTAAAATGGACAACATGCAGTTTTAGATAAAAGAATCTCAGACTTTAGACTTTGACTCAGTATCCTAAGAAGATCCATTTCAATTATCGTCTCACGTTGGACTACTTCCTTCGTATTAGATAATTAATATCAATGAAATCAAATATTGTTCTTGTAGAGGTAGCACTATTTATAACTATACATTGGTCTTAATTATCATAAGAGTTACTAAAAATTTGCTAGAGTTCTATAGTCACAGCATCACGACAACACTCGTTTAAGTGAATCTTCAATAGATGTCTATAACAAAACTCACTCTAAGAAAACAATAATTGCATATAAACTTAATGGGGCCGTCACATAAAGCACTTACCATAAGAATAGAAAAAAAATAATTAGTACTATTCACTATGTCCGTCGATACCTTAGTTTCTACCCAACTTTATTTTCAGAAAAATCTACTTACTCTGTGTTGTAGGAATTCACCTTGGAACAATTTATATTAGAACAGTCAAGCCGTCCAATGAATGAATGTTCATTTTAATTTGCAAGTCCAGAATGTTAAAAGAGCCTTGTTTCTTTTGGTGGAACAAGATTGATTAGATAATGCATGCAACTGGCCATGGATGATGAAGAGAATAAAACTCTTGTGAAGAATGCACGAGACTTGAGATCTTATGCCGAAAGCCCAAAGATACGAAGCCAGCCGCATGCAAATGCAAACGGGTGTACAAGGACTTGATGAACTAAAGTGTATCAAAAGCTATCTTGAGGAAAAAGTGGAGGAAAGTATAATGACGTAAACTAAAATACGCTGGAAAGAAACAGATAATTGATGCTCAGAAAAATTAATCTATAAAAGAAAAGTAATTAAAACTTCCAAGATATATACAACGTACAGAAATGTAATCAATGGTCTTAAAAAACAATTATAATTCCTTCATGCATAACATAGCAAGTTCAAGAGGGTATATATACCTCCCTGTGGCTGAAGTAGTCGAGAATAGAGATAAAGATAATAAGGAGCAGATAGGTAGACGAACGACGAACGGAAATATGAAACTCAGAACACCCCGGCTACGGAGATGTGTAGTTCGATTAATAGACATTTGTCGAAGTATATACTGCAAGTCCACATAGTATCTTTGACTTTTTTGAAAGACTAAAAAAGCATGGCCCCCAACACGTGGTGGGTCTGACGTCTCTGCACCATATTTTTCACTAGTATCCATGATCCAGCTCATTGTTGCAGCAATCCTTGCCAGTTTCTGTAACAATCCAAATTTTTTTAAATAGAAATATAAAGTTTAGATAATGAAAAATTTTATTTTATTTTTTATATTTTAAGATTTTCTCGGTATTACCACCTAATTTCTCTCCTAAAGAATTCTTCTAAATATTATTCTTAAGGGAAATTAGAGAGAAAAAAAATAAAAAATAAAGAGAAAAAATTTTATTATATTAAAGAGAAGAAATGGAAAGAGAAGAAAATCTTGTGATCTTCCAGTGTAACAACCCAATCCCATAAAAAATTAAAAATTAAAAAAATTCTTTTTTTTTTTGCATGGCACGGGCTGGGGGTGCCACGCACTCCCAGCCGCTGGCCCGGCCAACCAGGCCGGGCCAGCTAGCTCCGGTGGGCCCGCCGGCGCCGCAGCCGCAGCGCCGACGACCCCACCGCCTCTCTCTCTCTCTCTATCTTTTCCTTCTCCTCTTTCTCTCTTTCGGTACTCTCTCTCTCTCTCTTTCTCTCTTTCTCTCTCTCCCACTGCCGACCCGCCGCCGTTGTCGCCGTGCTACCGCAGGTGAGCCTCCTCCTTCTTCCTTTTCCTTCTTCTCTCTCTATCTCTATCTCTCTCTCTCTCTGTTTCTCGCCTCGGGCTCGGGCTCGCCGGAGCCGAGCCGTCGGCGAGAGGCTGGCCGCTGGATGGCCACCAGCGGCCAGTGTCCTCCCCGCCGGCCCGGGTCCGCAACCCCTCCCTCACCTTCTCTCTTTCTTCTCTTCCTCTTCTCCTGCTCTTCTTTTTCTTTTTCTTCTTCTTTCTTATTTCTTCTTCCTTTCTCCTTTCTTCTCCCTGAGAGTTTCGGTAATGAAATAGAGTCAAGGAAGGCTTTTATTTTTATCTGTCCATGGTGTCGGTCACAGGGACGTGATGTGATGGTGTCTGACGTCGTCTCTGCGTTGTATCATTAATTGTTTCAACAATCCTCGATGGTTCTTATTTTAGTTAATTTCTAAGATGGTGAACTAATCAATGTTAATTACAATCTTTATAGATAGTCAAACAGGAGGAAATCAGTGTAGTCCGCCTTTAATTTAATTTAGATATGCAGCACGAGAATCGACTTCCTAAGAAAATTGCAAGTTGGTCATTATAAAATTCCTTGAGAAGCAGTCTCCGGTGTCATATATATATATAATTACTCGTGTTGACAAAGTCAATCCGGCGAACGAAGAAAATGTCTTCTCGTGTACAATCGCCCTTCCAAAACCATATTAGCAAAAAAAATATATTAGTTAGGAAGATTAATTACGTATATTTAACTTTTCAATTTTCTTATTATATACGTAAAGATTTTAACCATTAAATCTTCATCAAAGTGATTAATAAACAATTAATTTTACGGTACGAAAAAAACGTTCTAAACTTTTTTTATTCCGTTAAAATTTCTCTCTTAAATATAATTATACCTTAATTATAGGAGATATCATTTAATATTAAATAATTTAAATTTGATTATTTAGATATAAACTTTAATTTAAATATAATTCTCTATCACTATCTATTAAAATTTAATTTAAATCAATCTTAAACTAATAGAAGATATATATATAAATAATCAGTTGATATAGATATTGGCAATGTGCTGAAGCTTGATCTGTGCTTTGCTTTCTTGCAGCCTCGCTTGCAAGTCAAAGTGCGACTCAACGAACTTTAGAATTTTGAGGGATGTGAGGAACTCAATGCCCTGCGGTACGTCTTTTAGCTCTCCTAGACCTTTTAGAACAAGGGTGTGCAGGTGTACCATGGTTCCCTTCTCCATCTTCACTCGATTGACACAACTAATGTTTTCAATAATAAGAGATTGTAGATTGGGAAACCATCCATCACGAAACACCAGCTGCTGATCCCCCTCGTACAGATCTAGAAAGATATGTTTCATCGTTTCCGATAAACGAGAGGAACCTTCCTTTGGAATAATGGCCCCTTTGAGTTGCAACTTCCTAAGATTTTGTAGATTTGGGAGCCATCCATCACAAAACAGCAACTCCCGTCCAAGGGTCAGATTATCGTATTTACTACCGTTTATAAATAAAACCAATCGAGAGAGAAGGCGCATTTGCGATAAAGAGGCAGACAGATGCATAAAGTGGTAGTCTTTTAACTCGAAGATAGCCAAACTTCTTAGTTGAGTCAGATTTTTCAATCCTTTTACTAGATCCCTGCTAGCTTTCACGCCCTTGAGAGTCTGCAATACTTTAATATTCCACAAACCTTTTGGTGCTTCTGGGGGTGTAGAAGTTCCGGACCCATCTTTCACCTCCATAACGTTCAGGTATCTCAGCTTCTCGAGCTTCACTATCCCATGTGGCAATTCTTTTATCATACTTCCATAGAGATCCAACGTCTCCAGGTTGGAGAGCTTCTCGATAGATTTCGGGAGGGATTCCACTTTTGAATTCCTGAGACTTAAGTAGCGAAGATTGAACAAGTCCACAATCACATCGGGTAAGGTCTTCAACGCGGCTCCATCCAGATCTAGCACTGCAAGATATTTAGATTTAGATAAATTGGATGAGAGAAACGAGGAGGAGAGTGTACTGCAGTGCAATGCTAGGAAAGTTCGAAGCAACGGCATATATGTGCTTGATAACACATCTTCGCTGCAATTGTGTACTGCCAGACGACGGACATCGCCGTCTACCTTTAACTTTGCACTGTTGTTGTAGACTACTGCATGAAATGTTGCCTCTGCAGACACGAAGAGAGCGAACTCACGCATAAGGTGATGCATCCGAAACCTCCTCTTATTATTCATTTCTACAACTTGTAGCATGCTCCGCTTGATTAGCTCGTTGAGATAGTCCTCCGCACCTTCCTCCAATGTGTTGGATCCCCTTTCTTGTACAAACCCCTCTGCTATCCATAACCTGATTAGCCTCTTCTTAGATAACAAATAGTCCTCTGGAAACATGCTGCAATATAGGAAGCAACTCTTGAGATATGCCGGTAGATCCTTGTAGCTTAGATATAAAACGTTTCTCAGATCTTCTAGGCTAGGATTCTGTTCAAACTCCCAATTAAACCGATGGTAGACTCGGCTCCATTCCGACTCTGTTTGCTGTCCTAATGATAACAGGAGTCTTCCTACTGACATAATAGCTAGTGGCAGTCCTTGACACTTAGTCACAATTTCCTTAGCACATTTCTCAATCTCCGACGGGCATACGTGATCACGAAACATCCGTTTACAAAAGAGATCCCAGGCCTCCTCGTCACCTAAAGGCTTGAGTTGGAGCTTACATCGATCATGCGCAAGTGATGCTACACCATCGATTCTAGTTGTGATAATAATTCTGCTTCCTTGGTGATTATCGACAAGGCAATGACATAGATCATGAAATGCTTTCGGATTCCAGACATCATCCAAAACAATCAGATATCTTTTGTGTTCCAAAAATACTCTCAATATCTCTTTTAGTTCTGCGATGTTCATGCTTTGAATGCCATCTGGAACTCTGTCTTCCCCATATAGTTTCTTTATCAATACTCTTAAGATGTCATCAAATTTGTACGACTGTGAGATAGAAATCCATGCATGGCACCCAAAATTTTGAGACTCTCTCTTATAAACATTGGTGACTAGAGCGGTTTTCCCTAGCCCCCCCATACCCCATACTGAGGCTACAGAGAGAGCGGATTCCTCAGATTGTAAAAATTTAACCAGTATCTCTATGTTTTCCGCAATTCCCACAAGCTCTTCTCCATCAAGGACATGAGAAGCCTGATATAGTAGTCTTTCACTAGTATGAATTGTCATGTTGATCCATTGCTCTTTCACTTGTTTAAGGTGTGTAAGATCTGTCTCTATAACTTTCAAATGCGTAGAAATACCAATCAAGGCAATCGAAGTTGGGTCTCGATGTACTATTTTTCTGGTAACATCACCAAATCTATACCCTTGTTGCTGGTGAGATACAGTCTGCATATATTCGTCGACCAAGTCCTGAGTACGATGTGTCAGCTTTTGTACCTTTGCTAGCCAAGCTTCTAGACCTGGATTGTCGCCCTTTCTAATGTCTTGCTGGTTAAGGAAACACTGTATTGCTACACGTTCCCCCTGTATGCGACTCATTTGATTTGCAATGTCTTTACCTTCTTTTGCTTCTTTTGCTGCCCTTTTTGCTAGTTGTACTTGTTTTCCTTGCAGTAATACCTGTCCTATTGAAATGCTCAATTTAGCAATTTCTAGAACAACTCCGTACTCTCCCATTGTTAGTTATTTTGTAGATTTACTCTGCTTTTAGTTAGTTCTTCTTTTTGCCTACTGGTCGCAGAACAAGCTCAGACGCAACTTGTCCAGCAGATATGCATTTTAATTCCTCCCTATGATCGCGTATATGCAGTTCAGAGATTAGAATCAGAACTATCTCGACGTATTCATAATATTTTGTATATGCATAACTGTTAAAAGACTTTGTATTTTCATATATCACACGGCTTTACAAGAGCTAGAATGAGTTCAAAAAGGGTATCTCCTAAATCATTAGAAGGGTGTTTGAAAGTGTTCAAACGGTATAATATATGTTATGCACTAGATTTAGAATCGATTAGAACATGAAAAATTATAATATTTTATTAAGAGCAACCTCCGAAGTCAAAGATCTAATGGTTTTAGTTTCACATGATTTCGATGTCGGAAATAAAAACATAAAATTAAAACAGTGAAAAAAGTTAAAATAGGATAAAATCGTAATTATATGACGTTGCGGTGCCGTCAGAGGAGTGACTGAACAGACAAGAATGATAGTGAACGATCATATAGTAGGTGGCTCATGGCTATGGTTTGGAAGCTCGAAAGAGTTTTATTATTATGATCTATTCCTACGAAAATAAAGATAATCTAACGACTATAATAAAATAGTAAATACGATGATAATAAATTGCTAAACTCAATAATTTTTCAATGATTGATGATTCAACAAAAGAGCTCAACACATCAAAATATAGAGATCGGGTATAATGAGTCATACTAGAACTAATCCTAAAAGCTAACACAATTCGAACTAAGACTTGTCTTACAAACTTACATGATTTTATTAGATTTACTTTAGAAATTTTATATGACTTAATTGTACTTGCTTCAGAGGTTTACATTATTTAATTAGACTTGTCTTAAGAGCTTATCTAAGAGATAAATATAAATCAATTAAAAGATAAATAAACTTGAGCCCAATATCCTCATGATACAATCAAACCTAACTCTATTAATATCACTCATAAATATATTTCAGCTCAATAACTATTATAAATTAACCATTATGACAGTTACAAATTCAATAAAATTCTTGCAATGTTTTGAGTTTTAAATTCTAATTACTAATTTTAAATTGATTAAAATTTTAAATTAATAATAATCCTCATAAAGAAATTTAAAAACAAAAATAATTAGAATAAATATTATACATATATGAGATTATCAAATCAAATATTTTTATACTACATATTAATGCTAAGTATGAGGCTTACTTTGTTATTGCGAGGGGCAGCGCTATTTATAGTCTAACGCTATTATAGTTATGCGCTTGTCTTAATAATCTTGATAATTATGAATTTGCTCAAATCTTCCGATCGCGAAATCATGTCAGTTCTCACTTAGATAAATTTTCAAAGGAAGTCTATAATAAAACTCATACCTCATAAAATAATAGTTCTATTAGACTCTTTCATAAATAAACTTAACTTGAGCTGTCACATAAAGTACTTTACTATAAGAATAAAAAAAACTAATTAGTGTTCTTCACTATGTCCATGTCCGTCAATATCTTTATTTCTACTTATTTTTGGATAAATTTATTTATATCGAGAAATTCACTCTCGGAGCAATTTATATTGGAACAGTCAAGCTGTTCAAAGAATGTTCATTTTTCTTTGCAAGTCCAGAGGATGTTAAAAGATCATTGTTTCTTTTGGAGGAACAAGATTTATTAGATAAAGTAAGCAACTGGGCATGGATGATGAAGAGAATAAAACTCTTGTGAAGAATGCATGAGACTTGAGATCTTATGTCTAAGCCCAAAGATCTGAAGCCAGTGGCATGCAAATGCAAACGGGTGTACAACGATGGATGCTCATAAGGAAAAAGCAGTATTAAGAGATTTAATTGTAATCTCTAAGAATATAATCCCAAAGGCCTTCTTTGTAAACCTTTTTTCTATTGACATCTAAATCATAGATGTAGTCTGAATTTAGGTGAACTACGTAAATCTTTCATTGTGATAGTATTGTATTCCTTTATTATTTAATTATTATGCAATGAGCATAAATTTTGAATATTTATTTGAAATTGATTTGTTTTTCTTCACAGTGTAAGCAGAATATTTCTAAAAATTAATAAAAGAAATTCAACAAAAAGACAGACTTTCAGTTTAATCTTTGAAGAGAACAGTTAGTTTACAGATAACATTTGAAGTAGTTGAAGAATGATAGGACGTGGGAAAACAAATGGCAGTGCTTATATTTGGTCATACCTCTTAGAATTGACGCAGTAATGATCAAATGACTGATTAGTAGATGGATGGAGAGATATCCTTTCTGCTTCTCTTTCCGGATTATGATCCAAATTGGATTAGTAGCTATCCCGACTATTTATACATGTACCATCAGAGTGGAATTTTTCGTCAAAGAGATATCCAATAGGCCATAGCTAAAGGTGATCTTGTATAGCATTATATAATAATCGCCCTGTCTATGGACTTTCACAACAATAATAACAATAATAAACTTAGAATGTTGTTAACTGTTTATTATCAAGTCAATCGGTTTAATTAATTGGCGGAAACTTTGTGCTGGTTCGTTAGTTTAGTTAACTGTTCATTATTAAGTCAATGGATATTGTTTAGGGTCAAAATCAAAGATGAGGAAGGAAAAGCTTGGACATGTTTAGGCCTTTTATCTTGTTTTATGATAGTGGAGCAGCAGTTAAAACGCATTAGGACTTGATAACAATAACAGCATCCAGTTTTAGACACAAGAATCTCAAACTGTAGACTTTGTTCAGTATCATTTCGATTAAGTTAGCTTTTCCAATGTCGGACTACTTCCTTCACACCAGATAATTAATATCAATCAAATCAAAGCACTCTTGTACATATCGAGCTTGATAGATTCGAGAGACTTTTATCGATAGAAATATGATCGAACAATATGATCAAATTACTCCTATGTAGATAGTAAATATGCATGCATGCATTTTTCCCCTTTATTTGCAGGTTGTGAGATGTTAATTTTATTTAGATCAAACGAACATAACAAAGTAACCAACAATATGAACAAGACGATGAGCTTATCTATCTCGTTGAACAAAAGCCGCATTGCCAAACTAACCATTTAGGGCGTAGTGGATATCCATCCTTTTGAAGAATCTCCCAGTTTTATGCCAAGCCACGCATAGTTACTTAGCTATTATGTGACAGAACCCTAACTGTTGGGTAAACAATGGAGGCTTCGCTTGTCCACCTAACTAATCCTGCAGATCTCGCCCACAAGAGTAGATATATCCATGGGGGTTTTTGCGAACTTATGGTTGTGGGCAAAGTGATGATGAGGGTGGCTCATGCTGCATCTGGGCAATTAATTATGGTAGAATTAGGTATCTATTTTCCTTAAGAGTTCATTGGTAGAGGATTTTTGCTAAGTTGTAGATGTGGTATTTTGCTAAAAAATATAATTAATTGAGTTAAATTAGCACAGTAGGAACTCATTCTTGATATTAGAAACTAAAAGTACTTGATGCTTAAGAAAAAAAATTAATTCGATCATTTCCCAAACCAAATATCTTAATCCTCAAGAGTCAAGTTTTTTTTTTTGTAATTTTATTTAGTTTTGGGAACCACAAACACATTTATGTGTAGCTATCAAGTTTCGTTCAATTTTGAATCCGTTTGCATCATAATTCTTTTCCTCGACAAACTTAATTGTCAATATAGACTTGACAATCGTTATCACTCGTCAACTTTCCACCACTAAATCAAAACTAAACATTTAAATATCATGATATGTATTGCAAAAAGTCTTTCTTTTTTCTTTTTTTTGACATATTTGCAAATAAACTCGGAAGATGTCATTCAATGGTCAATTCCAAGGTGAGTCTTCAACGAATTTAGTTCCGTATATAGACTCTTTATATTCTCATCTTAGTAGCTTCAACTTTTGAGTCAAATTCAATTTCCAAATTCATGTCAAATCATATTTCTCTTAAATAATTGACTTATGAGCCCGTTGCGTGCACAACATAACAAAGTAACCAACAATATGATAATAAGGACGAGCTTAACTTCAATTGATATGTATTAACTGTCAAAAATCAATCAGCATACAAATAAACTAAATACACAACATGCTCATCAAATAAATATATAGGTTGGTGTCATCGGTGTGTTGATGCATAGTTAGTTACATGATGGAGCAAGAACTCGTGTCTGAATAGCTTCCCGAGTCATCATATGCAACGACCTGCGAGCATGAAGAGTAATTTGGATACCACTGACTAGTTGTGCAGTACTGATTTGGGTACCACTGAAGTAGTTCAACTTTTGGTTTCTCTTTTTCCTTCTCGCCACTTTTCTTCACTTCCTCTACTTTAGTTATATCTGCACGGCGGAACTTTTTCCTCAAAATGGTCGTCAAATAAACTGGATCTGCACCATCTCCAACAATTACCAACTGATCCTCGCCTTGTAGCTCGATTGAATTAACTCCTGTACCCAAGTGACGAAGTTAACGTGATCAGTACGTATATTAAAGTAGGTGCATGATCAAGAGCTAAATAATATTGTTGATCATATATAAACGTCTCCGTTCTTGTAGCTTTACCATCTGCTGAGGCCACCAACTTCATGGCTTTAGACCGGCACTTGTCGCAGTTCATCTGCACCTTGATGGCAATCTTTAGCTGCAAACCAAAAATTGCAATCTAAGTGAGCGACAAATTAAAGATCGATCCCCTGAGAGGAGTGAAGAATTAAAGATATATGCAAATTAACAGAACTTCTAGGAATGGGAACTCACGTTCATTTCTTTTAGATCTCCGATGGATAAACGAGAGCCTCCAGACTTTTGAGCTAAACTGATGAAGAAGTGATGAGCGAACTTGATAACAGCCAAGGGGGGGAAGTCTCCTCCTTATAAAGAAACTAGGAATAGTTTGAGAAGGTTCGTTATAATAAGTGTGAACCAAGCCATGTAATACAATATGACCGATGACTTGGTCCAAGAAAGAAGAGTTCTTTTCAATATAAAAGACAACGAACAGCTGTTTATGTGACCAAACTCCAAAGTCAAGTCGTCGGAGTGAATGGGAGATTTGGAGAGACGGTACTTAATTATTTTGAAGTAAACTCGTTAACTCTTCTCGGTTATGTTGTTATCTTAGCATGCATCTAAGTCCCTAATCACTTTGGAGTATAAATAGATTTGTTATCCAAAGCCATTAATTAGTCTAAGCACAATTCACTACCCGTAAATTTGATGGCCCAAGATGTGAAGTAACGTTGCACCAACAGAGTCGTAATTAAATCGGCTACATACTTTTTCACACCAAAGGTTCTCTTGATGGTCATTAGTTAGTGCATCTCTCGTGATTAATTAAGCTAAAAGCAATTTTAATCTTAATAATGATCTTTTTGACTTGCCTAGGAGGAGACCAGAATACTTATAACTACCACTAGCATTTCAGGGTCCCAATACTTATATTATAAGGGAGTAAGTTCGCATTTGGCAGTCAAGTAACACGTAGAGTGTGAAACCTGTGATTTAAAGTGAGACAGCAACTTGATCTTCTATTTGATGTCCCTCAAAGCAAGAAATATTCCCTGTGCTTTAGAAGGATCATCTGCTCAAATTCAAACCCACCAACTATCATACTGTATCGAGCTCGCATGTACACCAGACCACTAATTTAGTTGTACTAAATCGCTTGACATAATCAAAGATTGTCATACTACTAATACCAATTGCTGAGAATATACGGGGTGCGTTGCTGCCCTGTAGCAGAATTAGGGTATTATTGGTTTTTTTTCTCTTTCTTCGATTTGTGTTATAGATGGGTGATCTTTAATTCTCTTACTTTTATGGATTCTAAAGATTGTCTGTTGGAAAGGAGCTCTCTTTCCCACCCAAGAGATCTATAACAATGAAAGCTAAAATTGATGTCAATTAAGAAACATATGCAATTAACAACACCAAGCACCAAAGAAAACTAGAACACCATGTTTATGTGTAAAACCCTTCTCAAAGGGAAAACTCACAGAGCATGAATTTGAACCCACTATCAAGAGAATTGGTACAAAGAAGATCACCACAACAAGTCTCTTAAAGTCACAAGAATGTCATCCACAAGAAACCAATAACCCTAGCTTCAAGTTAACAAGTTTAGATAACACCTCCAATAGAGAAACCCAAACCTTCTTGAAGTAAAAAAACCCTTGTAGATGTGAAGAAGAAAATCCTTGTGCCTTTGATCCCAACCAAGAAATCTTCTAGTTGCAAACCCTTGTTGTATGTAGAGAAAAACCTCTTTTTCTCTTGTCTTCTTTTTCACTAAGTGGTATGAGCAAAAAGTACCCCTTAACAAAAGTCTCACTCAACTAATTATTGACCAAGTGAGTCACCTCATGGGGCTAGCCCAAACCAACTTGGCTAAATAAACCCAACAGTGTCTTAGACTATTGGATTGATAGAAACAACGATTATTAGGTTAATAATACTAAGCTTGAAGCTTTTTGCTCTTAAAAATCACTTGAATGGTTTTCACTTTATTTATATTTGTACCCTTGAACTAAATTCTCTGAATTATATTATAATATTATCTATTATAAATCAAGTGTGGAGTTGTCCCTCTATCTTGTTTTAAATCTTATTATTATAATCATTAAAATTCAATGAATTATCTGAGTCAACGACTTTTCTCTCATTAAATAAAAATTTAAAGCAAACGAGTTGCGTTCAAAAGTCGATCACTCTATTTTTCTTACTTTTTGTGTTTCAAATCTTTATCATTATAATTATTGAAACTTAATGAATTGTCTTACCCTCCGTGCTTTCTCTCATTAAATAAAAAATAAAATTAAATAAAAATTTAAAACAAACAAGGGGTCTTGATCCAAATAAAAAATGGTTGGCACAAATGTTTAAAACCCAGGTAAAAATCCAAACATAAACCATCAGATGAGGTTCCCGAGGGTGAAATGTTTTAATACCCAAGTAAAAATCCAAACATAAGGCATCAGATGAGGTTCCCGAGGGTGTATATCAATACATTTACTTTTTTTAATTAATTAGATACAAATCCAACAATGTCTATAAAGTACAAGCCACGGCCAGTGATTATTTTCCAGAAAGAAAGCATACATTAGTTGATTTATTTATTTTATTATTTATTTATTTATTTATTTTATTTATATTTGTTTGTCATTTAATCGACACGGATAGTGATCATCTGGAGAGCCATGCGCCTCTTATTCATTTCTTCGGCTCGCTGTTTCAACTCCGGGGAAGATCCATGGACTTGAAGATCTGGGAGGGACTTGAGGTGCTCAATGCCACGTGGGACATCTCTAAGCTCCTTCATGTCTCGGAGCTCGAGGGTCTTCAACCTCGCCATGGATCTTTCCTGTATCTCCACCTGTTTGACACGCGGCATGTCGGAGATCGAAAGATCCTGCAGGTTGGGAAACGACCCAGCAGTGAACACCAGCTGCTCCCCGTCGTACGCCTTCCGAAGGCTGAGCCTTGTCAGGCTCGAGAACCGAGCGAGGGATGGGATTGGGTCGACCTCCAAATGGCAACTCGTTAGAGCCAACTCCTTGAGGTTGCCCTCTTGAGCTCGTAAGAACGAGGAGTCCAACGATCCTTGCGACAGCCGTCCTCTCAGATTTAGACTGACGAGTTTCTTTTCCGTGGGTGGGTTTGGTGGGGCCTCCCAGCTGTCCGATCGGAGGACCTCCGTTTCGTCGTCTCTTGCGGACAAGACCAAGCGCCAGAGGAGGCGCATGCAACTCACGGCGGCGCACAGTTGTTCACAGCGCTCGCCCCTCAAGCCGTAGCATCCGAGGTCTCTTATTTGGGTCAAACTTCCTAATCGTCCCACCAACCCTCCGCAGGGCTCCACCGCCACCAGCGTTTGCAGTTCTTTCAGTTTCCGCAGACCTTCTGGTGCTTTCGGGCCAGTAATTGAGTTGAATGCTCTGAACGTCTGATCGGTCACCTCGCCGGCGTACAGATGCCGCAGCTTCTTGAGTTTCACTATCCAACGCGGCAACTCCTTTATCTCAGTTGAGTAGAGGTCCAGCGTCTGCAGGTTAGTGAGCTTACGGATAGATTTGGGGAGAGCTTTTACCTTTGAACACTTGAGACTCAGGTAGCGTAGATTGAACAAGCTCCCGACCGCATCAGGTAGGGTCTCGATCGGCAAGCCGGATAGATCTAGCACCGCAAGATATTTGAATTTGGATGAAATAGAAGGGAGCTGCCGAGACGAGGGCGTACTGGTGTCGAACGCTATTAAAGTCCGAAGGAATGGCAGATGTTCGCTTGATAGGTTCGAAAGGTCGCTGCTGCACTCGATTACCGACAGACGACGGGAAGTGGCATTAATTTTACTTGTTTCTCTTTCTTGTTGATTAGAAACACCACTACCACTTCCTCTTCTTCTTCCGTATGTGCGGTAAACCTCATGAAAATTTTTCTTTCTCGACAAAGAGAGAATAAACTCGCGTACAAGGTTGTGCATCCGGCAGAGTTCCACTGTACCCCTGGGGCCATGCTTCCTAGGCTGCAGCATGCTCCGACGGGTTAGCTCTAACAGATGGCCCTCCCCAACTTCCTCCAATGTGCTTTTCCCCTTTTCTTGTATGAATCCCTCCGCTATCCATAGGCTTACAAGCCTATCTGCTGAGATGAGGGTGTCCTCCGGAAACATGCTGCAATACAGAAAGCAGTTCTTGAGATGGTCGGGCAAGTTGCTGTAGCTCTGGTTTAGAGTGTTCTTCAGATGACTCAGCGCAGGATCATTAACCAACAGCCAATTAATCTGGTTAAAAACTCCCTTCCATTCTGACTCTGTTTTTGGTTTCAAGGACAAAAGGTCTCCTATGGACACGATAGCCAGCGGCAGTCCTTCACACTTGGTTACAATTTTCCTCGCCCATTCCGTAACCTCTGCTGGGCAATCATGACCCTTTTCTCTCCGAAAGGCCCACCTACAGAAGAGTGTCCATGCTTCGTTTTCGCCTAGATGCTCCAGCTTCATCCTTTTCTCCTCGCTAGCAAATGAAGCTACCTCTTCATTTTGAGTTATAATGACTATTTTACTTCCTTCATGAGAATCTTTAACAAGGAATAACTCACGTATGCTGCCAAAATCTGCCGGATTCCATACATCATCCAACACAATCAGATACCTCTTTTTTTGAAGAAATGTCTGTATCGTCTCTTTTAATCCTCTAGTATCCATGCTTGGAATGTCAGGTGGGGCTCCGTGATCGTTCTTATATAACTCGGTTATCATTTTTCTTAAGATTTCATCATCATTTTTAATCGACTGAGAGAAAGAAATCCATGCATGACAGTCAAAATGTCCTTTTTGTTTCTCAAACACATTGCTGACCAGAGCAGTCTTCCCCAGGCCCCCCATACCCCACGCAGAGAGTATAGATAGATCTTTCTCCAGAGACAGTAACAATTCAGTCAACTTTTTTCTCTCTTTTTCGAAACCGACGAGATCTCCGCCGTCCACGAAATGAGAAAATCTTGCTCGATCCAAGTTATCATGCTCGATAGAACTGGCACCTATTGGCGTCTGGACCCATCGTTCTCTCCTTTCCTTTAGTTGCTGAAGATTGTCCTCTGCAACTTTCAGCTTAGCGCCAATGTCACTCATGGTGAACAAAGTTTTGGGTTTCTTCACCATATTCTTCACATAACCACAGAAACCACTCACTTCCTGCCCACCTACTATGTAGAGATATTCATCTAAGATGTCTTCAATATAATATGCCTCCTTCCTCACTTGTTGTATCCATTCTTCTTGGATACCTTTGTTGGAGCCTCTCGTGTCTAGCTGTTTTAAGAAGTCCTGCATTAATTTCAGTTCAGCCTTTACTCGACCCATACGACTTGGGAGCTCTTCCAATAATGAAGCTTTCTTTGATATCAGACATGTAGCTAAATTCAGTAGTTCTGTTCCTGTAGCAAGACCCAGCTTCGTAATAGAAAGACCAAGTGCTGGATCTGCCATTTTTGAACTTCTTATACTAGCTTTTCTACTTGGATTTAGTAGTTCTCGAGTTCGTGTCTTGCTCTCCTTGTCTGCTCATCGAAACGAGCTCTTTGTTTTTACTGTATGTGATGCTGTCATCCAGTGACGGAAGGGAAATATATCAAATCTCGAGAGGATTGTTAACCTAATCAATGACCTCAAGCTAAAATTATATAAAATCTCCGGTTATCTTGGTTCTGGCTAATCTTTGTATTAAACTAAAGTTTAGGTGAAAAAGACTTCGTAATAGATACCTGTGTACCTCGTCAATGTTGGCATTCTAGTAGATACCAACACGAGACTAATGGTTGAATCCGGAGATATGACCATTGGTGAAAGATTTTATTAGATAACTGGCACACGTTGCTGACAAGATTTATGGTTTTTTTATTTTAAACTTTAGTCTTGCTTTCAGATGACTGTATAAAGTAGATATACATCTATGTCAATAGAAAGAGAAAATTACTAGATAACAAAGGTAACGCAGCTTTTTGATGTACTGATTATCTAATACTATCTCAGCTCTTCATGAAATGGAATGTACTGTTAGCACACTAGATGGTCTTAACATGCTGAAAGAATAATCTTAAAATATTTCTATGACCTCAAAACAAGTTATAGGCTAAAATAAAATCCTCCAATATTAAATATTAGTGTTAACATATGCAATTATATTACAGTCTCATAAGTATCATATCAATCTTCTTAATTTGGAGAAAATAACATGGAAAAATCTAAAAGTAGATATCAAATACTAAAGTACAAAGAGTTGCCAAAAGAACGAAAGAGATTCAAATTAGATTAATTTAAAGTAACATATTCATAACTCTTAGTGACACATTGATATGAGAGGTTATGATGGAGTTATTCTCCCTACATTGTTGTTGATAAATAATTGAACTATGATACAACTTGGTCGGATTGGATCCGACCGCGGTATTGGGTTTATTAAATGAGCCTATTTATCTAGTTTGTATTTGCTTGAGAGAATATGGCATTTTGTCAAGGGATCATTCGAACACTAGGGAACCGTATTTGAACGGGACCGTTCGAAAGCATGCACGTGTTCACAACGATAGAGAACGGTATTTATGCGTTTGAGCTCGATCAGACGCGTTCGAATACACCACGACGAGAATTGTTGGGTTGTTAGAGTTTTAATTTGGCTGTTTAGGTCACAAGAGTGAGCCTCAATAAATATGTGGAGGAAACCCTAATTAGAGTGAATCTAATAATTGAAACGACATTGTGCCTTTATCTTCTCAATTCTTGCTTTAGTCATTAGCATCCTTTCTCACCTCCTTCCTTCTACCGCCCAAATCTTTGGTCGGTTTTCTCTAACTCCTAATCCCTCTCTTATACAATAACTTCTCCCTTTTTACTCCGAAAGAATTATCCTAGCACCTATCTAACCATTGAAGGGCTCATAAGCTAGAGTTCATCCAACCTTTAGCAAATTGTTTATCAATGACAAAAAAATTGCGTCCAATAGGATTTGAACTTATACTAAAGGTTTAGAAGACCTCTGTCCTATTCGGCCAACATCTTAAGATCTAGCCATCCAAACATTGAGATCTTGAATTCGTTGAGAAACTCTTTTCATGAGCAACAACATATCCAAAATTCAACAAAATCTTGCAGCTAGATCATTTGCAGTTTCTTTCAAAAATCACGTCTTCAAACTAGTCCAGAACAGTTATGAATCAGACCAAGCCGGTTCGTAACAAACTAGTATGATAATCTATATTAGTATCAAAGTAAGTCACTTTCTATATATAGGTTATGAGTTCATGAAGATAATAAAGAACGATCTAATCTGTGGTTTTAAGCAATCAAACTTAATTCAAAGGATAAATACAAAACGAGGCTTACCACCTCTGGCTGCTGATTTAGAGATATAGGATAAACGCACCAGAAAGCCCTGCTGCTTGCTACTTTGGTACGATTAGTTTCGAAGGGCCGGCTATTTATTCAATTGTTACTGGTCGAACATACTGCTGAATAGAAGGATACCCACAAATAATTCTTGCCTTGTACCTATCACTCAGGTCTCATTTAGGAGACTTGATGCTTGCTTTGCTTAATCATCTTTCCTAATCTCAATTGTTATGCTAAACTTGTCCATAGCGCCAAATTGAAAAACTATTATTTATTATCATTATTATTATTTGGCTGGATAAATTTAGATGTCCATTTCATAATAAAAAAAAAAAAAAAAATGCTGCTGAAAATTTTGGAATCTCATAAATGTGATGATCCAAAACTAGGATACTCGTACTAGCACTTCCTAGTAATTCTTTTCAATGTTGTAGCTAGATGTGGTATTTCCTAATAATAATTTGATGAGTTAATTTAATAAAGGCAGTTATTAGTAATTTATGAATAAATTACTTAAGTTTTAGAAGAAAATAATTAAAGTGCTTAATGCTTTAGAAAGGAACTTATTCTTAGCATTAATAATTAAAACTACTTGATGCTTAAGAAAAGAATTTATACGTAATTTCACAAACTAAATATATTCACTCGTGAATTAATAACTTCTATACTAGTTTACCTATGCTTATTTATTTAAACTTACAGGTGTGATTATTATACTTGAGGTAACATAGAAACTAGAAATGTTTCGTCAAATAACTAATAAATATCCTCTATAATGAATATCCTCTATAATGGATGGATGAGAGAAGAGAGAGAAAGATAAAAAATAAAGAGAGAATGATTGAAATGTTAGTCGATTAAAATTATATCATTTTAAGAGTAAAATAATAACTATAAAAAATAAAAATTAATAGAGTGAAAAGTAAGTATTAGTAAACTAATCTTAAAATTAATTGTCGTTTGGTTACTATACTAGTATAAAAAGACTTACGATGAAGTATATGAGGCCTAAGATTTTACAAACTAGATTAAGGAACAGTTTTTGTAATTTTAATTAGTATAGGAACTGATTCTCAAAATCACCTATTCTTATACCTATCATGTTTCATCTAACTTTCATGATTCTTTAGCTTGTCAAACTTGAATTTCAATATAGAGACTGGCCATCAACTTTCAATTTCAATATAGAGACTGACCATCAACTTTCAATTCAGTCATTGTTATGGTGTATGCTTGCCCGTTTTTGCTAATGCAACTCTCTATTTCTTCAAACAAAAAAATAAAAATAAAAGAAAACAAAAAACAATCCTTATCAAACATGGAATACCATCATCACTCATCACATTCCTAACACCTATCAAAACTGAACAATTATTATAGTTTTAATTCAAGAGGTCCCTGTTCGTTGTCATTCAATGGCTTTTCTTAATCAGCTAAATTTAATGAACTTAGTAAACAATTAAGTATATATAGGATTAATTAAGTTTCAAAGTTTATGTTAAGTCATGTTTCACTTGAATTATGACTATCATTTGTCTGCTCAACATAACAAAGTAAACAACAACATCAACAATACAAGATTTCTCTAAAAATAATTAAAAAGATTAACGTGAGCATTACTACGAGCTCAAATTAAGTACACAAATTGCTCATCAAGTAAACAGCTCAAACTTTTCACCCTGAATTATTATAACTGTGTTGATGCATAGTTAGTTACATGATGGAGCAAGAACTCGTGTCTGAATAGCTTCCGGAGTCATATGCAGTTACTACCTGCGAGCATGACGAGTAATTTGGATACCATTGACTAGTCGTGTAGTACTGATTTGGGCACCATGGAAGTAGCTCCACGTTAGGTTTCTCTTTTTCTTTCTCGCCACTTTTCTTCACTTCCTCCACTTTAGTTATATTTGCACGGCCGACCTTTTTCCTCAAAATGGTCGTCAAATAAACTGGATCTACACCATCTCCGACAACTACCAACTGATCCTCGCCTTGTAGCTCGATTGAACTAACTCCTGTACCCAAGTGACGAATTTAACGTGATCAGTACGTATATTAAAGTAGATGCATGATCAAGAGCTATATATTGTTGATCATATATAAACGTCTCAGTAGTTTTACCATCTGCTGAGGCCACCAACTGCATGGCTTTAGACCGGCACTTGTCGCAGTTCATATGCACCTTGATGGCAATCTTTTGCTGCAAACCGAAAAGTGCAATCTAAGTGAGCGACAAATTAAAGATCGATCCCCTGAGAGGAGTGAAGAATTAAAGAGAGATGCAAATTAACAGAACTTCTAGGAATGGGGACTCACCTTCATTTCTTTTAGATCTCTGATGGATAAACGAGAGCCTCTAGACTTTTGAGCTAAACTGATGAGGAAGGTGATGAGCCAACTTGATAAGAGCCAGGGGGGAAGTCTCCTCCTTATAAAGAAACTAGCGAGAGTATGAGAAGGTTCGTTACAATAAATGTCAACTAAGCAATGTAATACACTATGACCGATGACTTGATCCAAGAAGGAAGAGTCCTTTTTAATTATAAAAGACAGCGAACCGCGGTTTGTGTGACCAAGTCAAGCACTCGTTTGAAGTGAATTCATTAATACTTCTTGGTTAGCTTGTTATCTTAGCATCTAATTCTCCAATTACTTGGAGTAAAACTAGATTTGGTATCTGAAGCCAGAGATATTAAATAATCTAGGCTCTATTCACTGCCCATAATTAGATAGTCGATCGAGTGAACTGTACAAGTTATGTTTAACTTGTCCACGGTGGCGTAGTGAAAGACGATTATCATTACTGCTGTTATTATTTGGCCGGATAAATTTAGATAGTTTTAGAGTATAATAATGGTGATGATCCAACACTAAGTCACCCGTACCGGTGCGTCCCTGTAATTCTTATTAATGGCCTAGATGTGGGTTTTGCTGAAAAAGATAAATTAAGGAGTTGACTTAATAAAGGGAGTACTTATTCTTAATTCTTGAATTAAATTGCTTCATGCTTTAGAGAGGAACTTTATTCAGTTATTCTTAATGTTAAGAATTAAAAATACTAGATTTAGGGACTGATTTGCAAAACACACCCTATTCATTTATAGCTATCAAGTTTAACCTAATCTTGCGTCATGAAATTTCGTCATGATTCATTTCCTTATCGAGCTTAAATTTGAAGATAGACTCTGACCATCAACTTTCAATCAGTCATTTTAGTGGGGTATGCTCACCCGTTATTTCAATTAGTCCCTCTCCCTTAATTTTGACATATTAGATGTCATTCAATGACTTTTCTAACTTAGTTTTCATGTTAAAAAGAGATTAAATAAATAAACGAGTTTATCGCTAATGAGAACTGCTTGGCGCTTCCATAGTCATATACAACTGCCTGCGAGAATGGAGGGTAATTTGGGTACCATGGAGGAGGAGGTGTGCAGTAATTTGGATACTAAATATTTGAAATTTAAAATGATGATGTATGCCCTGTAATTTTAAAATTTAAAAAATAAATTTTTTCATAATTACTACTCTAAATTTAAGTCCGATATAGAGTGTTGATTAGTCGGTTGGAGATTGCTCAAATGAGTGAAGATATATGCAAATAGAACTTCTAGGAGTGGGAATTTGGGCCACAAGATGATTAGGTTGGGAAGAAGTAGTTAGCACTTGGCCGTCATTGAATCATAGCACCGGCTTGATGGACTGAGCTTAATCTAGAATCTCATTATCTTATTAAAGCTATCAGATGATATAGTCTTCTAATAATTAATACAATTTCCTTTTTTTCACTTTCAGTACCTTTTTAAGTCCAATTTACTACCTTGTATTTATCTCAAGAGCGCAGCACTTTCACCTCTTTAACCACTTTTTATAGTCTAAGATGTTAGGACCATTTAGAGTGAGATCCACAACAAGGGGGTCTAGGTGCAGATACAAGTGGGTTGTATAATGGTGGTGATAAAGTGTAAGGTGGTGGAGCACTGTAGAGAGAGAGAGAAAAGAAGGGGGGATTAATTTATTTTTACTCTTAGGTTATCTTACTCGTAAGATAAACTCAGAGCTAAAATAATTTATTAAATACTTAGACGATTAAATAAAAAATTTTAACATCTCTATATATAGCGATCGAGTATAATAAGTCATGTTAGGATTAGTCTTAAAGGATTATACGAGTCGAATTAGAATTTATCTTAAAAATTTACATGACTTAATTGGACTTGTTCTAGAGGCTTCCTCGATTCTGTTAGGTTTTTTATTTGTTGGCAATTTTGTACAAAATATTCTAAGTGTATTTTTTCATGTATATGAGCTTTACACAAGTCTAGAATATCACTGGTGTGAAGAATTGCAAGATCATTGGAGAAAAGCCGTCGCGTTCTCACCGCGTTCACAAACGCGTTCGAACGTGGGCACTGCGTTCACACAGACAGAGAGCCGCGTTCACAAACGCGTTCGAACGCGAAATCTGCGTTCACACAGACAGAGAGCCGCGTTTACAAACGCGTTTGAACGCGAAATCTGCATTCATACAGACAGAGAGCCGCGTTCACAAACGCGTTCGAACGCGGGCACTGCGTTTACACAGACAGAGAGCCGCGTTCACAAACGCGTTCGAACACGGGTACTGCGTTCATACAGACCGAGAGCAGCGTTCACAAACGCGTTCGAACGCAACCTGAAGAATTCAAGCTGTCGCGTTCGAACGCACCTGAGATTAAGTTAGGTCGTTCGAACGCACCCGGGCCGCGTTCGAACGCACCTATGAAGTTTGCAATTTATTGGATTTTCGTGAGTACGAATATGACTTAGATTTGGCTCTATCTTGGAGATCATATATAAGGATAGTATTGCCCTAACCTAGAGCAGTGGAAGAAGATTATTCAAGGAGACTTTTTGGAGGCTACATCGGTTCTTCAACAAACAAGGCCCTTCGCATCTACAAATCTTAATATTTCATCTTAAGGGCTATCTAGACGAAAGATCAATCTCGAGGGCTACTGAGATTGGACTTCAATCACAAGAAGCAGTGAATCGTGGGTTCTAGCGATCAAGACTGAGAGGAACAAAGTCGTTTGGATCGACGGGTTGTTTTGTGAGTCAGTCTTGTAACTGCTACTATCATAGTGATTGGTTTTGATCCGAGTTTGGATCCGTGGTTTTTTTCCCGTTTGGATTTTCCACGTTAAAATCTTGGCGTTCATCTCTACTTTCGTTTTTAATATTTCTTCTGACTTTTACTTAAGCGAACGAGAAATATCATTGCCTAGAGGTTAGATACATACGTGTGTCTAGGGGTTTTTTCAGATTCAACTAGACTTATTTTAAGGGCTTACATGACTTAATTAGATTTGCCTTTATAAGCTTACATGATTTAATTAGACTTACATTAAAGATTTACATGAATATATTATGAACTAACTAAAAAATAAATAGACTCGATTCATAAAACCCAATGTCCGTGTGAATCAATCTGATAAGACTCGCATCGTATTGTAAGAATTTAATATAAACCTTAGAACTTAATTCAATTAAAAAATTTAGCCTAGAATGCCAAATAAATTTAGCCTAAAAGTCTTTATAAATAAGTTTAATATTTGATGCCATCGAACAGCGAGGGTATAATCAGGTACTCTTGGTGGTGGAAAGGAAGTTTTAAAAAAAAATTACTTCTTTCTTAATGGAGATTTGTCTATTTAAAGGATGTATGATGTTGATGATATCGTGATCTTTAGTTCTAATTCTGTTAATTTATCTTTACTTATATATTGGTGATTTTAATTTTGGTTAATTTAGGATGATGACAGGTTGGTTATATGCATGTACTATTGAATTAGTTATATGCAAAGAGGAACGCTGATAAAGAAAATTATGTATATACAACTGATGGAAGATGCATGTGGTGCTAAATCA
This sequence comes from Typha angustifolia, assembly GCF_048772165.1. Lineage (NCBI taxonomy): Eukaryota > Viridiplantae > Streptophyta > Magnoliopsida > Poales > Typhaceae > Typha > Typha angustifolia. The sequence continues at coordinate 22,532,706 of NC_133253.1, forward strand.
ATGGCATAACTTAGCAATGATAAACAAAGTGTGTATGCAAAGGGGAATGCTGATTTAAGAATTTACTAAGTATACAACTCGTGGAAGATGCTTGTGATGCTATTACCAATGATAAACAACAAAGTATATAAGCAAAGAGGAATGCTGATAAGTACAACTGATAAATGGATGGCATAACTTAGCAATGATAAACAAAGTATCTGAGTTATGCTGCTTATGATCTCTCTTACTCAAGCATATCAAGATTAGTATGTAAGTTTTAGTTCATCTTCCTAGGACATCACATTGTATAACTTAACATTGTCTACTCATTATTCTAGTGATATTTTGGGGTCTTCATGTCATGAAAATTGATGCCTTGCCCTTGGTTCTTTTTTGGTTAATTTGCAGGTCTATGCAATTGGTGGTGATGGAACCATGGAGAGGTGTTGTAATGATCTTTAAAGAGATCGATTGAACGAAGTAAATTAAATGTGTCCATCACTGGCATCCAAAAAACTGTTGACAATGACATCGGCATCATAGACAAGTCATTCGGTTTCCAAATTGCTGTGGAAATGGCTTTGCAGGCATGAATGGATGGGCTAGTCAAACTTAAGAATTAAAAATACTTGATGCTTCGGTAAAGAATGTATTCGATAATTTCACAAACTAAATATCATAACCCTTAAATATTATTCAAACTAGATCGTTTAAAAACTAATTAAGGGACGCTTTTGGTAATTTCTTTTTTAAGTTTAGGGACTGATTTGCAACCAAAAAAAACACCTATTCATTCATATATAGCCATCAAGATTCACCTAATTTTGCGTCATGAAGATTTTCTCGAGATTCGTTTCCTCGTAGAACTTAAATTTCAACGTATACTCTGACCATCAACTTTCAATCAGTGATTTTTGTGGGGTATGCTTACCCGTTATTTCAATAAGTCCCTCTTTCTTAATTTCGACATATTAGATGTCATTCAATGACTTTTCTAACTTAGATTTCATGTTAAAAAGGGAGAAGAAAAAAAAACGAGTTTATATAGGAATATTAAGTTTTAAAGTTTATGTTAAACCATATTTCACTTGAATTATGATTCTTTTGTCTGCTCGACATATATATATATATATATATAATATAGTAACCGACGACAACAACAGCAACAACATGAACAATTAATACGTCGAACTTAAAACTAAATACACAACCTAAAACCCAAACTTTTCACCATTATTTACTCGCTAATGAGAACCGCTTGGCGTCATTGGTGTACGTGTTGATCCAAGGTCACATAATGGAACAATAACTCGTGCCTGAATGGCTTTCAGAGTCATATACAACTGCCTGCGAGAATGGAGGGTAATTTGGGTACCATTGAACTTGTTCCACTTCAGGTTTCTCTTCCTTTGCTTCTTTCTCCTCACTTTCCTTCACTTCCTCTACTTTAGTCAAATAGGCTCCATGGCGTAGCTTTTTCCTCAGAGTGGTTGTTAAATGGACTGCATCTACACCATCTCCAACAACTACCAAGTGATCCTCGTCTTGTAACTCAATTGAAATAACTCCTGTCCAAGTGACGAAGTTAACGTGAGTATATCGAAGCAGATGATGATCATCAAGAGAAAATACTGTTGACAATAAACGTTTCAGTTCTTGGTAGTATTACCATATGCTAAGGCAGCCAACGCCATGGCTTTGGCCCGGCACTTGTCGCTGTTCGTGTGTATTTTGATGACAATCGTTTGCTGCAAACCAAATATGCAGTCTAAGTGGATGAGAAAGATTCCCTAAAAGCATCTCCAATGGAGGATAATATGTCTTCTTAGGATTCTGGTACAATCTAATGCGAAGGTGCTCTATTTTAAATTTTTAGTTATTAAATTGTATAGTATATATATATATATATATATATCAGAATTAATGTATTAAATGTTAATAATATTAATCTATCTTTAATATAAAAAAACATTGCGGGGAAGCTATTATCTAGATCTTTAAAATGATACTAATATTAAATAGTTTCAAAATTAATTTTAAATAACTAATTTTTTTAATTAAGTAAATTAGATTTTTTTTAATAAAATAACAAAAGTGAAATACCGTGCAAATACATAGCCGAGCGTAATAAATAAGACATGATATTAGAATAAGTGAGTATATGACATTATAACTAGTTATATGATATTATATAATATAACTGTGGAGAATGAATAGAGAGAGGAACTAGATATTATTAATTCTACTCGACCTCTAATTATTGAAGAGATGGAGGCGGATAACAATGGATGCTTCTAATAATTCATTACTCAACGTAAGAAAATCCAAGCTATGGAGACTCATTTTGAGTTTAAGAATGTTTTGATTGAATACTTATAAAAGTGAATACATAAAAATAAATAAATATAATCTTTTTGGTGTATTTTTTATGTAATTAATGGTTAATATATTTTAGTATTTAGTGTTTATATTTAAAAAATAATTTCGAGTCATTATCTAAATTATTTCAAAACATTTATCCAATCCAAATAACAAAAAGTAAAATATATTTACTATTTATTTAATATCAAAATTTTAAAACAATTTGATATTAAATTTATTTTGAAGTTCTCGTGGAAACCTTTCTAACAATAATACTACCTTGTTAAAAACTTAATAGCAGAACTAAATATGCACTAAATTTATATGGTGTATGCCTCGTGACTGGTAATTTTGAAATTTAAAAAAGAAATAGTATTTTAGAGTCAGGATCTAAAGTTCTTTTTTATAATACAACTCTTTGATTACAAATTTAGTCGGTTGGAGATGCTCAAGTAAGTGAAGATAATATGCAAATAGAACTTCTAGGAATGGGAAGCTTACCTTCATTTCTTTTCTTTTCTTTTCTTTTGTAAGATCTTTGATGGATAAAAGAGAACCTCTTAAACTTTTGAACTAGAGATGAGGAGATATAACTTGATAGGAGTGCAACGAGGAGAAATGTCTACTTATAAAGAAGCTAAGAAAGGTTGTAAGTGCCAATTAAGCAATGTGATGCTTACTCCCTATTATTCTTTGAGCGATGCATTGACCCAAGATAATAAGACTCCACCTGTTCTAATTTCTAATAGAATTGGTGAGACCAAGCCGTAGGAGTGAAGTGGCGAGATTACGAGAGACTAATTGTTTGAAGTGAATTCATTCATTTTTTCAGTTTAATATAATTTATCTTTTTTGTATTTTTATACTTTTGTCAAAAATTATTTTTCGACTTAATAATTTCTTATGCCAAAATTATTAAAATATTTTTTATATTTAATACGAATTGCTTGTAAAGAAGAATAACTCGATTATTTTTATAATTTTATTATATTTGTTATGTTTTAATAGATTCTATTAAATTAGAATGAAAAATCTAACCGACGAGTAAACTAATTTTTGACACAAGTAGAACAAAGTAAAACATATCTTCCCAAGCCAGAGCCAGAGTTATTAATTAGAGTCTACGCGATGCATTCACTTCCATCAATTGCAGTCCGAGTGCTCTCTCTCGAGAGATCCGTAGGTGTTAATTTGATGGCCCAAAATTGTGAACTAAAGGTAAACTTTCAAAGTCAAAATTAACAAAACTGTTCACACCGTAGATTCTTTTTGATGGGTCATCATTAAGTCAATACTAGTCAAAGATGTCAATTTTGTTCTTACGAATGATCTTTGTCCTTCATAAAAAGAGCCCAGCTACGCCCAGTGGCATTTCAGGGCCACAAGGATTAGATTCAGAGGAAGTAGTTGGCACTTGGCCATCATTGAATCATAGTACTTTGTTATGATTGACTATAATATCTCAAAGATTGATTATCATATGAAAATTATTATTCGGTCGGGACTATGATTTACTTGACATATCAGACAATATTCTCTTTCCTTGTATAGTGTAATTGATAATGTAGATTTTGTTTCCTTGTTTAACTTATCCATGTAGCTATATAAAATATGTAACCATGGCTATGATGATATATCAAAGAGAGTAATCCCTTTTGCTCTTCTTCTGACTCATGCGTTTTAATTTTTAACATGGTATCAGAGGAAGAGGAAGGACGTCTTCCCTTGTAGACTCTCCAAAGTCGGGCCTTCAATTAACAATCCAATGAAGAATCCAATATCACAATCAATTAGTGATATCTCATCTCTATATTTTCTTCATTCTGTAGATCGTGGAGAACTTATACCTGTCTCCACTTGCGCTTAATGAAAAAAATTATTCGACATGAAAAAGTTCCATGAAAATGGCATTAAATGCCAAAAGATAAACTCGAGTTTGTTGATGGCTCTCTCCCAAAATCATCTGATGATGTAATTATTGTTCAAATATGGGAGCAATGCAATGACATGGTTCTTTCATAGTTGTTGAATTCAATAGACAAATCTCACTAAAAGTCTTATTTACTGTAATACACTATGAGAAGTATGGCTAGATCGTGAAGGGTGATTTCTCCGTAGCAACAATCCACGTAATTTTTAAGTTAAAGCTTGATATCTCTAATTTGCATCAAGATTCTATGACTGTAGCTGTTTACCATAATACTATCAAGGCTTATTGGGATGAGTTGACTATTTTGTATTCCTTGCCAAGCTATACTTGTGGTGCACTAAAGTAGCTGTCCACCATGTAGGATATTGAATGTGTTTTTTTAACTTTTAATGGGCCTTAATGATTCTTATTCCTTCATCTGTAGCCAAATTCTCGCCATGGATCATCTTCCAACTGTAGCAAGGTATTCTCTAGTATTCATCAAGAAGAAACACAAAGGCTTCTTCACCTTCTAAATTGATGTGGTTGAAGATCGCAACAGTTCTAATCAACGATTTGATAAAAAAAGGTCGAGGTCATGGTTGTCCAAAGTGTGATCGTTGTGGTAGAGATGGTCATTGGAAAGACAATTGCTACAAGTTTCATGGCTATGCAGCTAATAAAGATCAATGTCCTAGTCTGTGACAAGTAAACAAAACATTTAAGCTCTCAATCTGCAGCACATCAGTATTAAGAAAGTATACACTAGATCCTTCGCATGTCATTCATTATAAATCAGTTCAGTTTTAGTAAAATCTATAATATGAAGAGTGAAAGCTCTTGCTAGGAGTGATACGGTACTTCAAACCTAGGTTATAACTTTAGTAAAAGTTTTATGGACAAACCATATAGTAGAAGAGGCATCGTGGGAGTGTAAGAACGAGATACAATCAAGATATCCATAATTATTTAGAGGTATGTAAATTTTTATAGGGGTGGGGGAGAAAAATATAATAACTAAAGCAGCAAAAAAAAAATTAAAAATAAATGAGAATAGTTGGGCAGGATGTAACCGGCTACACTATGGCCGACCTCGTACTCAACATGCTTGCATGCATGGGCTGCATTGGAGGTACCACGCACCCCACCGGTCTATGTCACGGTGACACATGGAGGTGAGACCGAGCCCACCGGCCACTCCATCGTCGTGAGCCTCAAACCGTCGAGAAAGCCGATGTCGACACTCTCTCGCTGGTGAGCTTTCCTCCCTGCTGATAAGAGGCCAACCACTGAGTGGCCACTAGCGATCGTTCCCCTCTCCTTTGGCCCAATTCCCCCTCCCCTTTCTCTCTCCCCCTTCTCTTTTTTTCTTTTTATTCCTATTCTTCAGTGTTCTTTTCCTCCTCACCTGTAGGCCCGAGCCTAGCACTGTTTAGCAGTAAGAGGTTTATCTAAGATAAACTCAAGGTTAAAATTATTTCTCAAATGCTTGGATGATTAAACAAATGAGTCTAGCTCCTCTATATATGAAGATCGGGTACAATAAGTGATACTAGAATTAGTCTTAAAGACATATATAATTCGAATAAGGATTTGTCTTAAAAACGTATATGACTTAATTGGACTTACCTTATAAACTTATATAACTTAACTAGACTTATCTTAATAGTTTAATATTATGAACTAATTAAAAAATAAATAGATTTGATCCATCAAACTCAATGTCCTTATGAGAGTCGATCCGACCAAACTCAAATCTTATCATAAGAATTTAACATAAACCTTACAACTTAATTCAATTCAAAATTTTAGTCTAAAAGTCTTTATAAATAAGTTTAATATTTTAATTCTTTATCTTGGCATTTTCTTATTTTATCATCAAAGGTCGTAAGCTGATCAATACTATCATATGAACCACCATTAATTCAGGCTAGTTACGCGAATTACTTGAAGAGAAAAAGGCATTAAAATTCAAATCATTTTTATAGAGGTCATCGGAATGCGTACCAGAACTTTGATTTTGGTATGCTATTTCCTGTTAGAAAACTTGAGTGTTGATTCCTCCACGCCACTGAAATGAATAAATAATGGCACAACATTTACTTTTGCACTCATTAGCTAATCCAATTTAACTAAAACCTAATTAGATGCAAAAAGAAGAAGAGATTTTGTAAAGGGAAAATGCAATGCTTTTGTATCGTCTGTGATATATTATTCATTACCTCATGTTGCAGGAGGGACGCGACATCATTGAACAGTATAAAGACGGAGCATTCACGCTATTATGTCTAAGCATAAACATATGCTTTAAGATTAGCTTTATTTGTACCCTGATAACCAGTAAGAACCCTCCATTTGGCAAAACTCTCCTCCGTTACATCTTTCTCCGCTACGTGGCTCCTCGATAGCTTACCTCGAACCTTGCCAGTCTCCAACTTCGCCACCTCCTCCCCTCTCTCTCTTCCCAACCATCATTCTATATAAAAGAAAAAACCCACCTTTCCGGTCATCTCTCTCTTTCTCTTCACCATGGACTACTCCGCTCCCGTCACCGCCGGTACCTTCACCCTACCACCCTTCACCCTGCAACCCCTACCACACATCTCCGACTACCTCGACGATGAACTGACCGCCCTCCCCAACCCCATCGACGCCATCCCCTTCTACCACCCCTCCTCCGGCTTCTACATATCCGATTCCGACGTCATCCTCGGCCACATCACCTTCGACCTCTCCACCACGTCCCCCACATCCTCGCCCACCGCCACCGCCCGCCTCCTCGCCTACCACCGCGCCGGGCCGCGGCGGACCGTCCGATTCGATCCGACGGCGGTGAGGGCGGCGATCGTCACGTGCGGGGGGCTGTGCCCAGGGATGAACACCGTGATAAGGGAGCTCGTGGTAGGGCTCTGGGAACTCTACGGTGTGCGCGACATCTTTGGGGTGACGTCCGGGTACAGGGGATTCTACTCCGATGAGCCGATTAGATTGGATCCCAAGATGGTGCACAATTGGCACAAGAAGGGTGGGACCGCCCTCGCGACGTCGAGGGGTGGATTCGATCTGGAGAAGATTGTTGATGCCATCGAGCAGCGAGGGTATAATCAGGTACTCTTGGTGGTGGAAAGGAAGTTTAAAAAAAAAAATTACTTCTTTTTTAATGGAGATTTGTCTATTTAAAGGATGTCTGATGTTGATGATATCGTGATCTTTAGTTCCAATTCTGTTAATTTATCTTTTCTTTTGATTGAAACATATATTGGCGATTTTAATTTTGGTTAATTTAGGATGATGACAGGTTGCTTTATATGCTTGTACAACTGATGGAAGCTGCATGTGGTGCTAAAACAATGGCGTAACTTAGCAATGATAAACAAAGTATATAGGCAAAGGGGAATGCTGATTTAAGAATTTACGAGTATAAAACTTGTGGAAGATGCTTGTGATGCTATTACCAATGATAAACAACAAAGTATATAAGCAAAGAGGAATGCTGATAAAGAAAATTACGAGTGTACAACTGATAAACGGATGGCATAACTTAGCAATGATAAACAAAGTATCTGACTATGCTGCTTATGATCTCTCTTAGTCAAGCATATCAAGATTAGTATGTAAGTTTTAGTTCATCTTCCTAGGACATCACATTGTATAACTTAACATTGTCTACTCATTATTCTAGTGATATTTTGGGGTCTTCATGTCATGAAAATTGATGCCTTGCCCTTGGTTCTTTTTTGGTGAATTTGCAGGTCTATGCAATTGGTGGTGATGGAACCATGAGAGGTGTTGTAAAGATCTTTAAAGAGATTGAACGACGCAAATTAATTGTGTCCATCACTGGCATCCCAAAAACTGTTGACAATGACATCGGCATCATAGACAAGTCATTCGGTTTCCAAACTGCTGTGGAAATGGCTCAGCAGGCAATCAATGCAGCACATGTGGAGGCTGAAAGTGCTGTGAATGGAATTGGGCTAGTCAAACTTATGGGCAGGAGCACAGGCCACATTGCTCTGCATGCGACTCTAAGCAGCCGTGATGTGGACTGCTGTTTGATCCCTGAGAATGATTTCTACTTGGAGGGCAAGGGTGGTTTATTTGAGTTCCTCGATCAAAGGCTTAAGCAGAATGGGCATGCAGTGATTGTGGTAGCTGAAGGAGCAGGTCAGGGTATGATACCTAGAACCGAAGCACAGAAGCAAGAACGGGACGAGTCAGGCAACCCTGTTTTCCTTGATGTTGGAGCATGGTTAAAGTCTGAGCTGAAGAAATGGTGGGAAAGAGACCATGCTGGGGAGTTATTCACAGTGAAGTATATTGATCCCACATATATGATTCGAGCAGTTCCAGCAAATGCGACCGATAACTTGTATTGTACCCTATTAGCGCATTCAGCTATCCATGGAGTCATGGCAGGGCACACAGGATTTGTATCTGGTCCAATAAACGGTAATTATGGGTATATACCGGTGGAGGAGGTCGCCGTTGCAAAAAATAAAGTGGATACAAAAGATCACAAGTGGGCATGGGTCAGATCAGTCACAAACCAACCGGACTTCCAGAGGACCTAAAGGTAAGTAAGCTGCTAGAAACATGGGGGAGAGTTCTAATGCCCTGAAAACATGCTACTCCTTAATAACACTGCTACTTGGGTAAAGCTTCAAGGCCAAAACAAGTTGAAAAGAAGGCATCTGTTCTACCTTATGGATATATCTTGTCAAAATGTTATTTGATTGTTCTCATAATTTACTTTCAAAAAAGAAAGGTTGCTTATCTAAAAGCAGAATTTAAGCTAATAATGTTTTCTTATGGATTTGTTTGGACACTTTCTTAAAACCAAATAATGACAGTACTGGTATGCTGACTCTATTTCTGGTATAAGTAGAAATTATCATGATTTGCTCTGAATGAATTGATGTATTAAATATTTTGTTAGAGCGTAAGTTGTGAAGGTTTAATACAATTATCAATAAAGTGTAAACATATCAAACTCTACTATTTCCTGTGTATTCATCTTTTGTGCGTTAAGCAAAGTTTTAAGTTCTATTTCCTCGATGGATATTTGTTGACAGCTTATTGTTCGATTGCATAAAAGAAATATATGGCGATTGTGCATGTGTCTTTGCACCTCATAGGAAAAACATAGTACTTGAATTCTATTTATAACAGCTACTGCATAAAATGTTACCTTGAGGAACTGATTTATGAGCAGTTCAATTTGGCCGAGTTGTTCAAGTAGTCTTGGGAGGCATCATAATAGATCATCTCTATTCAAGGCAAAACCATCTGCAGCAATGTACAAAGATCTATATGAGTAAATATGTTTCTGGTGAAGTTGTGCTTATAATAACAAAGTATATCTGCAGCATTTAAGTCTTGCCCGCTGGTAATTTGTCATGTTCTGACATGCTTTCTCATTTGATTGCCTGTGTAAATATGATATCACTGTTAGAGCTGGGTCTTCTGTAACATATAAGGATGCAATTCAATTCATATGGTTGTTTTGTTTGTAAATTAGGTAACAATAGAGAGAACTCTGACAGAACGTTTCTAGAGCAGAGATTAGTTGTTGGTGCTTCCTTTAACTTGTGCTATTGATGCTATCGCCTGTCAGACAGAAAAAAAAAATTTGTGAGCTTTAGTGAATAAATTACTGTTCGTGTCATAATGATCATTTGATCATTATAACGAAAATAATATAAAGTTGGAGTTCTTCCAGTCAACCTGAGACTAATTGATATCTGTATGCAAACTGATAAAGGAAATACCTGCCGATCCTACAAAGCGTAGAGAACTTTGCAGCATAAATCAAGTGCTAAATATACTCCTCGATATTGAAATATAGGCTTCTGTGCCTTGGAGTCTACTATTCTCGGCCACTGCTCACCTTTTTCCGACTCGTAGCAGCTTTGCCACAACAACAGATCACTGATCTGCGGATAGGCAGCACCATCTACGCCTCCCTAAAAAGTTGAAAAGGTGAAGCCACCAACTTAACTGGATGAAGCATTCCACGAACAATTGTCAATGAATTATGCTTCTTTCTCGTCGAGTTGTAACAGCAATCCCTTCTCGAGCAGCAAACAGTTTACTCCAGGGACAATGCGCAACTATAATAATATTATGACACAGTATAGTGGGCTGATTGGTACCTCCCTCATAATGATGCATTTATGCTAATGGTGAAGTAACTCTGCCCAACCAAAATGTAAGACAGATTTTATATCCTTTTCCTCTCTATGAAAAATCTATTTTTATTTAATTTCCTCTGTGCTTCGTTTCATCATCCCTCTGAAATTTCAATTGAGGTTGTATTTGTCAAAAGGCTCTTCGTTTTTTATTTTTATTTTGAAGTGAAGAACCCTGCCAGCCAAAAAGCAAAGAAGAGAAAGGAGAAAGTTCCTCCTCAGCTTAGGTTCAGAAAGCCTTCTCAAGAATACTTCTTTCTTCACATATGATGAAGCATATCTGCATTCTTTGCTTATGTTCAGAAAACCTTCTCAAGAGTACTTCTTTTTTAACATATGATGAAGCATATCTGCGTTCTTTGCTAGGCAATTATAATATCCTGATGATCATTGATTCAAGATGAGTCTGTCAGTGTGGCCCACAGAGAGATAACAAAGAAATGGTAGCCCTTGAGAACAAAGGTGAACTGACGGATCCAGCCATGCAAAAGGAAGTTAGTATGGTCAATGGCAGTCTGAATGAGATGAGTCCTGATTAGAGACAAAAGACATAGGATATTAAAGAACACAAGAAGTGATCATTGCAGTGATCAAGCAATGTGTTAAAGAAACTGCAAATATGTAAGACAGCTTGAGAACAGATTAAAAAAAGAAGAAGATAATGTCAACAAAAAAAAAAACAAAAAGAAAAAGAACGTCAATATCAAAAAAAATAAACAAAAAGCGTAGGAGTCTGAGGTAATAATACAACAGAAAGTACTTAACATCAAAAAAAGTTCATACCTGTTTTCACGTGTATACTTATGCTTTAATGAGTAAAAATAACGAAATATCAGGTGAAACATATCTAAGAAACACAGGCATATATACTAACCAACTTAAACCGATGGTCAGAAATATTGGCAAAATTAATTACAAAACCCAAAGAGAATGGAGTCTAGTTTCCTTGTAACAATTGTGGGAAACTTCATATATTAGCAGCACAACTGGTAGGACAAGAAAAACTACTATCTACATTTTGAACCACCCTAAAAGTAAGTTTATACTGAATGTTGCTGTTGAGCAGCATCCCTTTTAAACTGTAGGCGTGCGGGAGGTTGGCACTATTAAGCCAGAATTTTGCAGGATATCTTTGAAACGTCATATGATATACTACACACAACCCATAGCTCAGGGTTTAGTGAGCACCACACAGCTTGGCATCAATAGAGCCTTATCCTAGTGGTTATCTGGTTTTGGCAAATAGGGCAGACCTTCAAATCCTTCCCACATTCAGAGCAAGTCTGCAGATGTACGCATTTTCAGATGTAATACTTAAAATATTTTGGGCAAGGAAGTAATGATGTGTACAGTCATACCTGATGCCCACACCCAAAAGCTAGATTCTTCGCTTGCCACAAGCAAATGGGACAGATCTGGAATGCAGTATGTTTTAAAGTTGAGTTCCACATGTCGCAGAAATATATATTCTAATGAAAGTTAAAAATGCTGTACACTTTATGGGAAAGGCATAACGTCATTGTCAAATGAGTCACTGCAATTAGCAACTAAAAGCATCTTACCAAGGTTTCACCTTTCAACAGTTGGCAATATATTACCTGACGATCTTCTAGAGAACTCTCTGATGGAGCTGAAGAAGCATTTTTATTAACTTGTCCTTGGTCAAAGCTGCTTGATTGTGAATGTTTTGAACTTGAATAATGGCTCTTAATTGGTGGAGGGAGACAAATCCTTGCTGGTATTCCTCTTCGTTTACTACAAAATAAGGAGATGAGGATGCTCAAAATGGCCAAAAGAATCCTTCACATCAACCATGTAAAATGTGGATGTGGAACTATCATACCCGAGAATTTGGAGGTCCATTGTAGCCTTGTACTGTGATGGGATTTCCATCAATGCTGAAAGTGCAAAGTCAGTTTCCTTTTTGCTGATGGGGATACTTTTCGACATGATCTCCGTAAAATTCACAAACTGCATAGCAGCAATGCAAATAGTTATTTCCTTTACATGCATGATAAGTTTAATAAACACAATTATTTTTCAGTATGTAACCTGAAAATTGTCAAATGCCCTGGAAGGTATGTTGTCATCAAATTGTCTCATCATGTCCCAGGGTCCATCACCAACTCCAACCAAAACAATTGACAATGGGTAATCACTGAAGCGGTAGGTAAATAAATTAGAAATTTGAGACCAATAATATATAAGCAACAAAACAAACCATCGTCATACAAATTTTACAGTTAACCTCGCTTTGACAATGGCTTCTACTGTGACCCGCTCTTGTGGACTTAACTGGCCATGATCTGTGTCAGCACTGCGTGTTACCTAGGTTGATTTGTACAAGGAGGATTATCAGCAAGTGAAAACAATAACTTTCTTGTAAACATACCACCATAAGAACTGGGTGACAAAGGAAAAGCACCCCCAACACCACAAATAATCAGATGCAACAGATAATATCACTGTACATGTATATAGAGAGAAAAGGAGCTGAAAGGATGGGAAAGATATTGACTGACAGACCTGTCCATCTGCTATTATAAGAAGGACATGATATTGGCCACCACTATTATCCACAATCCCAGTGGCCGTCTCAATAATTGGTGCGAAAGAAGTTGGACCTGCCATGAAGGTTTTAAAAGTGAAATGCAGAACATGATCAAGGAGTTGAATTTTGAAAATGAAACATAAACATCACACTAACCAGCCAACCGAAGATGTGGGACTATTTCTCTGTATCTTTCTAATGCTTCTTCAAAGCCATCACAAGGTCGGTTATCAGGATAAAAACTAAATACCTCCTGATCATGTGTAGATGCTGCAATGTAGGAAAGAATGATGGTGTCCTGGTTATTTCTTCATAACTATTGATAAATTATACATGCTAGGAGCATGACTTTTCGTAAAAGGTATAATATCACTGACCGTCACCAAATCCAAAGCAAGGAATCAGGTTATCGTCATCAAATTTAGCAAGTGTCCTTCCTATAATTGATAGAGCCTGCTCATATGGATTTGGAGTGTTTCCTATGGCATGCAAACTCCGCCGGTTGAAAGAAACTTTACCTGATGGCAATCAGAAAAACAATATATAGATATTCCAATAGTTGAAAAGATGCATACCTGAAAAACTTAGTAAAAAAACATTTCTTCTTTGTTCAATGATCCAGAGAAAAAGAAATTTCAACTTGTTTCATGATGAATAGCTCTCAAAGCAAAATTCTAGCAATATTTAGTGGGAGAAAATATATGTTGAGGCCAATGATTAAATAAATTAGCAACAGTGAAACTATGGTTTTTGGTACATAAAAACAGGTCATTATAAAGAATAGATCTATGAGGTGAAATTAATTAACTCCTGATTTCAAACACATGGATGATAACACAAATTTCGCAGAAAAGATGCCCTCCAAGAACCAAGCAGTAAAATAATGTAAGAATTTAACCTGTATATTATTCAGTATTGACTACTGAGAATAACCCCATATTGATGGGAAGCAACTACATTGTGGAGTGTAACCCCAAAAGGTTAATAAATCTTGAGCATAATAAAAAAGATAGAGACCATGGAGGAAGCTAATAGGTTCTTCTAGACAACGATAGTCGTACCGATCGGCACGGTTGTGCCGACAATGTATCGACACATGGCACAAGAGGTGCCACATGTCACCTGGGGTGCCACATGTCACCTCTCCAAGCAGCAATCCGCTCATCGTCTAAAGTAACCATCAAGCTTTTCGTCGCCGTCCATCTTTGGCATGCTGAAGATTGTCAATGTCCTAACTCAAGGAGGAAGAAGCGCTCTAGCGGTCAAGTGGGCAGGTTGAATAAAAACACTTAAAGTTGCATATGCGAGCAGTGCTTCATCAACAATCTCCGGCATGCGAACAACAGGCGACAACAAGGTCGACGACTAGTGGTGACAACGAGGTTGAAGAGTGAAGATGAGCAAGTAGTCTTCCTCCTATCTCTCTCTCTCCTGCAGCAAGTCGGCAAAGTGCCGCATTTTGTCGTGCCGTACCGGTCCATAGTCTATGTGGCCGTGTCTATGGCATGATCATCCTTGATTCTAAATCCCAAATTGTGCATGATTTTAGAAAAAAAACATTATGTAATTTATTCTTCTACATCCTAGATCAGTTCAGCAATTTAATATGCAACTGTACAAGGAGGACCTTCACAATTAAAAGTGACTAATATTTCCTGTTAGTCATACCACTCGAACAAGAAGAATTAAAATCTAAGTTATCTTCAGCTTTGCCTATGATTGCAAAATTGCAGGATGGCCCTAGAAGATAATAAGACTGAAAAAAAGGTACTACGAAAAGTTCAGATAAAAGTGAAACCTGTCCATTCATTGCTCTTGGTGAAATCAATTCCAACTATCAGATTCGAAGATTCAAGACCAGCTTGTGCAAGCGCATCTGTTACCTACTTTGCCAGAGAAATTGAAAAACATTTAAACCAAAAAAAAATTATATATCACAGCAGCTAGGGAAAAGAAGGAAATACAAAAAACAATTGTTTGTGTAGTTATATATAGTTCCTCCAGTCAGAACCAAGTTGACAGAAGTAATAAATTACTTATCCACACTAGGAAAATCTAGAGAAAAGTTATTCTTTAGTACAATAAAGTTCTTCTGCTCCCATCTTTCACAAGAGAAGTTATTAGGTTAAGATCCTTGATATCTTTGCTATATACTTCAAGGAAATACGTCAGCAAATAAATCACTAAAGAAAAGAACTACCTCCCTTGTTCTTCCATCTATCTTTAACAAGAGTAGTTATTACTTATTAGGGTAGTTTCAGCAGTAATATACTTATTTTCTGATTTATAAACCACATAATCTACAGTGAAATAAAGAAGTTGACATAGTACCCCTTGTCGATGGTAAAAGGGCATCACTCATTTGCAAATAGAATTGTTCTCCAGGAATCTAGAACAGAAATAGGATAGTAAAAAATTCAAGTTACAGGCTACATCAACTACTGAAGCTTTAACCAAACCTGTCATCCTACAGAACAGATCAGATCCCAAGGTAAATAACAGTTGCACAGTGGAGTAGGGGAAAATTCTTTCAATTTCATAACATGTTAATCATCACATAAACCCAACATCTCTGTCAACATTAGCATGAGAGCTAATGCATAGCTTCTTCCATTTTTCAGTGCCATTTCAAACTCACTGCGATGGAAAATTACAACATCCATCTTAATTGAGTTCCTCACGTCGAATATAACAAGCAGATGACCCCAAAAAAGGATGTCTATTAATTTACACTAATTATAAAGAGTTTATGCAAAATTACCTTTTGCAAGGAAATCCATTATATCTCAGTCATCGAACAACTTGCGCACTGAGTGCAAATTTCTAGTCAGAAAGTTGTATGTAATTCCTCAAACTTTGATAGATCAAAAGCAAATCCACCAAGTAACTATTACACTTGGCCTATTCGATGTGCCACATATAATTGACTTGTATCCATAAAAAATTCCTCTTAGATCAGATATTTGCATTCGATTTACTAAATACTCATATATATATATATATATATATATATATATATATATAAGACTAGAGGATCCTCCATAGAAGAGATACCCTCTTTGCCAAATTTACATCCTACGTTTTCTTAATGTTTGTATGTCGCTTTATCCCATTTTCATGTTAGTGATACAAATAAAGATTGGCGTCCAGTGGGCAAGCCTCCCGCATACATGAGGAATGGGGAGGGAAGATATACACGGTGTTGTTTCTAAGACCTGAATCCACAACCACTTGAACAAAAAAGGTAAGCTCTACCATCACACCACCAAGTAATGCATGCATATTAGTGACTCAAATAAGAGGGGACAAAGAGATCACTTATTCTTCATTTTTACTCATTGCCGTATCAATAGATTTTTTTTAACCTAAAAAACAATCATGCTAAGACCTTTCTCTTTAGCAATTTGATAATTATAAGAATATTAAGTACCTCAATTCCCATAATATTCTTACTATATATCTGATTAATTTAGAAGGCTTTTCTACATTAGTACTGCTTCTCAATTTCCACTTGGAAGATGAAAATGATATTCCAACAAAACAAATACCATTAGCAGCCTTAGACTATAAGTACGCAAGCAGTTTATATTTGCATTTCACAAAAATCTGATCTTCATTAGAAGATAATTTATGGACATGGAATTCAATGCATTCAGTAATAAGAATCTGGATAATATATACACATAAACTATTTGCCCAAAATGAATGATTTGGCTATGCAAATGGAATTAAAAGCATTTTCTTTAGAAATTTAAAAGCATTCGATACGTGTAGTTTGGGGTCCCCAAAGCAGTTTACAACTTTACATCACGAATAAAGCAAGACGCAATTTAAGATGAAGGTGACATACCTGGTCAAGAGTGTGGTAGTCATCACCGATTTTTGAGTACTTCCTCTGCACCCTATCTACGGTTCTAGCTTGTACATGGTTCCCTGGATAAGGAGAGTACCTTGCGCTACTTTGTGAAGAGGAACTGTGATCGTAGGAATAGCGATTGAAACTCCTAGATTTTGAACTTTTTCCTCCCATTGCAACACTGCTAGTACAACCTCCCAAAGATAATTATCTTCTGAAACCAAATTAAACCCTCTGTCCAAGCCCAAACCAGAATAAGTCAACCTTAGATTTCAACAATCACAAACCTGAAATCTTTGCCAGAGAAATTCACCAAACAGACAGCACAAAATCTCACAAACGATAAAGAAATATAAAATTTCTTTAGCCCTCTCAGATGATTCAATTTCACAAAATCCATCACTATCACAGGAAAACCCCCAACAAATAAAGCTGATGGAGCAAAATAAAAATAAAAAAAAAGGTTAAAGCTATGCGAGAGAGAAAAGAGAACGATTCCAACAATACTCGAACGAAAATGATGGAAACAATAAGGTAAAACATGCACAGGTAAAAGAACCGCTATCATCCACCCACATTGATACAATCTTTACAAACGCGCATAATAGATTGCAAGAAAAAAGGAAAAAAAAAAAAACAAATACCCACAAATTCGACCTCGATTGATAACTACGATGCGGGAAAAGAGACGACTTCCTTAAAAACATCCCCCTCTCTAATCTGCAACTAAAAGCACGAAATTATTGAAATTTAGAACGGAAAGTGGGAGTGTACCGGTAACAGAGGAAACGTCGCAATACAACTTCGTGGAAGGTGGCTTCGTGAGCATTTAGCAAAAGCCGCGACTTAAGCGGATTGGACTGCACCCACTTTCTCCGCACCCAGATATCCCAAACCACAAGCCACGGACTCATTCATGGGGGGGCTCCACAAAGGTGTCAACTGTGAAGGAGTGTTAAAGGTGATTTTCGAGGTATGTCTACCATGCTAGCAAAGAAACAAAAGTTTGGGCTGGATTCCCCATCTGTCATTCATCAATGTAAAGAGTGGATAACTACTATTATATATAGGAAGGACATTCCATATAAAAGTCTTATAATTAGGTAACCCAATAAGCATCAACCTTACATTTTTGGGTTCTTAGAAGCCCATGATATACTGCCAGATCAGTTCAGTTCATAGTTAGGTATCCAAATAACGAAAAGATGGATGTTTTCTATACTGATACGTTTCCTCCCAACAGAGAGAGTTCTCTGGAGAGTATTACTCCGAAAGTTAGGAACTACAAAATGGGCAAGATTTCGTGTCTTTGCAGACGCTCAAGCCCTGCATGCTTTGCCAGTAAACAAGGCTCCTGAAAACTAATGATCTGTTGTACCTCATTAATGCGGTAGACTACCCTGATCTAAACCTAGCAAATATTCACGATAGTATATGTATATAACTAGTGATCTAGTGCCTTGATGTGGTTTGAAGAAGGTGCTCAAGCTAATAATTGCCAGACATATCAATTTTTGGTGCTTGTGAAGTGAAACTCTGTTCCTCTTTAAGCATTAAAGTTTAAACGCAGCTTTGCAATAAAATAGTAAGAACAGGGTAGAGCACTTACCTCTTTCGGGTTGTTTCACAGCTTACATTGACGGAATTCCTAAAGATTGCCCCATCTTCTTGACATATAACCAAGTTGACGGTACATTGAGATGCCCACCATCCTGCTAGTAACGATTACAGTAGCAAAAACTATCAGATAGATATATTGTTGAAAGATATGTTGAACCATAAGGAAGATTTGAAAATGGTACAATGTTATATTTTAACATTGACGGAATTCTTGACATGCAACCAAGTTGACGGTACATTGAGATGCCCACCATCCTGCTAGTAACGATTACAGTAGCAAAAACTATCAGATAGACATATTGTTGAAAGATATGTTGAACCATAAGGAAGATTTGAAAATGGTACAATGTTATATTTTAACATTGACGGAATTCTTGACATGCAACCAAGTTGACGGTACATTGAGATGCCCACCATCCTGCTAGTAACGATTACAGTAGCAAAAACTATCAGATAGACATATTTTTGAAAGATATGTTGAACCATAAGGAAGATTTGAAAATGGTACAATGTTATATTTTAACATTGACGGAATTCTTGACATGCAACCAAGTTGACGGTACATTGAGATGCCCACCATCCTGCTAGTAACGATTACAGTAGCAAAACTTATCAGATAGATATATTGTTGAAAGATATGTTGAACTATCAGGAAGATTTGAAAATGGTACAATGTTATATTTTAACATGTTGAACATGAAAATAACTACATGACGAGTATTTTATATCTCTTAAGACTATAAGCTATACAACATATGTCCTATATTTTGTAACATTTTTAGAAGAGCATGACATTATATTTGGGTTAAGCATATCTTAGTTTATTCTGCTTTGGCATTGGTGGTATATCATAGCAATATCATTCGTAACTATAGCATTACAATACTATATTAGCTAATACCAAGAAAATACTAGTGTCTAATTTTAAAATGCCAGAGAAACTATTTGTAATGACATTTTTTCTGGTAATATGTATACTATAAATCAAATCCTGTAAGGCAAACCTTAATCATCACACCAAATAGCTTAATGGATTATTAAAAGATAAAGCTTATATATCTGAATCATCCTTAAAACTTAAAATACTATAAAAAAATAGAAAATAAATTAAAAAGATAGCTCCAAAGATTAGTATCTGTCTATTACAGAGAATTATTACTAAGACCTCCATTTCAATAATCTAATTCTAGGGAACTTCACTATCTGAAAGTATTGTACATAACTAACTTTATATAACAATATTAAGTGGTAATATGTCAGAACAATTTTCTCCATCTTAGCAGTAAAAAGAATTTGGAGAGGATGCAAACGGGTTGATAAAAATACTTAATACCTTACAAGAATATAAAAATATGGTCACAGGAGTGATGACATAAATACATTAGGAGAGTAAAAGATATATGCAGTTCAAGCTCAAGTATATACAATCTAAGATGAGCTTAGGCTAACAAATCTAATTTCAAAGACAACTCAAGCTGCATACAAAGTTACAAAGTACTCATTTAAGAAGTCAAGCAATGAAAAGAACCCACAGAACTGTTAGTTTAACAGTTTCATTTTAGCACTTATTAAACGGTCCATAATTCAAACAAGGAGTGCACCTTTTGTAGATCAAAAATAAAAATACTGTAGAAAAACTCAAAAAAGTAGAATTAATTAAGCATCAATTATAAGACTATTCGAAAGTTGGAATATTAATGAGCACCAACATAACTGATTGATAATTTATTAGATCTCAAAATATTCTGCACAAGTCTCAAAGACTTGGTTTATTAAGAGCAAGCTTTGTTACAATCTTATTGCTAGCTTAAAAGCTCACATGGCAACTCAACATTTAGAATATAACTACTACAGTACAACAACATATGAGGAGTCACTATACCAAGAATTGAGAAATTTTTCAATACCCAAGTGACTCATTAAGCAAATGTAACTCATCTGAGAAAAACAGATCAGGAGTGGAACCCACCCTGGATGTGTCTTTGGGCTTCTTCTCAACTACGAGCTACATCTCCAGCTTTGCATCTACTGCAGCCACAAACACTTCCTTAGCTGTTGCCTTCTACTCCTCTCCTCACAGAATGAGAGGACATGGATCTCTCAACTCTAGTTGTGGAAGGGGGCCTCCTCATCCACCCTCTATAACAATTAATAGAGGCTGGGTCACCGCATATCATGTAGCTCAAGGAAGTTGTCGTGGTCGTGCCTCACCAAACACTTCACAAGTCAATTGCTACAAATGTGGCTACCCCAACCACAAGGCTAATCATTGTTTTGCCTACCTCCCAAGTTGTTCAATTTTTGCAACCATATGGGTTTTTGATCTAGGAGATCCATTTTGGTACATCAATACTAGAGCAACAAATCATATGAGTCCAGCTGGTATTGAGATCAGCAATAAACAACCATGCAAAAGAGATGATAGTGTCATGGTCAGCAATGGTACAGGTCTTGAAATTTTTCAGACCGGTATGGTTTATATTCCTTTATCCTCCAGCTTTATTTGTCTACAAAATGTTCTTCATATTCCACATCTATGCAAGAACTTGATTTCAATTGCACAGTTCACCAACGATCATGATTATTGTTTTATATTCACACCATAGGGTTTTATGATTAAAGATTTGAGCACAGGCAATCTTCTTCGCCAAGGACTAATTGAAAGAGAATTATATCATATCAATAAAGCTCCGTATTCTAGTTTCATTGGACAAGTGGGTGCTAAGAGAGGGTTCATCAAATGAAATTCATCAGTTCGCTTGACCAACCCAAGCCTGTGACTACTTCTAAGGATGTCCGCCATGCTCGTCTGGGATACCCAACAAAATGGCATAGTCAAGCGTAACGATAGGCATACAGTGAAAACAGGCCTTACCCTCTTGGCTCATAGTCACTTACCATCTTCATTTTGGAATCATGCTTTCTCTATTGTTGTGCATCTCATTAATCTTCTTCCTTCTACAGTTTTATAAGAACAATCTCCATATAAAATTCTCTACCATAAAAAGCTTGCCTATTCCACTCTCAAGATTTTTGGTTGCCTTTGTTATCCTTGCCAATCCTTTTGGACGATCTAAGCTACAGTTTAGAAGTGTCAAATGCATTTTTCTTGGCTACAGTGCACATCACAAAGGCTATAGGTGCATGGATCCTATTTCTGACTGAATATACCTTTCTTGCCATGTAACTTTTGATGAGTCCAGTTTTCCGTTCCTCTCTCTTCAGTCGCCAACTCCTCCATAGCAATCTTCACAAAAACCTTCTTGGTTTGTCCTACACCATTTTCAATTCAAACTCACACTGAAATCAGAACAAGTCTCTCCTGCACCTATCATTCTCCACCCTCTCAATCTTCTAACATTATTTCAGATTCTATCTCTAACAACCTTCCTGCTTTATCCACCCTACATTCCCTTCCACCTAACCTTCCTATTCGGACTCATCATATGGTAATACGAATCCAACATGGAACTCGTAAACCAAGGTTCTTCTTAGCCAGAAATATCCAACTCTTACTTGTCTTTATACCTCTATTTGCCAAGAATCTAATACCTTCAGCCAAGCAATTAAACATCCAAAATGGCAAGCCGCAACGACAAATGAGTACCATGCTCTTATTTTAAAAATAAAAATAAAACCTAGACATTAGTTCCAAGGATTTCTGATATGAATGTCATAGGGTACAAATAGGTCTACAAAACAAACTACAGGCAGATGGTAATCTTGAACAGAACTAAAGGCTCGCTTGGTAGCCAGAGAGGATAGACAACAATTCGGTATTGATTACTATTAGAGTTATTAGATATATATATATATATTATTCATTTATCTTATTTTATCATGACCTTGTATAAATAGGGCTTTGCTCTCTCTTTCATCACATGCAAATACAAAATATTTTTCTCCCAACTCTTCTCTTCTCCTTCTCTCGTTTCCCTCAATCCAATCTAGGGTCAAGCCTAATAACGTTACATGGTATCAGAGCAACCTCGATCTCTAGAGACACTTGTTGAATCTCTCATTTTCCAACAGTCTCTCTCCATCTCCCTCTTCGATTGTGTCTCATTCTTCTTCTTCTTCTTCTTCTTCTTCTTCTTCTTTCTTTCACCATTTTCGATCTCAAGAGATGCCCCCCTCACTCCTCGAGCTCGTTTGCTGCTGCAGTAGCCACTGCCGCAGCCTCCACCACAGCTGCAGATGCAGCAGCAGCAATCAGCCACTGTTTTCAGCAACAGCATAGCGTGTTTTTTTTCGGCTTTCTCACCAGCTTTTTCGTTCAGCAGTAGCAGCATGACCACATATTTCTTCAATCCAGAAGCAGCAGTAGCAGCATGACCACATATTTCTTCAATCCAGAAGCAGCAGCAGCAGCAAATTTTTTTTCTCTTCGACTAGTGCCCACCAGGTGTTCGACGAAAGTCCTTGTCTCCAAGCCCTCTTCTTTTGCAATTTTTTAATTCTGCAACAACAGCATTTTTTTAACTAGTACCCACCACGTGAAGGTTTATTGTATCCACAGCTCCCCTTCCTTTTTTTTTTCTCTGCTGCACTATTCAAAAGTCCTGCTCACCAAATGTTCGACATAAGGCTTGAGTGGAATCAAGTTGGAAATCTTGAATCGCTTTCAAAGTGTTTTATAGATTGTCGTCCCTTCTAATGGCGTCTTATGTCCTAGTAGGCTGTGAGAGTGTATCATTAGTCGGTTTTCTACTTGTGACTCAGCGGGATTAGACCACATGGGCCTCTTCCATTGAGACGGTTCTCCGCGGTCGACGTCTTCTCGGGCACATCGATGGGATCTCTGCAGGGTGTGCTCCCCCTCGCACTATCATTCAGGCCACCACTGTAGCTTCTACTGAATCTAATACACCCAAGGCTATTCAGTCGGAGGTTCCATCTCCGGAGTATGATGAGTGGGCCCTGCGTGACATGGAGGTTTGCACCTACCTCATCTTGCAGGTTGATCGATCGTTTCGACCTCAGCTTCAGACCTTGTCTTCTGCTCAGGCCATGTGGGCCCATCTTAGTTGTTGATTTGTTCAGTCGAGTCTGATGTGTCGCTTTCAACTCCGTCGCGAGGCTCAGGAGGTCAGACAGGGTCAGCTCTCTATTCAGGACTTTTACGCCCGCATGACTGACATATGGCGTGAGCTTACCTCAATGGAGCCTACTTTCTACCCTTCTGACTCGATATTTGCTCGGTGCCACCGTGATAAGGATCGTCTGATGGATTTCCTAAATGCTCTTTGTCCAAAATTTGGAGATTTGACTCGGCATCTGTTGCATCGCTCCACTCTCCCGAACTTGGACAATGTCATAGCTGAGCTATAGGCTGAGGAGCTTAGGTAGTGTCTTTTACCCTCTCAGTAGG
This sequence comes from Typha angustifolia, assembly GCF_048772165.1. NCBI lineage: Eukaryota > Viridiplantae > Streptophyta > Magnoliopsida > Poales > Typhaceae > Typha > Typha angustifolia. Next base: position 22,556,547 of record NC_133253.1, read on the forward strand.
TCACCTCTATACCGTCGTCTGTTGTCATAGAGAATGTGTTTGGTGCTGCTCCCGCTCCTATATCAGTCACGCCTAACATTTCGACTGCTGGTCACGTCTCTCATGTGCCTGGACGAGATCATCACTCATCGCGTCCCATGTGTACTCATTGCGGTCGTTCTGGTCATCTTGTTGCTCGCTGTTATCGACTTCATCCTGAGCTTGTTCCCCGTTCTGGCAAAGGGGGGTCAAGCAAGGATAAAAGTCGTCACTTGGCTTCCTCGATCGCTGTACCAAGCACTGGTTCATCCGAGCATTCCAGCAAACCCACCTTCAGCAGTGCGCAACTCCAGCAGATTCAGCAACTCATTCATGGAGCTTTCAGCTTCACTGGTGCCTCTACCTCTGCCTCTGCTGTTTCTGGTATGACCAAACCCTGGATTTTTTATTCTGGCGCCTCATATCACTGATGACTCTTCCATCTTTATTAGCCTCACGTCTGCCCCTATGACCCTTCCTTATGTTCACACAGCTGATGGGACCTATTATCCCATCTCTCACATTGGCTACATTACCCCTACCATGGATCCCACAAGTCGTCTTACTTTATCTGATGTTTGGCTTATTCCTGGTCTAACCATGAGTCTTATTTCTATTACTCAACTTTCTGACTCTGGTTATACTGTATCCTTCTCTTCTACTTCTTGTGTTGTGCAGGACCCGTCTACAGGCCAGAGGATTGGGATCGGTAGTCGGATCCACGGGCTTTACTACCTGGATCAGCTTCATCTGCCATCACCTCGCTTCAGTGCTTGTCCAATCACTCCTCTCCCTCCTTCAGACCTGTGGCATCGGCGTCTAGGTCATGTATCTAGTCAGTGTCTCAAGACCTTGTCCCGGTCTGGATGCTTAGGCAATAGTCGTTTTTCTTGTTTGTCCCCTTGTACTGGCTGCAGGTTGGCAAAACACCGGGCCCTTCCTTTCCCTCTTAGTGCAATTATCTCTGATTCCCCTTTTCACATTGTGCACTTTGATATTTGGGGCCCAGCTCCGCTGTCTTCGGGTCTTGGTTTCCTCTACTATGTGTGTTTCATTGATGATTTCTCTCGTTTCACTTGGGTTTATCTCATACGTCAGCGCTCTGAGGTGTGTCAGATCTATCGTGATTTCTCTTCCATGGTTTGTACTCAGTTCGGTCGATCCATTAAAATTTTTCGATCTGACGGTGCTCGAGCGTACCTTTCCTCTGAATTTCGTTCTATTTATGCTTCTGCCGGCACCCTACCTCAGCAGTCGTGTCCCTATACCCCTGCTTAGAATGGTGTTACCGAACGGAAGCATCGTCATCTTCTTTAGACCACTCGTGCTCTTCTTTTTGAGGCTTTTGTTCCTCGTTCTTATTAGGCTGAGGCTTTTCTTACTGCTCTCTATCTAATCAATTGAACTTCATCTTCAGTCTTTAATGGTGTGACCCCGTACGAGCGTCTCCATGGTATTTCACCATCTTATGGTCGGTCATCTTCGTATCTTTGGGTGCACATGCTTTGTTCTTCTTCCTCCCAATGAACGTAACAAGTTATCCCCTCGAGCAGCTAAATGCATCTTTCTAGGATATAGTCCTGAGCATAAAGGTTATCGTTGTTATGACACTTATGCTCGTCATCTTAGGATATCACGCCATGTCACTTTTCTAGAAGAGATACCCTTTTCACCTCCAACACTTTGGCTCCTTCGGACTTATAATTTCTGGATCTCTCTACACCTATCCTATCCTCCGTCCCCTCGGATATCCCTGCCTCAGCCCCACCATCTGCCCCCCACTTGTCTGATACTCTACCAATCGACACCCCTTTACTATCACTTCCATCTGCTTCTCCAGACCTCTCTCTCACTGAGGTTCTACCTCTTTTAGAGGAGTACCCCCTCCCATGACGACCTTCCCATACTTCTACACTCGCAGGACGTGTTCCCCTCCTACAGCTGAGCCTTCCTCTACTGGTAATATCCCTCCGACCGTCCCATCCTCTACTGTGACGGCTCCCGCACTCACTCGTCGCTATCCAGAGCATGAGCATCGCCCTCCTGACTGGTATGGATTTATAATGTCTTCCGCTACATACTCCCCCCAATTTCACACTTTTCTTGCAGCCATCCACTCTACCCCTCAGCCCAGGTCCTATCGTGAGGCCGTCCAGGTTCCAGAGTGGCAGCAGGCCATGGCAGATGAGCTTCAAGCCCTTCAATAGATGCATACTTGGGATGTTGTCCCTCGTCCACTAGACATTGTGTCTGTCAGCCGTAAATGGATTTTCAAGATCAAGTATCGATCTGATGGATATATAGCTAGGCACAAAGCTCATCTCATTGCTCGAGGCTTTATTCAAGAGTACGGGATAGACTATGAGGAGACCTTTGCTCTAGTTGCCCGGATGACTTCTGTCCGCACTCTTCTTGCTGTTGCTTCTAGTCATCAGTGGCCTTTACATCAGATAGACGTGAAGAATGCGTTTCTTTATGGTCTTCTTGATGAGGAAGTATATATGGATCCTCCACCTAGTTTCCCTCTTCCTCCAAGTCACATCTGTTGACTGCGCCGAGTTATCTATGGGCTTAAGCAGGCCCCTCGTACCTGGTTTGATTGATTTCGCAGTGTTCTCACAGCCTACGGATTTCAGGAGAGCCCATCTGAGCCATCTCTGTTTTTGCACTCATCTACTCAGGGTCCGGTCCTCCTTTTGTATGTCGATGATATGACTATCACTGGAGATGACTCGGCCGGTATTTACTCTCTCCAACAACATTTTCAACATCAGTTTGAGATGAAGGATCTCGATTCTCTTTGATACTTTTTGGGTATCGAAATTGCTCAGTCATCACATGACATTTTGCTGTCCTAGCAAAAGTATATTACAGACATTCTTTGTCGTGCCACCATCACTAATACTCGTCCTGCTGCTACCCCAGTTGAGCTTCATGTGAAGCTTTAGCCCGATGATGGTCAGCTTCTTCCAGATCCGACCAGATATCGTCAATTGGTTGGGGCACTCGTCTACCTGACCATTACCCGGCCTAATATCTCTTATGCAGTTGGTTTTGTTACTCAGTTCATGCAGGCTCCTTGATCTGCCCACTATGCCGCTCTTATACGTATTCTTCGATACCTTCGTGGCACCATCACTCGCTCTCTTTTCATGCCATCGATATCCATCTTGGCTCTAGGAGTTTATTCCGATGCAGATTATGCTGGTGACAGGTCTGATCGAAACTCTACTACTGGCTTTTGCATTTTTCTAGGAGATTCCCTGATTTCTTGGCGTAGCAAGAAGCAGGATGTGGTGTCTCTCTCCAATACTGAGTCAGAGTATCATGCTATGTGTGCGGCGACGAAGGAGATTGTTTGGCTTCGTCGTCTCCTTAGTGATATAGGTGTTCTCTTACCCCTCCCAATTCCTCTTCATGTCGACAATGATAGTGCTAAAAAGCTTACTGAAAATCCTATTTTTCATGAGAAGACAAAGCACATTGAAGTCGATATGCACTACACTCGTCAGAAGTACTAAGCTGGCATTATTTTGCTCCATCGCCTTAGCACTGAGGAGCAGATTGCCGACTTCTTCACGAAGTCTCTTCCCTTTCCACGTTTTGAGCATTTCGTCAGCAAACTCTCGGTTTATGATCCACCTTGAGTTTGAGGGGGGGTATTAGAGTTATTAGATATCTATATTGTTAGGTTTAATTGTTGGCAATTGTGTACAAAATATTCTAAGTGTATTTTTTTACATGTATATGAGCTTTACACAAGTCTAGAAAATCTCTGGTTTGAAGAATTGCAAAATTATTGGAGCAAAGTTGATAAGATCAAGTCATGCCGTTCGAATGCATCCGGGCCGCGTTCGAATGCACCAACGAAGTTTGAAAATCTTGGACTTTCGTAAGTACGGATAAGACTTGGATTTGGCTCTATCTTGAAGATTATATATAAGAATTGTGAAACCCTATCTCTAGGGTGGTTGAAGAAGCATTATTGAATGAGACTTCTTGAGGCTTTATCTTAAAGATCATAACCCTATCTCTAGGATGGTTGAAGAAGATTATTGAAGGAGACTTTTTGAAGCTACATCGGTTTTTCAACGAACAAAGTCCTTCTCATCTACAAATCTTAATCTTTCGTCTTAAGGGCTATCTAGACGAAAGATCAATCTCGAGGGCTACTGAGGTTGGACTTCAATCACGAGAAGTAATGAATCGTGGGTTCTAGCGAGCAAGACTGAAAGGAACAAAGTCATTTGGATCGACGGGTTGTTTTATGAGTCAGTCTTGTAACTGCTAATATTCTAGTGATTGGTTTTGATCCGAGTTTGGATCCGTAGTTTTTTTCCCGTTTGGGTTTTTCCACGTTAAAATCTTGGTGTTCATCTCTACTTTCATTTTTAATATTTCTTCCGACTTTTACTTAAGCGAACGAACGATATCATTGCCTAAAGGTTAGATACATACATGTGTCTAGAGGTTTTTTCAATTGGTATCAAAGCGGGTTCTCTCACCTTTTGAGAGAGATCAGATAGGCATGGATTTTTATAGAGATGGATCATCATCTATTAGACCTTCTATTCTAGATGGATCAAATTATGGATATTGGAAAGCTAGGATGAGAGCTTATTTGAAGTCTATAGATGAGCGAGTATGGATGGTCATTGTGAACGGTTGGAGTCCACCAATATACATGGTGAATGATAAGTTTATTGAGAAACCGATTGAGTTATGGGATAAGACAGATTATGAAAAAGTTAGCTGGAATAGCAAAGCAATAAATACAATTTTTAGTTGTGTTTCCTCGGAAGAATTTAGAAAAATTTCTACTTGTGAGATAGCAAAAGAAGCCTGGACGATCTTAAAAACTACTCATGAAGGAATTATGGCTGTAAAACTTTTGAAACTTCAGAGGTTGACTACTAGTTTTGAAACTCTACGTATGGAGGAGAATGAGACATTTGATGAATTCTATGCAAAGCTGAGTGATATAGTCAACTCCAGTTTCAACCTAGGAGAGAAAATTCCTAAAAACAGAATTATCCGTAAGATCCTTAGGTCTCTTCCAAAAAGGTTTTAGGCAAAAGTTACAACTATTGAGGAAAGTAAGGACATTGATTCTATAAAAGTTGAACAATTGGTAGGAAATCTACAAACATTTGAGTCCAATCTTTCAAAACCGAGGAAGTCCAAAGGTATGGCCCTATCCACAGTTGAACAAAATTTAGAAGAGTCTGATGATAAAGGTGATTTAGATGTTGAGATGTTGGTCATGTTTGTCAAAAAGTTCAATAAATTCTTTCGGAAGCCAAACAAGTTGCATGCTGAAAAACTTGAGAAAAGTAAAGTCTTTATGAAAAAAGAAGAATACTGTGAGTTCGAATACAGGTGGTAGCAACAATAATGTCAAACAGAAAAATAAGAATTCTGAGAATAAAGTTCGATGTTTTGAATATTCTGGTTTTAGACACATCGCACAAGAATGCCCTAATCATCTTAAGAGGAAGGGTAAAGCTATAAAAATTACTTGGGATGACTCAGATGAATCTGATGATGATTCTGGAAAAGACAAAGAAAACTTTGTAGCCTTTGCCTCTTCTCTACTTAATACTGACTCTGTTGTTGATACTGATAGTACAGATGATCTTGATATGTTACCAGCTGAGGAAGATGAATCTGAAATTCAAAAGACATATAATGACTTGTACCTGGAGTCGTTTAAACTCAACAAAAACAACCTTAGACTACTTCAACGACTCAAGGTAATCGAATCAGAATCAGAAAGAATTCAATTTGAGGAGAAGTACAAATTGGAACTTGAACGTGTCAAAGACCTTTCTGTAAACCTTGACAATGCGAAAAATAAAATGAAAGCTGATGAAATTGAACTAGAGCGATTGCATAAGAAAGTGACATTTTTAAAAGGGAAGAACAAACTTGATGAGATTCTAAAAGCTCAGATCTCTGGAAAAGATAGGTATGGTGTTGGATACACTGGTAATTCAAATAATAGCAAAACTATCTTCGTTTCTGCAGGTATACAAAAGGAAGAATACTTGAAGTCATCAACCGCATTTACAAAGCAATCCTGGATGAATGCTTCTAAACTGAAGCTGAATCTACAAACTGGTGAATCTTCAACGGCACCAAAGGTAAACTTTAGTCACACTCCTCAACAAAAAGTGAGTAGAAAAGATTTTGTTCCGACATGCTATCATTGCGGCATTCTAGGGCATATTCGACCTCATTGCAAATTTTTGCAAAAACCTAGAAGTGCTTTCATTTATGGGATGAAAACAAAGGCCATATGGGTCAAGAAAAGTGATTTGAAATGTCATCTACAAATCTTAATCTTTCGTCTTAAGGGCTATCTAGACGAAAGATCAATCTTGAGGGCTACTGAGGTTGGACTTCAATCACGAGAAGTAGTGAATCATGGGTTCTAGCGAGCAAGACTGAGAGGAACAAAGTTGTTTGGATCGACGGATTGTTTTGTGAGTCAGTCTTGTAACTGCTGATATTCTAGTAATTGGTTTTGATCCGAGTTTGGATCCGTGGTTTTTTTTTCCGTTTGGGTTTTTCCATGTTAAAATCTTGGTGTTCATCTCTACTTTTATTTTAATATTTCTTCCGACTTTTACTTAAACGAACGAACGATATCATTGCCTAAAGGTTAGATACATACGTGTGTCTAGGGATTTTTTCATATATTATTCATTTATCTTATTTTATCATGACCTTGTATAAATAGGGCTTTGCTCTCTCTTTCATCACATGCAAATACAAAACATTTTTCTCCCAACTCTTCTCTTCTCCTTCTCTCTTCTCCCTCAACCCAATCTAGGGTCAAGCCTAATAACGTTACAATTACGCTGAAAATTTTAGTCCTTTTGCTAGTCTATTGTTCGACCTAGCAACATTGGTCTCATTCTCACATATGTTGTTAATTCTAATTGGGAGTTGCGTCAACTTGATGCCAAAAATGTTTTTCTCTATGATCATTTATTTGACATTGTTTGTATGGATCAACCACCAAGAATGATTGATTCCACTCATCCTCAGTTTGTCTACAAACTACAGAAGTCCATCTATGGCCTTACACAGGCGCAAGAGCCTAGTATCACAGATTTAGTTCTTTTTTATTGTCTCTTGATTTTGAGGGTTGTCCTTATGATGTATCCATGTTTGTATCCATGGCCTTACACAGGCGCAAGAGCCTAGTATCACAGATTTAGTTCTTTTTATTGTCTCTTGATTTTGAGGGTTGTCCTTATGATGTATCCATGTTTGTACTCTCTAGTGGCTTAGATTTAATCATTCTCCTAGTCTACGTAGATAATATCATAGTGGCGGGATCTAATCGAAACCATACTCCAATTTTTGTTATCAAAAACTTGCTAATATATTTGATATCAAAGATCTTGGTCAGCTCAATTATTTTGTTGGGATAGAAGTCTCCAGATCGACCAAAGATACACCATCGGATAAAAATAATTCCTGACCTTGATAAGTTGGTAGGTTTGGAATCATCGAGACCAAATCTATTAAGAAGATCAATAACACCTACTAGTTAGGTCCATATAGTATCTGACCTTAACTAGGATAGATATCACCTATGCAGTTAATCAAATCTGCTAATTTCTTCGTGCGCCAACTACTTGTCGTTCGGTTGCTACAAAAAGGGTTCTCGCATACGTGAGGAACACTTTAACTAGTGGTCTTATATCAATTGGTCTAAAGATATTTCTTTATTTGGATAGGCTGATGCAAATTGGGCAGGTTCTCCCAATGATAGAATATCCACCGTTGGTTTTGCTGTCTATCTAGGACCTACCATCATTTCCTGAGGTCAAAAAAATAGACAACGGTATCACAATCAAGTTGTAAGGCAAATACTGATTTCTTTCTACAGTAACTTCCAAACTGTTATGGATGCTCAATAGTTTCAAGTTTTTGCGGTTATCTTTTATCAAATCTCCCATTTTATATTGTGATAACCAAAGCACAGTCCATATGGCATCAAATCCAGCATTTCATAATTGCAGCAAACACATTGAGATTGATGTGCACTTCATTAGAGAGAAGGTATCTGAAGGTATTATTCAACTGCAGAATTTACTAGGTGAACACCAACTTGCTTCTTTGTTCACCAATGGCCTTTCTCATCGATGGTTTCTCAATCTTAGATCAAAGCTCCATGTTGATGAACCATCTTGAGCTTGTGAGGAGATGTTAGAGATAAAATTAGTTAGAATAATCACAATCGTAACCTTCTATGTATATCTTCTTAATTTTCTCTTTCTGTTATTCATCAATTGTGCATCTTAAGATTGCACTTACAGCTGTAATTAAATTACAGTCATACTTCAATAAGAATAAAAGCAGACTCCTAGGAGAGGACAATGGGGTTTTATCTTTCTTCTATTGTGTTTGTCACTATTCATCATCTTCCTTAGATTTCTACAGTATGTGCATATTCATGTCAAGTTTAGTTTTGACTCGTATGATTCATATCAGTATTATGTGACAACAATATAAGCTGAGACTAAAGTCATACACCTCTGAGCCAGCAGAGGATCATTATGATTCTCACGGCACGGAAAGAATAGCAATTGGAACTTAACAAATCACTTTTTTGTGATAAAAGTTCAAAATTGATGCTGTATACTGATTATTGAACTTTGATAAAATAATAAGTTAACTATTATGTAAAGAACAACAAGGGCAAGACAAGTACGTGATCAGAATAATATCCGGGAATTGGCATAATAAAATTTGCAGAATAAATATTTTTCTTTTGAATGATTCCCATAGCCTTCCACAACCGTGGTCAAAATGAAGACCATGGAGAAGAAACATTAAGCTTAAGAATCATGAATTAGAATTCAAAATCAAATGCTAGTACATTAATGACCCAAGTCTCAATCAAGTTAAAGCCAAGACCTATTCAGGATTAAAACAAAATTACGGATATATTTGTGGAGACTACAATGTAGCACATCATACTTTTGCCTAAAAATTAGTTCTGATTAATATAGTAACTCAAATTTAAAGCTCCAGAAATATAATAAAATCAACTTTAGGTAATTAAATTCTAGGAATCTATCATATGAATAAGTTGCTATGCAAATTGAGAATGCACTGCAGATGCCATAACAGTTTAAGCTGAGACCTATCAAAAGTTTGGCTTCAAATAATTTCACAAAGATTGTCATAAGTGTTGCTTGGTTAAATTAATACCCTAAATTAGATAGCTTTTGTAAAAATAAATCAGCAATCTAGCTTCCTTTGTTTGTTTCAATCATGTCAGATGACTTTTAAGATTACAAGTGTCAAAAATGTCAAAGTCCAGAGAATTAAAACATCTTGATTATGATTGCTTCTGTAAGAGAATGAAAAACAGCAGCCCAGGTTCCTGTTTTAAGTTTCAATCATATCAGATGAGTTTTTTTAAGCTTGCCAGTGTCAAAAATTGTAGATTAAGAATGCACTGCAGATATAACAGTTTAAACTTGCTAGCGTCAAAAATGTTAAAGTCCAGAAAAATCAAATACCTTGATTAAGATAGCTCTTGTAAGAAAATTATCAGCAGCCTATGTTCATTCTTTCGGTTTCAATCGTATCAGATGAGCTTCAAGCTTGCCGCTTTCAAAATTGTCGAAGTGCAGCACCTCGATTCTTTTATGTAGTAAGCAGTTAAGTATCAAAGATAATGTAATTGAACCAACGACTCTAGCCAACCGTGTAAGCACCGGATCACTGGAGTGAGACAAGATTCGTAGCAGAGAACATCTATCTGCAATATAGCAACAGTGGAATTCAAAATACTTCCAAATGTGAATAAAGATTAAAGTAGATACATCTAAGAAGAATGAGGTGGAAAAAGAAAGAGAACATCATTATAAGAAAGATCATACGCCGTGGCAAGAAGAGAGGACGACCAATCAAGATTAAAACAAGAAAACGTCCTTCGGGTTCAATCAAGAAACCAAGATAGACGTAACCTAAGAAACCCTAGTCCAATTGATGCCAAAAACAGCAAACAAAGGAGTAGGATTGCTACCTTAACAACAAGAACTGCTCCTCGGATCAAAAATTAGGTCGAACTCACCAGCGCGCTACCCTCTCGGATCGCGTTGGGCGATCAAGAACCCTTTTCTTCATCCCGATCTCCGAAACCCTCACTTTGCCTCTCTCTCTCTCTCTCTCCTCTCTCTCTCTCTCTCTCTCTCTCTCTCTCTCTCTCTCTCTCTCTCTCCGCGCGAAAATGCTCCAACTGGCCTCTCGCCTGCTATATAAAGTCGGAGGGATATGACCGTTGGAGATTTGAAACGGCGTAGCTCATACGCAGAAAGTAGGCGACTACGTATTCTACTCGGACTAGTACAACGTTCGTATTTGCATCGAGATGCGAGCACAAATAACTAGCAACTGGTGGGAAGTAGTAACAAACGTCATGCTCACCTCTCCAACGTTAATATCAATCCCAATCTAAGAGCCGAACAGCACCCACTTGTCATGACAAAGCTTCAGGAGCTAATCGAGGAAGCCAATGGAGGAAGGCAACTTGACTTGCTCACCAGGTGATTGCATTAATTATATCACCCTATCATTTTCCCAATTACGTTTTATAATGTTATTAAAAAAAACACCCAACAATGATTCAAGAGAAATAAGCACCCAAGGAAGGGATCGATTCATCATTCAATTGTAGCCTAGAACCTATGGAAACAACCAAAATAAGCCCTTGGTCCACTCCCTCTCACGGCCACTGGGAGAAGGTGACGTGAGAGAAGGTATGACCCGTATTTATTCGGTCTGGGCTAAAACCATCAAGATTCAAATGCTTTTCATCTGGGTACTATTAACTCATGATTATTTCTTAGAAAGATTAGTTCAGCTATCCAGTTTATGTATATTAAAAAGAATGTAACTCATTTGTCTAGCATACTATTAATCTCTGACCTCATAATTTATTAAAAATTATCCTTCCTATAAAAATATATGATGCACTTGATGCTTATCTTGCGTACTATGGGATCCCATTCCCACAGCGAAGACTAGCACATAGCACTGGGGCCCATCTTCTTTAATATGGATTTTTGTTGGTGGGATTGGTGGGATAATCGGTTGCTTGTGCTTGTGAAATGCTTACAGATTCTATTGGGATGGGATGGGCCCACGTGGAATCCTACAGATACTTTTCTTGTCCTACTGGGATCTACAAAGAATAATACAAGGGAGGATGCATGATGTATAATTTAGTTGTTTAAATAATGTATTTTTCTTTTCTTATCATATTATGAATGGCCCCAAGATAGCATCCTGTTACCCACTTCTTTACTAATTACAAATGAGATGACAAAACTACCATTATGGTCATTGGATCCATTGAATCTTCTAGGAGGGCCAGTGGATCCGGAGTCCTGATATTTTTGGGGCCAGAGGTGTCTTTTTCTCTAAAAAGGAGAAATAGAAAATATTTGTGGTGGAATTAGGGAACCAATGTCTTAATGAGTTTGTTGCATCCACATGATTAGATAAATTTAATATCAAACCCCACTGTTTCCTCTTCTTTCTGGCAAAATTTTAATGAATTCATTTCTCTTGTTCAACTCATTCGGAAAAGTGGGGAGGAACTCCCACTTCCAGTCTTCCGGCCCACTACATCCAATCCAAAAGGTTAGAAAATCAATAACGTTTAAATCTTAATGAAGCCCTTTTAATGTACTCTTTTTTAGTTAGAGTGTCACCTTCTTAATTATAAACACCATGACAGAAATCTTTGTTTTTGTATCATATCTAACATTCCAACTACAATTCCCCTTACCCGGAGGGTATCTGACTCACACTGGCAGGTGGCAGACCTGAAAGTGAGTTCCCCCTTCTTCTAATCCTTAATCCACATCAAACAACTCCCATTAATCCTACCTTCCAAGTTCCATTCAACTAAGAAAGACAGGTGAGGGGCATTCTAGTAATCGTGTGCTAATAATGTTTAGGCCACTTGGACTAATAAGAGAGCAACACAATGGAAAATATAACTAAATGGACGGTTCTGTCCTTCTGGAGACTATAAAGTTGTAAAGCATTGGGAGTGGAGTGAAAGCCAATAAAAGAACCATCTTTCTCTTTCTCTTTTATTACCAGTTTGTTTTATAAAACCAAGGGAGCAACTTCTTTGTCTCAGCCTCCATGGCGTAGAAGCAATTCATCCCCTGTAGCGTTTGCGTGCTGGTCTCCCTTGTTAACTAATCCAACAATATAAGAGAGCCACTCTTCCATAGTTCCATTGGAGGCTAGCGCTAGCTAGTACTGAGGTTCTTGTTCTTTTGCTTGTTATTGATGTACGAAAGGAGGAGAGGAGGAGGAAGAAGGGGTAGTAATCCTGGGAAAGCCGGGGGAGTTATCGGGGCTCTTGGATTGCATCAATGAGGTCACTGCAGCCATCGCAGCAGCAGCGTCTTCGTCGGCGGCCGGGATGAGCGAGTCGGCTTACCGGGTGGAGACCACACCGCGCCTTGCACAATGGAGGATCGACGCGCTTTCCTCTTGCACTTATCGCAAGTCCGATCCATTCAAGATGGGTCTCTGGAACTGGTATAGATGTCTTTTTTTACTGTCGAAATTTTTACTCGCTCTGATTAAATCTTCATCAAGGTGCTGTCTTTCTTTGGGGAAGCGAAAAAAGATCCGATTTTGGAAGTTCCGACATGAATAGAAAAAGATTCTTTCTTGACTCTATTCTGGATTCTTTCTAGTTTCTTCTGAGTATTCTCCTTCTTGTGAGTTGGGCTTGTGATTTTCTTGTAAAGATTTGATCTTGCAAGAGCTAGACATGGTTTTCATCTTTGATTTAGGAAATCACATAGGAAGTTACCTTGTGTTGAACTAAACTGTTGAAAAAATAACTACAAGGATTAGCTAAAAGTTTTTGGTGTTCTTTTTTTTTTTTTTTTTTTTTTTTTTTTTGTGAAGGCATCTAACAGTGGAGAGGAATAAACAACTCTACGTGAAGCTCTATCCAGAGGTCTCAAACTTGACAAGAGATAAACCCCCAATAGCTTCCTTCATCATCAAGCTCGTCTCCTCCTCTTCTCCGACTCGCAAAACTCTAGTCCATCCAGGTCTCTGTGTTCTTCTGCACTCTGTTTTTCTTTGTCCTTTCTTCTATTTATGTACTTTCCAATTCTTGAGGTTTCTGTTTGGTATTGTTCTTCTTGGCATGTTCACTACTTTAAATGGACTTTGACAAAACTTTGGGATAGCAAGATCTTGTGATGCGGTATGCTAACTAATCCATCGTACGTGCAGGAATTTGTGACAAGCAGCTAAAGAGCAACGACGATTTTGTATGGGCAATTGATACACTTATTACTGGCAGACTTGTAATTGACGTTGAGTTTCTTGATCTAAAGACTCTGCCACCAACTGTAAGAAATTCTAACTTGTTCTTCTTTACATGGTTGGTGTAACAGAGTTGTTTCTCTCTCTCGTCATAATAATTTTACCTGAAATCCAAGCTTCCAAAGTAGTTCTGCATACATATGGATTACACGGCAAAGTCTCTCTAGTTTCTTCTCAGAACTTTTTACCAAGAATAAAAATTTCACAGTTATTGTGTTCAGTGTTTCTAACTGCTCCATGTTGCAAACTGCCATCTTCAAGTTTGCAGAGAGAAGGTCAAAAGAGAAGACATATTTAAAATGCAGGAAGAAGTGAGTAAAGGAACTATATATCAACAGCATTTAGTTAGTGAAGACATCAAGTTACTCTCGATCTTTAATCAAGTTAAACCTGATTAATGCACCAAATAGAGAAGCTCCAAGAGTCGGTTGCAACTTCCAATTTATTAGTTAATCTATGTCCTTCCACCACAAACTATATCAGTATCAGGATCTAGAGATAATTTTTACATCAAAATTTGGATTTAATGCTGCAATATTTCAGATCACTACATGTTTAGTGGTCGATAAACCTGTAAATTTGGTAGTTGGGGTTCTCATTCTAGCTGGTATTAGCATAAATTTGGCATCTTTTATACCATCTATGTAGTTTTACTGAATTGTAGATTAATTTGTTATTGATTGCCTCAAATTAAAATCCTAGTGCATTTCCTGCTATGTATTCCAGCAGTTCTATAACTGCATTTTTCATTTTCGGTGTCATTCAAGAGCAGAGCTCTTTTTTCTATGAAGCAACGCACCACTAATCACCTGGAAAATTGATTAGTGTTGCACAGCTGGTAGAAGAAAGCTTAATATGCACTGTCTCATTTAATTCTTGTTCTGTAACACAGGGTGGAGAACCAGCCTCCATCTGGACCAGTCAACATATTAAGAAGTACTCAAATTGTACTGCTTTATCTTGCCTGAGCCGAATGCTATCAGAGGGTATCCACACTGACATCACAATCAATGCCATGGACGGCAGCATTGCTGCCCACCGTGCTGTTCTAGCTACAAGATCTCCTGTCTTCCGTAGCATGTTCTCCCACAATCTCAAAGAGAAAGAACTGTCTACAGTGAATATCTCTGATATGTCCTTTGATGCTTGCCAGGCCTTCCTCAACTACATTTATGGAAATTTCCAGGCCAATGAATTCCTCACTCATCGGCTTGCCCTTCTCCGGGCTGCAGATAAGTATGACATCTGTGACCTAAAAGAGGCATGCCATGATAGCCTTTTAGATGACATTGATACAAAGAATGTGCTCGAGAGACTACAGACTGCATATCTCTATCGCCTGCCTAAGCTAAAGAACAGCTGCATGAGATACCTGGTGAACTTTGGAAAAATATATGAGATACGTGATGACTTCAATGTGTTCCTTCAGAATGCCGATAGGGAACTCATAGCTGAAATCTTTCATGAGGTTCTTGCAGCCTGGAAAGGTTTCTAAATATCCTGTTAGGAAAGATAATATATATTTATAAATATTTGTGTTACAATTGTGTGGGTTTTCACTGTAAATAGATTGACAAACAGATTGTACAGGATTTGTTCTTATGAAGGGGGTGCATTCATTAGTTCAAGATGTATATGTATAAGTTGATTGAAGGAAACTATCCATTGTCTATTTTATAATGAAAACTCATCATTTTTCATGCATCATCCTTGTGTTCTGATATTTTCTCTTTTATCTTGCATGTCGTGTTTCATTTATTAATCATCAAATTTGACTTAAGTGTTGGATTAAAAGCTTGGTTGTTTTGTTGTAGTTAATATCTGAATTGTTAAAAGAGCTGCAAAAATGCTTAAAAGGGTTCCTATATGCAGGTACTACTGGTAGTTAAAAGAAAAGGACTTACTATGCTTTCAATTTTGCCCTTGCCCGATCAGTTACTGTCACCATAGAGGAGCTTATTTAGAAAATGTAGAAGATAATGCTCTCTCCTTGGTATTACAAGACAATGTCCTCTGCTAAATGTATCAAAAACATCTTCAAACCTTCCCACTGGCCTAACAAATGTCGCATGACAACTAAAATTGACAAGATAGTGACCCAGGCAGGCCTCTAATTTCCCTCTAGTTGTTGAAATTACTGTCAGATTTTCTTTTTTTAATCCCTTTTAGTGCCAACATCTTTTGCATCCAAAACATTAGAGGGGAAAAATATCTCCATGCAAACATCACCAATCACACAGAAGTTGAAATATTTGGCGATTTCTGATTTCATCATCTAGTCAATATTATCAGCGTACATAAATGATGTTTTCTTGTTGATATAGTGATAACAGCTGAATTCTGAACTAGCTACTTTGACAAACATATACATCTAATGATCCAGCTGATGTATCATAAATATCAGAGAAATTTGTGATTCTTTAACAGGATTGTCATCTGCAAAGGCTTCTTACATCATATCATCAAATATCACAGATCAAATAAAGAACATTGTCACTTGCTAATTTTCAGAAATTCGGTATCTTGCGATGAAGATAAATAGATAGAAAGGCATATCCAACCAAATATTTTTCAGACGCTAATATCATAGTATTACAAAAGATGACATAGTTTACATTTTTAATACTGTAATAAGATAGTGTGTCATCTCCAGAAGTTTCCCCAGAATTTTTGCTAAATTTGAGTCACCATTTCTCACCTACCCATTTGATCTAATAAATGACACTTGTTCTGATAGTTCTGATTAAGATTAGCTAGTGTGTCACCATCCAGTCTTTAGAAAGTTTCTTCATCCACTGACCTCTCGACAGAACATTTGAAGAATGTAATAGCTTAAAAGTATCAGAGGTTATAGAACTAATCAAAGCTAGCAGCTAACTGTGACAGAGTCTATTTCTACCCAAATGGATCTCTCTTCCAAATTCACAACCATTGTACCAATACCCGGTGCTTAACCAAAAAGACTAAAATTTGACAAGTGATCCCGAGATTATATGATTATTACTATCGAAAAGCTTTTTGATGTCCATTTGTTGTTACTTTAGCATATAGCCAAATGCACATCTCATACTTGTTTTCTTATTCAGATGATATATCCCATCTAAAGCAAAGAGAAAATTTCGGGAATCTTATTCTTTGATGAACAGCAAGCACCTGTCCACTTATTTTTTGTCATCCAACTATCTGGACCTACAATAAGAATATGAATTTGAATACCAGGTAAACTACTCTTTATCATTTTCTATTCAGTTCTGAATCAATCTGATGCTGTTTAAGCACCTAATTGAAGCGTATGGTTCTTGGAAAGGTTAAAAGAAATCCACTACTATGCTCTCTTCTACAACCTTTAAATCAAATAGTTATATGATGTGATCTGTGACATAGCAATTGACAAGAAAACACATCAACATACAAGACCATAATTTGGATTCATGCAAGTTGAATGTTATCTTAAGATAGATATCTACTAGAAACACACATTAGTCGAGGTGATCGGCCCACTTTCTGGCCCAATAATGAATTTTTTTTTAAAGATCGCAATAGGGGAGCACTTTCAAAGTGACCAACACCAAAGACAGCATCAACGTTCTTTTTCCTGGCACTACCAATTCATTGAAACTAGTTCAGACTTCATATTTCTCTATTTATCATCCAATACTTTGGAACTTAACATGATTATTTTCGCTATTATGTCATAAAAGCTTCACCTTTGTTTTCCTTGTACACCTTCATAGCACCAAGTCTAGCCAACTCTTCTAGAAAGGAAAGAAGCGGCTCACACTTCAACTGCTTGGATACCCAATCTATGAATCTTATCTCGTATTAAATTTTATCTCTGACAAATTTCTTTTTAGCAAAGTGGCTTTTATGAAACAGAAAGCTCCCAGTCTCCCCCACTACTTTCTGTTACAAAAAGGGTCATCTATTCCAGCCGTGGCCTTATAAACTGAGACCCCCCCACCCCCCCAACACAGTAACCCATCCGAAGAGAACAATAAAAAAGAAAAATTTAAGCAAAAGGAGTGATGGGTTCTCAAAGGAAGAGCTTTATTTCCCTTTGTTTGCTCTTTCTCCTCTCTATTCTACTGCAGAGACCCTCTTTGGCTGCCAAAAAGGTACCTGAAGTCTAAGATTTTTTCATGGCTATCTTACGATTAGAACGCAAATCTCATGTGGGTCTCTCCATTTATGCTGCAGTCTTATGTTGTCTACTTTGGAGGCCATTCTCATGGCTCAGAAGAGGTCTCTTCGGCCTCCCACGAGAGAGTCGTGGATTCCCACTATGAGTTTCTTGGTTCGTTCTTAGGAAGGTAAAGAGATTTCCCAGAACACAACTTAGTCCTTCTTCTCCTTCTCTGTGGTAATATTTTCAAGCTCTAATGCAGCAAGGAGAAGGCCCAAGATGCGATCTTTTACTCATACACCAAGTACATCAATGGCTTCGCAGCCAACCTCGAACAAGAGGAAGCAATGGAGATATCAAGTGAGAAATTTTAGTACATTTATTTGTTTGGGTCCCTGTTCTTCTTTGCTTCTTATTTCTTTGACATGGCTCTCTTTGATCATTTTGTAGAGAATCCAAGGGTCATATCTGTGTTTCCAAATAGAGGGCACAAATTGCACACAACCCGTTCGTGGGATTTCCTTGGTCTGGAGAAGAACGGCAGAATCCCACGGAGTTCCATTTGGACGAAGGCAAAGTTTGGAGAAGATGTCATCATTGGAAACCTTGATACTGGTACCTATCATGCACAAAGATACTCCCTTTCTATTATGCTTCAATTATTCTATGCTCTTCCTCACTTATTAATCTAACATCTCGAAATATGTAGTTCAGCTAGAACCTCTTAGCTTTTAGGTGACCCCTTTATTGGACATTAAAAAGTGCTCATCAAAAGTAACGGCCATTTTTTGTCCATAATTCTTCGGCCATTTTTTGTGCATAATGATATATGTTTAAAACCTCTCTCTCTCTCTCTCTCTCTCTCTCTCTCTCTCTCTCTCTCTCTCTCTCTCTCTCTCTCTGCTGCATTGAAGTGGTTTTGAAGATACTGTTGCATTCTGAAACATGTCTCACACCCATACAAGCAACAAGTTGGCATATTAAATCTGTTTGACTTGGTAGCTTCACTTGTTCTCTTACCTCATGTAAGAAGCGGCACTTTTTGAGTTTTTGAACAGTAAAATAAATTTTTTTTTCCCATTTCAAATTCCCAAATGAATAATCTATCCTATTGACAAATTTTCTTTTACACTGATCATGAATTCCTAAGTTAATATAGGCCATAAACAAAAGGATTAGCCATTATTTACATCTAGTTAGACAAAATTCGGCAATCCATTCTAAGAAACAAGTCATAATGGACATAAATCATATGCATGTAGATTAATATGACTCAACCATTTGATTACTTTGGTGACCTCCTGTAACACTTCTTATTTCAAATGGTTAAAGATGCACGTGTTTAACATATCCAGTTTGAAATACTAATAGTATCAGTTTAACTGGAAAGAAAGTTTTTACTCTCTAAAACAAATATCTTGATATAAGGTTAGAGGTGAAAACTGATCGGATACGGATCGGATAGTATTCAATCTATATCCGGATCCGTATTTTTAGTTCGGATACAGATATTGGACGGATAGCAAAATTTAAAACCATATCTTAACTAAACGGATACGGATAATTTTCGGATAAATGATTGGATCTTAAACGAGTATTGATTAAATTTTAAATAATTATAATATTTTATTTAAATATAATTAACACAAAATTATTAAGAGTTTTACAACAAATAATTTTTTTATATATCAAATATATAAAATTAGAGAAATTAATCTCTATAAATAATATATAATGTATTATTAGTAATAATATTAATACTTACTATTTAAATAAGCAAACTAAAAACTGTAAATCATTTAAAAAAATATGCGGGTAAACGGATATCCGATATCCGTATCTGAATCCGAATCCGAATCCGAATCCGAAAAATTTATCAGACCCGTATCCGAATCCGTATCCGATTTTTTTTCAAAAATTCTATCCATATCCGAATCCGAATCCGAGTTGAATAAAATTTTTTTATCTGAATCCGATCCGAGTCGAATCGGATAGCGGGTCGGATCGGAGTTAATCCGACCCGTTTTCACCCTTATATAAGGTACATGAGAAGCTGCGCTAAACTATTAGATTACAGTTGTGACCTTCTTTTATATATATATTATATATATATATATATATATATATATATATATTATATAGATTGAATTAAAGCGTGCATAAAGTTATTTTTATTCCACCAACAAACTTTTGAGCCAAGTCGGAGAGATGGAATGGAAGCCATGAGGGGTTGTCTCCTGGCACGTTTGACCTCAGAATGGCATTTGGCAGAGTGCGGGCGTACCAAAGTCCAACCCATCACGTCTCAATGATGACTAAAAGTACCATTGACTAAGGCACTTGTTGCACATGGTAACAGCTGGGAGGCCTCCCCTCCACCATTTGTCCATCGTCAAATCTCTATCACCTCCTCTCTGGCTTCCTTGCAGGTGTATGGCCGGAATCAGAAAGCTTCAGAGATGAAGGAATTGGCCCCGTTCCGTCCAACTGGAGAGGAATCTGTCAGACCCAGTCTGACATTGACAACAAAGTTCGTTGCAACAGGTCTGTCTGTCCATTTTGTTCTCCACCACCACTCTCTCTCTCTCTCTCTATTGCAGCACATTGGATGCAAACCCTCAGCTCCAGCATTTTTTCCTGCAATCCGATAACTTTTTCACCTATCTTTCTTTGATGAACTCGAGTTTGAAGCACTAAACGGCCACCTAGATAGGACTAACATCACACACACATAAAGCTTAAATGGGCATTATCTTCTTATAAGTTTCCAGCATGACTTTCGTAGCACTATTTCTTTCTTCAGTTAGTGGGGTCGATCGCTTTAGTAAAAGCCTCTCTCTCTCTTCTTTTTTTCGTTCACTCTATGTTTCACCTTTTTTTTCAACTTTATCGTTTACCCCCACTAAAGACTGTCAATTGTAAATTCTAATGTACAATCTAAAGGAGTGGAGTGTAGGAAATTGCTGCAGTCGAGGCTGCAGGCCATCTGCTCCCATTCCTTTTTCTCTGATTGTATCATAGCAAAAGGACAGCCTCTTCTGCTTCGTTTCAGATTGCTAACGTGTTTTCTAAAATTAAAAATTCAAAAAAAAAAAGACTGCTAACGTGTTGGTTATTAGGATTGTTGGCAGATGCTTGGCCAGACTAGCAACCAACTCTACGTTACTTTTTTTGGCCTCTTTCCAAAAAACTTTGGAGCTTTTCTTCTTATATGTTACAATAATGCTGTCCTCACCTAGCTGTGATTAATTTGGATTTAGTCAACAAATTTAGTGTCCTCAGAGTGTGGGTGCGACAGGGTTGAAACATAGATAATAAAATAGTGGTACTTGAATATATTTTTCTCAAAATGTTACGTTTATGTGCAACTCTGCAAGTCCATCTTTTTATGTTGGAATAATAAACAAATATAGAAGGCAAAATTATTTAGTCTTACGAAGAAGAGGACCACTCCCGAGAATCCTGAACCGGGAGCCCGACCAACCGCTAAAAGTTCCTCAAGATGCATTTCACGGAATACGCGTTTCCCGGGAAGACCGTTTTAAAGTTGACCAACCGTTTCTACAAATGACCGTTGAGCCATCTGAATTGTGTCAACCGTCTGTCTGTCTGTCTGACCATCCATCACCAATGATCATGATGAATCTGACGGTCTAAATGCTGCTGTGCGCAGGAAGCTGATCGGAATCAGGTACTTCAACAAGGGCTATCAATCGTTGGCCGGCTCGGCCAGCCCGGAGTCGAGCACGCCGCGAGACACCGACGGCCACGGGACCCACACGCTCTCCACCGCCGCTGGCAGGTTCGTGCGGGGTGCCAACCTATTTGGCTATGGCAATGGCACGGCGAAGGGCGGTGCACCTAACGCCCGTGTCGCCGCTTACAAGGTGTGCTGGCCACCGGTCAATGGCAGCGAGTGCTTCGACGCTGACATACTTGCGGCCTTTGATGCGGCCATTGACGATGGTGTGCACGTCCTCTCGGTGTCGCTCGGCGGTGGGCCGACGGATTATTTTAAGGATGGGGTAGCAATTGGGTCGTTTCATGCAGTCAAGCATGGGATCACAGTGGTGTGTTCGGCTGGCAATTCCGGGCCCGATTCGGGCTCGGTATCAAACACTGCACCGTGGATTGTTACAGTTGGAGCTAGCACAATTGATAGAGAGTTTCCTGCTTATGTTTCACTTGGCAATAAGAAGCAAATTAAGGTTAGTATTCACTAGGTATATATATACACACACACTAATGTTGGCCTATATTTTGGTCGTAATCGTTTTTGTTTTGTGAAATTTTAGGGACAAAGCCTTTCTCCCATGAGCCTTCCAGGGAACGAGTACTATCCCATGATTAGTTCTGTAGAAGCTAAAGCTTCCAATACAACAGAGCATGAAGCGTAAGAGTGAACTCCAGTTAAATTTAGTTCCATAGTTGTTGCCGTATATATATATGGGATCTTAATGTCCATTATTATCCGCATAAAATTCTATACGTTCTTCTGTTTGAATCTGCAGAAAGTTATGTCTTTTGAGATCTCTAGACCCTGCAAAGGTGAAAGGAAAGATAGTTTTTTGCCTTCGTGGGAAGAATGCAAGGGTGGCAAAGGGAGAGGTTGTTCACCAGGCTGGTGGCCTTGGGATGGTCTTAGCCAACGACGAAGCCACCGGAAACGAGATCATTGCAGACGCTCATGTTCTTCCTGCGACCCATATCAGTTATTCAGATGGCCTTGCTCTTCTTTCCTACCTCAACTCCACCAAGCATGTTCCTTCCACAGCTATTAGTTCATTAAAAAGCAATTGACTCAAAATTTTAACCAATTAGATAATGGATCAATAATGTATGTGCAGATCGGCATCTGGGTATATCACGATTCCAGAAACAAAGATCGGTACGAAACCAGCACCTTTCATGGCTGCTTTCTCTTCTCAGGGGCCAAATACCGTCAACCCTGAGATCCTCAAGGTTCACAATGAAACTGAACTCTTATATTGCTCTACATAAACTCCTGGTTGCTCCAATAGTCTCACTGATACTTCTTGCTCATTCTTCGTAGCCTGATATCACTGCACCTGGTGTTAGTATTCTTGCTGCCTATACCGGTGCATCAGGACCTACAGGTCTTGCCTTCGATGAACGCCGCGTTCTCTTCAACTCGGAGTCCGGAACCTCCATGTCTTGCCCTCATGTCGCGGGCATTGCCGGCCTCCTCAAAGCTCTCCACCCTGAATGGAGTCCTTCAGCAATCAAGTCAGCTATCATGACTAGTGGTAAGCATCAATATCTCATTGTTCTGAGGACTAGATCGGCAATCAGCATGCATACATATAATTAATGTGACATCTGGTTGTTGAGTAATCTGAGCATGTTTCATTACCATCAGTATCTCGTTTTTCTGAGCACTAGTTCAGCAATCAGCATGCATACAGTAATCTAAGAATGCTTCATTGCCTTGCCTCTTATGCAGCAAGAATTCAAGACAACATACAAGAGCCTATGAACAACTCATCCTTTCTGAAGGCAACTCCATTCAGCTATGGCTCTGGTCACGTCCAACCTAACCGCGCCATGGATCCCGGTCTCATTTACGATCTAAACACCGATGATTACTTGAATTTCTTATGCGCATTGGGCTACAACTCGACCCAAATCGCAACTTTCAGCATCGAACCTTACAAATGCCCAGCTAAACCTCCAAAGCTTGAAGACTTTAACTACCCCTCTATAGCTGTTCCTAATCTATCAGGTGATCTTAGTGTCACCAGAACAGTGAGAAATGTTGGAATACCAAGCACTTACACAGTTCGTGTGAAGCAGCCAACAGGTGTATCTGTGACCGTGGAGCCATCAAGCCTCAAATTTGACAAAATGGGTGAAGAGAAGAAGTTTAGGATTACCCTAAAGGCTAAGCAGAGGAATTCTAACAGAGGTTATGTCTTTGGTATGATGACATGGTCAGATGGGAAACACCACGTAAGGAGTCCAATTGTGGTGAAAGCAATAGGACATAAGCCTTGATATAGTGCCACGGCATTTGCTTCTTCCTCATTTAAATTTTGGATTAGGTTGTGGAGATGGATAAGAGATGAATCTGATGGCAAATCTTGTCAGACTTGTTGAAGAGAGATGTATTGATGATCACTTCAATTGTAAGCAATAAAAGGCAAAGTGATTCTTTAGTGTTCCAATTTCTAAACAATGTTGTCTCATCTTCTGTCTATCCAGAAATAATCCTTACAATTTGAGGAATTTACAAGTAAAGAAGAAAAATTGAGGGTTAAAATGGAATAAACTGAGGGAGGTTTTTTTTTTTTTTTTTTTTTTTTGAACGATTAAACTAACACTAACTCGGACGAGTTGGACTCGGACGAGTTGTACGATGGGCTTTGCCTTCCTTCGTGGGTTTTCTCAATTATGGTCGGCGCGTTGAGACAGCGAAGCGCCAGTAAAGAAAAGAGAGGTTTTTAGGCGTCTACGCTTCTCTCGAAGAAGGAAAACCCAACTCACCCTCCTCCTAGATTCTTCAGATTTCTCTTCTTCTTCTTCTTCGTTGTAAAATTCCTTGTCTCGTTCTCTTCGATCGGAAGGGAGGTTATTGGATTGGATTTTTCGTTGAAAAGATCGGAAGAAGATGTCGTACGCGTATCTCTTCAAGTACATCATTATTGGGGATACAGGTTTTGTTTCCTCTCCTCGGTTTCTTGTTTTGATCTCTTCGGAAACGTTAGGGCTTCATCCTGTAATCGATTTTATGGTTTGATCTGTTTGGAAATTGGTGTGAATTGGGTTGATTAATTTGGGATAACTCTTCTATTCTTGGTGTTAGGTCTTTGGTGATATATCTGTCAATCTGTGTCTGGTATAGTGGATCTTTTTCTTAATCCGTAGGGATGGATTAAAATATGCCTTTATTGTTGGAAAGTTTGAGTGTTGTGATCCTGCGTTTTGTTGTCTGTTCTATTTGATCGTGATGGTTTCTACTCTTTTTGGTCAGGAGTTGGAAAATCATGTCTTCTTTTGCAATTCACCGATAAGAGGTTCCAGCCTGTGCATGACTTAACTATTGGCGTGGAATTCGGAGCTAGGATGATCACAATTGAAAACAAACCCATCAAGTTGCAGATTTGGGATACGGTTGGTTTCCATGTTCCTAACCTTTTATTGGAATTGATGTTTGCATTTAGATTTATTGCTTACTCTGCAACAGCTAATAATTCCAAAGTATGGCTCTTTTTAATTCCTTTGTCTTCCATAAAAGAAGAGTTGATATTGCTTGCTAATCAACGAATAAATTCCCTGCGAGTTTGCTCAACTCTTTGTGAGATGTATTCCTTTTCTTTCTCATGTATAGTTAGTTTGATAAACATGAGTTTCAAATAGAGGAATAAGAAGATTAAGAAAATTATGACCAAATTTATGAGGATTGCTGAAATGTTCTATTTTCGAATTGAAATATATTGAGCCACATCTTGTTTCATTTCCTAGAGCCTTAAAATCCAACTTACTCAGATTCCGGCCTTCTAGTTCTAGGTGTTTGCTGGGGGTAATCTTCATAAAGATCTTCCAGGGTCTTTCTTGAATAAAAGACCTTAAAGGGCTAATTTCACTTTTTTACAGCAGTATGTAGATCATATAAGCTATTTTGTAGCTATATGGAATTCTTAGTCATTTTCTACATCGTGGAGTCACTACACAAACGTATACAGGATTGAGTGTTGAACTTCAATAAATAGGAATAATATACATTGCAGAATGCATGATTAAAGTAGATCAAGAGAAACTTTGATATATGCTTTAGCCGAGAAGCACCCAAGTGATCAAAGAGTTTAGTCGCCTAGAGATTCAAAGGTGAACCAAGGACCCCAAGCAGTTGGTTCAGATCAAGAACTTGGCTACCAGCCTAACTGAGTAGCAATCAGAAGCAAGAGAAGATAGAGGCAATGGTCATCTTTGTGTAGATGCAAATAAATAAGCTGGAACAAGGTGTTTTGCATTTCTAAAAGCAAGTTAACACCGAGAACTTAGAGACCAAAAATTTTCTTACAAGTCTGCTACCATAGATTTTGCTGGATTGGGGAATTGGCAGTTTTATGGAAGATGATTGTTGGACAGGAGAGATATTGGAGCTTCCACTTTTGTGTCCTATTTCTTGTAATGAAATACTGATTTTAATTTGTAATGTATAATGCTTTTGCTAATTTGCACTTCTCCCTATTCATATTCTTCTTGATCGATCTCTTAAGTCTTATTAATATAAAACTAAACTTATTGAACATGTATTTTTGGAATTAGGTGCAACAATTTAGAATTTAAAATACATTCCATATTGTGCTATTATCTATTTCAAAGACTAATATGAATGAAGAATTTTAATTAAATCATAAGAGCTTAATACTACATGCTGCAGCATGATGTGCATTTTGATGAACGTGTCATCTTTCTGTTGTTCCATAACCAAAACTGAAGATGATTATCTTAATTTATTCTTGATCCGTTGTGGAAGGATTTGTTCCAACTTTTTTCCTCTACTTGGCATATTATGAACCTATAAATGAGTGTTCCTATCAAGTATCAAAACATGCAACTGATGCAAGGTTTTCCTTAATGAAACAGGCAGGCCAAGAATCCTTCAGATCTATTACTAGGTCTTACTACCGAGGGGCAGCTGGTGCACTTTTAGTATATGATATCACCAGGTACTGAGTTCCTGTCAGGTGTATTAGATTAAAATATTACTTGGAAATGTAACCTCTCCAAGGTCCAAGCCTAATTGTTTAAGTGCATGTTTTGTTGGAGGTGTTCATTTTTCTTTTCCTTTCAATTACTGTTAGGAGAGAAACATTTAATCATCTAGCAAGCTGGTTGGAAGATGCAAGACAACATGCAAATGCTAACATGACCATAATGCTGATTGGTAACAAATGCGATCTGGCTCACCGGCGAGCTGTCAGCACCGAGGAAGGGGAGCAGTTTGCAAAAGAGCATGGTCTGATCTTTATGGAGGCCTCTGCAAAAACTGCACAGAATGTGGAGGAGGTGACTGCATTTTGTTCTATATGTGTGATAATGGAATCAAATTTCTCATTTTATTTTATTATCATAATTCTGGTATTGGTTATCTGTGCAGGCATTTATTAGCACTGCCGCAACCATATATAGGAAGATCCAGGATGGGGTCTTTGATGTCTCCAATGAGGTTAGTTATACTCCCATGTTTAAACATTATCAAACTCCTTCCAGTTTTCTACTTGAACACCATTGCTTCACAGTAAGCAACAACCCCTTGTTTTAGAAATGCAAGAACCACAGGTGGTTCAAGGTCCAGATGGTGCCTAGGCACTTGATGGAAGACTGGCGGTCACTGTAGTGGTGCTAATGTAGTTGATCTTAATGTTTGTATTTTGTGATCAAGTGATTATGTAATTATGTTGTTACCTGTAATGCTTGTGTTACTTACTCTAGTAACACTTTTGGTAGCTTGAACTTCACATATCTTGCATTAGGAACCTTACCTCTATGCATAAGAGGGATTAGGGAAATTTTAATGACAAAATATTGGCAAGTTCTCTATAAAAGGAAAAGCATGTAAAATGGGACATTGTGCTTCTGATATGTCCATCCAGGAACGACTAAGTTGGAGCACTCAATGACAACGCTACAGTAGAAGGCACCTTTCATGTCTCTGATACCACTTTCCTGTCATGATGATAATATTTTCTAATACTTTGTCTTGCTAGTTGACTTCTGTTTGACGACATCTTGTATTCCATACTTGTAAGATTGGCATATGATAATCACTAAGCACTTTATATCTACTAAATAAACTAAGATTAATGCTTTTGTGACTTTTTCAGTCTTATGGAATTAAAGTTGGATATGGAGGAATACCTGGCCCATCTGGAGGGAGGGATGGCTCATCATCCCAAGCTGGCGGCTGTTGCAGTTGAGCTTCAATCCAATAGTTGCGACTTTGTGAATGAGATTCCTTATATATTACTTCTGGCTTATCCAATGATAATAGTTTCTTTGTGGTGATTAATTGTTTCTTCAACATCTGTGGTACTCTGAACCAATCAAATGTGCAGTTTGCTTGGTAAATATTGTATAATCCTTCCCAGACATCGAATGAAATCCCCTGTTAATTACTATTCAGCAGTTGCATATTTTATATTGAAATGTTCCATCTTGTTGGGAATCGGATGTGCTTATTTATTTTATGGTAGAGATTGATACTTAGAGTAATCAGATAACATTGTTGTTGATTCCATGTTATTACGTGTAGGCAAAAGAGCATTGGTTTGCAACCTCCTCCAATGAAAATGCATGGCAAACGTCTCGTTCTAAAACTTTGCACAGGAACTGGTCGATTTATCTGTGGACTCAATCGTAGCTCAATTGGCCTGGGAGTATTAAATCACAATCAACTATAGTCTTTACTTGCATCCATAGCATGCGCTCATGTGGGGTTTGAGTCCAAGTGTTGCAAAGAGTCACCAACTGCTTCGAAGTCAAGGTTTCGTCGTTATATCTCATTGTGACGGATCGACCAGACGTTTGGTTGTAAAGTGGATTGGTTAAAACGTCAATCTTTTCCAATTTTAAAGAAAGCATGTGAAACAACGGTCAGTTGCTCACCAAAAGCCAACTAATCTTCCAAAGATATGACTCTGTGAGTGGATCAGCTATAACCGTTGCCGACTCGAAAGCAATATTCTAGTATATTCCTTCTTCGCTTCAAATTTCAAATGAGAATATCTAAATTAATTACAGAGACTTGAATGCCATTTTTCACAGATGGCATATCATCATATCTTTTGAATTAATAACAGAATGAAAAGGCCTTTTGCATATCACCACCCACATTTAATCTTATTCCAGAGAACTCCTTGAACACTTCCGTAATCATCTCATGTTCGATCTTTCAGAATGTTTTCATAATATTAGGGAGATATTTTTCAACTGTTTTCCGCTAAAAGGGAGAGAATATAAGGTACTCGAGAGTTTTTTCTTTGCAAAAATATAACTGTAAATATGCAAAGAAAGAGGTGGTCCCTTGAAAATAAGCTAAAACTTGCAGGTGGTTAAAAAATAACAACAATGATCGAATCCCGTGACTACTAACAATTATAATGAAACCAATCGAATTAAAGTAATCGAGTAAAATCCAAGCAATCTCCGCCCAACACATGACCAGATCCCAAACCCTACTCCCCAAATCTCCTCATATCACTCCGCAATCCCCATAGAGTTTTCCAATCCCAACCCAGACCCTATCACGATATACAAGAATAGAACAAGAGAAGAAGAAGAAGAAACCAACGAGTACTAAAAGAGAGGAGGAGGTGCGGCGAAGCCATGGTCGTGGTAGTCGAGATGTAAGCTATCCTTTATCTTGTGGAATCCATGAGCGAATACACCGAACCCGAATACGAACCCGATCAAGATGATCAGCGCTATCAGCAGCAAGCAAAGGCAGCACGACTTGCTCGGGCAGCACATCTCCGCCGTCCGTTCGATTCCTCCTCTCGAACTTGAATGCGTACAGAGATGAGAGGAGGTGAGGGAGGTGAGGGAGATGGGAGAGTAATCCTATGGGTTCTCGCTTGTTCAATATATAGATGAGCTAGAAAGAGTTATGAGGATTCTTTTATGCGGGAGGTTGTATGTTTATTTTATAAGCCGTATATGAAGATCCCTGTGTATGCGGATTTTTCGCGGAGAGCTAGTGGTTGGTACTTGACACACTTTATGCGGACACGTATAAGCTGAAGGGCGGGTTAACGGATGCGTCAAAGTACCCGACCCGCTCCCTCTATTTCAAGGAAACGGATTTGGATGCGGATATAGTAAGAGCCCAATCCGCTATTCAAATATTTAAGCGGGGATCGCTATCAGCGATGGCATTTCGAAGTAGACGACAATCTTTTGTGGTTGTCTTTTAACAGTTATGTCCCTAATATTATTGATATTTATAATAAGACTATTTGTTATAATTGATGAGAAATATTTTATGGTATCTATGATTTCGTCTATTTCCAATTCCACAGTCTTCAATTCGTCTTTGCCCTTTGCTTTTTGAGTGGCAACAATAGAATGAGATGTGAGAGAACGAGTGGGAGAAAAAAAAAAATAAGTAGTGATAGATGAGGTTGGTGGGGAGATATATGTTACTATGCAGGGAAGGGGTGAGGAATCTATAAAGGGCATAGTAGAGAATGATTTGTACTACTCCCCAAGTTAAAACCAAAATAATCACTATTGGTATCTTAAAATGTTTTGAGATACCTTTTTTTTAAAGAAAGTCTATCAAGAAAAAAAAAACCCCCACTAAAGTACCACATTTTTGCTACCAAATGTTACTTTATCTACAGTATTATATTGATAGGAGACTAATATGAAAATATAACTAAAATATTATATTGCGAACTATTTACTTGTTTTCATAACCCCTCTTTCGAGAGTCTTCCTAGTTACTCTTATTAGTGGCTTACCCTCTCTCCCCTCTTTTAGACTAATGACTAGATAGACGAAATAGATTTTTCTTATTATTTCTTTATCTTTCTCTCTTCCTTCGTCTGTCTTTCTCATTATTTATTTCATCTCTTTGTCCTCTCTAATGTCTGTATCAAATCTAAGCCTTATCACTAATGCATCTAATGTAATTAGTCTTCCATATAGCCACTTTGCTTACATGCTCACTCATCGATGTCGGTTTTATCCCCACCCTCGTGCTTCGACTTCATCCATTTTCTTAACATCACATCATATACTAGGCGTAGGGTGCGACATCTCTCTCTCTCATTCCTTGCTTCTCACCTCTCAGTATGTTGACTTGTTGTGGAAACAAATTGAGAGTGTGGGGCGTGGGTTAGGGATGAGCTCTCACCATCTCTTGCTTGTCTTGCCGAGGTAATCAATAGTCATTGTGGTGGTATTTATGAATGTGAGGGGTGCTTAAGGAGTAGGTTGGTGTTGAGCTTTTGTATGGGAAGCTAAATTTTTTTTGTCGCCTTTTCCATTCTTAGCTGCTTGCATGCTAAATCTCTAACTCATGGCATGACATTATGCTTCTTCTCACTCACCTTGTCCTTTAGCAAGAGACCACCACTCTTGGAGCATTTTCTTATCTTTTTTTTAGTTTTCCTTGCAGCTTGGGGATTTTTTTTTTCCTTCCAACCATTCAATTTACAGGTTTCAACTACCTAATTGCAATGGAATTACTTGCTAACTTTATAGATTTTATTCTTGATGAATTCTCTAAGCTCTCTCATATTACTTTTATTTGTGCTCTAAGGTTAGATATCTTATATTCGATATAGTGATATTCACTATTATAACAAAAATATGAGATTTATGTCCAAGGACCGTCACCTTACTTAATTGTTTATCGGGATGTCTTCAAGGAATAAATGAAACTGTGTTTATAGGTTTTTCTTAAAAAAATAGTACTACACACATAGAGTTAGAGGTGTAAATAAGACAGTTTTGGCTTAATCTCGACTCAAAATAAATTTAAAACTCTATTTCTTATTTAGACTTAGTTTGAGTTTAGCTGGTATGAGCTCAAGTCAAGCCCAATCTTTAAACAAGCCTATTTTAAGTCATAAATAAATGAGCCGGGCTCACTTTAATTCTTAAATGAGCTAAGTCCGAACTAAAATAAGATAACTTAATCATATATATAAGTTTATTATTATTATTATTATTTTTGTTTAGGCGGGAGAGTAGCTCGTTTATTTTGACGGCCCTAAATATAGAGAGTTGGTCTTTCCATCTTCTAATGCTAGATGAGGATGATTCAATAGATGATATAAATGATGTATTAAAAATAGCCAAATTGAACAAGAATTGGATAACCTGGGAGAAATGGTTAGGCCAACCTGTCTCATGGTGCTAAACAATTGGAACTGCTTATTGCTATGTACACAGCAAAAGAGAGAGAGAGAGAGAGAGAAAACAAAGCATTGGGGGAGAAAAAGAAATTAGAGAATTATTAATGTCGTAACTCCTAAATTTAACCGCCATTCTAATTTATAATTTTCTAACAATCGTTTCAATCTCTTCTGCTCCGCGGGTGAGCACAAACAAATTTAGCCGTTTTATTAATATATCCTACAAATCTATGAATTTTACTTGTTTATTCTTTAATTACTGTTTTCTTTGCCTTTTGTTGCTTCCTCTTCCACGCTCGTTCGTCCTCTCCTCTTCCATTTCTCACTCCTCTCTCTCTCTCTCTGTCTCCCCCTCAGATCTACTAGCCTTCTCATCCGGCGCACGATAGTCTTCCCTCTCCCTAAAACCCCAGCACTCGACACCACCGCATCCGGCGGAGCCACCACCACCTCCTCCGCCGCCTCCACCTTCTCCGATGGCTTCTCCTGCCGGAAATCCTAACCAATCCGGGCCCTTCGAGCTCAGCAAGCTCTTCAAGCCACCTCCAAACTCTAACCCAAACCCTAACCCTAGCGCTCCTCCACCCTTCCCTCCTCCGTCATCGTACGCCGCTGGGCCTCCGCCGTTCCAGGCGGCACCGCAGCCTCCATCGGGCCCCTTCTCCTACCCCCCTACTACTCCTCCCTTCCACCATCGTCCTTTCCTCCACTACCCCCAAGAACCCCTCCACCGCCCGACTATATCCTACCAAACTCCACCTCCTCAACTCCCAAACCCTAACCCTAACCCTAACGCCGGGGCCCGCCTCATGCAACTCCTCGGTAACACCGGCACCACCCATCTCGAATCGGCGGTCTCGATGCCTCCGTCTTCTATTCCTCCAGAGTTCGCTGGGCCAGCAACAGCGAACGCGCCGATTCTTCATGCGATCCCGTCGGCCCCGCCGGCGGCGATGCCTGGGTTCCCCCAGCCGCCTCCGGCGAGGATGCCCAGTAGTAAGATGCCGAGGGGCCGACACCTCGGCAGTGGGGATAGGGCGGTGTATGATGTTGACTCGAGGCTGCCAGGGGAGTCGCAGCCGCCTCAGCTCGAGGTGACACCGATCACCAAATATACATCAGACCCTGGTCTTGTCCTTGGGCGGCAGATCGCGGTGAACCGTACTTACATTGTCTACGGGCTTAAGCTCGGGAATATCCGAGTGCTTAATATCCACACAGCATTGAGGTCTCTCCTCCGGGGCCACACTCAGGTCCAATCCCATAGAACTTTTACTATGTTGACGTTAGTTTCTTGTGAAGTTTCTTGTTCTATGTTTGTTGTGTTATTATGGTACTTACTAGATTTAGATATTCTAAGTTGGTGCTTCAAAGAAGGGCACCAGATTCTGCTTCTGGTGTGTAGAGCGCGATTGAAGACGGAAAAGCTCAAAATAAGTTCTAAGATTTCCTCTCCTTGAAGGTTTAAGGGTCTAAGAAACTCTTTCAGCACCAATTTTCTTTTTTCTCATGACATTAACTGGTCCCTAGGTGTAGAAAATATCATCTTTTTTGGAATCACTTATTGGTTCCCTGCTATAACAGTTGGTTTCCACCTTGGATTTTGAAGAACAAGGTAGAAGATTGGTATTTCTTTACTTCTTTGAGTGCACACAATGTTCATTGGCTAACTCAGAAAAAAGAGTCATAGCTAACCGAAATGATTCAAGTTAATGGTGCTTATGTTCTATTGGTTTCTGAATTGCTCGGCTATTGGGTGGTGTCAAGTTTGATAAATGAAATATTGCAACTAAGGGTGATATGTGGAGACTGGGATGAAAGGATTCTAGTGATGTTGGAGTCTTAAAGTTAACATTAACTACTTATATCTTTGACTACTATGTGCCGTTAATCATATTTTCACATAAATGACGATTTAGACGATGCATTGTAAGTAGTTGAGAGAGCAGCATTTTGGTGCCAATTTATTATATGTAGCTAAAAGTGAAATTTTACTTTTCTTCAGAAGCTTGGTTGAACATTCAGTCATTCATTGTATTTGATTACATGATTCAGTATGCTGCTTATGGTAGATGCATGTTTTTCTAGTTACAACAATTGTAACTGAAATACTAACATGCCATGCAGTAGGTGTTTAAGATATTTCAAGTTTATGTCTATCATGGGATTTACTTTTCTAACTTGTTGAAACAAATGTTGTTGCCAGTCCATTGTATTATCTTTTAGTTTTGCTTTTTGATCTTACTTGTACTTTGGTCATTCAACTTGGATGCTACTACGGGAGGAACTGGAAGACCCATACAGGATCTCTGAGGCGAGTCTGACTGCTTATGTAGATGGCAGGAAATTGATTTTATTATTAGGTCCTAACAATTGTGATGCTTTTATGTTTATTTGGGAGTGATGAGATTCAGATATAAATCAACTAGGATTCTAAAAGATGACAATTAATAGGCTTCTGCAGTACTGTCTATATATTTTCAAGGTAATAGGAATATCTTATTCATATTAGTATCTTGAATCAGTTGCTGTCTTTTGCATAAAGTCATTACCTTCCAGAAATATGTTATTCGGTGCTTACATTTTCTCTTGATTCTCAAGTGGCTTGCGGCGAGTATTTTCTTGTCTTCTCTGGGATTATTTCTAGGCCTGTCCTAATCAAGTGTTTGTTATTGACATTTTTACTACGTTTGCATTTTCTTCAGAGGGTTACAGACATGGCTTTCTTTGCTGAAGATGTTCACCTTTTAGCAAGGTACTTTTCCATGCATCATCTGTTTGTCTTCCTTGATTTTTTTTATTCTTAGTTTTTTGCAATTTGTATTTTGCTTTTACAGTGCAAGCGTAGATGGGAGGGTTTTCATATGGAAGATTGATGAGGGACCCGACGAGGAGAATAAGCCACAAATAACAGGAAAAGTTGTTACTGCTATCCAAATTTTAGGCTATGGTGATTCGTATCATCCAAGAATCTGTTGGCACTCTCACAAACAAGTAAAGTCAGATCTTGCATAGGACCCTCAACTAGTGACTTTTCTTTGTTCTGTTATATAACTTCATATCAACAGTATAATCTGTGTTTCACTGTGATTTGCCATATGCATTTATTTGTAATGTTATAGTTTGATGGAACTTGAACTCATGTTCTATTGATTAAATTTGTATGACAGGAAATTTTGTTTGTCGGAGTTGGGAACCGTGTGCTAAAGATCGATACAACAAAAGTGGGAAGAGGAAAAGAATTTTCTGCAGAGGAACCACTTAAATGCCCTATTGAGAAGCTGATAGATGGAGTACAGTTGATTGGTCAACATGATGGAGATGTGACAGATTTATCCATCTCTCAGTGGATGATAACTCGTTTGGTTTCAGCATCAAAAGATGGCACGGTTTGTACTTTTGTTAAACTGCTTATTTTTCTGATTTGAGATTTGACCTCATTAGCCAATAGGAAGCTATATATATATATAATTTCCCTAAGAACTAGCTGCTGTTCTTCCATTTAGGATTAGTGAGCATTAGAGTAACCGTATCTGACAAAACTGGGCATTCTAGATATCATTCTGACTTTTTGATGCTTTACTGTAAAAATCTTGCACATTTCTTCCGTCTTTCTCTCTCTCACCTCTGCATGGTGGGAGTTGTGTTAGTGGTTGTATCCATAGAAGATGTTCTCTTTTCTTGTCTGTTATATGCGTCTATGCAACATACCTCAATAGCTTACACATTTCATATATCAATGACAGAATTTTATGGCACATACATAAAGTTGCATATAAGAAATAGAAAAATAATGAAGCAACATGATACTTTTCCTTTCTAACTTGAAATGTTGTAAGCATAATTTCTTTAAGATAAATATTGAATATGAAATTATGCAGATAGCCAAATACAGATTATCTATTTTAATTTCATACTTATATTTTTCTCATGTATTCAAAGTGGTCTCTTTAAATGTGAAAACCTCTTTATCCTATACCTGAAAAGTATTTGTCATCACAAATTGTCTGGTCCTTATGTGAAAATATCTGTTAAAAAAAAAAAACTTTTTTAACAATACCTGAAAAGTATTCGTCGTTACTTCTTCGGCAAATTTCAGTCCTATTTTTGTATGAAAAACATCGTAAGTACAATTTCAGTCCAGTGCTGGTGTCTCTAGCTAATTTCATAGCTGGTTAAAGGGTTCTCTTTTCCTTCTGGTGTGTCACCTTTGTCTAGTTTCTGAGGTGGCTTGTAGACTTGTAGGAGGGTATTGATATCCATGTGTGCACATGTTTTTTCATATTTCATGGCAGTGGGCAGTGAGGATGGGCCATGAGGTCAAGTTGGATGTAACATGGATAATGTGCCATGTGGAACTCTTTACAATCTACTAAAGATGTTTAGGGAGGCTGTGACACCCAAAAACTACACATGTAGGAGTTTCAAGTATTTGCGTGCATGCTCGTCTTTTAATTCATTTTATTGTTTTGACTCTTTGGCTAGCCATGCAATTGTGTTGGCTGTTGGGAGGCATGATGTTACTTATGGTAGGATTTTAGAATTTATGTTGTCATCATGGGAATAGAGAAAGATGAATTAACTTTCTCTATGGAATTGTGTTAGTGGGAATGAACTATATGTTGGTCTCTAGGAATTTTCAAACTCATGCATGGTAGTGAGTAATTAATGCGTTCAAGGGGTAGTTGTCCCATGAGTTCTATATGTACCTAATGTATTATCTAAAGTAGGATATTTTGTGTTATTAAATAAATCTCTTTGAGAAGGAGTTCTTCTTTTTGCTTCTATTTCCTTGGTAGATTCCTAGTGAAGAAGAGCGTGCTCGACTTCAAAATGGAGGTGTGCATGTTTATTCGACCATATTTGTTTTACCTGCTCTAGTCTCCAAATTACTCAGCACCAAGCTGTCTAACTTTTATGGCACCAATATGTTATTCCTGGAAAGCTCCCAAAGATGTACTTGGAATCAGTCATGTTTATAGGGCCTATATTGCTTCTTAACAAATAGCTTCCATTTTCCCAGTCATGTAGTAGTTTCTATTTGAATCTTGAGTATCCTTCTAATCTGCAGGTAAAGATCTGGGAAGATCGGAAATCAGTGCCCCTTGCTACACTGAGGCCACACGATGGTCATGCTGTCAACTCAGTTTCATTCCTTACATCACCTGACCGCCCTGATCACATTAATCTTATAACAGCGGTATGCTATAAAGCCTCTATAGATGCCCAGTAGATAATAATATATTATATTCCTTCTTAATAGATACTTTGGGGTGTGCACATATCTATTCCTTCTGTTTGGTCTCACATTTTGTTGATTCAAGATAGGAATGTAGGTTTCTTTCAATAAAAGTGGATCAACATATCTCTCTGTGATGAAAGCAGATCAAAACAAGCTTGACCAAGCTGAGTCTAGACTTTTCTTTCTTTATCGCAAGAGACAAGAGCTGAGAGTCAGCTAAGAACAGTTAATGGGGTTTGGCAGCCCCATATTCATCCAAGCACAAAAGATCTAAACGATCCTGAGTGTAAACTTTTTATTAAGCTGCTATCGCTTGTCTGAATTGTGAGTCAGGCTTTAATTCATTTTCCTGATACAAGTTCCTGAAACAACCACAACTTATTAACCCTCCAATGTTTTCAAGTTTTTTTTTTTTAATAATTCTTCAATCTAAGTTTTAAGTTTTAACAAAAGACAAGATATGAACTTTTCAAGAATTCCAGCCAAAGATGTCATTGACCATCAGAAAAGTTCTCTAGTTTCATAGAACAGATATATCTTCGTTGTACTTGTGTCTAATACTCTTATTTATATGTTAATTTCGTTAATGGTTTCTTATGTATATTGCAGGGCCCTCTGAATCGAGAAGTGAAAATTTGGTCATCTTCCAGTGAAGAAGGTTGGCTATTGCCAAGTGATTCTGAATCATGGCATTGTACTCAAACATTGGATTTGAGGAGTTCTTCAGAACATCGGTTGGATGAAGCATTTTTCAACCAACTTGTGGTTTTGCCTCGGGCAACCCTCATAATACTTGCGAATGCAAAAAAGAATGCTATATATGCAGTTCATATTGAGTATGGTCTTTGTCCTGCTTCTACACGCATGGACTTCATTGCAGATTTTACTGTTGCAATGCCTATTTTGAGTCTCACTGGAACAAGCAATTCCCTTCCTGATGGCGAGCAAGTTGTTCAAGTTTATTGTGTGCAGACAATGGCTATTCAGCAATATGCTTTGGATTTGTCACAATGTTTGCCTCCGTTAAGTGATACTGCTGGACTGGGGAGGGACCCATCAATTTCTCGTGCTCTTGATTCACGTAATTTATCAGGAGCAGCTGAGCCTTCTGGTGGACAGAATGTTACTGAGCCTTCTGCTGGAAGTACTTCACCAAAACCTTCGCCAACTGATAGCCCCACTGAGAGTGCAACTGCACGTTCGAATCATGTGATCTCACTTTCTTCAGAGTTCATCAATAGTCGTGATGTGTCTACATCAAATACTGAAGTTAAACCATCTGCTCCTCCAATTATGAGTGCAGATGCTGATGCTGCGCAAATTTTGAACTCACCTGTTCCTCTGAAATTGGATCCTGCAGGAAGGCTACCTTCCTTGGAGAGCCCTTCAAAAGGTTCTGAGCAGGTTCCATCACTTGGCGATCGTGATGGCAAGCATTCAGTTTTGGACTATCCAGCTGACAGGAGTTCGGAATCTGTTGTCACTAGTATACCTGATGCTTCCCCTACAAGTGATAACTTAGGGAAGGATGAAACTAGAGATGGTCAAAATGATATTTTATTGGTCCCAAATCCTCACATGATTTGCAATCTAGGTAACAACACAAAACACCTAATAACTCCATCAGAAATCTTATCAGGTGTGTTAACTTCCTCCAAAAGCCCTCATGTCAACCAAGGCCTGAAAGGTGATGAAATGAAAATTCAAGATGTGATTTCCAGTAACAACTCTGAGAGCTCAGAAGTAGAAGCAAAAGCTGTAGATGAGAGTAAGTTAAATCAAAATGTGCACCTCAACTCTAGGAAAGAGCCTCAAGTCATTTCCGATGAGAATAAGGAGCAAACCTCCGGGGTTTCGGGACTAAATCTTGATATAGTCAATGGAGCTCCTACACCAGCAGACACTTACAATGTGGACAAATCTCACTGTTTAGATGGTAATGCTGCTCCCAAGTCATCCGAGCAGTCTTCTGCTACTGCTGAAGGAGAAAATCGGGGTCGCTTAAAAGATACATCTGAAAAGGTTGAAGAATATGCTGTTGGTATAGTACCAGAACCTCCAGCTACAAAGGAGAAGCAGCAGAAAGCAAAAATATCGCAAGAATCTGGTTCATCATCCCCTTCTTTGAGCCCTTTTAACTCTATCGATTCATCAAATGAACCCGGAAGTAGCGAAAGTACTCCTACTGATGTTGTTCTCCCCCAAATTTCGACCATTCAAGAAATGCTGAACCAGGTGATTGACATGTTGTTGTAAAATGCTTTATATACATAAATAAGTCTGTGATATATTGAGGTTAGTACGATGGTAGAGTAATTAGCATCACTATCCCAAAATTGTTCCTACTGACCTACAGTTTTCCTTAGTTAATGCACTGTTACTTTAGATTTTTCTTGCTAATATTTTTGTTGTCAAAACTTTTGGCTGTCTTTGGTCTTATGCCGGCTGCCTAGATGCAGTGCCTAGTAGGCATGTGGTAAGTTGTTAAATGAAAGTACACTAAATTTTCTTTTTTCCCCTGCTTGTGTGTCACATGTAATGTCTCCAGGTTTTGTAGTAATATCACATTTTCACGTACAGTTGTACAGAGGTATATATCATAGCCATCCAGCATGTAGATCTTGTACAGCATATCAACAGAATCATGATAGTTTAGGAGGAAACTCTAATTGGATGCCTAAGGTTTACCTTCATGCCGACACTTTATAGTATTGATGAAATTTGCAATACATTCTAGTTAAAAGACATTTGCCTAAGCAACTTAGTCACAACCTTACTGCTGGCCACTACTTGCCTTGCCTGGCAAATTGTGTGCTTAGTGTACTTGCATTATATATTATAGGAAAGAATGTTTGCTAGATGTTGTTGCAGCACCACACAATGTCATACCTGCTGTACTTTATACACTCAAGCTTTCCAAAGAAAATGGGTGTTTGCTGGGCAGTTTTAATGGATAGCTGTTACATGATAGCATTTGGAATTGTCTTTCTTGCACATAAGGCAATTTTATGTTCGTTTCCTTTGGCTGTCTTGCATCGAAAGTGGTTTCTTTTGAAATTTGAGGGGATGAAGGGTTGAATTTGGATCTGTTTGTCGGCTCTTTTGCAAATTTTTATTTGTTACCTTTGTTGGAATTTGTTATGAACCACATGGGCAGTTCATTTGGCACTTTGCAGGCGATTATGTGCCTGTTTAATATTTGTGAATATTGTGAATTGATGAGCTAAAACATCTGTAGGCTAAGTTTATTGGCTGGCAATCATCATAGCGTGTGTTATTCTAGTAAGAAATTAACCAAAATCCTGGGTCAATTTGGATATTTGTTGCTCCAGTCATGGTTGTGATTTCATCACTGGTCTCAGTGGTTTACAATATATTATTGTTATTTACTATTTCTGGAAGTTCTACTTCCGAGCTAATATTAGGAGAGTGTCATTTTGCACCGCCTATTTACTCTGTTCTTTATTATTGATGGTCTGTCTTGCAGATTATTACAGTGCAAAAGGATTTGCAAAAGCAATTGTCAGTGATGGTTGCTGTTCCTGTTACCAAGGAAGGGAAAAGAGTGGAAGCAGCCTTGGGCCGGAGCATGGAGAAAACAGTCAAGGCTAATGTAGATGCTCTGTGGGCCCGGCTTCAGGAGGAAAATGCAAAACGTGAGAAAGTTGAGAGGGACCGGGTCCAGCAAATAACTAATCTGATCACAAACTATATGAACAAGGATCTGCCTGGCATATTGGAAAGGGCATTGAAGAAGGAAATGTCGGCTCTGGGGCCAGCTGTAGCTCGGGCAATCACACCTGTTATTGAGAAGACCATATCTGCAGCTATAACTGACTCATTCCAGGTTACATATGATTTCATGTTCACTGCTTAGATTACATTTTTCATTAAATTACAATTTTTCATTAATTACGTCTGATTGATCTATCCAGAAAGGGGTGGGGGATAAGGCAGTGAATCAATTGGACAAGTCTGTCAATTCGAAACTTGAAGCTACGGTGGCTAGGCAAATCCAAGCACAGTTTCAAACTTCAGGCAAACAAGCTCTTCAGGTTTGATAGCTTGGCAAGAGACTCTTTGTACCCTTGAATTTCTTACCTCTACTAAGAAGTAACCTGCTTAGAATCTGAAACACTCTTTATATGCCTATACTAGAGATATACATGAAAGAATAAAGGGCATTGCTTAGTGCTTCAGTTTATTGAATTAAGGAAGGCTCGGGTTTCTTTTTTACCTTTTGATGTTCTAAAAATGCTTGAATATGTTATGAACCTCTCATAGCAACAATATAGTTGCCGTATGTCTATATATACTGATCGGTTTTAAGAGCTGTCCTTTTTCTTAGTGGACATTACGTTGATGCTTGTACTCAAATACTTATCAATAAGTCATGTGCTTGCAGGAATCATTACGTTCTTGTTTGGAATCATCAGTTATTCCTGCATTTGAGCAATCTTGTCGAGTGATGTTTGAGCAAGTTGATGCGTCATTCCAGAAAGGCATGTCTGAACATACAGCTGCTACTCAGAAGCAATTTGAGGCAGGGCATACTCCGTTGGCACTTACTTTAAGGGTAATTGCTTGCATTGCCATATAATGGTTGTGCAAGGACAAACTGATTTTGTTATAAATTTTAGAGTAACTAGTAACTTGGCTAATGATTGTCACCTAATTTTATTTTGCCTTTGCAGGAAGCTATCAACTCTGCATCATCAATAACTCAAAATCTCACCACTGAATTAGTTGATGGGCAGCGCAAACTTTTGGCTCTTGTTGCAGCAGGAAACACCAAAGCACTAAATCCTATTGCCGCGCAGGCAAACAATGGCCCCATGACCGGTCTTCCTGAGATGGTAATGATCATTGATTTCTCTTGTGCACTTTTGTGCTTCTATTTATATTATCTGCCATTTTCATTTGCCGTTTGTATTTTTAAGAGTAAAGCACAGTTTAGGACAAGGCCCTTGCGCAAAGTATATTAGCTTACTGAGTCATGCTTATTTCAAGCAGGCATTATCTGTTCAGCAGGTTGAGGCACCCCTTGATCCGACGAAGGAATTAAGCAGACTGATATCAGAACGGAAGTATGAGGAAGCATTCACAATGGCTCTTCAAAGAAGTGATGTCTCCCTCGTATCTTGGTTA
This sequence comes from Typha angustifolia, assembly GCF_048772165.1. Classification (NCBI taxonomy): domain Eukaryota; kingdom Viridiplantae; phylum Streptophyta; class Magnoliopsida; order Poales; family Typhaceae; genus Typha; species Typha angustifolia. The sequence continues at coordinate 22,598,365 of NC_133253.1, forward strand.
TGCTCTCAGGTATGGCGTGCTTTCTTGTCCATGTGTAGAGGTTAGGATTAACCTGTCAGGTCCTTCAATAATGTTGCCATGTGGTAAATTGGGGAACTTCCATATCCTAGTGTCAGCTGTTAAAGTGCTCTTTAAGCATATTGACCCATCTTTGGCAGGTTGATTTGCGTGCGATATGCTCCATGGTGCCACTTCCTCTAAATCAAGGAGTTCTCCTGGCACTTCTGCAGCAACTAGCATGCGATATCAGCAAAGAGACAGCACGGAAGGTTGTGTGGATGAGGGATGTAGCCATTGCGATTAACCCGACAGATCCGATGATTTCAATGCATGTACGGCCAATATTCGAGCAAGTCTACAGCATACTGGCTCACCACAGATCGCTCCCCACAACCACAGTGGCTGAAATTGCAGATATTAAGCTAGTCATGCACGTCATAACATCGGTCCTGATGAGCTGTAAATGATTTCTATCCATGTTCCTGTTGTGATTTATTAGTGTGCAGAATCATAGGACTGCTTACATCTTGTATAGTGAAAAATCAAAAAAGCCTACGAGGAAAAGACGAGGGACCAGTTCTCAGATCAGAGTTGTTGTCTTAGTGTAAATTAGACGTAGATGTGGTCTGTTTGATTTTGCTCGTCAACTATTTAGTAGTAATTCTGTGATTTTGATAACAATGACTATTCTACAGGTAAAATCTACCTATGTTTTGTATGATTTGTTACAGAATCATTGCCAAAAACATCTTGAGCTAACTGTTTATGTAGTGATGATATCTTGTCAAAGTGTCAATCCATGCTTATTGTCAATCTGGTTTGTTATAGTACGTCAAACAGGAAAATGGTGCGCGTCTGAGCTTGAAGTTTATTTGAGGTATTGAGACAATTTGCTTACTTTGCCATTAAAAAGGCGTTATTTTAATTAATTATTTACTCTCTCTCTCCTCTTCTTATCCATCAAATACAAATTGTAGTTTGGTTATTTGCCAAAGTATTTTTTTTCTGTAACTATTACATCACTATATTTGTTTGTAATTGAACAACATAATAATTTAAGTTGGTATAAACTTAAGACTAAGGAAAAATCTAGAATGCTATCTTCTACATATATGCCTCTAATTAATCTATAATAGGGTTATTATTATCTTTTTCTATTTGCTTGTAATATATAATGATATTGTAACAAATACTTTTGATATATTTAATGTAGAAAGTAAACTTTTGCTTGTCTTTTATGAATTTAGAAAAATAACTATTTAATGTGACATAAAGTGTATTGGGACTAAATGATCAGAAAAAAAAACTTCTAATATATCTCGAATGCGCACGTAATTATATATGTATTAACATTGTCTATGCACGTAGTAATACATATTTAAGTAAACAAATGAGATATATAGATAACACGAGAGGAGATAAATAGAAAAATTGCATAAGAAAATTAAGTGTAAATTTTTATTTATAAATGGATAGAGCAACAGAGACGAGAAAATATTGTTAGAATAACTTGTCACAATCTAAGATTTAATTTGAATAAATAGTATTTTAAATCTAGAGCTCGAAAAGAAATAATCCTCTCAGGGCACAACCAAACTCCACCGAATGTGATAGATAGGCAACAATAAAAGTAACACCAGATAAAAAACAAAACCATGGCATGCAGGTAAACCTTGGCAAGATATTTTGGTGTACGAAAACCTTGGATCCTCTCAGGGTTACAAGCTTTTCGACTACAACCCAATTACATATTACTACAAAGCCGTCAAGATTTGCGGCTCAAAATGCATGCATGTGATCCAGCGCTAGCGTAGCGACAGCCGATCAAAAGCTACTCTGTCTCTTACTGTATATTTATGGTCACTTATTACTAATCGTTTGCGTACCGAATTTTTCTCTCCCTTTAAGATAACAATCTATAGAAACAACAGTTTGGTTTTGATTCTTTTGCTTTTGCTTTTGCTTTTGATTGCTAGTGCCGAGTTACTGTACTTATCTCTCTATCCGAACGCTATGGACAAAGGAGATGTTCTGATACCTTTTTTTCCAGCAGTAGGTGAAGAAAGTGGTGGCATGATCTGGACAAGAGAATCTTATACCTCACATGTTCACGCACATAAAAAATATCCACCAGCAGTGAATTTGGAATCGTGCATTTGGCACGCAGAACTGCACCATAAGTCAGGTGTTTCAGGAAAATATCTTTAGGAAAAAATAAAAGGAAAGAAAGAAAAAATAGATGGAAATAGCGTAAAATGTGACTCACTTGAAGGAGGTTAATTACTCCGTAATTTAACTTTCGCACTTAATACAATCAGTAGCGTGGATGGGTTTTCTTCTGGGTTTGGAGAATTTGATTATGAATTCTATAAAGTGTATTATAATTAGTGGCTTCCTTCCGAGGATTGGATTCTCATCTCGCCAATGGACAGAATTACCCTTCTAGTGTTAATGCCCTTTTGTCTCCATTTTTAAATGCTACTACACTTAGTATACATTACATAAAAGTACACAAAAGTTTTTTGAATTTTTTTTAGGTATATAATAATTTTTAATTAAAAAATTAAGTAGAATATTTTTGATAGTTTAAAGAGTCATTATATACTAAAATAAATTTAAAAGTTTATCGGGAAGGAAAAAAAAATAAAAGAAATGGGAGAGTGAGAAGTGAATTATTCGAAATTATTATATCCTCGAGGGGTAAATTCGTCAATCTATCTTCTCAATAAAGAGCGAACCCGAACAATAGCCCGTGCTATTTACGAGGCGCCACGTATAGACTGACGAGGACGATAGCGACCCGCACATGACCGTTCTACGTCAAATCTACGTGTCTTTAGTAAGCTAATTTGAAATCAATCCAAACCAGGTCCAAACTAGTCATTACAAAGTTTTTTACGCATCTAGCTTACTTTAAATTTTAAATTCGAATTTTAAATAAATTTCGTCATATCAGAATTAACTCGATAAAAATGTTGAACCGTAATAACGAATTATTTTCCGATTCAACAATTTATATAATTTTTTTTTAAAAAAATAAAGTAAATCGGTTAAGTGGTTTCACTGAGATAGAAAACATACACCGACTTATCTTTGAAAGTCATTAAGAAATTAATTCTCACATGAGTTACCTAATGGGCCCACTGGAAACAAAGAGGTTTAAAAGTGGGCTCTTGTGAGACTGGACCCAAGTGCGTCGAACCAACCATTTGGGCCGCTTCCCGCCACCGCAACCTCTCTCCCATTCGTCCGTTCGTCGTTGGGTTCGTTGCAAGTTTTGGATCGTTCTGAGATCCCTATATAAGGGGAGGGGGGAGGCATTTGAGCTTGGTACCGTTCAATTAGAGGGGAGATAGATATCTTTGTGGGTTCTCTTAAGTTTGGATTAAGATCTCCTCTCCTTGGTTTAATTCGTGGATTGTTCATAGTTTCTTCATTGGATATTTGGGGTTGTGATCGTGTTACTCTTTGGGAAAGATGACGGTTGGGGCTGGGATTAGTGTTCAAGATGGGAACTTGATGGTGCTCGGGACTAAAATCTTATCGGATATACATGGAAACATAGTTTTGACGGCGGCCACCGGTAACGGCGTGATGAACGGTGCTTTCATCGGCGTTAGGTCGGATCGCGGCGGGAGTCACAATGTTTTCCCCGTCGGAAAGCTTCAGTGAGTACTTCTCTTTTACCCGTCTCTGCCTTCCATCGAGTTTGCTTTCGTTTCTTCTTGTTCTTCCGTTTATTGGGTTTTTGCTGCTTTTTTATTTTCATGATGGCTTTTTCTTATGAAGAAAATTTGCTTCTTTTTTTTAATGGTTGGTTGGATTTCCTCCTCTTTTATGTAAGTTTAAAGAAGAAAAAAAAAGAGTTCTTTTTGCTTCAACAATGCTGACTATAATCTGTTTACAAAATCTCCAAGTGTATACATTTTTATTTCTTCCACCTTGGTATATTATTCTTTTCGGAAAAGAAAATCGTAGTCCTCTTCATGTGTTCTGGAATTGTAGGAATCTACGATTCATGTGCACTTTCCGATTCAAGATGTGGTGGATGACACAAAGGATGGGATCTTATGGCCGAGATATTCCCTTTGAGACCCAGTTCCTGATCGTCGAGAGGGATGATGGTTCTCATTTTGGGGAAGGGAGTGAGGATGGTTCAGGACAATCTGCTCTTTACACTGTCTTCCTGCCAATTCTCGAAGGCGCCTTTCGGGCAGTTCTTCAGGGCAACGCCGATGATGAATTAGAAATTTGCTTGGAAAGTGGTAATGCATGGACGATAATATTTATCTTCTTTCCTCTAGAAGTAGAAGAACTATAATTACTGAGATTTGTGCTTATAGAAGATGCTGATTAAAGAACTTATGATGGAATTTCAGGTTGTCCAGCTGTTGAAGCTTTTGAAGGTAACCATCTGGTTTTTGTTAGTGCTGGATCAGATCCATTTGAGGTCATTACAGATGCTGTAAAGTAAGTAGTTATGTTTCTCATGTCCTGCTTTTGACTCTATCAGAACTGATAGATTTGCTCTTTTCATTTGGAACTTATGCATTTAACTCCGGAGTAGTATTCTTATGTATAACTTTGTTGCATTAGACAAGAGATTTTATCTTCATGTGTTTTATTTTTTCCAAATCTTATAAATTGGGTGTTTGAGTGAGACGTTGATAGTTAAACATTGTATTTGTTGTTCTTCAATTTCTTCCAGGACTGTTGAGAGGCACTTGCAGACATTCTCACACAGGGAAAAGAAGAAGGTATTTTGTTTTCCTTACATCTGTGATCATATATCCTTTAGTTTTTAGGTTACTTGGCCTCAATTGTATAATGTAACTTCTGCAGATGCCAGACATGCTAAACTGGTTTGGCTGGTGTACATGGGATGCATTCTATACGAATGTAACTGCTGAAGGGGTTCAGCAAGGACTCCAAAGGTACATATCCATTATCTTTATATTCATATATAGTGCTTAGCATGAGCAATAAACAGAGATTTAAAATGTTTTCCCTTGATTCCAGCTTAGAGAAAGGTGGAATTCCTCCGAAGTTTGTCATAATCGACGATGGTTGGCAGTCTGTTGGTATGGATCACTCGGCAGTTGCTTCTGAAGCTGATAATTCAGCAAAGTAATCACTCTGGACATACTTGACCTTAAGATTTATTTGCATTGCATTTCCTTATTTATTGGTTCCAGATTTCTAGTGACCTCACTTTCCTTTTTTTCCCCATTCAGCTTTGCAAACAGGTTAATTCATATCAAAGAGAACCATAAATTTCAGAAAAATGCAAATGATGACCACAGAGATGAGGATTCAGCAAATGGCTTTGCTCACATTATTACTGAAATTAAGGAAAAGCATGCGCTAAAGTAAGATATCTTTTGCTGTTCATTTAATATTCATTATAGTATGCACATATTTATATTCTAGTCATTTTTGTAAAATGTTGCCACTTTCTTTCTCTCAGATATGTCTATGTGTGGCATGCAATAACTGGCTACTGGGGTGGAGTAAAGCCAGGGGTAACAGGAATGGAACACTATGAATCCAAGATGCAATATCCTATTTCATCACCCGGTGTTCAGTCAAATGAACCCTGTGATTGTTTGAACAGCATAACAACAAATGGTCTTGGACTTGTGCACCCAGAGAAAGTTTACAATTTCTATGATGAACTTCACTCTTATCTTGCATCTGCTGGGATAGATGGTGTCAAAGTAGATGTGCAGAACATTCTTGAAACACTTGGTGCTGGCAATGGGGGGAGAGTACGGCTTGCTAGAAAGTATCACCAAGCTTTAGAGACTTCTATTGCTAGAAATTTCAAGGATAATGGAATCATATCTTGCATGAGCCACAATACTGATAACTTATACAGGTAGCTGTCCATATCTTGATTTCCTGATACTACATAATCTAAATTTTAAGATAGATGAATTGATTCTCCTTTTCTTTTTCTGATTATAGCTCAAAGAGGACTGCTGTTGTGAGAGCATCTGATGATTTCTGGCCAAGAGATCCTGCATCCCACACTATACATATTGCATCTGTTGCATATAACACTGTTTTTCTTGGAGAATTTATGCAACCCGATTGGGATATGTTTCAAGTAACTTGTTCCTTACTCTGTACTCCCTGATTGTATAATTTGATATACAATGTCCATTCAGTTACTAATTTGCTTTTGGTGTTTATATTAGAGTGTTCACCCTATGGCTGGATACCATGCAGCAGCTCGGGCAGTTGGTGGGTGCGCCATATATGTGAGGTAATTGGAACATGGCTGACCACTAGGATGCCTAAATTAATCCAAGACCAAATATGGATTCTTTTGTGAAATTTTTTATACAGTGACAAGCCAGGAGACCATGACTTCAATTTGTTGAAGAAACTTGTGCTCCCTAACGGGTCTATCTTGAGAGCCAAACTCCCGGGAAGGCCCACGAGAGATTGCTTGTTTTCAGATCCTGCTAGGGATGGAAAAAGGTCAGCAGTAGTTTGTTGCGGTTAACCATGTATTATCCATGAGAAAATTTCTTATTATTTTACATTATATATTCCTGCAGTCTTCTAAAGATTTGGAACTTGAATGACTATTCTGGGGTTATTGGGGCTTTCAATTGCCAAGGAGCTGGCTGGTGTAGAGTTGGAAAGAAAAATTTGATTCACGATGAACAACCTGGGACAATCACTGGAGTTATCAGGTCAAAAGATGTCAATTATCTCCCAAGAGTTGCTAACGGCGACTGGAATGGTGATACCATCATATATTCCCATTTAGGAGGTATGTATTGAAATTTCTGCCCACAGAAGAACTCGTTCTCCTTTGCAATATCAAGATAACATAATGCTGCTGTTTATTTTTCATCTTATGGCTGCTTCTATGTGTGTTACAGGAGAGGTAACTTACCTACCAAAGAACGCATCTTTGCCTGTTACACTAAAATCCCGGGAATTCGAAGTTTTTACAATAGTTCCTGTCAAGAAGCTATCAAATGGAGCCTCCTTTGCCCCCATTGGATTGATCAGTATGTTCAACTCTGGTGGAGCCATCAAGGAACTGAGATTCGAGTCATCAGGAAGTGAAACCATAGAACTCCAAGTGCATGGTTCCGGCACAATCGGAGCCTATTCTTCTGTGAGGCCCAAGAAAGTTGCAGTTGATTCTGAGGTGGTAGAGTTCAATTATGATGAGGGTTGCGGTCTAGTGACCTTTGCTTTGGAGATTCCAGAGCAAGAATTATACTTGCGGAATGTTTCATTGGAGTTATAAACGGTTGGAGTCTATGTTCTATGTTCTTAGTCATTTGAAGAACTCTGACATCAGTGATCAGTAGCTTGTGACGACAATGTATCCAAGATCTTACTGAATGGAAAATGGCTCAACGACCATTAATGCATTGCATCAGATTGGAAGTAGCTCAATGACTTATTTTATTTCTCTTTAAATTTAGAATGAAGTTAATAATATGTTTCCTGGCCACCCTGCTTTTCTTCTTCTGCCAGTGATGATCAAATTAAGATCATGATTCTTCTTCACTCAAGTTAAATTTTTTTTATAATTTTATACGAGGCTAATCACAATCTCAACTAGGATTGACTCTAACATGAGCAATTCCTCCTCGTAAGAGTAATAACACCAATCTCTTGATATATACTCACCTAAGGATCACGATTAGCGTACTTATGACTTCGTTCTTAGTCATTACCAATGCGGAATTTTGGAGAAGCCGAAGCCGGCAACGACGGCCTCTTCTCGGCCGTGAACACCATCTTATTATGGAACATCGTGGCCCTGCTCCAGCAGCTCCCGGCCGGCCTCTACCGCCGCCTCCTCCTCCGCATCAAGTCCTGGTGGTATCCCACGAGATAAAGCCGGCACCGAGCGCACCAGCCGACACGTGGTGCTCGCCATGGACGACGCGGAGGCGATAGAGGACGTCAACTTCCCCTCGACAAGTAGTGGTAAAGGGAAGAAGGGCCGCGTTAGTGGGCGTACTATTGCTGGCCGTTGGAGAAAGGGGCGCCGGCGCCGGCGGCGCGCAATGTAGTTAGTGAGAAGAAATTTTATACGTTGACGTTCGACGCGCGGCATAGGCCTGAGGTGGTGGAGGAGTATATTGAGCATGTCATGCAGATGAGCAGGGAGATTGAGACGAGTAACCGGCAGAGGAAGCTCTCTCCATGGGTTTGAAGAGGAATTAATTTAATGTTGATTATTGCTAGCATGCTTATACTTTTTCTAATTCTATTGCTTGAAAAGAAGGTGATCAATATTATATTTGAGGAAAAAAAGTATAGATCATTACTGTAGCTTGATTTCTCCCTTGACACTAAGCTCGGTATTTATTCAATTTTTTAAAATCTAACGTATAATAAAAACTTGGAGTAAATTGTGATATTTTAGTCCAACCTCCCGGCAAGAAAGACTAATTTTTTTAATGTTAATTAGTCAACACCGCGCAGCAAGTAATACAATAATATGTTGTTTAGAAGGTGCGACGTCGCGTAGAGGTCTCTCACATTTCTCTCCGCTTCGGACGCGAAAGCTGTGGGCGCTCGGGAGCCATGTTTGGGAGCAGAGTGGGAGCTCTTCTGCGGCGGAGCAAAACCCTAAACCTAATCGCGCAGCTCAAGGGCTCTTCTAGGGTTTCTAATGAGTCATCTCTGCTCGCCTCTTCGAAATTCGCCGTCTCGGAACCTTGTGAGAGATGCGTTCTTTCGAGATACGCCTCGTTCCATGCATTCCGATCGCTACCCAAGGTTCCATTGATTGCTTCGCTTCTATGGGATTTAGCTTGATATGCCACTTCTTTTGTTTGCGGTGATCAATTTTTTTTCTCGAGAAAGTCCCTAACGTGAAGGAATATGGCTTGTAAGAATCACAGGTTTTATTAGGGTTTAAAGATGGAATCTGATGGATATCAGTGGATAGGTAAGGCTGGGTGAAGATAAAATCGATGAGTATTGTTAACTAGCTTCTTCGAAACCCCGATTTGATTCAAAGGAGTTGTAGTAAATATACAACAAAAGTCCGTTCCTTGGATTTTCGCTGATCTCTCCTATTTTTGAGTTTAGCCCAACAAGGGAGCCGAATGCTATGATGCCCTGTTTAACATCTTTTATCCACCACTGGTTTGATGTCTAAAGTTTGTTTAGTTACAAATATTTGTATTTAAAAATAATAGGAATTTCCGCATTTTCCCCAGGTTCTATTTGTATGATGTTCTTTCTTTTATGATTCAATTTTTCAGAGAGCCACCTATCACATTACTATGCCTTGTGCCGTGATCACTGAAAGAATTGTCGCAGACATTCTTTGAGTTGTTGTTATCATTGTCTAGTTAGGTTTGAACCACATAGTACTAGCTGATAACACTTTTGCAGTTTCCATTTGCTGTTAATTTTTTTTCTTTTCAGTTTTTCATTCATGGATGAATTAATCTTCTCTTGTCTGCCTTCTCTATTATTGCCTTTTGGAAGACCTGACAGATCATATTTGCTTCTGTTTTAGGCTGTATTCGTCCAATCTTCGAGGAAGATGTCCAGTTCTGCAACACTCTTGAATTCCAGTAGTGCTGATTTGGCAAATTCAGGGTTGAAATTGCTTGTCTCAAAAGGACCTCAGGCACAAAAAATGGTTGGAGTATGGCTTTTTGGTTGTGCTGCTTGGGTTTTCAGTTTGGTGGTACTTGGTGGTGTCACACGCCTTACACGTTCTGGTTTGTCAATGACTGACTGGAAGTTCACCGGATCTCTGCCTCCATTGTCTGAGGATCAGTGGTTGCTTGAGTTTGAAAAATATCAGCAGTCACCTGAGTTCCAACGGTAAGGGTACAGTTTGTTTTTCAGTTTCCCATGTAACTAACATCACAAATTCATAATTTGCTTTCTGAAATTGCCAATACATTCCACGAGATCACATTCACTTATCAATCACCTACTATTTTACCTCTCTGTTGCTTTCTTCAGTAGTCGGGGATTTTCCATCTTTTTCTGAAATAATGTTATTCTATTTCAAGAAATTCTATCATTCCTGATTCATGTCTTTATTAACATATGCATGCACTGTGACATATATGTCTGTTCAAATTTCCCATCTCAAAGAGAAGCTTAAAGGTAGAAGCTAAGATAAAAGCTGCTCTTTGTTTAGGTGCACAAAAGAGGGACTTTTTCCTGAGATATGGAGCTTCTCCGAATTTCTCTTTGCGCTTTTCATTGGAAATAAAAATATAGAGTTAGTAAACTTGGCATGTTCAAGCCAGAATCTTGGTCAGAGTTTTTAGGCAATTAAGGGTCATACATCCATGATACCGGGCAGGATATGATTCTGATTATTGATGTTCCAACTGAATATATTTTCAATGATGGTTTAATAGATTATGAGGTGGGATTAACTAGTGTAAAGTATGCCATACTATAGATCTAATGCATGCTGGTTTTAATATAGTATGTCTTATCATCTTCTGGAGCAGTTGAAGTTCTCTTGCAGTTTTTCCCAGGATATCCTTCTAACCATTGTTGCCTCTGAATTCACAGAATTGATTAATTGTATATGTGGTTTGACATGGCCATGTGCAGGGTAAACAAAGAAATGAGTCTTGATGATTTTAAATTTATTTATTGGATGGAATATGCACACCGGATGTGGGGAAGGGGATTAGGTGTTCTCTTTGCATTCCCATTTGCATATTTTCTTGCAAGGGGGTTTATTACACGCCAACTTGGACTCAGATTATCAGCTCTTTTTGCACTTGGTGCTGGGCAAGGACTTATTGGTTGGTGGATGGTTAAAAGTGGTCTGGAGGTATAAAAAGTTATTATTCTGCTTATAAAAGTATAAAAATATTGTCATTACAATGAAATCTGAAATTGCTCTAGTTCTTCCTTTTTGTTAACAGGAACCAGCATCAGAGTATGTTCAACCCAGAGTCAGCCCTTACCGTCTAGCAACTCATCTTACATCGGCATTTATTATATATTGTGGCATTTTGTGGACTGCTCTCTCAGTAGTCATGCCAGACCCACCAACTGGATCTATGAACTTGGTACATGGAGCGGCAAAAGTGAGAAAGTTAGCTCTTCCTGTTAGTTTCCTTGTGGGCATCACTGCTCTTTCTGGAGCTTTTGTTGCAGGCAATGATGCGGTGCGTTAAAATTCTCCTTTACTCTGTGATCATTGCAACTGAGAGAAACTTTTATGTGTTAACTTGTTTAGTCCTGATTGCTATAGGGTCATGCATACAACACATTCCCCAAGATGGGTGACTCCTGGATTCCTGATGACATATTTAGCATGCAGCCACTTCTTCGCAACTTTTTTGAGAATACATCTACAGTGCAGGTAATTATTTCCAATAATTGGAACATCATAGGTCAATACTGTTTTAGCCAACCTGTGAAACCTCATTATCACTTTTAGCAAATTGATTTCTTCTTGATTTGAGTTGTTTGCCTTCAGCTTTTCAGGTTTTGAAGTATTACGTGTGCTAGAATTTATGTCTGCTAGTGCTTAATGCTAAAAGTGATATTATTTAGTGAATATCTGAATATACATGTCTGCAAGATTCCTACTGATGTCTACTTGTATTTGTTGTAATCCAACAAAATAAATATAGCTGATATAGACTGGTCAAGTAATGGACTGCTTACAATGGGCTTTTTTTGGCTTTTGAGTCCTTAGACTACTTCTTAGATCACAATAATTAGCGTTTTTTTTTTTTTGGTCAAAGTTTTATGCATATTTAGAGGAAATCATGGAGATAACTTATGCATTGAATGAACTTAACTTTCAAATAGTTGGATAAATCTACCACCAACACATAGTAGGTTTCATGGAATAACCTCTACCCTTAGGTTTGCAATGACCCATGAACTTCGGACCAACTCACAAAAGGGTCGATGTCAGATGACAGCTGGTTATACTCTATAGAAGTTTGATGATGTGTGGATCCTTCACAACTTCGATTTTTCCTGTAGAGAAAACATAAATGATGACCACATGGACTGGTCAAATTAATTGCTAGGTATTGCTTATTATTTGGCTGTTGAAGAGATAATGTTCATTGAGGTTATCTCTCTGAGATGTCCAGAAAAAGCTCAGCAATCATTTCTCAGTTATGTAACTATGTCTGGCATTGCTACATATCTGATTAATATGATTTTGTTTTGAAAACATGTTTAACATCAACTTCATTTGCAAATTTAAGAAACGGAAAATGAAGATAGTACTATTGTTTAACAGGCAGAGTACGGGGAGAATATGACAGGAAGATTTATGCCCTAGCAGGCTAGCAACCAAGAAAGATGTTCTATTACAACATTAACAAAGTGAAGTTCTTTCTTCTTTCAAAACTTTCATACTCGGTAAAAAGTTGCACTCAGTTGCAAAACCAAAAGTAAAAATGATGTGCAAAACATGTTTCCTATAATTAATCCTATTTATTAGAACAAAGATAGAATAACAGAAATATAGTAATGCCAAGCATGTCGCATTTCTCTGTGCTGCATAGGGACATAGAGTGACTGTTGAAATGTATTACATTCACTTAGTTTCATGCTAAGAAATTAGTTGAACTGCATTCTTAGCCTCTGCCCTAGAAATTTTTGTATTGTAAGATTCAGATAATAAACTAATAGCTGGGGTCTATGTTTTGTAGCTCAATCATCGTATTCTTGCAACGGCCACTTTGCTGTCAGTTGCTGGTTTATGGTCAGCTGCGAGGAAAATGGACATGCATCCTGCAGTTCAATCTTTGATTGGAAGTACATTTGGGATGGCAGCACTTCAGGTACCTATCATTGCATTGGTATTACCATAATTTGATTAGTTTGGATAAACTTTGTCAATTGTATACCCTGCCAGGGCTGTATCTAGTTTGTAATTTGAATGTATTTCACCTCTTGCATGTTAAAAAGGGAGTCATTACTTGCAAGTAATTTATATAACCATAAGATGTCTCAAACATTCTTCTTTAAGAAGTCCAGACAAGGGAGAGATGACTAGATCTTATATAGGAATCATGTTCATCTCTAGGCGCAGGTAAAGCCAAAAAGTAGTTGAAACAAAATTCATAGGTTTCCAGGTTAGATAAACATAGTGCTCCAAATATGATTTCATTGGCAGGAAGTATACTTTACATGATGTTAGAGTCTAATAACAGGCTTCAACATTAGACTAAATAATAATATTTCTATTATATACAATGAGAATAATGGAAATAAGTTTGCTTATCGCTTTTGCAGGAGGCTTTTTTAAAAATGAATCGTTTGTTATGATCTAATGTTTCCAGGTAACCTTGGGGATATCTACACTTTTGACATATGTCCCAGTCTCTTTAGCCTCGGCTCACCAAGCTGGAGCGTTGACTCTATTGAGCTTCATGATCATTCTTACTCATACTGTTAGAAAGCCATCACCAGGCCTTCTAAAGTCTCTTGCCTCATTGCCGAAGTCCAAGTGCTAAACTTGCATCTGAGGTAATACCACGCATCCATGTTGCTACCTGGAAATGGAAATCTGTCTATCAGTAAAATTTATCTTACCTACTTGTTTCTTAAGCATAAGAGTCTCCAATATTTGGCTGCAGGCTAGTTTGGGAAGGTACTATGGTTTTGATGCGTGCAAACATCCATTTCTGAAGATCAGGGGTGTAGCTCGTTGGGATACTTACATTATTCCTACAATTGTTGTGCCGTTGAAGCCCTGATTAATTTTGTTGGTTGGGCCTCAAGCAAGGTTCCAATTGTTTTAGAGTAAAAGTCTAATGACCAATTGAGAAATAAGAGATTTATTGCACTTCATATACAGTAACATGACTGATTGGCTGAGTTAATTTTTCTTGCTAGTTATTTAGGAAGGAATTCAGTGATAGACAATATACATTTAGGTCTTCATTTGAAGGAAAATTATGTTTCCTCTGATTATTTTGTTAGGCATTTGGGAGGTTCTAATACATCTTTCTGGTTCTGCTTCATACAACATTTTTTGAGTCTTTCACTGGTAAATAGTACAACTGTTATAAAAGGGCATATTGATTATCTTCATATATAAACGTCAGTCATATCTTCTTGGAGGCCTTATCTTTTCCATGATCCAAAATTCGTAGCAGATGTTAGCTTCACTGGAATCACATGTACCAGATAATTTAACACAACAATAACTACTGTCTATAAATATAATACAAACGTGCAACTGGCTAGCAAGAAAGCACACCAAGAATCAGCGCAACATGAACAATGTAGCATATTTTAGCACATCGCAATTAAATAAGCCTAGGCGCACATCAAACGGTTCCAACTAAAGATATCCTACAAAATAGCAGATACAGAAAGAAGAGCGCATACTTCGTACCAATCTGTCACTCGCTGCACTCTGAAACTAAACTACTCGCGATATTCCATAAATTCATAAAACAGCACTATTTCTACTGGAAATTTGAAAGTACTATATCTATGATCCACAAAACAGGTACTTCGAAGCAACTCATTTACAAAACAGTCTCTGCTCAGATGATGCCTAGAAGACTCAGACTAGATCTGCGACTCAAGCAGGCTATTTTGCAAAGGAAGTTTCAAAAATTAACAAGCAGGGACCACTCCTAACGACCACGTCCACGACCCCTACCTCGTCCACGACCACGACCCCGTCCCAGAGGTCTCCCTGTTTTTTAAAAATTACCAGTCAGAATCTCATCTAAAGGATGATAAATTTAGTACAAATAGAGGACAAGAGGTTGTTTAAGAACAAACACAAACCTGCAGTGGGCTTTTTGGGCTTGACCCTAGGTGTCTCCTCAACCAGTAAAGTCTCAAGGTTTAAGCTGTCAGGAAGGATATAATATCGGATATTGTTACCTCTCACACTAAGATGATCAAGTGTAACTGGATTTTTCCCCTTCAGTGTAAGCTTCACCATTTTCAGATGTGTATTCATACTAATATCCACACCTGCAATAAGAAAAGATATATTAGGTTGCAAGCTTTTAATTCTGATAGTCCACACAAAAGTGGTTAATATATGGCAAAGCTTCAAGCACTCCAGGCACAAATATATCCTTTTCTAGACTAGGTAAGCTTCGTTTATATATAAACACAACACAATTCATACTTGGAGAAAACGTGCAACCTTATTTATGTAAACCATTCATGTAAACTGAAAATCTTGCTTGAGCATTTCGAAGGTTTATTCTACAACTTGAGTTTATATGGTTACCAAAGTAATCTTACCTGTTGTAGCTATCCATGATTCAATAATCCCTTAATAAAATATGTTGCACAAATGTTTCTTCAAAATAATGGCATGTTTGTTTGAATTTCTCAAGATTCTGATGTCTCAAACTATATGTGTAGTTCTTGAGAAACTCGATTAATTGGGTCATGTTTCAGTGGCTTATAATTACGTTTGGGCTACTCCCAATCCTATACTTTGAAGATAAAAACAAATTTCACATTCTGTTGAGACACTGAAAGAGACCCTTTGCCAGTTATGGATTAGAGACCACCAAGTATCCGCAACTATTTCAGTAATCTCTCACGAATTAGAATTCATTATCCCGTATTAAAGTAAAGACTTGAAAGAATTGTTAAACTCCAAATAATCAGCCAAATTGTCAATCTTAAAAGACAATAATCAGTAAAATAGTGACCATAGCAGGATGAAACCATTGAGAGGTAATACTTACCTATCTTCATTGAACTTTAAAGGACTTAAGGTGTCAGATTCATAGCAATTCAAATTTTCATAATTCGTTTTATAGAATAAATGAGCTGCAAAATGCCAACGCGCTTGACTGCTTCTATAATCTGTGGCAGGAAATGGGTGTGTATCTAGATTGTGTGGCACCATGCTCTTATGACTTAGTCTATTTTCTCGCAAGATACTAAGCAACATAAATAATGGTTCCAAATCAGCAATGCCCGTGAGATATAATTCTAATCATGCGACAAAAGTGCATATATAGCAAGGTTGAGTTGACCACACAGCAAACCAAGAATATAGCCTCAACAAAAGATGTTGTAAGATATATAGGAACCCAGTGGTGCCTGAACATGACGTAATTACATTTCTAATTATTCATTGTTCCTTTCATGAAGCAAATGGTTGATCCTCTAGGATTTTTGTATGCTTCAGCTCTTTTGACTATTTGGTTTCAGAAAACCATAGTTAAAGTCTACTTGCACTCCTAATATCATGTCTCTCATAGACATTGTTTAAACACATAAAGCATCATGCTAATAACAGAGTCTCTGCATAACTCTGCATCCTAGTACAGTAATATCCAAAATTCCTCAAACATGTACAAATAAAAGGATAAAACCCATGACACATAAGGAAAGGAAGAATAACAATGCTGCATTGGGAAGAAAAATAAAGAATACCAAACTCAATATGAATTATCACATGAAAGATCTACAAAGTACAAACAATAGCTTTTTTACTATCCTCAAATTTAGAATTTTGGATGAAGATTCTTTTTCTTCACATTACAGAAAACTAATCAGATCTCCTATGAAGATAAATCTACTAATAAAGGTCTAATACTCACAATAAAAGAATCTAAACAAATTACTTCACATAGATAGTCTCTTGTAAGAGCAATCCAAAACTATACACTCGAAACAAATGCTGAGATGTCTCATTAGCATTTCTTCTAGGAAAAGTTCACAAAGTAAATGACCCTTAATAAACTTTCATATTTTTCCCCCTACACATTGCAAGGCCCTCTCATTATCTAATCAAGAATTTAGAAGCCCAACATGCAATCAGAAAACAACTATGAAGTCTCTCTCTTCTGAAATAATAAAACATGGAAAAGGTGCAAGAATGCACATAAAATCCATGAACATTCAAACCGCAAAGAGCCTAAATGTTAGGCAGGTGTATGTGCGGATATTTAGGAGTCAAGGTAGTCCAAACATACAAAAGTGAAAGAAAATAGATAAAAGACGCATTCTACAAAAGGGATCTCAAATTTCTGTAGCTCCATATTATTTTATTAGCCCTCAACAACTTTCAATATTTTGTCATTTAGCTTGATCAGCTGTAGGTCCATCTATTAATTTTGCATAATATGCAAGGGGTGTCCATATCTGATCTCAATTTTAGATCATTTGTAATAATCTTCAGTGATTGACCACTTTGACCAGTAGACAGGTCACAAGTTGGTGAAGAGGAATAGAAAAGAGCATTACACAATACACATCAACATGACAGTAAAGAAGATGACCGTCAGAAGATGCAAAGAGAGTAGTAAGCATTATATGCAATGAACTCTGTTTGCAGTAGCAATCAACTCCAATTGAGACTTTTTGTATGCACGTCAGAACAAATCAGCTTCTTCCGTAATTTAATAAATCCAAATTGTCCAATATTACATCCTAAGATACATAAGAATGCTCATCTACACCTCCAAGCGAATAATAACAAGCCATAGATTTATATTGGTCAAAAAGTGAATTCTTTTCTCCAAGATTGATCTTTCCAATAATTTTCAGGCTTTCAGCTCATGCATCTTAGAGAGGTTAGGAAGAACACCAACTTAGCAGAGGCAAACCATAAAATCATGCTGAATTGGACCTTTGTATTGGAAATCAAGTCAGGCATAGGAGTGCTGCTAGCATGTTCACATGGTAGCATTCAGCTTCCTTTCAAGTTTATACTTTATACTTTTCAACCTTTCAGCATTAGCAAAATCTCTTAGGTATAAGGGTGCTAAGATCATCATAAGACAAAATAATTAACTTGGTTGGACATAAAGCAGCAGATCAGACCTACTGGAGCACCATATTTTATACCGAAAACAGCCCAAAAAGGTCCCCCATTCCTACGTTCTACTGCAGAACAATGAAACCTAGTTCATACCTTGAATCCATGTCCAATGAACCAGAATCTTGATCTATTAGAGCAGACATCATAAACTACTGAATTCTAAAGATAAACCTAGGTTCCCTATTCCTACATTCAGCAGAACAGTGAAACCTAATCTGTACCTTGAATCCATATCCAATGAACCAAAATATTGATCTATTAGAGGAGACAACTTATCATAAACAGCCCAATTCTAAAGATAAACATACCGACATGATCTTTATGCTATTAACCAACATTTAGCCATTTATCAGCCTTCCTTTTGCAGTTCAAATGCTAGGTTTCAAGATTTAGCATCACTTATCTGCAAATGAAGCAATTACAAATCCGAGTTCAGTAAGCTTTATCCTAGGGAAACCTAAGGACTGTAAGTTTTCATTAATAATATTTTACAAAGTATAGAAAATGACCTCATAATACAAAATCTCTTTGGTAAAAATATCAGCAACAACCAACAAACTAAAAGTGAATAACTATTCAATAATTATTTATTAAACCCTAACTTGAGGCAATGACCCACAAAAACTGACGTAGATTGACAAAAATAATTGCCTAGATGGTTTAGACAAAGGATCATTGTACTGTATATAACATCTAAAGCCAAAATCTGCCGCATGCAACTATAAAAAAATGATTGTATAATCTCGCCGAACTCCCACAATAGATTCTTCCTACATATATCAATATACGGAGGCACTGAAATTTACAACCATAAAGAGAGATTTGGGAATAATAAAACAACTTAAAGTTTCCAGGTGGTCATATCAATAAAACACCTGCACAACCTTCAAACCAACAAAAAAAAAAGAAGAAAATTCACGCTGCTGGGTTCTATCGTCAAACAAATTCTCTTCTACATCCCACATTACCAATGTTATCCACAAAACCTAAGGTAATATCATCACCTATATCCCCTATAATCCATGGAAAGGGAAACCCTAAAAAATCAAGAAATACCAAACCCATACGAGAAACTTTAACCCTAATTACACAGCCCAAGAACAACTCGAAAACATGCGAGAGAGGGAGATACCTATGATGGTTCCATGAACAATGGTTCCGTTCTTGAGCTCGATCGTCACGGTTTCATTGTTCAGCTTCATCAAGAACCTGCAATTTTTTTCCAACAATTACACCAATCCGAGATCAAGAAGAGACAGAAAGAGAGAGAAGAGAAGAGAGAACCTGACGAGCTTCATCTTGGAGACTGGAGTGGGCGAGAGGAGGAAAGGCTAGGGCTCGAAAGGTTAAGAAGCCAAGTTTTAGGAAGCGGAAGCCAAAACCCTCATTTTTATAGGACCACGACTGACCACTCTATGACCAATCTCCACCGTCCGATCCTCTCGGATTCCTGCGACATAAATTTCCATCTCTGCGATCCTGTTATAAGACCAGTTTTTTTTTTCAATGAACTGCTATTGGTTAATTGCGTCAGTTTATTTTATCATAAGGTGGTGGGTTTTTTAGATTTAATTCTAAACCCCATCTTGAAATGAAATACTGAATTAACCTATAATCTTCGTGGGCCAATAAAACGACAGGTGGGCTCAAATGGGCTCATACCTACCTGCTATAAAATGAGACACAAACATAATTTTTGACCAAAATAGCCCAATTTTTTAATTTTTTTACTGAAATGAACTATCTTCGAACTTATTTACCAAATTCGATATAATTTACTGTAGCCTTAATAAAAACGCTGAACCGTTCAAAGTTTTTTTGTAAACTATAATAAATTAGACTATATTTGATAAATAAAGTTTGAAGAATAATCTATTCTGATAAAAAAAAATATTGGAAGGGGCTAGTGTGATAAAAAAAATTCCACAAACATAAGCCTTATCCTTTCACTTAATCTCATGCAATAAGGAGTCCCACCAATGGAAGACACCTGCCATCACACGTGCCACGCTTCATGCTCTCGTGGCACGTGTGCACAAACACCTTACCACCACCCTCTCCTACTCGTTTATATACATCCAATTCCGTCGTATCTAGCTAGCAACAAGTCTTCACTCCAAGCGAGAGAAATATGGACGAGCAGCAAACACAAGAGAGCTCAGAAGAGCACCTTAGCAGCAGCAGCAGTACCACCACCACCACAGTCCTCTATGCCACGCTTGCAAGCCTACTTATTGGAGGCCCATTACTTGGCATGATGGGCTTCACTCTCTTAGCATCCACTACCCTCCTTGTAGTAACCTCTCCTCTTCTGCTCCTCTTTAGCCCAGTCCTTCTCCCCGCCGCCTTCGTCATCGTCGCCGCAATGGCGGGCTTTGCCTTCGCCGCTGCGATGGCTTTCGGAGGTCTTTTGGCTCTTACATGGGCTTGTAGCTATGTTTGCGGCGGTCGTGGGCCGGCTGTGGTTGAAAGAATTGCGGAGATGTTGACGGGGTCCGGCGAGAGGACGGCGGAGAAGGCGAAGCAGTTCGGTGGATATTTGAAGGAGAAAGGGGAGGAGATAGTACCGGGGGATAGAGTAAATGGAGAGAGTTGATAGCTTAAGCCAAAAGAAAACAATAGAGTTTATGTGTTTGTTATATGCAGCAGTGAGGTATATATATCTCACGGCAATAGCGTCTATATATATCTAGCGACTCTTTAATCTTTATCATTAACGAGAGAGATATTAAGCAAGTGAAATTAATATCTGGAAAACTGAAGGAGATGAACTCAAATGAATAAAAAAATCCAAATCCTAAATGATGTAAATAAAATAAAATATGAATTAGAGTGGTAACACGTACTACATGCAACGGAACAAAAACAAATAGAGAGATTTAAAGAAACTGATCTATAAACTCTGCAGGCCTTGACTTTTAACAGCAAGTTGCCTGCGCATTAGCAAACGAGGGAAAAGAAAAAAAAAAGGAAAGGTAGGAAGAATAGAAACTCTGAACGATTTACATTTCTGGAGCATAAAGAATCAACCTAGATATGTCACTCAATGAAAGAGAACAAAAAGAATAAGATCTGACAAAGACAATAGAAGTATCAAAAGATATTCACAGAAGTGCAGGAAGAAGGAAGACGATGCAAGACACCATCAACTATCTCAAGGATTTATGTTGCATTCCCGTAGAAAAACTTGATCAAAATCCACAAATTTCGACCAGTAATTGCGGTACTTTGGCAATCCAATCTCCAACCAAGGCTTCAGATTTCCATTGTAGTGAATGACAGCAGCCCGCTCGATACTCCTCTGGCTAACGTTGGGGTCGTATCCTAAACCCAACACATGCCATGATCGATCAAGAGGCAAAGTGCGATTCCAAAATGTCACTAGTCCAGCAGGGAGAGTTCCTAATTTCCATAAGAGCCTCCCTTCGTTCTGCAGCCAATATATACCAAAGTTAAGGCTCAAGAAACAATGTGAGGTTGAGGATTAACTTGAAAGTAGATTTTAATGCATCCATGTGGGAAATTAAGAAATGGGCTCAAAAAGGACAAATGTTCAAAACATTACCAGCTGCTGCCAGGAGTGATAGGCATCCGTGAGTTTCTGCTTTTTCCACTCAACCAGATCAAATATATTCATCCCGTACGCCCATCCGCAAGCATTAGGGTCAAAATTCTCGGAAATGAGAGGATTTGAGAAGTTGAGATACCTATCAAATCTGTGGAAGCTCTGGCGGCAAGTCTCCACGGCACCGTTAACCTTCCCTTTGAAATCAATCGACCAAAGAGCAGTAAGGTCCCGCTGAACTACAATATCATCATCTAAAAAGAGCACCTTGTTAAGCTTTGGGAAGATCTCAGGTAGATAAAACCGGAGATGATTTAGAATGGATAAATATTTCGGGTTTCGGAACTTCGAATTTTCGTCAGGTTTAGCCTGATGAGCCCTAAAATAGTAATCGATCATCGATTGAGATTCAAGCTGCTTCAGAACTGGACTGTAGCTTGAGTTTAGCCATGTGAACTCTTCAATATTCTGAATCTGGATAGCTGCTTTGCCCAGTGGATTAGCTAAAAACCACATCCTCATTGCTGCATAATTAAGTCTATCAGTTACAATGTGGAAGACGTGGTTCTCAGGATTCTGCAAAGGAAAGAAAAGAACAATAGATGTCACTATGTTAATAAGAATTGCTGAAAACATAAAACTTGGCAAGGGCAAAGTGTTAGCACGGCTTTAGAGCTTGGACTAAAGTTGGAAAAGGTCAGTTTTATAGCAGACCAAGTCCGAGCAATCCAGTATTGGACTCAGTTCTTTCTGTAGCAATTGCATTCAAACGGCTCACCTTAGCATGAAAGACAGTGGAGTTGACGACCACTGCTGCTGCCAATATGTTATCTGAGAACAATGCATAATGATAGAGTTTAGGGTCTTCCAACTTTTCTTGATGTGGAAACTGCTGTTTACTGGAGTCTGAAGTATAGTATTCAGTGGTAAGACGCAGAGGAAGGCAGTGGAGGCCTTTGGGCAGAGCTTTTGCTGCTAATTGCATCAAATAAAGAGTCTGTTTCTTATTAAGATCAAGTTGTTCCTCTGTGGTTGCTAGAGTTGCATGAAGTTTCTCCATGTCCACAGAGCAGTTCTCTTCAATCTTCTTGCCCAGAGACAATGTCTGCTCCATTGCCTTAAGTTTAGCATAGGCACTGGTTTAGACCACATAAAAGAAACAGCTGGGCATTAGGGAAAGCCAACAAGACTACCAAAAAGAATTAATACCGATTTAACAATCAATCCATAAATCTTTTTCCAATCATTACTTTATCTTCTTTCCAAAATAATTCAGAAAAATTGCATGGGCAAAAGGTCAAAAACAAATAAATGCATTGAGAATACTTACTTCTTTGGTAATGCCGAGTCCTCTGTCGAGTCACCAAGTGCACGTTGAACATCCCTTATCCGTGCATGGAGATCCCTTATAAAGTTGGGATTTCTTCTAGTGGATCCAAGGCCAAGATAAACGTTTGCTCTAAGCAACTGGTTCTTCAGGTGGCGCACCATGGCATCAGGTGAAGTTGTACTACCAATATTAAGTTTATTTGCGGGTTTCTTCTTGCGCCTTCTAATACGAACTCTATTAGACATTGGTTCAGGTGGTTTTTCATTATTAATTTCCTGGAATAGAAAGAAAAAGTAATAAAGAAGTAGATAATCATGATATAACCGTTAGATACTTCCAATGAGGTATAAAAAAAATGAAGCATTTAAATGTTTGGTCGCATAAGCTATGCATACCGAATTACCAATTTCTCCTGAAGTTCATGCTCTCTGGAATAGTTGAACCATCACCATCTCAAGTGAGCACAATGAAGAGAAGGAATGTAGGAGGAGAATAATTAGAGACAGAGTCGTGGCAGTCGGGGTCTATGATGTGTCATAGGATTAATGAGGATCATTCACCAGGCTTTCTAATGGTCTCTGTGATGACACCAAAAGTGCAATTCTTTTTTATTACATTACCATTGATGAAATAGAGGAAATAGTTAGTTAAATTGATCCTTGTCAAAAAAGATGAAAAGGCTGGTTAGTCCTAGTGGTTTCGACTACCAATTTCCTTAGTGCCTAGAACTCCAAAATCCTATGATTCTTAGAATCTTATAGTCACTATAACTATGAAGCAATCACTGAGGAATTAATAGTAGTTTGACTGAAAAAATGTTTTAAGATCTGGGAGAAGAAACTAGTTCAGAAGGCATCTAGGAGTATTAATATGGCTTTGATCTTAAAATTTAAGATATGTACTCATAAAAGTTCCGCAATAGAATCGTGTAAGAGCAAGGAAACAGAATATCAAATTGAAAATAATCAGCACATGATATTTAACAGCAAATTCTATGAAACAATAAAAGTTTGAACCTTCCATAACTAGGTAGACAGCACTTTATATTGTATTATTATAAATTTGGTTGGTCACATTACCTGTTTCAATGAAACAGTCGGATCTTCAATCTTCTGCAACACCACGTCCTTGTTCGTTTCACCAATGTCAGCTTTCTCCATTCCATTAATGCCCTGGCTGACCACTTGCTCAGTCATACCGTTGTTTTCTGATTGAACCTCATCATTGGCCATGCTTAATACACTGTTTGTGGGTTCTTCATCTCCGTTTTTCTGCGATGCCGTCTCCTTGTTCTCTTCTCCATCTTTAGGCTTCTCCAATACCTGCTTGTCACCAGCCTGACCAACCACTTGTTCTACAACACGGTCACTTTCCGATTGAGTGCCGTTGTAGGCTGCCGATAGCACCCTGCTCTTGTGCTCACCAGAACTCTCAAGTGGCAATTCTATACGGAAAAGTACCATGAAAAACAAGGTTATTGACCTTATGTCCATTGTGCACCGAAACAAGTACCATGACATGAAAATTATTGCAAAGTTCTACACGCCAAGATAAAAAATAATATGAGGAAACTCTAGTTTTGTGCCAATTAGACAACGATGAACCTCACCTTCACCTTCAGCTTGCAATGCTGTCGTTCCAGCCGAGTGATCTGAGATCTGATCAGAAATGCTAATGGAATCAGGGTGAACTATCCAGATGGGCTCTTTCACAGCATCAGAGGATTCCTAATCCAGATTTGGCCACCCAAAATAAGTAACCAAATCAACACATCTCCCCAAACCCAAATTAGTGATTCAGAATTTTAAAACATAAAAGTACGAATCACCTGGTGAAGAGCGTTTACCTTGCCAACCTCGTTTCTAAAACTCTGGAGGTAAAACGGGAAAATAAAAAAGGGTTAATAAAGTGTATTTTTCTTCTTTCTCTAAGATTTCAAAAGAACGAAAGAAAAAGAAAAAAAACAATTAAGCCAAGAGCGGAGAAGTAGGTCGTACCAGATTCGAACCGTCATCAATGAAGTCGCTATTTACTGCCAAAAGAATAGACGAAACTAAGCCGAGACTTGAAACATTTGGGCGATCGAACAAGGAAGGTAGAGATTAAAAAAAAACAATCGTTCTTTCTGAAATCAAGACTTACATATAGAAGTCGAGAAATTGGCAAGCCTATCGGTGTAGAGAACGATTGGCGCAAGAACCGAGACGAGAAGCAAGAACAAAACCGTCCTCCTCTTCCTCCACCTTGCCATGTCCTCCTCACCGAAAACCGCTCATCCCGACCGCCTACGGCCACCGGAAAACCTCTTCCCTCCTGCAAATCCGCTCAAGAAAGCGCCTTTTCGTGATCCAATGTAGTCGATCTCCACTTTCGATTAGATGGCGACTGCCTTCCTCGCCCCCCCTCTCTCTCTACTTCAATCTATCTTTCAAGCCAATTAGATCGCCGTATTAGGGGGAAATGTCTGCGCTTTTCTAACATTAAGATCTGACTTCGATCACCGAAGAGATAACACGGTAGAAGGAGCACTTAACGACACGTGGTCTTCGACGTTGGATTTAGATCGGGCATTCCTCTTACGGTGTTCATCACCGGGGGGTAGTTTGGGCATTTTAACGTAATTGCATCTCTGTGGGAGTAAAATTACGTGGGCTTGTAACCGGCCCTACTCCGTGTGTGAACTGTGAAGAAGTGTGATTGCTACTCATAAATACTAACAGCTAGCAATGAGTAGGCAAGAAAGAGCAAATTTTCTACACTACCAACTTCACAAGCTCGAGGAGTAACATATAGTTCCAGGGCAAAACTGTCAATTGCCACTGGTTGACAGGAAGCAATGCCTTTAGATTCGCGAACATGTAAATTGTCGGCGGAACGTGCGGCGAGAATAGCAAACCTCAGCCTGTGCCGGGTCCCACCGTTGGGGCAGTTGGATGTTTATTTGTAGTTTGACCCCCCGATTTCGCTAAAATGTCAAAAGGATGACTTCATCTAATCATCTTAAGTGATATTTTTATAATTTAGACCTCGGGGTTTTGGCACTTATAATTGGCAGCAAATATATATGTGAAGAAAAGTTGACGTGACTCAGATATAGTTGGTAAAGTCCCATCTTTAATTTATTTCTCTTGTGGGCTGAGAAGAGAAGGCATTTGGGATGGCCTATTAGCATTTTCCGGGCCAGATTTAGGCCCTTTTAAAGTTTGAACTTGTAGTAGCCTGGGTTAGATGGGCTTATCTCAAAATGAAAGGAATTTGATTCAGTATCAATATGGTAGATAGTAACAGTAACAAGGTTAACAAACTTACTACTTATATGTCACAATACCATATGGAACTATTGAAAATATGGATCTATCTGGTATGTATATCATGCAATGCACAATTATTTATATGAGCAGCATAATCTCACAAATTGAAGTGGGCCCCTGATAGCCAATGTTAATTCTCCTTCATGCCAAATCCATTCACAGGATAATGGAAGCACTCGTCTCAGGATAACGACTACAGCATCTTGCACTAAGCATCCACACAAAGACCTGCTCCTCGAAGAGACACTAACTATTTCAGTTACTAAAGAAACTCTTGCTGCATTTGCAAGTGTTGTCCACTTTAGCTTCTCACTGAATCAATACACAACTTAAGGCCTCTAGTATAATTCTCATGCTTAATTCTTCAAATGAATCTTTAAGCTCATCAAATAAGAAAACTGCAACCAGGCCCATATGTTCATAGGTAAGCAAACAAATGACAGCAAAGAAACTGATTCTGCTAAATTAACTAATGTTTACATGAAATGAATAAAAGCACATGTTCCACATTTATCCTAGGAGACATATATTATTATGTAAGGTGCTGAACCTCCTCAATTTACAATTCATTAATGATATGATAAAGATCACCTATTTCACAGCTAAGGTACTTTTAGGGGGAATTAAGCAACTTTATCTTTAGAACATCGTAACCGACACGACGTTATTGATACGCTAACGACAATGTAATTCAATGCGAATTTTACAGTCATGCTCTCAAAAGTGGATCAAATATACTTGAATTACTTACATATGAGTATTGCTATTAGATAGGTACATTCATTGCATACGACAATACCGATACGCTAGAGATACTGTGAAATAACGCAACCTTTATACGTTCGGTAGATATGCGCATTAATTGTATACGACGCTACCGATATGCTGAAGATGCAATTATGAATGCAATATATAGATTCATAATTTTACAAAAGTGCACCAAATGTACTAATTACTTATAGATGAGCATAAGCGTTAGCTATGTACTTCCACTGAATGTGAGATGATCGATATGATAAAGGTACTCACTTTCAAAGAACTTCTTATACTCACATTCCAAAAGGAATGTATCAATAAGTACTAGACTTACACATATTGATATGCAATGCCATTAAAACTATCACTGTCTGTCGTTATGAAATCGAATTCAGACATTCGAACAACACAATCATTTGGATTAAAAAAAAACTATTTTAATGCATGCAAGTCAGCGAGATCAATGCAATGTAGAAATATTAGTAATTGGCACAACAAAAGAAGTAACAAGAAACAGTAAAGCATTTCTTTTGTAAACAACCAGAGAAGGGACTGACACGTCCACAAGTTCACCATTTCATATCTCGTTTTTACTCTTCTTATTTTGTGAAGAACACAGCTCAAGGTTCTTCTTCTAATCTGATATCTTTTTTGTATTCTAAACCATCTCCTTTCCCAGCTACTATCGGCTAGCACCACCAGTAAAACAAACACCAACACCTAAACGGATTTCTAAAGAGAGAGAAAGACACCGAAGGACAAGAAAATTAAAAGACGATGACCTCCACTTTCTCTCTCCCATCAGGCGGTGGGTCGCTTGGGGTCGCTGGGACAGACAACAGGGAGCGGCTCCTGCAGCACTGAGCTCCAGATGCAGTCTACGTCGCCATCGTCGTCGGGCAGCTCGATCGGGTACGTGGCGGGCGGGGACAGGCGCGCGCCGGGGACGCCCATGGCGGCAGAGCGGCCGTCGATCAGAGAGGAGAAGAAGACGTCGCGGAGATCCCAGCAGTCGGATTCGGACGCGGCGGTGACCTTCTCCCATGGGAAGTCGAACAACCCCGGTGGACGATGACCGTACCCTCCTTCTTGCTTCTCCGGTGCTTCGGCCATCTTGGCCTTCTTCTTGGCATTCTGCGGCTCCTCCGGCTCGGCCGGGTACTCCTCCTTCCCTCTCTTCTTCGTCTCGTGATCCATTGCCTTCAAAACGCAAGATCAACAATAGAGAGATGAGAAAACTCAGAACTATCAATTAATTCCTCGTAGGAATCGAATTGTTACCTTTGAACGAGTCGTTTATGTGAGGAAGGGGGGAGGAGGAGGGTGGGCTATTTATAGCGGCAAAGATTGAAGCATAGCGCGACACTGAACCCTAAAAACCCGAATCCAATAACGTCTCTCGCCACTGTTGCTTTCCCCTCAAATCCTCGCTTGCCTTTTTCTGGCTCTCTCCCTCGCTCGTCTCATTATTGACAACCAACAAAACGAAGAAAACGTTTTATTTTCACATTTGCCCCTAGAAAACAGGATAATTAACTCGCATAGTATAAATCAGTAGGAATAACGGAAAGGGCTAAACCGTCAATTCACTGAGCATGGAACGGAACCAACGAGGGCGGACATGCCAAACGGCCAAAAACTTTTCGAAAATCGCGCTTGTGTGTCTCGCGGGTTCACGATAAGCTTGAATGCACCTCACAATCTTCAAATCACTACCTATGTTTTCACCTTATTCGAAAATGTATTACATGAACCGACGACGGTAACGTTACGGAATAAAGATGAAAGTTAGGGGGCGATATGACAAAAAAAAACAAAAAGGAGTTTAACTTAATCCGAAGGTGACCAAACACGTGTCGAAGCGGAACGGAGATGCGGATAAACGAAGCTCGACGCACCACAACTAAGACCGAAGGTGTAGTGTTGAATGATTAATTAGAAGATAATTAATTAAGAGTTACATTTAATGGGCATGAGATAACAGTGGAAGTAGCAAACAAACACCTAAGCGCACAGCTGTCATGTTCTCTGGAGCAACAGCAACAATTGGAGGCGGGGTGAGACCACCAATGCTTTGTTACGTGACAGCTTAGCTATGTTACAATTGGTGGGTTACGAAACGGTTAAAGTTGACTGAGTGAGTTGGACTTTCTAATTTTAGCAAGTCCTATATAAGATAAGAAAATTAAAAATTAAAGTTACTTTAATTGTAGTAACATAGTTGCCTGGAATGTAGATAATAATATAAGACCCTGGTACTCATATTTTTGGACTCTAAAGTTTAATTGTCATTTAAAATTACTATGTTGTTCTCCTTTTGAGAATAATTGTTTGTCAAGTATCTTGAAAATACTCGTTTCAAATAAATATTTTATGTTTATTTAGATTTTTCATTTAAAACTAACTATACAAAAATCTAAAATTAATAATATTCACGTTAACCAATATTGTTTTGTCTAACATGAGAGAATTGATAAAGTCTTCTCAAATTATATTACCATAACGACAAATTATATTACCCTTGTTATTCTGATTATGTATGTTTTTTCTTTTATATTTGCACCTTCTAGAAGAGAAATTTGGTTTGTATTGATAAATTTTGACAACTAGAATATTATATAGTTTAAATAATGTAAATATATATCTTACCTAAAGAGTAGAAGTTTTGTTTGGTATTGACAATTTTGTCTCAAAAAACCCACCATTTGAATCAAATACTTAAATTCAAAATTAATTCAAACCAAGATAGGGCAACAAACATTGTTTTGGGCTCTGCTTATAATTTGGGCCGCAAGTAGGAAGAGAAATATATATGGGTTATTGGTATTGGTCCCAACTGTTATTGGCCTGAGGGCGGCTGGCTACGAGTCTTGTATGTCTTCACCTTTTCCGACTATATTATATGACAATAATTGGACTGACCGCTCCCAAGTAATGGAAATCAGGATTAGAAAACGATGCTCTTGGAAGTCACTTACTTTATCGGTTCACATTTTCAATAATTTTTAGTGAAGGGATACGCTCCTCTTATCCATCTTAATCTCAAAAGAATCAAATAGTACTACTACTCTTACATAGTACCAATTAACAAAGTTACAATATTTCATCCACCATTAGCCATTTCTCCTTCAAAGTCTGCTGCCTATAAAAGCAATTACACCAGCATCGCTCTCATATGGTGCTAGTTGGTACTTGGTAGGTGAAGTTTAGTTGGCAGGTTAGGTGTTGTGGATGAGTGATGTGACTGCAATGTGTGGTGTAGTGTCGTAACTCATAAAGGTTTAGAATTTCAGTGCATCTGTGAAGTCTCCAAATTCGTTCTCATGGCATCCGGGAAGCTCTTCAGGGAATACATCGGAGCTGAATTCAAAGACGTCAGGCTCTCCGATGTTCCCATAAATAGAAACGTCGACTTCCACTTCATACTCTCATTTGCCATAGATTACAGCGCCGATTCTTCCACTTCTCCCCCTTCCCCAACCAACGGCCAATTCGACTTCTTCTGGGACTCCGATAACATCACCCCGGACGCCGTCGCCGCCGTCAAAAGCAGCCACTCGAACGTCAGGGTCGCCCTCAGCCTCGGCGGCGACAGCGTCGGTGACGATACCAAGGTCTTCTTTGCTCCATCTTCTGTAGATTCTTGGGTCGGGAACGCCGTCTCGTCGCTAACTGACATAATTCAACAATACCATCTCGACGGCATCGACATCGACTATGAGCATTTTGACGCCGACGACGGTCCCAGCACCGACACGTTCGCCGAGTGCATCGGGCGGCTGATCACCACTTTGAAGAGGAATGGAGTCATCTCATTTGCTTCCATTGCTCCATTTGGTGATACCATAGACTACTATCTAGCTCTATGGGGTAAGTATCAAAATGTTATAGACTATGTCAACTACCAGTTCTATGAGCTTCGTGCAGGTGCAACAATGGAGGATTACTTGGACGATTACAACACTCAGAGCGATAATTTTGATGCAAGTAAGCTTTTGGCTAGCTTACTTACTGGAGACCCAGATGCAATATCACCAGATACTGCGATTGATGCATGTAGGACTCTTCAGAGTCAGGGGAAGCTATTTGGAATCTTTATATGGTCTGCTGATAACTCCAAGAGCCAAGGGTTTACATATGAGAACCAAGCCCAGAATATATTGGCTAATGCTGGAGATTAATACTGATGAGCTTGGGGATTCTGAACGATATATATGGTGTATAATCGTAGTTTATTGGCAAAAGAATCAGTGTGAATTGTGCTATTTCCATTCTGTATTTTATGATTTATTTCCTTGATTGGAGGAAAATTGATATGCTTACAAGTTACGAATTACTTACCAGATGGAAATGTCATGCGGGACCCAGCTCGTTCATCCTTCCACGTCGAAGATGCTGAGTCCCCTTGGATCATTAGTTCTCTTAATGTGCTGGCTTATAACAGCAATAGTAATCTTTAATTATGGAAGTAAATGGGATCGGGAAAAGAACATGATACTCTTACAAGTCATATTCTTTATCAGCTCACGAACCTGAGCTTCTAAGTCTTTTCGCATATCACCCTGTATTTGGACATAGTTTACACAAATTTCACTCCTCTTTGCTCACTTATTTTGCAAAACCCTACCTCCCTCCCTTCGATTGTACACTAATATCTAGAAATAACAAGCCACAACCAAGGAAATCATATAACATCAATATCTAGGAATAATCTTTCTCAAAAGTAAAAAATAGAAAAAGCAAAAGTAAAAAAACAAAAACAAAACATTCTAGAAATAATTTAACAATACGTATAGATCAATTATTAGCCACACCAATGAAATTTAGAAACAATCCAACATTAATTCAGCATAAAATTACAAACCATAGTCATTGAGATTAAATAACAATGTCCAGAAACAATCCAACAATGTAAACACCATCCATGTATTACTCCTCAAACATGGAAAACAGGAAGAAAGATGCAAACCAAACCAAACCTTAAGCAAATCATCACTGAGGAGAAGGTCGTCGTCTCAACCAATATTAGGTAAGAGACAAGGTTCCAACTTATTTGAAACTTATAGAGAGATAAATAAGAATAACCACCATATGAATTATATATATATATATATATAAATGGAAGATTGAGCGTGCCGCTTTGGAAATGTGGGACCCCAGTCCGCGTAGTGAGTAGTTCTGCAAGAAAAACAACAGTGGCAAATCTAATCCATCAGTACCAATTGATGGTACAATTAACCCTGCTCCTTACTTGAGGAATAGCACAATAGTTTCATCAATAATTATGAATTTAGATAATTGATACAAAAAAAACTACTAGAAAGGAACTTAGTTTTTGCTCAAAAAGTGTTTGTTTAAAAAAGTAACTTAATTACTCTTCTGCTTCAAATATGGATCCCTATGAAAGTTCAGTATGTGCAAGTAGATTCCGTGAGGCTATGAAATAAAGAAGGGGAACAGCTTATAGATTTGGAGAACATAAATTCAGAGTATTTTGAAAGGCGAAATGCATAACCTAAAAGTGATTATTGATACGATAGCAATATATGCAGAATTACGTGAGGATGAATAAGCGTACGTACTCCTTTTGTTATATAATGCAGGATCATTTTATGAGTAGATCCTGGGGATCGTCCTTCCAGTTCCCGCGAACCTCCTCCTAATTTCTTCGCAACAGTTCACATCGTACAAGTGCAGCTCTTTGAGGGACTGGAGGGACTCGATGCCAGCTGGGGAACCTTGTAGCCCTTGCAGGCCATCGAGTTCGAGTCTCTTCAGGCTCGTCATGGCTCCGCCCTCTATACGCAGTTGAGCGATTTTTGGCATGGTACGGAGAGTCAGGCACTCGAGCAACGCGAACCCTCCTGCAGGAAACTGCAAATCCTGCTCTCCCACGTACACATTCTGAAGAATTAGTTCTTTCAAGTTTGGCAGCTTAGAGAGGACTCGGATCAGATCTTGATTTTCCTCCAGCTGAGTCAGCTGACACCACGAAAGATTTATATACTGGAGAGTGCGGTTGTTCTGACCGTTGAACAAGGGTGAGTTGAATGTCCCATTTGACAGCCGTCCTTTTAGAACAAGGCGATGAAGAGTTGGAGATGCGATGTTCAAGTTGTCTAACTCGAGAATCTCATGTTCATCTCTGGCAAACAAGAACAAGTAGGAGAGTAAGTTCATCTGTGACAAGGACTCACAGAGCTTTGCACAGTGGGTGCGCTGCAGCTTGTAGATCCACAAGGTTCTTAGTTGGCTCAGTCGTGCTAATTTTCCCACCAACTCTCCGTTCGCTTCCACCGCCTCGAACGTTTGCAAGTCCTTCAGTTTCCACACATCCCCCGGTGCTTCGACGCCAAGACCATGTATGAACAGTTCCCAGCTCGTGTCGATTTCCTGGATGGCGTACAGGTGCCGCAACTTGTTGCATTTTACTATACAAGCTGGCAATTTCCTTATGCCGGTGCCGAAGAGATCCAGCGTCTGCAGGTAAGAGAGTTTCCCGATGGATTTCGGGAGCGATTTCACATTTGAACAACACCTGAGACCCAAGTAACGGAGATTAAACAAGTCTCCGATTGAATCAGGCAGGGTCTCAATCGGCAGTCCTGTGAGATCTAGCACCGCGAGGTATCTAGATTTGGATGAAACGGACGAGAGCAGCAAAGAAGGGGGCATTTTGGTATCAAATGCAATGAGAGATCGAAGGCGTGGCAGATCTATCCCTGATTTGTCGTCGGTGTCGCTGCAACTAAGCAGCGACAGACGACGGGCATCATGATATATCCTTACATTTTCACCTCCAGTGTACACTTGATGGAAACATTCCTTTCTCGACAAAGAGATGGCCAAATCGCGTACAAGGTCATGCATCCGAAACTTCTTTACCCTGCCGAAGTGGTTCTTTTTCACAAGTTGTAACATGCTCCGCCCGACTAACTCCTTCAAATAGCTCTCGGCGACTTCCTCCAATGTCTTGTTGGGTCCCCTTTCTTCTACCAACCCCTCCGCTATCCATAGTCTGGTAAGCTTCTTCCTTGATAGCAAATAGTCCTCTGGAAATATGCTGCAATACAAGAAGCAGTTCTTGAGGTATCTTGGCAGAGCCTTGTAGCTTATGTTTAGGACGCACTTCGTACGAGTTAGGCTGGGGTTGTTATCCCATTCCCAATCAAGCTGTTTAGATATTTGCGTCCACTCTGGCACTGTCTGCTCTTTTGAGGATAGGAAGAGTCCCATTGACGCGATCGCCAGCGGCAATCCCTCACACTCGGCTACAATTGCCCGAGCACACTCCTCAAGCTCCGAAGGGCATTCACGACTTTCTGTCTTCCAAAAAGCCTTCCTACAAAAGAGAAGAAACGCAGGATCAGCACCCAGGGGCTCGATTGTGAGCCTATATCGATCATCAGTTGCAAGTTGTGCTACATCATCGATTCTGCTTGTGATGATTATTCTGCTTCCTAATCCTCTGTTATTACCGCGAAGGGCATTCAGAAGGTGCAAAAATTCTGCGGGAGCCCATACATCATCCAGTACAATCAAAAACTTTTTATCGCTAAGAAGTTCCCTCATTCTCCTTGTTAGTGCTATGTCATCCATCTCGTCATGATTTTGGACATTTTTATTAATATCTCTTATCAGGTCTCTTATGATTTTATCAAATCTGTACGACTGTGAGACAGAAACCCATGAAACGAAGTCAAATTCAAGTTTTTTGGCTTGATATACGTTGTTGACTAATGCAGTTTTCCCTACCCCTCCAATACCCCGCACCGTGATTACGGAGAGATGGGGTTCGCTAGAATCTAACAAGTCAGACAGTGCACGTCGGATCTCTTCAGTCCCCACAAGTTCTTCTTCCTCATAGAACAACTGGCTTTCACTAGCGTCACTAGAAATGCTGCCAGGTCGATCATCACTTGTGCTCTGGATCCATCGGTCTTTCATTTGTGAGAGGTGCGCGAGGTTGGCCTCAATTTCTTTCAGCTGAGCAGCAATACCATGCAAAGCTACCAAAGTTTGGGGTCCCTTCCCTATCTTCTTCCAATAACCACCCAATCCACTCACTTGCTGAGATACTACAGAGACATACTCATCCATGATGTCCTCCACCGTATATGCTTGCTTTCTCACATGCCTTATCCACGCTTCATGGGCTGGATTCTTGAGTTTGCTCATATCTAGCTGGCTTAGGAAGCCCTGCATCATTTGAAGTTCGATCTCTATGCGACTTATTCTAGAAGGGAGTTCTGCCAGTAACGCGAGTTCTTCTGATAGCAAGGACGACAGTTCCTTCACCATTTGTCCTCCCAAAGCTACACCAATCTTTTGCACTGCTGCTATAATTGCAACCTCCGCCATGTCTGGTTCTAATACTGACCACACACACTTGTACTTCTGTCTTCGTGAATTTATTTATTTTTTTAAATAGTCTAAACCCTTGGTCCAGCGGCAACTGTTGAACATAAATGGACGTGGTGTAAGATGATTGAGCATATAGACAGCTAGTTGAGGGAGTTGAAAACGATCCAGTGCTAAATTAATATGTATGGATAAGAACAAAACATAGAGAAACCTACATTTGGTCAACCTACGTACTGATGCACACAGTTGTGCAAGTGAAAGCAACTCCATTCCTTTCTTTTTAGAAAGAAAATAAAAAAAAAAGCTCAATTCTCAAGAGTATCTATCGATTTCGAATTTGATCTCGTCCAGGCCTCTAATAAGGGAACATATCAGGCTATCAAGATAACTAAATTTGATCCTATCCACTATCATAATCGCACTTCATCATTATTATTTTTATTAACCTTCATGAGGCACAAGTTTCTCTCTGGAAAATGCAAATGTTAATTAATTTCGAGCCCTCCGTGTCAAAGTGGATTATAGTCAAAGATCAGAGTCCAAGAAATATAGGAATATTACTACTCTTTCTTAACAACATATGGTTAATAATAAACAGAGCCCCATCTCCAGTTAAACTTAAGTTTTTAAGCAAACAGACTTACAAAGGGAAGGGGCTCTATTTATAAATTATATAATAGATGAAACTTTATTTATAATATAGTCAAAATATAGAGTAATGTTTGTTATTTTTACTTTTAAATTTAACAAAAGAAGATAAAAGATCTCTAGTCTACAAGAGATTAGAAAGTAAGATACATACACATTTTAAATGAATAATTAAGTTTAAAATCATATATGTCCCATAATATATATACATATATATCCGCAATATATTTGTGATCTCCTCCACTAATTTGAATGATAATAACAAAATCTATAAACAGCGAGAGCCCAGAGATCGAGAATGTCATCAGCTCCAAGTATCAGAAGTGCCCTTTTTCTTTCCAGGTAATACCAATTTGGGATGAACTAAGAATCTATTCTGGTATAAAGAAATGTTTATTCTAATTTACTATTAGATGTCCGGTTATAAAAAGAAGGATAAGTGAAACTAAAAATCTAAGATAAGATAATATTTGATAGTTGGAATAAAGGATAATGAAACTGATATTATTATATTTTTTATAGTTTAATGTAAATAGGTATTTATTATTTATTACTCTCTTTTAGAGAAAGAAAGAAAATAATTTTAAAATTAAATATAAATTGTAATTTTATTTTATTTTTATAATTTTTGGCCAAAAAATAATTTAACTTAATTCATCATAATTTACACAATATAATATCATTACAAAAGGATAACTCATATCAAAACATTCCTTTTACTAAAAATATATTCTAACATATTAGTAAGTATATTACAGTCATATTACATTTGGTACTATGAAGAGCAAATTATTTATTTATATTTTGAAATAAGTGGATATCCAACTAAAATCTGTGATAAAGAAATCCGGATAAGTTTCATTTATTTTATTTTCATATTATGTTTGGCATTATTTTTCTAGAATATAAGAGGTTTTATTTTGGATAACAGACCTTAAGATTTTATTATATTATTATATTCTTGTTATCCAACTCTCTCTTTTTTTTCTTTTTTTTTTTCTAATTTCTCATCCCAGCTCTCTTGATTTAAACAATTTTAACAGTAAGGCAACAAAGTAAGACATTCGCATCAATAATGTTTTGGTGTTTTAACATGAGTTATTGCTCCCGGAGCCCTAACATGGTTTATTATATATCTAGCAAATTTCTTTAGAACATTGAGAATCTAATGGTCATTAGAATGTCCCAATTTAATCATTGCAATTGGTTTATTATATCTGGCATTAGAATGTTATTTTAAACAAATAAGATTATAAAATACACCCAACATTTTGTCTATGTTATAAATAAAGCCCAATCTTTTTATTATCTATAAACATAGCCTCCTATTTGCTAGAAAAAAATATATTAAGCAATATCTTAACTTAAGTTGAAATAATTAAGCACATAATGGGGAAAAAAATAGAATACTTCATCAATTTCAAATAATATTTTTATATTTTTTAAATTACTATTAATCCCATCCCTCTATATAGCTTTTATGATTAAACATCAATAGTTTTGGATCCAATAATTTTGTGTGACTCAGTGTCTTGAATGCGATTTTAGTAAAACATTGGTTAGATTAATTTATATCTATCTATCAAATAGTAAAGTGTGATTTTAATACGATCACAGATCGGGTCTGTAAAATGTATCGAATTCAACCGTTGGATCTTGGTCTATAATGGATGAGTGGAAAGTAAATATGGAGGATTAGGAATGAACGATAGAGATGGAATAATTATGAACGGTAGATGGAAGCTTATGGAAGGGAATAAGGAAGATTTGAAAGGATAGTTAATAAATAAAAAATAATTTAAATTAGATTAAGATTGAGATTGAATTCGAATCTCAATACAACCAGGCTAATTTCTCGATGATTCGACCGGATTTAGTATTTTTATCCTATTTATAAATAATAAAAAAAAACTGAGCTTTATCTATAATATAGTCAAAATACATATATAGTATTCTTTCTAATTTTCTCTTTTATACGTGAATACCACGACTCCCTATCTCACTTAAATTTTATATCTAGCATTAGAAAAACCAACTCTAGTGATTTTAACGCCTAGACTCAAAAAATAAAGAGGTTAGCATAGGATAAAATCTATTATGACATAATTAAGAAAGCATCTCTATATTTTTGGTGTTTGTTGTGGAAAATTAGAAGAGTATATTTCTAGGTCTATCCTCAATCTCAAAACTCTTTCTAAATTCTTTTAGGTTCTCTCTAAATTGAATAGAATTAGTGTTTTGCTATGGGACAACATGGCGAAAAGATGGAGAATAGGTGGAAACAAGAAAATAATCTCCCTTCCATGACACATATAGTGCAAATGAGCCGAGCCTAAGCAAGTCGGCTCTAGCTTAGGCTTGTCTCAAAATTAATATTGAGCCCTCCAAAGGTGTTCGGGCTAAGCTTAGTTTAACTTGAGCTGAGCTAGCCCGAACTTGATTAGAGGAGGTGGCTGGGATGACAGCTTGACTTATCGATGGAGGAGGAGGAGGAGGTCGACAAAGAGAAGACGGTGATGGCTTGTCAATGTAGGACAAGGAGGCGAGATGAGGAGGTGAAGGAGGATAAGGAGGTGGAGGAGGAAGATGAGGAGGCCAACGCCGAGGCCAAGGATGATGGAAGAGGAGGCCGACGCCGATGAAAGAGGAGACTGACACCGGGGCCAACGTCGATGGATGAAGGCTGCCGGGAGAGGCTGGAGGAGCCTGTCGATGGTGGAGGGAGACGAGGAGGAAGATGAAGAGGAAGAGGAGGTTGAATTTGTTGGAGAGATTCTTATTAGATTTAGGGTTATGGTTAGGTAGAGGTAGGATAATAGTAGCCATTGGATCAAAGATCTAATAGCTATAAATATATATGTAATATTAATAAATATTATATTTAAGTTGAGTCTGAGTGAGCTTGCTCCAGCTCAGGCTTGACTCAAAATTCAAATCGAGCCTTAAAATAAGAGTCAGACCGCTCATTTACTTGACACACTGCTACAAAAGTTTAGCTAAACATAACATATGCAAATTAGCGGGTGTAAATATCTCTACAGCATCTTGTTATATATATATAGCAAAGAAATTAAAGGTAATAAATAGCTCCTCTAAAGTATTAATGAACTTCCAAGAATATCAGCTAACAGTAATCACGCGAAGGTGATAGATTAAGAATGGTTTAGCATATATATATAAGCATAGCAATATAGCATTTATACTTCCAAGAAAACTTAAAACAGAGGTAGGCAAATGAAGACGTACCGCTCTCGCTAGGTATACATATAGATATTCAAGAACAATATGGACGAAAGAAGGCACTGCCGTCTTGCCTCTTACATGCTTACGATGCAACATCTGCCACAACAATGGTGGATTAGCTTGGCCTGCCATTTATAGAAGTATCAGACCGAGGGAGTTTATTTTTCTTTTCTTTTTTCTAATGAAAAGCTTGTAGGCAAAATGTCAACGAGCAGTTTACAGGCCTAACTAAAAGTTAGTATACGGCAACTTGTCTTCTTTTTTTTTAAATTTTTTTATATAAATCACATCTTATATTTTATTTATTATATGATTCACACTCCATCTCATCTTTAATGATTTCGTAAACGTGAACGGTACCAACAAAGAATTATTTCGTTATAATATATTAAATATTTTAGAAAATACACAAATTACTCCTATCTCCTTCGTCCTCTCAT
Organism: Typha angustifolia; assembly: GCF_048772165.1. Classification (NCBI taxonomy): domain Eukaryota; kingdom Viridiplantae; phylum Streptophyta; class Magnoliopsida; order Poales; family Typhaceae; genus Typha; species Typha angustifolia. Next base: position 22,637,792 of record NC_133253.1, read on the forward strand.
TCTCTCCCATCTTCCTCGTAGAATAGGTAGAAGAAGAAAGGAAAGAAGAAGAGGAAGAGTATGAGGGGGAGACTGGAGGAGGTGGTGGCGGTGGCAGTGGCGATGACAAAGGAGTTGGTTGAGGGAAAATAAAGAAAGATGATAGATGAGTAGAGAGGTGAAACTATTTTAACCTCCGTTCACTTGTGGAATAGGAATATGATTCTTCTAGAATAAGCCTCATTATTTTGGTATAGTAACTAAACAATATCTTACCTTATTCTAATATATTATTTTAACATTCTCTCTCATCTTATTCCACATAACTTTTAAAAACTAATTTATTAATACCCCAAAATTACTATTTTACCCTTTTGAGCTGACAACACTAAGTTGGTTAGGTTTTTAATTATTGGCAATTATGTACAAAATATTCTAAATGTATTTTTTCATGTATATGAGTTTTATACAAGTCTAGAATATCTCTGGTTTGAAAAATTGCAAAATTATTAGAAAAAAACTGTTGAGTTCACACCGCGTTCACAAACGCCTTCGAACGCGGTGAATTCACAAACGCCTTCGAATGCGGTGCGTTCACAAACGCGTTCGAACGCGGGTACTTGCGTTCACACAGACCAAGAGCTGCGTTCACAAACGCGTTCGAACGCGGGTACTTGCGTTCACACAGACCGAGAGCTGCGTTCACAAATATGTTCGAACGCGGGTACTTGCGTTCACACAAACCGAGAGCTGCGTTCACAAACGCGTTCGAACGTGGGTACTACGCTCACACAGACCGAGAGCTGCGTTCACAAACGCGTTCGAATGCAACCTGAAGAATTCAAGTTGTCGCGTTCGAACGCACTCGGGCTCGTTCGAACGCACCTGAGATCAAGTCATGCCGTTCGAACGCACCCGAGCCGCGTTCGAACGCACCAACGAAGTTTAAAAATATTAGACTTTCGTGAGTACAGATAAGACTTGGATTTAACTCTATTTTGGAGATCATATATAAGGATTGTGATTCCCTATCTCTAGAGTGGTTGAAGAAGCATTATTGAATGTGACTTCTTGAGGCTACATCGGTTCTTCAACTAACAATATTCCACTCATCTAAAAAGGTTAATCTTTCATCTTAAGTGTTATCTAGACGAAAGATCAATATCGAGGGTTACTAAGGTTGGACTTCAATCACGAGAAGCAGTGAATCGTGGGTTCTAGCGAGCAAGATTGTGAGGAACAAAGTCGTTTGGATCGACAGGTTGTTTTGTGAGTCAGTCTTGTAGCTGCTACTATTCAAGTGATTGGTTTTGATCCGAGTTTGGATCCGTGGTTTTTTTCCGTTTAGGTTTTTCCACGTTAAAATCTTGGTGTTCATTTCTGCTTTCGTTCTTAATATTTCTACGAACTTTTAGTTAAGCGAACGAGTGATATCATTGCCTAGTATTTAGATACATACTTGTGTCTAGGGGTTTTTCAAAGTTAACATCTAATCAACTACAGTTTGATCTCTCTATCTCTCTCTCTCCTCTTTCTCTTCTTTAGAAAGTTAGCCATGGCTTCCATCACCATGGCTAGGGCTAAGGTCCCTCAACCTCCACAGACCTCTCCTCCGACGAAGCATCGTGACCACACTTCGTACGCCTCTCCTTTGACGAAGCACGCTACCACATTTCGTATGTCTCTCCTCCGACGAAGCACGCGACCATGCTTCTCACACCACTCCTCTGACGAAGCACTGCGACTACGCTTCGCACACACTCTCCTTGTAGGAGCACATCTCTTCGATTAACCAGCATTAAACAAATACACATAGGAGGGTAAAAACGAAGTAGACTGCGAAGTTATAACCAAGAGGAGTGCAAGATTGTAACCCTACATACTAGCGCATTGCGGATTTATAGTCCCTCATTGCTGCATAGTGCGGGATTATAACCCTGCATACTAGGGCAGTGCGGATTTATAGTCCCTCATTACTACATAGTGTGGGATTCTTACCCCACATGCTCGAGTTAGGGTTACAACCCCACATACCAGCATACTGCAAGGTTATGACCCCGCAGCGTGAGAACAAGTCTGCATCTTTCCGCATGAAATTTTTTGACACAAAACACTATTTACACAAATTATAATGTACAAATTACTTGCCTTCTTCCACTTGCTTTGTCTGCCCCTCTCTCATGCCACATGGGAACTTCGAGCGATATCTGACTCACTATGCGCCTGACTTTGGGGACTAGCCTTTTTGACCTGACCTGAGTCAATGTGGTGTTTTGTCTTGCATTTCTCTATCGATGCGCACACCTAATTCAGTTGAGAAGACTTCAAAGTAGTGCCTTTCAATGTTTTTTGTTGTAGATGCAAAGAGAAGTTATGCAAACTACAACTTAGAGCCACCGTCCTCCTCGACCGCATCTCCCTACAGTGGGGCAACATCTCCGCGCTCACCCACGATTGCTCCGATGCCCTTGCCAAGTAGCATTAATGAACATTCAAGTGCGGGGTTATAACATCGTATATTGCGGGGAAAAATCCTACACACCACACAGTGAGGGGTTATAACCCCATACTATAACCCTGCACAATGTAGAAAAGTCCGCAATAGAAAGGCCCCATACTATTTACTATTTAACATATAATCAAAGAGATTTTCGTCATTAGGCTTAAAATATTACCAATTCCCAATACTATTTTGTTATTTTAATATCCATTTTATATCACATCAACTGTAATTATTACATCTTATACTAGTATTGAACTAAATATTACAATAGCTTATATTAGCATTTTTCTTTTGATTTTAAAAATTAGAATACTTATGCTTATTCCACCCTTATTCTATAAGTGAACGAGGGGTTAGTAATTCAGTTAATATCAGTTAGGTAAAATAATATTTAAGTGTTAAATAAAAATTATAATAAAAAATGAGTTATCGACAACAATGAGATATAAATCACAAAACAGATAAAGGAAGACGATGGAGGGGTACAAAGATGAAAGTATTTTAGTAATTCAGTTAATATCAGTTAGTTAAAATAATATTTAAGTGTTAAATAAAAATTATAATAAAAAATAAGTTATAGGCAATGAGGTGTAAATTACAAAACAGATAAAATTTACGGTTTAATTTGTAAAATTTCCTTATCAATTAATTTGACTTAGAAAGGGCCGGATTGGTAGGTGGAAACAACTTATTAGAACAAATTATTTTTCCGAGCATGAAGCGCCGTATATTTTTATTTTCTTAAAGTCAAAACAATTAGAAATGACCACTACGCCTACTTTAATTTAAAAAAAATTAAAATATCTAGATAAGGCGTAATATATAAGTAATACGATCCAAAATAATAGCACATTTGAGTTTTTCTATATTATCTCGATGCTGATCCTTTGTCCTACATTTCTAATAATTTGGAACATAAAATAGATCGTGATCACCACTTATATCAATCCACATTTATATAAACCTTTACACTCATCACGCAACCAAATAGGATACTCATAGTTTGGCAAATCTAAGAACTATTCTGTTACCGGATTGTTTGTTGAATCCTCCGTCATGCTTATCATTCTATTTCATTCTCAATAACTTTAGAATGGCAAAGAATTGACATATAGCAATAGAATATCATTTAATGTTACCATTTCCTTTTATTGTAATGTTTTATTTATATAATTAAGTATAAATTTTGTGTCAAATTATTGTCGCCCTATTTCTTTTCTCTATTTATATATCAAGATTCTTGTTTAATGAATTAATAAAATCTTACTTACAGACACGCTGGTTTGGTAAATTTTTAAAAACAACTCTGTAAGTTGTTAGCAATTTTGTGATTGAACTCATCGTCTTTACTTGGAATTTTTATATCACATGTTGGATTAACTTACTTAAACTAACCACATCCATATATGAAAGTGTTGAGCTGGTGTGACTTAATTTAACAAGCAGACTTATTCCGTTGCTTCTTTCATTTAGTAATATCTTTAAATTAACGAGAAAATGATTGAAATGGCCTTCTCCAAGTGAATGGAGATGAGGAATAGAAAATGATATCCGTACAATTCATTTTCTTCAAGCCAAAGAGTTTATATTCTCAACGATAGACCAAGGACGCGAACTTAATTACCCCAATAATTCGTTGCAATATTTCTTCAAAGTCTTTGTTGCCATCTAACAATGTGGAGATTAAAAAAAAAAAAAAGAAAAAAAATCTAATAATGTAGAGATTGTTATATTGACTTCCATTCTACTGTAGACTCTTTAAGTCTATGAAAAAAATTCATCTCCTAAATCCGCTGACCATCCAAATTAGCTATAAATAGAACCCAAACTTCCAATGCTGCTCATATCTCAATCGTCCACCACTCTCTGGAGTCAATCAAATCCTTTAGTTATATATCATGGCATCCCAAAAGCTCTTCAGGGAGTACATCGGAGCTGGACGCGAGCATGTCCGGCTCTCCGATGTTCCCATAGTTGAAAACGTTGATTTCCACTTCATCCTCGCATTTGCCATAGATTACACTAAAACCCCTCCCCATAAGCCAACCGATGGCATTTTCGACGCCTTCTTTTTCAACGAGTACATCACCGCAAAAGACGTTGCCGACTTAAAAGATCGCCACCCGAAAGTTAAGGTTGCCCTAAGCCTCGGCGGCGCTGAAATCCCCCATGGCGGCACCCAAACCGCTGTCTCCTTCGCTCCATCTTCAGTAGATACTTGGGTCAACAACGCCGTCTCGTCGCTAACCAGCATGATCAAAAATTACCATATCGACGGCATCGACATCAACTACGAGTCTTTTCAAACCAGCACCGACATGTTCGCCGAATGCATCGGGCGGCTGATCACTACTTTGAAGACGAATGGAGTGATCTCATTTGCTTCCATTGCTCCATATAAATGGACAAATAACTTTTACCAAGCTCTATGGCCTAGGTATGAAGATTTTATAGACTATGTCAACTACCAGTTCTATGCGGTTGATGCGAACGCAAACGAGCAAACATACCTGGACGACTACAACGCTGAAAGGCGCACGTATGGAACGAAGCTTTTGGCTGGCCTTGCTTCTGGAACTGCAAATGCAATTTCGCCGGATGTTGCAATTCGAGCTTGTAGGACGCTGCGTAATGAAGGGAAGCTTCTTGGAATCTTTATATGGTCTGCCAATAACTCCAGGGCAGGACGGTTCACATTTGAGCACCAAGCCCAGAATATATTGGCTTAAACCTCGATCATAATCAATACTGATGGGGCTTGGGGATTCTGAATCTATATATATATATGATGTATGACTGTAGTTTATTGGCAAAAGAATCAGTGTGACGTGTGCTGCCAATAAACTACTAAATAAGATCCGAATAAATATGAATGAAATACATCGTCAGCTTCTACGTGTGTCTTTTCCAGTTTAGTTCGTTTCTATCCAGGCAAATGAAATTTGCATGAAAGAAGAAGAGATTTCATTTGCTTTACATATGTCAAATAAAATTTAAAGAGTCGTGCCAAAATGGTTCATAATAAAAGTCCAGCTAGAAGAGCAGAGGTGGTGGCTTGCAACAACTCAAGTTGCTAATATCTTCTTACGTGGAGATCGAAACTGCAAGCTTTCCATCTATAAAAGTACTACTTAAGTGAGCAATTGACATACACCACTAGTCATCTGTTGGAAACTAACCTTAGGTTTGCTATATATTTTGCGATTTTCGTCCATTATTTCCTTGATGGTAAGTTCATATGCTTAAAACCAACTTACTTAGTACCTCAGAAAACCTAAAGTAGTAGCTCATTAATGGAGTTATATATATGTATCCTTCTCTGCACTATCAAGTATCAACAAGCAGAGAAGAAGACAGATAGGAGAAGCAGCTAAGCTAGCTAGTAAAAGTTGAGACATCACCAATGAAGGAATTCTATGTGTTCATCAAGATATATCTTCCAAGAAACTCAACATCATGCCAAACATTCATCATGACGAGGGGTTGCCACACCAAATCTGCGTGCAGTAATGCAATCACAGTTATGCCGAATCCTTCTGGTGTTGCTAATATTCCTTCTTCAAATGATCTTCGCCGACGAGATGGTAGCTCTACTGCTGGGTGTAATGTGTGAGAGATCTGCTCATGAACTTTTGGTTTGGTGAATAAATTTTCTCTACTAACAATGGAAGTTATTAGTAATATTTATTCTTGTTTTATGCTTGGTAAGATATATACGAGATTTTTGGGTCTTTTTGCAAATCGCCGCCTGCTTTATGAAATATTTACCAATGAATTCCTCTTTACTCAATTATTTTGCAAAAGCCTACCACCCTTAGTTTAGAAGTAAAATGCTCAACTTTCTTTCCCACTCTTCAACAATTACATATGAAAAAGACCCCATCATCTGATGTAACCAAAACCGAATAGGATTCGATCAGGCAAAAGAAAAGACTTTTACGTGTAGAGTTGTAAGTGGACTATTGGTGACGAAACTGTGGTCCCTATTCTGCTCCCAATCACATCCTCCTGTGGATCCAGTGGGACAAGACAACCATAAAAAGAATTCGACCCGCATTATACGTATTCCTACGATAATATCCTGCTAATTTCCATATTTAATCTATCACTCTCCTTAATATTAATCTTAATCTTAATCTTAATCTTAATCACATATGCCGTACTTATATACTAAGGTTAATCGCTCATCACAGTGGAAACAAATGGGCAAAAATGGTCGTAAAGTTAGAGCGCACTCACGAGCTCACGTTGGCCACTACATAAACAATACATAGGATCCTCTGCTCCTCAGGTCGTAGGAGTTTCCACATTCTAGAGATCTATCTATAAAGAGATTCTTTAATTAACGTATTCGTCCGGCTAAGAATCTCTTGATTTTTTTTGTTAAAAATGCTAAGAATCTTTTGATTGCTGCCGGCCACTCCGGCCACTCGATCCCACTATTAGATAAGATATAAGGAACTGGTCAACACCCTATCCACAGTGATACGCTATTTGATCTCCATCTTGACGAGTTGTCCTTTGGCCTTCTTCTCCCTCTAATTTCCAAACTTTTCTCACATAAATATATATATATATATATATGTATGTATACTAACATCCTTCCCCTTGACATGGCAGAGATCCAAGGCAAGCACTAATACTTCCATGGCTAGGCTACTACTCTATTCTCTGTCTAACTCTGAAGATTGCAGTGGAGTTTTCTACTTGATTTGGGCGATGTTAGCTTGGATTTGTTTACTATCAATGGCTATATTTGGTTGCGGCCAGGATCGGGATAGAGCTGGGGATGGAGGCAGTAACGTAGTGTACTATAGCAGTGATGGCCGAACTACTACTACTAGTAATGCGAAGGGAGGTGGTGGAGAAAATGGTGGAGGTGGCGGTTGTGGAGTTGGTTGTGGTGGCTGTGGAGGTGGTTGTGGTTGAGAGTATTGCTTTATAGGTGTGTTTACTTTACAACTTATTAGTCTAAGTAAGTTCGCTTGAGCAAAGATGTATCTGTGAAGAATGGAACTTTTGGGCTGATTTCCAATGGAGTCTGTTTAGTTTCTGGCTTACTTTTGCCTTTGTTTGGTCTCAGACATTCTTCTATTTTGAGCTACAATCTACACGAAGATTAGATATTAAATGGTCAAATGGATTTTTCTTTTTCTTTTTTTTGGCTTTGTAAGTATCCGCTGCCTTTTAATTTGATAATGCTACCCAACAAATTAAGAGTCAAACATCAAAACGAGATCAATTGCATCGCTTCTTTGTTCTTCCACTACGAATTGCTTTAAAACGTGAAGTGATTCAAAGTGCGACGGCCAGCTAAAAAAGTAGCCAGATCTTTATTCTTTCTACTTTTTGACCTGATCCAATGCACATATCCTCAAATGCCAGATTGAGCACGGCAGTGGACCAGTGATGGATATATCCTTGTCTTAGAAACGTACAAAATTGATCACATCTCAACGTGATTTGCCTGATCAGAGAAACACTTGTCCTTCTAATAGAGGCATAAGGTGAGATATCTCCGGCCACATAACTGGCAACAAAAGTTCCCAGAAGTTTGCAGTATTTGTGTTTTGATGCGATATACTAATTTTATCGATCTATACTAATTTCTGTGTATATAATAATAATAATAATAATAATATCACAATGATTTACGAACAAAGTAAACAAGCGAGAAGTTAGATTTTTCTTTTAATTGACTCGGTGCTGCAGTAAAGCCTAAGCAACGAAATAGTGTTGTATTATTATGTTAGTGGTGGTGCAGCCTCAAGCTACTCAGGCCAAGGAGTATACGGCGGTCAGACCGCCGTGGGTGTTGTGGCTGATTTGGCGGTCGATGCCATTCCGATAACTGTAATAAAGTAAGATAGTAACGATGACAATAATGGTGATGTTGATGCTAAAGTTACTGTATAATTGGTGGTGATGATACTATCATTACCATTACGGTGGTGGCGGTGGTGACGGTGGTGGCTTTCGTGTTATGATTTAAATGCAAGGTCTAATTTCATTAAGGAATAAAAAATAATTTGTGGAAGAATCAATAAAAAGCCAGAGTGCGATTTCTATAATGCAGTTTACTCTTTGTTCTTTTTATCATCTATAATGTTTGGAATTTTTCTGAAAGCTTAACTAGGCCTGAAGGATAATTCATTCTGTTGCTCCTACTCTTAATTGCCTTAAGATAACAACAAAAACCGATATTATAATACTTAGGACCCCTAAAAATTGAAGATCCCTCAATGGGCAGCATTGACTGGATGGCACGTTGGCATGAAAAAGATTCCTAAAATAAAAAGAAGAAAAGACTCTCAATTCAAGTGCAACATCATCTCTCGTCCCGGTAAAATTGCCTTCTGAATGAGTTTCCTTAAGTACCTATTTGGATTGTTGGATAATAAAACTAAAACGAGTTTTATGGTTTTCCCAACATGATTGGCCTTTTATACTAACCAATTGGATAAAAAAAATAATTAAGTTTATTTTAATCGGATTAAAATAAGTTATGTATAGCTTCGTGCATGAATTATATCCAAGTTATATATAAAATGAATTAGTTGGCGTTGACCTTTAACTTCTATCATGCAACTAAAGAATTATTAAAAAAAAACCTAACGAAGTATTGCTTGTATACCCGAAGGCTTCTGCCATTCACGAGTAAAATATATATAGATCTCCTTGCGATCAATTCAAACCGTAGGAAAATGGCTCGAATATTGTTGATAGAGTTCGTTAGCAATCACAATGAAATCAGTACCATATGGGAGTTCTCAAATGTTCTTTCGATGCTTACCATCGTTGCCGCGACTCTGTCCATCATGGCTATAGCCATCTTCAACTGCGGCCACAAGCGCCACGACCCTAATCGGAAGAACAACGTCGTCTACGGCGGCGGCGGCATTCCGAGCAATCCCAATCCCCATGGGCATGTTAAGAAGAACAACGAACATGCAGGTGATGGCGCCGGTCTGGCCGCCGGTGTTTTGCTTGAGGAGGCACTTAGTGATGGTGGTGAAGGTGAAGGTGATGGTGAAAGTAGTAATAGCAGTAATAATGCTGGTTGTTGGGACGATGAAGGCAACGAAGATGATGGTAGCTCGAACAGTGGAGGCGACGACGATGGTGGCGGCGGCGGCGGTTGCGGTGGAGATGATGGAGGAGATGGTGGCGGCAGTGGCGACTAAGGAGGATCCGAAATTTCTGTTTATGTTAATAAGTTTTACGAGGACTTGAAATTTTTTGTTTGTTCTGGTTCATCTATTGAGTTTATGGATATCTTTGGAAGCATTCAACTATATATATATATATATAAGCGTTGACTTGATACGTCTATACATACACATAACTATATGATCTTAGCATTGGAAGATGGCGAGGTTTTATATATATATATATTGGAAGAAAAAAAAGTGCGTACCAAGAGACGGATCAAGGAGATGGAGAAAGTCAGGCAATGACCACGCTTCTTTCTACTACAACTCACATTGACCATTTTCTTCGATGTCAAACGATCAAAACTGTGGTGTCATTCTTTGTTTTGTCTTATTATTTTTTAAATGTCTTGCTTTCATCTATAAAACAAAAAATGAAATGTGTTGTTTATAATCAACTAATATTGATATGCTTGCCATTATGTGTAACTCACAGCCTAAGCTCCCGTTTTTCTAGCATCGACCCCAGTGCTCTGCGAGGGTTAGGTCGCTATTTTCTCAACCTCCAGTGAGGGGCTTTTCTGCCGGCCTTCCCTCCTCTCTGCTCTAATCGGGTGTTAGGGGAGGAGAAAGGCTCTTTTCCTCTAAAGATTTCTTTCTCCCCTTTGTTTCTCTTCCTTTCTTTTCTTCCCTCCTCGTCGACCTCAGGTATGTTGGCCTCTTGAGCGACTAGGTGAGCGGGTAGTGATACCGAGCTGCCTAGGCCAAGCCCGCCACCTCCTTTTTCTCCAATGCTATCTCTCCTTCATCTCCAACTTCGTCAGCATCTTTGCCTCCCTCTTCGTCAAAATCTCATTTCCTCTAAGTGGCACAACCTCCAAGCCAACCGTTCCCTACCTCCGGTCATTGTTTCTGATAGCTTTTTGACTTTTCCATCCATTGTTTTCACCAACCTCTTGCTACTTTGTCACTTCCCTCCGTCTTGTGTCTCAGTGGTCATTGACTTCTCAGATTTACGAGAGCTTCAGGCAACAACTATAGTCAACCTCCCTCAATCATTGTCGCCCTCCCCCTCCCCACCAAGCCTCCTTTGTTATAGTTGCTAACATGTGGTGGATTTGTCATGGTCGTCGGTGGGTGGTTGCCTCGCCATCTTGTTACGGGCTTGCTATCATGACTAGTTGTTGTTGAGTGGGTGTAGACTTATGGTTTCTCTCGATGGCTTGGCTAAAACTATTGTGATGATTTGTTCGGTTGGTATCGTTGGGTTGGTTGGTCTATGCGTGTTGGATCTATTTGGTGGTGAAGAGTTAATAGGACATTGACCTTCAATGAGATGCGCTCTAAATCTAATTTTTTGTAACTATTTTTTCTTTGCAAGCTGCCTTAGGCGATGAGGAAAGCTTATTCTATGCTCAATGCCCTATCTCCTTCATGTTATTTTATTTGCATGCATACTTATTTCTTTACAAGCTAATATTCTGATTTAAATGTTAATCTGTCTGTTTTCAGTCAAGTGCGGGGTTAATTACATAATTTTTTCTTATTTTTCATACTTCATTTGTGTATCCTGTTGTAACCGTTATTTAAAATTTAATAAATTATCTCTCTACAAATTTTTTTTTTTAAAAAAAAAACCTCAAGGCCTAAGTATTTTTTATCATCTCAGAGACCTATCGTCCTCGTCACGTTCTACGTTGTCTAATTATTTGGGACTCCGAACTCCTAATAACATATTAGAAGTTATAATTTGTAAGTTTATAATACGAGTTGGAACAAAATTGCATGCACCGGCCCAAATTGAGTTTTCATATGTAGATATAATGTAAATAATAACTTTAATATAATTTCTTTAAGTTTTTATATTCGAAAATTGGATCCTAAAAACAATGGGACCCATTAGAGCTTCCTTAATTGGGCTTTGGAACCCGGTTTGCTTCAATTGGGCTCGCGGCCCAGGTGTAGCTTCAAATTTGGAGTTTGAGAGAAATTTTTAGAGCCCAGCTCCAATTACTAATAAATAATTAAAAATAGGGCTCTGATGCATCGAGTGCGCTGGGCTCTAACGTATGATTTGCTCCATATTTAGAGCCTTTGGGCTCCAAATATAGAGGTAGACATTGGAGATGCTCCTGCTATTTCGACTTTTCTATCTTCTTTTTGACTGCAACCTATTCTGGGTCTTTGCAGCAAGTTGCCCAATTTAATGTGAAACAAGGCTTGGTCAAATATTCTACGCGCATAAGCGTTTGAATAATTAATTTCCGTTTAGATCCTTTCCAAGTGCCAGGAAATTCTTAAGAGAAGACTTATCAAGGCGTAGACTTGACCCCGTTTATATATCCATATAACTTACATGATCTAAGAAACCGGATGATGGCCAGGCTGATAGCGATGTTGCTTGACAATGGCAATGGAGGAAACTCCACCTCTCAGCCCTCAGAAATCCTGTTTTTGATCTGCATGGTTGCGGCAACGATCTCAATTATGGCTGTAGTAATCTTTAACTGTGGCAGTAGCAGGAGGCCTAAGCCAAGAAACAACGTTGCGTATTATGGTAGTGCTCCTACCTACGGAGCCACTAGAGGCGGCGGCATGGGTGTTGGTCTCGGCCTCGCCGGAGGTCTTGCAGTCGGTGCGGCGATCAGCGCTGCAGATAGTGGAGGCGGTGGCTGCGGAGGTGGAGGTGGATGTGGCGGGGGCGGCGGTTGTGGTGGTGGCGGCTGTTAAATTAAGATTATATATTCAAATTAATGTGCTTGTTATATACTCCAATAAAAATTGATGCTTGGCATTGTGTATAACCTCTAGCCAGGAGGAGATAAAGCACGGTCATATAATACATACTGTGATTTACTCGTTTCGGAGTATCTAAGTTTTTAAGTTCTTCACAGTTCACACTATAATAATAGTGGCTATCATTATGTGACTTTGGTACCAATCAGTTAGAAATCATGTAGTAATTAAAAGTCAATATTTTGATATTCTACCACTTCTAGGGGTACATGAAAAATAAAAGTTGCTATCTCAAAAATCTCATAGCAACCCTATGATTCTGATAAAAATGAAGTTAGAGAAGTTTTTAACTATTTTATGTCTCCCGATTTTTTTTAATTATATGTCTAATTTATTTCAAAATTTAAATATAAGATTAGGTGAGTTATAATATAGAAGAAAATTTTATTATTTTTCTTTTAATACAGATTGCTGACGACTTAGCTAATCATTCAAATTTCATCAATTTAATTATAAATAGATATGAACACACTTATTCTTGTTTGCACCCATTTTTTTTTTTAATTAAGGGTATATATGCCTTGGAGAATAATTTCAAAGCATCAATATAAAATCATGGGTTCTAAAGGTATAAGAATACAAGAAAATAAGAAACTTTAAGAGGTACGCATAAAACAAATCACAAAAGAACCTTCAATAGAATAGAATTCCAAATTGTGCCAACGGGCTATCTGTAATCAGTGTGCTTCTTCTATAGATATTAAATATGTAGAATATCGCAGTCATCGTATAGAAAATATCTTTACCTTCCCGACGACTTGATCGATAACTTGGGAAATTGGATCTCACATCAGCTCCAACAAATATCTTCCTCTTCACGACATGACTTCATTAACTGCAATTACTTCTTATAGACCTCTTCATACAAATACTAATTACAAGTCCTTTTCTTTTTCTTTTTTCTTTTTTTTTTTTTTTTTAGTCAAATACTAGCTAGCGGATTATATTACAATTGCGTTAAAGTTGTTGGAAATTCTTAAGAACACCACCGTTTACCCGATGGTTGGCTTGACCCTTGTATGTATATATACACACACACATCCATGATCTAAGGATTGGAATGATGGCGAGGTTAATTGCTGGGTTGGTTAGCAATGGATTCCGAGGCGACTCCACGTCTCAGCTCTCGGGAATCCTCCTCTTGATCGGCATGGTTGCGGCGGCGATCTCAGTTGTGGCCGTCGTTATCTTCAATTGCGGCAGCACCAACAAGTCTAGGAACATAAGAAGGCCAAGAAATGACGTTGCATATTATGGTACTGCTCCTACCTACGGAGGCACTGGAGGCGGCGGCGGCGGCGGTGGCCGTGGTCTTGCAGTTGGAGCCGGCGTCGGCCTCGCTGCAGGTCTTGCGGTCGGTGTGGCGATTAGTGCTGCGGATAGCGGAGGAGGCGATGCTGGCGGCTGTGGCGGTGGATGTGGCGGCGGTGGATGTGGTGGCGGCGGCTGTGGCGGTGGTTGTGGCGGCTAAATTGAGGTTTCATATGTGAATGTGTTAAACCAAATCTTAGTATTTCTCCGCGTGTAAGTAATAAATGTCTTGTTTTGGGGATTGAATATGTTTAGAGACATTGTTATCTTCAAAACAGTTTGGTGCTAAAATAGCTCCATTGTTTTAACCGTTTGCTTCTCCTTTTATGGAAAAAAAAATGTAAATCTTCTGCATATTTATATTCAAATTGTTGACTTGTTTGGTGTGGAATTTTTATTTATTTTTTTCAAAAATAATTATTATATTGGCACAGCTGAAACCCTAACATAACCGGGCTTTGATCTTAAGGCCCATCTGATAATTTCCATGGCCCATTTTGTCTGATGGACTTCTGAGAGCTAGTAGATCCATGTCAACCTAGAGCTGACCTACTCTTCTTAAGCCACCTTCAATTATTGAACTATTATTATATTATTACTTCCATTTCATACTTGAATTTTAAAATAAAAGAATTAAACTACTGTAATTATGTTTTCGAGTTTTCTTCGTCTAGTTGTTAAGATGCCACGTGGAATCATATTAAGACGCCAACGCTATCAAATCCTTAGGCATTAAGTTATGGATGAGTATCCGTTTCCCAAACCGCCAACCACAACGTACATATCTTCGCAACTCCACCGATTTTTCTTAAATATGTCAACAGGCAGCAGCTAACTCTCAACAACACCGGCTGTATTAATTTCTTACAACCTGTCGTTTTTCGCAGGACTCGAGCGGAGGGTCCCTCTCAACACCGTCGAAAAAAACGAACCTATCTCTATTCTTAATCAACCGCCATGGCCAAAAGTCTCAACGTTTGACCTCATCGCCTTTGAACGTGTCGATTAAGTTTGGAAGGATAAGACCAAAGACACTCGATAAATGGGGCACCGAAGTCCCAAAGAGCCAGGTGAAAAGTGAGAGAAAGAGAGAGGTAATAGTCTCTGTTATGGTAATGGAAACTTGGGCAAGCGATGGGTTTGGAGGTGAAGCTTTATACTGCGTGATCATCCTCTGGCTCTCCGTGATGTCTTGGATCATCTTCATCTGCGTCGACGATCCCGAATCACGTGGGCGGAGACGGAGGAGCCCGTCGTTCATCGGGTCCACCGGAATCTGCGACGGCACCGGAAGCGATTGCAGCGGAGGCATCGGCTTATGTGGTAATTGTGTTTCTTGAGTGTTGTTTTGTGCGAGGAGTTGCGAGTCTTCCTCTTTGTGATTAAAATAAACAGAGGGGGGGTTAATGTGAAGTAAAGTTTATGTATATCATGTATTGAAGGTCACGATCAGGCAATGTAAAAAAAAAAAGGCCCTTTTACAGTGGCGAATTCGTAGTCATGATCAGCTATTGTTTGCTAAGAAGCGACGAGATCGAGATGGGTAGAATTCTAGGAGACGACGGCGGCGGTGGTGATGCATAATTTATTTCTTGAACTATATATCTGCTCCTTTCGAATGTGTAAACCATGCTGGGGATCGGAACTCTTGAAAAGATTCATATCGGTTGACAATGAATTCAGAGGATTTCTGACTACTAATTCTTTTTGTGTGATGATAATAAGGCATAAAAACTGATAATATCTATCTAGTGTCATTTAAGTATGATGGTTATACTTATCTACCTCCACTATAGTGGTTATGAATTGAAGTCTAGGAACAAAAAGGAGTGGGCTTAGTTATGAACTGCCGTCCGAAAGCTTCCAAAGTTTCGACAGAGACTTCTTGCCCACCACAGCCCAGGGCCCTTCTTGTTGAGGAGATCATAAAAGTTGAAAAAAGAAAGAATTGTACATAATTGTCCATGAGAACTCTTAAATTATCATAAGAACCACTGCATTCTTCACAAAGTATAATTGCTATTGAAATTATTGAACCCTTTTAAACAGTCAAATCTAAGTGATCACAGTTAAAACTAGGCTTAAATTAATGAAATACTGTTTTACTCTTGTATAAACTATTTCAAATAGTTTAAAAACTATATATAATGTTATCAATAAACAAGAAAAACTTTATTTTGTTGTAAGAAAAGAATTAGTGATAAATATTTTATGTATAAATTTTAAGAAACAAGAAAATTTTAGTTATTTGTATGTATTTGTTCGCTATAAATATACGGTCAAAATTAACTATAATGATAACTCTGAAAGAGTTAATTTAAATATAATATTTTAATATTTATGATGCTTATTATAATATTTTGACAATTTATGTAAAAAAATATTGAAGGGAAAAAAGGGCTGGTGCTGCATGAGATCACGTTGAGATCAAACAATATCAAATGTCTTCCTTGTTCCTTCGCAGTAAACAGATAGCAAAAGAAACTCGGCAGGATTATATCATCTAGATTATTTATTTAGACTCATTTAGTTGGTTTATGATCCTTATTGGCTAACTTATTTATTATTCAATCCGTCAATCTGTTTATGACTGGATTAATTTATTATGACTCATTTATAATTAAAATATATATATATTTATTAACTCAAATAAATTATGTAAATTTAAATAATTTATGTCACTTAATAATCTATGAGTATAATTGGTTTGATAACTAGATTATATTCGTGTTCTTGTTTATATTATTGTGACCGGAATAGATTCGAACCCGCCACCCTATCGGAAACACCACACTTCACTGAAGAGAACTGAGTTCCTTCGGTAGTAAGTCATCTATTCCAACAGTCCCAAGTCTTCAGTCTTCTCAAGTCTCTTAAGCAAACGCACTATTTTCTCCAACCAACCGGCTCTACCGTCGTCATTAATTACAAAGGAAAAGGATAAGACCAAGCACTCCATAAATGGGGGCACCAAAGCTCCTAATAATAAGCTAGTGGGAAACTGAGAGAAAGAGAGAGGTAAGTAGTCTCTGGTTATGGAAATGGAAACTTGGGCAAGTGATGGGTTTGGAGGTGAAGCTTTATACTGCGTGATCATCCTCTGGCTCTCCGTGATGTCTTGGATCATCTTCATCTGTGTCGAAGATCCCGGATCTCGTCGGCGGAGTCGGAGGAGCCCGTCGTTCATCGGGGCCACCGGAATCTGCGACGGCACCGGAATCGATTGTAGCGGAGGCTTCGGCTTATGTGGTAATTGTGTCTCTTGAGTGTCGTTTTGTATGAGGACTTGTGAACCTTCCTCTTTGTGATAAAAATAAACAGAGGGGTTAATGTGGAATAGTAATTTGCATATATACTCTTCTAAATTTTAATCTTTTTCATGTTTACCCATAAAAATAAAAATAAGAATAAAACCTTCTTCTTCTTCTTTTGTACTTCAATTATTGAAGGTCGTGATCGAGCAATGTGAAAAGGCCTCCCTTTATGGGTGACTCCTGTTATTCCAATCATTATCATTGTCGGCCAGTAAATATCCTCCTCTAATTAATTATCTCCACGATCACAAACGAATCTATTGGAAAATTTTAGTAATCAGCTATTGCTATTGCTTGCTAAGAAGAAGGAGATCGAGATGGGTAGAATTATAGGAGGCCATGGCGGTGGTGATGATGCAATTCAAGTGGCTTTTTTCCATCTTCCGGCGAGCTTATTAGTGGTTTGCATGGTGGTGGCGTCAATGATGATCGTATCCGTGGTAATATTTGGGTGCGGTGACGATGGTTCATCAAACGGAGGCTCCGGTAAGAAACGTCGCACGAACCCTGCCGTCTACTACGGCGGCAATTGTGGAGGCGGGGGTGGAGGATGCGGTGTTGGTGATGGAAGCCATGGCCATGGCGGCGGCGGCGCCCATGCCCATGGAAGCGGTTGTGGCGGGGGCGGCGGCGGTTGTGGTGGCGGCGGCGGTGGAGGTTCTTAATATTATTGTACTAGAATGGTAGCTGGTGTACTGGGAGAAGAATTATTGTAATTATAACTGTTGCAATCCCTGAATACGTTTTTACCTATATTTTGTTTCTTATTGTAACTATAATTATTGTAATCCAGTGTTCGTCGTACCTTTATATTTTGTTTCTTATTAGACAAACTCCTAAATTTGTTTCTAAGTTATCCAATTTGGGCTTAGAACAATTAATCGAATGGGCTCTTGTTTCAACCATGAGCAATCATATGCAGTTTCCGCGATGTCGTACGTCATACAAGCTAAGATCATACAAGTCAACTATAATCTATCGTCATGTGTAGTTTCCGCGATGTTGTATGTCAATTAATTCCAACCATGAGTAGAGAAAGATCAACAAAACGAGCAGAGAAAGTCAACTAAGAAAGCTTCGTAGACAGGGTTTTGTTTAGTTGCGGCACGCATTCAGAGACATAGTAGCAGTATATATATGGGATACTTGCATCGATCGAGTATTTTGTAGGAAGCAATTGGGGAAGATGGCGAGGATCCTGAGAGCCTTGGGAGGACATCCAATGTTCCAAAGTCCTACTGTCATGTTGCTTTGCTTGGTTGTAGCATCACTTACTATTCTAACCATGGTGCTCTTGATCTGTGGTGATGATGGATCAAACAAGAAACGTAGAGGAAACAATAGAAGATTCGGTGGCGGTGGTGGTGGTGGCGGCGGCTGCGGTGGCGGTGGTGGTGGTGGTTGTGGTGGAGGTGGTGGTTGTTAGCCAGCTGCTATTGTTATACATGTGTTTTATTGTTTTAAGAATAATTTCACTTAGATTATGCCCGTGGAGGTTCTTAATATCATTGTACTATAAGGTTTGCTGGTTGTTGTACTGGGAGAAGTATTTTTATAATAAGAATTGTTGCAATCTCTCTCAACATGTTACCTCTATTTCGTTTCTTATTGTGGTGGGAGAGTTGTAACGAGAACTGAAGCTCTTTCCGTTATCCTTCCTACCTATCTACCTATCTATCTTTCCAAGGTAAAAAGAGATTTAACAATTAATATATCTTAATACTCAGAGATATTTTTTATAATTAAAGTATAATTATATTTATTAAGTCATATTTAAGAGATAAATATTAATAGAAAAAAAAGAACAGGGAACATAAAAGTTAGACGTAATAATTTCACTTAGACCATATGAATTATTATTATTATATTATTTATAAATTTTTTAATTAGACATATACATCCTTGTGACTAAGAAAATTATATATCTATATATCCCCTTAAACTAATAAAAATAGTAATTATATAAATCACTAAACAGAAAATAAAAGTTCAAAGTTTACATGGTAAAAATATAGATAAAAATAATAATAATAATTTAGAGTATCTAAGTGAAATAATTCTTATTTATTTTATTTAAGTATTGATTCATTACTTCTCATCTATGCACTTTATAGTTGTCTATAAATATATAGTTTGCTTATAAATACGTAAATATTTTAATACCGTTTTAAAAATTATAATCTTAATTCAACGATTATAATAGTCAGTTTTCATATCCGGTATCGATTTTTTAGTATTAATTTCAAAACCACATCATGTAAAAAAAATATCATTTTAGTCAAGAAGATTTAATTACTTATGCCTAACTTTTCAATTACACATTCTATTTTTTGTTAATCTTTCTATCTTAAATATATCATTTAATGATAAAACTCAATTTAAATATAATTTTTTTATCTCTATCTGTTAAAATTTAATTCAAATTAATCTTAAACTAATAAATAAGAGATACATGTAAATAATAAAAAATAATCAAAGAGATAAAATAGGATTATTTCATCAAGTTAATTATAAAATATTTTTACTTGATATATATTTTTTTACTTGATAAAATATTATGATAATATTATTATCAAAAAATAGTGTGCAAAGTTATATATGTAAAAATTAAAAAATTTCTACTGAACCGGTAATATCTTTCATTCCTATTATACGCTTAAAGATCTTAATTATTATATCTTTATTAAATCAATTGATAAATAATTAACTCGAAAGAAATGATCAAATAAATAACGACAGTATTATTTCCTTGTACTCAAAGCAAACTGAGAAGTGGATGCATATTTCTCTGAAAACAGAAAAAGTTAGACTATGTATGATCAAACTATTTCCACTATTATTAGGATGAATGCTTTTTGGGACCAACATATAGCTAAGCGACCAAACTACGGTTGCCTCGTCAAATCCAACTCTATTTTATGAGAATAATTAACTTTTCTTATATCACCATTAACAATTAACTAACTATTACAACACTCGTTTTATTCCCTGCTTCATCTAATGTGTAATACATGGAGTTAAATACTCAACTTTAAAGTACACAGAAAAGCTGATATTAAGCAAAATCACATTGGAAATTATAACTTAACCCAAGTAAGAAATCTCTAAAAATGAGAATAAATTTATATCTAATCGTTAATATTTTCCCTCACAAATCACCTTGTCCCCCCCCCCCCCCCGCCCCCCCCGAAAAAAAAATAGTTTGAACAGGAAATTAGTCCTAATCCACTCCCTGTCTACTAATGATCATTCTATTCGAGCTGTCGATTATTACGTTGTAGGAGGATCCCAATGCCAATTTGAGTTTTTTTAATCTCTAGTGTTCAAACTACCTTATCACTTTTAGTCCTTTTAAGCAATCGCACAGTTTTGAATAATTATTTCTAGAGCTAAAACAAGGTGCTAAGAACAAACCAAACTTATCTAAAATCATAATAATAATGGTAATGATCCAATGGGTTTAGTATTGTTAATCCAATGGTCTAGTATACAATATATTCTTGATATTGATTGAAACATGAACGTTGTAGTATTTATATGGTATGATCGCATCTGTCGGTTAGTTTTTGTGCGAAGCAAAGTAAACGAGAGAAAGATGGCGAGGAGGATCCTCGCAGCTTTGGGAGGAGGGCCTCCAATCCTCCAAACTCCGATTGTAGCGTTGCTTTGCATCCTTGCGGCATCGCTTGCCATCATAACTACGGTACTCTTGATCTGCAGTGACGGTGTCGGTGATGGCTGGGATGGCGGCGATGATGGCGGCGGCGGTGGTTATGACAACAGTTATGACGGCGGCGGTGATTACGGAGGCGGCGAATAATTGTCGCCGTCGTTGTCGTGTCTTCTCCGTATTTGATTTATTTGGATTGTTTCACTTGTTTGGTTATTACGAGGGATAATCCTGTGATTCACAAATGCCATTATTTGTTTATTTGATACAAAACGATTGTTGAGATTTTGTTGCAAAGTGTGTGAAGATGATGCAAGATTTCTTCTTCTTCTTTTTTTAATAGTATCTTACTATTTAGTTTTTATTAGAGTTATTTATAATAAAACTAAATAATATATATTTTTATTATTAAAGTGACAGACACTTAAATTTTACTAAATTTTAATTAATATATTAAGTCATCTAATTAGACTTTAAATTATATGCATTATTAAATTATTAATCAGAATTATACGTTATCAAAATATTACTCCAAATAATCACACTATTTAGCTATCCTTCTGAGTCCCAAACTACAATCTGTTTGATCATAGAAACGGGATCCTATGTAGAGCTGGTTAGTTGCAACACACCTATTGTATTCGGACAGGATTAGGCAGTTATAAGCTTGACACGTCGCATATAAAAGTATAATAACCTAACGGTACAACTTATTGACACGTAGCCCCCTAATTAAAGCTTGGACGACTTCCCTTTTCTTTTTCCTTTATTTGCCCCCCACCATTTCAACACCTCTCAAGTCTCACCTCCCCCATCCAATGGCAAATTAGGATCTCTCTCTCTCTCTCTCTCTCTACTCTGTCTCTAAATCATAAAGAAGGAGAATTCTACCAATTAAATTCAAACCGGTTCCTTTGGATTAGCAATTGCGTGCTCCTTTATCCCCCTCGGAGCCCTAGATCTCCATCCAATCTTCCCCTTCCCCGGAGAAGAAGGTTAGATCTCATTCCTCCTCCCATTGAACCCTAGATTTCTCGATCCCTATCGGAAAAAAGTTCCAATTTATTTTACATCTTGGCCTTCTTCCTCCGCAGGAGAAACCAACCCTATCTTCATGGATCAGAAGGCGCAGGGCTCCCTTCCTCCCGTGATCGGCGTCGGGACTCCGGTCGCCTACCCCGCCGCTGCGGCCGCTGCCGTTCCCTACCAAGCGTACCACCACCTCTACCAGCAACAGCAGCAGCAACAAAACCAGCAACTCCAGATGTTCTGGGCTGACCAGTGCCGTGAAATCGAGCAGACCACCGATTTCAAGAACCACAATCTCCCGCTCGCGCGGATCAAGAAGATCATGAAGGCCGACGAGGACGTGCGCATGATCGCCGCTGAGGCCCCCGTGGTCTTCGCCCGGGCCTGCGAGATGTTCATACTCGAGCTTACGCATCGGGGGTGGGCGCACGCCGAGGAGAACAAGCGCAGGACTTTGCAGAAGAATGACATCGCCGCCGCCATCACCCGCACCGATGTTTTTGACTTTCTTGTGGATATCGTGCCCAGGGAGGAAGGGAAGGATGAGGGAATTCCGCGTCCGATGGGGGCGCCGGCGACCGATCCTCTTGCCTACTACTATGTGCAGCAGTAGCGGGTAATGTGAGTGATTTCCAAGTTATATAGGTAATATCTTGCTGTGCTGATGTTTGTCTCCGTGGGTTGTTCTTTAACTTTAATGGGTAGATTTACTTTGGGGATATTTAGAAGTGAAGGTAGTAGGCTGGTAATGGGGTTGGGTAAGTTTACTGGTTGATTGCTCCGTTCTTGGGCTATTTAATGTCGAACTAATATTATATCACATATATGTATATGCTTGTTTCGCATGTTTGAACATGGCTATCAGTATATGCTCTGCGTTTACATCCATTGCTGTTATTTTTAAGTTGATGTGTATCTAGGTTAATTGCTTATAAAAGGATCAAATCATGTATCTCAATGCGATATTTGTTCTTGTGAAAGATTACAAGACGGAGATCTGAACATGCTTAATCTAAGACACGGGATTGGAAGTTGAACTTGTGGTCAATTCTAACCGTTCTGTGTCTGATTGGCACTGCAAAGTTTGTTTCATTGAAAAAAAGAAACAAAGTTGATCTCAAGGGAAATGTTAGAAGGATTTAGCTTGTTTGCAATCCCTTTTTATAATAACTATAATGCTCGGATGTATGTTATTCATTGATAGATAATATCTCGGTTGTGATTCTTTCGGTTCTAAGAGGTCTTTGTAGGTTTTCAGTTTTCTTTAATGAATTTATTATATTGAAAGGTAGATGTGCTCTTTCTATTCTTGGTTGAAATGTTTCTTTTAAGCTAAAAATCTTTGAATCATCACCAGAAGTTAAAAGATCCGGCACATAGCTACGGATGACCAATTGGCCATGAAGACCCCTGTAAGATTTTTAAACGTTTTGTTTCTACAACCTGCTTTAGTGCACTTGTACAGAGACAGATTCTCTCTTTAACAGGGACCTTTGTTATTCTGGTTGAAATGATTCTTTTGAACTCCACACCTCGGAGGATAAATAATAGGCATATCAGACATACAGCATCTTTGCAAAATTCTGAACCAGTTTGTTGGTGTTGTGTGTTTTAAATAGATGATGCCAAAAGAAAAAGTGATTGTTGATGGTGCTCTACTAGTTCTTATGTGGCTTAAGAATGAGCTTGCTTTCTGTTTACTCATGCATTCTGCCATATATATTTTATCTCTTGATGCTGTTCTCCTTCCTTTTTTCTTCTTCAACTTTACTACAGCTAATTTGCATTAATTACTGAGACGTTTACCGCATCTTTGGATAATAGATTACCTTGTCAATTACTACTCATATTTCTTATACGTTCTTCTCTAGCTGCCACAGTTATATGGCAAAAAGTTCTGGCATTCTTTTCTTTCCTTTTTTTTCGTAGCAGTTTCATCCTCTGCTTTTCAATCATCTATTGTTTCTATCATTCTATGTTGTCCACCACCCAATAGTTGAGACTTATTCCCATTTACCTTTTATGGTCAAAGAGAATCTTGTCATACCACAGCTTATTTGAATGCAACGATTTTGTTTCATGATACCCCTCTTTGTTATCTTTTGATTGATGTTTGCTGATACCAAAGTAATGTAAATTTATCTTTGTTCAATTCATCAGATAATGGCTTCTACCATATGTAGTTGTTACTCTCCATACTAATGCTGCATCTACTCAAGGACAGTGTATCTTCTTCAAATTAAGAATAATTGCCTAAAGTTCTTTGCTACTGAAACTTTCCTGACAATTAAGGCTCCGTTCACTTGTACATTAAGATTGAATACTAATATAAAAAATAATTATTATATTTAATGTGATATAAAGTTAATTTTAAAATATTAGAAAATAGTGAATTACTTTTTAAGAATTGGTGATGTTTTATATAAATATAAATGCTATTGATTGGATGTAAAGTAGTAGTACAAAATATTTGTCTGAAATTATAATATATTTTTTTATAACTGTGGGTTTAAAATATTTCATATACTCACACTACATTGTATTTAATCTGAACTTTCTTGTATATCTCAACTTTTCCACGTAGCTAGAGGAAATAAATAATTTAAATTTTTTTCGTACTAGCACAGTAAGTTCACACTTACTCTCATAAACATTTCTACACTAGGATTAATTTTTCGCATTTCTGAGTATCCCACAAAAATAAAAATTTATAAGCATATATAATTTATGTCCTTATAGTTTGGACATATGATCCTGCATTATAATACGGAGCTATATAATAATTATGCAGATATATAGCTATATAGTACGTGGCAGTGCAGATTGATGTAGTTGTCGTGTGTAGACTTATATTCTTGTATTATTAGTCTATGGACTCTCTTAAAAAAAATGATATGACCCTCTTTCAAGAGAAGAGAGAGATTTTTTTTATTATTGTAATTGAGATAATTTGTTATTAAGTGATGCATGAGTAAAGTTACAATTGCATATTATTATAAAATAATTTTTTAAAAGTTGAACGGAATAAGGTAAGAGAGAATAATAAATTATTATACTATAAAAATATAATTTATTATTTAGTTGCTATACGAGAATAAGGAGATTTATTTTAGAAGAAAACTATTCTTATTCTACAGTTGAAACGAGAGCTAAAAGTACCTGGTACTGAGTTGTAAGAGTTTCCTCCGGCTTATAAGGTAGGATAAGGATCTGGGATCTGAGACGCTGTTCTGGGACCGTAGTTTCAGTGTGGCTGATCTATGCAGCATCCGTCTGCCAACACATTAGTCTACTGATCGTACTAAAAGGAATTCCCTCGAAATTATCGAATGCTCACAACAAAGCAGTTGCGAGCATTCAACGGCTTGCCTGGACCGATCTGCAATCTCGCACCAAACCCAACTCTGCAGGCTATTTAACTATCTGAGCAACCAACCTCTTCCAAAGAGCTCCACAAGCAACCATTAATTATCGACATCTCCTGTATTATTCTTCGGCTATTAGTGATCAGACGTACCACAACCAAAACACAAGAACATAAAATCTTTACCCAAAAATAACCAACATATATTATCACTGGATTCAGCAAAAGCATCCACAAACTCTCTCTCCTCTCTCCAAAAAGTAAAAGTTGAATTTAATGCATATAAACAAGCATAAATGAAAATGTGAGGCATCTGAATTTCACACGCTCCATCTAATAGAATCAAGGATGATTTAAACTGAAATCCTTCTACAATAGATTGAATGATTAAGAGGGATCACCACATGAAACAGATATCTAATCACTAAGGACTTGATTCTTCTCACTCGGCTTCAGGAAACCACTCTCCAAAATTATACAAAAACTCCAAAATCCTTCTATACAACTTACGCTTACTGCTTTAGCTCAAAAGTGCAACAACAGTGACACTAATATTACAAATATATATCATCGGTCCCACTAAGAACTAACTTCACAAAACCCAAACAGCTCTCACTCTTTATATTGCAATAATAAAAAAATTCCATCCAATAGTAGAAAACACATTTCAGACGTAATTAGGAAGGGCCTCGATGCCAGTGCCCCGATGGCAGTCAGGGCATTGGTTGGCACCGCAACCGCCAACATAATAGCTGCCAAAGGCAGATAGAATACTGGTCCTGAATAGAGAGCCTAACAGTATAATAAGTTCAGTCTACCCACGGGTCTTGGCTCTCTTCATGCCGAGGCTATTGTGGAAGGGGGACACTGAACCAGACATGTGAGACCCTTCCTCGCGAAGTGTGCCATTGAGCATGGCAAGCTCTCGCAGCTGCTGTTTCTTAAAGAAATCCTGCGATTCATCCTGCATAAAAGGGAAAGAATTCAGTAACTAGGATCTTCCATTGACTTCTATTAAGGTGATGAAGCTTTATTCTGAAAGTGGCAAAGATTGCAATACCACAGGCTTGAGCAGATCCTCCAAGATATCACGAGCTTGCATCAAACGAGTATCAATAATTTCAATAGGAAGCTCTGCCTCGACCAATATATGAAGGGGATCGTTCAGATGTTCATATCCTGGTTTTCCTCTCATCATTTCCTCCTGAGGAGTAGCAGCCAGAGTTGATTTCATCAGAAAGTTTTAAGGAATTAACCAATTATACCACATAATATTTGCACATTCAAAAACAGATCAGGATGATTTCTTAAATGTGGATATTCAAACATCACTCTGAATTTTTTTGCCGTGAGCCCTTCCTATTAATTATTCCACCATGCAGTAAGTACTCAAATAATTTTTGCTTCTTCTATGTGCACAATTTACCTTTCTATATTCATATCTGTGAAATAATTTCATAAAGATTTTGAGAGAAAAACTATAAGGTGTAGACTCTAGTTATCTTTCATTAAGTAGCTAAAACATGTTTTCCTAATGTTCAACCACCAATTTTTTTCAGCAAATGTCAATGTTAAAAAGTCATTTAATCCTCCCACCACTTGCTGTCTGGTTGTAATAGTTTAAAAAACTAAATGGCATATCAATAAAACCTAGATATCTTAAATCTTATTTCCGTTTTCACTACATATCAATAAAACTGTAACCTCGCATTGTCTCCGAGTGAATCTAGATGTTATTACAGTTAGATAAAATATAAAATCCTGTCTAAACCATATAGGGTGTAGTTCCTATAGAGACAAATCAGCTATTTATTTCTAAAACAGTAGAAAGTAGTTCCTGAATAGTCAAATCATCCATTTAATTCTTAAAACAGTAGAAACTCAAAAGATAATATATTGTGCACCAAGTAATATCTACAAATAAAACAAAAATCACTGCTTTCAAATCTCATCCACGCATCATCACTGTAGGCAAGGTTTCTAGCAATACATAGTCCTATCATGTTAATAGATGCATAAAATTGTGTTACTAGATAAGTAGATATCGTATGACTATTTTAAGTTTTTAACACTTATTTTTGCTCACCAGAAATAAGTTCATCAAACATGTAACAACTTTTCTTGCAACCATATGTAATAGGAGATATGCACATTCAGAAGTGATCGTGGCAGGATAATTACCCGAGTTGGATCCTTAATGCTCCCTCGACCTCTTATCAAAACACGACAATCAGTAGTTGCCTCCACTCGCTTGAGAGAATTTCCTCTAGGACCAAGGAGGCGGCCAACAAAGTTGTACTATAAAAAAAAGAAAAAGAAAAGAAGAATATGATGACGATATCCTAAAACAAGCTTGAGGGTAAAAGGAAAATCAATCACTTACCGTCGGGTATTTATCCACAGGAATGTCAACCCTGACTGTCTTCTTGACAATGAGGCCAGAGGAGTTTCCTTGAGAACCAAGCCAACTATGTACAGATGAAGGCTGCAACAATCCTGATTTCTGCATGTTATAAGCAATAACCTAGTCAAAAATAATAGAAGGCATCACATTGAAAGAGGCTCCACCCATATGCGAGATGTGGGAAGCAAAAGATGTACAAAACTTGATCTCATGTTATAGGAGAGGTTTGTGACTTGAACCTGCACCAGTCAAGGCGCATGGAAAAGCCTTAACCGCCGATCTAAAGAGCAATGTATATGTGAAATTTATACTGGGATACATATGATAATGTTAGACTATCTTTTGCACAAATGGCTTTTACAATAGGGCAGATGATAGCTTTAGGAAACAGTAGAAAAAATCGAGAATAAAATAATAAGTTGCCGTACAAT
Source organism: Typha angustifolia (assembly GCF_048772165.1). Taxonomy (NCBI): domain Eukaryota; kingdom Viridiplantae; phylum Streptophyta; class Magnoliopsida; order Poales; family Typhaceae; genus Typha; species Typha angustifolia. Next base: position 22,665,744 of record NC_133253.1, read on the forward strand.
TAGGAGCAAGAGAAGTAAACATTCAGAAGATACATCTACAGGGAATGGATATAAAAATTACCCTTTATTTATTTATGTTGTACATCTTATACAATATTGGTAGGCTGCGTCATTCTACAACATATAATTGAGGTTCAAGACACACGATATCCACCAGGAACAAAATATGTTAAGCCTACTGCGAAATTTGCAGGTTAAGAAACTGGTCAGTCTGGAATATTCTAAACATTTCAAGCTATTAAATACCTAATAGTAGTCAACTCAGGGCTATATGACTATTTCAAGCAGAGAACAGGAAATGGTAGCTAGTCCTGATTGACCATCGTGATAATATAGGACACTGTTCAGTAACTCATGGAAAGAGACATCAAGTGCGCCATGGTCATAATTATGCAGTACAGGAAATGCAATTTCACCGGAAACCAATGGAACCAGGTGAGAACACAAGCACTCAGAATGCAAGGAGTCAGATAGGAAGTTAATTTAGGTTAGAATGAAACCTAATGCATAGTAATTAGATACGAATAGAAATTATGTTAATGGTCAGTATCCATACTTCTGATTGAAACGCTGATGCCCACCCATTCATATCAGCTGCTCCTCCATTTGAAAATAATCCTCCAGTGGTTAGTGGGCTACCATGTTCAATCCCAGTCTGATTTAAAAGAGATGCATTCTCCAAAAGGGTGGAAACACGCAAAATTTCTGCTTCAAAATGTCAATTTCAATCATAAGATGTAGTAGTCAGCATTTGTTAAGAAATTAGTCATTAGTAAATGCACGGACCATCAGTTAACTTGATAGGTTAGTGCAAAGTCACTGGTGCGAAAAGTTCTTTAGTTTCTACATATGTAAAACTCTCAACTAAATAGCCATTACTTGACAGGACAATTTTCTAATAAGATATCACACGCTAATATAGTAAAAGAGGAACCAAGTAGAAGAGTCTATATCACTACTATAAGAAATCGTCTCAAATTACTAAGACCATATGAAAAAACAGATGGTTTGTGGATCTACATAGGTGCTCTCGACCATTTCCATGTTGGTCTGTTGGAGAAAATGATGTTTATTTTACCTATATGTTGCTTCGTAAAGAATCTCTTGTCTTCCCAGTTCCTCTGAAAATGGCATAAATATAGTTCCAGATAGTACTATCAGGGGACTCTGGAGGTGAAGCACAATCAGACAAACGTCCACCATTGCAACTAAACTTAATTATGTAGGATTCTTTGATAATCCTGGTTCCGCTAGTACTACTGACACCTCGTCCAAAGGATGCGAATCTTCCAGACAACTAAGTGTGTAAGATAAACTAATATGAAATAGGGAAGGAAACTCAAATCTGTATTACACCTCAACACAATTGTCAGATATCCATCTAATAAGTACGCAATTAAGGCATCAAGAAATGTTTCCACAAGGCCACAAGAACGAGTGTAAAAAACACTCAACACTCTACATAAAGCAACAAGATAACTTAGATAGTTATTAACTTATTTTGGTACCAGAGCTCACCCTGGTTCAACAACCGGTAGCTATTCGGAAGCACCGGCACAAAGGGGCCGAGCTTGTTGCGCTCATTGATCAACTCCGTCAGATACCTGCTCAAGCCTTTGACATCTTAGTAATATATCAAGAAAGAAAGCTAGAAGATCATCAGATGCTCATCACAATCTTACAATTCAGTACTCACGACTCCGAGCACTCGTACTAATTCATCATCACTTAAGATATCCAGAAAATTTTCACCACGCCTACCACTCGAAAATCTAAAAAGATTAAAACTTGCTACACAAGAACCAGACAGTTTTATCGATATGAGGATCGTGTCATCAGTAACCCCGATCTCGAAAGAAAAGAAAGCAAACAACTGATCTAAAGATCTCAACATCGCATCAAATCGTGCAAAATAACATCCTCATCGCATCACCATCTCGTCACCCAAAACGAGCCCAAATAAAGAACAAATACCAGAAAACAGAACCGAAGCGAGAAACGGGTCGACACATCTAGTTCGACCGCAACCGAAACCCAAGAAAAGCCAAACGATCGAAACATAACAGGGAGATCCACGGCTGAGGGAGGTGGGCTTACTTCTCCTGCTCAGCGAGGGCGGCGCCGGTGGCGGAGCGGAGGCCGGAGATGTGAGGGGAGTGAGGGGCGGTTGATGGAGAAGGGGAGTAGGCCATGTATCTGCCGGAAGACATGGTTCCGGCGAGATCGGTGTCGAGATTCCGGCCAGGTTCGTTCGATCTATGGTGTCCCGCTCCTTCTCCGGCGAGATCTCGATGCCCTAAACGATGCCGAGGTCGGCTCAGAGAGAAAGGAGTGCGATGAGGAGAAAGAGAGAGAGGAAGCGAAAGACTTATATAGGTGAGGTAACAAGAAGGAAGAACGAAAGAGTGGGAAAACAGTGAGACACTCCCTTCTTTTACTGCAGGACTACAGAGGAAGGGGTTAAATGTAAGAATGCAAGGGGTGGTGCGGGGCGGGGGAGGGAAATTTCGCAAATAAGTTATTGCAGAAAGCAACCATTACTTTCTCTATTTTACAAACTCACTGCCAAAAAATTACATTTGGGTTAATTGAGGCATGTCAACTTCTCCAACTCTGTGCCAACAATTCATTTCAAAAATCATATCAAAATAAATAAATAATTTCGAAACAGGTAAAAATCCTATATTTATATATTAATAAGTCCAAAGTCAGTCCTACCATGTGTGGGTCGGGGTCGTAGTCGTAGTCGTCGTGCATTTATTAATGGGCTAACATTTGTAGACAAATCACCAGGTGATCTCCCGGACCAGAAGAAATAGAAAAGTATGCTTACGCCAATAGAGACGTGCACTATTAAGTTAGTTTATAAGAAAATTTAATTAAAAAGCTTGATTTATAAATAATAAAAATATAGAATATAAATTTATAATTTTATTAAAAGACATGATGTGGAATAGGAATAGGAAAATCGTAGGTTTTAGGCTTGGCATCCAGAAGATATGAAAAGACTTAATATTTACTCAAAAAGATGTACCTGATTGAAGAAGTGGCATAGAAGGTGTCGGCTGACATGGTAGCAGTGGGCATGAAATGTGTCGGTAGTTTTCTTTTTCTTTCGGTTTAATTAATGGAGGCAAGGTGATGGTGCTGATGTGACAAAAGTAATGTTGGTTGCAAATAAAGGAGAGAAAGTAAAATGATGATTAAAATGTTACATATTGCCTTTCTAATTATTTTAAATTACTTTTCTCATGAAAAGTTATGGACTGTGACAAATAGATCCAATAATTTAGGGGAAATTGATATAAAAAATGCCTTGCAATTATATTTCTATCTTATAAGTTTTTTTTTTTTTTTGGTCATTCAATTTCTGTATTTTGAGTTTAATCATCAAAAATTATATATATATATATATATATATATATTAGTTAACTTAATCTTAGGTATAAAAATGATTAAAGTATTTTCATTGCCTAAGTCATAAAAAAATGGACACGACTTAGAGAAATTTTTTAGTTGTGGAATCAATAGAATATTTCGTTTAATGATTTGAGGTGTTTTCTAATCGATAAAGTGTGGTATAAATAATTATAATAAAAACAAAATATACAATGTTTTCCATCAATTTTCCAATAAATTAAGATTGGGTGGGGAATGGAGTTTAATTTGTCTCAATCAAGACAGCTGTGATTGTGATATAGGCTAGTATTTGCTCACATGTGCTAAAAGAATCAATGAGGATCTAACTTTCCTAGTCTTTTATATATACATATATTATTAGGTATAGTGCTTTGTTCTGGTTGTTGGGATGCTTTACCAAACATTGACTTTTAGTTCAGCAATATTATAGACATAGTAATTAAGGAATAGTACAACGGGTTAGTACTTGAATAATAAGCTTTGGGTAACAAGTAACAGTACAAGATTGATATGATATTGTCCCTCTGGGAGATCATACCCTACCAGACTGGAAGGCATTAACTTATGCACAAGGGTTGTCCAAGAGTATGCTGTTGTAGATAATGATCAAAATAGCTAACAAACTTGAGAAAGAGACGTGGAGACAGGTAATTATTACTCAGCGTTAGCAGTTCTTCTCTCAAAGAAGAAAAGATTAAAAGAAAAGTTTTTCCCAGAAGAAAGTTTTGGTTTAGAGACAGTAATGCATAATTCCAACAATCTTTGGAGCATAACACTTATGTAATGTTTAATCATTTTACCTAAAAGCTAGAACAATTGTACAAGGAGTGGATATATTGGGATGAAGCACAAACAACAGGATTTGACTATAGCCGACAGAAAGGCCAGGACTTGTAACAGACTACACCAAGCACATCAAAAATCCTGAAACCATGGAATTCTGTATCAACTGATGGTTCATCTTGTCAATTCCTAGTCTTTGATTCAGTATGGCTCCAGTCTCCCTGTCCAGGAACTTCAATCTGTATCGGCGTCTTTGATCTGCCCATGGCGACCACAATCAGCTGTAAATCCAGCAGAATCCGACACGACAGCCTTTCCCTTCAAATCGGTGATGGCAGACGCTGCATCTATTGCTTTAGACTGATCTTTCTGGTGCTGTAGAACTTTCAATTGGCTTTGCAGAAACTGGGAAGAAAAATGTTGAACCGTAAAGGTTGTTAAATGTGTTACAAGAATGCAGACTGAGAACAAGAAAATATTAAGGGTATAACATTCAATTTGAGCAGTTTAATAGGGCAACTTCCATCAGGTCATAGTATCTCAATCATTTTTATTTCTTGTAACCAATAAGAGGCTTCCATTTGGCCGTCTATACAAGTTAGTTACAAGGTTGACATAAGTACTAGAGAACATATCTTTATGTGCTACGTTATGCAAAAGACAAGGCAGGTATTGAATGACGAAGCAAATATTTATAGGTTATAAAGTGAATAGCAGTGGAAAATGCACTACCTCAATTTGACTGTGGATGAAACTTTGATGTGCCTTTAATAGTGAAAGTTGCAAGTCTGGATCACTACTGGAATTAGTAGCCTGATAAGGCATAGATGTGGAATAGAATCCACTTATTGGTGAAGGTTGGTGTTGTAATTGTCCAGAAGATTCAGTAGATTGCATGACCCCACTATTCAACGCCTCCCTTTGTGAAGCATTAATCTGAGGTTGCAAAGGATATCCTGAGGGCCTGGAAACAACAAGAAACCAGGATTAGCTAGACAGCTAGTAGCAGTTATTATGGATGAAAGTTGTGTGGTCTTGAAAATTCCCACACATGCTGTCCATCCAAGTCACCAACTTAAGAAGATCTCTCTAGCGGGTACTAAGTATTTTAGTATGAGTATTCTGGCACAGCAGTGAATTATTGATGGTGGGTGCATCTGGGGCCCAGCATGCAGGGCAATGAACCAAGAAACACAAATAAAGGCAATATAAGTCCACTGCAGAAAAGTTACCTAGTAGAGAGGCATAGACAAATTAACCTTAACCATGGATGCTGCAAAATATAGCCTTCTTTCAAATTGTATGGATGCCAGTTCAGCGGCCTACTCCATTTGTATATTATAGATTCAGCTGAAGACATTTAACTTGATAACTGTCCCCAATGCTGAACCAAACTTTTAGGAAGAGTCAAGACAAAATTCAATCTCTTATCCAGTATGAGAAGTTACTCAAGCTCCAATATGATAATAGTCTACTCAGTACCAGGAAAATTGTATAAAAGCTGTCATGCAGCATCTTTGGAATCTCCTGATTCCTACATGTTTCCTAAGTCTAAATTGCTTTGAGGTCTAGCACCATACCAGTTTCCCATTCAGGCACTTAAAATAAATCATTTATTCAGCACCACAATATATGCCATGTATTTGACTCTATCCAGTTGCAATGAGACACTATTCTACGCCTAGATGCAAAAGTTCACATAAGAGATGGGCATGCTAGAACAAACTCAATCTATTGAGCCTCTTTTTTCAACATCCAATATTCTACATAAAAAGTAGTTGCCACTAGTGTGTGGCAATCTCAGAAAGGTAGGACACAATATAATTATCTAAATGGATTAAAAGCAAATATGCATACCGATAGTATGTGTTTGCTGAAGGATGAACAAATGATTTCTCATATATTGAAGCAGCCAAGGCAGCAGCATGAAGCTTTGCCTGTTGTGGGCTTAATTTGTCACCTGCTGCACCACCATTGGAACCCTGAGTGGATGTGCCTGCCGCTGCTGATCCTGATGATGTTAGGTAGAATGTTAGTGTCTAAGCTAAAAGGCAATACCAGTGAAATTAACCACATAAAAGACTGAAAACTCCTCCACCAGAAACATATTTTCCAACAAAATGAAGTATTAAAGTAAAACAAGTTGCTTCCTAATTTTTTTTTCCCTGGAAATCTGTACAGATACATTCCATAGTGAAATTCACACAATAAACATAGAAATCTACAGAAATACCAGCTGAAATGCAATAGTTAATTAGATATATCTCATGTTCCCAGATACACTATAATTTTCTTTGCTGCTTTCAACTAAAATTCATCAAAGAGAACTTAGTCCGATTACTTGAACATTTAGCCCCCATTTGTTTCAAGATTACCTTTTCCCTATTCTAGACTAGGCCATTAGGTAACATTATTATAGATTAGAAAAGAAATAGAAATATCAAATTATCCCTACTCTAGATTCAAAATACTATTCAATTATTTGGTGAATAAGCCTAAGTACAAATTTACTCTTGGCTTGACTAAAGTTATTTTAAAAATCATCTCTCCTCTATCCTATCATCCACCTACCTCCCAAACCAAAAGTTCCTGATTAATTTTTCCGTCCATTTTTTTCACGTCTCTCCTACCATCTATCTCATTACATATTAATAAGTATGCATTGCATACTCTAAAATAAATGAGAACATTTTAATTTAAATTTATATATCAAATCAAGCACATTTGAGCCAATTTTCACTTATTTATATTTCATCCCAACTTTATATTATATCAAAAATAAGTATTATACCATTATGCTAGATTATAAGTAAACATTAAAATACCCTACTCTAGATTAGAGGTGCAATTTTAGGAGTAAGAATCTAAATAGCTATTCTAGATTTTTCCTTGATCTCAATACAAATGAGGCCCTAAATATTGACTCCATTTTAAATCAATAGGATATTGGCAAAAAGAAAGAGCAATAAGACAATCTAGACATTCTTCTAAATGTGTTATAATACTAAGTACACAAGCATAATTTGGATAAACAGGGTAGTTGCTTTAAAATAGACCACATCCTTTCTTTATGTGCTTAATCACCTCTAAAAGGAAATTTTGTCCTGTACATTAAGATGCGTGGTATTTCCAAGGAGAAAAAGGAATGAAAGTAGAAAGTTCCTTTTTTCTTTCTTTTCAATTATATTATATGCTAGTTCATTTAAATCAACAGCAATGTGCAAAGTTATGCTAATAGTTGACAAACTCTAGTTGACTCAATTTTTAACTCTGGCACTCCGGCCATTGACACCAACTTTTAGCCAGTTAAAGCATAAAATACACTAAGGCTACATGGACCTCGCTATACAAATTTCTAAAACACAATTGAGGGATCTGAAGCAATACAGCATTCCAGGTCGATCTCTGGAGCGAAATACAATTGTGCTGAAAAGAGGAGTATGAGAGTATATGATCACGATGGTGTTGGGTTACACATGCTACTACTGAAAGTCAAACTCACTACAAGAAAAAGATGGAGAAAGATATATTTAATAGTTCACAGCTGATGCTCTAGAATAGGTACATGGAACGGCTGTTCATTCCATGAAGAAGGTGCCAATGGTTGATTCTGCCCAAATATTAGTAAATAGCAAGATTTTAAAAGGTTGTAGGTGGTAGACGGGAAAACAAGGGATCATATAGCGCCGAGGTGCTAGGCGCTATATACGATTTAAACAATATACTAATGCATTCTTGTTAAGAACTATAAAAAACTGTTACAATCTATTAATATTCATCAACATGTATAATAAATTTTAATTTCAGAGTCAATCTACATGCTAAAATATGATATGAGATACGAAAGTGGTCACCTAGGTGGGACTTAAGTGGAGCCTACACTCTGTTTAAAGCGGGAGCCGAAACGTTACGGCGGATCTTTTCTAAAACAATAGTAAATTGCAGGATGCTGGGCTAGGGAGGCTTGACCTGCCTTGCTATGCTGGGTTTTTAGGTTTAGCTTACCCCTCCAACACCTTCTAGAAAGTGGAAAAATACATAACTCGAACGGCTGCACTATGTCCACCCAAAAGGCATGATAACCTCCTTTGCAACTTCGCAGATTCTTAAACTTCCAAAGTAAAGATAGTTTATTGCATGTATCGAGCTATGCAATCATGAATTATTATTTTTTTTTTAAAGAAAAGAAAAGGCAAGAGCACAGAAGTCTTACCAGGCTGATGAGATTCTGGTGGAACCCCATGCTGCCTCCCAGAACCAATAGAGCCACTTTCAGGGGGGACAACCAAAGCTCTGCATGTAGGGCAAGTATGTTGGCGCTCTAACCACGATCGCAGACAATGTACATGAAAAAGGTGCCCACATAGCAACTTTTTGGCAGTCACCATCTCCTCACGACATATAATACATGTTGCATCACTTCTGTATACATAGGTAAAAGCATTTGATATCACAATATTATAATTTCTGGGTTGAATAAATAATGAAATTCAAGTAAAGTGCCTACACATTGAGCTCCTCAGAAGTTGCATCTGGGAAGCGTTCATTCATATTTGAAGTGATCTTGCGATAGCGAACATAATCAGCAATGCGAACTCTGAAATTACGGAATGTTTCATAGAACTCGCGGATCAAGTGCAGCGGGAGACCATAGTTCCTAATATCAATATCCGACAAACACTTAAAAACTTAAATTCTCCATATTTTATCTTATGAACAGCAAGCTGCAACTAATTCCTACATAAACTTTTAATAAAGATAACTGGGATAGAAAACATAAAAACACAGCAGTTGCTAAGTAGAAAAAAAAAAGAAAGATCATTTTAGTAGTGCATGTGTACATAACTATGAAAGATGATCCATGCAAAGTAATCAGATCCAAGCTGTTGAACATAACCGACTGCTATGCCCAGCAACTCTACCCTTTAAAATGAAGGAGTCAGACACTTAAATGTAGAATATGAACTTACTTAATTTGGAACTGCCTAATAGAAACAAGAGAGCTGTATCCACAAGGAATGAGCCAGCTGCTTCTAACAATCCCAATTCTCTCTTTCTAGGAAGACACACACTCTAACATGCACAAGCATATAGGCAACTAGGCATATTGAACTTTTGCCAAGTTCTATGGAATGACATTAAAAAAGAAAGAAAAGAAGTACAGTCGGAGAGATTTCTCAGTAGTATCATCTAAGTAAGATAATCTTAAGTCTTAAGATGTGCATACCAACTTTAGTGTCTCATATGTTTTCTTCTCATTTATGTCCTGTCAAGTGTAAAAAGTGATTTTTTTTGAATAGAAATAAGCATATTGCACATTAGCATGTGCAATTGGTAATGATACCACCTAACATAAGATATTTTTTCAACTTTGAGCATCAAAATAGTGTCCCCGTGAGTTTTCTAGGTCAAGTGTCAGACACTTCAGGACCTGATGTAACAGCCTCAATAACAAGTTTGCTAATTGTCTACATGTAAGTCGTGCGCTAAGTATCAAAACAGAGAGTCTAGGAAATGCTGATGACAAATGATACACATTTTAACCACACGCACAATTCTGAGCCACTTGTAATACCTAGTAATTCCTAAATTAGCAAAATTTCGAGACCAAACATCCATTATGTGTAAATATTATTTTTTATGAAATAAACAATAGGAGTATGGTATGCATGCATAACAGTTTGGCCTATAATCACGTTCTTACGATTAAAAGCAGATAAGCAGTATATTGACTCACAACAGCAGTACTTCTGACAGCCTTCACTAACTAGAACTAAGCTGAGAAGGAACAAGAACTAATATAAGGAATACATATATCCAGCTTTGATCAAATTAGTTACACACAATGCAACATAGTATATTGCGTTATTAAGCAAAGGCATAAGATACTTACAGAAAGATTACTATGAAAAAGAATATGTAAAGAGACAGGTGCAGAAGGTCACGGACAAGCTCCAGATAGAATGTATAAACAGCCTTTTTCTCCCATTGCCCTTCCATTAGCATGTCGGTCACGTAGAAAACATACTTCACAAATGTGAACACTGTGGTTGTTGCTAGTATTGTATATCTGAGATGAGATTTATCTAATCACATTACATTTCAAGACCAAAAATATATAACCTATTTGAAGGAAATCTAAAAGTTATTTAAATGCAAGTGTAAGTTTGTGGCAAAAGTTCCTGGCAATATTGCTGCAGGAATATGGACGTAAATAAGAATTCCTAAACATTGAAAATGGTAGAATCAATCTCTATTTCTTCCTAGTGAAAATTTTACATTATAGACATGATATACGAGTAAAAAAGAAATTTATAATCCAAAGTTCACAGAGGGTCAAAAGAACAAAACCGACAAATCAAGAAGTAAGCTCTTAACCAAAGTATTATCTACACTGCTAAAGATTTTTACATGCATAACTCCATTGAACATAGCTTACTAAAAAAAATGAGATGGTGTTCCCTTCGTTCCATAAGTTCAGGTCAAAGCACAATTTCTTTTTCTAAAGACAACTTTGCAAATCCTATTCCATTCAACACTCCTATTTAAGGTCATTTGCAGTGATAGGAAAATAATATTGTTGTACGGTATGAATTTATTTTAGGCTGTTTGATTACTTATTATTCCTACCTTGTTTTTCATTAATCAGGTATCAGGATCATATTTTACTACATGGTTCTGTCAGTCTAACAAACTCTGGCTTTTTGTACAAGACACAAATAACTTCTTATATGGACCAAAGTATGTACTTGGTGTCAAAGGAGGAGGATGGAGGCAGAAGGCCCAAAGGCGGACCTAGGTTACAAAGTAAACTGTAAATTGGCCCTCATATATTATCAAGTTTGGCCATTCGGAACCACCAATCATCCTCTTTATCAGATCTAAACCTTGTATTCTTTACATGTAACTATCTCAAAATAGATTTTTTAATGCTTTGTCACCTCAATCACTGCTTAACAGTTTTTAATTCTATGAAGGCATGAGTTTTAATGCACAAATGCCAGCAACCATCACATTAATGTACAATGACATCAAACTTTTGCTATAAAATCTAAACCAGTTAACAGACTTACTCAAATGAAAAGAAGAGGTCAATTGATGCCTGTCGCGTGTGCATGAGAGTCTTCAAGTAACTGGACAGGAAAAGACAATCGATGACGAGAAGGAAACCCATGAAAGAAACAATCCGCACGTGAGACAGCATAGGAACAGATGGGGTTGTCTCGATATATTCGACTCTCTTCTGAGCCAACCAATGTAAGGCTTTAATCAATAGAAGAGCAGTTACCATAGGAAGAAAAGTGACTGAAAAGTCTTGCCGGAATATAGTGAGAGCAAAAAGGATCTCCATGACCTCTCTCCAAGATTGTTCATTAAGCCTTTCAACTTCTGCTTCTCTAAGAGAACCAAGAAACAAACGTTTGACTAACTGCCAGATTATGCACATGAGGACCAGTCCCATGTTCAACAGAAGCACAATGCAGATCTTGGAAGTTGAGAGGTACACCATGGCAGGATAAAACTGCCCTCTGCTGCTGAATGCATAATAAATTGCGGCAATGGTGGCTAAGAAGCTAAACCCTGCATATGTTTGGAGCTTCATCGTCTAACAGGAAAGCTTCAACGATCAATTCTTCCTTCTTCGATTGCTAGCGGACCCAAATTATTGTCAAACTACAAACAACATCAATCTTTCACCTGAAACAAATAAAATGACATAGCCATAAGCATCAAGATATATTTCCTACGGAGAACAGACCAGAACTATGAATCCTATCGATTTTGTCTTTCTAAACATCATTTCTCTTGCAAGCCATGAGCTCCTCATATGCCCTATGTCAAACTTAACTACAATATATACACAAGAACCCAAATTAAAGAAAACGGCCCTCACAATCCATATACCTAACCCAGACCCAAAAAAAGATTCGACCATTACAATCAAAACTTGAGAACATCATCTAAAAAGAATCAGGAAAAAGGAGCGAGAGATCATGAAAACAAGGAGAAAAAGTTCGATAAGAAAAAAGTCAATTAGGTGGAAGAAGGAAGTGACTGAAATGGATCAAATCGAATGGGAAGATCATTTCGAACCTGAGACTAGGGTTCAAATCTCCTGGGGGAGAAGGAGAGAGAGAGGATCCAGAGCTCCGCGAGAGGAAGGAAGAGAACAAAAAATAGAGAGAGAATTAAATTGGAATATGAGATGAAAGTCGAACCAGGTCCGGCTGCTTCGTGTCCCAGCGAATCATCTGCGGACTCGTGTCATCTTTATGGACTTGACCAAATTTGAACCTGTGAGACTGGACTTATGTCACAGGATCGACCCAGCCACCGAGCCAAACTTCCGATCAGATTTTGATTAGATACGAAGACCTTGGAGAAGGCGAAGCAGCATCTCTTTGGCGCCAACACAGACCCCATTTAGCTGTGTTTCCGCCATGAACATAACGATCTAAGATAAAATCTCTACAGGAATGTATATCAAAATCGTTTTAGAAATTAGAGCAAGATTTAGGGGGAAATTGGAAGGAGAGAGGGTGAAGAACTTGGGCCCAAATAGGCCCACTCCAACTGCCAATAATGGGCCTAGTCCAAGTTCTTTTCCGTCCACCTCCCCTCTCATATGCATAGTTGCTTATTTAAAATATATTTTACAATCAACTAATTACTTGTGAACATTTTGATTAAATTTTGTGTAAGTTAAGTCACATGATAAGTTATGATCAATAAAATTATATATATATATATATTTTTAACATATTATTCATATTTTAGTAATCAAATATAAATTTTTCGATGAGCTTATTTAAAGTAATAATAAAATGTGAGTAAAATTATAGATAATTTATATTTAAGATGTGCATATAAAATTATTCTTAAAAAATATCATATATATTGACCAACACGGCTTTAAATCTCTTGAGCTCAACCCATAAGGAATTAAGAACTAACTAACAAAAACTGCAGTTATCAAAAGAAATAACCAAAATATCTCTCTTCTATATCATTAGCTTTTAGTCAGTGTAAGATTAAAACTTAATTAAGCAATGAAAGTTAAATGTATACATAGAGGACTGTGATGGTCCAAAAGTGTGATGTTGATGACATAAAACCTCCTGAAACAGTACTGCCAAGTGGATCCTTTTTACAAACATAATAAGAGGTGAATAATTAAAAAAGAATGTTATAACTTTAATTCAACCAGATAAATAGAAGCCTATACATTATACATATAAGAGGAGGAAAGATATTTTGAATAAACCTTACAACTTGGCGGAAAAACTCAACGGCACAATTGAACACATAAATATCAAATTAGAGGGTGAATTACATATAAAGCTGAACACGAATTACTATTGATAAAACTAATGAAAGACATAGCATAATTACTATTAATGAAGATATAATTGGCAATGGCTCTTATTATAAATAATAATAAAAAAGAAAATTTTCTCTCAATTTAGTGGTATGAGAAGAAGTTAGTAGAGTTCCAATGATCATAATAATGAAAGGTAGAGTCAAATTTGGAGCACAAGCTGTGTGATCTGTTAGAATGCTGCCGCTTCAATGGACTGACTACAAACATAATAAGGGACGAATAATTAATAAAGTTTAACTTCAGTTCAATCAAATAAATACAAGCTAAAACTTTAATTCAATTGGATAAATATAAGGCTGATACATATAAAAAGAGGAGATATATTTTAAAAAAGCTCAACAAGTTAGCGAAACCTCAACAGTGCAACCGAACATCAAATAATCAAACTCAAAAGCTCAACAAGTTACCGAAACCTCAACAGCTCAACAAGTTAGCGAAACCTCAACAGCCCAACTGAATAGCATATAATCAAACTCAAAAGGTTCAACAAGTTAGCGAAACCTCAACAGCCAACCGAACAGCACATAATCAAACTCAAAAGACTGAACACAAATTACTATTGACAGAAATGATGGAAAAAAAAGAGAGCACAATTGGCAATTGCTCTTATTACAAATGAGAAAAAAGAAATTTTCCTCTTAATTTAGTGGTCTGAGACGAAGTTAGTAGAGTTCTGGTGATCTTATCAATGGAACCTAGAGTCAAATTTGGAGCACAAGCAGTGATCTGTGAGAATGCTGCAGCTGTAATGGACTATTACGTTCTTCCACGAGGACACGTTTCTGTTCTACTCCGTATACAATTATTTCAGAGAAGAAGATTTCTCCAGTGTTCTGATAGACAAATTCTTCTACCACTGGAATACCTGGAAGTCGAAAGGTTAATCGATTAAAATCATTATTTTTAACCGTAGAAATGAATTTTTCTGGTAAACAAAGAAGAAAACTATATAATTCTCTTTATCATCTAGTTTAGAATACAAGTATCAGATGAAACAACCTTAAATATGTAGAGAATATAAAAGAAAACTAAATATTTGTAGAGAAGAAAAAGGAAAACTTGAACTACAAAATCTGAGCTTTTCTTCAATGGGAGTTACTTTTGAAACACTGTCCATAGAGAAAGTTATCTAAATCATAAAAGTCCTCTGGAGCAGAGAACCCAAAAGGCATATTTACCTGAGACTGCTGCATCAATAGTAATGTTTCTCCATCACATAAGTTTTCTCAATTATAAAGAAGATCCAGAAGATCTTATTACCAGTGGATTTATACTAACTTCACTTACCCTACCAATTATATATATATATATATATAATTTCTCCACAAATATCAGTTCGTCAAAATGACCATAAAAAAAATTTCATGCAGAAGCAGTGAAAAGGATCTATTAGTAACCTACTATTGAAGGTAATCAAGCATTCATATTACCTCAAAAAAGGCACCAAGAATCCCAAGGGGCAGTGCCATCTCAACCACAAAGTATAAACTTGCAAGCAGGAAACACCAACCCAGTGAACCCAAGCAGCGCCATTGTAATGAGGTTCTCTGAGCACCACCGCAGCGGCCGCCATTTAATCTCCACGCTCGAGCTCTTCATCCTCTTTGTCGCAACCTGCGGTTCCTTCGACAAGTCAAAGCTCGCTCCTTTCATCCTCAACTCCATGATGCACCTCGCAAGCGCCCGCCCCTCTCCTCTCTCCCTTTGTAGCCTCCTATCCACCTTCCAATACCTGCAGATCCCCATTTGCACCGCGCAGACCAGGACGAGGGAGGTCGCCAGGGAGAGGCTCGACGGGACCCACCAGTTCTTGCACGCGCGCCGCTCGTGCTCGACGACGGAGGCGGCGAAGAGGAGAGTGAGGAAGATGCCGTGGAAGGCGAAGAAGAGACAGCAGAGCTGGAAAGCCTCGCCCTTGATGCGGTCCATGCGGGACTCTAAGGCGGCGGTGCGGCGACCGTGGAGGTCTTCCTCTCGTTGCCAGAGTTTGAGGAGGAGGAGGTGGCCGGGGCTCTCGGAGATTTCTGTGAGCGGGTGGTGGGCGATAGCGGCGAAGGCCGAACTAGCGAAGTTTGAGCTTTCACCGTCGGTGGGGATTTCTACGACGTGGGTATCTCTTGATTCCGCCATTAGAGGAGGAGTAAGGGCGAACTGGGCAAGAACCAAGAAAGCGGTGTTCTTGATTTGGGATTCTTAAGGAGTTTTTGGGAACTTTGGAGTTCTGTGAGATTGGGAGAAGGAAACTTGGAGAGTTAACAGGGAGGGAGGAGAGAAGAAATGGAAAGATTCTTGGGGGTGCTTAGATTGGGGAGAGAGAAGAAGGGGGAATGAATATTTGAGGGGAACTGGGAAACGGCTCAGGGCGCTCCAACGGTCGAAATTTAGGGTGCGGTAACGTGTGCCAACGGTCATATTGGGACGAAGAGGGAGGTTTTGACCAAACTAGACCAACTTTTAATTTTATTTACAGAAATAACTTACACCCTAAATTTAATATCAAAATAAACTTATTTTATTGTAACCGTACATAAAATACTAAAATATTAAGTATTTTATCTAGCCAAGAGTAAAACGGTAATTATGTTAATAATTTTTAAATAAAATACTGAACAATTTAGTAATTACTAAAATATAAGGATACACATAAAACGCTTAAACTCTCTAAATGAGAAAATTATTGGTAGAAATATATATAAAAAAGTTTGTAATGTTAGAATTTTGTCTTTAGTTATTAATTTTAGTCACAAAATATATTATTACGAAGGTATGTAAAATTTGATACGTTGTAAACTTGCAATAATGTGGTCATTCTTCGAAACTAATTATGCTAAGAATTATAGAAAAAGGATAATAGTTTCTCAAAATTTTATTTTTATTTTTTTTAATAAAATATTTAACTTTTTAGCATTTTTAAACATAAAAATATATCAACGTTTATAAAACTCATTTTAATATTAAGTTTGAGTTATAATAATCTATCTTGGATAAATAAAATATAAAGAGGGTTAGTTTGGTCAAAACTCAAAAAAAAAAGGTGGATTTAGTTCTATGGACATTTGGTTTCACGAGCAACGGTCATATTTTAAAGAGAGGTCGTGAATTATGAAGCTTTAGTCATTATTTTGATTAAGAAAATTAAAAAAATAGAGAATCTTATTTTTTTCATAAGAAAATGATGAATCTTAACATTAGCCAGTGAAGAGAAAATATAATTATAGAAGGAATAATGTAAAACTTTTCTTAATTATTAGGGTGCCTAATGATGGTTTAAGATGATGCAGCTCGAATGAAATAATGCAGAACTTTCCCAGGAGATTCATTATATGTGATTTCATAAGGAAATCTTCCTGTAGAGTGGCAAGCTCCACATTTTCTCTCTTTTTTTCTGAAATATAATTTGTACATAAAATCAACTTAAACCTTATTTACATAATAGAAAAACATTAGTCCCTTTTAATTTCATATTCTAGTATGGCTACGAAGCTGGTAAATTAGCAATAGCAAAATACAACCGGATATCTGTTACAGAGATCCATGATATCATTTCTCACCTCCAGACAAAACCCAACTTAAAAGAGGAAAAAATACATCATGAGGAAAGTTCACAATAAGTGTTATACTTCAATAGGAGTACTAGTAACATGTATAGGAAGAGATCTGACTTAAGAATGATCTCCAAGCTATGATGAGGGAGTTGCCGCTAACTTCTTCGGTGGTGGATTTCCTCCAGCAAGCAGCACATATGAATAGAAACAAATCATTGCAGCACTGCAATCATGTTAAAAGAAAGTTTCCTATGAGTAAAATTCTGTAGAACACATCAGTTTTAAATAGCGGTGAGGAAGATGTACCTGATGAAAGCATAAAAACCCCAAGGAAGGATTTTCTTTGTCTAAATCAAAAGAAAAAAAAACATAGTTACTGAAAAGAAATGGATATAGTCAGTCGTCAATAAGAGAAGAAAGAGCAACGCTTACCAAGAAGTACGCCTGGGAGTACTTCCATGTAAGTAAAGCAGCAACCGCTGCATTACCAAAAGCAGCATAATTAATTTAAGTATGCAGCATTTTCAAATGGTGGTCGCTATAGGTTTAATTGATAAAGCTATAAGCCTATCATAAAGACCTTGCTGTAGGGGACAAAAGAAGATTTTCAAGTTCTATACTGTTTTAGTAAGGGAGATGAAATAGGTGTCAGAGTGCATGACATCTCGTGCTTCCTTCTATAAGTGAGTAATTCTGTTTCTTATGCTTTGTCAAAGAGTTCATCATTTAGCACAACTTTCATAATTTTGGCTTCCTTTCCTCCCCGAAAAGATTCAAGTCAACGAATGTTGTGTAATTTTCCAACTTCTGCATCTTGAGATGTTGTGGCTTTTAAATAAAAAATACTACAACTTTAAATCAATTTTCTGAGCTCCACCAAGAATAAAGATTCTCAAGCCCAAACAGATCAGTAAAAACTGAAAATTCACTCTAGGGTACCAAATCCACATACCTGCTTGCCCCAATATGAACGGTAAGCTGGATGTTCCACCCCTCCAAACCTTTAGACTAAGTACACCTAGGGACAATATCGCAACCCCAGGTGCAACGCCTAAAACAAGACTAATAGGACTTCTCCAAAATAGAAATCCAAGAAACCCCATAGAAAATAAAAAGCCACCTGCGGAATGAAAAAGAAAGATAAAAGGTTATCAGGCAGGACATTATAAGAAGAAATACTCATAGCAAACCTTGCAGAGGATTTTACTTATCAGGTCACAACCACTGGAGAGAGCACATTAATCTAAATCAAGAAGAAAATATAATTTGAAGCTCGGAAGTGTTAATAATAGAAAGACAAAACTGCTATGATTGAAACTAGAACCATGACAACTCAAGATGACCACCCCATATGTGAGGTCTAGAAAAAGAGAAAAAGCAGTCGCACAAATGTTTGCAGAAGTAACCAAAAAAAAAAACTGAATTGGCTATGCAAAACAGCATGGATTACTAGCTTACAATTCAATTATATAATAAATTTTCAAATTTTGTGCTGCTCAAGTGACAAGAAGGTGCTTTTAGGTGGCATTTGACATTTAGAGATTAGTCCTAAGACCAAGTCCAATTAAATCAACAATTGGAATTAGCGACAATGATGGCCCTTTTCTACTGAGTCACGCCAATCAGTGACATAAAAATCAGTTCAACTAAGTGGACCTAGTTTCTTGTCATTAGGATCATCAAGGCAGTAACATCTGTGTTATTTTGGGATTTTGATGTATGGAGTGTGAAACTGTATATGACATAATGCAGTAGGGAATGTGAAGTGATGTTTGAAATGAATTTGGTATTTTGGTTTAGAAGCTTTGATTTGTAGTCTCCCGGAGTAAGGAAAATTAAAGAAGCTTGAATCATAATGAAACAAGCTGACGAAGTTGTTATTCAGCAATAAGAAAAAAAACAGGGGAGCAGGGGGGTGAGGTTGGAGGGAATGTTTCAACGGATGGAGATACAAAGAGAAGTTTGGAAATAAAGAAGAACAATAGAGAAAGATAGAAAAGAAGTTAGGAATACCTGCTGCATCTAGACCCTTTTTATCCTTATCTTCTCATTCTATTTTTGTCCACCCTTTCCCTCTAATTCTAAATTCATGCAGGTAATTATAATCTACCAAACAGAATTCAGATAAGATTTTGACATATCAATTTTAACACTTATTCCCGACCAATGTATCATGAATATCCGTAATGTATGCAGAAAACTGTAAGCATACTTTCTGAATTACCCATTATAAGAAAAGCAAAAGAATAAACCATGATAATGTAAAATTTTATTAAAGAGAAACAAAATGGAAATGCAAATATTCACATGATCCAAAATATAAACAACTCTGGCATTCTTTTGTATTAAGTAGGAAATTAGGACATCAGGTTACACAAGCGAATGTGCAACAATATTGATAATTCAGTAGCACTCTAGCTTAAAGGGCAGGAAAAGATTTTCTAAACTGCAACTTTCTGACTTACCAAAAGGAATGCCTAAGCAAAAATCATGTATTTTTGCACATCTTTTGGGTGGAGGCGCAACCTCCACATCTACCTCCATCAGTCCATCAACTGGTTCCACAGTAGAATCTGACTCCACTTGTTCTCGTGTATGATCCTCTGTATTCTTTATAGCAGTATTAGCCTCAAAACCAGGACTCGTCATACTATTTCTCTTAACAGACATAGCAATTGGCAACTGCAATAAAAGTAAAAAGATCAACTTTAAACTAACTCATTAAGTGCCAAATTACACAAAGCGAGACAAAAATTCCCTCTTTTTTTTTTCTCCACGAGATATTTGATATTCAGACACGAACAGGAGTTATCCACAAAGCAGTTATATAGTGCCGGAACAAGAGATAAAGCTGTCTATGAAATGCTTGTAAAATTGTCCCAAATAACAGCGCCGGTACGCATTTAGATCAATCAACGCACTTCACAATGCATATAGTCAAATCATGCAAAAATCAGCATAAGAAGAAATCCACCTCCAACGCTGTCTTCTCGGGCATCAAAAACATAACATTGGTTGTAAGAAGACATGAAAGATCGCAAGGATTTGGAAGCCGTTGACCAAATCAAACGCATACCTTTCGAGCGATAAGAGCTGGATTCCTGAACCTCCTGTCCAGCCCCAGCCATCTGGAGGAGCAAACCCTAGACGTGGACGGCGAGATGCGAACGCCATTAGAGAAGACGAAGCACCTCTTTGGCGCCGACAGGGACCCATATAACTGTGCTGCAGCCATGGATGTTCCGACCTACGATAAAATCTCTACAAAAGAACTAGCGAAGATTTTACAAATTAGAGGAGGCTTTGGGCGAATTTGGAAGGAGAAAACGAAAAAAAAAAATTACATACCGGACAGATCTCGATTACTTTCTCTCTTCCTCCTCCAAAGGAGACAGAAGCGGATGAAAGATTTGGTAAGCTCGCGAAAGATGCGTTGAAATAAGTTGCATCGCTGGAGAATTCGAGATGCGCTTTCTTATATATATATTTTTGTTCCTCTTTTTCTTTTTTCTCTCCCTTCCGATCGAACGGTGGAGAGCCGTGCAGATGTAAGTCACCGGACTAGCCGCGGGCTTTTTGGACTGGAAACGAAGTAGTGGGTTACCACTTACCACCACGTAACAACGTCTCAAGTCAATATTGCGGCTGGTCATATATATATATATATATATAATGCCCCGCACTCGAACAGCCCACGACCCAAATCCGGCCTAAAACGACCAGATTGGGCCCAAATTAGGCTCACAATTGGAGAACATAGACTGATGTTATTTATATATGCACATACATAACGGTTCACCTAAATTAAGCATATTTATTGAATTAATGCAATTAGAATGAGTCATTCTCAGATCCTTTTCTGAAATATATCTCGAGCAGCAAATTACTCCAGACAACCAACCACCCATAGTGCTCAAGGAATTGTCTATTTTTTAATCATTGTGGTATAATATATCTGCACTGTTGCATAACCATGTGAGATTGCCCTTGGCCCTTGGCCCTTGTGAGATGATAGGCTTCAAGCCATTAATGATCCATCCAATTGGATCCCTCCTTTTGGTTGGAAGTTGTTGGATAGGAGTCTTTAAAATGTGGCATAAGGCTGCACTTTATTTATAGTGCCAGCCGAGTAATCAACCATTACTTCCTGGCTTATTCTATTCTCGTATGTTGTTACCCAAGCTAGTCTTTTGCCACCAACACTCTAGTAGACGGTAGGTATTTTTTTTTTATGATAAAAGAGATTATGGATTCAATTATAATCTCAAATAATATTATGGAGAAATTATATGATAGTTTGATGGGTTGATAGTTTTGCTTAACGGTTCGACTCAGTTGATGGCTCGGCAGTATGGTTTGGAGGAGTAGCTCGATAATGCGACAACTCGGAACATATCTTGACGACGTTTAATTTGGAGCAATTGTTCGACAACGTATATGACTTGGAGCCTAAATAACTTACTATATTAGCTAAAAGCTTGATGAGACTTAAGTACCTCTAGGAAATATTGGCTTTTTAACTGACCTATATCTAGTCTTCGGACCCAGGATGATAAAAAAAAAATATGCCAGTACTTTGCCACAATAAATTAAAGTTAATTTAAGCTTTACTTTTCTTTTATATGCAAGCCATTATATCTATATAATTAATAGCGTGTTGAATATTATTAATGGTTCGGGCTTAATTTTGGACAGTGATATTATAGAGGGTGAAATATACTTAAAAAAACATTAAAAAAAGGGTAAGAATACTTCTAAGATAGCAATATCCATCTCCAAGATTATTAAGAAAATTTCTACCTCTTGTTTCCAGACAACCAAAATCTCTCAAGTCTCAACCCATGGGAAATTAATTAACCATCAACTAACAAAAATATACATACAACTAATCACTTAACATCCTTATAACGTATTCTTTTTACAAAAGACTTCTAACCAACCCAAAAAAAAACTGGATATCTATTCACGAGAAGACACATCTTTCCAATAACACACACCCGTTCACAAAATGAATAAAACTCTCCTCCAATAAAATCGTTATGTTATTGTTTATATAATACCTCGGTGTATTGATAATGTAACGACCTCATAATTACTTGTGAACCGTGTACCAGAGCTACGCTTCTATAGAAGGACATTCGATGTGTCAACGCACACGGTATAAAGGCAATAATAAGGTTATAAGGGCCGATGTCAGAAGAGTAGAATACTTGGAATAATTCGATTCTAGAAAATCGTGACAAGAAATCCTTTTGAATAACAAAGTCCAAGACCAACGCCCCTGAAGCCGTTTGCAACTTGGAATCTCCGGTATAACTAAAGCATCTACCCTTATTATCTATCTCAATTTCGTTCTTTATACACCGTTCGGAATAGATTCGGAGGAGGAGGAGGAGGAGGTTTGGGTTCTTCGGTTCCATTTTCGTTCTTTTCTGTTATTTTGGTATTTTTTTTTATCTTTGACATCGCAAAGATCTGATTCGTTTTTCGTTTTTCTTTTTTCTGTCGTTCAATCTGGTGGGTTTTCGATTTTGTTTCTTGATCCCTTTTCAGCGATTTATATTCTGGGTTTTGGGAGGCAGGTGCTTGTTTGACTTTTTTGGGTGAGGGAGGGAAGAAGTTTTGCCGGATTAATGATTTGTTGCATTTCCATACTCGGGCAAAGAGGCCTTTGGTTGGAAACTGCACCTCGATTATGGTTTTATAGCAATCGAAACTGTATCTTGGCTATACCATTTCATAATTTCCATAGGAATTTGCTAAAAAAATTGTCGCCTAATTATGTTCTCGGAAAAACTTCTTATCCGATTACAAAGCCTGAGCAGCAGTACTAAAGTTTGAGTTCCATCGTCAAGTGTTCAATTTATTATACATCAGTGCATCTACTATGTTGGTGTTACATGCAAAATGTACTATGTGAATTGATGTAGTTTACTCCTTTAGCACTTTCCTCCTCTTGTTTCCCTTTGTCTCTGGTCATCTCATCGCATGTGGATGATTGGGAAAAATAGTATTTATATGCAATATTACCTTGTTTTTTCTTTTCCAATTTTCTGGTACTTTTGGCATGTAGGAAAGAATTGCCCTTGGATGATCGAGGTTTGCAAGGATGAGTAGTCGCTACAGGTCAGAGAAGCCCATGTCGGGTAGGCTTACTTTTCCTCTTCTTTGTCTTCTCTCTCCTTTCTTTTTGATGAAAAGGATAAGCCTGCTTCATTGTGAAACTTATTTATACTCTTATTGCCAGTATTCAGTTGGTAATGTTTTATTAACTTACTAATGTTGATGTTACTGTTAGTCTTGTAATACATGCCTTCAATATGTCAAAATCTATAAAAGAGTACATCTTTCTTTATAGCAATATAGTAAATTCCAATTCTGAGTGATTTTTAACTAAAGCTGACAAGCTGTTGGTGAGATGCCTTTTGATGCTAATAGCATTGAGTACCTGTTAAAAAAAAATATTGAGCTGCATGCATATTGAGATTCTTGAACATCATATGTATGATCTTATAACTCAGTCATTTTGATATAGCTATAAGAGGTCATCGGTATTTGTGAGTCAGACTAGCTAGACTTGGGATACTAGGGAGCAAAATTGGGGTTATAATTTGAGCTTCCATATTCTAATGCAGGTAAAGCAAGGAAACTGAAGGAACTTATGCTCAAAAGTGATAACCGGACTTGTGCAGATTGTGGTGCTCCAGATCCCAAATGGGCGTAAGTATTAGTCACATTTGGTCGCAAAATATCTAAATGCTTTCCCTCATTTTGTTCTAGAATTAATGCTCTATCTTTTTTATCTAAAGTATTCACAGTAGACAAATGTGTTCCTTGAAGAAATTTTGGAAAGAAAACAGAGGAGAAAATCTTTTCAGTCCAAATTAGGAATGTATTATGCCTTAAATGAACTAAAAGTGAAAGTTGAAAATTCGATAACCATGTACAGTAATAACAAGGTAAAGCCGCTAGCCATAACTTCATTTAGGTAACAACTGTAAGATGAAACCATTTTGTTCCAATTTAAGTCATATTAGTAGTGACCAAACTTTCTACTACTAGTCCAGCAAAAGTGCACAAATAGTTTCAACTAGTACAGTTTTTCTGAATTTTTGTTTCACCTATTTATAGGGAAGACTCATTCATGTTCTGGTACATAGAAGATGTGCATGGGCATCTAATAATGCCTTCATTGGTTGTAAAGAAATACTATACTTTGTTGTTCTGACTATAGGCATCCTATTTACTTCCTCTGGTAATTTCTGTTAGAAAAGAAATTCTAGACATTCATGAGTTGGCCTGAATGATATTTAGGTCAACTTGGAGGCAAGAAAAGTAAGAGGGGGGTATTCTTTTTCTCAATCCAAGGTATGTCTCAGGGATAAGGCCAGATTTTTCTTTTGTCTTCAACAAACAATAGATCATAGGGTTGACTTTCTATAAACCTGCTAGTTTATGAGATATAGAGATAATAAATAGGCTGATTGCTGATGCCTAACACATACTAGACTTGGTTCTCCATTTACCTCAAATTATTGAAATAAGTTTGTATCATATTAGTCATTTACTACTCTACACTTATAATAAATAATAATACAATTTTCCAACTAATTTGTCAAAAAGTAATCAGTGCATTGGGCTCCACCATTGTGGGTCTGGGGAAGCAAATGTACTTGGCCTGAAGTATAAGGATCTTATTTTCTTTCTTTGACAATTCCTGTTAGCAAAGAAGGTAAACATTCACGAGTTGGGACTCAATGATTAGGTCTTGGAGACAAGGAAAAAAAAAAGAGCGAGTTAATTTTGTCTAAGGTGTATCTGACTATTCAGAGGTAAACAGGGACAAGGCCAAATTTATATTTGTCTATGACATCCTTATCTAAGCAAATAATTAGATCATCACAGGGATGCCTTTCTAAAACCTGCTACTTCAAGATATATGCATAGGATCAACTTGTCTCAAGTTTACACATACTAAATTGATTTACCACCAGTTATGTCAAATTTGTGTTTTATGAGTTGTTAATTTAATATACAGTTGTAATTAATATAAATTTCTGCTTATTTGGTTAGAAGTAAACGGTGCATTGGGCTTTACCATTGTGAGTTGTGGATGGCAATTGTACATAGCCTTATAAATGATACTGGAATGCTGTTAGTGTGACTTAACCACGTGCCAATGGAGTACATGGGCGAGTGTTAAGTGCCACACGGAGTGATTGTAAGTTATTTATTTTAATCAGTATAATTGATCAGATGGGAATTTTATTTACAATTGCTACACTTCCAAGTTCGACCTCAGCCATTGAGTTGTTTATCTAGATAAAGTTGCTGGTTCAACTGGTACATCAACTCCACGCTCTTACTCGAACAATTTAGCAGGATAAAGGGGATAAACTTGGTTACCAGCTTTTTTGTGCCTCCAATTTACCATAGATGTTTGTGTTTGAGCTTTTCATATAAAGAGGTTCCCATTTTGTTGTAATCTTAATTTTCATATCTGTTTTTGTTTGTTTTATGTTCTACATTATGATTTGGAGATCTAAGTACTTTCTTCTAATGAAACTTTCCTTGTCTTTCAGGTCATCTAACATTGGAATATTCATTTGCTTAAAATGCAGCGATGTACACAGGAGACTTGGACCAGATATTTCAAAGGTCATGTTAGTGCTGTTTTATCTTGTATTTATTGGGTTAAACAAGTTGGTCATGAATGTCTAATGATTTAAGGTCACCAGAATAAATAAGCACCAAAGAAGACAACGACATTTTTTTTCCATATCTGAAAATGTTGGCCCTGGTGGTTTTGATAACAGCAATTTGGAGAGAATTTAGGCATGTTTTAGAAGTATGTGAATCCATCTCTGAGTCTCTAAAATCTAAACCTTCAAATTGGAATCTGGTGTTGTTTGAGTAGACTTCCGTGTAATGATATGTTTATCTTGGATTCAGCTTCTTTATTTAGTCTTTTTCCCTTGTCATGTTCATTACTCCAGCAAATTAGATATGCTAATTCGTTTTCTTCAGTTAGTAAGAGGAATCTTGAACTAAGAAGTAGGAAGTACATTGAATAGTAGAAGCTACAGGAATGCATATTAGCAATTTCTTCTCATAATTTCTTGTGCCTGTCATTCTACACTTCCAGGTTTTGTCGGTGACGTTAGATGAATGGTCTGATAGTGACATTGACTCTATGGTCGAGGTTGGTGGAAATTCTTATGCCAACTCAATATATGAGGCTTTTCTTCCAAAAAGTTATCCAAGACCTAAAGCGAACTCGAGTAATGAGGAGCGCACCAAGTTCATAAGGTGAATTAAGTTATTTTTAAAATTTTAAGTTTTTAATTTTCATGTCATATTTGCTAGTCTTTTGTGAAGTCACTTCCTTTTTGTTCTGCAGTTCCAAATATGAGTTGCAAGAATTTCTGAAACCAAGCTTGCGTATTGTCTCTTCAAAAATGTCTTTCAGAACTTATGATTCTGTAAAGAATCCTGATACCCGCTTTGTTCCAAACACTTCGAAGACAGAAGTGAGTCATCTTTCATGTTCTTCCATGTCAGAGGACTTCCCAGTTTATTGTATAGTACTCGTACCTTCACTCTGAGGCTTTGTGCATGATTGCAGGAAGATCTGAGGGAATTCATTGGAGATTTGAAGGTGAAAGTGATAAGTGGCTCAGATTTAGCTGTAAGAGATATGTTAACTAGTGATCCATATGTTATTGTAGCTCTTGGGCAGCAGGCAAGCTATTTTCTTGAATGCAGAATCTTTATTTTACTTTGAAATGTCAAAGAAAGCATATCAACCATGTTCTTGTCTTTTCTCTGTTTCATGTGAATTTCTTCTCTTTTCTTCTCATCTAAAGTTCAGATGATGGATGCATTCTGCAGAAAGCTCAAACAACTGTGAAGAAAAGCAACCTGAATCCAGTATGGAATGAAGAGCTTAAGTTATCAGTTCCTCGACTGTACGGGCCTCTAAAACTGGTTAGTTTACTTGTATCCATCTTATATGATTCTTGCATTATCCAGTCTCTTTCAAGAATTGTACTTCTACTGTTCTACATATGGTATATCTTCCTTGTAATTTGCTTGATAAAGTTTGGATGTCACATGTAATGTATCATTTTCCAAACAGATTGTTCATCATAGAATTTCTTCAAGATGATGGCATTTACTTGTGGAACATTATTTCATTGGAGTAAGTTAATAGTAGTAGGGTTTTCCTGGTGTCTCTTTCCATTGTCTCGTACAGATCATTCTAAGGCGCTTTACCCTGAACATGCTGTCTCAGTTAGAAATGACTATGGCAGCGAGAATCTTCTTTAAGGGGGTGCTAAATCTGCCTAAAAGCACTCTACATAACCACTTCTCTTCCTTCCCTTAAGAATGCTACTTCTTCACTATCTCATACTCTCCCACCCTATCAACTCTAGATATTACTTATATTAAGCTACTGACTGTTTACTCTCTTCAATTTTCAAGCCAATAACCTTTTAATTTTTCTCTGTTTCT
Organism: Typha angustifolia; assembly: GCF_048772165.1. Taxonomy (NCBI): domain Eukaryota; kingdom Viridiplantae; phylum Streptophyta; class Magnoliopsida; order Poales; family Typhaceae; genus Typha; species Typha angustifolia. The sequence goes on from NC_133253.1 coordinate 22,693,389, forward strand.
CAGCAAGTATATGACCACGATCTTTTTTCTGCGGATGATATCATGGGAGAAGCCGAAATCGACCTTCAGCCAATGGTCACAGCTGTGATGGCCTTTGGGGATGTTGGACTTCTTGGCGATATGCAAATAGGCAGGTGGTTCAAGACGAGTGACAATGCACTAATAAGGGATAGCACTGTGAACATTGTTGATGGGAAAGTAAAGCAGGAGGTGTTTCTAAAGCTACAGAATGTTGAATCTGGAGAGTTGCTACTAGAGTTGGAGTGGGTTCCTTTAGATTAATATAATATATATATTTTTTCCTTTCTGATACTTGGCCATAATTACTGAAGTGGTGCTAACATTATCTAGTGTGTATGAGGTGCCCTCTTCTTTTTCACTTTTATCATCTTGTAGAATATCTTGGTGTCATTTCTCAAATATAAATATTTATTTGTGAGTTATCCTCTAGAATACGTACACACATTTCCATGGTTATCACAAGATTGATAAACTTAGAAAGTTTGAGACTGTATTGTTGCCCGTTTTGCTTCGATTCTAGTTGGTTTCAATGAACTAAAATGAGCAGATCGTTGCCCTGAGGGAAGCTTGTTAATAATGCACAGGGTGACATAATGTCGATTACTACATTATATATATATATATATATATATATATATATATTTCAAACTATGCAATATGGACAAATCTCAGATCCTGTTGGCATCTACTGGACGATCTGGATTGTTAATTATTTTGATATAATCTTTTATGCCAATGACAAAGTTCTTTGTATTAATTTGTATCAATGAGATAGCTAAATTAACCTTTTCTTTCGTCTACTACCACTAATTTTTTTATTTGGCCATTGGCTTTCTTCCTCTCTTGCAAGTTTTATTGGGTAGAAATGGGTCAATTAGGTAACGGTATAATATGCATCGAACCTGAGATATACGTATATAACCAAACCACAACCACATCCACTGGACCGTTGGTACCACGTCATCATGCATTCAATACAGCCGCCAACTTCATCTAAAGTGTTCCTACCGAAGTCGTCCCAAAATTCTTTTTTATGGAAACATTACACCACACACCCTGCATTCCATGGATTTGCGATTTACACCCTACTTTTTTATTATTTAAAAAGAAATTAAATGATTGGATAGGATAGGATAGGATAGGATATTCTATTTTTCTCGAAGTTGTTTTCCATTTTATCAATTACTTACTTGCTTTAAGAGGAAAATTAATATGAAGTTAAGTATCCATTAATCAACCAATCCAAGCCGTCTGATTACTTGTCCGCAGCAAGACCACGTCAGCAGAGATGGAACACTGGATCGGAAGTATCGTATCGCGGAGTCGTCCCTCTCTCTCTCTCTCTCTCTCTCTCTCTCTCTCTCGTCTTGGGGAAGAAGAAAAGGGTAGAAGGGTATAAATCCCCACCAATTCTTGGGCTTACGGATTCAAGAAATTCAAGAAAACCCCGCGGCATAGAGACACCAAGGGAGAGGAGAGGAGAGGAGAGGAGAAAGGAAAAAGGGAGGGAAGAGAGAAGATGCATCTCTACAACGCATGGCTTCCGCCGCAGGTGGCGGAGGAGACGAAGAAGGAGGCGGAGGCCTTCGCCTCCGTGGTGCAATCGGTGAAGGATTTATGGCGGCGGGACGATTCAGACTCGGTTTACTCCACCCTCAAGTGGATCTCTGTCATCGACCTGTGAGCTGATCCTTTCTTTCCCTGTCTCTTTGCGTTTGATCTTGGTTTTGGCCATATTTCTTGGAGTTTCTAGGGTTTAGCTCGCTCCGAGTTCCCTTCGTTTAGGTTTTTTTTAAAGGGTTTAAGAGCTTCGCGTTACGTCTGATTTCTTTTTGTGTCTGAAGTCTGGTGTTCTTTGACCGTTGACATGAATTTTGATGCTTGACTACTTTCATAAAGTATTTAATTGTATATAGGTGGTTATTTTCTGTTTCTTGGATTTCACATCTAAATGGTTTTAGTTCTTCCGATGTATGGTCTTCTTTAATCTTGCTAACCTCATTGATGTTAGTTATATGCTACAACCTGTGACTTTTACTATCTGATGAATACAATTCTGTAGTTTTTCTTTGATTCTGTCTTCCTGATGAGAACTGTTTCTTTTTTCTTTTTTTTGAGTAGTTTTATAAAAGCAAAGAGTGAAATTTCTCTAGTAGATGTGAAGGAACTTGTGGAGTTTGGACTGGAGTTATTTCAGGCATCTCAAAACAAATTGTACGCTCAGGTATGCACGATGAACTCGGGGCCCAGATGCATATTACTTTTTCTTTTTTTAAATTTTCTTGTGATTCTGAGGTTTGTCTATGTTAATTAGGTTAGATGGGGAAGTATCGTAGTCAAACTTTTAAAAAAACATGGGAAGAAGTTATCGCTCAGCATTCAGTGGAGGCCGTTCTATGACACTTTGACGCGTACTCATTTTAAGAGGTAACCATTTACTGAACACATCTTTGCTTCTTCTATAATGAGTAGTTTTACATCGCGTTTATTATTGAGTTTGCCGGCAGCTTTAAGACATGAAAATGCTGCTTTATTTGGTTCAACTGGTTTGCAAATCTTTAACTGTTTTGGGTTTCAACATAGCTTGTATTCTTTTATAGAATGGAAAAACCATCCCTTTCTAGATATTCTATCCCATTTGGTACCTTGTGCAATACACATTGCCTGAATGAATGAGTATAGTGTGCACTGCAATAATCAAGCATGCCATCCTAACCTGGTTTCTCCATTCAGCCCATTGAATAATGACTTGAGGAACAGGATGGAACTTGTTCTTATACTTATATTAATCTTAGAAGCTAGTGCCAGCCTGCCAAGTAATTTAGACTATTATTACATTGGCGCATTCTCATTGATACAAGACCTGATACTTGACATTAGATAGAGTTCTTTTGATAGGAATAATGTTTAACTGGTTTTTTCCATGCCTAACTTGTCCTCTAGTCAGTAGGCCAGGAATTCTGAGCGTCCCATCAATACTTTGTACCTACAATGTAATGGTTTTTATACTTTCATTAATTATCAAATTCTTTGAATTATGCAACTTAGTAATACTTTATTGTTGCGGATTCCTTAAGTTGGACATGAGAGTACATTGTATGGTTACAAGATGATGAAATAATTTTGGAGATTAAGGGAATTCCTGGATTGCAGAGTTGGGGCTGTTTTCTGGCTAATTGAAGTCATCCCAATGCTCATTGCCATTTCATCTACATTATTTGTATACAATAATGGTCATTTCGTGGAATAAATACCATTTGATGCATTTTCAGTTGTCATGTTTATACTTTCCTTTGGTCTTTAATTAAGCAGCTAGTCACTAATGTATTTTATGGTCAATTATATCGATGTAAAAAATAAAACTATGCGCTTACTAATTACTATTCTAAACAACTCATTGCAGAGAAGAAACATTGAATATCTTTTAATTATCAACACCAGTGTTTAGGAGCAAATGCATTATGAATTTTGCCTTCTTTCATCTACTCATGTCCAGAAATATTGTCTCATTTCAGTGCTTTCCAAAGTGAAGCTAGCCTTTCTTGCAATGGTTTGTTCATTAATTGCTTCTTCAGTTTTAATTTCCTTTTTAACTTGAGGTTTTTTATATTTAGCAGAAATACAGGCCCTGAGGGCTGGAGACTGAGGCAAAGACATTTTGAAACTGTCACAGCTCTTGTTCGATCTTCTAGAAAGTTTTTCCCTGCAGGTTCAGCTTCTGAAATTTACTCGGAATTCAGGTATGATCTTTTGTAGTTTTTCAGTTTATGTTCTGCTTCAAAACAGTTTTAGTCGGAAATTGTGTTTCTTCAAACTTAACTTGTGGGTTCAAGTGATTTTTTCACATTTCAAGCACATATTCATTGTTTCGTGGTGTTAGATTAAATTTAATCATATATACATGTACTTTGACAAGAAAGCTTTATAATCTTCTATTCTCTAGACCAGTCTGTATTCTGTATGCTCTTCCTTCCCTTTCTCTGTATATATCTATCTACTGGTTGATGCTCACTATTTGATGATCTTGTAGTCATTACGTCTCAGATTTCTATGAAAAGAAAAATACCACCATCTGCAGAAAATATAAGTGCAATCAACTGAATCATTTGTATATCAATGGCTAATACCTGCTTAGTCAGTTAATGCTCTTTGCTTTATAATCTAGTATGTCTTCTGAACTATCTGGCAGGGTTTTAATGGAAAATCCATGGCATAATTCTGCCTTTGAAGGTTCTGGGTTTCTAAGACTCTTTCTTCCAGTAAACAAGGAGAATCAGAACTTCTTTACAAGGTGCATATACTAACTACCTGAAGGAGCTAATTATTCTCCTTTTCCTTTTCTAGAAACTATTAATTTCTTTTTCAATGATTGTGTTGGCAGTGGTTGGATTGCAGAGTGCCTTGATCTATGGGCATCTATACCAAATTGTCAGTTTTGGGATATACAGTGGTCATCTATTATTGCACGTTGTACAAAGAGTTGTAGGTCAATTGACTGGGAAGACTTTTTGCCAGCACTTTTTACGAGATACTTGAATATGTTTGAGGTTAGAAAAGTTACACTTGATGACTGTTTGATTCTAATCAACATAGTTGAGCAATAAAAAAGCTAGATCTGTATGTCTTTAGTATTTGCTTCATGAACTTCCATAACTTATTTGCATAATTTACACATCATTTGCTTTTTTTTTGTTTTATTGTTGGTTTATTAATAAAAGTGTGGGATGATTATATTATTCTTTAAGGGCATTAAAGATGGCAAGGGATATGGGAATTAATACATAGTCCAAACTTTTGGCTTGTGTGGATTGATAAGTCATTTGTTGCCAGTACTTTGGAAGTCAAATTTTGGTTTTGGTCCCTAAAATAAACTGGAATTTTTTGGAACTTTGGCTGATTTCAGCCATTTCAATCATGGCTTATTGTTCCAGTTTCACTCTTTGTTAATGTATGAATGTTAATCATCTCCATTTGCTACAATGGCATATTTCCCTACCAAATATAACTTAGGTGGACTATGCAAATACTGGAGGCAGTTACCAGCCATCTACCACTGCCTGTGGTGGTGGCAAGCACAATGACCATTATTGGCAGTGAGATCTTGCTATTACGATATAAGAAGAAAGTAAGAAGCCCAAAAAAGTCCGCAAGTAACCCAGGGTTTATGTACACCTTTTTTCACTGGAGGTTAAGGTTTATTCTTGCTTGAAACTTTTCTATTTCCAGAAGCCAAATTCGAGCCATCTATAGAGATTCCTCCTTTTTATACAATCTGAACTACATGAGAATAAAAATGAGTCACTTTGTTGTTACCTTGCAGTATGTGTAATTGGTGCACACACATGGCCGTCATCATGCTACCTTGGGTGCATCAGACTTTCCAGCACTGGAGTTAATATTTATTGTGTATATCTTGCTTCCTTAGATCTTATATTGTCTAGAGTGCACCTCAACACTCTTTTCTTGTTGAAAGGTGCCCTTACAAATTTCTATCTATGCTGAAGTTTAGCCTTATAAAATGTTTTTCATCTAGAAAAAGAACTTTGTTATGTATGCTCCACATAAGTATGTAAGTTACAATTTTATTCATCTGCAATTAGTTTATGTGTGCTAACTTTATGTTCTTTTTTTCTTTTCCTTTAGGTTCCTGTGTCAAATGGGAATGGATCATATCCTTTTCCACTGGAGGTCCCCCGGAATATGAGATACTTGTTTTCCAGCAAGACAGGAACTCCTGCCAAGGCTATCGCAAAGTCGATTGTAAGATTTACTTTTCTTCTTTGTTTGTCTGTATTCAGAAAACTTATAGTGTCTGATTTAATTATAAGGTTATATGGCACAAAGAACAATTAAGTTGTTTTATCACAGATTCTACAAGTAATATTCACAGGGAGTTGTAAAAAAGATTTACTTGACTTTGGTTTCTCTTTCCATGACTGACTTGTATGGATGGGACCTTTTTTTCCATAATGAGGGGAAAAAAAAAACTAGACTACGGTACAATGTAAAGCCGTGAAAGTGAAGTAGATTTTGAGTCTTCTGTAACTATTTATTTAGCTACCTAACACAGCCCCTATTTTATGTAAGGATGGTCACTCTCAGTCTTACAATCTTATCTATTACCATACATTGCAGGTTTATCTCCTGAAGCCTAATAGTTTGGCACAAGTGTACTTTGAAAGATTGGCAAATCTGTTGGAACAGTTTGTTTTCTCACCTTTTTATATCACTCACGCTTGTTGAGCAATATCTGCTTTCACATTACTGTAATCAGCATTTCTTAGTTGAAATATTTGGTGTTCTAGATATTACCATCCTTCAAATGGAGGTCGTTGGACTTACTCATTGGAGCGATTCTTGCGGCATTTGATAGTTTTTTTCCAAAAACGCCTTCAGAATGAGCAGTGGTGAGAAATCAATTTAGATGTCAATACAAGATAATTTGAGTTCCTTCACTCTGCTGAAACATGTTATCAAAATGCAGTAAAATAAATGATGGCAAAGAGTATGAATTCTGTTTGGGGAAGTCGGAAAGAGTTTGTTTTGTCAAAGTGATACTGAAACTAATGGATCGTGGTCTGTATAGCAAGAACGAATCTCTTGCTGAAACAGTTTCAATTGTAACTTCATTTCTGTCATACATTGAGCCCTCACTGGTTCTTCCATTTATTGCTTCGAAGTTCCAACTTGCTTTAGAGACTGTAAGTATTCTTCCTTTCCTATTACTATTCTATCAGTTGAATAATTATGCTGTTCTGATATGTGAAAGTGAGAAGAGGTGGGGGTGTAATCGACTCAGATTTGGTAAGATACTTGCAATAATATGGTATCTAATGTTGCTGAATTTGGATTGGAAGCAGATCTTAACCAGAAACTACTATTGATATCCAACCCATTTGTTATTCAATAATGTTGGAATGAATCACATTAAAATTTGAATAGGATGTAGATTGGATTTCAAAAGAATAAAGAACAAATTGCTAAGAATGTCAATCATAATTTAAAGCGACAATAACACTTGTCTTCTGATAGCTTGTCATCTTGTCAAATATTGTAATCCGGTTATTCTCTATTATATTGTCCAGGATAAATGGGATTATGAGAAATTAGCATTACTCTCAAATGTTTGCATGATACCTCATTTGCTTATTCAACTAGTTAGATAATTTGATTTGAAGTGGTTGAATTATCAATGATGAATCAAATTGAACTACCTATAAATTCTAATTCCATGCCATGCAACCAGACATAAATTGTGCTTTAGTTACTTTGATGGATATCTACATAAGGTCCAATCCAAATTAGGATTTGCTCGAATCCTGATGTATTAAAACAAAATCTGATCATTTACTAAATGTGTCAAGACATCTAGATCTATATCTTCTATATTCTAATTCAAATTAGACTATCCATCGGATAAACCAAATACATTACAGCCCTAACAAGATGAAAATATTTTTATTTTTTGTTACTCATCTACTAGCTCTTGATTTTTTTCTTTATGCTCTCTGTTAGATGACAGCCACCCACCAGTTAAAAACTGCCGTCACATCAGTGGCATTTGCTAGCCGTGCACTCCTCCTTTCTTCTTTATCCACCCCTCAATCTGATGATCACGATACAACTTATGGTTTTCTGGATGTTATAATAACATCTCTATCTAATGCGTTACTTGGTATGGATGCCAACGACCCTCCAAAAACTTTGGCTACCATGCAGTTGATTGGTTCAATATTTTCCAGTGTAAGTAACAATTTGTTGTCTATATGCACCCGATTATGGGTAAATATTTGTTTAACCTTACTATTTGTTTGTAAAATCAGTTAGCTACGGTGGGCGACATTGACGATGCACCTATATTTCTACAAAGCCTTAGTTTATCAGAATGGCTAGATGAGTTCTTTTGCCGCTTATTTGCCCTTCTGCAACATCTGGAACAAAACAGTGTCATGTGAGTAGTTAGTTTGGAGAATTGGTTTTCTCATTTTCTTTTTGTTCTTTCTCATGTATTGATGACTGGAACCAAGTAGTGTCATGTGAATAGTTGGTTTTTGAGACTACAATTTTGCATGTTGTTTTTCAGGTTTTTCTCATGTATTTTTATAATGGAACCATCATAACCAATTCTTTGTTATCTGGAATTACAGCAATGAAGGTACCCAGACTCCAATCACATCAGGAACTTTTCTTGTTGAGGATACGCCATACTATTTCTGCATGCTGGAAGTCCTTCTTGGAAAATTGTCGAAACCATTATTTAATCAGGTGCTTGTTCTTGTTATTCAGAATGATCAAATATTTTATTCAATCTGATTCTCTTTCACGGTGGATTTTTCTCTGTCATGGAACAATTTTTTCCGTTCCTTCTTTTCAATTGACAGTCGCTGAAAAAAATTTCCAAGTTTGTGAACACAAATATCCTTCCTGGAGCTACTGCAGAAGTTGGATTTCTCTGTTGTGCCTGTACTCGGTCTGATCCAGAAGAGGCTGCAGCCCACATTATTAAACCGATCTTAGCAACCATAACATCATCTCTAAGAGGGACTCCAGTTACAGGTTTTGGGGGAAAAGGAGCTTCTAAGGGATCATCCGTTACCAAGGTTTGATGGTACCTTGTAGCACAGTCATCTCATGCATCATACATTTCTCCATTCTAAGTACAATAAATACACAGGCGACCCTTTCACCAGCTCTTGAAACTTCAGTGGAGTACCATCTGAAAGTTTTAGCTATAGCTATCAGTTATGGAGGTCCTGTGTTACTTCATTACCAGGATGAGCTGAAAGAAGCTATTTCATCTGCATTTCAGGCTCCTTCCTGGAAGGTTTTCAACTTCCTTTCATAATTATTTTCATTTAGCTTACTATGTATAGTTAGTTAAGTGTAACATTTCAAGTGCCTCTTTTGAAGTTCATTTCAACAAGGGTAACAAAGATATGACTTCGTTATAGGTCAATGGAGCTGGTGATCATGTTCTTCGCTCTCTTCTCGGAAGCCTGGCCTTCTATTACCCAATCAATCAGTACAAGTATGCACAGAAATTTTGATTTATTGTTAGTAATTTTGACATCTTATTAGATTAAGTACTTTGTGTTAGTGGTAATTGTATAAACTAATTATTCATCCTGGCTACTATTTAGACCTTTCTCCTGTCAGCCTGTTGCTTCTATTTTAGAACCATGGGGCTGCTCGAAAAATTACCAGAGCGAAAAGAGTGACACATTCGACTACCCTCCTAAGTGGCACATTCCTAGTCAAGAAGAGCTTGCATTTGCAAATGAGCTCTTAGACCTTCATTTTCAATCGGCTTTGGATGAACTTTTTGAGATATGTCAGACCAGAATGCATACTGAAGCAGGTAAAATTTATTAAAGAAGATTTCTTTTATCCATTATGGATTGATGAAAGAGCACCTGTATCTAACTCTACTAGTTCTTACATACTAATATAGGTACTAGAATGATGTTTGGCAATTTTATGGATATTATTAACTTAGGAGTAGAAGTGATTCCTAAGGGTGCTGAGGCAACATCTTACAGACTTATTTTGCCATTGATTCCAGTCCATCACTACATCTCCAAAAGTAGGAAGCTGCTAATATTACCACCTTTAACAAAAAAGAAAAAACTTTTATGCAACCCTTTTAGTGTGTTAGCACATGAATTTGTCTGCCATTTTATATTTGATATAACTTTATGACTTTATGTTTCCTACAGATGAAAGTGTACTTGTCTAGTTCATCAAAATTTAAGGTGTTATGTCTTTCAGATTTGATTAATGGTGCAGAAACATGGTTTGTTCTGTGCGTTTATTCGTTTAATAAGTTAAGGGAATCCCTGGGCAGGAAATGAGAAGGAACATTTAAAGGTGACCCTGTTGCGCATTTACTCTTCATTGCAAGGCGTAATGTCTTGCTTACCTGATTTGCGTCCATCATGCAAAAATAGAAAAGAGGTGGATAACAGTTACTTTTTAATTGCGGGAGCTATTGGCTCTTCTGTTGGTAGTTCAGAAATGCGGGAGAGAGCTGCTCAACTTATACATGTAGCTTGCAGGTAAAGCTTAAATGTTCATTGATGCTTCTTACTAATGTTCTTTAAATTTGTTGAGTCTTACTGCTTGTTGCTTATCTGACAGATATTTACTGACAGAAAGAACAGATGATAGCATTCTTCTAGTTCTTGTCATACGCACCGTGGATGCTTTGGTAAATTATGGTATGGCTATTGCAGCCAGAGGCATTATATTTAGAGGTTCCTTTAAATTTTGTATTATTTTTAAATATGATATGTCTGCAGGGAGCTTGGAATACGAAGACTGGTCAAATCATGTTCAGGCATGGAAGTTGGAATCAGCTGCTATAATTGAACCTCCATGCAATTTTATTACTGCTTCTCATACTAAAGGGAAAAAAAGGTCTCATCTCTTAGTTCATTGGAGGGCAGTGTTTTTATTATATTAGATCATTGTCACTATTGGTTTCCATTTTCAGGCCTAGATGGGCACTTGTTGACAAAGCATACATGCATAATACATGGAGATCTTCACAAGCATCATATCATAAATACCGCACAGATGGAAATATATCTCCATCAGAGCAGATCATTCTTCTGATGGATGATCTTCTAGATCTTTCTTTGCACAACTATGAAACAGTTCGCTTGTAAGTAAGATTACCTTATATTTTCTGTCAAGAAACTGTCTTGTATGTTTATCTTATATCATATGATGTATCATTATCTTCTTGATTTAACTAACATTTTGTGTTTAACCCAATTAAATGAATTTCAGGTTTGCTGGAAGATCTCTCTCAAGGATGTTCAAACGCTGGCCATCATTGATTGCCAAGTGTGTTCTCACTTTGTCTGGGAAATTGCATGATCCAAAAACGCAAGAGCATGTTGTGCTGGGTTCTTGCACGATTCTAGCTACTCAGACTGTTCTTAGGCATCTGATGACGGTATAGAGAACTGAGTCTAGTTTGGTTTCCCCTAAAACATATTGTATTTCTATGATAACATGACTTCTGCTAAATGCAGGATGCAGTATCATTCTCGTCATTTATCATGGGTCTCTTGGCCAGGTAATCTCAGTCTGAGTAAGAAAGTGAAAGTTTATATTATTCCTTTTCTAACTTTGCTGCTTACCTTTTTCTTGTTCCTTTTGAAGCTCCCATCATGAATCACTTAAAGCTCAGAAAGCTATCACTGAGGTACATTTAAATATTGAAATGAGTTTCAAATGAAGTCAAAAGATGGATTTATCATCCACCTTTATCTGCATTCTATGATTTCTGCAGCTGTTCGTGAAATACAACATCCACTTCTCTGGAATTCCAAGGAGCCTTTTCAAGTCTTCAGATGGTCAATCAGATAGGCCAGCGTTTTTGGATTTGGTATCTCAGATTAGTTCATTGATTTTTGACACCAATGACTTACACTGGCGGTACATATTTAATATTCTTTTGATCAGCTTTTCTATGTCTACAGGATCTTACCATTTTGCCATTTTCTAAACTAAATTGTTATTTCAAATTCATGCGAGCATTGAACTTTAACTCACTCATTCTTATTTCAAATAGTGGTGTTATGAACTTATGTATTCCTTTTAAGTGGATTGGGACTAACATGGTACAAACGATACTCTCAGGTACAATTTAATGGCTAATAGAGTACTGCTTTTGCTGATCTTGGCTTCTAGAAGTGATTTGCATTTGCATCCTAAAGTTATCGGGGAAACTGTTGGTCAGTATATTCTGCAGATATTTATTACTAAATGAAAGATTAATTACATGTCCCTATTGTTACTGCTTACGGGCTTTAACTGCTTAATAAATAACTTGCATATTTTCCTTTATTGTGATTCCTTAGCTACAAAGGGTTAATCTTATATCAGGTCATTTTTTAAGGAATTTGAAAAGTCAACTGCCTCAGTCAAGAATGCTTGCAATCTCTGCTCTAAATACCCTTTTGCAAGGAGCTCCACATAAATCCTTAACTCTGGACATGGAACTGTCCGCTGACCATCCTAAAGAGTCTAGCAGTTCATCAGTTGAAGGAATCTTGAATAAAGTACTGGGGGAGGAGGGATTCTTCAATGAGACATTAAACAGTCTGTCCAATATCCATATAACTACCGATACTGAGACTTCAGCTTCTAAAGGAAACCACGGAACATCATCATTTCAGAGTGGGGCAGATAAGGCAATCACTTTTTTCTATTTTGACTTCTCAGCATCATGGCCTCGAACCCCCAGTTGGATATCCCTGTTGGCAGGTGATACATTTTATTCCAATTTCGCCAGGATTTTCAAAAGGCTGATACAAGAATGTGGAATATCAGTTCTAAATGCACTTCGGACTGCACTGGAAGAATTTTCTAGTGCAAAAGAGAGGTCTAAGCAGTGTGTTGCTGCTGAAGCCATGGCTGGTTTACTTCACTCAGATATAGATGGGCTATTGGAAGTCTGGGATGACTGTATGATGCCTCAGCTGCAGAAGATAATGTTAGCGCCATCTGTGGAATCAATTCCTGAATGGGCAGCTTGCATTAGATATGCAGTCAGTGGGAAAGGAAAATATGGCACACGTGCTCCTGTTCTGCGGCAAAGGATCTTAGATTGCTTAGCTAAGCCATTACCTCTATCTGTGGCAACCAGTATAATTGCTAAGAGGTATTCTTTCCTTGCAGTTGCTCTTATCGAGATATCTTCACATAAGATGCCTCCTGCGGAAGTTGAGTACCATGTTAATCTTCTGGAGGAGTTGCTAGGAAACATGAGCCACTCATCTGCCCAAGTAAGATAATACTTTTTATAATCTGTACATCTCTTTCATCGATATTTTCACTAATTCTCCAAAGTAAATGCACATACAATAAGTTTCGCAACGGGATATCCAAGTAGTGTATATTTTTGTATCTGCAAATTTCTATTTCTGTATACATATTGTACACACAAATAACAAATATATGTTTAATATATGTCATGTTTATATGCACCCAAAAACGTGTGTAGATCACATGATAGGAGATGGGCATTACGCATTATAGATTAAGAAATCTGTGAACTTGTGATTGGTGCTCATATCAAAACTTTGCATCACACCATTAAAACTATCTATTTAGTGTTTCACTTCATTTCCTACATATGTAGAATATCAATATTTCTTATCATTTTGAAATTTGTCAAATAATTAATTTTCAAGATTTCAATTTAGAAGCTCCACCATCTATTTCCACACATAATTTTTTACAAACATTATTGAAGGCAAAGAGTTTGTTTATAAATTCTTGTGTATTTATGCGCATAATGCTTTCCTATAGTTGATTTTGTGTGTAGTCAGTCATAGTTCAAGGATGGCCATGCCAATCACTGGCCGTCACGGCACTTGTGAGCGAGTCGGTTTTGGCTCAGGCTTGACTCGAAGTTACTTTCGAGCCTCATAATTCTGCTCGGGCTCGGTTCAGCTCAACTCGAGCCGAGCTCAAGCTGAGCCTAACCAAGCCCGAGCTAAGCGCTAGCAAAGCTCGGGCTTAATTAGAGAATGAGGCGGTGACGGCATGGACGACGGCTTGCCGAAGGAGTCGGAGACGGATGGAGGAGGAAGCCGACGGAGTGGACGAGGAAGAGGTCGACGGAGGAGGAGGCCGACGAAGAGGAGGACGTGGCGCCGTGGTGGTGGCTTGCCGATGAAGGCCGACGGAGAGGGAGGAGATGGCGGCGAGTGGGGTGAGGCTATGAGTGGTGATCAGGTGAATGATGGTGAGGGTGGGTGGGTGAGGGACTTGAGGGTGATGGGTGAGGATGAGGAGGGTGACGTGATGGGTGAGATTGATGGATGGGTTACGGGTGAGGGTGGGTTAGTGAGGGACACGTGGCAATATTTTTTTATGCCACGTGTCCTTAGTTATAGCTAGTCAGGCTATCGAGCCTATCGAGCCGAACTTGAGCGAATTGGCTCCAGCTCAGACTCGACTGGATATTAATTTTGAGCTTGTTGCAACGGCTCGGGCTCGGCTCAGCTCTGACCGAGCCGAGCCGCTCGTCAACCCTGACAGCCCCCTAGGCACTTGCCAGTCACGCCACAAGAGGAGGGAGAGAAAAAAAATGATGGAGACTAGCAGCGTTTAATTCTTCGTCGCATCAACGTCAACCTCGTTGTCGCCTATCGCTTGCATGCCCAAGGTTGCCGATCGCTCCGACGCGGATGCCCTAGCCCCTGGCTTGAGGAAGATAATTCGAGTGGGTTGGGTCGGGTCAATTTCGAATAAAAATTTAAGCTCCTCGAGCCAGGAATAAGGCATTGGTGTAGTTTTTCTGAATTCAGCTGTATATTTTTTTTCATAAGAAGATTGCATATTAAATTTGATTGTATGAAAAAAAATTATATCTTACTAACGCACTTCTCTGACATTAAGTGCTCTTGCATAATGTTTGTCGAGATTCTCTTTAGATAGTAACCAAATCTCATGCATCCTTTTCTCTTTCCTACTGAATAAAAATCAGTGGGTAAGAGAATCTCTTTAGATAGTAACCAAATCTCAGATATGTCCTTTTCTCTTTCCTACTGAAGAAAAATCAGTTTGGCTTTTATTGGTGCCAAGAATTATGTATTTTAAGATATGAATAGCCAAAAGTCAAAGCTACTAACTCTGTCCATTTTCATTCATTTTTTCTGTCTTATTATTTTCATACTCAATTGGAATTTTTTGTTCGTTTCTTAAATATATAACTGTGAGTAGGTGAGGGAAGCTATTGGCGTTGCTCTTGCTGTCTTATGTTCAAATTTGCGGTTTTTTGCATCATCGGGGTTTAAAGTTTTGCCAGAGGGTGCTGTGCGATACACAAACATGGTCGAGACACCTCAAAAAGAAGATTGGGCTAAACTTTTAACTGAGAGAACTTCTGAATTGTCTATTAATATTCAGAATGCAAATCACTATGACAAGATGGAGTCTGTTGAAGGGTCAACACATGAAAATGGCTTTAGAAATACGGAGGCAGAAACTGATGTCAAGAGGATGGAAACGGTACTTTGTTCACTTTATTGCTGAAATTGAGATCTCACTTTTCCGTTATATAAAGAAAGAAATTTATTGTCCATTTGAAATCTCATTTTTTCATTATTTAAAGAAAGCAATTTATTGCCCATTTTTCCAGATGTTTCATTTCATTATCTCGTCCTTGAAGTCTGGGAGATCATCTGTTTTATTGGACATTGTTGTTGGACTTCTTTATCCTGTTCTCTCGTTACAGGTATGTAGTTCACAAAGAATTTGTGCAGTAAGCTAATCTTACTTTTCTAATTTGAATTACATTGTCTTCTTTTTGTTTCTTTTCATGCGTTAGTGAGCTTAAATTATTAGAGAACGGTATTTTTTATATTTTATATTTTTACACTTTCCATCACTTTTGAGATGAAATATTTTAATGAGCCCAAGAAACAAATTTAATTTAAAGGGGTGGAGTTTTATATTTTTAAGCAAAGATGGACATGACAGATTTGAATTCATAACCTCTGGCTCTAATATTATATTAATTCATTAACTATTTTAAAAGCTTAAGTTATTTAGTTTTTATATTTTAACAATGGTCAATAGTGTGCATAATAGTTTTCTTTCTTTGATGATTAATAGACATATGTTTTGTCATTTTAGCAAGAAAAAAGTTACCAGACTTTTACCAATGCTGTTTGGTTTTCTGTGAAATTTTAAAACACTTTCCAGTTGACCCATTGGAGAATAGTTTCACATTCATTTGTATTGTTGGTAAATTAGAACCACCAGCCTCTCATTAGTCTCCCCGTTCACCTATCTTGTGTGAATTCATAGCGAACTTTGCGTAGGTGACAGGAACACCATTCTCCGTTTAGCCAGGCAGCAAAAAAGAAAGCTGTCCTAAATAGTCCAAAATAGAACATCCACACCCATACAGATAAACTTCCCTTATTTCCCCAACCAAATACTTACAAGTTGGTCTTCCCAAGGGAGATAAAATATATTTCCTTTTTTGTTCTGTAGATACACAAAACAAATGTAGCGTTGCACACATTTTTTAGCTGAATAAGTCTGAGCCTAAAAATGTTTACTAGAATAGATGTTTCTTAGATGCTGAAAATGCTGAAATTTATGTATGTTTAATATAAAAATGCTTAAATTTTAAGCAATTTTCACACTGAAGTATGGCATGAAGTACTTTCCCTCCTAAACGCTATCTCCAAAAAGCTTGGAAATTTATCGTTTTTGTCAAAAAGACAATACTGGAAGTTTTAGATGTTTTCCAAGAGCGCCTTCCAGCTATCCTCTACATACATTACACCTATTTAACTATATACTTTGGAATCAAACTATTCAGATAATTATTTAGATGGGATTTACTAGATACCTACTTTCGTCAGCATAATAGCACCACTTTGACATTTATTTAACTATATACTTTGGAATCAAACTATTTAGATAATTATTTAGACAGGATATACTAGATACCTACTACTGTCAGCATAATAGCACCACTTTGATAATGGAATTCACTCCTGTTGTAAAACCTATATCGGCATACTCGAAGGTAAGCTTTCAGTACTGCAGTTGTAGATGTACTGAGTAAAGTCTTGTAGCATGTTGTTTACATTCTTTTACTTGAGTTTTCAGTTTCTCTGGGAATCTGTGATAGCTCAACTGATGAGATATATGGGATGTTTGCAGGAAACATCAAATAAAGATTTGTCAATATTGGCCAAGGCAACTTTTGAATTGTTAAAATGGAGGGTTTTGCCTCGTCCCTTTCTGGAGAATGCTGTCTCAGTGGTCCTATCTTCAATGAATGATCCTAACTGGCGAACCAGATCTGCATGTCTGGCATATATTAGAACGTTTATGTACAGGTTTGCCTTTCTTTTCTTTTTCTTTTTGGCTGGTACCATTTTATTACAACATGTTCCTAACTTCCTATGATCTGCTGCAATCTATGTTTCATAATGTTCATCCCTTTTAGTTACCTTATTGCTTTAGAAATCAGCATGTATCAGTTTCATCTTTGAGAATGGGAGGCAAATATAGTAATAGGTAAACAGAGGCTTCACAAGAGTGGAGTGAGTGTGGGAAGGTTATGTTCCCAAGAATGGGAATAAAAATGAGCAGATTACTCACTACCGAGATTTAGCCATGGCTAGAAAGCAGGGCTGTGCATGGTCAGTAGGGCAGTCGACCCAGAATAGAAATATGAGAAAATAAGGATACATGAAACATTGGAGATTTTGCATTCATTATTCCAAATATGAGAAAACATACTATGAGGCAATTGGTTACACTATACAGCGAATATGAAATACATCTACGGGGGGTCCCATGGTGCATATCCAGTTTTACTCGAATTGCTTTTCTTGTGATTCATAGTACCATTCTTTTTATGTGTTTTCTAATATTTTTCCCAATATTTCCTACAATAATATATTTTACTTTCTGATACACTATGATGACAAATCTGCTTGAAGGTGATACAGTTAGGAATATTGACTGTACTGACCTGTGTAACAGGCACACGTTCACTCTCTCTAGCTCGGAGAAGATGCAAATTTGGCAGGGTATTGAGAGACTTCTTGTAGACACCCAAGTAGAGGCAAGTCCTTCTATTTAACTATGAATCTGATCTGGAAGTGACTTCTATACTTAGCTTCAATGTGAACTGAATTTCCAACATGTTTTATATTCCACTTCACTCAGTTTCATTGAAAGAATGCAAGAAGGCTCGTAGGAATATTACATACACATTTATATATTTTTTTTGATTTATAGTTGCTCTACAAGGCAGTATATTAATTATACTTTTCTATTCCAGTGTACTTTGATAGGTTCTTGTTTGTACTTCTTATCTCGTAGAAAGTTCAGTGAGCTTCAGAATCTTGATTCATGAACTAGATAATAATCCACAAAATGAAAACAATTTTGTGTATAGTAGGAAAAGAACTGAAAGAATTATTGTCATTTTCATTTTTCCATTGGCATAGCATATTTATTAAGAAAAATCATGCATTGCCATCAAGCTTGCTCTCCCTTTATATTTCCAGGTCAGGGAGCATGCTGCTGGGGTTCTAGCAAGCTTAATGAAGGGCGGAGATGAAGACCTATCAAGAGCTTTTCGCAATCGATCATATAAAGAAGCACAATCTACTCTGAAGAACCGAAAACAGAGGTCTTTGGTCATGAATTTGATATGATTATATTAATGCTTTTCATAATTTACCACAATTCTTTTTTGCACACCAAAGTACATGTTACTGGATGCTTTTACATAAAACACACCTGAGGAATAGATATGCAACTACTTTATATCATATGCTGGTAGATACATATGATTTAGACATGCTGTCATTTGGCATGAACTAACTGAAGGGTTCTATTTGCAGAAAGTTAGCTTCTGGTCAATCAATAGCATCTATACATGGTGCGGTGCTCGCTTTGGCATCTTCTGTGCTATCAGTTCCTTATGACATGCCTGGGTATGTTGGATGCATCAAAATTTTCCATTTGATACATGTGATTTAATCGATTACTAATAGTGTGCTGAACTGCTGATCCATTGTTTGGTGAACTAACTATTCTATGTCCAAGTGCATATTGCTATGTGGTTTCTTGATTGATGAGAATGTTATAGGCATATGCGAATTCACTAATTTGATGCATACATGGAAGCTATTTAATGCCTAATTTACTATTTCTGTAAGATGACTGCAAAACTTTAGTTTCAGCAATGGAGTTTCTGTACTAAGACAATTGGATGAGAAGTGTAGTGATCATGAGCAAGCTAATATTTGGCTAAGAGGGGATTATTTTACAGCTGCCCTTATAAAAAAAGACGAGGACTCTAGAATTTGAATTGGATGAACATAAGTCATGTTTGGAGAGTGGTGATCTGCAATTTGATGTACATAAAATATACTCAGAGTTGATAATGGTTGTCTGACAAGATTCAAAGCAGGCTATTGTTGCACCGAGGATCCTTTGTGGACCTATAATAGAGGATGCACTTGTCCGATTGATATTCAGAAGATCATGTAGTTTTGTATACCATATTCTAATAGCATATTGTCAGAAGAAGAGAACTAGGTAAATGCTAATTTTTAGTTATTAATGGAACTGCTTTGGTACAATTTTTATGGAAATGAGAAATGAGAAGAGGCGATAATAGATGATAACACTCTGAGCTATCATGGTATGGGTGTTGTAATATGTAGTCTTTGTTCCTACTTACGCAACCTCAGATGTATATGCTGTGCCTTTAACCAACCTGAGAAGAACTATGGCATATCCTAAATAGAGGAAAAGTCATATCACAAGCAACTCACTGATGGACAGCCAACCATTACAGATAGGGACAAGCAGGTTAGCATGGAGCGTAATTATCTAAACACAAAATAAGTGCACAACTTTTATGCCTGGGAGCTCTCGTTTGTGACTATTTATCATTTGATCTATTTTCCTGGTCTTCTGTGTGTGCGTGCAGTACCTTATAATTGAGACAAGAAGCAGAAGAGGATAGATAAAATCATACGGAAATGATTTATTAGCATACCACTTATTGACTACAATGCTAGATAAATATGAAATGATTTCAGATTTCTTAAATAAGTTCCTACTGCTCTTTTCTTTTTATTTTTTAGTTGGCCCTTTTCTTCAGGTTAACAGATTTACTTAATTTGAAGCAATTTTAAATGAACTATTTTATCCTCTTGTGCACCTGGCTACTTCATATGATTTAAGAGGTACCTTGGCCACCTGTGTTCCATCTTAATGGCCGATCCAGTTCAATTTCCCAATTCTTTCTAGGGCTTGCTGTATTCTAAAATTTTGGTTGAGACGTAGCTTTAACACTTGTGCAGCTGGCTCCCGGACCACGTAACTTTGCTTGCCCGGTTTATTGGTGAGCCTTCTCCTGTGAGATCTACAGTAACAAAAGCAGTTGCAGAATTCCGGCGAACTCACGCAGATACTTGGAGCATCCAGAAGGAGGCATTTACTGAGGAGCAACTCGAGGCAAGCCCGATTTATTGCTTCTTTTATGTCATTATATATCTTTAATAGGAAGTTTAGCTAATCTCATCCTTCGTTTTTTTAATCTCTTGGCGATTCCTTACAGGTCCTTGCTGATACATCGTCTTCTTCCTCATACTTTGCCTAATTTTATCATAAATACTATAATGCCTTGAGCGAAGTTGTAAGGATTGGAATATTTGTTAGCATTTATAGCCAATAAATTTGAAGTTCTGATTTCTTCTATCTCTTCTCTTATTTTCTTTCTTTTCTCCATTAAGTGATCTTGAGGACTTCCTTCACCATTCTTTGTTTTAAACAAGTGGATTCATCAGATCATCACGTAAATCCCACAGCACGCAGTCAGAACCAAAAATGCTAGTATCTTCTTTTCTAGCATCTTTTCCACCCTCGGCTTCTTCCTCGTCATCCACGTCGCCTTTCTCCTGCAAGCTACCCGTCTGCAGCTGTGCTCGACCACCACCGCCGGTGCACGTGCTTCCCGTGCACATGCTCTGGCTCCAAGCAGATCCCTCAGCATCGTCGCCATAGGTAAGTCCGTCGTATCGGAACTCTTGATCCACTGCTGGATATGCAGCGCACATCTCCGCCAGGCCATCTGACGGCTCCGTCAAGGCGGAGCCCATCATTGTGCCCCATGGCTTGTCCGAGCCGCCGGGCTCTTGCATGATGGCTCGGGAGAGTCCCAGCTTGATCCTCTGGATGGTGTCATCCTTATCGTCATTAGGATTCGCAGATGGAAACGCCATGGCCGGTTCGGCTCCCACTGACGTCGTCGGGGGCCCGGCGCCGAAGTCTATGCGTTTCTTTGTGAGGAGGTGGAGCATCTCGTCCTTGAAGCAGCCGAGGGCAGCCTCAGCGAGGTGGGCCACTTGTGGCGGTGCCAGGGTGGTGGCGATCTCGGCCATGAGGTGGGAGAATGGCTTGTGGGTTACCGGATCAATTCCCATCCCGGAGAGCTTCTTCTTCAGCTTGGTGTTCCAGTGGTTCTTCACGTCATTGTCCGTACGTCCCGGCAGCTGCGCTGCTATCAGTGACCACCTGGTAAACATACTAACATATTCTTAGTTCGAAATCTTTTTTATGGTTTGGTCGGTACAGGAAGTGCAAAATATTACCTGTTTCCGACGACGGAGTGCAATTTGACGATGGTTTGCTCCTCGGACTCAGAGAACTCTCCGTGCTTGAGGTCAGGCCGGAGGTAGTTGGTCCACCGGAGACGGCAGCTCTTCCCGCACCTCTGTAGACCTGTTATCACAGTAAGTCAGTTACAAATACTCAAACCTATAACACTGCAAATTAAGCTAAGAGTCCATAGTAGAAGAAGGAAGAAGAGTGCGCATGCTACCAGCGTTCTTGGGTATGAGACGCCAATTACGAGTCCCATGTTGGGCAATGTAGGAGGATAGCTTGTTATCCTCCTCCGGAGTCCACTGTCCTCTTTTTACGTTGTCCTTTTCGCAGCATGGAATCCTACCCATCTTGCCTCACTCTTTTCCCTCTTTTTTTAAACTTCAGTTTCCACAGTGCTGCACTTTTTCTTTCCTTAGGAATTCGGACATCAGCACAGGAATAAAGCCAAAACTATAGGAAAGGGGAGAGGGGAGTGGGGAGAGGTGAGGGGATTCTCTATTGCGGAAACTTTTGAAGGTATACGCATACAGGTGATGCTATTAATATTTGTTTATTTATAGAGAGAGAGAGAGAGAGAGAGAGAGAGAGAGAGAGAGAGAGAGGCCATGACCGAGGAGAGACTTGGGGGGGGGTCTGGGTTCACGTGTGAGTGCATGCAAGGCCAAAGGAGCATGATTTGTATAAAGAATTCAACGCCCGCTGAGTGCGTGAGGCTCCTGGGCAGGTTGCTCACCAACATCGCGCCGGGTCAACCCACTATTCTCTTTCTCTTCTCTCTTGCCTATGCGAGTGGGTTTTTTTTTAAAAAAAATTTAGAGAGAGAGAGAGAAATTGGAGGTGATGGAGCTTCTGACTGTAAGAAGCTTCTGCAGATTAGAATAGATTACAGTTGATGGAGAAGATTCCCTTTGTATGCTTCTTCTCTATAAATATCGATATTACATCTAAAATAGTTAAAATATAATATAATATTTTATCAGCTCTTTTGACAGATTTGTTATAGAAATTGCAGGAAAATTCTATAGTCTGTCAGCAAGGGAACTGCTTCCCATTGCTCACACACTGGTTGACCTCATGATTGGATTCCGTTGAAACTTAAGGTGGTTTCCTCTATTGGGCTTCAATTGAATTTTAAGGTAGTTTCTACTCTGGTCGTGCAAAAATAAACCTTTCTGGTAGCCTTTAATAAATAATAGAGAGATGGTAAGGTATATTCTGTGTGCTCTTTCTAGGCTATTGATGTGGGACTGCTATAATATCTTCTTGACTTCTTGTATTTTCCTAGCAATGACTACAAGAACATGAACGTTCGAATCTCAAACCCCCAAAATCCATGTTCTTTTAAACCGTTAACATTAATGCTTCTTTATATTTAAATACGATATTTTCAAGTTGTACTATCAGGCGTTAAAATCGTTAGGGTCAAAACGTTTAAAATTCAGGTCTAGAAGCCTCTTAAATTCCATTACAAAAAATATAGGATGTTATAATCTATATATTTCATGACATTCTCTCAGAAAATGAATACGGGTATTCCTAGGTTCCAACACCACAGTAGGAAAACAAAGAGCATATCAGTGAAGTGATTAGATTCTAACTTTCGAGTTACACGTTCTTATTTTTAATTAAAATTTTTCTCTCTTAACTATAATTATATTTTAATTATAGTATATATTATTTAATATTAAATAATTTAAATTTGATTTTTTATTTATAGGAGATAAACTTTAATTTAAATTTAATACTCTATCTATATTTATCATCAAATTTTAGTTTAAATCAATACTCCTATCTTTTAATTGATAAATTACTAATATAATATAATTATAAAAAATAACGTGAAGGGTTTCATATAGATATGAATTTAAAAGGATATATACATAAATAAAAAAGTTGAGCATCTATATGCAAAAGTGCTTATTAAATAGTGCCAACTTAGAAATTATAATTTAGAAATAAATAATCACCTATTGAAAAGATTATAGGACTTAAAACTTTCAGTGTTTCTATTATAACCCTTAGTAGGATGGATAGATAGGAAGGGCATTGAAAAAAGCTCTAAAATTTAACAATCATGATGATTATAATATACATATATTTTAATAGTTAAATATATCTAATTTTAATAAGGAGATGAGATTTTAAGTTCTGTCTAAGAAGATATAAAGAAGGTTTCTTTTAAACAAATAGAATTAAATTTAAACTAACATCTTGTATAAATTTAGCATGAATTTTCTTCATTATTTGTAATTCTAAGTATAACTTCCAATTCAGTTATCTTCTGTTTGCTTATGAATTCCTGTGAAGTCATGGCAAGATGAATAGAAACACTATCATCAATCTACTAAGAATTTTGATGGTACATTAATCCAACTAGATTCAAAACAAATTCAAACAAAATGATTATCTTCTTCGTTTGCCCGACCTTTTTCCTTGCAAATGACAGTTTAGAACCTCCTCGCATTTTGAGTCTGATTAGTATCGTGTTTCTTAAAGTCTTGAGCAGTTTTAGGAGCCCCTCATATGTGGAATTGTCATTAGGTTGTGACATTAAAAGGGCAATCTCAATCTTTTTTATTTAATTTTTCTTTAGTTTTTATTCCTCGGAAATCTATTTGGATATAGGCTCGATTACACCAGGATTTATTTTGGTGTTATAGGCTGATTTACTTTAGCTAAACTTAGAAAGCAAACGACTAAAGATACGATAAGCAATGAACTTATTAGGTATGGCGAGAATATCGTATACTCCCTAATATCAGTTCTTAGTCACTCCTCCTCAGATCTATTAGATGATATAAGTAAGCAAGAGTTGAGAGAAAGTTTGGCATGATTCCTTCATGCATGTCCAGTTAATTAGCGAGCTCCAATGCATGTCCAGCAGTGGCTCGTAATCAAAACAAGGATCTCTTTCTGGTCTTCATCTACCTTTGTTTCCTCAAAAGCATTCTCCTACTTCTATTCCCACACAAAGATCTCCTCAAGTTTTTTAAAAAAATTCCAGTGAAGTAAACGTCATACTTGATGGAACCTTACTACGATCTCCAGATCGGAGAAGCCTCGGGAAAGTGTACCCTTTTAAGGATTGTACTTGTACTTCTTTTATTATCCATTAACGCCCTCGAGTTTGATTCTTACTTTACTTATCATAATAGTGTTGTCTAATGTAAACTAGATTTGAGGCTAGCTAGCTATATATTCCCTTCTCTCATCTGTTTATGAGACTGGAAAAAGGCAAATTGACCGAATTGGCGAGTCGACACATCCAGTCAATGGCCATCGACATCAGCGATAACTCCATGATCGTGAATGAAATCTCTTTGAAGTGCGTGGAAGTTTCCAATTGTAAAGGGCTCAGGGATGAGTGGAGAAGCATAATCGTTTCTTTGAAATTAATTGAAATTAATAGTTAATTAAAATAATATTTTTTTAAGAATAAGATGATAATTGAACTTTGGTAAATATAAAATAGTTAGATAAATTGGGAGAGGAGAGAGAAGAATCGATTTAAGTGAGTTGCATGCTCTTAAATCTATTTTAATATCAATCTAATATTTAATTAATACACTAATTTAGTGTGCACTAAACTAGTTTTCAAAAAATTCTTTTATTCTCAAATCAAACGTCACTAAAATGAGTGTTTCGAAGAATCTTCTTTTTTTAAAAAAGAAGATTCCGAGAATCTTCTTTTGAAAGAAATAAAACAAATCCAAAGAATAGACTACAAAGCTTTCCACTTTGATTTTAAGTATAACCTCTGGAGTAATTAATATGTGCCCACTCTACTGAGATAGACGGAAGAAAGAGAAGGAAAAGAGATGTCTGAATCTGTGGTTTCCTCTGTCGTGAGGAAGCTCGGAGACCTCCTGCTCCAAGAAGCTGTCTTCCTCCATGGCGTCCGGGACCTAATCAAGAAGGCCCAGCGCGAGCTGAGCCGGATGAACTGCTTTTTAGCGGACGCCGATTCGAAGAGAAAGGCAGACGAGTGGGTGAAGCACTGGGTGAAGGAGATCCGAGACGTTGCCCACCAAATCGAGGACGTCGTCGACACCTACTTGGTCGAGGTCGGGAGGAGCCACCGGAGAGACGTGGGCGTCGTCAAGAGGTACGTCCTCAAGTGCGCCTCGAAGCCCATTGAGCTGGTAGCCCGCCACAAGGTCGGAGACCAGATCACAGCCATCCTCGCGAAGATTCAGGAGATCTCCGCAAGCAGAACCACGTATGGAATCGACAATTTGGGGAGCGGTGGTGGCGGAGAAGGCCGACCCATGACTCTCCGGCGGCCCATCATTCCCGACGTCGACGACTCCGAGGTCGTCGGCTTCGAGAGCGACAAGGAAAGCATCATCGACCGACTAGTAGCCGGAGGATCTCGCCGGCGCGTCGTTTCCATTGTCGGGACGGGTGGCCTAGGAAAGACCACTCTCGCCCGGAAGGTGTACAACAGCAGCAAAGTGAAGACTCACTTCGATTTCCGAATCTGGCTGACCATCTCCCAGGAATACAAACTGGTTGATCTACTGAAGAACATACTCGAGAAGCGTGGAAAGATGGAAAAGGAAGAGTTGGGGAAGGATGAAGGGTTACTTCATCGAGCAGCTTATGCCATCTTTGAGGTGCGTGAGATACCTGATTGTGATGGATGATGTGTGGAAGGACGTCGTGTGGGATCGGATCAAAGAGGCTTTCCCCGACGCGAACAACGGAAGCCGAGTTCTTTTCACCTCCCGTTTCCTCAAGGTCGCCAAGCGAGCGGACCCCGGCTCCGTCCCCTATGAGCTCCGGTTTCTCGGTGAGGAGGAGAGCTTACGACTCTTGTTCAAGAAGGCGTTCCCAAACGAAGATCCCTCCGCAGGCTGCCCTCCTGATCTGATGCGTCTAGCGCAGCAGCAGCTCGTCAAGAGATGTGGTGGACTACCTCTAGCTCTCGTGGTTTTAGGCGGTCTCCTACGATCAGAGAAAGGACATACGGCGCCTGGCACAGAGTGGCCCAGACGTTGGATTGGCAATCCGACGGAAAAGAATGCATGGACATCCTTGCAATGAGCTACGAGGACCTGCCCAGCTCTCTCAAGCCATGCTTCATGTACTTAGCTTCCTTCCCGGAAGACTACAAGATCCCGGCGGGATCAATGACCAAGATGTGGATCGCGGAGGGATTTATTTCGCAGGGGACCCGGGGAACCTTGGAGGAGACGGCGGAGAGCTTCTTAGAGGAGCTGACCCAGAGGTGCATGGTCCAAGTAGCCCAGAGGTCGTCGTCCCTCAGCGGCGTCAAGCCCAGAGGTCGTCGTCCCTCAGCGGCGTCAAGGCCTGCCGGGTTCACGATCTACTCCGAGATCTCGCCCTTTCCGAAGCCAAGGAGGACGGCTTCCTCGCAGTGCACCAGAACGGCACCAACGACGAGCCCTTCGAAGCGCGCCGCGCGGCGCTCCATAACCACGAGATCTTCGACCTGAGGAGACTCACCACGCCCAACCTCCGTTCGATTTTGTCCTTCGGTTCCTCCAATCCGCAAGGCGTCGAAGGCTTCAAGCTACTGAAGGTGATGGAATTGAACGGCGCTCGCCATCTCCGGCATCTTCCGGAGGAAATCAAGTACATGGTCCATTTGCGATACCTTGGGTTGAGACACAGCCGCTTACGCCAGCTCCCGTCCTCCATCGGCCGTCTCCGAAGCCTTCAAACTCTCGACGTCAGAGACACCAAGATAAGTTGTGTCCCAGACCCCGTTTGGGGGATCAAGGTGCTGAGGCATGTCCATATATCTCGTGAGAAATTAGTGTTCGGACCACCACCATCCGCCGATCTGAGAGACCTCCAGACCCTTGGACTTGTAAACCTTCCAGAGACATGGATAACACTAGGAGGAGGAACACTACTGTCAAACCTCACTGGTCTTCGGAAACTGAAGCTCTGCAACTGGCACGGCCGAATTGGTTGGAAGGCGGTCAATAGTTTGCTCGAGAATCAGAAGCAACTCGTCTCGTTAACACTCATAGCCTTAGGGAGTGGTATTCCAGAAGAGATGGATACGAGGACGTCTCCGAGTCACGAGCACATACAAGAGATGCGCTTAGACGGGGAATGGTTACGGAGTCGACTCATCGACGCGGTTGAGTTCCCACCTCACCTGACCAAGCTGACGCTGACCGAGTCCGGGTTGGAGCAGGATCCGATGCCGAAGCTGGCACAGCTCTGCAGCCTCAGGATTCTTAGACTCGGGTACAGGGCGTACGTTGGGAAGAAGATGAGTTGCTGCTCCGTAGGAGGATTCCCTCGGCTGCTATCCTTGGAAGTTCGACATTTGGACCAACTGGAGGAGTGGAAGGTGGAGGATAATGCAATGCCTCAGCTTAAACGCCTCCAGATAGAAGAATGCTATTACCTCCGGGAGCTTCCCGAGCTGCAATACGTGACCACTCTCCAGGAGTTGCGCTTGTTTGGGATGCCCAGAGAGTTCTGCTTAAGACTCGACAAGGGTAAAGGCAAGGACTGGCACAAAGTTCACCATGTTCCATCTCTTCTAAACAAAAAAGATGACCCCTCTTAGCGCTTATCTTTTCCTATGTTAAGCAACACATGTTAGCGGTAACAATATCATTCTAAAGGATCATAAAAAATTCGATAAAAACTATATAAATAAATTTATAGATTATAGAATATAAAAGTTTATATAGTCGAGTCTAGTGTTAGACATTATCTCTTTAAGACTAATTCGACCTTCACTAATTACTTATGGAATAGTGGTTGTTAGTATCTTAAGATACAATTACTGTCTTGTACAATTTCAGGTCTAAAACCAATTAACAGTAATATTGTGAAGGAATGCACCATTTCGAATTCAACCAACTAACTAATTAACTGTTCTAATCAAATGGACACACCACTTTAACCTTGGGCAGGTTTAACCAACTAATTCGAACCAGACTAAATTTGAACTTGTATCTGGCAAAAATTAAAATTGGACTTGACCCCGTGTGCAAACCGAGCTGGATCGAACGGCGCGCGCGTGAGTTAAATTGCATAATATCCTTTACCTATAAAATATGTTCTCCTTTTCAGGCTCAAAGTCCATAAGAAGTTTATCAATTATATACTATACTAATATTTCTTAAATATTCAATATAATACTAAACTTACTTCTTTTTATTTTTTATTGTCATGATACTTAATTTAGAACTAATTTTTATTCACTTCTCTTTATGGATTTAACTAAATAAATATATAACAATAAAATATTTTTTGAGCTAAATTATTATTATTAAACTATCATTAATAATGTGTGAGCCTCATTTAAAATTTAATTCAAAGTTAATAAAAATTCATGTCAAATACATAAAATTACTAACAACACAAGCTAGTTACATGAAAACTTATATTTCTTCTTCTTTAAAACGATCACCAATCTACAAAATTCCAACTGAATGCACTCGCGTAATTGAAGATATTCTGTCCACAGTATGATTTGAAACTGAATTCATGAACAAAAATTATGAATATTTCTCATACATATTCGATATTTATCTTTCCCAAATAAATAAATTTGCAAAGTCTATTATCTAACACAATTTAAATGCCTTAGAGGATGGATTTGAGTTTAGTCTAAATAATTAGCAAATATATTCATATCTAATTAATTGGAAAACATTTCATATCCTTCCTAGACAATTTTCCTTATTACCATTTTTAGATTGACATATGGAGAATGGGGGATATTTAAGTTAAAATAATATATATAATGTAGTATTATATTATATTAAACTAATTTGAGCTGAGCTTGAACAAGTTAAGACTTACTAAGTTCAATTTAATTAATTTTTTGAGTTTAGCTTTCACTCGGCTCAATTAGAATTCAAGCGGCTCACAAATTACGGAGCTATATTATCAGCCTCTAATGTGTATGTTATACAGTTAATGACTCGACAATATGATTAGACTATTGCATATACTCACTTGGCAACTTCCAGGCACTTAAAATATATTCTTCAAGAAATTAATGACAAATTCCAGCAAAAGAAACGGTTTGTGCTGCAGTTAAGTCGAGATACACCTTGCAGTTAAGACAGACTTGAGGTGTGTGGTCCAACAACGCACACAAGGTGTTTGCGCTTTGCTCCTCGCTGCGTAGACCGTAGTTGCTTATTTTTTGATATAGTATCACTTCAATTGATTTGCAAAATAATTCCACTGTGTACTCATATTACTAATCATGGACACCGTGTTACTTGCAAACAGACTACGTTTCCTAATAGGATTATAGAATGGAATTAACTTGTAAATTATTTTGTATACTCCTATTCTCATACTTCTTTTTCTTCTTCTTCTTCTTCTTCTTCTTCTTCTTTTTATTTTTATTTGCATACAGTGTTTGCATCATTGATATCTTATATTGGTTTGTTAGCGTCCTCTGAGCATCAGTTTAAGTTTTTGACCGAGTAATGCACACCCACTTGCACTGATAATCGCTTGTCTGCCTTCAAGTCTTTAAAAACTTGATGCCAACTTGCTCTTATCAACGCCAACTAAGCCCTTGGTTAGGAATGAAACACCTTTGACTTCCATTAATTAAAAAGAACAATATTGAGATTGGTGGCAGAAGAAATGGGTAGGAAAACTTGGTCCTCATAGCAATAGCACACTGGGACACGAACATTGGATATTTTACAAATATCAAGCTTGTAAACTTCGCTGTGAAAGAATACGTCTTGTTGCAAAACGATTACGAAGCCAAAATCTCTCAATTAGGTGCTCGGAAAGTTTCATAAAATAAGAAGATAATGTCCAAAAGAGAGACGATAAGAACAGTTTAGCCAGCCACAACAAGTAAGTCAACGCTGGCAGATCTCAAGCTTCTTTGATATTTCCTTCATTATCATTTCAACAATTTCTTATCAGAGATAGATAGATCTCAAGAAAAGGTAGTATGTGAATCATAAATTTATCAAAATACAGGGTGTAAAATTATTATTATTATTTTTTTCGAGCTACCATTTGATTGTTTTGAGAGCAAAAGTTTTAAAAGACAAGCACCAATTTGGCACCGATAATCAGTTGTTACATAGTAAAATTATGATCAGCAATTAATACTTCTTAGTGTTAAGTCTTTTTAGAGTAATTGATAAGTTAAGAATAAATACAGCTAATTAAATTTTAATTGGTCGACCTGGTTCCATATACAGCCGGCCAATTCTGGTTTGCAAGAAATCCAGCAGGACGATTTGCACGAATAGTGCTACCCAACGATCAATTTCTATATAGAATTAATCAGTGGCTATTTGACATCGAGCTAAGTCCTGCGGAGACGACCATATGCTTCGGTATGCTGTGCGATCAACTCTTTGCAGATTTGATATTAACTTGTCAGTAGACCGTGATATAAAATGTTGCATTTAGTGACACAAGAAATTAAGCTGCTATCTTCCTTGCACTTCGCCCTTACGCCAACTTGGATAAAGAAAAATAATCGATGGGGAAGTCGTCGTGCATTCATTCACATCTTCTCGACATTGTATGATGCTTAATCAATTTGATCGTTGACTTTATAACATCTTATTGACATAATTACATGTCTCGCTAATTCGACGTGCTGCGGTTTTAGGATCTCTACTGACCTATTCGCATACTTTAAAAATGTATTTTATATTCTATTTTGATAGATCAACTCTGAGAGTGAGGACATTGTAAGTTCTCCGTAACACCCTAATATGTACAAAATATAAAAAATAAAAAGGAGGGCGAAGTTGGATACTTAATTTACAACAATCGCCATGATTCGTATCTAATAAACTCAATTTTATAAAATTATAAATATCTATATAAACGACGAATACGTGCTCTGAATTAGTTTAAATACTACCCAAATTTCATCAGCTTCGACTGAAAAGGAGAGAAGAAAGAGAAGGCGCAGAAATGTCTCAGTTTGTGGTTTCCTCTGTGGTGAGCAAGCTTGGAGGCCTCCTGCTCCAAGAAGCTCTCTCCCTCCACGGCGTCCAAAACCAAATCATGTCGGCCCAGCGCGAGCTGAGCCGGATGCAGTGCTTCTTGGCGGACGCGGATTCGAAGAGAAAGACGGACGCGAGGGTGAAACATTGGGTGAAGGAGATCCGAGACGTCGCCCACCAAATCGAGGACGTCGTCGACACGTACTTGGTCGAGGTCGAGAGGAGCCACCGGAGAGACGTGGGCGTCGTCAAGAGGTACGTCCTGAAGTGCGTCTCGAAGCCCAACGAGCTGATAGCTCGCCACAAGGTCGGCGACCAGATCACAGCCATCCTCGCGAAGATTCAGGAGATCTCCGCAAGCAGAACCACGTATGGAATCGGCAATTTGGGGAGCAGTGGTGGCGGAGAAGGCCGACCCATGACTCCCCGGCAGCCCTTCATTCCCGACGTCGATGACTCCGAGGTCGTCGGCTTCGAGAGCGACAAGGAAAGCATCATCGACCGACTAGTCGGAGGAGGACCTCGTCGGCGCGTCGTTTCCATCGTCGGGACGGGTGGCCTAGGAAAGACCACTCTCGCCCGGAAGGCGTACAACAGCAGCAAAGTGGAGGCTCACTTCGTTTTCCGAATCTGGCTGGCCATCTCCCAGGATTACAAACTGGTTGATCTACTGAAGAAGATACTCGAGAAGCGTAGAAAGATCGAAAAGGAAGAGTTGGGAAAGGACGAAGGGTACTTCATCGAGCAGCTCAATGATCCTGAGAAGTCATCGTTGAGGTGCGTAAGGTACCTAATTGTGATGGATGATGTGTGGATGGACGTCGTGTGGGATCGGATCAAAGCGGCTTTCCCCGACGACAACAACGGAAGCCGAGTTCTTTTCACCTCCCGATTCCTCAACGTTGCCAAGCTGGCGGACCCCACCTCCATCCCCTACGAGCTCGGGTTGCTCGACGAGGAGGAGAGCCTGCAACTCTTGCTCAAGAAGGCCTTCCCGTACGAAGATCCCTCCGCATGCTGCCCTCCTGAGCTGATGCATCTAGCGCAGCAGCAGCTCGTCAAGAGATGTGCTGGACTACCTCTAGCTCTCGTGGTGGTAGGTGGCCTCCTATCGATCAAAGAAAGGACATACAACGCCTGGAGTAGAGTGGCTCAGACGTTGGATTGGCAATCCGACGGAAAAGAATGCTTGGACATCCTTGCAAAAAGCTACGAGGACCTGTCGGGCTCTCTCAAGTCGTGCTTCATGTATTTTGCTTCCTTCCCGGAAGACTACGAGATCTCGGCGGGATCACTGACCAAGCTGTGGATCGCAGAGGGATTTATACCGCAGGAGAGCCTGCGAACCTTGGAGGAGACGGCGGAGAGCTTCTTAGAGGAGCTGATCCAGAGGTGCATGGTCCAAGTCGCCAAGAGGTCGTCCCTCGGCGGCGTCAAGGCCTGCCGGGTTCACGATCTACTCCGCGATCTCGCCCTTTCCGAAGCCAAGGAGGACGGCTTCCTGGCCGTGCGCCAGAACGACAACAATGGCAAGCGCTCCGAGACGCGCCGCGCGGCGATCCATGCCGACGTGATCGTCGACCTGGGGAGACTGTTCACGCCCAACCTCCGTTCTGTTCTGTTCTTCGGAATCTCCGGTCCGGCCGGGTTCGGCTTCAAGCTACTGAAGGTGATGGAATTGAGTGGCGCTGGCCGTCTCTTGCATCTTCCGGAGGAGATAAAGCACATGGTCCATTTGCGATACCTGGGGTTGAGACTGAGCGGCTTACGCGAGCTCCCGTCCTCCATCGGCCGTCTCCGAAACCTCCAAACTCTCGACATCAGAGACACCTACATAGGATCTATCCCGAACCCCTTTTGGGGGATCAAGGTGCTGAGGCATGTCCATATAAATAGTTTCGACACAGAAGTGTTCGGACCACCGCCATCCGCAGATCTCAGAGATATGCAGACCCTTGGAATGATAAACCTTCCAAAGACATGGATAACAACAGGAGAAGGAGAACTACTGTCAAACCTCACTGGTCTTCGGAAACTGAAGCTTTGCAACCGTCACGGCCAAATTGGTTGGAAGGCGGTCAATAGATTGGTAGAGAAGCAGAGACAACTCGTCTGGTTAACACTGATAGGGGATGAAATTCCAGAAGAGATGAATACGAGGAAGTCTCCGAGTCATCAACACATACAGGTGATGTGCTTAGATGGGGAATGGTTACGGAGTCGATCCCTAGACAAGGTTGAGTTCCCACCACACCTGACCAAGCTGACACTGTTAGAGTCCGGGTTGGAGCAGGACCCGATGCCGAAGCTGGCGCAGCTCCATAATCTGAGGATTCTTAGGCTCGCATATAGGGCATACATTGGGAAGGAGATGAGTTGTTGCGTCGCTGCAGGATTCCATCAGTTGCTATACTTGGAAGTTGGACATTTGGGCCAACTGGAGAAGTGGAAGGTGGAGAATAATGCAATGCCTCAGCTTAAATGCCTCAGGATAGAACAATGCTTAGCCCTCCGGGAGCTTCCCGAGTTGCAATATGTGACCACTCTCCAGGAGTTGAAGTTGTTTGATATGCGTCCGGAGTTCACATCAAGGGTTGAAAGGGGCAAAGGAGAGGACTGGCACAAAGTTAAGCATGTTCCATCAATTATAGAGTTATAGAAAATGACATCTCAATCAAATCAGAAACGCTTATGTAAGATGAGCCTTTCTAGCAATCTAAGCATAATATCATTCTCCATCACCATTTAAATATTGTCCCTAAAAAATCATCATTTAAATACTTTCCCTAAAATAATTAGTATTAACTATTAAAATCAAACATTATCTTATCTCACACTTTTAAGACAGAATCACAGAGGGGGATTGTTTCCTGGCTGTGCACTAGAATAACACCCACAACAAGCCCTTTGAGATACACCGTGCGACACTCAATACCAACATTATTATCGACCTGGGGAGACTATTCACGCCAACCTCCATTCAGTTTTGTTGTTCGAAATCTTCAATACATGCAGGTTTGGGTTCAAGGTACTAAAGTTGATGGAATTGTGTGGCGCTCAATCTCTTGCATCCTCCATCGGTCATCTGAAACACAACAACTTACTTAAGCTCCCATCCTCCATCGGTCATCTGAAACCTCCAAACTCTCAACATCAGAGACACCTACATAAGATTTATCCCAAACCCTTTTTGGGAGATCAAAGTGCCGAGGCATGTCCATATAAAATAGTTTTGACACAAAAGTGTTTGAACCACCGTCATAGAGATATGCAGACCCTTGGAATGATAAATCTTTCAGAAACATGAATAACAACAGAAGGAAAACTATTGTTAAACCTCATTGGCCTATGAAAATTGAAGCTTTGCAATCGTCATGGAGTCACGATCGAGTTAGTTGGAAGGCGGCCAATAGTTTGGTAGAGAAGCATAAACAATTTGTCTTCTTAAAACTGATAGGGGATGTCATTCTAGAAAAGATTAATACAAGAGCATCTCGGAGTCATCAACACATACAAGCAATGTGGTTACAGGAGAAATGGATATTGACTCGACTCCTCGATATGGTTCAGTTTTTCTTAATTAGAACACTAAATAATAGCTAAAATAAGAAACGTAAGTGCATACGCAAACATAATACTTTTAACATGGAAAAATTCCTTTGTCAAATAAGAGTAAAAAGTCATGGATAGTTTTTTTAGAATCAAATCAACCATTATAATAATTAATGGT
Organism: Typha angustifolia; assembly: GCF_048772165.1. Taxonomy (NCBI): domain Eukaryota; kingdom Viridiplantae; phylum Streptophyta; class Magnoliopsida; order Poales; family Typhaceae; genus Typha; species Typha angustifolia. The sequence continues at coordinate 22,728,264 of NC_133253.1, forward strand.
TATAAAAATACTTACAGACCATCCATTGTTACTCATAAAAAATTCTTCAAATAGATTTCTCACAATTAAAAATATGTTGCTCTGTGAAAATTTTTGCTTAATTCAATTTATCTCATTTGAAAAGAATCAAATCCCATTCGAATGGATTTTGAACATAATTACTACAACACAAGTTTTCAAATTGAAATAGCTTCAATTTTAATTATCAAATAAAAAGAGAATGTGCTATTAATCTTTATAATAAATTAAAAATAATTATATCAGAAATTTTTTTGCATTTTCACGAATTTGTCAACCAGGCATACTTCATGGAGGGCATGAGTTGTTTCTCAGCTGCAGGATTCCCTCAGCTGTTATACTTTGAAGTTCGACATATATACCAACCGGAGGAGTTCAGAGCCCTCCGGGTGCTTCCCAAGTTGCAATACGTGACCACTCTCCGGGAGTTAGAGTTGCTTGGTGTGCGTCCGGAGTTCTGCTCAAGGGTCAAGAACAGTAAAGGAGAGGACTTGGCACAAACTTAAGCAGTTCCATCCATTATAGACTTCTCAGTTAAATCGAGTTCACTAGAATTTGAACTCAGAAACACTTGTATGAGATAGAGCAACTTTAGCTGTCTAAGCATAATCTTATTCTCCATCACCATTTAACTACTTTTCCTGAAAAAAAATTCACCATCTAAATACTTTCTCTAAAAAAAAATCACAATTAACTATCACAATCAAATATAATCTTATCTCATATTTTTATTTCAGTATTTATCTTCTTCTTTTTTACAACCGAATACTAATAAAAAGTTAAAATATTTTTTTATTAAAAAATGAGTTTTTATTTTATTCTAATGGGTCTTAGTTTGAAGAGAGTTGAACTACTACTGGTATTTTACGATCAGGATTCACTCCATTAGCCATCACCAACAAATACTTTCCTGTCATTTTTAAGAATCTTATGGTAGATAGATACTCTTTTCTTCCTGAATAGTTTACGAACCTTCTCGATTTTAATGATCAGCACTTAGCACTTGTATACTTGGAATTCATAAGAATGACTCTCTCTCTCTCTCTCTCTCTCTCTCTCTCTCCATGTCACCTAGTCTGGCCATCATTTGGCAACACTAAACAATATCTTCTACGTTAAGTAAGACAAGCATCGAATCCACTCTCATACTCGTTCCATATTCACCCTTGTCAAATAGATATATTTATAAAGTCTATTACCCTAACATAAATTATATGTCTTAGAATGGATCTGAATTTAGTATAAAGAATCAAGGAATATATTCATATCAAATTAATTGGAAAATATTTCATATCCTTCCTAAACAATTTCCCTCATTACCATAGGTAGATTTGCATATGGGCCCATATGGTAAGAATAAATAAAATATCTTGAGACTTTTGTCCTTGCCACGTCAGCCTTCCAACATTTCTTCTCCTTCCAAATATGAGACCGGTTTTAACGTTTCACCCGTTACGCTGCACAAGTACAAATAAAGAGACATCTTCTCATAAGACCGAGCCCGGTAAGTGTTCTCGGAAAAGAATCGAGAAACCCTAAGCACGCGAAGGAATTGGTGGGTGTTGGGCAGTATAACAGTTCGAATTCTCTCCGATTTATCGTGCTATCGTTGTTGATTCCCGGGAATTCTTCGTTTTCTTTCCTACTTTCGATCCATTGTAACGTGTATTGTTGTTCTGATTTCTTAGGAGTATTCTTGATAGAAAGCATCCCATCTTGCCTGAAAGATCCGGTATTTGAATTTATTTATTTTTGCTTTGAGCTTTCTCGGAGGAAATTGTTCATACTGTGGTAGTTTGCATCTGTTTCGATGTATTCTTTGACTGATATTGGATAGTTCTCCTCCTCTATGCTTGTGTTTTATATTATTGGCAATCCTGTTTGCTTTCTGTTTTCCTTAAGTTTGTTATTTGATAGAAACCTATCTTCTTCTTTATTAACTTAGAGGTTATAAGCAGTTATTCATGGCTTTGAAGAGGATTCAGAAGGAGTTAAAGGACTTGAAGAAGGATCCTCCCGCATCTTGCAGTGCAGGTAACCATCTTTTATTATTTGGATTTTTTTTCATATGTATCTTCTAATTTGGTTTGTGTGTGTTCCTCTGGAATAACCATCTTAGATTGCTTCAGTCCTTGAACAAAAAGAAGACTAAGATAAACAAAGCTGAAGCCCCTTTATAGATAGGAGACCCTTGTTCTCTATTTGATTACGTCAAGTTACCTTTACTCTTTTGTAGAAACCAGTTAGCTCTTACAGGTTATTTTAAAAAGCCAACTCTGTTACAGACCTGTGGGATTGTTTTGTTTTCATATTGTAGGTCCTGTTGCTGCGGACGTTTTCCACTGGCAAGCAACCATTATGGGACCTTCTGATAGTCCCTTCTCAGGTGGTGTTTTTATTGTCAATATTCACTTCCCACCGGATTATCCATTTAAGCCACCTAACGTAAGTGCTTTTCTTCTTATTTTATAAACGCATGCTAGTAACATGTTTCTAATAGCATGTTTGGCTTTTGCTGTGTATAACATCATAGTTTCAATTTCTTTCGCCAACATTGCTGTGTATAACATCATAGTCCTCGTGTACAATTATATAGTATGGTTACAAGAGGATGTGTAACTTCTTTCTTCGCTCTCGAGCTTGCCTTGATTTCCCTGTTCAGGCTAAGTTATGAGGGTTTTCCAGATAGTTAATATATGAACAATCTAAATTTTCTAAGAAGATTTCTTGGTTGTACCTTGCTAACATTGTTTTTGCTTATATTCTTGGTTGTATTATTGGTGAAATTCTATGGATGTCTTTGCCTCATTTTTTGGAAAAGTATTGCCTCATTTGTTGGTTTTCTGGATCTTGCACGTATGACATGATGCAATCTATGTATGTGCTTCATGAGACTTTCTTAAACTATCTGTAGTCATGCTACCTACCTAGATTCTAAACATTTTCTGATAGACACTGAAAGAAGGTAAAGCTAGTTAGTCGTGTTGGACCTGCTGGGGCGTGAGATTCTTTCAATTTTTCTGTTCTTCTAGTTGCAGAGCTCAAGCCATGCTATCCACTGTCATTTATGGCTTTTTGACTTTTAAAATAATAATTTGGTTTTCCAGGTCGCTTTTCGTACCAAAGTTTTTCATCCAAACATCAATAATAATGGTAGCATCTGCCTTGACATCCTCAAGGACCAATGGAGCCCCGCTCTGACTATATCCAAGGTGACATTTTATTTGAATAATTATGTCAACACCACATGGTTGTCTTTACTACTTTGAAAATTTTAATAGACATTCATTCACTTTGAATGAAATATATACTGCTTTATTGGTTTAAATTTGGTAGAAAGGAACTGGTGAATAATGTTCCGACATCAGATATATATGATAGTTAGTAGTGGCTCTGTCATGTGTTCTTGGGATGATTAGGGTGAATTCATATGCATAACTTTGGTAATGCGAAGAGCTTTTATGGAGTACTATCAGATGGTGTGAACAAGTTTTGTTTCTTCAGCTTATCTGTCAAGAGAGCTACTGGTTTAGTTCTTACTCTTCCTAGCGGGTTAAAGCTGCATATACCTCCATTTTTTACTTGCTGGTTCTCAAACTTGCTCATCTTACTTATTTGATTTTTTCTGGCTTAACTAAGTCGGTGTTGTACAAATGAACTCCTACTCAGCAGGAATAGGCTTGTTTGTGTAAACCTGGCTTCTAACAAGAACTGGTAGAAAGTAGAATAATCTGGTGGACCCACACTTTGAGTGACCTTGATTTGCACAGGAGAACTTGGGAGGCCAGATTAAGTTATCCAGGCAGTTCCATCTTTTGTCACTTACTGCTTGTATATCTTTGTCACCCTCACCCTTGAGTTATGAATATTACAATGGGTGCTTTTTACGACATAGATTTTGAAAGTTGTGGATGTTATTATCTGTTTTAGCTCTAATACATTATTTTGATGTAAACTGCAGGTGCTATTGTCCATTTGCTCACTCCTGACAGACCCCAACCCAGATGATCCTTTGGTTCCTGAGATTGCTCAAATGTACAAGACTGACAGAGCCAAGTATGAGTTAACAGCCCGATCATGGACACAGAAGTACGCCATGGGGTAGAAAGGCTCCTCTTCCAATCAGTAGTATACCACTCCGCTAGTTAATTAATAAGAGTAATGACTCAGCAAAGTTTGCTTTGTTCCATCTAAGTCAGAGACATATGCATGTTTTTCTTTTGAATTCAGTGTGGTGGTTTTCTATGAGCTTCTACTGTCTCCACAAATGGTTCCGTTAGCATCTAGCATAATTTCCTTTTTCTTTTTCACATGGTACCATGTTTAAACTTTTCTTCCTAGCTAACTTGATGATATGTGTGCTTAAAACTATTTTCCTGCATAATTAATGAGTCACATTAGGGCAGAAAGCAAGTTATGAATACTATACATGATGAAAGGCCAACTGCTCCTATGTAAATATAGTTCCACATGATATTCTGTTTATACTAGCAAGAAGCAATCAGAAGAAATGGGGCTTTAATAATAAATGGCTCAATACCAGTTACCAACAAGGTGAAATAAAGAACCACAAAGTATTGTTCTTTCCCAGAAATCTTAGTATTATGGCCAACAAACTTAACAGATAATTTCCATGCACCAGAATCATAAAAGTAAAACAAATATGAGAAACTGTTTTGATATTTGCTAAAACCAAGCAAGCCTGACTTACATGAGTTTTCTGCATGATTCTAGGAAATGATAAAGAACAAAATGAACTGAGCTTTGAAACACATCTCATAGGCTACAAAATAAGTTTCAGAATAGGAAATAGCTGCAGTGGCAACTACATTACAGTTGTCCCAATTCACAGGCTGGTTTGCAAGATAGTAGCAGATCCATTCGAGTTTGCTGGATGGATAATAAAAACCTTAAAGCTGTGACGAGATGTTGAAGGAAGTTAAGAGTATAAGCAAACAGCCTTCAATCAATCTTTACTGACGAAAAAAGATAGTGGATGAAAGAGAATGACATCAAGAAGCCAATTGTGCCAGTGGATAACATGATTGCCAGAGCCATGATCAATGAATACCCGAGGTAAAGTATTGCAGAAACAGGGCCACTTAAGCTTCTAAGGTCAAAGACCAAGTAGTTGATGGAGTAAAGGAACACATAGAGGGCAACTGACCCAGAAGCAAAGAAAGCTTTCCACCACCACCTCCAGTCCTCCACACAGAGATGCATGTAGGTGAGGACGACGGACACCTCAGCACAAACAACGACCAGCAAAAGAAGGACAACGAGTAGGAAACCAAACACATAATAGAACCTCCCAAGCCAAAGGCTAGAGAGGATGAAGAAGAGTTCAATGAACAAGGTGCCAAATGGTAGTGTTCCGGCACCAAGGACAAGGAGCCATGAAGGATATTTCCGTGGAGGGATTTCTCTTGGAATCTGGTTGGTTCGAACAGGGAACTCTATATGCTCAGCCCGTGTGCCCAAGAAGCCACCCACAAGGGTAAGAGGCACAGAAATGCAAAACCACAATGACAGAAGAGTGAAGAATAACGAGATGGGTAGAGCTCCAGTGCTCTTGCTTCCCCACAGTATGAAGTTTAGCATAGTGAGAATGACAAAAACTATGCCCGGAAAAAAGCAGGCAATTGACCAGGAAACAGACCTCCATCCCTCAGAGCTGCCTTTAATGGTCCTCCAAAGCCTTACACCGACATATCCAGCCACAATACCAAGGATGAGATAGAGAATAATCATTCCGGTCAAAAGCATTCCTCTTGAGGCGGGAGACATAAACCCAAAAGCAGCAAAGACAATTGTTACGCCTGCCATGCCCAAAATTTGTACCCCGTCTCCGACCATGACGCATAGTAGTTTTGAGCAAGTTGGCTCTCTAAAAACATCACCAACAACGAGTTTCCATCCTGATAGTTCCTCATTCATCTGAGCTTGTGCTTCTTTGTCAAGCTCCTCATATCTGGTTAGATCCCTCCGGACAGTCCTTAAGAATATAACAAAGACAATACCAGCCAAAAAGAAGATGACCATCAGGGAGTTCATTATTGAGAACCAGTGGACCTTTGCACCTTCCATCTTCAAGTAAGCATCCCAACGTGAAGGCCATCTGATGTCACTCTTCACAAACTCAACTTCGTAAGTAAATGAAATCCTCTCCTGCTCCCTAATCACTTGAGACTTCTCAAGTTCCAGTGGGCAATTCACAGGTTCAATACTATCATATGTATTAAGCTTCAACATGGTTTCTGGGTCACGCTTCACACTGCATGGGATAACCTCAAAACCCACAATCTCGTAACCGGACATCTTCTTCTTATCGGTCTCTGAGATCACTCCTAAGCCCTCTTCCCCAGTGCCAATAATCTGCACATTACTTCCTTCGTACTCATGGACCAAGACCTTAAACTTCAAATGATTGACAATATAATCTTCTGAACTTCCATCTGGGGTGTACCCAACTGGAAACCCAGTCCACTGAATGGTGACACCATTTTGTTCAGTGAAACGCATCACGGGGAGGTTGTCGAGAATCATGTTCACCTGGTAGAGATCATGAGTCCTCTGTTTCAAGAGATTTACCTCATGCTCATTCAATGGGCTCGTGGTGCATAGGTAAACCGACTCATTAACATTGACATGAAACTGGTAAGGAGAGTTATCAATCTGATCCCCCATGAGAAGCTCCCCCAAGTTCTCAGCGCTCTTCTTGACCCCGCCCTTGGGTTGGCAGTACGGGAGGGTGTAGTAGTTAAAGGGGAGCTCGGTCTCAATAGAGGTGAGGGAATTCACCTTAACGGATATGGTTTCGCCTTGCGAATAGGTGTGCATATAACTACCAGGAAGATAGAACGCAGTGCTCGGAGACATGATCAGGAGCACACATAAGAAAGAACAAAGAGTCTCTGAGATATGAACCCTCGCCATGACTACAGCTAATTCTGTCAAATTTATAACTTATACTCACAGATCTGTCTTCCCAAATCCTAATATTCCTCAGATCTATATCACTTCCCAGTAACCCTGAGATCAAATAAAGCGATAAAATAAATCAATAAATAAACAAAAACCAGCAATAGAATATAAAATCTCTCTTGCGGCAGATCAGATCTACGCAAATCTTTAAAAATAATACGACGTCTCTAGGCTAAGGGCGGAAGGAATCTATCAAAAACAATCAAAAAAAAAAAAAAAAACAGCCACAAACCCTAACCGATGCAAAGATTAGCTTCTTTAACGCCAGATCCAAACCTGAAGGGGTGTGAATCTAGGGGTAAAAAAAACCTAAAAGTAACGATTGGAAGCAAAAGAAACGGATCTGGAGGTGGATTTCTAACCTGACGGACGCGATTAGATCACGAAGCACGCCCAGACGAGAAGAGCGAGGAGGATCGAGGAGAAGCCAGAGGAGAGGCGGGGAATCGAGACGAGCTCTCCCTAGATCTTTCCCAGGGTTCGAGAGGTTGGAGAGTTGAATAAATGGTCGTTGGATTAAAGGGGCCTGCGTGGGAGAACCGCTACTTATTATGGACCTATAATAAATTACTAAATCCTCGTGGTTACGTCGACTTGTTCTGCAACTCCGCATCTCCACCGTCCGTTCTTTAAGGCGTGAGTTGACCGCTAGATTTACTAGATCGACGGCTGTGGTATTCTTCTGCTCCACGTGGTATTATTATCAGTTAGATCGAACTCGTAATTTTTGTCTTCCATCTCCCAATTCCCAAGTGAGAAGGAAAAAATAAATCTAAATTATTCATTAAACCAATTTATCAAGCAAAATGCAATACTCTTATTATTTAATCCTAGAATAAAAACTTATTTTTTTAAAAATAATATAAATAACACCCTATATTTTGATTTAATTAATACCGAAACGAACATCTAACCGAATAAGTAAAATAACACCCTATATTTCAAATAATATTTTTATATTTTCTAAATTATTCTTATCTCGCTACCCTGCATTTGAGATTTAAACTTATTGAATTTGGTTTTTAATATTTTAGATGCTGGACTTGATCATATTCATTGGAAATCAATATTCTGATTTGTACCTAAAACATTTTGTTTGTCTTAGTATGATTCTATAATTAAGTTCACAAGAAGGTCAAATTAGGTATGGCTTGAATTAATCTATAAAAGAGATTTTATAGATTAACTAATAGGTTACAAACGTCTCCCGAAGTATTGGATATCAAAATATACCTAAGCTCTAGAAGATATCTCCCATCCCAAGTATACTGAAAACCTAAACATCTACCATGGTTAACAAGTTAGTCTGCTACTCAGTCAGCTTTCCAATAAATGTAACTAACTTTACAGTTTTCATAATTGTTACTTATGTGGATAATATAGTCGACAATGGATGTTAAGGACCAATGTGGCTTCTTGCCACCTTGCAAAATGTCGACAAGAGTGAAAGAGTCGATCTCAATCTATAAGTTGGTGTAATTCTTCTATTAAATACCAATCAGTGCCTCCCTAATTGCCGATACCTCTACAAGAGATACAGTTCCATCAGGGTGTCAGACGATGAAACCAGTCCCTCCGGCTTCTGTACTGTTCACAAATGAACCATCACAGTGAAAAGAGACAGCTTTAATGGTTATATAATATGATAATTATAAGTTTCTCTAAATTTTTAGAATCAAATCTTGGAATCTATGAGATTGGGCATATGGATGTTTAGTTGGACCTGGGCCAGGAAGTTCTGGGCTGGGCCTTCACAAAGAGAAGTCTACCTCGCTTTAACTCCTCCATTTCTCCAGTTTGGATCTTCTTCTCCAATTCCTAAAACCTTGCAGTCCCATCTCATTTCCTTGAAACTTCTTGTAAATATCTCGACCATTCTACTTCTTCTAAACTTCAGATCTACGAAACGAGCTTAATTTATCTTGGTTGGTTCCAGGAACTGCTTGTAGATAGCATTGATTCTGAGCAGTGGCATCAGAATAGTATATAGCTGGCTTCTTGTCTTATTCCTTTTGCTTCTGGAGTTGGATTACCACAATTTACTTACTCTTGTTTTGGCTTTTAGACCAACTAATAAAAGTAGCTCAAATGGACAAGTGTGAACTTTTCTGAGCTCTGAAGGTTATTCTCGAACCAAGTAATTAAGTAGCTCATCTCTTCTTTTAAGGGCTTTTCTTCACTTGTATACCCTCAAAAGCTTCTTTTTTTGCTTGCATATTCTTTTTAATAGATATCTTCTGCTTACTTTATGATAACTATATGTCAAAAGCTTATTATTTAAAAGTTGAGAGTAATGTAAGCAATAAGATATAGGTATTTTTATTCTTTTATTGTTAAATAGAAATTTTTTATACATAACTTAACACATGATTTATATTATACAAGGATTTAGTTAATATATATATATATATATATATATAAGGGAGTGTTTGATTACAAAATATATTAAAGAAAGATAGGATTCACAAATAAAAATCTCAAATTTTAAACTTTTAATTTGCTTCTTCCAAAGATAAAAACTACTCCTAAACCTAATCCATGGGCTAAAAGTGGATACACACACATCTAAGCTATCATAAATTCTTGTGCCTATCTACATAATTCCCTACATTAAAAAAGAAATTCACATCCCCCACCATGCTACATAATGCCCTAACTCTTCAATAACAAACAACCCTTCTTTTGGGCCTCCCAATATTTGTCATTTGTCACATCAGATCTAGCTTTTTTCACCCAAGTGTAAGTTAACTCATCAGGCTTTAATTACTACAGGAATCTCTGCACACTGACAGTTTTATATACCCTTCCTTTTGTTTTGACTTGCCAAAGTGGTTTATTCTATTCCAACTCTCACGCCACTTTGGACAAATGCATATCTAAACTGCATGCATTTAATGAGGATAACAGTTGGGTTAATTCTATCTTACACCCAATAATTTCCTCTATTTTTATAAAACTCTTGTATAGATAGATGATTAAATGAAAAATATTAAATGCTTTAAGTAAATTCATTATGGTGTTAATATGCATGGCAGTGTCATGGCCTCCATGGTGTGTTGTTCTAGCTATTGCAAGTGGGGGAGATCACATGAAAGAGCTTGGGAGTGGCATTAGTTGCTTATATGCTCCTATTAATTTAGTGGAGAAGGACATGATAAATAAATTGAGATTGAAAGCTATATAACTCTCTGAGAATGTCAACCATATGACAATAATAAATGATATAATGGTGGGTGAAGCATGCATGTGAGCTTCTTCTTCGGTCCCAAGGAGAGGGGAGGGGCCCAAATTGTAGCTAACTACCTAACTTGCTTGGTTGGTCATTCAAATAGGTATTAGTGCATTTATATTGCTAAAGTTTTATTTTACTTTTATTGCTCACATCATATCATATAAATATTTATAATTCTGTATTTTATTTAAAATGACTCAAAATACTATATTGTTATTTTTTCTTAATGATTATATTTTTTTGCTTTTATTATTGTATTTTTTTTAATTATTTATGAGTCCGAAGACTAAATATGGGTTGAGCAAATGACCAACTCTTATTTAAGGTATTTAGGCTCCATCGAGCTTTTAACTTCATAGTCTAAGCTTCAAGCCATATATGCTCCAAACCATTGTATTACCGAGCTAACCGCACTTCCGAACAATAAATCAAATCAAACTAAGTCACCAAACCACCAAACCACCAACCAACAAATAATTTCTCTATCATATTATTTGGATTTATAGTTAAACACCTCCTTGATCATAGAGAAGATACCTAACAATTCTATTAGAGTTGGTTGGTTTACCACACTATCGTATCATAACCCATATATCTTGAATAAAATATCTCAAAACACTGTGACATTAGTTTTATCAACTATTAATTTACATATAAATGAACTTTGAATAAGTTTTTAGATTAAGATTAAATTAAATAGAGAAGTAGATTTTAATATCAAACGAGGGGTATTTTATTATTTATTTTTAAAAGTAAAAGACAGTGATAGAATAATAAAGCATTTATATAATTAAGTGTGGATTAATAATGAAATAAAAAGTACATTTGTCTTAAATAAACATTAATAACGATGAATCTATGTGGGTGATATAAACTAAATTTATTAGCATTGCGTTCCAGTCCAAGTCATCGAGTCAATCCCACACCCCCACGTGATCTGCTACTTATTTGTCTGCAAGGCTACAGAAATTTAAGTACCAGCCTTTGACGGGGAGTAAAATAATCAGCAGTAATTACTAGCCAATAGCACGCCGACGAATACACGGAACGCAGAATATTCCTACACCCATTCTGCACGCAATCAGCTATTGCTCGCAGATGCGTCCGCCCGGTTCTTAAGAACTCGCCCTGTTCTCCCAAAGCCATGGACTAAAAAGTTCATATTGGAATTTAGAGGTGTAAATCTATCTAAATTTTTTGTATTAATTTTTTTTTTAATTATTCATAAGCTAGAATGCTAGATATGAGTTATATAGAGAGGCCAACCTTTTTTAGATACCGAGACATTAAAGTATCACCAAATTTTTAACCGCCGAACAATTATTTCAAATCAAATATCGTCGAAATTTATTTTAAGATATCGCGTAGTTGAGCTATTCTTTTAATCTAATGGAACTAAACCACTAAATAATTTATCTATAATATTATTTAGAGTTGGAGTCGAACTTATGACTTTTTTTTTATTTTAAAAAATTAAACTATTGAGTTGATTTATTTTTTAATCAAATTAGTAATTGAACTGCCTAGATGACTATAATACGTTTTTTTTTAAAAATATCAACAAACAAAATAAAACGATCAAAATACACAAACGACTGTTCTGCCTAATCTGATAATCTAATAAAAAATATATATATATATTGTGACGGACTGGGGAAGGAGTTGAAAGCAGCGCCATAATTGCCTTTGAGCTCAGAACACGGAGTCTGACATTCCGGGAGGGGGAAAAATAGAAGGAGGAAAACAAATAGACGCCTTCTCCCTTTCTTCTCCTCGCATCAATCACTTCATTAATTGCGACCGACGAGGTACGATCGCCACCGATCACGTGGGTCCCGGGCCATTAACTGCTTTTTGGCTCCACTCCACTGCCACCATAATATATATATATAATTAATTAATTAATTAATCAGAAGAAAAGAGAGAGAAGGGAATCACGAGGCATTTCCTCGTTTATCGTGCCAAGGAATAAGATTGCGACAAGACACCTGAACAAAACATATATACACAGCGTACGGTCACTGAGATGCCTAATCATGGACAAATTGTAGTGGAATAATAATAATAGTTTAGTACGAATAGCAACAAGCCAGTAATGTCTCGCTGGCCTTGGATTGGGCTCGCTGTATGTATGGTTGTGGTACTCACACATGCAGCTTAATCCTAGTGTTATTGTAACACGATGGTATTAGGCCATGATACGAAATGATCCAAGAAGTCCAACGAGACTCGTTCCTAAGTTTAGGCTTGGCCTGGCCACGAACCATATGCCTTTGGGCTTGTCTTTCTTCTCTCTATTCAACCACGACTTACGAGGCGGAGGTAGCTATCAGAAGATCACGTGAAAATAAAATAAAATAAAAAGAGTTACTACAGTGGGAATGTGTCCGGCGAAAAGTGGAGACGTCTCTCCTGGGGCAAAAGGAGAAGAGCAAAAAGGAAGCGCGAGCCGCCGAGATAGCGACCTCTCGATGTGCGCAGGAGGGGGTAAGATATAAAATTACCCACTTTCTTTTGGGATTTGGGAGTCGGACTTATCTTCACATATACAATAATTTAAAGTTTTACCGGGGTGGTATTGACAAATATATATATATATATATATATTTTGGGCAGAGCAAATGGACTACTGGTGGTCCAAAGACTAAGATGGTCTTATAGAATTGGGGGTGTTTTGCTTCTTAATTTAATTTGGTGTAGTCAGTTTGGTCAAGAACGGTGGACAACTATAGCTAAGATATGAGATCTGAAAATTGACTCAAGAAAATTAGCTCTTAATCAAGTTTTCAACAACAAGTTTCCATTCTATATTATACCTATTAGCAATTACAATATTAAAACCTCTACCTATCCAATTTAATAAAAACAAAACCACTGTTATTTTAGATTAACTGGTAAATTAATTAATTAATGTAATTATGGGTCAGAGACAGCCCAATGCTTTCCTACTTTAATGAACTAAGTACATATCGGACCCTTTTTTAAGCTTTAATTACCCTTTGTACTGTTCATCAAGTTGAGATGTACAGAGAGGTAGAAGACAATCCTATGACACTCTCCTGTCAAGTTTAGCACCACTGAGAGAAAGAAGAGGATTCTATTGCATCGTCTTACAGTGGTCAAACTTCTTTGAATTATTTTTTTAATACTTTGTGGTCCTCATTAGTACATACCATATTTCTTTATTGCAAGATGGCACATATATATATATATATATTAGTTTAAATAATTAAATCAATTTGTTTTGCCAATACTTTATCTTTTTAATGTAACTACTGGTATATTTGCAAAGGAGTCCTATATCTTCAGCTATATTTGTAAAAAGACCTTTGATTCGTTAAAGAGAAAAAAGTATTATTTGGACATTTAATTGTACGTATAAAAGGTCCGTCAGCTTATATTCTTATCCCATTGTTTAATGCACCAATAATTTGGATATGATGGTCATAAAAAGTCTACCTCGGATAACATACATTAATGGGGCATTTAATGCCTTACGAACTGCCATGCCACAGTATGTATGTATGTATAGCATTAATGGTTAGATCCAATGTTTGCCTCGTATTAATAATCTCTTCTCTGGTCACTTTTGCGGCCTCGATTCGTGACTCGCTAAAGAAATCTCCACTGGATTTATCCTTCCCAACGAAGCACAACCACAATTGAGCTCATCAATTTGATGTTGGGTCTCTTTCTAAGGTCACTTCGTGGGTGGCCAAAAGATTTTCTCTCAACCCTATGGCGATCGGACACGTAAGCTATTGTTTTTGGTAGACGGGCGGCGCTGGATAAAAAGCTGTCAACTAACCTACGCACCATAAGCCACCGATATCTCCGTGCGCCTAAAAGCCGTGTCCTTTCGAAGACAAGGCGATGCTAATACGACATCCCTAAGCCGTAGGATCGATAGACCACCTCGTTTCCACCGTCCATCCGCAGTGTTTTTTAGCTGCAGTGGTTTGTCTACTCTGACACCTTGACCACCCTCTTCCCTTTTATTGTTTAAACGAAGTCAGCGAGTTGCATCTCTGGATTTATATGCCTTCAAATGTCAAAATTCAAAACTATCGTATAAAGTTTGGTTGCCAATCAAGTCGGCAGCTGAATTATATTCCCTATAATTAGTCAAGATGTGTATGTTATTTTCCAGGAACGTTCTTCCAATGAGTCTTAACAATGCCAAATGAATCGTTTTTCATATTAAAATCACTACTTTGTTTTATTTTTATTTTTTAATATATAATAAATTTGTAGATTAATTGTATATTAGTACACAAAGTGTAACTCTTGGTGTGATTCAACCACTATTTTAAAAGAAATAGTTGTTTTTGAATATTAATAATGGTAAAGCTGTTTAGGTGGCTTAAAATATTATTATTCTTATTTTTTAAATGATGGATCACTGGTCGTCGGTGTGACCCGCACTAGTCGCCGTAGCGTCCCGAGAACTCGACCATCTAAGAGGCTTTGGTCCACTTGATCCAGCCGAAAGGGACGCGCCAGAGAATTGTAGAATGGTAGTAGAAGCTATAATACAAACACCGTCTCGTATAAACGACCTATATACCTTGTCATACTGCCGTATAATTCTCTGATATTGAAATAATAAATAAGAAATTAAAAAAAGCGGAGCTATGCTCTAGAGAGAGAGAGAGAGAGAGAGAGAGAGAGAGAGAGAGAGAGAGGGAGATTAGAGAGAAAGAGCAGAGCGGCAGAGTGGTCGAATCTTCGAATTCTTTTCTTGAAGAAGCAAGCAAGGAGGAGGAGAATAGAGAGAAGGGAGAGAGATTAGAAGAGGAAAGGGAGGAAAAGGAGAAGCGATCCAATTCTTCTCTCTTCCTCCTCTCTAAATCATAAGATCTCGAGGTTTTCGTTCTCGTTCTTGGAGTTTATCGCCGTGAATCCCTTCGTCGGATCGTTCTTGATCTCAACCTGGGATTCTGAACCAGGTAAAGATCTATGGTGCTTGCTTGCTGCAGCTGAATTGAGGTCCGGATCCGGCGTTTTTGGAGATTTTGCTTTCGTTTTTTTTTTTCTATTTTCCGGGTATTGGATCTGGGTATCGTGTTTTTGATCGCCAATGTAGGAGTTGGCGTTAGATTTTTTTATTTGAACGAAGGTTTTGACCGGCTTTAATGGGAGGATTAAAAGGATCTCGATGAGAGTTATCAGATCTGTTACGATCTTTGAATCCTGGGAGCTGTAAGTGAGATTTAATGTTGCTTTCCTTCCTGAAATCGGGTTTGGTTGCGGATTAGGATAACGGTAGCGAATGCAGATACATCATGATATTTTCCACGGTTTCTTTTGGACGGGTTCTTGGGGCTAACAGATTGGAATGGGTCCTTTCACTTTAATCGTTCCATTCTTTTATCTGATGGCACGAAGAAATCACATCCAAATGTTCTTTTTCTTCATGTTTTAGGTTCAAGAATCTAATGTGTATGCTTAAGCTTCAAGGTATGGGATCCTCATCAAAATGACTGCACTGAAGCAGAGATGTCATTTTGAAGTTTATGGTCTGGAAAACTAAATCTTTGGACAGCATTGGTTGAAAATGTCAGGTTAGAATTCTATTGAAG
The DNA here is from genome assembly GCF_048772165.1 of Typha angustifolia. Lineage (NCBI taxonomy): Eukaryota > Viridiplantae > Streptophyta > Magnoliopsida > Poales > Typhaceae > Typha > Typha angustifolia. The sequence goes on from NC_133253.1 coordinate 22,744,080, forward strand.
AACTTAAAATTTAAGGGACTTTTTTTTTTAATCTCTCCGACTTCTTGATCGCGCAATGCTTCATTGCAGTCACCCATGCTGGAGATGTTGAGATAGTGGTCAGTAACGATGAGAGAAAAGATAGGAGATCCGACATTGAGAACTCGGAAGATGAGAGAAGAAGAACAAAGATTGGCTCTCTGAGAAAGAAAGCGCTACATGCGCTGAAGAAGCGTGGGAAGAGGAAGGTGGACTTCAGGTTCCCTTCCATTTCGATTGAGGACATAAGGGATGCTGAAGAGGAGCAGGCGGTCATCGCGTTCAGGGAAAAACTAATTGCAAATAATTTATTGCCTGAGAAACACGATGACTATCATATGTTGCTCAGGTCGGCACGATTAATCTTCTTTGCTTTTTGTCTGAAAACATATTTAAGGACACCTAATTGTTTTTTAGATATTATCACCCTTAATCCAGACACGGGTCGTGAATTAAACTGTTCATTTGATGCAGATTTCTCAAAGCTAGGAAATTTGATTTTGACAAAGCAACTCAGATGTGGGCTGAGATGCTTAGATGGAGAAAAGAATTCGGAACAGACACAATCTTGGTGGTGAGGCCACTATATCTTCTAAAGCTAGTAATCCAATAGTGTCTTAAGTGATACTACTTGTAAGAGCTGTTTATCTTGGCCTTCCCCTGAGCTTATTGATGAAGAATCATTAGTCTCTTCAGATACAACTGAATATTCATGTTCACCAAAAGACAAGATTGACCGGTTGTATACTTTTGGTTGCATTTAGAGTTTGGATCTTCTTAGAGAGCAACCCTAATGTTAGTTCATATGGGTTTAGGTTCTACAAGTGGGTGTTGATGGAGCTTCCACCATGGAATTGCTTCCAGAAATTTAGCATCCAAACATTAATGTCTAGCTTTAATGCCATTTGATTTTGTCCCATTCCATCAGTCAGCTTTGTGCTGTTCAGTATTAGTGTTATGGCCTGTGGTCATTGAACCAAACTAACGATATGTTCATGGCCTTCTAGAGTTTCCCACCATGAACGATGATGAAAAATATCTTCCCTTAGAGCATGTCAATTACAGTACAGACATGGTAATGGTCTACTCGACAATGGGAGCCACTTCCATGGAAGGCCCCTTTTTTCAGTAAATCTCTGTATGCATTTCATAATCAAATCTATTGCCTTTTTAATAAACATATTGTACTATCTTGTATTGTGACAACATTAATTCCTCTGCATTTCAGGATTTTGAATTTGAAGAGCTACAAGAAGTGCTGTGCTATTATCCGCAGGGGTACCATGGGGTTGACAAGGAGGGAAGGCCTGTCTATATTGAGAGGCTTGGGAAAGTTGAACCAAATAAGCTTATGCAAATTACCACAGTGGACCGCTATATAAAGTATCATGTACAGGAGTTTGAGAGGGCTTTTCGTGAGAAGTTTCCTGCATGTACATTTGCCGCCAAAAGACATATAGGTTCCACAACTACAATACTGGATGTGCATGGAGTGGTATGTCAATCTCTTTGCTTTCTATGAAATTATACTATAACAAGAAATAATTTTATTTGCACTAAATCCTACATTTTCTTTTTCGCACTATTCATAATTGGGTCATTTGTTTGAAGTTTGAGAAACTTGTTTAGTAATCTAGTTGTCTATGTAATCTATGCAGGGCTTTAAGAATTTCAGCAAGAGTGCAAGGGAGCTTATACATCATATGCAGAAAATAGATGGTGATTACTACCCTGAGGTACTTTTACTCTAAGGTGAATGCATTATTTTCAACTAGCTCTGGATTAGAATAGTAAAGGAGGTTATTACCCTTCTGTAGACACTACATCAAATGTTCATTGTCAATGCTGGCCATGGTTTCAAGCTGATCTGGAACAGTGTAAAGGGTTTTCTTGACCCCAAGACAACATCAAAGATACATGTAAGCTTAATGTTGTTATGTTATTTGTGTGATTTCCACTCCCTAATCTCTTCTTTCATTAATGATGGTTTGACTTATCTTCTTGAGTAGGTGCTGGGAACTAAATATCAGAGTCGACTACTTGAAGCTATTGACCTCAGGTTGGTTTATATTCTCATATCTGACTAATTTCTTCTGATGAATTTCCATGTATTCTGGAAATTGGGTGCACGAGTCAGTTTTTCAGATTACTTTTGTGCAAACTCTTCTCAGTCAATTACCAGACTTTCTTGGTGGTTTGTGCACATGCTCTGATAAGGGAGGGTGTCTTAGGTCAAACGAAGGACCATGGAATGACCCTGCAATTATGAAGGTTGAACCTCTTTTGCAATGTTTAGCAAATATGTATATCAGATTGTAGTAGCTTTTACTGGCAGTATTGTTACATTGGCACTATAAAGTTTTAGCATCTTGATGTACCAAGTGGGAGTGAAAGTAATGATTTTTTCTCCTTGTCTAGCTTGTGCATAGCATTGAAGCAGCTTCTGTGAGGGAAATTAGTGGAGTATCTGATGGAGAAGAAAGCGGCACTTCCCTTAGATTACGGCCACTAAAGGCAAGATTCACGCTGTCCACCATCATTTTACTCTTAAGACTAATTTGATCAGTCTTCTTTTTGACACTAAATTTTACTTGGTTGTTTCTTCTGAATGTCAGGGAAGGACTAGTGATAGATCGAATGCTGAATCAGGCTCGGATGTCGATGATCTTGGGTCACCTGTTGCATGTAGAACAGCTTGCTTGACTCCAGTTCATGAAGAAGTAGGTTAAACTCTTTTAATGCATACAGCATAGCATAGGTATGAGGTTCCATTTGTGAACTCGTGCTTGCAAAAAAGTGTTGAGAGTGATTATTTACAAAAGCTTCATGAAATGGTCGAGGTACATCTCAGCGGTTCTCTTTCAGTACGCTGACTGTATCTTCCTCTGTTATGCCATGAACTAGGTGTGAAGATTTAATCATGTGTCTCCGAACTAGCAAGAGTTCATGCCCTACGCTTACCTTCTCGTTAAGATTTTTCTGTGAAATTACTTAATTATTTTGAGAGAGATGAATCTCTTGAGTGGTGACATAATATCTATTCGCTATCACATTTTACTCTAATCTGGATAACCCTGAGTGACTAAGTTCCACTCAAATTCCACACTACAGGAATGTGTCAAAACCCTAACATCCATTTAAGTATTTAACTGTTAGGGAGTTGGAGTATGTGTATCACTTCCTCCAATAGTGCACTTATTAGCAAATGTACTCTTCTGACTGGGTAGCACTCATTTTCCTCATTGATATGCAATTTCTAATTCAACCGACCTGTGTTAAGATCTTTGAAAGAAATGTGTGATTTTCTTCTGTCCACTCCCAGTCAAATAGTCATTTCTTTAATGCATAATTAGTAAACCCTAGTCCTATTCTTTTAGTCATGTGATATCTGTATTTTAATCTTGTTATTCTTCGGCTAACTTTTGCTATCTCAATATTTCCAGAAAGGTTATTGTGACGATCATTTTAACCCTGTCCATATTATGGTTATGAGTAACAGTTTTTGCAATTTAATCTTTTGTTAATGCTATTTGTTTAGGTCAGGGGATCAGATTCTACAGCTTACTACAGTTGTGATGACCAGCTTGCCATGGCGGATAAAGTTATAGACTCTGGTAGAAGAGGACATGGATATGTTAGACAAACATCCAAACCATTGAATAATCAGAGGCAGTCTTCGGCCACTCGAAGATCACATGTATTAGGTACGTACTGTCTAATATACTTTGTGAGGTATCCAAGTCAACCCTTTAAATTTCTGGGCTACTTTTCTTCTCCGCTGTAAAAGTCAATTCATCAAAATTCTAGCTGATCTTGCAGTACCTTTTATTTTCTGGTCTGTTCAAACTTCAAAATCTTATTTCTTGAGACATGAAAAGTTTCAGGGGATTTGCAGCAAACTGCTTGTGTAGTATCGTCTCAGAGAAAGAAAACAAATTGGCTGTACAATAAAGACCATATAGAACCATTTTATTCCATACTTCCATTTGCTTTGTGTAGTTCTGACTAATTGTTTTATTTATTTATTTAATAAAAATGAGTTTAGAAAGATTAGTACCAATATGTGTAAAGACTAAAGAATTAGTTGGGTGAATTATTACTTCTAAGAAATTGCTGATGCTTGATCAGAATATGGTACATCTCAATGATGATAAGATAGCATGTAAGACTTACTTTCTGATGCAGTGTGATGTAATGGCTTTTCAATCCTATTCCTAATAGCACTTAAGATTTGCTTTCTGTGTGATGCTGTGACTATCAGTGTTATTCTTAAATTTGACTACTAGTAGAAATTTTAGAATAGCAATTTTATGCACTTTTCAGAGAACATTGCTCTGAAATGTGTAGTGCTTGCTTCTTTGGTGCTGTATTTGCTTTTAGTTGTGAAATGTTTTGCATGATATTCATTTCGATTTGTTGTTTTATTTATCTTTATCAAATCTTCCTTCTGCTTATTATAATTAGTTTCATCTTATTAACTAGTATTTATACTTAATTTCTGTTAAGTAAATAATCTTCATTTGTTGTTATTTATACTTAGTCTTTCTAAATGGAGAATTGGAGAGTTTTCTGAAATAACTCATTACAATCTTTCCTAATTTTATAGCTTATTGGCCCACAATTGGCCATTTGAATTCAACTTCTTAGACTATGCATCATGCTGAAAAATGAATGCACATGATCTTAATTTATTTACTCTGTAGATTTCATTGAAATTCAGTATTCTCATATTTTATGAATACAAGTCAATATTGTTAAATAGTTTCAGATGATGTAGTCTTGTCTGATTATTAAATATGAAGTACTGAAAAAATGTCCTTTTTAGTTTTTGGCTGGTTGTTTTTGTATCAAGTTTGCTACCTTTGTGCAATGATTGTCCTACTAGGCTTCAATATTTTGACCTAGGAATATTGATTTCATCACCTCTTATCACAGGCAACTTGCTTCTTTATATGCACAATATCTGCAAAGATGACTCAGAGGAAGGAAGTTTGCGATATCTTGCAAGAACAGTTGTTGCATTCTTGCTCAAAGTACTTTCGCTCTTTCGTATCTTTGGCTGTAGACGAGAGAGGAGATTGGAGAATATTCATCCTTCTGATACACCAGTCTCTTCGCCCAGTCATCTGCCAGATGCGGAAGCTGTTGGAGAAGACCTTGTAAGTCCTTGTTTAGAACGCCTTCAAAAGCTTGAGTCAGTGTTCAAACAGCTTAGTAGCAAGCCCCCAGAGATACCACAGGAGAAAGAGCGTGTACTCCTGGATTCTTTCGACAGGATAAAGTCCATCGAGTTTGACCTTGAGAAGACAAAGAAAGTAAGTTCTTGTTTTATCTCACGAGTTAATCTGCCTGATTTTGAAAATAAATAAAATCAACTATCAGAAGTATTTCTCAAGTCAAGGTAAACATGGACAGACGCTAGCAAGCTTTAACTTGTGAATTACAGAATTATGTAATGATCTGTTTGCTTATAGTACATAGTTTTTAGCATACCATACTAATAATGTATCATTATGGAATTATTGTTGGTCAGTTGAATATTGTGTTCTGGACCTACATGCAGCTTTGTTTTACTGTAGTTAGTCAAATAACTTATGTGTTATTCTCAATAAGGTTGAATTGATTCTTTTGTTGTTCATTTTAGCACAACATGAGATGGCCCTTTCTAATTCTTTCAGAACTAAAGCTGTCATCGATTTTAACAAATGTAATATCAATACGCTTTTCACAGGAATACCCTTAAAAATATAATCTATTTTACTTGTAGCATTACAATAATTCACTACAAGTACAATTTTTTTTTTCTACTTTTCTGTTTCTCTAACTCTGTCTTCATTCAGATATTACATGCCACTGTGATAAAGCAGATGGAGATGGCAGAGACATTCGAGTCTGTACGGGAGTCCAATCTTAGGGTAAGTCTGATTTTTTTTCATGTTCTGGCCATCGATTTTTTTTTGGGTGAATATTGTACTTGCCAAATCTCTTTCATTATTTTTTTTTTCTTCAAGTCTCAAGACCGATATAGAAAATTGTGATGTGAGATCTGTTGCTTAGGGACTTACTAGCTCACAATTGTTTATATTCTGCAGAGAAGGAAGTTCTGTTCATAACCGGAGTAGCTGTACATGATGAATGGATGCATAGAAGGTTGCAGTTCTTGGAGTAGAGGCAGCTAGGAGAATATCTCCTGATATATGACTGCCTATTTTTGCCCATCTTTTTGGTTCTAGCCCTTTTGTTTTTGTTCTTGATGTCAAATGTGCCACACCCGCTAACAGTTACAAGCAAAGATTGTGTTGCGGCATCTGATCGAAGCAAGCGTCGGGGAGAAGTTGAAAAGAACAAAAGACACATATAGGAACGATAATTAACAAATTATAGTTAATTATCATGTAAATATTTCTTCTCTCTTTTGCCATTACTTATGTTCCTCCTGTTGTATTGTCACTTTTGCTTTAGCTATTATGGTTAGTAATAGTGAAACTACAATGTAGTGATCACCCACCTGTAATATGCTTGTTCTTGTCCTTCAATATCCTAAGCCCTGAGGCATTTTGAGCTTGGATTTTTCAGCCATATATGCCATATCCTTTCAAACCAGCCATAAGAATGCAATGGGTTGAGCCGGGCCTAGTTAATCTTTTGATATCAAGAGATAGATTCAACGGAATCGCGAACTGTTGTTTCGTTCGTCCTGGTCCCTCATGGTCATATATATATTTTTTTATAAAAGAAAACCTAATTTAAATAATGAAGGACAGCATACTGAACCACCTACAACGTCTGTATTTTGAAATCCATATCCATCCACGTCGCGAGACCCAAAGAAATCTATCTCCAAATATAAATTATGCAGAGTTGAACTTGTCTTCTTTACGTGCTCTTTAAAACTTGTTCTTATTTACACCCCTTTTAATTCCAACCCAGCTGGAGCCGGTCCCCATCACAAATATCCAACTGCCTGGCAATCAATAATTCGACCTACAACTGCAAAAGTTTCATGACTCGTAACAGTAGATAGTTAGTTCCAATGGATCAATCTTTTGTCACTGTCCGATCGACCAGAACCAAATCCCAGCCGTCTCCCAGGACTGGGTATCAAAAACCGCGTTTTCCTTTTTGCTGTCTTTCCATTTTAATAGCTAGTAATAGTGGCTCGGCTTAGTTGGCTCCAGCGATCGCTTCCCCGAGATCCAGTCTTGACTCCGTCTCTCTCGCGCTACGCTGCGTTCCTTCGTGCCTGCCTCTCTCTCTCTCTCTCTCTCTCTCTCTCTCTCTCTCTCTTTCCCATTTCTACGACCACCTTCTTCTCTCTCCTTCCCCTCTCTTTTGCTCTGATCTCTGCGTGGGAGAAACCTCGTGCAGAGAGATGGGTTCGAATCGAGGCGTGTCTTTGGGGGCTGTTCTGTTCATGGTTCTGGTTGGATTGGCTGCTTGTAGCTTCATCTCAGGTGATTTAATTTGTTTTATTCTAGATTTTGGTTTCTTTTTGTTTTGTTGGGTTTGTTTTGTGGACAATTTGGGTGCTTAATGTGTGGTTGGTTTGCTCAGATGATGTGTTTCAGCTCCATGGATCAACGGGGCGGAGCTTGCTCCAAGCGAAGAAGAGTAATTTCTTTTGCTGATCTGCATTTCTCTTTGTCATAATGTGTTCTCTTTTCGTTTCTTTTCTCCTCGAGCAATACAAAAGAATTTGTTGAAGGAAAAGAAAAGATAAAATTTTACGACACAAATCAGTTCAAAAGATAGAACGTGGATGATACTATTCGTTGAGTTAGATCTGTTCTTTTAATTATTACATTGTTAAAAAAAGAAAAAATTGGTTACATTGTTTGGGAGAAACCCACCACAATCTTCCAACAAGATACATGTAGGATCTATCATTGGGAGCTAGATATGGACTATTAGTCCCTTCAAGCATAAGGTTGTGATTTAGTTTTGCATAAAGCTTTAGAAGCCAGTGGTTAGAAAATAAGCTTAGGTTTGGAATTGTTATGACAGTATAAATAAAGCTACTGAATCCACTCAATATTTTCTTCTCCGTGTAGTTCATCACTGAGAAATCATTCATATCATGCCAGCAAATATCAGAAGCATGTGAATCTTAGATTTCACAAACCAACTAGAGTAACATGGACAAACAAATTTGATAAAATTAGAGCAGCACCACCAGCATTCACCAGCATGTGAACTCAAAGTACCTATGCAATCTAAATCTATAACCTATAAAACCAAGATCAATAAGACATTAAAAGAAATTAGATAGTACATGAATAACATTTCTAATTTTCCTGATCTTCCTCACTGAATTCCATAAACAGACTGAGGACAAGTCAAAGTGATTAGAGTAAGCTGATCCATTAAACCAAATAGTACTACTCTTGATCTTTTCAATGGCTTGTGCCATGAGCTATGGGGAAACCTGTCCTTTGCCACACTGACTTGTCCAATAAAAAGAAATTGAGCTAGATAATACTCCTGATCTCAAATCAACCTTCCATTCATTGTAAGAAGAGCACATTACAATCTGACATACATCCAGAAACATGAACTATTTCTTTCATTTTGATTCCTTGTCCCATCTCACTAAATCACCATGTTGAGCTTGTCTTTAATGGTTATCTTGTTATCCATACCCATTTGCCTTTTCATTGCAGGTGAATCTTTTTTATGGAGATGATAGTAAAGATAATCTAATGAGTCTTGGAATTATGATGCCTTAGGTTGTAGTCAGCCCATCTTCTATCTATTGTTTACATGTCATGCTTCTTGACCTTTCCAACTTTTTCCATGTGCCTGTGACGTTTGATTACCGCTTTGCATTTGCAAAGGGGTGATAGCTCTCTCTTAATGAATCAACCTTTTCAGCTAAGACTTAACTTCTGTCCTCGTCGCTGCAATTTTACATCTTGTTTGTGAACTATGAACATCATAGCAGAAGCATTTTGTGTTTTATTGTCAAGTCCTTGCACAGAAGTTATAGCAGCAAGTTCTTTTACCTCCATTTTACTTATTATAGTACAAAGTGAACTATTTAACAAGAAGTTGAGAAGCTATTTGAGCTTTCTTTCAAGATCTAACAGTAAAATTGCTAACACCAACAAATTCCTTGGAGTCGGTTCATATCAACGCAAAGACTTCCATTTATACTTTCAGCTTTTGTTCTATTTTGGTCCCGAAACTCCAATAATAGCCTTATCTAAACTTTCAGTATTTTTGTTATTTTGAGTCCTAAACTCGAAGGTCTATATCTAGCTACTGCCTTGCAAAAAGGCCATGAAATTCACATCATATGGGATGACTACAACTTATGATATACAAAGATATTCAGTTTTTAATGAGGATGGAAATAGGTGAGGAGCACTCCTCCTTTTCACCATTACCATCCAAATTCTGCTGTTACTCGATGATGATATTTACCAACCTAACCTATCCAGGTATAATTCCAACACAGTTGACATATCATAGGGCCACAAAGAGAAAGAAATGTAAAGTACTAGGTATAGTAAATTTTACAGAACTATAGTTAATCATCATATTTGTGAGAATTCAGGAATATGATGCATAATTCCTTACTGACTTTTCATTGTATTTTTATATATAAATGTGGTCTATACCTTTGCCATCATTTCACTGTCTACTGCTTAGTATTTAGGTTATCAGGTTGTAATGCTGCTAATTCTTTTCCTTTTCACATCCCTTTCAGGTTGCCCTGTAAACTTTGAATTCAAGAACTACACGATCATCACAAGCAAGTGTAAGGGGCCACAATACCCTGCCACCCTATGCTGTTCTGCTTTCAAGGAATTTGCCTGCCCATACTCCACTGAATTGAATGATGCCACAAATGACTGTGCATCAACCATGTTCAGTTACATAAACCTCTATGGCAAGTATCCACCAGGCCTGTTTGCCAGTGAGTGCCGAGAAAGCCAGAAGGGTCTTGCTTGCCCTCCTAGTGCGGCAATAGATGCTTCAAGTGCTAGACTCAGAACTATCGGAATGAGCTCTTTAATAGTAGTCATGTGTGGCATTGCCTTATCATTCCTCTTTTCATGAAGCCAAAGGGCTGTATATTTCTGGCAGCTGCGTGATTGCAGTTGTAGTTCAAAGGGCCATCTGTCTTCGGATTTCAGTCTAATTTATTTTGATTTGCTATCAAGAGCATTGGATTTTCAGTTACAGACTATGCATTATTTCTCTACATATCATTCTCCTGAGTCTCCTTGAGTATTCTTCCTCTCCTATTTGGATACTCATAAATGTAACTCCAAGTTTGTAATTTACATGCATGTACTAAAGCTTGTATGTGGCTGTCTTAAATATGTTATTTACGAGTATTTTTCTACGAACTAGCAGGCTTTATAGTTGCAATCTACTCAATCTTCGGTTGGTTATTTCTTGTCCAGAATTTCGAATGTACTCAGATGCATTTTGGTTGAAGTTTTTCTTCCCTTAGAATGAAGACCTATTCATGTACGGTTATGCTTCAATCCTTGCCTGGTGTTAAAATCCTCACTGGTGCTTTCAACGTCGCATTACTATAACTATGACTTTCTTCTGATGTTAATCAAGCTATACTCAAAACCTGCAGCTAAATTATGCTGTTCTTTTTCTTCTCATGATGCTTGCAGCTCATCCTTATCTTCCAGTACTAAGAATAAACCATGGGCTCTTTACTTTTCATAAAGCCTGTGACAATAAAATTATATAAAAGAAAACTCACTACTCCTTATAGGTAATCATCAAATCACCTTCTATGCAAGTAATACTGATTCAATACACTCAAGAATCCAAACAATTGAACCAATCCTTTCTTGTCGCAAAGGCTCTCTATATTTCCCAAAAAGTAGGATATTCTATCTAATGCACGAGACTCCTGTCAACGTAGGAAGGGAGCAACGCCAAGTTGTATGCAGGCACTGCAGTCTGAGTGGATGATTAATTAAAAAGATCGATTACTTTTAGTGTCTTAAATCACACCAGTATGATATGCACGGTGTCTAATCTTGCATGTCCCCTCTAAACTAGCAAGAAATAATCTAGGCAGCATGCACACTGGACTAAGGAGCTTCTAGAGATAAATATATTATGCAGCTTTTGCTTGTAGAAGAAGAATAAACTAAATCCAGACTCAAATTCAAGGGGCTAAAAACAGTAGTTAAAAGATAAGGAGCTTTCATTTAAGGTGGACTGGGCCCAACATGACTTGCAATGCTTATCTATGAACCATCATCTCTTGTAAAAGGAGTTGATGCATCTCCTTGATTAGCTTCCGACAATATTTTAATGGTCCCTACTAATGTACCATGGATTTTTTTTTTCTTAATTTGACAAGAAAGCCCTTGTAGGTTCCTTTCAATTACAAATTAGCCACTCCACTAATTTTGAGACTTGAGGTTTGAGAGTGAAGTTAGAATTTATCCTAAGAAAATATTGTCTTCTTTTAAGATGATTATTTAATATAAGATAGTTGAAGGGTTTAAAATATTATAAAAATAAAAATAAGGGATCTACATGAGAATAAACATTAGTTCATGTAATTAGTCCTAATAACAAACATTAGTTCATGTATTTGAACTCGATGGCATTTCTTTGATTCGGTGACAATGGCGAGGTCAATGTTGTAAAGCGTCCATTATTCTACTCCATAAACCTGTCCTTTTCTCTTTCGTCGTCCGCGATGAGGCAAATGAAAAGGAAAAAAGAATTCGAAAAAGTAAAAAAAACTCAACCCTAAGTCGGCGAGAATCGATCCTATTAATTCCCTCGAATTAGTCTGGTTTCGATTTGGAAGGCGTCCGATTCTTCGGATTCCTAACCCTAGATTGATGCCGATCATTGCCTCTTGCGAGATCTGAAGGCTTCAAACCCTAGAAAGGTAATATAAAAAGTTTGGATTTTTTTTTTTATTCGCGATGTATAATGTAATTGGATCTAGATTTAGGTGGACTTTGACATTGTTGATCTTTCTGCGGTTGATTCAGATCTGCATGTTTTCTTTTTGTTTCTCTGGGTTGCCAATTTCGATTATGACTGTGGAATTTTAGGGTTCTGATCTTAGTTTATTCTTCGTTCTTGGTGGCGGGGATGTTTTAGAGATCTTAACTAAAGGGAAGGAATTTATGATAAAGATATGACCTTGTTGTTATCTCATCTCCTTCTTTACTTTGCGTTCCCATCTATGTACTCTCGAGCTTCTCCTGGAAGAGGAGAGGGTGGTAGTGGTACTTGAGATTTTGAGTTATTTTTTCATATGGCGAAGAAGATTCTGATAGAATCCCTAAATTTCTACCTGCAGGGCTTGTACTTTTTTCGTCGGGTATCATTACAATTTTTTTGGATCGATTTTTTGGAATTAATTGTTAGCAAACAAATAAATATATGCGGCAAAGTCAGGTGTTCCTTTGATACATAGTTTTGTCTGCGATGGAATAATCAACATTCTTGTTTTCTTGAGTAAATGCATCTGTTGACTTGTTTTGTATTTGTCAATTATGTTGGATTGAAAAAGTATGCTGCCTAATTGTATTTGTCAATCTGGATTGTCCTCATTACTGAGCTTTTTGATTTATGCTGCCTTAATTTTATCTTATGAGACTGATGAGGTAGTTGGAGCTCATCATTTATGCAAGGTTTTTCTATCGGTGAAAAAGTATGTATTAGAATTAGATGCCTTGAACCAGTTTGCATTTCTTTCAGTAGTAGTGCACAATTTTCATGCCGAATGTTGTGAGTGTGAATTCTATGTTCCGGGCATCTTTTTCTTTTGTTAGTTTTCTTAATCAGATTGTGGAGTAACTTTTCTTTTAGCAGTCGTGGGACTTAATTTTCCTTCTGAAATAGATATACCATCAGGAGCGGATATGTCTCGGTATAATGGGGACGACGTTGACGAGATGGCAGATGATTATGAAATGGGTGATGCAGAGGATGACATGGATGAAGAATATCATGGAAGAGGGATGGGGGATTCAGATTCTGATGATGAAGAATATGGCCAATCTGTACGATGTGCTTAATTTACTTTCTCTCTTTTTTTTGAATATCTTGTGCACTGATAACATATTCATCTTTTAATGGGTTCACAGTTTTCTTTGAATCCTTTCTCACCTCCGAACCTTTTCTAGGTTCCCTGATTTTACTTTTATCATTGCATTTGCTTGTGGTACTTATTGAAGAAAGCTTTCTGATTTTCTCCAGAACAGTAAGGTAACTGATACGTCAGCAGCTCAGGCAAGGAAAGGAAGAGATATCCAAGGAATACCTTGGGATAGGTTAAGCATCACAAGGGATAAATACAGGCAAACAAGGTTAGAGCAGTACAAGAATTATGAGAATGTACCTAATTCTGGAGAATTATCAGGAAAGGTACGATAATTGCCCAAAATTCAGATTTTTATTTTATATTTTTTTAATCTTTTATATATATATATATATATATATATATGTTTTAATATGTTGGCCTTGAATTTAGGAGTGCAAACAAACGGAGAAAGGGGGAATGTTTTATGAGTTTCGGCGTAATACGAGATCTGTAAAATCAACTATCCTTCATTTTCAGGTAAGCAAATATGTTCCAGTAATATCATGGCCTATTTCATAGCTGTCAATAGCAGTATATTGATGATGACTATTTCATGCTGTAAGGATGTTTTAAAATTTTGTCACACTATTTGCTGATCAACAAATTCAAAGAGTCATGCCTTTTGCTGATATCTTAGTGGAAATTGTTTTCATAAGTCCAGATAGTCATTCATTCTCATTTTTTCGGGCTCGTACTCGTTCTACTTTCCTATCTGTTTTGTGTGTGTGTAACAAAAGTGCTATAACAAAAAATACACTGCTTTCCTATCTGTAAGGTTCCTAATTGGATGTCATTTAGAGAATAAAAGAAAGTGAAATGAAAGAAGGAAAGATTCACTCAGCAGTTACAGGAATTTGACAGCTAAGGCTGCTGGTTCTTTGTTTAATGTTTTTAATCAACTGGTTAATGTAACAATGTTAGGTTGTTACTCTCAATAGCTCACATCTTTGTTCTTCCTTTTTTTCCATTTCTTCTTTTTAAGCTATTGGCTCTTCTACTCTATGAGAACTATGGAAAATAAACACAGCCTGCTACTCCATGTAACTTGGACCTAGCTAGAACATAGGTAAGGTTGTGGTCAATCTGGTAAGATCAGATATCAATAATTTTTGGCTGATAATACTGAAGAAACTTAGAAATGTCATAAAAAGAATAGAAAATATTTCAATTCTGGGGTAAAGGCTATGAAGTACAGTTGTACAAACTAATGTTGAAGGTTGATGCTGGTTTGTTGTTTCAAACTTCAAATGTTATCATCTTTAATATCAGGTGCCTTGATCGGAGTAGTTTTGAAGTAGTGCTGGGTAATTTACTGGTCAGGGCCATTTATCTTCTTTAGATGACATTGGCATGATAGATGGTGTAAAGTCAAATGGCAAAGATGTGAACTAGCTGATTTTCTTAGGATTTGATTATTTATGACAACGTAAGGGACTATTTTTTTGTGCTAATCTGGGTTAGATAATGACCTATTAGCCTTCTTTGTAGTTCGGCACTTGTAACTTGGTGTCAACGAGCCGAACACAAGCAAGCTGGATCTTGGTTTTGTTCAGCTTGAAACTAAATTTATCAAATTTGAACATGTGCTGAGCTGAAAGTACTGTAGCTCCCCTTTCTTTGGAACGCAAAGGTCCTAGCTACAGCGCATATTTGACACATATGCTAATTCCCTAAATATGAGCCCAATCGAGGGAAAAACGAAAAATGAGATTGAGTTGGTGTTCCATTCAAAGAATTTCATTTGCCCTTCTCATCTCTGCAAGCAAGGATCTAATTGTATACCCCGCAGTCTGTCATTATAAATAGATGACATTTGCATTTATGTGTGAGATTTCATTGCTGCAGATAACTGAATACCTAGAGTAGTGTTAGCTGTTATATTCTTTTATCGTATACTTAATTTTGGCATTCTCCAAAAAATTTCTAAGTACTTGTCTCTTTGCAGCTGAGAAATCTAGTATGGGCTACATCAAAACATGATGTCTACTTAATGTCACACTATTTAGTGCTTCACTGGTCAGCATTAACTGGTGAGAGGTATGAAATAATGAATGTTCAAGGGCATGTGGCTCCGCGTGAGGTAATACTCTTTCGTCTATGTCTTATTATTATCTTGATGTTCATATCTACATCTTGATGTTATGGTTGTTTTTACTCTTCTGCAGAAACATCCTGGAAGTTTATTAGAAGGTTTTTCTCAAACTCAAGTCAGTACGTTGGCAGTGAAGGATAAGTTGCTAGTAGCTGGTGGATTCCAAGGCGAATTAATTTGCAAAGTAATATATATTCATTTTTGGATATATAGGGTTTATAGGTCATGCTGGTTCTATTGTTCTTAACTGTGCATGTTTTTCTTGTTGTACATTTGACTTCCAACTAGTAACAAACTAACACATTTGTCAGGTTTTCCTTTTACATGTCCCTTCAAGAGGAGTTCCCTCGTGTTCTATAGGTTTAGTTAAATGAGCCATGAGATTGTGGTACTTGTGGCTGATGAGTCTGAAAATGCTTTGGGGGTTGAGGGGGTGGCGAGTGGTAGTTTAGGCATCTTGTGGGCCGGAACTAGCAATGGACACTTACACAGGTTTTGAAGCAAGCAATATCCTGACCTAGCATGGACTTAGGCATCATGACCGTCCAGGTTGATGGGCTTGTCTGAGTCCTGATACTTCAATAGGATGATCTTGATTGAGCCTAGCATGTGTTTATTAAAGGGCCATGCATATATAATTGTATTGTAATGACTGGTGAAAAGAAAGTTGTCCTTGGCAGGGCCTTTTCTTCCCTTGTAGGGCTTAAGATTGGTTCTGCCCATAAATTAACCTTAATGACAAGGTGTTAGATATGAATGTATTGAATATTGTTGACTGGCAATGTCAGTTTTCTTGCCATTATCTTTCATTTCCGTATTTACTAACGTCAAGATTTGATGTTATATTCTTACTTTGATGACTAATGCAGTATTTAGATCGCGAAGGAATAAGCTTTTGTTGTCGGACAACATATGATGACAATGCTATCACTAATGCTGTGGATATTTATGACAGCTCTAGGTGATTGTCTTTAGGTTATAATTTGCTTCCTTTTTGAGTACATAAATGTTTGGTCTGATCTGAAATTGACCTGTATAGCGGTGCTGTTCATTTCATGGCTTCAAACAATGACTGTGGAGTTCGGGATTTTGATATGGAGAAGTTTCAGCTCTGCAAGCATTTCCGTTTTGAATGGCCGGTGAATGTAAGCCTTTATCTTCATCAATTCATAGTGGATTTTTTTTGTGTGTGTGTCTTTGCTTTCTTCACAATGATGTGTGGAATCTAAACCACTCGTTGATTCATAGGATTTTTATCGGTTCTTATTTGGTAAAAAGTTTATATATGTTAAAGAGAATCAATATAACTAGATGCAAATTCTATATAGTAATGAATAAGAGGAGACAGAAGAGATGAGTTTCCTCTGCCACTATTCTCCCATGTTGCGGTGGAACTGCTTGGAGACTCCCTAGAATTTTCATAATTTAGACTTGCCCAATGAAGTTTTTTCTAATAGGTCTTGACTTGCCATTTATTTTATTGTATTTGTTGGTTGCAGCACACATCACTTAGTCCTGATGGGAAGCTTCTAGTCATTGTGGGGGATAACCCTGAGGGACTGCTGGTTGATGCTCATACAGGAAAGGTAACTTGAAAGCAATTTTTTTGGCTCACTATAGTGAGAAAACCATGAAGGAATGGAAAATATTTGACCGCTACTGAATTGCAAAGGTTACAAGAAGATTAATGTTATTCTCTTCTTGCAGACTGTGCATGATTTGAAAGGTCATTTGGACTACTCTTTTGCATCAGCATGGAATCCGGACGGTCGTACATTTGCCACTGGTAACCAGGATAAGACATGTCGGATTTGGGATGTGCGGAACCTCTCCGAATCAGTTGCTGTATTGAGAGGCAACCTTGGAGCCATACGGTCAATCCGCTTCACATCTGATGGTCAGTTCATGGCAATGGCGGAACCTGCAGATTTTGTTCATATTTTTGATGTAGGAAGTGGGTATAACAAGCGACAAGAGCTGGACTTCTTTGGTGAGATCTCTGGCATGTCATTTAGTCCAGATACGGAGGCTCTTTTTGTTGGTGTGTGGGATCGTACCTACGGCAGTCTCCTCCAGTACAGCCGCCTCCGGAACTATTCATATATTGACTCGCTACTTTGAGGTAAAACCAAGTCCGATGCTGGATCTGTGACTTGTATTCATTCTCAGTTGCGGGATGCTGTACTAGGGTTCCTAGACAATGCCAGTTATACTCGAAACAGAGTCATGAAGAAAGTAGAAATCTTCTCATGTTTGTTCTCAATAAATTTGTACTTTGCTGAAGTGTATAAAGAAATGTACAGATGCTTAGAGACTGCATGGTGAGGTGGAAAGACGATTATAAGGTAGCTCTCACTATGCTAAGGACTTCCAACTTCCTTTAGAAGATCAGTGGTTACAGTGTAATCTTTATTCAATCTTCATGATATTTTTTTTTTCTTTTTTCTTTTAACTCTCTAACTTGGCAAAGTTAAAGTAAAAGGTTCGTGTGCTTTACCTCCTCGTATTGCATACTAAATTCTGATTACCATTGCGTTTTTGGATTCTTATGATCTTGTGAACTATGGACATGATATGGAGTGCCCATAAAGCTGTACAAGTATTCATAATCACTGTTTTCTAAAGGAGTGATAAGGAAAATGCAAGACATTAGCTTTCTTTTCTGTTGCTCTGAAGGGAAGAAGTAGAAAGCCTTTATTTTAATGATCTTGATAGTTTCAGATCAAGGATTTATTATGTAGGAAAAACTATTTTTGTGATGGATATTTCACTGCTTTGGAGCATTCAATTCAATTGCTTGGATCATAATCTTTTTCACTTTTCTCTTTGTGTGATGCTTCTCGTAAGGTTTTTTAAGGATTAACTGATGGTTTACTGCAGGGGATCAAGATGGTGTCATTTGAATGTTTATTTTCTCGACATAGAAGCAATTCACTAATAACTTGCCAGGTCATTCTACATCTAATTAAATATTTAGGGCCATCTTAATCTCCAGTGCAAGGGTATAGACCTCCCCCTCCCTATTTCAGCATTTCATTCTCTATTCGGGCCTTATGAAAAATGATAGCGTATATAACAAATTAAAATTACTCAATTTCTTTTTTACTTTGATAATCATGAATTTATAGTCTAATTATATGCTCGACAAAGATGTTTTAATTCTTTCTAGGGTTAAATGAATTTTACCTCCCTGTATATATACCTAAAATTACTTTATCCGCATGTACTTAAAAAAAGTCTTAAATCAGTTCCTGTGCTTATGATTAAAATGAGACGGTTACTTTTCTGTTAAATTTAATCGAGTATCATGACTATATTAGTAATTTAGCTGCATTATCTCAAAATTGGTATATTTTTCTAATAAACATGATATAGCCATTTTAATTCTTTTGACTTCATAAATTAAGTTTAACAGAAAAACTAACGTTTTATTGTGGTCATAAGAATAAGAATAATTTGAGATTTTCTGAAGTACAGAGGATGAAGTAATTTTGAGCATAAGTACAAGATGATAAAATATATTTAACCCTTCTTTCTAACACATTAGACAACTACGGCCTAAACCTTAAAATTCTCCTAATTAAAATTTAGCATGGCAAAAATAAAATTACAAAGAAAAATTTTGAACCCGACGTGAATCGAACACGCAACCTTCTGATCTGGAGTCAGACGCGCTACCATTGCGCCACGGATCCACAATTAATCATACCGTTACTAGTTATTAATCTCCAAATTCTCCTAATTAATCACCTCATACACTTTCCCTTACTAATCCCCAGGTGCTGCTCCCATTAATATTACATCAATGTTTCTATTTTATGCTTACTTAGGTTGCCATTGAAACAATCTTCGTCCAGTTTAGGTGATATCAATGTGAGGGAACTTTGAAGTTTGAAGTCTTCCTTTCCCACTGGAGGAGGTGGATTTATATAGATAGGCATTACACAGCAGCAGCCCTACCAATACTATTTCCTTTTCATGCAGCAAACTTCGCTAATGCTTACCAAAATGAAAGTAGGCATGCATGGTGATTAATTATTTATCTTTTTGAAACATCCAAGAGAAGTTTTATCTCTTCCTCCATACGCGGCTCTCACAGGGCACAGGCTCAGGTTTTATGATTCATTCCTTTTACAGCCAGCAAAGAAGGCAATAGCAAGTATATTAATTTATATGTCCCTTTCTTATCTCAACTTCTACTAAATAAGTAGGATGATTAATAATTGGAAATAGCTAGACTTTACTCTTAGAAATTGGTTGCTTAGATTCATCATTCTTACCGGTTGCATGCTGCCAAGTACTGCGACTGTAAGTTTTGTGTCAGTTTGGTTTGAAAGAAGAATGAGAGCTTTGGTTTCCTTGGAAAGTTCCTGCAAGGTTACAAGTTCTTGCTTCTTATGTCTTAATTCAATTAGCACTGAAACATTCTTGCAAGGTTAGAAATTCAGTTAAACAAACACAGTGGATGTTATCTTAAAGTAATGCTAGGGTTCTTTGAACTCACCCAGAATGCTGTTAATATTGGAAGATGATAGCTCTTGTTTGTTTCTTTGTAGATTTATCACACAGACATCAACTCAAATGGCAGGGTCTGCGTTGATATATTGGATGAGAGTGAGATGCTAAGGTTATAATATCCATCGTCGTCTCCCTTCTCACTGATCCAAAAACCAGATGAGAGTGAGATCGCCAAGGTTTACAAGCGTTGGCAAATGCAGTTATGAGAAAAATAGCTAGAGCTTGGACCATGATGCATGCCACGGGTTACCAAGTTATTCATATATACCCCTTGGCCAATTCTTGAGAGAATTAGTTCTTTTTTTTTTGTCCTCAACTTATTTATGATTCACCACCAACTTATAGAAGTTGCGAAACCTCTGACTCTAAGAAAATTTAATGTGAGCAAGACCAATGGTGACTCCGACTTGGATTGGCGATTTGGCTCGACATAATTCAACTAAAACTCGGCAGCGTAACAACTTAGAACTTAGACTAAATAATTTAGTATATTAATTAAAATTTAGTAAGAGCAATGTATCTTTATATTAAAAAGTGATTAATTTTTTTGTCTAATCCATATCTAGTTTTTGAGCTCTAGAAGTATAAAAATAATTGACAATCCGGTGATTCATTTCTCTCTCTCTCTCTCTCAAAAAAAAAAGAAAAATAAAAGAAAAGGATAACAAAAAATCTCTAGTATTCTTCTTTTAATTTACTAAGATACAGGGTGTTATTGATTAAAAAAACTACCTAACTCCCAGTGACCAAATATAGTACAACTCGGAGAGATCTAATCCTATTCGGAAAAGATAGAATTAAATCTCACAGCTTATCAAATATCTTCCGCGGTGGTTTATCTCTAACTGTTTCTTCCCATCATAATCTCTCGACAAACAATAATAGCGCGCGTATAGTAATAAAATCTCGCGAATAAGGAAGTATAGGATTTGTGGGATCTTATCTCACTAACTCTGCTCGGATACACTCTTGTTCAGAAATCGGCTCATCTATTCTCACCCCTCACTGCCTCCACTTCTTCTTCTTCTTTCCAACTCTCTCTCTATTTTAGTCATAGATAGATTCTCTTTTTGCTTCTGCACTTGCTTAGCTCTGGTATAGCTTGGCAATGGAATCAGGAGATAAAACTGTGAAGGTGAAGGTGACGGCGAAGGGTAACGGGTGCATTCATATCAAGTTTTTGGAGCCCCAAGAGCAATCTAATGATGCTTCTGCTGATGCCAATCTCGAATCTGAGAGGAACCAAGTTGATGCCAGTACCAACAATGTCGCTGCACCTTCCGAGAGCTATAATTGTCCTAAGTGTGGGAAGGCCTTCAAATCAATAAAAGCAGTGCATGGTCATATGAGATTGCATAACAAAGGAAAAGATCAATCATCCAAAGAGAAGGAAGAGATCAAACCTATTGCCGATTCATCGTCTCAACGAGCAGTGCCTGCACCAAACCCTGCGGCAGAGACGGGTGTGAAGAGGATTTTAGACTATAGGAATTTGGAGGTCCTTGCTGCTTACAGTGTGGTTCAACTGACGAATATAAACGAAAATCGCTTTTGTTCAAAGCTGGTTGCATTGAGAGATGTCGAAGGATCAACGAGCAGCAGTGGCGCGCACTCAGAGAAAGAAGGCAATGGTGAAGTAAAGACTGAAGCAGCATTAAGCAGCCAACCATCATCTGTCATACGGAGCAAGAGGCGAAAGGTCGAACATCAAGAATTAGAACCTGAAGATAGAAGATATCAATGCCATATCTGCGACAAGTCTTTCCCTACACACCAAGCGTTAGGTGGCCACACAGCCAGCCATAACAAGGCTAAGAATAGTCTAGAGGAGGTCACCATGATGGATCAAATTGAAGAAGCTAATCAGCGAACTCAGGTTGCTTCGACGTCTAGAGAACAACAAACCACGGAGCATCGATGCAAGACCTGCGGCATGGCGTTCGCTACGGGGCAAGCTCTCGGTGGGCACATGAGAAGACATTATATACCAGAAAACCACGCTGCTCCTCCGCCGGTTGCGCCCCTTTACGATGATAAAAGTAGCAAGACAGACAACACACCGCTAAAGTTTGATCTTAACGCAGTACCAGAGATCGAAGAAGAAGAAGAAGAAGAAGAAGAAGGAAACTAGCTGTAAGATATTTAGATTTTGGTTTTAGAATAAGATTTTCTCAAATTTAATGCAACAATCTTGAGTAGGTTTTGTTAGCTGATTCTTGTTTTAGCTCAAAATTGTGCACCCAACTAGTTGGTGCTGGTTTGTAATGGAGATGTAAACCTTCGCTTGGTCAACTAAAGTTCTATCCTTCTACATGTGTTTAATTGCTACATCCGTATCCAAGAATCTGCGTCTCAAATTATGCAACAAAAAGGCCAGAATAGAGCCCATGTACAAAGTGGCACTACAATACTTGGTACAACAGTACAATAGCAAGGTTAGCTGAGGCTCTGTCCTCACACATTCTCTCTCAAGAAAGAAGGAAAGAGAATAATAATAATAATAATAAGGTACAGTAGCAAACACATCTTGATTCAGGTTTACAGAAGAATATCTCGAAGGCTGTGAATATATAATTTTAGATCTGAATAAGATTTTATTTACAGGCGATAAAGATAAACTCAGATAGATTAATTGTGTGAATAAACTTGTTAGAGATGCGCAAGGTGGAGGCAACCATTAATCGGTTAATTATTCGCTGCGCTTTATTTTCTGGTGAGTTTATATTAACGTCATTGGAAGTACTATGAGATACGCAAAATACTCTCCGAATAATTGGGGAGAGTACTCGCTCTAATTTGGGTTTATTCTAAATTGGAAACTTTGTTTCTATTTGGTAATGCATCACTGCAATCAATTAGTGATTAATCTCAGAATCCAAAGATAAACTGTAAAATTCTGATTAGTTCTTGTAGAGCTTGGAAATATCATCCCCAGATTCGAACTCGTGACTCATAGACTGATATAATAATCAAAGCACACAAATACTCGAAAACCCACTGTCATTTATTAAGGCCGGCAGAAATATAGAAAGCAATCAAAACATAAATATGCATCAAAGGCGACGGCAAAGGGTAAGACCGTCGGCGATTGACAGCTGGCAAACCTCAACCCGGTGGTCGGCAGCGATGGCCTTGTTGAACTCCCTTGTAGACTCGGCGATCATCTTGTCGCGCTCCGAGATCGCCGAGTCCGGCGGCATCCCCGCCACTGATCCACCCCACAGTGTGTTATCATAGGCGATAACTCCCCCAACCCTAACCAACTGTAGCATTCGCTGGTGGTAGTTATAGTAGTTGAATTTATCCGCATCCACAAACGCAAAGCCGAACGCTCCTTTGTTCTTCTCCTTCATCCTCATCATCATCATCATCATCATCATCATCATCATCATCATCATCATCATCATCATCAAAGAGTACACTTTAATACAAATATAAATAGATAGAAAAAAGAACAGGAGAAGGAAAACTAGTAATTATTCTTAACCTCTGCTAGTAGTTCATCAAGAGTGGTTAACGCTGGGCCTTCACGGAAGTCGATCTTGTGTTCTACTCCGGCCTTTTGGATCACAGGGAGGCCAAGATCGTAGCTCTTTCTGTTGATGTCTAATGCCAATATCTATCAACAAAAAGGATAACAACGTGTAGGTATTGGCTATTAATTACTCGATGTTAGGAGTTTAATCAATAGGAAAATTAAATTACATGATAAATTTGTTCAAAATTACCTTGCCATCGTCAGGGAGAGCAAGAGCAGTAGCAAGCACGGAGTAGCCGGTGAAGACTCCAATCTCTAGAGTATTCTTAGCGTTCATAATTTTGAGCAGCATGCTAATGAATTGGACCTCATCAGGTAAAGAAGCCATGCCAGCCCTATCCCCCAAATTCCAAACAAAATCAGAAAAAATTAAAGCAAATCTCTTAGATAGAGGAATAATCAAGGTTAGATTTACCATGGGTGTTCGGCTGTGATCTCACGGAGCTCTCTCAAGCAATCGGGCTCGCGAGGGACCACGGTGGTATCCAAGATGTACTGCAAACGGAATTGGTAATTTAGGGATTAATTAACTAATCGTTGGATTTAGACTAAATCTCGGAGTGGGTTAAGGGAAGATCGAGTTAAATTTACCTGATAGAGGGATTCGCTCTTGAGGAGGGTCTTGCTGTGGAGGTTTAACACTTCTCGGCGATTCTTGGGTTCTTCGTTCTTCTTCTCAGCGGAGGAGGTCGCCATCGCCTCAATTTCGCCCTCTTACTTTTTAGAAAGTCTATTTGCATATATAGCCCAATAAAGCTTGTAATTATACCTAAAAGTCTCGCTCTCTCTTATTTGAGAGGAGACCGTTAGGTTTCATTTCGAGTTTTTAATTATAGAGCTAGGGCAGAGTCAGTTTAACTTTCGTCACTCCTATTTTTCTCGTTGTATAGAGAGTTTTTCCACCTTTTTTCCTTCTTTTACTAATCCTTCTCTTTTTTTTTATTCTTTTTTGGTTTTTCCCATTAGTACCTTTCCGGATCTCTCCCCCTCTCCTCCGCCTCGGCTACCGGCTGATGGCTGCCGGCTGCCCCCAGTTTCCTTCCACCACTTCTCCCATTGTCAGCAAAATTTGCTGTATGCATGCAGACTTTCCCACGATTACTGTGAGTATTACTGGTTGAATCACGAAAAGATGAATGGAATTGAATGCTAACTTTGGAGCATAATTCCTAATTTGTGCATAGTCCTGTAACATAATTTATTGAAAACAACTGAGTAGCTATCGGTGATAGAAATTATCAAAATGAAAACTCAAAGACGTTAGGTCTCTTTGCAAGCTACAACTTCCGAGATCCTGGAAGGAACACCAAAAGAAATTGGCAATCCTTTTCAGTAGAATATATACATTAATGTGCAGAAGCAGAAAGAATACGCTGTGCTTTTAACGTTTTATGAGTTAGAATGTTATCGTGGTGAGAAAATAATCTCTATTATGGAAGTTCTACCCGGATCCTTGCAGAAAGAGGATACACTTAAGAAAGAAGAGTATAACTAGGAATTATTGTACATTAAAATATAATAGATATACTTAGATCTTAATAGCTAGGAGATATAGTTTAATTTAAATTTGAAATTTTTTTTTTTATCTCTATGGAAGAAAGAGTTCAATTTAAATTTGATTCTATATTTCTATCCATTATCAAATTTAAATAGGATTATTTACCATTTACTTATCTTTGATCTGAGTTGAATTCTAGTAGCTAATTTACTGTGATTACTCTGTGATTAGGTCAAACTCACCAAAGAGGAAAATATTAAACCAGGGAAAATAAAAGGAAAGATCTTTTAGATTAGCATTATGAATGAAGAACCTGAAGAACAAAATCTACAAAAGAAGCAAGATGATCTAATTATATAGCTTTAAAGCGGAATTAACAATACTTGCGTGTTCGATCAGAGAAAGAAAGGAAAAAAAACAAACTTATTTTTATTTGTTGGAAAATAAGAGGTAGAGTTAGCTCTTGTCAGGAGCTTGAGGATCCTCTTGCAGAGCCTCTAGTTGATCTGGCAGAGGTTGGGGTACGCAAGAGACCGGCCCTCTATCTCCTCTCCCAGGGGTGAAAATAGATTGGATACGGATCGAATAGTATTTAACTCATATTCAGATCCATATTTTTAGTTCGAATATATTCGGATATTGAACGGATAGTAAAATTTAAAATCATATCCTAACTAAACGGATACGGATAATTTTTTTCAAAAATTCTATCCGTATCCGAATCGAATAGAATTTTTTATCCGAATCCGATCCAAATTGGATCGGATAGCGTGTCAGATCCTTTTCTCTGTTCCCTCTTCGGCGAAGGTTTTTGTAGAGCATTAATTAGGATATGGTGTTATTTGATTTAAAAAACAAATAGTGTTTATGAATCGAAATTATGTTATTTGATTTGATTCAACACAACACAGTCTTAATGTCACTCCTACTCTCTAAGAGAGGAAATATATTAATTAAGATCCACGATTAAGACAAGCCCTACTTAAGTCAGTAGTCAACAGCTAAAGACTGAAAGAATCTTCCTAACATCATTTTTAAAACATAAATCTCAAAATAATTCTTCTAAATATAATTTATGCATAAATTACCCATAAATTAAGATATCAATAATTTTTAAAATATATATTGCAACCCTTATTTATAACTCATGCAAAGAAAATATGAAAAATAATAATCTAATACTTAATCCCATATAAGTTGTCATCTCATAAATAATCCTTTTAAAAAGATCTTTTATATTTTATTTATAATAAAATAAATATTAAATATTTTCAAACTTTTGTAATTATTTTTTAAATATTTTTAATATTAAAATATAAAAAACATCAAATCTCTTTTTTATAAAAAAAAATAGTAACCCTGATTTTTCTGTAAAATGTAAATTCCTTAATCTTTTGCACACATACATAAATAATTAGCTATAATTAGCTGGATTAAAATTCTTAGGTCACTTACTTAAATAATTATAAAATAAATCTAATTGAATATTATTTCATAAAAAATATAAATGTAGAATGCAGAACTACATTTTTTTCTATGTCTACCGCTTACTCCTTTCCAATATCACTAACGAAAGCCTCCATCATAAGCTTGGTGAAGAATCTGATCATAGAGCTCAAACTAAAATTTTCAGGTTTCACTATAAGACTAAGGTACCAAATCTACAGGGTGCAGCAGCCCTCTCTCTCTAATACTTAGCAAGACAGCAAACCTGACCAAGGCTAGTAAAGTAGGGTTGTAGGTCTTAAACTGGGAATGACGTTCTGCCGTCACTCCTCCCTCTCTTGTCACATCGAGTATAAATTATTTTAGAACTAGATTTATTATGAGCGCATACCGGTTGTTTGCATAAAGCCATAAAGCCATGTATGTCTTATATTATCTTTTTTCTGTGAGAAATTTGCAAATGGCACCCTCTATTATAGTCATTTTATGATTGCACTCGTAGTTTTATAATAGGTTACTTATATTTACACTCTCAGCTACACTCAGATTTTTACGAAAATTCCTCAACTGTTTTTTTATTACAGCATGCACCTAAATTTTAGATTTACTTTTAATTGCCCTTTTCTATTACTTTATCATTTGCTTTACTAATAGACTTTGTTTACGTAACACTCATATCAGTCTAAATTATATACAAATTGATTAAAATGCACTTATTTATCAGTCTAATATTAACAAACTAAAATACACTTTCACTTTCCCTCTTTCATAAATTTAATTTATTTATTGAGGGCAGTTGCATAATTTCATTAATTTAATTTAGTTTAATGGCTAATAGATGAGGTGATATACAGGTCCATGTTTCTTTATTTTTTTATTTTTAAGCTCAACATGTCCTAGTAGGGTTGTCAAAATAAACAAGCAGTTCGAGCTCGGCTTAGCTGGAGCTCTAGTTTGGCTCGGCTCGGTTAGAGATGAGTTGAGTTTGAGCTAGAGCCGGCTTGTTCAGGCTCACCTCGATAGGCTCGATAGAAAGGGGGTTAGAAAATCCTAATCCCCAAATCCCACATCCCACACCCCTGCCTCCTCCTTCGGTGCTCGTCCTCCTCAAGCTGCCGCGGTGCTGCATACAAGCGAGTTAAGCCAAACAGAGCAGATGAACTCAAGAACTAAATCGCTCTCCTCGCCTTTCGACACCTCGACGACGAGGCTTATATGGAGTTGGAGCCCCTTCTTGAACAACGGCGCTTCTAGAACTAGTGCAGCGCCGTCGAACATGGTGGCATCGACCTTGATGTCATCGGCGCCGTGCTTGGACATGAGCGTTTGATTAAAATGTATATAAATGAGCATTTGGTTATAAAATGTATTTAAATGAAATCTAATTCATGAATAAATATCCCTTTATGCATGAATCAAATGCCACTCAGATTATTAGAATTAAGCATTCTGTGTCTGTTGATCAATTCGTAGCATCTCTGGTTTCACAAAATACATGAGAAATTGTATATTTGGAGAAATATTATATAAGAGAGAAAATATTGGCAATTATTCGATTGGTGAACCAACCAAATATCATGGATTCGATTTAGAGTGTCGGCAAGGAGGAATCAGTCTTAATCCAAACTTGTGACTTGTTCATTTATGAGTCGACTAAACATGTGCAAGAGTTCCGCTTAAAAAATGATATAAACTCTCAAATAACAAAAGACTAGGATTACCAAAATCTTAATAACTATTACAAAATGATGGTTACACAAGATAAATACTAAATTAAAAGAATACAATAGAGACATTTAGACCTAAGAAATTTAAAATACAATAATTATCTCTCAAAAAATAAACTTAAAAAAAATAAACCCTAACAACTTATCTAAACTGTAAAAAATATTATAATAAACTAAAAACAATTTAAATATCCAGAGCATCGAACCTCATTACTCTATTAGTCATAGCTAATAAAATAGTACCTAAAATCTTCGTCACCATGGCAAACATGTGTCTATTCAATCTCTAAAGATATCCGTATCCGAATCCGAAAAATATATCCGACCCGTATCCGAATCCATATCCGAATCGGATAGAATTTTTTATCCGAATCCGATCCGAGTCGGGTCGGATAGCGTGTCGGGTCGGAGTTAATCCGACCCGTTTTCAGCCCTACCATCTCCCCATTTAATTTGTTCTCCCAATATGTATAGTTTGAGATCAGCAGAGCAGAGTAGATCCTTTTCCCTATTCCCCTCTTGGCAAAAGTTTTTGTAGAGCATTAATTCGGATATGGTGTTATTTGATTTAAAAAATAAATAGTGTTTATGAATCGAAATTATGTTATTTGATTTGATTCAACACAACACAGTCTTAATGTCACTCCTCTCTAAGAGAGGAAATATATTAATTAAGATCCACGATTAAGACAAGCCCTACTTAAGTCAGTAGTCAACAGCTATGGGATAAGACTGAAAGAATCTTCCTAACATCATTTTTAAAACATAAATCTCAATATAATTCTTCTAAATATAATTTATGCATAAATTACCCATAAATTAAGATATCAATATTTTTTAAAATATATATTGCAACCCTTATTTATAACTCATGCAAAGAAAATATGAAAAATAATAATCTAATACTTAATCCCATATAAATTGTCATCTCATAAATAATCCTTTAAAAAGATATATTATATTATATATATATAATAAATATTTTCAAGATTTTGTAACTAATTTTGGAATGTTTTTAATTTTGAAATAAAAAATTAAATCTCTTTTTTAAGAAAAAAATAGTAAACCTGATTTTTCTATAAAACATAAATTTCTTAATCATTTGCACACATACATAAATAATTAGTTATAATTAACTGGATTAAAATTCTTAGGTCACTTAAATATTTTATTTCATAAAAAAATATTCAAACAATTCGATATTATTTAAAATAATATAAAAAAATATGAGTAAAAACTTGCCTTAATTGCTTAATTCTAAATAATGTAAATGGCATTTGATTCATGCATAAGAGGATATTTATTCATGAATTAGATTTTATTTAAATATATTTTACAACCAAATGCTAATTTATGTACATTTTAATCAAATCTTGAATAAGATATCATATGTAATAAGTTATGCAAAAAATTTTACCATATGCAAGAATAGTAACCCAGACATAGGTGTGTAAACGAGCTGATCTGAGCGAGCCGGCTTCAGCTCAGACTCAGCTTGAAATGAATTTTGAGCTTCTGAAATGGCCTAAGGCTCGTCTCAGCTCAACTCGAGCCGAACCAAACCGAGCCCGAGCCTGAAATGGGCCTATTATCAAGTCTCATTCAAGCCAAGCCGGATCAATCCAAATCGAGCCCAAGCCGAGCTACAACCTATTTAAGCTGAAATAAATTGAAATTGAATAACAAGTTTAATATGTAAATAAAATAAAAGCCAATCAAATTGATTGTAAAATTTAAAGCTAATCAGTGATTAGTAATCACATCAATATTAAAATTTTAACTAGTAAATAAAACAAATGCCAACCAAATAAACTTTACTAAAGCCAACCAAATCACACCAATTGCAAAACTTTAACATAGTACCATTTATCAAAATTTGGCTTCAAGCAAATTCAAATTTTGACATCCAAATCATAAGTCTATCACTTGCTCGAAAAAAAAACCATTCCTTATTCCCACGTTATCCCCAAAAGCAAACTTATTCCGATAACTTATCCGTGCCTCAAACCCCTTACTAAACCGCTAAACCCCGGCCTAAATACCCAATGGTCGACTTCCTTTGCAACAAGCCATGGCTCCTCCCTCCTCAAATCCTTGCCCTTTTCTCCTCCTTCTCGCTCCTTCCTCTCGAATCCGCATCCTTCCACCTTTGACTCCAATCTCCTCCGAGTCCTCCGCTTTGAGATCGCCTGCCTTGCAGACTACCGACCACCTCACCTGGTAATCACCAATACCCCATTCACCATTTCCTCTCAAACCTTCTCTTTCTCACTCCTCTCTCTCCATCTCTCTCTCTCATTTTCTCTATTCTTAGCTTGTATTCAGCTTCAAATCTTTTGCTGTCAAGGACCACCCCGATAAGAAATGGATCCAGCTCAGGTCCAAGCACGACGCTGATGACATCAAGGTCGACCCCACCATGTTCCATGGCGCTGCCCTAGTTTCGAAAGCGTCGTTGTTCAAGAAGGTGGAGTCTTACGAGAAGGGGCTCCGACTCCATATAAGCCTCGTCGTCGAGGTGTTGAAAGGCGAGGATAGCGAGTTAGTTCTCGAGTTCATCTGCTCTACGTCGCCCGACTCGGTTGTATGCAGCACCGCGACAGCTTGAAGAGGACGAGCACCGGAGGAGGAGGCGGGGATGTGGATATGGGATTTAGAGATTACGGTTTTCTCACCCCTTTTCTATCAAGCCTATCGAGCTGAGCTCGAGCGAGTCGACTCCGGCTCAGACTCGGCTTGATATTAATTTCGAGCCGGTTTTGACGACTAGGGCTCGGCTGATTTATAACGGAGCCGAGCAGAATTCGAGTCGAGCTGCTCGTTTATTTTGACAACCCTACTCAGACATGCAAGGTTTAAAAATAAAAAATAAAGAAATATGGACGGTGTATATCACCTCATCTGTTTAGCCATTAAAAAATTAAATTAGTGAAATTATTCAACTGCCCTTAATAAATAAATAAATTAAATTTATGAAAGAGGGAAAAGGGAAAGTATATTTTAGTTTGTTACTGTTAGACCGATAAATAAGTGCATTTTAATCAATTTGTATATAATAAAGACTGATATGAATGTCACGTAAACAAAGTCTGTCTATAAAGCAAATGATAAAGTAATAGGAAAGGGCAATTAAAGTAAATCTAAAATTTAGGGGCATGATGTAATGAAAAAAAAAGTTGAGGAATTTTTTGTAAAAATCTTAGTTGAGTGTAAATATTATAAAACTTTAAAACGAGTGCAATCATAAAATGACTATAATAGAGGGTGTTATTTGAAAATTTCTCAAAAAGAAAGATTATAAGGCAACAAGGCATCCCTGCCCATATGCAGACAACTGGTATGCACCCGTAATAAATCTAGTTCTAAAATAATTTATACTCGACGTGATAAGAGGGAGGGAAGAATTAGACATGATCATCAAGGAAGCCGGATCTTGTTTGGCTAATCGGGCTTAAGTATTTCATGGCCCAACCCACCAATCACTTGAGCCGGGCCGGGTTCGGGCCGGGCTAGAATAGTCTAACCCTTTACCGCCCGTCGGCCCGTGAGAGATTGGGCTAGCCGGTCGGCTCGGGCCGGCCCGACCCACCAATCATTCGACCCAACCCATATTTTAGTTATGTTTAGAATTTTTTTTACTATTAGTTTATTTTTAAAAAATATATATGTTCCTCCATTTAGTAAATAATAATAATTAATTAAAAAAATTAAAGGTGTGCTTAAAATGTAAAATGGTACATTACTAAAAATTTATGTTGGTTTTTACTGTACTAGAACGGACAAGTTACTGTAGCAGAATGGGCGGGCCTAATTGCAGGCCAAATAGGCGGGCTTCCGGGCCGGGTCAGGTGGGCAAAGGGCTGGCTCATGCCGCCCGTGGATAGTTCGGGCTCGGGCCGAGCCGGGCTTAGCCTGGTCCAAACTGGGCTGGTTAGGTCGGGCACGGGGGGGCTAGGCCGTTTGATCAAGTCTAGACATGATCATTAGACCCCCGCCCAAACTTGACCTGAACCCGCCCGATTTTAATCTGGCTAAGTTCGGCCCGAGTCTAATTTAGGTCCGATTCGATCCGAGTCTGAGATGGTTGTGGACGGCATGGCTAAGCTTCCGATCCGGCCCGAAAGCCCGATCCACTACTCTCATCTATGGCTCGACCCATTATGTGTGCATATTTCTATAATTTTTTTGTCCCACATTGGATATTTAAACTATATATCAATATATAAGTATGTTTATAAAAGATAACTAAAATGTCTTCATATAAGCCCATTAAACTCAGCCCAATAAGATATAATTTTTTTTTGTATTTAATTTATTATATTAGACCCATTATATCCAACTCAAGCACAATATCTAATAGGCTAGTAGACGGTAATGGGCTAGAATATTCTAGCCTAGTCTGAACTCGACCTGGCTCGAGTGATCGGTGGGCCAGGCCGTGAACAAATATTTAAGTCTGATTGGCCTAAAAAGCCCAGCCCGGCATGTCTAATGATAAAACTTTTTTACACGTCCTTGTTGCTTTATGCCCAGCTTATTACGCTTGTCAAAATAAACAAGCGGCTCGAGCTCGGCTCGAGCTTGGGCTCAACTCGGCTGAAGCTCGGGCTCGGCTCGATTTGGCTTGAGCTGAGCCTAGCCTGACCTTATTTTAAGGTTCAATTTGTATTTCAAGCTGAACCTAAGCTAGAGCGAGCTCGCTCAGGTTTAGCTTGGTAGGCTTAGCTTAAATATAATATTTATTAATATTATATATATTAATATACACTATATATAAATATATTTATAACCATAGATTTTTGATCCAATGACTATTATTATTATTATTATTATTCTATCTCTATCTAACCCTAACCTTAAATCTAATAAAAAAAACTCCTAACAAATCTAACACCTAATCTCCTCATTTCCTCTTCCTCCTCTTTCTCCATTGATTGGCTCATCCGACCTCTTCTGATGGCCTCCTCCATCGGCTCAACCTCGACCTCGGCGTCGGCCTCCTCCTCCATCGTCGTCGGCCTCCTTCTCCTCCTTTGGTCTCCTTATCCTCCTCCCCCGGCCTCGGCAAGTCATTGCCTCCTCTTTCGACAAGCCGCCGCCTCGCCGTCTCCTTCACCTCCTCCTTCTTCTCTAATCAAGCTCGGGCTCGGCTTGGGCTCGAGTCGGGCTTGATTTGGCTGGCTCGAGCTCGACTTAAGTTGAACTAAGCTGAGTCGAAACATTTTTAGAGGGCTCGAAATTATTTTCGAGCCGAGCCTGAGTGAGAGAATGCAGAACTACTCTTTTTTTTTTTCTTTTTTCGTAAGATTTTTGTTCATTGCTAGTGTCTACTTCTCCCTTCGAGATCACCAACTAAGCCTCCATTATCAACTTGGTGAAGAAGTGGGTCCTAGAGTTCAAAATGAAACTCTTCACATTCCAGAACAAGGTTAATGGCTGAAAATGTGACAAGTAGGAGAAAATGATGGGCTCTATAAATCTCTTTAGAGAACTACTCTCTTTTCCTTGTCAAGATCAATTTATTGGTAATATCTATTACTTTAATGTATCGTCCTACCAAGAAGCTGGTCAGCAAGGTGATGATCAACTTGGTGTAGAAGTTGGTGAAGGTACTACTGTTTATGCTCCTCCACATAATCCATTCAGCCAACTTTGCCTTATTGTTTTCTTTATCATTCTGCATCACACTTTGGTGTAGTACAATATCTTAGAAGAAATTTAAAACATTTTATAAAGTAATTTTTGATGTACTGTTACTGTGCGCAACATTCTCTAGCCAAACTATCATTTTGCTACGCGGTTGAGCAAGTAGAGAAAGGATTGTCTTCCCCATATGAAAAATTCAACGAATTGTACTTTTAGTTTATATTATTGTATCATTTAGTTTATTTGCAAGTGACTTAATTTTCAAAAAAATTATTGATGATCACAATGAAGTTATAGTTTGGAGATTTAACGATGGCTACCATGGTGATAGAGATTTTAGGTGCGATTGTATTATCTGCAACTAACAGATTAGCCATGTTCGATGCTTGAGATATATAAAGTAATTTTTTTTAGCTAAGTATTTTTAGCTAATTATAGTATTTTTTTTCAGCTTAGATAAGAACCTATTGCTTATTTACGAATTGTTGGACGCTCCTCGGCTCACTTCGGTGGCAATTTCTCCTTAGACGCATGTCTCTGCAACATAAAACTATGGTTATATGTTATTTTTCATATAGTTTAGACGCCTTTATTTCAAATTGATGACTACACAAGACGAACACTAAATTAAAAAACACAATAAAGACATCTAAACTATTTGGAAAATAACATATAACATAAATGGAGGAATTAAAAAACTTATAATAACTATCTAAATCATAAAATAAATAAGAATAAAGAAATAAACCTTAATAACTGACCTAAACTGCAAAAAATATTATAATAAACTTAAAATACTTAACTAAAAAAAATTACTTTAAATATCCGGAGCATCGAACCTGGCTACTGGATTAGTCGCAGCTAATACAATAACATCTAGAATCTCTATCACTATGGCAATTAAGTCGTCCGTTGAGTCTCCAAACTGCAACTTCATTGTGATCGGCAATAATTTCTTTTGGAATTGAGTCACTTGTAAATAAAGTAAATGCTACAATAAGATGAATTAAAAGTGCGTACATTTTGTTAAATTGTTTACATGGGAAGACGATGTTTTCTATACTAACTTAACCAGGTGGCAAAATGCTAGTTGACTACTACTTTAGTAAAATGTTTTGAATTTCTTTTAACATACTATGCTATACCAATGAGAGTGTGATGTAGAATGATAGTAAAAGTAATGCACAGTTTCTTTGATATATATATATAAATATGAAAACGTATATGGTGAGTTGGAAATCTCTTCTAACTTTGATTTTCTGTGTGTAATATTTTGCCACAAACAATATATACTATCTCTAATAATTTGCCAAAAGTTATTCTGTTCAATCCAGGTGTATATGGAGCTGATCGAGCTTGATCTAGTCTATACCTATTCAAGCTTAGCTTGGAAATTATAAAGCTCATTACTGTGAACTCAAAAGTTTCCTACTTATTTTCCTTCTCCTTTTCTTTTAGCATATTGCTCTGATGTTTAAAATCTACGGAACTAAATTGGATGAAATGACTGACACCTCTGGAGAAACGTGTTTTTGATTTCTCCTGCCAGTGTTTACTTGTACTAAATGTATGAAAGTTTTGTTCTTGTCATTAACACCGAAGAGAATGAACTATTAAAACCAGTTATTTCGCTGCGTATATCCTGATGATTCATTGAAGACTACTTCTAGGTATCTTACAATTTTCTTCTCCTCATTCTTTTGCCTTTAAGTGCTCTCTCTCCTTTGAATATAAGAATGAATTGTTTTAGAAAATTATGCTTGTATTTGCAGACTATCCTTGACGACCAGCTACTATGTATTATTGCTTTGCTTGCAAATCAGCATTAACCTCTGTATAGGAAGCCCGTATCGCCATGACCTTGTAACTGAGCTTGATACATCCTATTCTACTTTGTTCAAGCTTTTCTCAAAGAATTGATTGTCAAGAGTTGTAGATTCTAGTGTTCATGAAAGATAAATAACCTGTAGCACTGCATCTTTAGAATCCTTTACTTTCTTTTTCAATCTGCATGTTCATGAAAAATCTCTCTATGTAACAACATGGTATTGACCATTTCATTGTAGTAGATCTTATTTTGAGGGGCTTTGATTGTGTTTCTCTTATTGCAATTGGGAAATTGGAGTTGAATTTTATTTTACATGAAGATGTCTTCTGTGGTAAAGGCAGCTTTAGCATCTGAATGAGTTGGGCTTCTCTTTCCTCCTCATTTGTTTTCTGCTCTAAAGATGGCAAATTCTGAGCACTTAGTTTTAGCTCAATGGTTTTTGGCATTTCATATTTTCAGCATCCGACATCTTGTAAGTAGAAAAAGGGAAGTACTGGAAACCAAAGATTTGTTGAAATCTGATGAACTATTTGCAAAATAAATTTTAGAAAGAACCATCATGGATAAAACTACTAATTACATTGTTATTACAAAGGTATTGTACCAGCATCCAGGCCAGAGCTTAATTCTGTACTGTTGTGATATCTTCTGATAGTTCCACTCTGGCAGTGTCTTCTTCATCGCCTTCCTCTAAAGTCTCTACAATTTCCTTAAGGATGTCCTCCTCCTCCAAAGTAAGTTGCTTCATTGCTTGTTCAAACTGAGCTACCATCTCTGGATCAAAGACAGCATGGTCATTGCTCTGATCTCGATTTCTATGCTCTGATATTAGATTGCCAAACTTAGGTGTGACATAAGAACCTGGAGAGAAAACTTGGCCTCCATGCACAAGCCACTCTCTAAGGCTACCGCTTTTTGAGAAATCGAAGCTAGGTACTTTTAGATCAGCAAGCTCTTTTGCCATGGCTCTTCTCCTCGAAATCTTGCTACTTGGATTCTTACTTTCTTTCTCAGTACTTTGCTCAGGTTTAGTTGCAACGATTGCGCCTTCATGCTTCAAACTTGCATCCTTCCTATCCTCCTTGGATTCTAAATTAACTGCAGCCACCAATGCATCATAGTCCTCAACAGTGCGAAAACTTCGAACTCTCCCAACACCACTTTCAGACTCATCTTTGATCAAACTAGACACTGAACCATTTGGCTCTTGATGTTGCTGTAGCTGTTTCTCTTTGTGTTGGTGTTCTTCAATGTGATGTTCTTCTTCTAAACCAGCCAGCAATTCCCATGTATTGATGGTTTCAATCTTTGCAGCCTCGACTACCGATGGACTTGTAGTGATTGTTGAGCTTGGGTTGGTATCAGAGTTCGTCTCAGGCTTCTCTGAGAAAGATGCTGCTCTGATCCTTTTAGACACTGTGCTTGTTGTGCAGAGAAGAGCAAGGAATTGGTCTCCACTGCTCTTAGAGTTTGAGATGATCACGTCATCTGACACATTTGTTATCTTCTGAAAGCTATGATTCCAATTCTCCTGGAAGCTCCCAGATTTTGTCAAGATTTTGGAAGAGAAGCAACCCATTTCTCACAAACTAACCTGAATCATTAGACTAAAAAAAAATCTTTAAAAAGGATGAGAATAAATCCATCAGACCATCTAGCTTCAAAGATTCATACTCACCTAACGAATAGATTTCATCAAAGTTTCATTATCTTCTCTTGATACCTTCAGCTTTGGCTCCCTTCATCCTCTGAAGACCAACACCTCTGTTCATGTGTAGAAATAGAAGCACAACAACTATTAGATTATCTCTATATATTTCCAAGACGAATATAAAAAGTTAAGCAACTCCAATTACAAGAGGTCCATAGATCGAGTCAAACAAAACATGTAAAAAATTCAACCTATGCCTTTCGGGTTAGGTCACTCACCTGCCAAGTTTGAAGTTTGAACTCCATTCATACTCATACGCACAGAACTCACCTCGGCTTATGGACATATTGCAAAGATGCCCTTCTAGATTCTGACCAAACTATCACGGACTGTTTTCCATCTTGCATCATAGTGGCATTTCTGAAATTAATTGATAAACGAGGGCCAGAAAGTAAGCGTGCAATTAATTAGGAAGCATCGGCGGAAAAGGTAACGCTGTCGTGTGAAGCTCCTGAAAGTTCGTTGCCGTGGCGAGAGGCGCACTTTATTGTTCCATAGATCCAATCCTGACCGTAGAAATAGATCTGGACGGCTCTCCTTAATAGTCTTGAGGTAACAAATGGGCCCCACTTGACATTGACTATGGACTTGGAAACCTCTTCTGACTTCGATTTCTATAATACGTATTAAAAGTTAATAGAGAGCTTTGCACTAAAAGATGGAACGGTGGTTGTCCCAAAGTGGGCCGCCTTTTCATAAAAAGGCCACTTTGTCGGATGCGTACAAAGCCCTTGGTATATGATCCCCGAACCGCAACCCGATCTTATCCAATCCAGTTTCAAATAAATACTTCCTTCAAGAAATAAAGCAGTAAAAATAAAAACTATTTTGCAAGTACCAATAAGTTGTCATACAAAATGTGCATCCTTTCCCCCACAAGACCTTGCCTCCTTCCCGAAGGACCTCTTCACATAATTATATGATAAAATCTAATAACTATGAGATATTGTCCTTGTTGCACATTCGTAAAATGCGGAAGGACTAAAAGGATAAAAAGCTTCCCTTCTAGTTCTCATAATCCTATTTGAAAAATAGAGAAATTTATAAATTACACCTTAAGTTTTACATATTTTCTGATTGACACCTCATTTGACGATTTTATAATTTAATCTATTATTTTAATTATCTTGTGTTGAATAAATTACTAAGATACTATCACCATCTCTCCCCTCCCCCTCCTCTCTACTCATCCTCTGAAAAAGACAGAGTTAGTCTATATATTTATAAATAATTTTATACATTATAATATAATATAATTTTATTGGTACCGTCCAAATTAAGAGTATTAAATGAGAGCAAAAAAGATGTTGGATTATAAAATTCTCATATTTATAAGGTGCGAATTATAAAAATAGGTATATATAGGATTAGATTTGTAAAATTTCTTAAAAGAAATATTCCCACCAAATCAATGGAGTAGTGTAAAAACTCAATGAAGTAAAGCCCATGGGCTATTATATAAAGAGAAGCCCATATCAAAGAAATAGAATTATTATAAACTATTAGGAATTAGAATCCGTCGGAATTCCGAAACCCTACCAAAATCTCACCTTTGTCACCTCCGACGTCACCGGAGGCGCGGCCGCGCCTCCTCCTGCCGTCTTTATCATTGCGTCCTCAAATTCCGCAGACGCAATGCGGAATATGACATAAAAATAGCTGAATCTTTGTCTCCCGATGGCTCTCTCTTCTCGGTTTCTTGGCCGCAGGACGATTCGGTCGATCTTTGGAGCGTTTCATCCTCAGGGGTGGGTTCTTTTCTTCTTTCTAAACATATTGTTGATCTTTTCTGTTTCTTATTCTGTTTTGCGGATTGCTATAATTTGCGGTTTGCTATAATTAGCCTATGCCATTTCTGATTTGATCTTGATTATCTTATCTTGGTTTTTATCTGCTTTTTGGTCTAACCCATCGTTTATTTTTCTTTGTTGTATTGGTTTCTTGGTTAAAATTGAATCTTGTTGGTTCTAATGTCTTCCCATGTTCGTGCATTAATGTTGATGATACTTATTTCTCCGATCAAAGATGACGTATGAGTTAATATTATCGTTACGGTGCAACCAGATTCTTTGAGCTTAAATTTTGTTCTATTGGTTTCTGTACTCGTATGAGTTTGTATATTCTGATATCTAGCGTGCAACCTCTATCATGTACTGCCAATGTTCTGATTCTTTGAATGCATATTCTCTTTCCGTGATCTGCTGTAGCTTTGGATTTAATAAGGTATTTGCCTAGATCCCAATTTCTTCTTTGGGCTCATAGACATGGTGGTCAAAATAACATTATGTTCTGCAGAAAAATAGCTAGCTTTCATCTGTTATATACAAAGAATTATGGGTTGGTAGATGGGCGTCAACAGAACTACAGCAAGTTGGTTGTTGGTATTTTCTGTAGAGCTTTATTCATTGCCATATGCATATGGGGATCTCGTTTCTTTTTCTTTTTCTTTTTCTTTATTCATAATTAATAGGCTAATTGCCGAAGATATGGTCTCAGTTGCAGAGGAAGGTTCCAGTCTGTTCTAGACTTGTAGTGGAATGGGACTATATATGTGAATATGTGACTGAAACTTTACATATCTCAAAAAATTGATTTGTTATTGCACCATTTATAACTACATTTACATTACAGGGGAATCCAACTATATCAAATAGTATGTTCTATCAATTTATAAGTTTTTGGCATTCTGGTTGCATAAAGGTATTGTATATATCATATATCAACTCCATACTTATCCTGATGATATAATGTATACGCCTTTTTCCTACTGCCTCTTAAACCTTCAAGTCTTCTCTACTATGCCTTAAACTTCCATTTAAACTATTAGATATGGTAAATTACTACACTTTACCATGAACAGGCATTACCTATGGCATTGAAGCTTTTGTAACTTTAGGAAGCATCATTCATGCAAATAAGTTTCGCCGATGAAATATTGGTTCTTTTATTTGCTAACGACCTATAAGCTTATCTTCATCTTCAGATGAACCAGAACCTGACTTGGATACTTTGCTGATTTTTTAGCTGCTTTATGTTATCCATCACCCATTGATGTCTCTGGAAATCCTCAATGCTTAAGAATACGTACTGTGTGGGCTTTTTCATCTTTTTTTCTTCAATAATCTGTCTTGCTGATTCTTCTTGTGGAAACTTTATGAGGTACTGTTTTTTTTTTTTTCACAGGAATTCTTGGATTGATATTTGTAATGGATATTGCTTGAAGCAGAGTGCATTTTTAATGCCAACGCTAACAGGCATTTCACATTTTTCCATATGTCCATATTCTGATTGGAGAAGCTTTCGTTTCATGTTTCTTTCATCCCCCATTGCGAGATCTTCTTTGGAACTTCAGAATTCTATTGTAGATGTATTACATGGCATACACAGTTCACAACCCCTTAGATACAGAAGTAATGCACTTGTCACAGTGAATATAGATGATGATGTTGCAAGATTTTCCCTTTATGAACCGACTGCCAAACCAGGAGCTCGGACCAAAGAAATTAAAAGGCCAAAGAAGCAGAAGATGTCGAGAAAAGCAAAACTGAATGAGCTCAAGTGGTACCGGTTGAAGGCAAAAAAGAAAATGAAATCTCCAAACCCTGAAGTTAGGATAAGATACAAGCTTGAAAAGGTCAGAATGAACCTACCTATTACTTTAGTCTTCTTACAAATGCTTTTTAGAATTAGTGGAATTATGAGCTGTCGTTTTGCTGGAGGTCCCTTTATTACTTGCGGTCTTTTTACAAATGCTTCTGTATTGGTCCATTTTGTCTAGACCACATTTCTAGTTACTCTTTTCATGTGAAAACTTTGTTAGACACTCAACTATTATTTCCTAACATAAGCTTCATTACCCTAATCCAGGCTAAAAGAAAAGAAGAATGGCTGATTGAGAAGCTCAGGAAGTATGAGATTCCAAGGACAATGGAACCAGTACATGATCCTGAAATTCTTACTGAAGAAGAGCGGTTTTACCTCAAAAGGACTGGTGAAAAGAAAAAGAACTATGTTCCTGTTGGGAGGAGAGGAGTATTTGGTGGTGTAGTTCTTAATATGCATCTCCATTGGAAGAAACATGAGACTGTGAAAGTAGTTTGCAAGCCTTGTCGACCTGGTCAGGTGCATGATTATGCTGAGGAGTTAACACGCCTTAGCAAAGGCACTGTTATTGATATAAAGGATACCAACACCATAATATTCTATCGTGGCAAGAATTATGTGCAGCCAGAGGTCATGTCACCTCCCGATACTCTTTCTAAGCAGAAGGTAATGACCTTTGTCATGCCTCTTTAGTGATGTGTCCAGTGGAATACAGCTTCCTAAAGTCTATAATACTACAACATTGACAGCTTAGTTGTTCGATTACCTAATTTGTGTGTGCAACTATAAACTATCAGATTGTTTCCCTGCATATAGTTGTCTGTAAAGACTACCAACTAGCTGGTTACTATATTAGGAAGAGAAAAGTAGAAATGAATTGCCAATCAGCTTTAAGAAAGTAATTCCAACAACTACAGTAATGTTACTTCTTATTCCCAGATATTCCCAACAGTTATATTGTTTATATATTTGTAAAACTTCTAGCACCTGAATACTGTGAATACCAAGATATCTGTTATTCAGTTAGTTATAAATGTTGATTTGTTAAATTGGCATACCGTTGCTTTTGATCCATTATCACTTGTCTCAATGATGGCAGGCTTTGGAGAAATATAGGTTTGAACAATCTCTTGAACACACCAGCCAATTTATTGAGAAGCTGGAGAAGGAATTAGAAGATTACCATAATCATCTCGCATTGTATAGAAAGCATGAAGTTATTGCTACTAAGATAGCAACTGACCAAGAGATTATTACTGATGACTCTACAAATTAATAGTTGTTGTGCTTCTGTCTACTACTCTCAGTTAAAGATAATGCCTTCTTCATTTATCTAGACAAGATCAGGATGTGAAAATTTTCAACAATAGTTGGATGGTTCTCTCAACCACCATGATAGAAGAGGAAATGAAAAAATAGTTCAGTTTCAACTTTCAACATTAAAGCAAAACTTCTGCAGCAGCAGAAAGAACTGACTTAAGATTTTGGCACGGCTCCTTATTACATCAAAGGTACTTCCTCCATTATTTGCAAGATTATTGTTTAAAAAAATTGTAGTTTTTTTTTGTAATATTATTTATGTAATGTTTTTGTAATTTACGTCTTTGTACTTCTTCTGACTTCTTTAGTACTTTCTTTTGCAAAAATGGTCTCCAAGAAATATAGGAAGCAGAAGAAAAAATATGAAGCTATCAGAATGGTGAAAACTAGCAAACCATGAGTGTTCATTGTATACTTCTTGATTTCTTTTTTTTATTAGCCTTTATGTGTAAGCTAGTATTCTACTTCATTTTGCAGACCAGAGTATCTATATGGTTGAACTTGCATGATAGTCTGATCTAAGTTTCACTGGATAGAAAGGTGTTCTTTATCATATTACCTATATTTCCTTTGGATTATTTGATAATCTTGTTCTGTAAAAATGTTCATCTTACTATGAAGATCCTCATGCTTGAATGTCACTAAGACCTCTACATTTGAATGGAATTCCAGAGACGATAAATATGGTATATGAGTTTAATTTTTCAATTATACACAGCATTGGGAACTTGTAAACAAATTGGAATTTTGTATCATGACAGCTACTTGTATGACAAAATGATAGGGATGATTGGAGGAGAACTAAATTGTACTTTGCAGGCATTTACTAGTCAGTAGTCACCTTTGGAAGAGAGAAACTAAGAGGAAAGTATTAAGAAAAGTTGGTGGAGAATAATGCTGATTACTTTCTTACTATGAGAGCAGTTATGAAACACAAGTTACATTAAGTAAAAGGATGTGCTACAGCAACTAGTTGTTGGTAACCTTTGAGGTAATGGCCCATCTTAGCTTCCTTGCTCTTGTTTCTATTTCCCTTGGTCTATTATGCAAAAGAATGGAGAGTACATAAGTTGAATCTTAAATGATTTGCACATTTGTCATTGTAATGCATTGCCTTGTACATTCTTCCCTTGCTGTTCACTGGACCACTCTCACTATCTTCACTTTTATAGTGTATGCTGTCATTGGTGTTCTACCAGTCATGTCGTGTGATATATACCTCCCACCAACACAATACATCAAGATAACAAGAACAGCTGTCTCAAGCATGAGGTAAAAATCTTGCAGACTGCAAAGCAATCTTAGCCCTTACTCAGATGTTGCTTCAAGGTGAGCTAGTAGAAGTAATTTTCTATGATTCAGTGAGCCTTAGAACCTTCTGATTGTTTCTTGAAGAGGATCTTGTCTTTCCTTCTTTAGCTACTTATGGAAGCACCAATAACTGTTGTACTATTTTCTCTCTTCAAATTATTTTCTTCTCTTTGGGCTATGATATTTTGGTGTTTGTTCCATCGGAGTAATCTTTTCCTGCTCAGTTCATTACTTTGTCGTGATCTTGATCATATACCATAATGGAAAATAGCAGGCTGTCAAAAAAATATGAATTTCTTTCCCGTTTTCATTGATATCTCTTCAAAAAGCTGAATAAGATATCCATGTCTATTCCCAATCAACAATATAACATCAAGAATGGCCAAAGGTGCTCACTTGGAGTATACACAATTTTGTAGAGCTAGTATTGAGAAATTATTGTTCCTCGCTACTTATAAGCTGCCGGTTGATATTATTTGTGCATCTCAAAGTCCGTACATCTTTTAAAAAAGAAATGCTATAAATCCATTGCCCTTTTTTTCAGGATAAGCCAAGACGATCCCAATTTGGGTGTTTGCTAAAAGGCATTGTAGGTGTTTATGGGTTGTGAACTCCTTTGGTGATCAATTGCCGTGTATGTTTAATTTATCCAGCGGAGAACTATTTTAGAAGGGAGATATCCAGACTTTGTGGTGCACATCCCATCATCCGTAAGTATGCATAGTGACAATGGCAGTAATGCTAGTGGATTGCATGTTCCTCTGAATACCTATTTGTCAGAGAGGAGGAGAAACTTCCAAAT
Source organism: Typha angustifolia (assembly GCF_048772165.1). Lineage (NCBI taxonomy): Eukaryota > Viridiplantae > Streptophyta > Magnoliopsida > Poales > Typhaceae > Typha > Typha angustifolia. The sequence continues at coordinate 22,788,228 of NC_133253.1, forward strand.
GTTCATTATGATAGGTGGCATCACGTCTGACTTTCTCTCTCATGTTCTTCCACTTGTCGTGTTGTTATTGGTCTGATGGTAGGGTTCGCTTCATGGACACCTGTCAGTGGCCAAACTCTCCTCCATAGGGAAAAGTACAATTTTGCCGTCCCCGGTATTTAAGTTCACAGGCTTAGTTTAAGATGTGACCTGACTGCCAAATTACAATTCTGAGCACTCCTAATCTTATATTAGTGCTTCTCCATAAAAGATTCTGCCATTGGCTACATAAATAATGACAGGGATAATTGGAGTCATCCATTAAATGTCGGCACGATATCTGGTCCCCTACCTTTCATTTCTTTCATGTTTGTTTCCCCCTTTTTTTTTCTTTTTCTTTTTGTCCTTTCAAGTATATGAACTCTGGGGGAAAAAAAAAACTTTGATGCAGAACTAGCTTTCAATGTCCTTATCCACCATTTTCATCTAAACATGACTCTTCTTGTGGTGAAAGAAGGGCAAATGATTGGCTTACTTTAGGCTCTACCAATAAGTACTGGAAGATAATCTGAGTGGCTTATAGATTTAAACCTCTTCTTCTTAGGGTCAGATATGAACTCTTGCCTTTATTTTGTACTCATTACATAGGCTTTCTTTCTCCTTTGCAATAGTTTCGGTCAGCTTGTTTCTTTATTAGAGTAAAAGATGTATGTAGCTGCCCTATATTAAAGGCTGTCACATGTGAAAGATTGATTGAACCTTTCATGGCCTGGAAAGGGCTTGTTTGTTATACCAGGAAAAGAGAGTAGGTGCGTGACCCACACTACTCGTTGGTTAGCTGGGTAACGGTTCTTTTATTCATTAAATCACTGTCATTGATGTAGTGATTTTTAGGGGCATTAGATAGGTGGATAACAATGGGCTAAAGTTCGTTTCTGTGTATTAGTGAATCCTAATGAGTTTCTTGCAGTATAGTTTGGTAAGAATGTGGCATTTTTTTTCTTTCTCTGGCTTTGAATCCTGTCCTCTTTTTTTCTTGGATAAGAACAGATAACATGCATTTTTGAGGGGAAAGCTACCTAATTTTCATCTTCTTCTACTGCCCTGGCCTGCAAGAATTCCCTGCAATATTTGGGGTACTTGGGATCCTGTAAGAGGCTGTCAAACTAGTTAAATATAGGGTAAGTTTTAAGTTACTCTTATTGGGAATGCCTAATATCGAACTTTAAATTGTATCATTTTTGTTCCCAGACTATTTAATTTTTTCATCTAAATTTAATAGAGAAAATATAAATTATCATAATATTTTTGATGTTATTAATAATTTTATTGTTTGAGTAAAAATGATTTTTCTACTTCTTATTATGCGATTATATATTTAAAGGGAGTTATATTGTAATACTTTGACAATAACTAAGATTTGATACTCGTAATCTTAGATAAAAGATTTAATACTTTTTTTATAATTTAAAAATAAGAACCAATCGAGTAATTTAATGGAAGGAGAAGGATTATTTTGACATTTTAATATTATTATGGTGGGAAAATTTCCTCCAATAATTTTTTTTATACTCTATTAAATTTGGATGAAAAGTTAATAGTCTCACTAAATCTAAATCTTAAGAGGGTGTAGATGAAATCTCGTGGGCAATTTGAAATTTACTCCTAAAAATTATTGTAACTTTTACTACTTTTACAGTCAGATGATTTGGCAAACAATCAAATTACATCAGAAAATTTGTCCAGCATGGACTGCAATATTTTGTGGTAGAAAGTTACTCCATTAAGAGAGTAGTAAACATTTCACTTTTTCCAGATACCCACCAACTCCCGTGGGTACTCGCTCACTTATGACCTAAGAGATTACAAGATTAAGTTTCAAACAATTTGTTGTTGGTTAGTTTGACGGCTCAGCTCAGCTTAGCGATGTATAAGCTTCGATGCGGCAGTTATTATTCTAGGCAGCACAACAATTTAAGGTTTAAATTAAACGACTATGTGTAATAGTTACTAATTTGATGAGACCTAAGGCAAAGTTGGCCTAGCCCTGAGGCTTTGAATAATAAATAAGTATATGAATAAAACTCACTTCCCAAGCTTAACTTCGACCCCACATATGGTAGTGGATGGCCATTTGGGCGAAATGGCCTCCTCAGTAGTCGGTCAACATTTGAGTCAGCTGCCACCCAAGAAGAAAGAATCCACACAGCTGTCATCAGCTCTCTAAGACTGCCAAGTCTGCAATCTTACCAGATGAGTGGGTGGGAGAGAGAGAGTGAGAGAGAGAGAGAGGGGGGGAAATGAGAGAGTGTTTGTGAGTTTGAATGCTGGGCCCCGTACCTTCTTTGGTGTTGCAGTTGGACTGGTCTTAGCTCCAAATTCCAGTGCAAAGCCTACTACTGCTCAGATGAATACAATGTCTGAGGCTCCCCCCCAAGCAATATTATTGCTTGTCTTCTTATGGTCCTTTGAATCCCCCTAACCAACAAGATCTAAACTATGGTTCCCCTCCCAATGCTCTTCCCTTTATTTCTTGTGAGGACCCAGCTTTGAAGTGAGTAAATTAAAGCAACCCAACACATAAAACAAAGCCAGAGACAGTGAGATATCATTATTCATTGCCCCCTTTCCCCCCCCCTCCTCCTCCCCCTTCTCACTATACTCTGCAGCCTCCTTCAAAACCACTGTTTCATATATGCATTATAATATACCACAGCATTTACAGATCAAACCCATGCATTAGATTCCCTCCCTTGAGATTAACAACTATTTTTGGGCTTTGGTGGAGGCAGTCTCTTACTCCCGGCTTCCCATGGCAAAGTAATAAACCTCCATCCCCCCCACCTCTCTTCTCCTTTTGTTTTTACCCTGCTGAAGAGTAACTTGATTTTGGGAAAAGTTTTGCTCCTTGGTGCTGCTGCTTTTGAACTCCCTTGTAAAGGGTGGTTCATTATCTGGTTTACCATTGGAAAATGTGTGGTCTTTGAGTCTTGGTGCTGGGCCTTTTCATGTCATTCTTTTATGTCCAAATAGCCTCCTGATGTTTACCTTTCCTTTTTGTTGAACTGCTATCATTTCTTCTCATAGACTTCAAACTGGAGTTGTACTTCCCAGTTTGAGGCTTTGATTTGTATATGGCCCTCCACCTTTGTCATCCATTTTTGTAAAGACAAAGCTCAGATCTTTGCATGTGTTGTAAACAGAGAAGGTATGGCCACAGTAGATACAATCTCTGTTCAATGTCACATCTGTGGATAATATTTTGATTTATCCTCTCTCTCCCTCTCCCTCTCTCTCTCTCTGTCTGTGTAAGCTCTTCCTTTCCACCCTGTTTGATTTGGATAGTTATCAAATCCTTGAACTCAAAAGAATCCATTGAAAGGGATATATGTATTTGAAACTTTCTTCAATCTGAGATTCTGTGAACATATCTTTTTTGTCGTTGTTGCAAGGATTAGTGATACATCATGATCTCTTTTGAATCATGTTCTCTATGTTTGGAAATTTGATATCGTGAGTAATTTCTACCAAGATCCAGTGTTATCTATGGATGAATTATATCCTGCTGAAGCTCCTCATGATGTTCCTATAGACATAGAGCTCTCTATTCCCTCTGAGCCATGTACAAGGGCATTGACCATTAAGATAGCAGGATCATCGATCGAAAATAGTGACAAATCTAACCCATTCTCTCCTTCCATTTCCATTTCTCCAAACTTGAATTCTCCGTCTCCGCCATCGTCGGCATTTGTTTCGGCGTTGCAGTCACCGTATATCTCCCCAAGGGCCTTAGAACCACCAGTAGCAGAAAACCATACAACCCAACCAGCGACAATCCCTTCGCCAACCTCATACTCTGGTTCCCACTCTGATGACATTCCGAGTTCTTCCTACACTCCCCCATCTGAGAGATACGATTTCTGCATTGACCCAAGTGATCAAAAGCCCAAATTTTCTGATGCGACTCAGCCGCGGATCTCATTCTCCTTCCCCATGCCTCGTATCTCTTTCACTAGGGGTGCAGTCTCCCCTTCTTCCAATGCAAAGCTACGCAGTTGCGATGTCTATATCGGATTCCATGGTCAGAACCTTAATCTAAGTCGCTTCTGTAAATGGCTCAAGTCTGAGCTGGAGCTCCAGGGGATAGCTTCATTTGTCGCTGATCGAGCAAAGTATTCGGACACCCAAAGCCATGAGATTGCTGATCGAATCATTTGCTCAGCAACGTTCGGCGTTGTTGTCGTAACTCCGTCGAGCTTTCTCAATCCTTTCAGTTTAGAAGAAATCAGATTCTTTGCTCAGAAGAAGAATTTGATTCCTCTTTTGTTTGATACTGAACTCTCGGAGATCACTGGACTTTTTGATGGCAAGTTGGAGGATAAAGACTGCAGCGAAGCCTTTGAAGGGTTAATCAGATGCAATGAGTTCAAGCTTGAAACAAATGATAGCAACTGGAGGAGTTGTGTGTCGAAGGCTGTTGGAATCTTAAAATCAAAGCTTGGAAGGAAGAGCATTGCCAAGAAGGAGAATGAAGGCTTTGAGGAGTTGCCATTTTCTCGAAACAGGCACTTTGTTGGCAGGGAGAAGGAGCTGACCGAGATTGAGGCCACCTTCTTTGGATGCAGTGATGTCCACGAAATGGAGTGTCCAAAGCCTGCGGTGCTTAATGGTGGATCAAGTGGGTTATCCGATGGATTTGCTGATGAAGAAAGTGATGTAGTTAGAAGCAATGGTAGATTCATTAGCTTGGAAATGAGAAAATGCAAGGAGCCTACCTTGGAAGCCTGGATTGAGCCGGTGATTGAACTAACGAGCAAAGGAAGAAGCCTCCAGAAGCAAAGGTCAAAGCATAAGAAACCAAGGGGTGGAGGCAACAAAGGCTATGGCAATGTCAGTGTGGTGTGTATAAATGGGAGTTCAGGTATTGGAAAGACAGAACTAGCATTAGAATTTTCTTATAGATACTCACAGAGGTACAAGATGGTGTTGTGGGTGGGTGGAGAAGCAAGGTACTTTCGGCAGAACATCTTGAATTTGTCTATGAATTTGGGGTTGGATGTTAGTGCTGAAGCAGAAAAAGAGAGAGGGAGGATAAGGAGCTTCGAGGAGCAAGAGTTTGACGCATTCCAGAGAGTGAAGAGGGAGCTATTCCGAGACGTGCCTTACTTGCTGGTGATCGACAATCTTGAGACCGAAAAAGAATGGTGGGAAGGGAAGGACCTGCATGATTTGATTCCGAGGAACACTGGGGCAACCCATGTGATCATAACAACTCGCCTACCAAAAGTGATGAACTTCGACCCAATGCAACTTCCTTTGTTGTCCCTCCCTGATGCATTGCTTCTGATGAGAGGGAGAAAAAAGAAGGATTACCCAGCTGAGGAATTGGAAGTTCTTAGAAAATTTGACGAGAGATTGGGCAGATTGAGCTATGGCTTGTGGGTTATCGGATCACTTCTATCAGAGCTACTGATAGCTCCTTCAGTGCTCTTTGAGGCCATTGAAAGAATCTCTTTAAATGACAATTCCTTCTCTTTGGGTGCCAGTGACGATGGATTCTGCAGGAACAATTCTTTCCTAATGAAGGTCTTGGCATTCTGCTTTTATATGATGGATCGTTCTCAAGGAAAGAGCCTTGCATCAAGAATGATTCTCGCTGGTGCTTGGTTTGCTCCTGCTCCTATTTCATCAACTCTATTAACTGCTGCAGCTGATAAACTGCCTACAAAAGGAAATGGCTTTCAGCAATGGGGAAAAAGTCTGAGCATGGCACTTTGTTGTGGCTCCAACTGCTATTTAGCCTCACAATCTAGAAGAAATGAAGTGGAGTCTGCCCTCTTGCTAGTAAAGCTAGGATTGGCGAAAAGAACCATGCGACAACCAGGTTGCTGGATCCAGTTTCACCCAATTACGCAAATGTTCGGGAAGAGGAGAGGCGGGCTGCCACCAGCAATCGCGACTGTCAATGGAGTGAGGAAGATGGGGAATGCTGCATTGAATTCAGACCATCTATGGGCTTCTGCATTCCTTGTCTTTGGTTTCAAATCTGAGCCTCCTCTTGTTCAGTTGAAGGCAGTGGACATGGTCCTCTTCATCAAAAAGACTGCGGTTCCCCTAGCGATTCGATCATTCATGACATTCTCGAGATGCAATTCAGCTCTGGAGCTCTTAAAAGTATGCACAAATATTCTCGAGGAGGTTGAGAAGTCATTCATGTCGCAAATACAGGATTGGCACCATGGATCTCTATGCTGGAAGAAGAAGCTGCAGTCCAACCAAAGGGTGGATGAGTATGTCTGGCAGGATGTAACACTCCTCAAGGCGACTTTGCTTGAGACGAGAGCAAAGTTGCTGCTCAGAGGAGGCCTCTTTGATAGTGGAGAGGAGCTCTGCAGAACTTGCATTAGCATCAGGACTGTAATGCTTGGTCATAACCATGCACAGACTTTGGCTGCTCAAGAGACATTGGCAAAGTTGGTCAGGTACAGGAGTAAGATATGAAGCTCCTTCTGATCTTTAGGGCTCAATCATGCTGATTGACATGTCCCTAGCTCTTTTCTTGCACTTGTTTCTGTTGTACTGATCATCAATACTTGATATTCATGTTAATGATCAGAAAGAGCAGCTTAGATGGTTCAATCTTCTCCTGCTTATATCTGTTTGCTGGTTATGTACCTCTAACTGAATTTTGTTTGTTATCAGAGAGGGAAGTAAAACCAATTCATTTGTGGATTGGATAATGAACACCTAGGTGTGGCACAAATTCTGGCACTTAATAAAAGATAAATAGAGGTGAAAAGATCCATACAGCAACTTTGAGTAGTTGTGACTAAAACATAGTCATTTGTATAGAATCCCATAAAAATTACTTATTTGCACTGATTTGCAAATCAATTTTCCACTTTGTAATCACATTACTACATTATCATGCTGTTTGCAAACAAAGTCTACTCTTTATATGTATGCACTGACATTGCTTACAAAATCTAATGTATTATATATAAAATGAATGGGTTTCGATCCATATTTGCTAAAATGGTGATAAAGTGGAATTGTCTTGCAAATCGATCGTTCCCTTCGTCCTACTACTACTATATGGGCCACAATAACGGGCCCAAATCCTTCCAGATACTGCCGACCCGAGTCATATTTTTAAACGTTTGAATGCATTCCATCTTTCCGCCCTTTCTCTTTCTCGACGCAAAGCTTCTCCTTTTCTGTATCTCCCTCCTCTTCCACTTCCGTTTCTTCTCTTCATACATCAAATTCGATTTCCGACCTTCGAAACCCTAACTTAATCGCATCATCTGGCCATAAATGGCGACTGCGGCCTTCAAATCGAGTACCAAGAGGTCATCCGTCGGGGGCCGCGCCACAGATGACGCTGTTTCCTCCAACCGCGCGGGAGGCAACCGCCGATCGAGAAGCCTAAGCCGCTACTCCGGCCGGTTGCCTCCGCCGGAGTCAGACGAGCTCCCGGGTCGGAGGGCGAGGTTCGCGAAGAAAGGGAGCGGTGCGGCGTTTCCTGAGATCAGCCTCGACGATCTCGCCGACGAATTCTTCCGATCGATGGAGGAGGCAACTGATGTCAGCTCTACGGTTGAGGTGGGATCGATTCGGAGGAGGGGGAGATCGGTATCGAGGCACCACCTCCGGGTGGTGGGGGAAGGACAGGATGCTTCAGAGAGTAATGGTGGGAGAAAGGGGGTTCTTGATGGGAGATGTAGGTCCCAGCGCTCTGTTTCGGTTGCTCGGCGACAGGTTATCAGCGACTCAGAGGTAAATTTGTGATTTTGTATACTCTTGAATTCTTAAGATTATCAACTTAAGTGAACTGTGGTTTCTCATTTACTTCTCATGTCCCTGTGTATTGTTGGCTATAGTTGGATACTTGGATATGCATTCTTTTCTTGGCTGCTCTTTTATGGAATGAGGAAATATGTATTGAATTATAAAGATGTATAATGATAGCTCTGTAGATTTTCATAATAGATGCAAGTTCACTGCTGCAGTTTCCAGAAACATTCTTTGAACCGAATTTGAACCATTAGCATCTGAAGTTAGCCTTTCCACATGAGTACCAACCCATTAACAAGCTAAATGGGATGTTTTGGGGAGGGAAATTTCTTTATTGCAAAAGTAATAGACAGGGACTGTAAGGAGATTTATTTGTAAGTTAATTTTTTATTTTCTTTTCCATGTGGACTTTTGCCATACTGACATTTGATCACGTCAATAGGATAATGTTTTATCATTTACAATTGAAACTGGCTTTTGCTGAATGTAGTCTTAACCTGATCATTTCTGAATTGCTCACATGATATTATGCCAGCAAAACATGTACTGAGTAAACAGTGAAGAGAACAAACAACTTAAGAAAATGATTACATCGAAGCTAAATATTGCTGTGATCGTGATTGGTTCTATAGATACCTGAACAAAGTTGACAAATCAATGTTGACATTTTAATTCAGAGTCATTCTTCTGCACTGACTGATGATGATGATCGGGATTCCCATTCTAGTAGGCATCGGCCAGAACAGACAATACAAGCAGTTTATACCCAGAAAAAGGTAAGGCCATGTTGGAGAAGCTATTTTGATGTTTTTATTTGATATATTAGTATCAACAAATATGAGTTCATTCATTTCCTCTTTTGCTTCTTAGACTGGACGTATTCCTGGAAATGAAGGGACTGCATTGTATGAAGCAATGCGGAAAGAAGTAAAAAATGTTGTTGAGGAAATCAGGACAGAGCTTGAAAAGGTGTGTACAGTGTACCTGTTTCAGTATTATTTGTCAATTACTCAATTCGCATTTAGATATGCCAAATTCTCAATGGGCATTTAGCAGATAGTATTCGTGTACGGCTGTGAGAGTTTCCACAGCAATTGCAGTACCCAATGTAAAAAATTTATGTGGTATTGCGAAGCTGTTTTCTGCTGGTGCTGCAGTTATGCTGCCACACTGATATCAAATTGTTATTTATTACCTTAGGAGTGTTCTAGATGGGCCAGATAATTTCATATCTCTGATACTGCAATTATTTCCTAATGCAGGTTGTGGTGATGACTGACCCAACAGCCACTGTAGCTGCTAATGGTAGCCTTTCGCATGGCTCAAATGCTATCCAGGCTATTTCACAGATCAGAAAGAATTATACAACCAAGTTGGAGCAGGTTCCATTAACTTTTTTTTATTATGATTTTCTATTTTACATGGCTGATCTAATTCTATGCACTATCTGGCTGATTATGATGATTCACATTTTAACAAGTCATTCAAACTTCAAAGTAGTTATTACACATAGGAAGATAATAAGGTATGAGTTAAGTCGAACTGATGATCTATACTTGCCCTAATACTTAAATTGTTAGTGTTTCTTTCATAGATTTCCCCTTTTTCGAAATGTCTTTCTCACTTCTCCAATTCTCATCAGTTGTAACTTGTAAACCATGTCGCGATAAAATTGTAGTTAGTCCTTAGGATCCTAATCTTGGCCCAAGCCGCTTCTCTTTTGTGTTCTCTAAAGTTCAAACATTTGTTTGTCTTCTCATCTGGGACCCTCGACGTCACGCTTGAACAAGTAAAATTGTTTTATTCATATTCAATAAAATTGCATGCACTCTGCACAAGCTTGTAAATGTTTTCTGTTTGGCCTCACGTTCGCAAGTTTATGATCAGCTTCATGCATCAAGAAGTAGACATTATTTGTGTTCTATGTGCACAGTTTCTTTGTATAACTTTGTAGCATTCTGTAGAAGTGGAAGCACTTCTTAGTGTGTATGACTGTTACCATGTACCTGTCATTATTTCTTATATCAGGTTATTAGATATAATTTCGAGTAAGTTTGGATTCATGATACTTCTTATGTTTCAGTCAGAGAAGCGTCGGCAGGATTTGTTGGCAGAGTTAGCAGCTGAAGAACATCGTGGTCAAGAGCTCACGATGATTGTTAAAGAGTTGCTTCCTGCACCAAAGCAAACTGCTCAGGATAGACCAACGCGCTCTAGATCACTTGTATGCCACAGTCCATTATATTGTACACTCTAAATTTTTGTTTCTTGAAATGTAAACTATGATGATACACTCTCCAGAGGAGCAGCGATAATGTTAGGATTTCCAAGAATTTGACTGACGAGGCAGTCAAATATTTTGAAGATTTTCTTTCAAATGCTGAAGATACAGATATATCATCCTATGATGGAGAAAGAAGTGAAACAAGTTCGATGGTAGGACAGTCAAAATTCAGAAATCCTGCAATGCATGCTAGCCTAACAGAAGAAACACATGAAGACCTGCTAAAAGCTGCTTATTTGCCTGTTGAGGCAGATGGAATTGTACTTCCTTGGTTGCAATGGGAGACAAGCAATGACTTTTCACCACCATCTCACCAATGCAAGACTGCTGTACTGCTGGTTTCAAAAGATGCTTTGTTACCTATTGCAAAGGTAATCATCATACTTCATGCTCTAAATATGGCTAGGCCTGTGAACACTCTGGCCAATGTACATGCTCTAAATATTGCATATTTAAAATCAAATGCTTTTCTTCTGGGTTTGTAAGTATTGGACATTTGTGGTTTTGTACCTTCCATATAAGTATTAGTTCATCAGAATATTAGCATTTCCACTCCAAGAAGGCAATTAAATATTTGACCTGACATGTGGTAACAGACGGCCTTCATTAGTTGGTTAGTCTCTCACGCGTCAGTTCTTGTTCTATAGTTCACATTATCTGAGCCTGTTCGGCTTCTTGAGCATTTCATATTTGTCAACCTTTCTATTTGTTTATGTTCCAGGAAGCAAATTCTCCCGCCTACAATGACACCTATTCAAGAAGCAGCTTTGGGAGTTGGAGCCCCGAAATCAATAGCAGCTCTTCAGCTACTCCTGTAGATCTGGCAGACAGCAGATTTAGAGAAGTACAAAATCTTCTCAGTAGCTGTTCTATCACCAGACCGCGAGGATCTTCTTTTGACAAGGATGAGTATGTGGATCTTCAACTCTGCGAGGATCTGCTCTTTCAGAGTTATTGCTACAGACAACGAATAGACTCAGGTTCTTTACTTCTATGTGGAAGAACTTTCATTTAGGTATTATGCTGCTTTTCTTGAGTTTTGATAATATCAAACAATGCATATAGATATATCTCTTCCTCTTGTATTTTCAGTCACAGTGTTATAATTTTTTTTTATTTTTTGCTGTCCAAATGATTTCAATTCCAATTTCTGTCATTTGCCTAGGCTTCCATATAGCTTGCTTTAGATGGTAAGATCATTATAAACTATATTAAGAGCAATGATAAGCTGCCTCAGAATATAAACCAAAATGCTAGCTATTGATGACTGGATTTCCTACACATCATAAGACTACATTCATGGGAATATATGGTTGGTATTAGATGTATCCTGCTAGAGAAATTGTTACCTTAGTTTAAATCTGCAGCACATGGTGCATAGTTTCTTAGCCCTACCATCAATAAAAGTAGAAGATTAAGTAAAAAAACTTGCAAATACTGATTGAAATTTTACACCTAAAGAATGAAGCATTAAATGGGTCCAATGGTTGGTCCACTTTGTGATTACTTGTTTCACCCACTTGTATCTAGTAAGGTTGGACTACCCACTTGCTGCTTTCATATATACATCAAGATAAGGGAGCAGAAAGTGACAGAAGGCAAGGTGGTGGTGGACCTCTTGTGAGAGCAAAAGTTGGCTCATCTTCCTCCTCACACCAACTAGTGCTCACATAGGATGATTCTTCTCCATTTACTTTCCATTGTATTGAGCTTTTTAGTGCTTGCTTCTTGAGATGTCAATAAAAGGCTGATGGAGTGATGGATGAACCACAGATCTGGAAGGGCCCAAGGATCTCTTTCCTTTTTCCTTTTTTTCTTTTTCTTTTTTGCACACTGAAAAATGTTGTAATTATCATCGAATAATGATGTTTCACCAGATCTTGCACAAATGAACTATTACATGGTGATCTTATGCATCTTGTGTTCCTGCAATTTGTTACATTATACTCTTCGGCAGCACAATGCATCAAGGAGATTTGAAAGCAAAGACTTCAAAACTCTCATCCTTTGCCTATTCAGATATAGAATAATCATCTCAATACAGAAGCAAAACAGTATATAAATAATCTTCGGATTGTGCTACTCATGTTCTCCTCCATCTTAAATGGTACTTCAATATTAGATTTATATTTACATGGCGAACATAGTGTAACACCCAAGCACTCATTCATTACACTTTTTCTCTAACACTAACTACTTTCTAGTATTCTATATTATTTCACACCTTATAGAAAATTCTACACATCAACATTAGTTTTCAAACTTATTCCCAGATTATTGTCACTATTCAATCATTATGTCACATTTATCACAGGCAGGATTATATCTTTCACCTTCTATTTAAATAGGAGCCTTTGTACTTAAAAAAAAAAAAACTCTTCTAAGTTTTTATAATAATAAGATTAGATTTTTGTGTGCATCATTTATATAAGTTATACTTCATTTAGTGTAAAAAATTAAGGGATCATTCATTTTTTACTCATTAAACTATCACTTATTTTTTTTATAACGACTTTTTAAATATTTTTTTGATACATAATCCATTGAAACTTATTTGGGTACATAATTATCCTCTAATTTTGTAGAGTTTAATTTTACTATTATAAAAACTTTGACAAGTTCTGATTACAAATTGTCCGTTTATATACCTTATAACATAACCAAAATAAGACAGCAGGAGGAGAGATATTTTATGATGCGGTTTAGGAGAGAGAGAGAGAGACGATTGGCTGTTGAAACCGACGTAACTATTTGCAGTTCTATCTTGTACGTGATCTTCATGGTCCGCACGTGGCAAGAGTCTAGTGGAACACGTACAGGAAAGAAAAAAAATTACCCCCCAGTCACGACGCCGTTTAATGGACCTTGCCTCACTTTCTCCATGCAGTGCACGTTACCCTAGGCCCGCCCATCTAGCCACGTACATATATAAACCCATCTTTAAATATTAAAGTCTATCTATCACCTACTAAAAAAAACACCCAACATCACACTCACCCACTGCCGTAACGATTAAATTCTTCGTGGGCCCCCAGTGGTCTCGTGTGGGTCTGGAACTTAGGTCCCTTTGGTACGAATACGATGCACCTAACCTACGGCTAATTTTATTGCTTACCTTGTCTTCTATCTCTTTCTCTCTCTTCCCTTCCAGACTATTCGTGTACTCTATATATATATGTTTCACTGTTCATGCAAAAGGTCTTGTCTCCCTTCATGTACCTTTCTTTCTTTCTTTCTCTATATATGTATATGAGTTGATGGAAAAGAGAGCACGAGGAGTACGGTCGTAACGGCTATATTTCATGTGACACATCTTTGGGGAGTCAATGGGAGCCTAAATTTCATGGCCCTTCGTCTTTGGAATCCTTATTTGTGTAGATATTGTACTTTTAAATTAATCAACCAAGAGAATTATATTGATACATAAAAAGGATCCACAGTAAAGATAAGTATATATATAGTCATGAGAATGACTTGAATTAAGTGCTAGGAAAGAGACGGCAACAAGAAGAATTTCGTGTGATATGTTGTTGGAATTTTAGAAGTTTGACCGTATCCCTCCACATTCTAATATGGCAATTAATGGAACTTGCTATGTAAATAAGAGGTAGTTGGCTATCCGTATTCCCACAACCATTCATCCAAGTCAAAAGGCAAATAACAGCACTTCACACTAAAAGTTTGAATTTGACATATATCAGCTTATCAGTGATATCATAATACATACTTTATATCAACTTCAAACATAAAATAATGCCTTTGAGTGGGAAAATAAGTAAAATCATCCAAAATATTAGTTCATCTCCTATTGTATTTTAGACTAATTGGACATTTGGCCATTGTCAAAGCAAATCAGAAGAGAGACACTGCTAGATACAAAGCATATAAGAGATGCAAGACTTATTCTCATCAAGGAGATAGTAAGATTCATGAACTATTCAGATTATACAGTTGACATACTTTCAGCAAAGTCACTGGAACTCCAAAGATGCTTTACTATTTACTATGAAGCCAACACGGCCTTTCTATTGCAGAAATTAAATAACCTATTTCAAAACTCCAACCTGAAATTTTAACTCAAACATTCTTCTGCAAAAGCATTCTCGAGATATGATCAACGCAAGGTCTGTGAGTAGTACATTGATGGGCTCATGCGACCTGTTGGAGACTGGAACATGAAAGGGCTCGGCACAAAAGGACCTGGGCATTCTGAAGTGCTTTCTCGCTTCATCAAACTAGAACTGACCCTTGGATACAGCATCGGGAGCACAGGTCTGGATCCTTCTGACAAATCCCTCGGGAAAAAATGACCCTGGGATGGAAAGCACGAGAATGATCTCGGTGGCATAGGATTAGATACTGAGGTTGTTGCATGTGAAGCACCTGTCGGGATCACTAAGCTAACTTTTGGCTCAGTCACATTTTCAGGAGAGTCATCGATCACAATCACCTCTTTCATCATGTATGGAACTCGAGAGGGTGGAATGGGCTCTTTATATGACTTCTGAAGATAATGTTGATCAGCTTGTAGCATCAAAGCATTCTGAAATGGAGCTCTAGGTAGGGGAATGTGGTGATTGCCCATGGATGGATAGGGGCTAATGACAGCAGATCCACTGAGATGATGGTATTGGAAGTTATCCTGCCTCAGAACACTGGTTGAGTGTACAACACCAAGAGGAGACACATAGTTCCCATTGTTGGAGTATTCTGAATTCGGTGTCTGAGGTGGCACGATATCATCTTTGTTCACCACCAATAAGTTCTTACCCATCAACCTAAGTACAGGATTGGAAGGGGATGGGATCTGAGTATGAGATGATGGACTAGAAGAACCTGCATTGATGCAGGCTGGAAAATTTATAGCAGATTCTGACGAAGCCTTAGAAGAAATAGACTGAATAGGTAATTCCAAGCTGCAGTTGGCTATCAACTTTTTCCTTGGATTTTGGTAAGAAGTGAAAGATGAAGAAGAGGTTCTTGAACTTATTGATAACCTGGAAACCTGTTTCCCCTTAGAAGCTAACAGTGTCCCAGATATGGCACTTTGCCTAAGGAATTGTGATTCCCTGGAAAGGCTCTCCCTACATGAGCAGCAATAGGGCTTATCGCTGGAAACCTGTTCATGCTCCTTTGCTGGAAGAATTGCCTTAGCTTCCTGATTCATGCTCTCAATTATTCCTTGTGATCGTGTGACGCTTTTTGTCGATGGCACTGGCAATACCAGCTGATCTTGAGCAGCACTAGCTCTTGCCAACAGGTCTAAATCAGACTCTTTTAATCCGATGTCCTTTGGAAACAGAAGAGACATAGTTGAGGTCGTTGAAACAGGAGATTCTGGTGTTTCCCTTTCAGTATCCAGGCTATGGTCACCATTAGAGCCTTCCCTATTTGAGGTTATTGATGAACTTTCTTGAGGAGTTTCAATGCTCAAATCTCCATGACTATTCAAACAAGCACCAGATTCCTGGACTAATGATGAGGGATCAGCTAAACATTCTTTGGACAGAAGTGCAGAAGAGTTGTTCTCCTCTGTAACTTCAAAGTCACCTGAGAATTGGATGTGTTCATTGACAACTTTATCAGAAGGTGCATGAACACGATGTCTCACATGCTTATCAGATGATCCTTGTACCAATGCTTCTGCATGGGCTTCACTCATGGATGGAGATGGAAGACGCAATTGTGCCAATCGATAAGGGTTTAGTACAGAATCAACACCTAGTTTGTGATTTTCCAAGTCCAGAGATTTAGTACTCACAGGGTTGTCGATGACATTTTGTGTAGAACTGATCACATGACCTTCAGAGACCAAGAACCCAACTTGCATTTGAGATTCAGGGTCACAGCATTCAGCTTCAGAAGTTAGACACGTTTTATTATCTTCCTGATTTCCTGCCTTGCCTTGATCTACTGCATTTCTACATTCTGGAATGATACTTTGACAAGGAGAGACTTGATCTGCAATGTTTCCTGTTACAGACTTCATGACATCCTCAATGATCTTAGACTGACGAGTCCTGAGTTTTTTATTTGCATGTTCAATGTCACCATCCCAGTCCTTGATGGAGCCATGTGTTTCCCCAGGGACAGCAGTTGAAATTTCTCCTCTTCGTTTACGAGTCCTTAGAATGGTTCTATGCTTACGGCACCTTTTAATGGTCGCTGGTTTATCACTTGAATCAACTTTCTTCTCCACAGATGTTGTTTGGCATTTAGCTGAAGGATGAGAGCAATCAGCAGGTATCACTGTCATGTTAAAAGAACTATTAGGCTTATGTATCTTTCCTGAGCCAATCTCCTCTCTTTTGCTACTTGGAAAAGAAACTGATGCCCCCAAAGATCTAGATAATCTCAGACGAAGACCATTTGTAGTCCTTGATGACCATTGGGAATCAGAGACAGGAGGTTTTGGAGGTTCCTTCCTTTCATCGTCTATCTTATGGACCATGTTAGACAGGAAATCAACACTCCTAGTTTTTGGAGAAATGGGTATGCCTTCAGATGACTTAGAAGATTTTAGAATTTGGCCAACCACAGCAGAAGAATCACCTACATCTGGCTGGCTTTTCCCAGCCAATTTCCTAGGAACTGGTATCAGATTTTCTGAGGTTTTGCAGGCGTCTTTATTGTTCAGCTTTTTCGGAAGATCTGAACGTTTGGAGCACACCCACTGCCTTAGAGTTGCAGGCCTACTGATCATGGAGTGATCTTGATCTTTTGACAAATCCAACAAGGAATCCTCCTGATGAGCATCTTTGTGAACATCTTCTGGTTGTGCTTCGATCTGGTTATCCTTCAAATGAATCTGTCATATCAAATATGAAGAATTGTAGCACAAAAATACATTAGAAAGAGAAACTTAGAATTTTTAGGATAATATCAACACCGCTATCGGAGAAGATCCTACAGATCAACATATATCTAATATAAAAGAAAACGTGGAAGATGGAAAGTTATTTAACAGGATGAAGGTAGAAGACAATCCAGGCCCTTAGATAAAATTTTCCTTTGGACAGTAGCTGTCAATTACCAAATTAACTAAACCAAGGTCAAAAGTTTCCATAAAATGTGCAAACAAGTTTAAAATCATCATCTGCTAATCCAGAAAGATATCAAATATATAATTTTTGAACAAGACAATATGAAACCACTTATTTCTTAATAAATCAAACTTTGTATGGTCAGTGTCAGTTGAAGTTTCAGAAGAAAATTAATATAGCATCGACTGATAAGACCTATCTGACCATTTAAGGTTATCATACATGTTAGCTTTACAAGGTTACACCAAAATGTTGAAGAATGAAAACACACTAAATGCCGCAGAATGATCATTCTAGGAGATGGAGGGATCTTGTAACAATCTTTGGACAACCAAGTATGTTAAAGAATACATTGTGGAAAATCAAAAGAACTTACCGGGGCATTCAAAAGTTTGAACGGGCCAAGTTTCTTTCTTTGCAGCTTGGACTTCTTGTTCATGGAGTATTTTGGTCCAAGGTGTTCTTTCTTGCTGACCAAAATATTCTCGCTTTCCTTATCTTTTGTGACCTTCTGCAGTCTGAAGGTCTCTCGAGATACAACTGGTGGTGTATCATCAAACTTTGACAAGATTCGAAGTTTAACGCCATTTGAGTCAACATAGACTGCTCCTTCACAAGTGCCACCTCTAGAATCTAACGGCACCAACTTTTGGTTTTCATTGTCGCTGCGAACCTCAGTGATTGCTGCAGCTAAAGCCAATTCCGAAGCCCAGTTAGTGCCGTTCCTCCTGTCAAGGTCCTCAAGAGTGCAACGAGGTGCTGTTGTGTAGATGTCAGCCATCAGTTTCTTCTTCCTTGGTTTAACTTTAAGTTTCAAGAAGCTAGTCTCATCTTGCTTGGTACTAGACTCCATGGAGAGGCACTGATCGATATGAGCATTCAAAGTGGTGTTTGACGTGGAGGCAAATATTTTACAAACAGGGCAAATCTTTGAAGCCATTGGATCTGTAACTGTGCTACAGTTAGACACTAGGTCTTCTGCCCGGCTGGTTTCTGGAGCAGAACTCAGTTTTACTACCAATCTGCACTTCTTTCCCAGTGATTCACGCGATATTGGGAGCTTCTGGGGCAGTGGAGCCGGTTCAGAAACCACCAGCTCTGATGGTTCTTCTGTTATACAACTATTTACAGGTATCGAGCAAGGAACTTGACTGATCTGACATGGAACTCCTCCCGTTTTATCATCACTTGTAGCAGCTAGATCAATCTCCGCACTGTCTTTTAGATCAACACAATTTCCTTCTTGATCAACCACTGACTTCCTGGCCTCAGGTGATGGGTGTAGAGCTTGATCTGAACACCCTGGAACCAGTTCAGCTAGCGGTGAACACGACTGGCATCTGAATCCACTGCGTTCTCTATCTGATGAGTCTGCGTCTCTAGCCTGAAGAAACTCAGCATGAGCTGAGGTTTGGTCAGCTTCTGAACGGGTAGTGGGCTGCTCGATTACTACTCTCTTATTATGAGAATGAGCTCTCACTAAATCGGGGGGTTCGAAAGGTGGCAATATATCTTTAACACCATGCTTTAGGCAAAGTTGCAACACCTGTGGATGAAATGGCCAACTGGTCTCGATTCCTTTGCTCCTTGATGAGGAAACATAATTTCTGAAATCAAAACAAGAGATCATTAGGGAGCACTTAAATCCCCAGGATAATCAAAAGTTCTATATTCTTATTAAAAGTTGAAAGCACCACTTATATTCAATATAAGGGTTAAACAGATCTACTAAAGATGGTCATCGTTATCATCTGAGTTTTAGCATGAGCTAATCACTATATCATATGTTGGTTCCATAAGGCAAAGAGAAGCAGTAATACAACAACTAAACAAAGACCCCCATAAAGGGAATGTCCTCTAAATCAAGCAAGGAGGACCAAAGGATATATATGGTTATCACATATATCCATCTGAAAATATGGATTAGGAACATGGGAAGACCAATTTCAGATCTGCAACTGAAGAACCACAACACTAGGGGAAAAAAGTTGGCTTAGGCTTAGGTACTCCACTCATTGTTGGCTTATGGGTACTAATAATCTCTCCAATAGAAGCAGTAGACAACATCACAAAGCTGTCTCTAGGAGAACTGTTTACCTTATGGAGAAGTTGGGAGTTGGTGTGTCACCAAGGCCTACTGGATCTGCCTCTTGGAAGGCAAGCTTTTCAGAAGCCCTCTCATTAGTTCTCAGTGAGGAAAGCTTAGAGGAACATGAGGGGTCTGGTGGGTTTTCAATGGATAACATCTGAAGAAGGCCTTCTCTATGTCTCCTATCTCTTCCAACAGTGATATCAGCCCAAGAGCTTTACTGCTACTGGGCCTGTTCTTATGCTTGACTTCCAGCATAACAAAGGACTTAATCTCCCAAATAACCCCTCAGAATAACAAGGAAGAAAGCACCAAAACTCCACCCAGGAAAGCAGAACTTCCTCTTTTCGCCCACTTCACCAGATATGGACACCTGCAAGGTGATAGAAAGGGAAATCAAGGTAAGAAAACATGAATATGCCACAGAAATTTAAAACCCAAAAATACATGGTGGAGGCTTCTAGAACATTATTTCATGTGGACTCAAGAGTGGATTTTATGAGGGTTCCAAGGCCAAGAACTTAGATCAGGCTCCCTGGAGGCCAAGACATCATGGTTTCCCACACAGACAGAAGATCAAAGGCCAGCCTGGTGGAAACTTGTAGGACTATCATTTTATGTGGCCAAAAAGAGGTGAGAGATCTATTCAAGCAACCAAGCCCAGGAGAAACCGATCTGGAAACAAACTGCGGTCTGGTTGCGGGACTTTAAGAAGAAAGGACAGGTGGAAGGAGGGGAAATCAAGAACTGGGTTGGAACCCTTGACATGAAATATCACTTCATGAGAGGAGAGGAACCAAGGCAACGCAAGGCAAGTCAACTAGAGATCAAGAAGATATGAGACCAAGAGCCAGAAAAGGAACCCAGCAAGGAGAGAGAGGCAGAAGGGAAGGCAAGCAAACCCAAGAGGAATTTCTTAGGAAAGAGACTGGAATAAATAAGAGGAAGAGGTCCAACGGGAAGGTGATGGAGAACTCATAAAGAAGAGAGAAAGAAGGAAAAACAAAAAGGATTCCATGAAATCACATAACCACCTCACAAATAAGGCTTTGCTTTGATGGGAGATTTTAGCAGGAAAACAAAGAGGAAATCAACAGTGACCTAAATAGAACTCTTGGCTACTATCAAACACAAAATCAGAAGAAAACCCATATTTAGATTCACTGGTTGTACCAATAAATACATGGGAATCCCGGATCCAAGCAAAAGATTGGAATTGCCTAAGAAGGGGGTTCTAAAGAAATCAAGCAAGGACAAGGCAGATGCTACCCATGGCAACATACACCACAAGAGTTGCCCTCCCAAGAGTCTCTCATAAGACCCAGGAACACAGAAAGATAGTGGAAAGTAGCAGAGAAATTGCATGCGAGAGACAAAATGGTAGAAACAAAAAAAATTGCAAGGAAAATAAAAAGCCCTCACAGCAGGCCTCCACCTCCAGCACTTTTACCCTCTCATGGATCTCAGCTCTAGAGGAAGAAGAAGAAGAGTTCTGGATGTCAAGTCGAGCTTGAGACTTAGCTTCACGCCCCGCCCCCCAAAAGGAAGAATAAGGAGAAGATAGAGATGAATAAGGAGAAGATAGAGATGAACTGAAGAAAGAGAGAGAAAGGAGTTCTTTTCTTTTCTT
This sequence comes from Typha angustifolia, assembly GCF_048772165.1. NCBI lineage: Eukaryota > Viridiplantae > Streptophyta > Magnoliopsida > Poales > Typhaceae > Typha > Typha angustifolia. The sequence continues at coordinate 22,809,050 of NC_133253.1, forward strand.
TTCTTTTTCTTTCAACTCCACATACAGCAACAGACGGGAAGAAATAAAAGAGAAGAAAACACCATCCACTCACACATCATAGGCATCTGGTTCTCCACCAAAAGCAGGTCTGTACCATTAACAGCAACTGAAGAGAGAGAGAAGAGATAGCAATGGAAATAGAGAGAGAGAGAGAGAGAGGGCAAAGGAAACGAAGGGTTTTTCAGGGAGCTGTCCTATCCTGCACCTACTCTATGGCTTTTCCACTCTCTCTCTCTCTCTCTCTCCTCTTTTTCTTTTGCTGATAGTCGGAGGAGATATCTTCTGACCCTAGAGTCACACTAAATTACTGAAGATGCCACCACCTTGCTTTTTTGGTGGGCCAAACTACCCCTGGTGTAACTGGTGAAAATTCCTGGCATGTAATTATTGTTCGTATTAAGAGTTTGATTCAAATGATCTTTTCCTTGATACATGAGCCCATGAGTTACCCCTTCATTGCTTCCAGTCAATGCATCTACACACCCTCGTCGTAAGCTTATTCCTGAGCATTCCCACCATAAAATGTCTATAGTTTTTGTCCATGCACACTCGAATAACTTTTTTAATGTTAAATAACCTATTAAAATATCATCTAAACCAACCACAAAAAGAAATTTATCTCTTCTCTTTTTCTCTCAACTCAACTCAACTCAACTCAACTCAACTCAGGTGACATTTACAACTTGTTGATAACTCTACCCCTCTTTGTGGCCCAAGTTTTAGAGCATAGAGGTGGGTCCCCAGTGTCCTCTCATTACCACTGGCAAGAGGGTGATGGGGAATCAACTTTATTGAGTTTTTTTTTCCCCCCTTCTTTAATTGAATCATATTAGGCTTCTCTTTCCTTTCCTTTCTTTTTTATTTATTTATTTAAATCATATTAGAGGGTTATATAAGAACTATACCTGCTACTATTCCCAGCACATGCATTACCACTATCTCCAACTTAGTCTTCAGTATATAATATCCATGCTATCACTTTTTTTAACTGTATTGTCCACGAATTTGTCAATGTGATCTTATTAGAATATACGTATTACATCACACCCACTAACTAAGATGTTTTTTTCTTTGATTAGAATACTAGACGACGAAAGTGAAAGCTAGATTGGTAATTAATTAAATTCCAGTAGGCCTTCTCTGTTAAATCCTACCGATGTAATTTACCAAACAGACCCATAACGTGGACCCCGATCAGTAACCCTTGAGGTGAAGATGACCCCCTGTTAAGGTCAACAAGCATAGGATGGGTCACTTTTTGCAGTCCGATAAGTGGGTGCCCATATGTTGGAAGTTTGAAATCTTATGGCCATGGCATTGATGATGGGGGGTCTAATTGAAACGTCTATCTTGTAGCCTATGGATGTGGATGGGTAACAACATCCACTCATATATAGGTGGTGAAGAGTGTGGCCTTCAAAATATTTCCTTCTCTAAGTTCTCACATCGCCCTGTGAAATTTAATTATTATTATTATTATTATTATTATTATTATTGACATCATGGGGATAGAAATTGAGGTTCTGGCTTTTTGTAGAGCCTGATTTTCCGGATTCTTGCCCCTCCTTTTGATAAGATATATCCAAAGTGCCCTCCTTTCTTTTTTCAGAGACGGACACGAGGATGGGACATTTTATGAGAAGGCCCCTCTTTTTTCCTTAAATTTACAGATACACCCTTTTGAAGTTGGATATACCACGATGTGATTAAAGTTATATCCAAATATTTATACTGCTAATGGAGCAATAGGACATCCCAACCTCCTCTGCTAGCTTTCGCTATTATCTCATGGAATGCTTATGAATGGTCATGGGTGAAAAGACTAGTAAGAAATTGTTGATATACATGTATGACTAAATTATGGACATTTTTTACCACATAGGATAGATCACATCCAACTTTTTCTTTTTCTTTTTTCTCTCTCTTTTTTTTTTAATGATAGTTACAAAAGAAATAGTTAGGAGAGATTTAAACGGCTCGGCATTTTTTCAAATAAGTCTTTAAAACTCGGGGTGCGTTTAAAAGTGCGTGTAGCGAAGGATTTGCTCCAAACAGGTATGGACAAAAAGGTCTCTATAATGGGCCTCGACAAGACCCAACGGAAGGATGCCACGCAAGCCTAGTGGTGGGGGTGGTATTTCATAACACGTGTAAGAACGGGTGCGGTTGCAGGAAGGGGACCACGAAGTGGCAGCTAGTGCGACCAGGACACGCGTCATGCACTGCATGGTGAGTGGCGATCACTGTTCCGTGTATGTACCGCGTACGAAGCCAGTCGCTACGAGACAAAAGCTATTTAAAGAGAGGCAAAGCGGTGCCATGCTCACTTCCCACACGCCAATGCAACTGTATTGGGCTACGTACTCCTTACCATTTAATAGCTTCATTATATTACACTTATATCCCTCAAATACTTCTTATTTACATTAACCTAACCTGCTTCATAGTTCATGCTAACACAAAATGGGCCAAAACCTACTTAATTCATCCTAATCTCCTAACCTAATTGCATAGGATAACAACTTACTCATTGGATTCATTCCCCTTAATCCAAGATCATTTGCTTGCAAATCTTCCCAACTTTAGTGGGCAGCCATCACACGAGTTGACTAAAGCCTCCTCCTCCTAAGCAATATTTATATGAATCACGGAATACAAACCAAAGCCACATTGAGCTAATCCTTAAATAAAGCAAAGTGTGTGTGTACATCATAATTAATATATCAATCACCCATTGGTAACTCTAAGTGGAGCTCTGGGCCATGGGAGCGTTTGAGAGTTGCTGCGATCTCGTCAAGGGGTAATAATGCCAACCCAAATGGGACCCAAACCACTTATAGTGGGTATTAATCAAACCATGAGGTCACATTTAAGTATGATATGGATTCGGGAAATCTACAGATAGATACCACTTTGAGCCATTCAAATCTAAGCTTTTCTAATGTCCTCATCCTCATTAGCCATCTCTAATATCCAGAAGAATGCATGAGCCAGCTAACCTACATCCTTAATTTCTTTCCTCACTTTTTTTTACTTTGTTTTTAGGCAGCCCTGTTCATACATGAAATATAGTTGAAATAAAACTACAATCTAGTTGTTATTACTAAAATAAAAAATATATTATAGAAATAACTATTTCTATATTCACTAATACTTTAGAATACGAGTGTAATAATTAGTTTTAATATGATATCAAGTCTAAGAAATTATGAGAAAGTATTTTTTATAAAATCATTATAAATATATTTTTATTTGATATAAAATATATTGATGTCATAGATTTTAAGAGTAAATTAAAGTAATTGAATTCGTGTGTGATATAGGATATAATTTTGATGAAAAATATTTATATTTTATAATAAATCTATTATAATATTTAATTGGAAGAAAGATTTATATTTCAAAATAAATAATAAAAATTAATCCTAAATGAAGGATACTTGGAGAATCTCTTTGCTCCAACCAATGGGCCATTCAAAGGCCCACAACCAATGGATCCAAATTTGTTGAAATCTATGGACTTGATTTAGGTGTGAAAGGTTGACCTGGTTTCGAAATTGGGTCAGGTGTGAACCAGGAAGCCGATCTAGTAAACAAAGTTGACCCGATTTTATGGAAGATACCATAACTATTTCATTTATTATTGTTCTTGTGGTTGACTTATTGGATCTAGTATTGGCGGATCGGACCCGACCCGCTTGTAGTGATCCAATCACAACCGTTTTATACGACGGAGCTAATAGTTGATTATTTACTTCTCGTCAATCAGCTGCTTTACCTTAAACACGAAGCCTGCAAAGCGATTACGTGTCCACCGGACAACTTAAGGGCCACCTCTAAGTGGGATCCACCATATATATACGTAGACACCACCACGCCTGACGCCTCCCACTTCCTTCCCTTTCCCGCTCGCCTCTACCTGTTATGTTTTTTGGTTAGTTGTTTTCTCCTTTTCGTTTTTGGATTTCTTTGTCCTTCTTCTCAGCAATCGGTTTCGAGACCGACCCGGACTAAGATAGGTAGATCACGCGTCGAGATCTACTTGGGATTTCGATTTCGATCCCCAGATCGCCATTGAGGCTGTGACCTATGCGAGAATTTTAGGGTTTCTTGAGGCGGACTTCCCCGATGTCGGGGTCGGAGTTGGAGATCGACGACGACCACAAGGCGCTCCTCAGATCCGCTTCTCCATCTTCCGATCCCGATTTGGAGGGGAATCCGGCGGAGGCGGGGGTGGCCGCCACGGTGGGGACGCCGACGTCGGCAAGGAGGAGCGGGATCGGGGATCTGCTGAGGCACCTCGATCGGGGATTGTCGAATCGGGGATTGAGCAGGCGCCACGTGGAACGCGGGGGCTCCCAGTCGCCCCTTGGTGATCGGTCGAGGGATGAGCTCGGGGATGGGGCGCCGCCGGAGTGGGCCCTGTTGCTTATTGGGTGCCTTCTTGGCTTAGCTACTGGCATTTGCGTCGCGGCTTTTAATCGTGGGGTAAAGAAGCAGTTTAGCGATCCAAATCTAGGTTTTCTTTCGCGTAATTTTGTTGTTTTCTTGATTTATTGTATTTGACTTTTTTCCGTTGTAGATAAGGAGCCAAGATTTAGTTTTTTTCGTTCTTCTATTCCACATCCAAGTATCTGAATCTAAATCAATATAAAGTCTCTGTTTTAATTCGACTCCTATACAATGTTTTGCGTCAGAGAAGAGTTAGAAGGAGAGTAGTCTATGATATTACACTATGAAGGGTTCGATTTGGGTGGTGTTTGACACGGAAGAATCTTGTTTCCTTCCAAAAATTGATTGAAGGTTCTCCTTTTCTTCTTTCTATCTAGAGTTCTGATGTTTCTTGAGTAGTTTGGATTCATTGGATGAATTTATTAATACGTAGATATTATTATCCACTAAATTAAACCCAATTGTTTCTACCTTCTATTCGTGTTTTAAGTAGACGTTGTGAATTTTTTTTTCAGCATTATTCTTCTCAATAGCTGGTCGCACGATATCTTTCAGCAATATTATTCTCTACGTTTTCATTTACCTTCCATATTCATTTAAAGCATTTTCCTTTTTTTTCTCTAGAAGTTTCCTCTCATGCGTTTCTCACCAATTTTGTTACTCTTTTCTGATATCGTATTTGCCAGATCAACCCTAAGATTGGACTTCTGATTCATGATTTTCTTAGGTGCATGTCATACATGAATGGGCATGGGCAGGTACTCCAAATGAGGGTGCCGCTTGGCTCCGTCTGCAGAGACTAGCTGATACTTGGCACAGGATACTGTTGATTCCTGTCACAGGGGGAGTTGTTGTTGGCATGATGCATGGATTACTTGAGATATTTGAGCAGATAAAGCAGTCAAGATCTTCACAAAGGCAAGGTATTGACCTTCTGGCAGCAATCTTTCCAACAATAAAGGCCATACAATCTGCAGTGACACTAGGGACGGGTTGTTCATTAGGCCCTGAGGGGCCTAGTGTTGATATCGGCAAATCATGTGCAAATGGGTGCTCGGAAATGATGGAGAATAATAGAGAAAGAAGGATCGCTCTCATTGCAGCTGGTGCAGCTGCTGGAATTGCTTCAGGTACAGCTTAGGAATTTTTATCGATTACAGTTCATGTGTCATGTTTGAAGAGTTAGATTGTGATCGTGTTTAGAGTTTACATTTGATTATAGTTGTTTACAAGATGCAGAACTCATAGTGCTTGGTTTATGTTATGTGAGAATGGTAAAACATCCCAACTGGAGTAAGGTAGAGCAGATTCCAAGTATTGTTCTTCCTAGTTCCTATCAAAAGATAACTTAAGCTAATCATACATAGGAACTGCGAAATGGACTTACCTTGATATTGTTCCAGATATTGAAATTCAAAAGACTTTTTTTTTCTTATCAGCATGGATCACATATAGTTTTTTGCTACTGTTCTTTTTCTGTAAGAAACAGAAAGTTTGCAATTTCTTTCTGATTAATTTTGCAATGCATAAAAGAACTCTGACTCAAGAAGACTTGATTTTTAGACATTCCTCAGTTGTTATCATTCATTTCATTTCTCTTTTGTTTATAAGTCCTTAATGATAATATCATTATACAGTATCATCCTATACTATCCTTTCATTGTTGTTTAACTTGTGTTTGCTTGTCATGCTCTTGGTTCCTGGACCATTTCTCTGTTATTTATGACGTTTTGTGTGTTTTCAGGTTTTAATGCAGCAGTTGCTGGATGCTTCTTTGCCATTGAAACTGTACTGAGGCCACTTCGGGCAGAAAACTCACCACCATTTACTACTGCTATGATAATATTGGCATCTGTTATATCATCTACTGTATCCAATGTTTTACTTGGAGAGAGGCCAGCTTTTATTGTCCCAGCTTACGAACTGAAATCTGCTGCCGGTACTTTTATCTTATTCTTACCTACCAGATTAGTTGATGAGAGTTATTCCTTTTATATAGTTATCATTTATGGCTATAGATGGTGGTCATAAAAGCTTTTATTTCTTCTAGTTTTCTTGATTATTTTGAAATGTTTATTATTAGTGGACCCAAGAAGCCATGATCAAATAAATGCATCATTTTCTGTTCTTCAGTAGGGTTACCTATCTGACCTTTCACTCTGGTGTGTCTGTATGTTTACATGACATTTATATCCAAGTTAAATATCCTTAAGTTATTGAAGTTTTGACTGGTAAAAACATTACTTTTGCATGAATCCCTCAACTGAGGGTATACCTATCTTTTCCTGCTGTTGAATGCAAGTACATAATGCATCTGATGATATTTTTTATTTGCATCTTTCTTCCTCCTTAGAAACTGGCCTTGTATCTAAAATTCAAATCTCTTTTATTCTGATGATTGTATAAGTTTGTCTAGTTCCTTTGGAGCCTTGTTTTTGGGAAAAAGAATTGAATAAACCTTTAATATTTTGAATTCACAACTGATGCGTTGCCGTTCACTTTTTTCTCTCTTGCAGAACTACCCCTCTACCTCATCCTAGGCATGCTATGTGGGGCAGTAAGTGTGGCTTTCAGTCGTTTGGTAGTTTGGTTTACAAGATGTTTTGAGTATATAAAAGAAAGGCTTGGTCTTCCACCTGTTGTTTGCCCTGCTTTAGGTGGTTTGGGAGCGGGCTTGATAGCTCTCAAGTACCCTGGAATATTATACTGGGGTTTCACCAATGTTGAAGAAATCTTGCATACAGGAAAGAGTGCTTCAGCTCCAGGAATCTGGCTATTGACTCAGCTTGCTGCGGCAAAAGTAGTAGCGACTGCTCTTTGCAAGGGTTCTGGTCTTGTAGGTGGTCTTTATGCTCCAAGCTTGATGATTGGTGCTGCTGTTGGTGCTGTTTTTGGAGGGTCAGCTGCAGAACTGATAAATTCTGCAATTCCTGGTAATGCTGCTGTTGCACAGCCACAAGCCTATGCACTAGTAAGTTTTCCCAGTCAGTTAGGTATATATCAAATATAGTTTAATTCTACAGAAAGTAAGTAATACTGAATTTGTATTTCATGCAGGTGGGGATGGCTGCTACCCTTGCTTCAGTTTGTTCAGTTCCATTGACATCAGTTTTGCTTCTCTTTGAGCTTACGAAGGATTACAGAATTTTGCTTCCGCTTATGGTAAATGCCATATAATGAGTCTGTTCAGGGTGAATGTCACTATGCATGCATCAGTACATGGATGCTTGGTTATGTAACATGTGCCCATTACTGGATTCATGCCTTCCCTGCTCTATCGATGGGATCCTCATGCACTTGGATCCCTTCTGTTTGTTTTTACTGGATTCATGTCATGTCAATTATTTGTTGAGGATTTTAGTTGGACACACACACACAAAATGAAAACATGTTAGGTTGATAACATGTGTACGAAGTATAATAAGGTCATTTAATTTAGTTAAAAACATGCTAGAATTATTTTATATAGTGACTGTTGTAGCAAGCTGTGGTGTCCAAAAATTGTTATATTTGATGCCCTAGCAGCACATTCTGGCATACTTGCACTAATTCTTGTTATTACTACATATATGTATATATGTGAGTTCAAAAATATATGGTCATGGGACGTCCAAAACTATTGTCCTCTCAATTTCTACATCATTTAGGGCATTACATATCAGGAAATAGTGTTTGAGTGCTTCTCAATGTTCTCATTTCTAGGTTGTGTGTGATCTATATTAGTTTCTCGAAGATTAGATCTGGTGGCACACATGATTGGTTCTCCCTGATATTGAATTGTTGATGACTACAATACAGATCCCAATGATGTCATGGTATCTGAAACCAAATCACTACCGTAACTGTAAAAATGCTGAAGTGAAGTGTGGTTCTTCAGTATTATCTCACATCATCTTACAATATTTTTATTTTTCTTGCTGACAGGGGGCAGTTGGTTTAGCAATATGGGTCCCCTCTGTTGCAAACCAGCCCAAAGATGGTGAGCAACATGATATAAGGTCACCTAGGCGTGGTTATTCTTCAATTTTATCTGCTGAAAACAAAAATGAAACTGTCTGGAGACAACATGATGGAGGAGATGATCTCGAGCTTTCTATTTTACAACCAGATGTTCATTACTATGGAAATTATAATGAGGAAATGCTTCTGGATGACCTAAAGGTCTGATTAGCTCGCTTCTTGTAGTAGCTTATTTTGTTGGTTCATGTTTACTTAGTTTGTGATGCTAGAGTAGTGCAATCTTGTGCTTTATGAATTCTTCATTATTTTGTGACATATTTTATCAGGTATCTCAAGCCATGTCAAGGAACTATGTCAAAGTTCTACAAACTGACACAGTGAAGGAAGCCACAAAATTTATGCATGATAAGAAGCAAAATTGTGTTGTTGTTGTGGATAATGAAGATTTTCTTGAAGGAATTCTCACTTTAGGTGACATTCGTCGCAAAGGATTTGAATTAAATGCAGAGACTCCTTCCCCCAGGGGAGATTCACCTATTTTGGATGTATGTAACTATGTCAGCATTTTGAGTTTTTCTCCTTGATTTTGATCATCCAATATTTTGGATTTTCCTTAAGTGAGACGCAGAAATCCTTTACATGCTATTACTTATAATATCGTGACATTTTAAGAAGGCAAGGAACTGCAATGTCTGACTCCTTTACATGCCATTGCTATTTATATCGTGACATTTTAAGCAGGAATTCAAGGAACTGTGATGTCTGCTCTCAGGTCTTGACATTTGACATTTATAAGCATGATTACTCTTTCAACATTAGTACGATACTTTTATTTTTATGCACCTTTTTGCCTTGCATATAGTTTCAAACTAGCAAAATGCAATATGAAGATTAAATGATTATTCCATTATTGTTCTTCCATGTATCTTGAATTTCATTCTATACAGATTCCTATAACATTTTGAAGTACCAAAAATTGTAGTTCTTTTAATAGTTTACCTAGTTATGAGATGATAAGTGTAATGTGTTTGGTAGCTTCCATTTGACTGAGCTGATTGATTTCCAAGTACTTAAAACTTGGTTTAGTCCATTTGCAGAATGCAGGTCAGACATGATTTTAATTCCTTGAGTTTGCATTGTTCTGTATTCATCTTTAAATGTAAATATTCCACATGAATTAAGGTAAAATTTTGCTGCTACTATCTAAATTAAAGCAGCGCCCCCTCTATGTTCATTAATTCATTTTTTTCATGCACTTACACATGATAACAATCTAGCACTGCTTGACTGGAGATCTTATTTTTGTTCTTTAATCATATCTTCAGATTGTATCAGAGATGTCATTCTATTTATTGTTGAAATTACTTATACTTGGAAGTGGCTTTGCAGGTGAACTCCTCCCCCATATCAGCATGCCTTACTCGAGGTTTTCAGTACCAAGGGAGTGAATGTGGATTGTTGATATGTTTCCCAGATACAGATTTGACCACCGCTAAGGAACTTATGGAAGCAAAAGGAATTAAGCAGCTTCCAGTGGTTAAGCGTGGTTGGGGTCGTAGAAATGACAGGAAACGCAGAATTGTTGGCCTTCTTCATTATGATTCGATTGGCCAGTGCCTACGGTTAGTAATGTTATTATTCTGCACTTCTTTTGTGTTGCATTTTGCTCTCTGCTTGGTTTCTTTGAGCATGCAAACAAGCAGAATGCCTTTTTAAGTCATAACTACAATGCAAATATAGTATATGCGATTCATATGTGTAATCCATATGCAGTATTTTGATTGCATATGCATATGCAGGCGCATATTAAAGTGCGCCCTGCAGTCTGCATATGCAGACCATATGAGGTCAGGGCGTCCGGCCACATGTAGGGACCACCTAGTACATATGTAGGGCCTGTTTACCCACTGCCACCACCTAAACAGTTGCAACATGGCTCATGCAGCTGCCTTTCAAAACAAATGGTTAAGGGGTATGTTTTGGCCTACAATTCTACTAGACCCATATCAAAAGGCTTTCTTTTATTATTATGATGTTTTGACTTGACATTTAAATTTGTTTTACGATACTTTATCCTGTAGTATTTGCTAGCTGCTACTCCATTTTAACCAAAGTAGATACTTTTGAAGCCTTTCCTAGTTGCATCAACTTCAACATTCTCGTTTTGTTGTCTAGTTATAAGGGCCATTTGGCATGCTATATCTATTGATAGCAAGTTACACTGAAAGCACTTCCCGGTTCCATCTTTAGAATTTCAATTTTGCAATAGTAATGCTATTGTTCACTGACCTATGAACATTCACACAAGTTTTTAAGTTCCTTGATCCCATTTGCCCTCCAATATAATTGAAGACAGCCATTTCCCTGGTTCACCACATAGTTGTCATGTGATTTGCATCTAGCCGGAACTTACATATTTCCCACCTAATGTTCATCCCCTTCTTGCCAAAGTACGAAGCACTTTCAGACTGCTCTCTGTTAATTCGTTGATATCTGTGTCATGTTTCCAGTATGCTATCAAGATTATGCTTTGTCATGCCTTATTGCATGTTCCACCAGAATGTATCTCATTCCCTCCATGATTAATGTATCTCATTCCCTCAATGATTTTTACTCATGTTAATGTATCTTAATATTCAGTGATGAGGTTGAGCGCTGGAAGACTGTCTACCAAATGAAAGAAGATTTTCACCAAGTAACCACAAATGGGCATTGAAAGCATGAGAAGTACCATACCGAGTATTTTAGTCAAGCCGCAAGTCTTGATATGAGGTACACATCAATGCACTCTGAAGTATTTTCCCCAACTCCCTTGCTTCAGTGTGGGGCTTGGCTTTTACCACTGAATCTGAGATAGTACCTTTTTGCCTACCAATATACACCTGGCAGTACTGTATAACAGCTGTGCTGATTGATTCACAAATGGAACTTAACATAAATAGTCTGGTCCACTCTCTGATAAGTTTGTTGGTTCGATGATCCCCAGGCAAGTTTTGATAGTTGTTTGTGTATAGAGTTACAGGAAGATAAAGAATGATGGGGTACATTCTTCTTTTGTATTGTTTACAGTTAAAAAGATGAATTTATGTGGATAACTGACATATCTTTCGACCACTCATGCTGCATTGCGATCGCCTGGATATTGTGTACTGTCACAAAAACTGATTTTGTTTTATGCAATATCACTGAATATTGTTCTAATAGGTATTGATAAATGGACGGATTAAGCAGGAAGCATGGTGCTACGAAGCCAGTTAGTTATATACTCATAGGTCAAAGTACTAGCTACGGTCTTCTGTATGTAGACAAGACAACTTGATCTTAGAAAATCTCTTCTGGTTTTTTTTTGTTGCAAATTTATCACAAGGATGAGGTTTTTAATTGCATTTGATTTATTAATTTTATAATAAATAGATTTTAGTATGCATCGTATATTATAATAAATATGCATGGACAATAAAAAAGTATATACACTCTATGCCAAATAAAAAGAATCAAATATAATTAAATTATAGAAGTCTTGCCAAAAACATAGATGGTGACATGCAGGAAGGTGTTTGGCAATTTAATTATATTTAGATTTTTGATTCCCAAATCGAAAATTGATTGAGATGCTCGATTTGTTCCATTTTTACTAACTTATTAATTAAATTATTAAAATACTTCGATCGCTCTTATACTCTCATTTCTATTTCTCCACTTAGCTCTAACTAAAATACTGAACTCGTAAATATTTTATATTTTTACACAACTACTTATCAGTTCGGTATTTTTATTTGATGCTAAAATACTGAACATTTTAATATCTTATTTATAAAAATATATTTAAATTAGTATTTCAGCAATTTAAGAATAGTATTTTTACCCTAGAGGTAAAATAGAGCTAATAAATAGAACTATTTTTAATGATAAGTTTGAGTAACCGTAAAGCTTGGAACAGAACTAATAGTTGTACCAACATCACAGCTATAGTTAAATGATTGGTATATTCGAAGTCGCCGGAGGAAAAAAAAAAAGGCTTCTTTGAGATGCGCTATGGATCTCAATCATAATCAAGAGCGTCCACAGCGATCTGTTTAACTAGTCATATGATTCTTTTTATTTTTTATTTTTTTTTAATCTTAGGCTTAAATGATCTCTCATCTTATTTGTTATGAATCGGCTTGATATGATCCGTAATAATATTTGACCGATTTAAGGATATGACTTTTAAAAGAAGTTGCGGATGATCTAACTGTTGAATCTTACTGAATTTTGGATATATTGTCACATTTAAAAAGAGCTTTCTAACAAATCTAAGATCGCATAGTTTGGATGGCTAGATCTTAACATATTGATTGAACAGTGGCCGGAGGTTGGATGAACTCTAACTTGTTAACCTTTCAATGCCTAAATATGTGTCAAATTAATTTCTTGGGCAATATAAAGAAGTTATTATAGAAGATGGGGGTTAGGAGTTAGAGAAAGCCCACTAAAGACTAAGACTTAGACGATAGAAAGGATGAGGGAAAGTGTGCCAATGGCTACAGCAAAAAAGAATGAAATAAAGATAAAATACCGTTTCAATTATCAACTCCAATTAAGGTTTCCTTCCACCAACTAAACTAATCTTTTTTATCTTCTTGAATTAACCTTAACATTTTGTTTTGCTGTAAATAGATTTCAAATCTGAAGAAATCGTAAATACCAAAGTTATAGATATTATCCAACTGATTTAATATTATTTAAATATCTATAAAATATTCTACAAATATTTTTCGAAAACTGCACAGAACTGAATTTAACTAATTAACCTAACATACTAAGGTTATAACTAAACTAAATAAGCAAATAAAAAAACTACACTCAATTCACTTAGTCCAATATCTTTTGAGGTAATCTGACATTGGAGTCTCAATCATTGATCTACATAACACAAGTATCTGCATCTGCTCCCTCCGATTGAAATATTGATCTCTTTATCTTCTTTAACAAAAAAAAATGACAAGTTGGAATCATAAACATGGTTCTGCTATAGGTAACAGCATTTCTATATGTAACTGAAAGCAAAAATAAAAGGAAAAAGGAAAAGAAAAGGAAAAAGCAAAAACAACTCAGGTATACAAGCAGCATCTATCTTTCACTCTATTGTTTACATCTGAGGTCCAAGAGGAGGAAGCCTGCTCATCATTTGCTGGTACGCCGATGAATTTCCATTTGCCATCGTCAACCTTGTTGACTCTGACATTGGCTCCTCCTTCGGTTCTCCTTTTGGTATCATGTACCCTGCTTCCACAGTTTGCCGATGTCCTAGATATGTATGGACCGGTGGCGGAAATGCTGGAAGCTTAAATGGAGAAAAAGACCCTAGGCCAGCCATTGGATTGTTCGGTAGTCCTGCTTGACCCATCCCAAAGGAGAAGCTGCCTGCTGATCCTAGCTGATCTCTTGGAGGGAGGCCGAATGCACTGAGGGGTGCAGTACCATTGAACCTAACGAAGCTGTCTTGAATTGGTTCCGGCCTGCGATGGAGGTTATGAGATTGTTGGGAAGCTGCTGTGGTTGATGCCCCAGAGGCTGAGCTTGCTTGGCTGCTATTTCTCGCAGCTGGAACATCATGGTTGTGCTTGCCCTCATATGTTGTGATAACAGATTTCAGATCATGTGATGCCCTCTCTACGTGCTTTCGGACCGAGCAACCTGGATTTGTGCACTTGTAGTAGCTCCTGCATCAAAGCAAATATTTGTACTTCAGATGAATCTAAGTGGCCCTTTGGAATTTGGAGTAAAAAGGGAACCAAACATATCAGCATTGAAGTACTCTCCATAAATGATGAATTGTATGGTCGAATGCAAGAGAACATTTCTGCTTGAAGCATACCTTGGATTTGGATTCCCTTTGACCACTTTCTGTCCATATTTGCGCCAGCGATAGCCGTCGTCAAGTATGTCAACCTCACTCGTCGTCTGAACCACTACCCTTGGTTCCCGAACTGCTCTTGAAGCTGCACTCATCTCAATAGTACATGCATCTAATTTCCTGCAGAAAACACCAAGCCCAATAAATCCTACAAGCATCGACTCATCCAACTAATAGCACTCTACTTATGTGAATTGGAGAACGACCTTCTTTTTGACTCCGTCTCATCTCCCTCGCCGTCGCAACCCAGTGACACGCTACAGTGGGTTGCCCTATCATCTTCATCCTCATTGTTGGATAATGTGGATGAAAAATCTAAAGCATCAGCAGACTCTAAGCGAGGTCCATCTTGCGTCTGCATGGGGGTGGATGGTTCACCATACTCCACAGCAGCAGAGGCAGATGATGTTGCCTCCAGACCATCACCTCGCCAATCTTGTGCAGTTCCATTTGGGTTGTTCTCCCACAAGGATTTGGCATCTAAGGTTGCCTGGGAGCAAGGGTTCTCTGAGCCATCAATTTGTTGGTCGTTGAATGGGTGCAAAGAGGGAACACCAGACCGGCGATTTGGAGGAGGTTTTGGGTGATTGTGTTGACCCTTGTAGATTATCTCTGTTATGTGGCCTTCATGAGACCGCTCCACCTTCTTCTTTACCTGGCAATTTGGTTGAGTGCATTTGTAGTAGCTTCGTGGATATTCACTGTTCTTCACTTGCTTTTGCCCATATTTTCTCCAGTTATATCCATCATCAGCTGGTGTACCAATTGCGACGGAAGAATGCTCTCCTTTCGGATCTGCTTCTGCATCCTGTAAGTCGTCAGGAGGTGAAGATTGATCATTACCCAAGAAGGAATCCGACATCCTCTGATTAATTGTCTTATCATCAGTAACATCTTTTTGGCCAAATGAGTCAGAAAATCCAGCTTGAAAGTTGGATTCGTCTTGATCTTGGTTGTTCAAAATCCTGGCTTGTTGACTTGTATGTACAACATTCTCTAATTGAAGAGATGCCCCTCTACTTGGAAAGGAATGCTGATTGTTGATAGTTGAAGAACCCTGACAGCCAAATTAGAATTTTGTATGATTATGTGGTGGCACTGGCACAAAGTAAATTTTCTAGTAAAGAGATCTGTTAGCATGACGGAAGTCTATTTGCTCATGTTATTATCAAGTACCACGCATATTCTTATGAAATACACTTTTACTGTATCATGCTAGAGGAGCAATTTGTCCAACTTTTATCATTTCATTCATTGATTCAGTGACAATGTAACAAATGCAAAGCAATTCCAAATAACTGAGATTAGATGATCATGTGAAATGGCTTGTTGAACATTCCAATCCGGTTAATCTATATGATAAGTTGAAACAGTGCCACTGCACAACCGTCGTGAACCATCTGACCTCTAACTGTGATGTTCGAGTATCATCATGTATCATTTCTCCAAAAGTATTTGGTTACTTGTTCAGAAACTTTGCATAACAAGAACTGCAGCAGTAGAATGAGGGAATTTGTTTCTTCACATTTTTTTTTCTATAAAATTCCTAACTAAAATAACAGCCTCAATAGCTAATAAACCAGATTCCTCCTCAATCATTCCTTGCTACATTTTTTAAAGAATTCAACTTGATCCTATACACAAATCATGATGCTTAATGAACTGGAAGATCTAGTAAACAGAGCTCTACCTCCAGCTCAAAGAGTAACATCTTAACTAAATTGCTCCAAAATCTGCCAATAAGTTAAATGTTGTCTAATAAAAAAAAAAGAAGGGAAAAAAGAGATCCAACATAACATCGTTAGGAGGAATCATTTCGGCAATTATCAACCTTAGGGGCAGAAAAATGTAATTAAAAAATGGAAAAGGTCATGTTTCAATTTGTTGCTACCATTAGAGAAAGCAACTCCACTCAAATTTGAATCAACAATAGCAAACTAAGCTTCACCACCCATTGAAATCCTTCCCCCCGTAAGAGATACCAGAATACAAAAGAAGAAGAAATGTCTAGCCCTAAAAGTAAACAACTCTAATCATAAAATGGAAATAGTAAATCAGCATGAAATTCATCTTGTGAATTAACTCACAGAGCGGAGATTGAACACATGCTTTTTGTCAAAATGAAAAAAAAAAAAAAACTTAATTTGTTCTGTCAGGTGATACTCATTTTCTCATGTCAATATGTAGATAATCACTTTCATGAGTAGCTAGATATGTTCACTTTCAACAAACATATTTCCCCAGTTCTTTCATGACAAACATTATAAGTAGCTATATAAAATTTCCAGTAGCATACCTTCTTTTCTGCACTTAGAAAATATGACGAATTTGATTCTAGAGGAGGCTTGAAAGCAAATGGTTCAGGAGGGTCTTCGCAAGGGTGATCTTCAATTTTATCAGGAGTTGACCCTGTGATCAAGTTAGCATTATTACTCTGTAAAAATGGAAACTTG
The DNA here is from genome assembly GCF_048772165.1 of Typha angustifolia. Lineage (NCBI taxonomy): Eukaryota > Viridiplantae > Streptophyta > Magnoliopsida > Poales > Typhaceae > Typha > Typha angustifolia. The sequence continues at coordinate 22,825,835 of NC_133253.1, forward strand.
CCTGTAGTTGGAGAAGGTTGAGCCTGCAGAAAATGACAATTGCTAAAAGGTTAAATAACTCAAATTGCACAATGTATGAAAACAAGTCACAAGTCACAACTATATTCAACATAAAAATGGCCTCCTTGTAAGAAATACAATCAAAGAGACTTCTGCAAAAGAAATTTCACAACACAGTAACTAAAGTACTTATACGGTGTAACAAGGAATATGCCTATAGTATGGAAATGTATACATTATAAAGATGACCTTTTTAAAGATTTCTAAGGAGGTCAACTTCTAAGCAGACCAAAATTTCAGTCATGTAATCATTCCAGGACTGACAGAAATTATACTAAAGGACCGTAATTGTCACATGAGGGAAAATTATCATTAATCATTTACATTAGATTTTTTGGGGGGTCTACATTTGAAACTTTTCTTTACAGCAAACCCAGAAAGGTGTTCTCTCAGATTTCTTTCAAACAAAATAAAGTTTCTTCTTAAGCTTATAATGCCAATTTGCCGATTTCAGAAGGCAGTTAGTAAAGTCAATTCTCCGTTTGCAGAAGCGTACCATGGCATTGGAAAGAAAAACTGGAGATTCCAACAGCGTTGTGGGACTAAGACCAGGTGGGATCGTCAGATAAGGAGACTGAACCTCTGTGGATGAGGTAACCATGGTTGGAGTAACACGAGATGTATTAAGCTTCGGGATATTAAATCCAGCTCTTGCTGCCATTCTCTCGGCAAGACCGCCATGAGCGTTTGCTTTGTGAGAACCGAACAGATTTGGCTCAGGTGAAGGATCACTCAAATTTTGGATTTTGACTTGGTTCTCTTCCTCCATTGAACAAGGAGCGACTTTATGTTTCTCAGATCGATTCTCAGCGTCATCACTTCCATTTTGGCCTAGCATATCAGAGAATGATCTTAAACTGCATTCCCCGTTCAAGAAGTTTGACACCAACGTTCTTGGGCTGGGATTTGGAGGCATCCAATCCCCAATCATGGAAATGCCGTCATCCATGGTTGTCTTCAATATTTGCCCGTCAGCAACAAATCTTGCTGAAACTAAAAAAGCAACAACAATTTAGTTCAATTGACAAGAAAGCAAGGTAGAAATCAATGTAATATTGATGTTAGAAGAGAAGCAGCCTTAAAAATGGAATAAATATGCAAGAACTCACCCTATCTTTCACCTGACAAAAGAACAGTTATTAGAGTGAACCAGATCTAAGGGGAAGGGGAACTTTGAAGATCTTACCACGAATCCTGCAGAGGAAATGAAGCTTGTCAAAAGAAGATACTAATAATCTTTCAAACCCCACACCCTTTAAACAAAAAACACATCCACCGAGAAATAAGAACCAAACTTAATCAAAACCCACTCATTTCCATAAGAGCGAAGACAACCCTACAATCAACCATTGCACAGAAGTGGAAGACAGTGACAAAGCAATAAACTCGATAAAAATGAGGCAATTTTTTTTAATTAAAGATAAAAGAAACCACGGTCACCAAAATGCCCAAAAGGGCCCTTAAAATCATAGTAGTCCATTTCGACAATAAAGCAAATGCCTCAAAAGAATCAATACCATTTTGACGATAAAAGGAAATCGCCATTCAAAATGGATCAGAGACCAACACCCACTTTACCTTGCACCTCACTAGACCCATCCAAATCCTAAGGGAAAAATAAAAAGCTTTTGTAGCTCCCAACACGAACCGAAACAGACGAAAACGATGCTGATAAAGAGAAAGCAATAATCTTTCAGATGCGATCACCGTCGACAGAGATACATAAATCACAGGGGAGAGAAAAAGGAACAAAAAAAAAAATCCAAATTTGGTCACCTCTTCCAACCCAAACCATCCAACCACAACTGAATCTAATTAAAAGTTACAAACTTGAAGGAAAAGGAAGCCAATTCCAGCCAAAAGCGAAACAAACCCAGATCACCAAACCACTCGAGCCCTTAAAAAAATCCGTTCAGAATCAAAAAGAGACTAAGAAAAATAGAAAATAACCAAATATAAACTATAACGGATGAACAAACCCAATCGCCTTCGGAAGCCAATGATTGGTCTTCCTCCCAGTCCGAAGCCCCAGAAACGAAACAAAAGCAGTGTAATAAGATAGAGAGACAAAGCTCAGACACAAATCATGAGTTGCTCCTATCGGGGAAAGAAAGTTCCGGCAATAATTCTCTCTGCTCACACTCTGCGATAAAGAGAGAAGGCCAGGAGAAAGAACGAAGAGAGAGAGAGAGAGACAGAGAGAGAGAGAGGGCGGTTTGACCGAGGAGAGCGAGAATTAGGAAGGATTCGTTGCAACTGGGAGAGGCATTGATGGCGAGCTGTTCCTATCTCCGCCTTTCCCTTTTCTTTTCCTTTTTTTTTTTTTTTCCACCTTCTTTTCTCTTCCCCCAGTGTTCTCTTCTCCTTTATTTTAACCGTTACCTTTTTTGTTTTTTGAAATGGAAATTTGCATTAAACACCCTAATCGTCTATATACATATATACAAATAAAACCTCCTGAAGGACATTATTTTCAAAGAAAATAGAAATATTCTAAGACGCAGGTGGTTATTTGCAAAGAGAAAAACTACCGGATCCAACCCTAAAATAGTAAAAAAAAGCACAGGGTGATTTACACATCTACCCTTTTAAGTATCATTAGTTGCCACTTGAAATTAATAAAGGGTAAAATGGTAAATTTTCGTAACTAGTATTAGGATAAGTTATATTTTGTTCGTCTTCGGTAAGCATCATTAAGGATTTTAATAGAGGGTGGGCCATGCCTCTGCCACGTGGCCTTCTAACAATCGTCCGTCCGTTGGAACACATATACCACCGCAGTGAACGGACGGACAACGATGAACCAGCTGTTTTGCTTTTTAAGATGTGCTTAGTTCATTGCATGACACCTTGAAGATGTAGCACATGATCGGATAAAAATAAAATAAAAAATTTAGAAAAGTATGTAAAAATATAAAAATAAAATGTAAAAATAAAATACAAAATTTAGAAAATAAAATAAATATAAAAAATTTAGAAATTTAATTTTTTACATTTATTAATAATCACTATGTTCCCATGTTAAATAATAAAATAAATTGACAAGCTTTAAGAAAAGTAGGATGGATTAGGCACCATGTCACAGTAATTTTTGACCCAAATTAGCCTTCTTAGAAACTTTTTACTCTTTTAATTCACCCACCAATTTCACCAACTTAGTATTAAAAGCACAGCTTAATTATTCCGTGCGATTATATAAAAAAATAAATTATTGAAGAATTCAACAATTACTCTATTTGTTTTGTTAAGCGGTTTATTTTAATTGAGTATTATATATATAAACCTTTGAATTATTTATGAAAGTGCTAAAATTGGTTTTGATTGCAATTATATTAGAGAGCAAAACATCATTATGACTCGTTGACTCTAGGTCAAAGATAAGTCTATTAATGTGAAAAAAAAAAACTTTTTACTTAGATTACATTGTTCTAAGTTGAGAAGACTTTCAAGTATAGCAAGTCTTCTTTGATATGGAAATTTTTTTGTCCTTATCATATGACTTTAATGACCACATTATGTTATTTATACAATGGTGTCTGTTGCTTAAATGCTACAGGAAAGTGAAAAAGAAAAATTGAAATTGTTTGCATGGCCCCAAGGACTATAGCTACTATATCCACGACAACAATGTTTCATCATTTAGTTAGATTAAAAAAAATTCGTTATCTTTTTAATTTCCAGTTTTATATCAAACTAGTTTTAACTCTGGCACTGATATTAATCAGTTATACTTTATAACAAATTGAGCGAGTTTTTAACTATTTTAAGTTTACTGTGTCTAATTCATTTTGAACATTAAATGTAATACTATATAAATTAAAAAAAATACTGAATAAGATATCAATCTCACCTAGTATTTAAGTTTTTTAAAATATATATAAAAACAGTTTGTCTTTTAATTTTTAAATAGTTCTTTGGGTATCTCAAAAATGTACTCCAAAATGTTAAAAAAATATATAAATTGTAAACTATAGTCTACTCCATAGTCCTTGGCAGAAAGTGTACTTACATGGATTCTGATCATATATATATATATATATATAAACCATGTCAAGCTCATGTTCCCATTTGAACAGTTCTCTTCCTACCTCACATGATGAGGATTCTCTGAAGCCCTGCAGCAGTTCATGGATAATTTCCTCTTTGTCATCATGTATACTCCAAAACCCCCAACTGCCCTACAGTTTTTGTCTCCCAGGTGATAAATGTAAGAAACTATCTTCATCGAGAACCTATCTTTGTAGCCCTGGCCACTTCTAAGTGACCCAGCTACTACAGGTCCTATGTTTAAATCTCATCCAAAGCATTGAATTTGAAGGTAATATATAATAACAAATTTTTTATGCCCATAATGTGTGTATGATTTAGATTTATTATGATGTGTTTCTTAATAAACTCATAGTTATGGAAAAAGGAAGAAAGAGATGAAGAAGCGTACGATGGTATCTGCATTATTAAGTCCCACAGATGAAAGACCATGTATGGAGATCAGAAATGGTAGTTAATTTTAACTAATAACTGTAGGAATGTTTGTTTGGATTTTGGAGGCATTCGAAACAGAGTAAATAAATGCACCGACTAAATAAGTGGTCTTTTTTTTTAATGTCTACTAATGAAAGACTAAGACTACTGGAAGTGACATGAGATATGAAGTAAAAAAAAGAATTATTTCTTCTGCTAACTTCTTCTCTTCATGAAATGGTATACAGTGATGCAGAGCCCAACTAATAATCCTTAATTTAATCTGTGGTTTAAGTAATGGGTTGTTGCGATTAAACTATCAACACATGTTGGCAAAAGGCAGAGCAAACTTCCCAAACAAAAGAAGGTTGATTTGGTTAAGCTTACAAGTAATGATTTGGAGTTTCTTGGCATTTGGATTTGATGTCGATTTGGCATTAAGCTAAGGAATGATGGTGTGGGATCCATGCCTACTCAAGAATAATGAACCTAGAGAAAGAGAGAGAAGGAATGTGACATGCATAGGAAACTTTATTGCCAAGCAACAAAGCTTTCCTTTCTTTAATAAAAAATAACTAGTTTTCCTTTCTGAAAAGGAAAAAAATTCCATGATAAATGAGATACTGTGAGATAATGAACCCTAAGGCCTTGTTCTTCTCAAACACTGATTTATTTGCCTTTATATATATATACTACATTTGCCTGCACTTGTGATACCAAAAGAGAGATATTCTTATCCTTTATCTAACATAATGTTTATCTAAATGATGGGATAAGATAGATATGGATGAGAATATATTCGTAAACTAGAATAAGAATATCACATATTCTAACATATTGTTATAGTTTCTGATCTTCAACTTTTTCTTTTTGGGTGAGGAAATAAAGAGGCAAGCCCAGTTATGATTTAAAGAAGAAATTAAAGGCTACATAGTTTAGAGAAAGGTTGAAGAGAGAGAAGAGCCTTAGGCAGAATTCTTTGTCTTTTGTCTTCGATGTTAATTTATAAGTAATAATTCGATACTAACTAATTAGTTATTAAAAATAATTTTTATCAAATGATGAGTTAAATAATATATAAGACATTTTATATATGTGACTATATTAATCAATTAAAAAAATTAGAATTTAAGTACTTTCTTATTACTTATCTTTATAACAGCTATTTTAATAATAGGAATGTCAATTTCTACCAATTTATTATTATTTTTATTTTTTATAAAAAAATAGATAGCTAAAAGATAAATAAAATATGACTAATCTATTCTTACAATTTAAAAAAAGTGATAGTTACTTTCGGTTGATATGATCGATACTTTTAATTAATTTTATTTAGTATTATTTAATTTCTCCCGTTTAATTAGGTAAGAAAAATTAATAGTTCGAATCATTTGCCTAATTTATAATATATTTTCTAACAAAATACTCAATGCATGCAAGATATTCTAAAAGAGAGAGAGAGGGGGAAAAAATCATTTGGCTCATGAGACAAGAAAAGAGGTGGGTATCACTCCAAATCCCACGTTGCTTTTAAGAAGAAGCAAACGTTCTTTTTGATGCATTTATATTGTAAAATTAAATTATTATGTGAGTGCGCCAAACACCTTGTGATTTGTGTAGGACCAAAGTACATAAATGGGCCATATAATTCACATGCTTTCACATGTAAATAAAAGGTACATTTCATCTACTAGCTAGAAATCTATAAAGCTCCTTCATTTCCTCCATCCAAGGACTAAACTTTAAATGATAGAATGCCAAATTACACCCAAAAAAAGTGAGGACCAAAGCCAGACTTTGTGGCTCACATCTTTCTCCAATCCTTATTAATTAATTTGATCTTCGAATCAGATACTGCCTAATTCGACTGACAACTGGGGATTATACTAATGGTGGAAAACAAATTAAAACAACTTGAGGCAACCAAAGATTGGACCTCAAAGCATTACTTAATAAAAAAAAAGTAATAATAATAATAATAATATCGAAGATACTTAACTTAGCTTTTACTCTTGTGCTTGACTGCTTGTGTGTTGTGTGTATGTATGTGAAAGAGATGTCATGTATGGCAAATGGCATGACCCATGTGGTTCTGAAGATCTCACAAAAGAACACTTCCTATCCGAAGTTCGTACTATTGTTAGGTGCAATGCAGAACGGATGAGGTTTCAATAAGGCTGCCACCCTGACCCCCTGACAAAATTTTCAAAATTTTAATATTAGTTTCACTAAAAAATAATATAACATTGAGAGGGCTAATCTGGTAAAAAAATATCTCTCTCTCTCTCTCTCTCTCAAAACTTTAATATTACTTTCATAAAAAATAATATAACATTGAGAGAGCTATTAATATGATAAGAAAAAAATCTCCTAAACTCTCTCTTCTCTCTGTCTCTCTCTCTCTCCTCCCCCACCCCAGTACCCCACCCCACCTCTCTCTGAAGTTTCTTTCGATTTGTTAACAAACAAAGTAGGCCCGTAGGAATTCCTGGTCCAATTATGCTCGCGTCATATGATGGACTTTATATATGATTATTGTAAATGATAGTGGATATAACTCTAGACATAATCTCAAACAATATAAAAGATATTATTTGACAGCCGAAAGAAGGAATGAAGACATTTTTGTCCATCTTTTTAAGCTTGTCAGCTTGTGGGTGGTTATCATGTCGACGGGCATTAAACCAAAATAACTATAATATGCAAAGGATATTCTCATCGATGATTACGAATAGATGAAACCAAGGTTACTAACATTCCAAATGTTCATCAGTTTACCAAATAGAAAAGGTCAGGGTAGATAGGATCCTTACAAATTATATATGATGAAATGATGGTAAAATTGCTTTTATTATGAGGACATAATATCAGTCACATACTTGCTAGTGGAAAATTCTATTACACATTCTCATCATCCACTTCTCATCCTTATCATTGCCATCAGAGAATGGAAGGAAAATAGATGATAAATTGCAGGGCCATCATTGTGGAATACAAAATCAAGGGCGACTATAATATAAGCATAACTGCATAAATATCCATATATCAATGACAAACCTTTAAACGGGAAGCGAGATAAATATTTAATTTAGGTTTAAATGCTTGGACAAAGAATCTAAAGTAGGCTAAGAACAAATCGTTCAAGAGGTTATTTAGTACTACCAAGACCGATTTCTTGCCATCCTCCCAACTTGTAGGCAAACATTAGCTCATCATCAGAAACTAGCTGTATCATCATTCATTCCACAATAAAGATTAGAAGGGTTGCTTTTGGCATAGATGCTGCTCTTCTTTCTATCTGATGTCTAGCTATGTATTAGAAAGACATTGCTGTAGCGGGGCCAACAAATAATTTGATTTCTTTGAAATATATTAGGCCGTATTTTCCTGATAAAAAGAACATGATGCAAGTATGTTAATGCTAAACTTTATAATCTTCTTTTTATCATATCCAATGAATAACATGTTAGGTTCTAGAAAAACCTGCAAAGTTGATTGAAGTTGTTATGGAGCACAATAGTGACAATGGAATTACTGTTTTACTTGCTAACTTGGCTATACAGACGTGCAAAAATGCAATTACGCTACCCTAACTCACCAAACAATGCTTACTTAAAACATCAAGAGAAATGAACTAGAGCTGGTCAGATACAAATTTGCAAGTCATGAAACAAGATATATCAATGTTAATAAGCAATAACTCATGGAGAACTACAGCTATGATTTTCATGTGCTCGTGTTAATGCTTTTTATAACAAATATTATGTTCACTAGATAACTATACTCAGAATCAAATAAAAAAGTGAATCAGCAACATAAGATTCAACAAAAAAAAAATCCAGTAAACAAGTTTTGGGTCCAAATCCCTTCTAAACTACAAGACAGGCAGTGAGGCAGACAAAGGAATAAGAAGGGGCGTCACAGCAGCTACTTATGTATCAGTGCTGATAGGTCAATATGAAGGACAATAAAGATAAAACTAGTGATTAACTTTACTAACTACTACCAGATTAGTATTCCATTCAGATGTAGATGCAGTATTGGTTGGCAAAACCAAGTTCCTCATGAAGAAATTAAGAAAACTTGCAGGAGAAACTGATTGACTTGATATGTGAAAATAAAAGATGTGAACAGATGGAGCTGATACCATTCAGATTACACAAGCTATTTATGTTAGCATGTGAATCATTTGAATACGTACAGATCATGTTGAACATTACCTTCATAAATTAGTTGCAGTCCTTCCAGCATTGCATGGTAATTTTTCACTATAAACCATATACATTCCTAGTAAGACATGCCAGTTGGATTTGTATTTCAATCTGCCTATATACTTAAATTCTTCATTTCAAAGTTCAAAAGTATGTATGTTAGTCTTCCACCCCACCAAATAGCTTTACAGATTAAATGCTTGCACTCCTTTATTGTCCAATTTTATGCTGGCACTCAACTGGAAGTTTTTGTATAATCACTCAATAAGGCTTCTAAACCACATATTTTACCCTATTATCATCACAACGAATCATGTGAGAACAATTTGATTCCAACAGTGCTTTTGTGTAAGGAGGGTTCTTTCATGATAACCATGTTAAGCCATCCTCTGTTCTTATGCTAATCTAGTTGGAAGCTCTTTTTCCTAATTTTCATTTTCTACTACTTCAAGATTTTCTTGCCATGAAAATCAAGAGACAGCAAATTAATGAAGAATGATAAGGTGATGATCAGAACAATGGAGATGCATTCAGGGGTAAGTTTGAATTACTTGTCAGTAATTCTTACATGTACGTAATATCTGTCACCTTCTGAGAAGGCTAAAACTGATGTTGGAACCCATCAAGTATTTGAGAAAAAGAACCTATTGAGTCCAGTACAAGAAGCGATTCTAAAGTTTGTCCCAAATTAGTAGCAATAAGAAGTAAAAATTAGTATAAGCAGCACACAGTGAGCTCTAAGGCAAATCATATTTGACTGCATTAGGGACTGACTATTACACTCCATCTAAGCAGCCACCTTGAACGTCGCTCATGGGCAAAGACAGTTTTAAATCATGTTATGAAACTTAAATTAATATAGCATGGAATATTACTAGAATCTAATACAACAGTAGAAGGGAAAATTCCATTATGTCAAAACCAATTTAATACCAAGGCAATGCATGGATCACGAGGACATCATAATTCTTCATACAAGCTTTAGCTAGAACTTGTCTGAACTCTGAACTTTAACTACTGAAAGACAAAAACTTAAAATAAGTACCTTAGAAGTTCTCTGGGCTATCATCTAGTTGCTTCTCATCTTCAATTTCCACCTCCAAAATTTCCTAGTCAAATAACATTGCGACATTGCTGTATTCAATATATTCTAAACAAGATATCCATATAAGCACATATAAGTAACTTACAGGGATCCTGTTCTTAAGATAATTACCAACCCGTGCCAGAACTGTGGCACGGGTATGCCAAAACCGTCCCTTAAGACTGAGCTTCACATAAGGGCCATCTAGTTCAGCAAGATCCACCTTTCCTACATGCATCCATTGTCACTTTAATCATAGCATCTACATACACTAACCTAACAATCGAACAGTGTACCTAATTTACCTGTTATCCCAACTTCCGCATCAAAGATCTGACCCAACTGAATCATGAAAAAAGAAAAAGAGAAGACACTCGAGTAAATATTTATAAAACATTAAATTTGTTGATACTACTAAATTATCAACAAATCCTTAACTTCCTGCCATTTAACATATAACAATCCCAACAAGATTCGGACTATAACGCGATAAGAATTTGAACTAAGCCGAGAAAAAAAATTGAACAAATTTGAGATGGCTATCTTGCCTCGGATCTGGCGTCGACTAGGACCTGACGGATGTTATCCTCGGTCAGATCGAGGGGAGGGAGAGAGGCAGAAATCGTCGGGAAGCGCGACCGGGGAGGAAGAGACCTTAGCCTCCCAGATCGATAGCGCCGAGTCCTCAGAGTTACGTCTAGGGTTTGGAAGGTTGGGAGGTTTGAAGGATTGGATAGAGACCGGAGAAGGGAGGAGGAGGAGGCGAAGGATCGCAGGTGCAATACGAAGGCCATGTTTTAACGTAAAGATTTTGAAGGTGGAGGGAAGAGAGGAGCAGAAAATTCACATACCTTACTCTTTAAGCTTTCTTCGTGAGCTCATCTTATCTTGTCCGCACGTGAGTTGCAGGTGGCATAAGAGAGTTAAAATATGCTTCGAAATAAATATATTTTTCCATTTTCTTAATTTATTTTTGGTAAGAAAAATATATCAAGCCCCTTACTGTGGTCTTTATTCTCATGGATCACTCTTTATTACATGTAGTCAGTCTCCAAGGTTGACTTCTAAAGAGCAAGAGAAGAAATCTTTATCATATCGCACATCTATAGCCAAGGGTAGACAAACAAAGCATCTCACTTTAGTAGTCAACTGAATTCAACTAAATCAAATTCCGTTCGAAATACATAATAGAGAATGAATATAATCTGATACTTTATTTTTCCTCAAAAAAGAATACAATCTGTATGCTGAAAACCTCCGATCACCAAACAAATTATGAACTCTGAGTGCATTTAACAAATGAGAAAAGAATTAGAGAGCAAGATATGAACTCAGAAAAGATTATCTCAAATTTGTTCGAGTAAAGTTGCCAAAAGGTTAAGCATGGGCCATTCTCGGAAAAGATACTGATAGCTGGCCAATGATTTCCTTGTGCCTGAATGAAATATTTACTCTTTTTCTTTGCCTCCTCGCTCCACATTATTGTAATAATGTTAATGTAAAATACTTGATCACAATCCTGCCACTTAGCATCTGAGAGTATAACCAAAAGTACAAGCCTACACAGATTTGGTTGCCTTCTTTTACTGATTCAGGAACTGAGGACATAACCCGTTCTCGTGGAAGCATTCTGACACTAAAAAATACCCAAGGTTAAGAGATTTCTGGCGCAATGACCTTGCATACATACAAGAAATGCCGCTCTGAAATGCAGATATGCATATGCGATCCATGCTTCTGATGCTTCTAATATAACATCTGAGGCAGATCACAAAAGCTTCCTTGTGGATGAGGCCATTGAAATATCAGCCACATCCTGAGGAGGTGCTCATTCAGGAATGCAGGACACCTGGACGGTCATTTCAAGCCCTCGATGTAACTCCTTTGAGTCCTTCGCAATATCGTTTGCAATCTAATGCTTAGCTGCAGATTTGCAGTGCAAAGTACCACTGTACATTGAGACCGTAAAAATGTCAAACATTGTAAATAACTCACCATGTCACATCTAAAGGATTTATCCATTTTGCTACCAAGAAGATATTCTATAGAAAATTCCAAGCCTTTGACATTTCTTCTTATAGTGAAAAAGGGAAACATATAATAAGCTAGTTCTAGATAATGTAACATAATAAGATTCCATAGTAGATAATTTCCAGTTTATCAGTGCCTTCAATAGACAGCCATTAAAGCAGGAAAGCTTATGAGTTAAGCAGTTAATCTAACCTACTGCTAACCTCCATCTTGTGGTTCAGAATAATATTATGTGAACAAAGGTACAAATTTAAGACAATCAAATAGTAATTAGAACCGTTTAATAGAAATTATTCAAGACTTAGATTGAGCTTAATGCATCTCAACTCTGAAGGAGTGGCACTTTAGAATAAGCCAATATAACAAGTTCATGCAATGAGAGAGTTAAGAATAGCTGTCAGAAGGAGAAATCAAGCAAAATGATGTATCAAAAGATACAAGAATTCTTGTCACCTGACCAACCATCCAAAGTATAACAAGTACACCCAATCACTACTTATGAAGTCACAATTAACTTTCAAAATATTAAAAATCAGATATGGACTGATCTATAAGTAAGAAAATTATGAATTTTTTTATAGTAGTAGCCTCACGAGTTACGGATCTAATAACTTTAGTTTCACGTAAATCAGAAGCTGAGATGAAAAGTTAAAAATAAAACAATGAAAAAAGGTCAGAAATCGACATAAGTGAAAATTCCGACGTTGCAGCGATCGTCAAATTATGATCTACTCCTAAGAAAATAAAGACAATCTAACGGTTATAATAAAATATAAAGGTGATAAGAGTAAATTGGTTAAACTCAAGACTCATTCCCTGATAATAATCGACCCATGACCGCTTATATTTATAGGAGTAAAGTCCCAGCAGATCAGATCCATATGCAGATTATCCACTTTATTTAAATTTAAAAAATATATAAATCTAACTAACTAACTTGACTCGAAAGACTCGATCGACTTAACACACGTGGTCGGATAGTAATACAAAAATAATTTAAGTGGAAAGCAAGAGTCATGTCTTTAATCCTGTAAGACTGCAGCATGGTAAGAACAGCGAGTAGATCATTCATAGTATAATAAAGCCTTAGAACAAAGTCTTAGATGGCAATTTGGTTGCAAAAATTTCTGATTTCTGATTGACGAAGCTACTAAAGAGAGACCAAACACAGACGGACTCCCGAGTTAGAGGGATGAGAGGCTAGTCATGCCCGAGGGCTCCTGCGAAGGAGAAAGGAGGAATGAGAAGGAAAGAACTAGGGTTCGAGGGCAAATAAAGAATTAACAAAGAAAAAATAACTTAACTCTCGACATTATAAGTAGAGGTGTATTTTGAATATTCTTTTTTTTCACCTTTTCTGTTTATAGTGTTAGGAGAGTGAGAGATTTTCAATATTTTAGGGGGTCTTTGTATACCAAAAAAAAAATCAAAGGAGGTATGTGAAAAAAGAGTAATAATTTAAAAGGTCTAAGTAGAATTATCCTAATATCTTTATTATTCTAATATCATGGGTTAATTGTAGTTGGCACAAAAGGTCATAAGAGTGACTGTGGACCTAGCTACCTTTACCTATTTAATCAATCGGCCAGCTTTTAACAAGTTGATAGTAACTTCGAATGATAATGTATTTGAGTCTTGAAAAGACAATCATCATTATCAGATAATATTTAAGCAGAAATTTACTCACACACACCTTGTTTATATGAAATGTAGATGAATAATTTCAGTATGTATATCAGTCATAATCCTAGGAGCTGTCCTTGAAAGATGCATCTTGATTCATAAGCACATTACAAAACAATATCATGATATTCTAGTCTAATAGTAATTCTTTTTAGATTTTATAAATGACGACATATTTATTTGCATGCAATGAACTAGAGAATTAAAATTTGGATAAAGAAATATAAAAACATCACAATGCCATCGTAAACTGACTTCAATCAATGGCACATGATATTTACGTAAATTAAAAGCTTTTAATGGATTTACCAAAGATTAGATAATCATTTCCAGAATCCTGGAGATAGTTTGGGTAGATACTTGCTTTTGTCTACAAGAACAAGCTATTCGAGTAATTAAAATTAATAATTTGATGGCTCCAGTGTGAAACTCATGTTGTTGTGCACGGCATTTAGGGGTAATTACTTACAGTGTCACGCAATCAACATAAGTTCATTTTACAATACCATGACTCACAGTAAATCTAAAGCATGAGTTGAATGCATCTGTGTTAGTATTTGTTACTTGTTAACAATGGAATAAACATATTGTCATATTGGAAAACTTGAAGAGCTAAAGTTAGGTACTAGGATAGCAAATTAGGCTCCAATATCTTGGGACAGGGACTAAATTGCGATAGACAGGGAATGCTAATTAGTAATTAGTTCAGTCTATACTCTATAGTATCCCACATATGTTCCATTTTATAGTGAAAGCAGTAGACAACGGTAAAGTTCATTGGAAGCGAATAGAATAGACGTAGAAAGAAAGTGTGTTGTGGATAACAACATATAACATGAATAAATATTAGTGATGCGCATGAACATAAAAATATAATTAACTTACAAGACAATTACTGCCAGGAGCTTAGCTCTAAACTGCACTCTGACTTGTTTTAATGGAGTACTCCAATGCTCTGAAAAAGCATGACCAGATGTCTGTTCCATGCAGTCAAGCTTGTATTTCCAATTAGTGAGTAAAAAATAAAAGAATGTGAGCTAAGCTGGTGAAGCTCTTCATTCACCATAAAGTGATAGCCCAAAAAGTTTGTATTTCCATTTAATGCTGTTTCTGCGTCCTGCGGTGGGATAATATGTCTTGAAAGACCTTCACTTCATCAGTTGAAAAGGAAGGTGTTCTTGCAGAAACCAACTTCATTATCTCCCTAGCATTCCTGTCCTTCGAAATTGTCATAAGGCCTTTTAGAACTTTACTGATGGTGTCAACATTCGGAAACCAGTTCCTCTCCATGCTATCCTTGCACAAACTGAATGCCAAATCGAACTCCCGACCATCGCAAAGGTAATGAACCATGGTCTGGTAAATCTTGCTGTTTGGCTTGCATCCCCTCCCATGCATAGCATAAAAGATCCTCTTAGCCATTGCAAACTCACCCATCATGAAAAATCCTTTTATGATCAGATTATATGTTACCTCATCTGGTTTTATACCATAAATGTACATGTTACGCACCAGGGTATTAGCTTGCCAGGCCCTCCTTCTGCTAATCAAATACTGAATTCTGACATTAAAAGTGGTGAGACTTGGCAAACACCCCCTGAGCCTCATGAGATTCCAAAGCCCATCACCAATCTCACGCCGACCATGCTTATAGAAGGCAGAAATGAGTGTGGTATATGTGAAGACATCCGGTCTGAGTCCTGCCTTCTCCATCTCTCGCATTACACAATAAGCAGAATCCAAGCCGCCCATTATGCACATAACCTTAATAATAGTATTATAGGAAATCTCATCCAAATCAATCCCATATTTGGAAGGAGCCTCATAAAAAACAGCCCAGAGGTCATCAAACTTGTTTGCCTGAGACAAGACCTTGAGTGTGGCATTGAAAGATTTTACTGTCCTAGGACATCCAAATAGGTGCATCTCATGAAATGTCCGGAGAGCATGATCTGGCATCCCAGCTCTTCCATACAGTGTTATGATCCGAACAACAAATCCCTCTCGACGTCCTTGAGGAAGGGTCTTATGGTGCTCAAGAAGGTGTTCAATGAGATCAAAGCGGCGTGCACCAGAAAGACGTGACACTGTATCCTCAAACGCAAACCGATTCTCAACTACAAGTCTGTTATGGGCATTGGACTTAAAGAGGAGAAAAAGCTTTTCTGGATCTCTCTCTGCCTTAATCTTCAAAAGAGCAGGCTCACTGACAATTTTAGGATCAGAGTCATTGGACAATGGGCATTCTTGTTTGGATTCAGGTTTGGGATTGACTCTATTTTTCAAAATGGCAGCTTTACAAGCAGAAATTGTTGGGAGGTTTTCTTGATAGTGATTCGGAGAGTTAGCATAGGCGGCAAGATCAGTTTTTGTTCTTGATTTAGAGATAACGGCAGCAATCACAGTGATCGACAAAGCATCAATTGCAGCACAGAGTCTGCGAACGGTGTGCAAAGATAGCATGATCTGATTCCTATTTTGCCTTCAAACTACACTATCTACTCGATCTAAAGTGCATTTAATTGCAAGAAGACATGGATAATATAAATCCAATTGCAAGAAGAGGATGTGATAATGCATATCGGTATAATAGCTAAAAACAACAGTATCCAATCAAGAAAAGGCAAAAGAAATACAACAGTACCAAGAACTTTGGGAGAGTTCAAGAATGAGGGATGCCACGTACAAAGACAAAACCTTAGCCCTCAATCTTTTGATTGCGCTCGACTCTGAAAGTAGCTCATTGAGGTCAACGCGAGAGATATCTAGGGTTTTAGGGTTCCTTCCTGTTCTTGCAGCCCTAGTAGATGAATGAACATACTACAAAACAGAGATCAGTGATGGAACTTAGAGGTTGTGAATCTTCCACAGCAACGGTCTGTGTGGATGTGCGGAACACCACGATGCGGGTATAACCCGGATCCCATTCAAATGGACACTTGTCTTAATCGGTAGGTGGGAAAACGGGTCGAATTTAATCTTATCCGATCCGGTTCTATACCCAAGATTTACTGGATATCCAAATGCGTATCCATCCATATTCGAATAATCCATGCAGATATAAATATCAGTTAGAAGAATATAGGGTTAATTTACACTAACAATACTTGCATTATACTCAGATTTTCATCAGTACTCTGTAAACTTTTTTAAGTTACAATATCTCTTCTAAATTTAAAAAAATTTCAATGTCACCCTTCTATTTATCCAATAATAATGGACGAATATACCCTCCTCCCTCGTCTTTATTTTTTCCCTCCCCGTTCTCTCTCTTTCCTTTCATCTCTTCTTCCCTCCATTCTATTCTCTCCCTCCTTCCTTCCTTCCAGACAGTGCTACCACCCACGACGACGACGACGCATGAGTAGGACGACGACAATGGGGATAAAAGGGAGGTGGCAACGCAGTGGAGCATCAATCAAGTGCCACGACAATGGCGTTGTATTCACGACACCTCCATTTATGTTTGCGTCGTCGCATCAACTCCACCACAGAGCAAGTAGCCGTACACGACCCCTTGCAGATCCAACATCACAATCTTTCCGACGAACCCCGCCGTCGCCCCCACCCTTCTTTAGTGTCCGATGTTGGCCTTGCCCTAGAGCTGCTTGAGCTTGTCGTCGGTCGGAGTTGCATCATCCTTGGCGCACTTGTTGGGGCCATGATGACTTGATACGAGAAAGAGAGAATGGGAGGCGGGGTTCTCGATGATGGATGGTTGGGTTTGCTGAAGGAGGATAGTAGGGTGTTTAAAAAATATAAATTAATTAAGAGTATTTAGATAATTTCATAATTTCATTTTATTTTGCTAGCTAAATTGATAAGCTTGTTAAGTTATTAGGATATTATTTTCATTGAGTGTTGTCCATCACTATCGTTAGCTGTTTCAATTTGTCCCGAAGCTTAGATGGGACATTATAATCTAAAAAAGTTTAAAATATCTCCGTGAAAATCAGGTCGAGGTGTTGGTGTAATTAAACCCAAGAATAAATTTGAAATAGAATTTAGTTTAAAATATTATAATAATTGTGAAATATTCTTTTATATAAGATATGTGTTTATAATTATACTTAGCCAATATAATAATTAAATTTACTATTCGTTCATATGATTACCATACAATTTTACCACTATCCAATCCGTGTGGGATCCATTTTCACCCCTGCCGAAATGGATTTTGAGACGACTTTTACAATTATAGATATCGGATAGGATTAATATCCAATATTTAAACGGATCCACTGGGAAACTAGAAATTGATCAGTAAAACCTTCTTACTTCAATCTAGTTGATGGCCGTTCTCGCATCTGAATCAATAATTGCCTATCTTTTGGCTAATGAGTCTCGCATAAGATTTAAAAGGCAAACTTGGAAAGTCAAAAAAGGGATCCTCGGCAAATCTCCATCTCCGTTACATCAGACATGTCCTATTCCACAGATATGATGGAAACGGTGAGTACACAAATATCGGTGGCAATTCACGCAGAAGTCAACTATCGGATGTTAAGCAACTACGTTCAGATGCTCTGCGACCGGCCCATACATGTGGGGTCCTACTCTCTAACACATGACACGCAACGTTTTGCACGCACTCTGTTCGACGATTTGCCGACCATAACTTGTTTACATTTCTCTATAGTGATCTTGCGCAATGTCAGCGCTTTCCATGGCCAATGATGCTGTTGACAGGTCTTCCAGTTGGTACGGGAACGTTATTGTGGCGTTCCTTCTCGGAATGGGACTCTGGAAGCCGATTTAAAAAGAGAGGTTCCATGCATGTGTCCATCTGCCAACTGGGGTGTAGAAAAATAATGGAGGATGATGTTGGCACACGTTTATATAGCATTGAAGGTGGAGAGGACATGAGAAAAGGGCGTGGATGCTTTCTTCGATTTGCTGATTCTACTGAAAGAAGCAAAACTGCTACCTTTTGTCAACCCTTGGGTACTTGTGAGGGAGAAGGAGGAGCAGCTGCTTTCCAATGGCGTCAGAGCTGATGATTAGTGGATGGTTCGTATCAAACATCGCCGGTAACCTTATCACTGCACTCATAGCCTATGCAGAGGAACAGTGGGTTATGCAGCTTGGCCTCGAGGATGAGCTGAGAAGGCTTAAGAAGGCCCTTCCTAAGATACAAGTGGTCGTGAACGCAGTCAATAACGGCCATATGAGGGAAGGGAACCCAGACCTGAAACGATGGCTACAGCAATTCAAAGATGCGGCTGATGAGGCAGAGAACTTGATGGATGAGCTCGAGTACCACCAATTGGAAGAAGATATCAAGGGTGAAAATGGCAGAATGAGTCGTGCTGCCTCTCGCTTTAAAACTATTCTTATGCGTGCTGTGCATAAGGATCCTACTCTAAAAAGGTTAAAGAAGGTAATGAAGGAATTAGATGAGGTTGCTGCTGATGTGGGAGATTTTTTCAGGTTAGTGGATACCTTAAAGCAGCAGCAGCAGCAGCATTTGATCCCGAGTAGCCGCCAGACTACCAATTTGCTCACTGGCAAAGTGTTTGGGCGAGAAAATGAGACAGAGGAGGTTATAAAGAGACTGCTAAATTTCAATCTTCAATTTGTCGAACGAAGATTCTGTATTCTACCTATAGTCGGGGGTGGAGGAGTTGGAAAGACCACTCTTGCTCAATTTGTGTACGATGATGAGAGAGTAAAGAAGCATTTCAAATTGAGGATGTGGGTATGTGTCTCCAATACTTTTGATGTGCTCTCACTTACCAAGAAGATCTATGAATCTGCATCCAAGAAAACACCTGGCTTTGTAAATCCTGATGTGCTTGTAGACGAGCTCCAAAAACATTTGAAGTCAAAAAGGGTTTTGCTTGTCTTAGACGATGTTTGGAATGACAATGATAGAATTAGCTGGCAGAATCTACTAGCTCCTTTCCAATCAGTAGAGAGGGGAAGTATAATCATGGTAACAACTCGGATGAAAACAGTTGGAAATATGATGAGGGACACAATGAAACCTTTCTTCCTGGAGGGTTTAAATGAAGATGATTATTGGAAATTCTTTAAGGAGTGTGCATTTCCTGGTGAGGACATTGAATGTCATGGAAAATTGCAAGACATTGGAAGGAAGATTGCCAAGAAGCTAAAAGGGTCCCCTTTAGCTGCAAAGACTGTGGGAGGGGCATTGAGCGCCAATTTAGACATTCAACATTGGGAAAATATCTTACATAGTGAAATATGGGAAATAAAACAAGGTGAGAATGACATCATATCAGCTTTAAGATTAAGTTATCTGCATCTATCTTCACACTTGAAACCTTGCTTTACGTTTTGTAGTATATTTCCCCAAGATTATGAGTTTGATAAAGATGAACTGGTTCACATGTGGATGGCTCTAGGTCTAGTACAGGAGGATAAAAATAGGCGACCGGAGGATGTAGGATATACATACTTTGATGATCTATTGAAGAAATCATTTTTTGATGTTAAAACACAATTGTTCCATCAATACTATATCATGCATGATCTGCTACATGATCTTGCTAAATTTGTTTCTCAGGGTGAGTGTTTTAGAGTCTTAGGTGATAACATAGGGGGTCTCCAAAATACTGTTCGCCACTTATCAGTTCAAGATAACAATTTCTCTGAACTCGATATCTCCAATCTCAAAAATCTGCATACAATTTTCCTGCATTGTGTCGAACGTCATCCCAGGTTACATTGTGTTATTTTTGAGAAGCTTGCAGGGCTGAAAAGCTTACGAATATTGAAATTGTCTGCCAAGTACTGCCATAACCTTCCTGATTGTATCGGTGATCTTATACACCTTCGCTACTTGCATTGTGATAATATTGAGTATACTAAAATTCCTAAATCTGTTGGTAAGCTTTACAACCTGCAAGTCATGAGTTTTAGTAATGAGGAATACGACTATAGTGATACTCGACCTCAGCAAATACCCCTAAATGGCCTCAACAACCTTATCAGACTTAGGTACCTGACTATGTCCCAAGAACAACACATAGTCATTATAGGTGGTATAGGGGGACTTTCTTCCCTCCAGAAATTGAATTTCTTCTGTACAAGGGGCGGTGAACAAAGTATCTATCAGTTGAAGGACTTGGGAGAGCTTCGTGAATTACACATTCAGAATCTTCAAAATGTAAGAAACCATGAAGAGGCTAATCAAGCCAACTTGGAGAAGAAAGTGCATCTCCACACATTAGTGTTAGAGTGGGGTTCAAAGCACAGGGAAACAAGTGCAGGTTCTGAGTTTGACAATAAGGTAATTGACCACCTTAAACCATATCTGAAGCTCAAGGTATTAAAGATACGTGGATATGCAGGTCTCATGAGTCCATGTTGGATGACAACTAAGTTTCTCCCTGAGTTGGGATCAGTTGAACTTTCTAATTGCAGAGGATTGACTGACCTCTCACCACTTGAGGAGCTGCCCTCACTTACGAACCTATGTCTTGAAAATATGGATGCAGTGAAACGATTTGGTCAATCTCACTATAGTGCCAAGACTATAATTTTTCCGTCATTGCAAGTGTTAGAATTTTGCAGTATGTCCAAACTGAAAGAGTGGAATGGAGGGGGAAGGATGATACAATGGCTTCCATGTTTGAGAAAACTTGTGGTCTCTAGATGTCCAAAGCTGCGGATATTACCCCCTCTTCCTTGCAGCTTAAGAGAATTGATTATAAGTGATGCAGCATTGGATGCTCTTCCAGTGCTCTGGCCGTGTTCGAACAACAAGTGCGAGAGCTCATCAATTTCATCTTCTCTTGCTTCACTGAAGCTAGATGGCTGTTCAAGAATTCTGTCCCTAGCTGAGGGCTTATTACTTCATACTAGACATTATACAGCTTTGAAGGATATTAAGATCTTGAACTGCAGAAAGCTGATGCATTTGCCCACAGAGGGGTTCAGGAGATTCATATCTCTCAAGAAACTGGTGATAAATGAGTGCCCAAAACTGCAAATATGTGCAACATCAGATGGCTTTCTTCCTCCATCACTCCAACTCCTCAAAATGGTGTCTTGTGGTGATCTGGATAAGATATTAATTAAGTCTCTGGAAGAGATCACCAATCTTTCTGAACTGGAAATAAAACTCTGTGCAAATATTACAGGCCTTCCATCTTTTGAAGTGTTTGGAAGATGGAAAGAACTGCAAAAGTTGTCAATCGAGGATTGCGGAAAGCTAGAATCAATAGATGGTTTACAAGCTCTCTCATCTCTCAAGTGTCTGACAATCAGAGGATGCCCCAAGTTGGTTGCAGTGGCTTCGTCACCATTAGCACTAACTGCATTCCAGCATTTCTCAGTTCTTGCTAGTGAAGTGCTAGCATTTTTGCAGAGATTACCAGGTTTTCTAGCCCTCATGTACTCGCCAAATAGATTCTTCTCTAAACTTGCTGCTGCTGCTAAAAAGGCATTTATGGGAGGTTCCTCCTCAGTGCTGGATGAGCTTCACATCGATAATTTCTCACTGCTATGCACAGAGCCATTGAGAAGCCTTTCCGTCCGAGTTGCGACAATTGAATATTTTTCTGAATTCAAATCCTCAATAACACAATGGATGTTACAGAACCACACCTGTCTACAGGAGTTAAGAATTTCCAGAGTTGACTCTCAGCAGTTCCCACCTGTAGACCTGCAAAGTCTCTCTTCCCTCCAGCTTTTGATACTAAATAATGCCAGTCAACTCCAGTCAATGCCACTACTTCCGTTGTCGCTGAAAACTCTGCACATACTTGACTGCGATCCGATGTTGGAGGAGATGTGCCAAGAAGGTTCAGGTCCTGATTGGCCCAAGATTGAACACATCCCCGATATAATTATAGGATCTTATCACAACTGAAGTAGGAAAAGAACAGAAGAGGGGCTATTGCTGCATCAGCGTAAGAAACTTTTACTCGTTTCCTTCACATTTATACTTTCTTTTACTCCCCCTTTTCTGTTTGTCTTATCAGATGTTTGGTTTACTTCCATTCCATTTTCAGGTGGCTCTTCTACCAGTATGTTTTTCAGGTTATTCGAGAGATCATTAATGTCTCCAACAAGGTGAAAGGCAGGTTCTTCCTCTTGTGATACATTTTATGTTCCGTAACTATTAGTATTATGGAACTTTTGTTTGAGATTAAACATCACTATAACAAGTGACAACTATAAGCAACAATGAATTTGCTTTAAGGGCCTAACTTGAGCAATGCCAATACAGCATAACTCTATTGATTCTTATTGATAGTGCTGGGTGATTTCTGCCTGAACACCAACTCCTTTTATGACCAATGGATTGCAACTACAGCGACATGCATGGTGAAAACGAAGCTCTCAAATCATTTACAGTGCCACCACCTAAACAGAGCTTCGAGGAAGATGAAGCATTTTAAGGTGCAGCCCATCTCATGAGTTAGCAATGACTGTTGTTAATGTCTTGCAAGGGCTCCAAGAGCATTGCGAGGTACCTGAGCTTATGAGATTACAGAGCCCATCAAAGAATCTCATGCATACTGTGCTTATAGAAAACAAAAATATAGTTGCATATGGTCTATGCCCTTGCTTCTGCATCTCTCTCATGACCAAAGTAACCTGAAATAAACTACTCATCGCACACAGAACCTTAATGTAAGATGCTCAATAATAATTTTGTAAAAGAAATCGAAAAATAAATGGTTTATAGAAAGAGAGAATTTGTTATGCTTTCTTGTTGACTCTGAATACGCTACATGAACTTTGAGCTAAAATTTCCTTCTCGATGCCCACCATCTGCTGCTATATGATCTACTTATTAGATTTAGTTCGTTCTTAGAGCAAATGTGGGTTTGTATAGAAACTATATAACAACATAGAATGCATAGTGCAATCAGAAATCTAATATAGGAGAACTATAGAATTAAAGCCGTATGTGATTAAAATTATTAAATACACATGATTTAATTTCCCTTTTATTTTAGGAATAAATTTTTTATTTTATTTAGAGTACAACTCCTTATTGCACAAAAAAAAAAGAGTTAAAACATTATAATAACTCTATTCTAATATACAAACATTATTAATCAAAATTTTATTTTGATCTATACGTCAATCTAATTACTAATTTACTCTTAAAATTTATGGTATTAATTCACTTTACATCAAATTGAAAATAATAATTGGATAAAAAATAAAATATTTTTTTCATCTTTTTTATCTTCACTTTATATCACATCAAATATAACTATTATATCTTTATTCTAGAATATAAGTCAATATAAAAATAATTAATTCTAAAATAAAGATCTCTTTTTAAAATAATAAAGAGAAATACCTATTTTAAAAGTTAATCTTGTTTTTAAAATAAACGAGAACTAAATGCACTCAGCCTCATTTTTAAGGGATAACTTTAAGAGCAGAACCTGCTTGCAAATTGCAATAGAGAAAAATATGTCCTGAATTGTAAAATCCGTAAACGTATGGTGCAAAATGAATTTTTCACCAGAAAAAAAAAGTCTACGCCGCAAGCAATTCAGCCGAAGAAGCCTTCGTGTCTACTCAGGAGGAAGGAGGAGAACACCACCGCTCAATGGCTTCCGTTGCTAAGCTAATCACAGCACTCGTATCCTACCTAAACCAGCAGCACAAGATCCAGCTCGGCTTGAAGGACGAGCTCGAGATGCTGGAGAATGCCCTCCCCAAAATCCAAGAACTCTTGGACGCGATGGACCATGACAACATCGAGGATGAGAACCCAGTTGTAGGAAGATGGCTGTGGAAGCTGCGAGATGCGACTAACGAGGCAGATGACTTGGTGGATGAGCTCGAGTACTACCGGCTTGAACAAGAAATCGAGGTGAGTGATCGAAGAACCATCACTGATAATGATACATTCTTACAGAGGCTAAAGAATGCTATGAAGGGGTTAGTTAAGGTAGCTTCTAGTGTTGATGATTTCTTTGAGCTGGTTGATATCTTAAGGCGGCAGCAGCAGCAGCAGCAGCAATCAAACAGGAGCAATCGTGATACTAGTTCCCTTTTAATTGTTGAAACCCGAGTATTTGGTCGAGATAATGATAAAGAAGAGATCATAAACATACTACTAAGTTCCAATTCGCAATGCATTGATAGGAAATTTTCCATTCTGCCTGTAATTGGGGATGGGGGGATCGGGAAGACTACTCTTGCACAGCTGGTATACAATGATGTAAGAACAAAGGATCATTTCGGAAAGAGGATGTGGGTCTGTGTATCCAATGCTTTTGATCAAATCTCACTGGCTAAGAAGATCTACGAATCCGCATTAGGGGAGAAAACTGATTTTGATAATCTTGATGAAATTCACTGGAAGCTTTCAGAAGAACTGAAGTCAAAAAGGGTTCTTCTCGTGTTAGATGATGTTTGGAGTGATGATGATAGAATTTGTTGGGATGAAGTACTAGCTCCTTTCCAATTGGTAGAGAGTGGGAGTGTGATCATGTTGACAACTCGGATTGAAGCAGTTGGAAAGATGATGGGGATTAAAACAAAACCTTTCTTCTTACAGGGTTTGAGTGGAGATGATTACTGGCAATTTTTCAAGCAGTGCGCATTTCGCTATGAGGACCCTACTTATCACAAGAAATTGGAGAAGATTGGAAAAAAAATTGTGAAAAAACTGAGTGGTTCTCCTTTAGCTGCAGAGACTGTGGGAGGGATATTGAGCCAAAGTTTAGATGAACAGCACTGGAAAGATGTCTTAGATGGCGACATTTGGGAACTGCAACAATGTGAAAATGATTACATGCCAGCTCTGAGATTAAGTTATCAAAATCTGCCTTCACACTTGAAGCCTTGCATTACATACTGTACAACATTTCCTAAAGGATATGAGTTTGATAAAGACGACTTGGTCTATATGTGGATGGCTTTAGGCCTGGTTGAGCAGCCTACAGATGCAAAAAGACGACCAGAGGATGAGGGATATGATTACTTCAATCATCTCTTGGAGAAATCCTTTTTTTATTGTAAAACATGTGACTCCCACTCGTATTATGTCATGAATAATCAAATGTATGATCTTGCACAATTTGTTTCTCAGAGTGAAAGTTTGGGAGTCATGGGTAATATGCCGAAGAATATCCCAAAAACTGTTCGCCACTTATCTGTTGACATTAGCAAGCTCTCTGGACCTGAGATCTCTGACCTCAAAAATTTGCGTGCCCTTTTCCTTTATTTTGGCAGATATCACCCTGAATTACATGTTGATATTCATGAGAAGCTCAAAGGCTTGAAGAACTTGCGTGTGTTGAAATTATCTGCCAGGAACTTGCATACATTTCCTGACTGCATTGGGGATTTTATACACCTACGCTACTTAAATCTTGATGATACTGCTATTAGTCATCTTCCTGTATCAGTTAATAAGCTTTACCACCTGCAAGTTATGAGTATTACACCAGCACACCATGGTTGTATGCAAACCTGTCAACTCAAACATCTGAATGGATTAGACAACCTTATTAATCTTAGGCACCTGATTATGCCCTGGAAATTATTTTGCATGATTGATTGTGTTGGGAGACTAACCTCCCTTCAAAACCTGGATATTTTCTGTGTGGCCAAGGAGGATGGACACAAAATCAGTGAGTTAAGAGACTTAGGAGAACTTCGTGAACTAGGCATTCAAAATCTTGAAAATGTAACAAGAATCGGGGACGTTGTCGAAGTCAAATTGAGTGATAAGAAGTACCTTCACACAATGAGATTAGAGTGGGTTCTGGAAGGCCGCACAGGTGGAAGCTGTGAGTTTGATGAGCAGGTACTTGATTTCCTTAAACCATGTTCTGATCTCAAGGTACTGAAAATATCTGGATATATGGGTCGAAGGCGACCACTTTGGATGACAACTCAATCTCTCTATGCCTTAGAATCAATTGTTCTTTCCAGCTGCAATGGCTGGGCAGACCTCTCACCTCTTGAACAGCTACCCTGCCTTAACTCTTTGTGCCTTGAAAATATGCATGCAGTACAAAGTATTGGCCATCAATCCAATGGAGTTGCTGGAATTATCAATTTCCCGCAGCTGCAAGTGCTAGTAATTCATGATTTGCCGGTACTAGAAGAGTTGTATGGAGGAGCAGGGGCAACTCAATGGTTTCCATGTTTAACAAGTCTCCGGGTTTCTGGATGCCCCAAGCTGATGTTGTTAAACCCACTGCCTTGCAGTTTAAAAGAATTGAGTATACAAAATGTAGCATGGGTTGCTCTACCAAAACTAAAGCAGAACGGTAAGAACAACTGCTCCTCGTCATCTCTTTCTTCGTTGCGGATTGCGTCATGTCCAAGCCTCGCGTCACTAGCTGAGGGCTTGTTTGCGAGACCTGAAAATTTTACAACACTTGAAGATTTGACAATCTTGAACTGTCCAGAGCTAAAGCATTTACCCGTACAAGGGTTCAGGAAACTTGTCTCCCTGAAGAAACTGGTGATAAAAGAGTGTCCCAAGCTGGAGGGACGCACAGTCTCGGAAAGCTTCCTCCCACAGTCAATCCAATTCCTTGTTATGGCATCTTGTGGTGACCTTGATGCTGCATTACCTAAAGGTTTGGAAAAGGTCACTGATCTCATTGAGTTGGAACTGAAAAACTGTGCAAACATAACTTCTCTTGCATCCATAGAAGCACTTGGAAGATGGAAAAAATTGCAAAAGCTGTGGATAGAAAATTGCAGGGAACTAGCATCATTGGAGGGTTTGCAAGTAATGTCCAATCTAAAAGACCTGAAGATCAGAGGGTGCTCCAAGTTGCCCAACATGACCATCTAGGAAGATTGGCTACGTTCCTGTAGAATTTGTCTGTTACTAGTGAAAATGGTGTCATCCTTTCCAGGTTGTTGGTACGTACTCTTTCTTAGTCCCCTCAAATTTTAGTTCTTTCTAGACCATTATTTTGTTTGTAATTTTTCATGAATAGCCATTGCAACATATTTTTTCTTTTAAGTTATATTCCAAATAATTGTCTCGTAATAAGATCACGAAAGTTTTCTACCTTTGGCTTTAAGAATTCTCCATACTAGTTATATTGCCAACTATTCTTTTTTTTTTTTTATCTCATGGCTTAATGCAATATAATTGGGTTTTTGTCATTAATCCACAACCTTAGGATAAGATCGTTTGTCCCTTTAATATCACTGAAGAAGGTGATATCGATAATTTAGGATGTGGCAGCTGCCCGATTAGAAGTTTACCCAAATTGCCTAATCAACTTTAATTGGGACACTAATAAGCAATTGATTGTCCAGTTAGTGTCATCCAAGGTGACCAAACTTAAACTCACGTACAGTTTTTTTATCTTTTTCATATGTACAATCCATGCTATACGATTATGCATGAATAGTTCGATTAGAAACTGAAACTATAAGCATTACAAATGTCAAAAGCAAACACCAAAAATTTAAGACTGTCCATTGCAAATTAACAATATTATGGATTTGCAAAATACTTGTATGCTATATTTTGGATTTCCATTAGATCAATATATGACTTAAAGGAGAGAACTTGCTGTTTGAGCCATGCAAATTTGTACCTCTCTCTCTAGTAAAAAGAGTAAATAACATGGATACTGTAAGTTTTTCAACAGAACTTGAATATGGTCATAGGTTAAGGTAACTATACTAATAATTGAAGAAATTGAATATTTCATATATTCATTCTCATCCTCTCTTAACTGTTTTAAGCTTAACCTAACCCAGGGTGTATTATGTTCCTCTTGGGGAAGAGGCAGGATGTGATTTGCAAATAAGGAAATACAAAGTTTGAAACAGAACATCTTAAAATTAATTTGTTATTTTAGATTTCCCTTGTTCTTTCGTACATTTTATTTTACAAAATTAGAGGTCCACGCATTGTTCATGCCGCAGCATGAGGCGCATGCTGCAATTACCAAATTAAAGTTCAAATGTTCAATTGCTAATTTTGACTACTGACTGCTCTGTGCCAGTCCCTACAGATGTTCTTCTTTGTATATAAAAGATTACCAGGAAAAAAACATTGATGTTAACCAAAACCATGTAGGTACCATATGTTAAACTAAAAATAGATTGCAGTGATCCAAGATCCTTCCTCTAGCTACACTTAAAAGTGCCATTTTTTCTTGATTGAGAAATGAGATGTTACCAGCTAAGTTACAATAGCTGGGCATGACAGTGCCCAATATATGTTTGAGGAATAACATCCTAGCGCATGGTTCTATCTTCAAAATTCCCATGAAAACAATACTTTCCTTTCTCCTTTCAAAATTAAGCTGTCCAATAAGCAGTAGATTAATTCCTATACACATGATTTACTTGTATGCTTTCAAAACAGGCTTTGATCTCATTGCATTCAGCAATGATGTTGGCAATATACTAGACAGCAGTCTTTTTGGTTAACAGATTGACTATTTTAAGGACAAATTGCTTTTTTTCCTTTCCTTTCCTTTTCTTTTTGTCTTCTTTTTTCTTTTCAGATATTCTGACTACCTCAGTGATGCGCCTGCCAGAAGGCTGAGAGAAAGAGGGATTTTGGACTGCTAAATTTATGCAAATCTTGGAAAAAGGGGTTCAGCACTTCTCCAGTATTATTTCTATGGTATATGTATTTGATGGTATATTTTACGCGAACTCAGAGTGGTTGATGAATGACGATGATGTGCGATCAATCCGATCAATCCATAACGATCATCCCAAATTTGTAGAATTCTTTTACAAAAGCATTGTATCATCCTAGCCTTCTCAGCAGTTGTTGGTTAACTGAGAGAAAGATGATTGGAGGCTGCTATATTTTTCTTTGTTTCAAACTTGAATTGAACTTGCTTCAGGGCAATCCTATATCGGTAAATCAAGCAAGAATCTAGCTTGTCCATGAAAAGCATGGCATTTTTAGCACTATTTGTTGATGAGCAGCTTGTTAAGGTAAGTTTTTGACCAATCTTAGTCATCTCTTAAATTCTTTTTATCAAAATGACGACACCACAAATTTAATACCAAAATAAATTAATAAAACATTGATAAAATTAATATTTTATTTTATTAATTTATATTATCAGTGATTTATATATATATATATATATATATATATATATATATAACTACTGAACTAATCAGTAGTTTATTTTAAAAAATTTGATAAGACAATTATAATAAAACGAATCACTTTAGATATTGAGTTTGGACTGCGGTGTATTTTGGTCAACAACTCTGCTTGAATGGGAGTTTAGCTCGAGTTGAAATCGATTCGAAACTAATTTCAAACTGAACTTGGTCATGGCTTTGCTCGGTCTCTGAGAACTACGTGCTCACCTCACCTGCCAATCCATTGGCAAGTTGGACGTAGAAAAATAGTGAGGTAAGGCTGCATGCGGTGGGTGAGTGCGTCCCATGCTGGAATGGCATAGGCGCTTGCATATTCTATTTGCTGATTCCTTGAGGGAGAAGCGAAATCCATCTCTTTTTCGTTGTCTACTGCTCGATCCTGTGTGACAGAGGAGAAGGAAAAGAGCTCCCCCAGTGGCATCGGGATCGTCGACCGGCGGGATGCTTTTATCGCCCGTCTTCGCTAAGCGGATCGCTGCCCTCGTATCCTACGCATCTGACCAGTACACGACACAGCTCGGCCTTGGCGATGAGCTGGAGAGGCTGGACGAAGCCCTCCCCAGGATCCAAGCTGTCGTGGACGCGGTCGGCCGGGGCCAAATCCAAGATGATGGCCCGGCGCTCGCAGAATGGCTCTGGAAGCTCAAAGATGCTGCTTATGCTTTAGAGGACGTGATGGATGAGATCGAATACCGGCTACTGGAAGAAGAAACAGGGGCCGGAAGAAAAATCGAGGTGAGTAATGCTGCCTCTAGCTTCAGAGCTCTTATTGAGCATGCCTTGCATTGGGATTCCTCTTTAGAGAGTTTAAAGAAGGGTGTCAAGGGATTAGATGAGATTGCTGCTGGCGTGCGGGATTTCTTCAAGTTGGATTATACCTTAAAGCAGCAGTACCCATTTGAGATCACAAGTGGGCGTAAAACTAGTTCCCATTTAGCTGTTAGAGGCCAAGTGTTTGGGCGTGATCAAGAGAGAGAGGAGGTTTTAAACGAGCTTCTCAATTTCAATTCTCAATCCATGGAAAGGAATTTCTCTATTCTACCTATAGTCGGGGTTGGAGGGGTTGGGAAGACTACTCTTGCGCAACTCGTGTACAATGATAAAAGGGTAATGAATCATTTCAGCATGAGGATGTGGGTGTGTGTCTCCAATACTTTTGATCCGATATCACTCACTAGGAAGATTTATGAATCTGCATTTGGGGAAAAACCTAATTTTGACAATTTTAATGAGGCTCATATAAGGCTCTCAGAAACTTTTAAGGCAACAAGGTTTCTGCTTGTATTAGATGATGTATGGAATGATCAAGATAGAATTGGTTGGCAGAGATTACTAGCTCCTTTCAAATCAGCACGGAGTGAGAGTATGATTTTATTAACAACTCGGATGAGTACAGTTGGAAAGATATTGATGGGAAGTGCAACACCTTTCTTCTTAAAAGGTTTAGGTGCAACAGATTACTGGGAACTTTTCAAGGAGTGTGCATTTCTTAATGAGGACCCTAATGATCATGAAAAATTGCAAGAGATTGGAAGGAGAATTGTTGAGAAGCTGAAGGGATCCCCTTTAGCTGCAAAAACTGTGGGAGGGATATTAAACTCCAGGTTAGATTATCAGCACTGGCTGGATATCTTAAATAGTGAGATTTGGGAACTAGAACAAGATGAGAATGACATCATGCCAGCTTTGAGATTAAGTTATCAGTATTTGCCTTCACACTTAAAACCTTGCTTCACATATTGTAGCATATTTCCTCCAGATTGTGAGCTTGATAAAGAAAATTTGGTCTACTTGTGGGTGGCTCTGGGGCTGGTTGAGCAGCCTATAAGTGGAAAGCGGCAACCAGAGGAGATAGCAAATGAGTATTTCAATTATCTACTGAAAAAGTCCTTTTTTGATTGTAGAGACCTTGACAAAGACCCATTCTATGTCATGCATGATCTATTACATGAACTTGCACAATTTGTTTCTCAAGGTGAATGTTGGAGAGTCATAAGTGGTAAGAAAGAAAGTATACCAAATGCTGTTCGCCACTTATCTGTTGATATTTTGAGTATATCCAAACTCCAGATCTCTAACCTTAAGAACTTGCGCACCCTTCTACTTTTAGATGGAGATGATTCTGAACGGTGTTATGTTAATCTCGAGATGTTCAAAATGCTAAAAAGCCTACGAGTATTGATAATACCTCCTGAGTCCACGGTTACATCTCTTGAGTGCATTGTTGATCTAATACACCTTCGGTACTTGAGTCTTGATTATAGTTCTATTACTCATGCTTACAAATCTGTGAATAGGCTTTATCATCTTCAATTTATGAGATTTACACCACCATATTTTGGTTATCCTGGAGATTCTCCACTGAAGCGGCCAGTTTGCTTCAATCTTGTCAACCTGAGACACCTGATTATGCCAGGGAATACAGTTGCAAATATATCTGGCATAGGAAGGCTTACTTCACTTCAAAATTTGAAGGCATTCCGTGTTGAAGAGGAGGATGGACACAAGATCTGTGAGTTGAAAGATTTGAGACAACTCCGTGAACTGTCCATTCAGAATCTTGAAAATATAACAAATGTTAAAGAGGTTCAGGAATCTAACTTGAAGAATAAGAACCACCTCCATACATTGAGTTTAGAGTGGGATTCATTTGGAGCCCCTGAGTTTGTTGAGCAGGTACTTGACTGTCTTGAGCCACATTCTAATCTCAGGGTGTTGAGAATAAAGGGATATATGGGTCTCAGCTGTCCCCGGTGGTTGACAACTAGTTCGTTCTCTGAGTTAGAATCTATTGTTTTTTCATGTTGCAAGGGATTACAAGTCCTCCCACCTCTTGATCAGCTACCCTACCTTAAGTCTCTATGCCTTGAAGATATGCATGCAGTCAAACAAGTTGGCTATAGATCCAATGAGAGATTTGCTGATAGCATTTTTCCATCATTGGAAGCACTAGATATCTCAAATTGTGACTTACTAGAAGAGTGGTACGGTCAAGCAGGGACAACCCAATGGTTCCCATGTTTAAGAAAACTTCGGGTTTCTGGATGCCCCAACTTGAAAGTGTTATCCCCTCTCCCTTGTAGCTTAAGAGAATTGGATATAGGTGATGTAGCATTGGGTGCTCTTCCTAAGCTGTGGCAAGGTGGGAGGAGCAACCATGTGAGCTTGTTAACATCATCTTCTCTTGCTTCGTTGACTGTATATGGCTGCTCAAGCCTTGTGACCATAGGCGAGGGCTTGTTACTGCATCCTGAACTCTTTACAGCTCTTCAAACATTATCCATCTCAAGATGTCCAGAGTTGAAATATTTGCCCGTTGGTGGGTTCAGGAAACTCATCTTTCTCACAGACCTTGTGGTAAAGTGGTGTCCAGAAATGCAGAGAGGTGTAACTTCAGAAAGTTTCCTTCCCTCATCTCTCCGATCCCTCGATATTGATTCGTGTGACCACCTGGATGTGATGTTATCCAAAGATCTGCGGGAACTCACCTTTCTCTCTTCATTGGAATTACGTTGCTCTCCAAACGTTACATCCCTTCGCGCATTAGAAGTGCTTGGAAGATGGAAAGCACTAAAATCTTTGTCAATTGACACTTGCCCAAAGCTAGCATCATTAGAGGGTTTACAAGCACTTTGCCCTCTCATGTTCCTCAAAATTAGGTGTTCCAGATCAGTTGCAGCAGCATTATTACCATCAGCATTGCCCAATGAGTTAGCCAACAAAGCTGCAGTGGAAAATCCCTCCTCTATGTTGGGTGGACATGAAATTGAAAGATCGCTAAAGCTGCAGCATTTTTCCTTTGCCAGAACACTGCTTCGATTATTACAGAGATTAGTAGCTCTCCTCACCCTCATATGCTCCGCAATTAGGATCTTCTCTAGACTTTGTGTGCCAACTTCATCTCAGCCGCTACCATTGACTGCTGATGTTTCAAAGAGGGCAGTGGAAGGTTCCTCCTCCTTATCAATAGACAGGCTGCACATTAATGACCTCTCTCTGCTATGTGCAATGCCACTACGAAACCTCTCTTCCCGTGTTGTGACAATTGAAATTTCTTATGAACTGCAGTCCTCACTTGAACAATGGATGTTGCAGAACCGCACCTCGCTCCAAGAGCTAATAATTTTCAGCATGAAGTCTAAGCAGTTCCCACCTGTAGACCTGCAAAGCTTGTCTTGCCTCCGGAATTTGATAATACACAATGCCTCTTCTCTCCAGTCATTACCGTTACTTCCCTTGTCGCTGAAAGTTCTGCGCATAATTCGTTGCCACCCAATGTTAGAGACGAGGTGCCTCAAAGATTCAGGTCCAGATTGGCCGAAACTTTCTCACATTCCTAATGTATGCATAGGGTCATACAATAAGGAACAATTAGAAACTATTGCTGCTGCAGAACACAGCACAAGAGGATTTTCTACCACATAATAGGTATGAAGTCTTTTCCTGATTCCTTCACATTGAGTTCTTCTTTGACACTAATTTTTCTGTTTATCCTTCTGTTTACTTTTGTTTTTCTAATATCCAATCAATTTTCAGGTGCCAGATTCCCACGTCGGCAGTAGTCTTGTGCACAAGGATGCTCGTTCTCCCTAAATTTTAGAAACTGAAAGTCACAAACTAGATCAAGGCAGGTTCTTGTTACCTGTTTTTCTGGTTGGTCATTCTAGAAAAATGTGATAACATGATATGCATTTCATGCTTCTGTAATAGGACTTTTACCTCGAGGTTAAGCGCCATTGTAAGAATGAGATTTGTCGTTTAAATAAGGATTTGTAAAGTTGGAATTCTGTGGCTTAGAGGTGACATATTCTCAAGTTTAATTTCAGACAGGGCAAGGGTGTTTCAGTCTGTAAGAATGAGACTTATTCTCAACTCCAATACTCATCAGAATGGTTGTTTCCTACCTCTAGCCTGTAAATATGCAAAGCTCTTCTTTTGAGAGAAATAAGTATTTAGTGGTGTCATAATTAAGATGATGCTGATGCCATTAGAATCTAAATCTGGGACTATTCATACATTATGTCTTTTTAACCATTTGAGGACTAATCTAAACGGATATCCTAAGTTTTTGATATACGAATCAAATTACTCTCATAAATGTGAGAAATTCTTTCCTGTCTCCAACTCGCTGGTTTTGTAGACCAAATTGCACCTTGGTTTGACAGTCTACAAAACTATTATTTGCATAAATAGGCCGACATGCAGTTATTATAGTTGGTCAACGAGGAAGACACCGTTATAACTTATTAGTCTATGACGCTGACCAACCAATTATTGGAGCATCGTACTCATCATCCTCGTTGGAGAGAGGGGCCAAAATAGCAACACTTGCCAACTTTGTCGTGCATGCTCTTCTTTCTATTAATTAAGAACGTAGAAGCATAGTTGGCAAATTTCTCCTTGTTCTACTCTTGCTTGCGTTGTGAGGAACAAGGAGAGAAGGCCAGTCTTCCACAATGCCGGTGGGATTGACAGTCGGCGGATGGTTCGCGTCGAGCATCGTCGGCAGACTGCTCGATTCCCTGAAATCCTACGCCACGTACCAGTACAGGTGGCAGCTTGGCCTTGAGGCGGAGCGGGAGAGGCTGGAGGAGGCCCTTCCCCGGATCCAAGCTTTGCTGGACGCCGTCGACAGCGGCCACGCCCTGAAGGAGAAGAACCCGGCGCTGGAGGAATGGATGTGGCAATTCCGGGACGCGGTGGAAGAGGCCGAGGACTTCATGGATGAGATCGAGTACTACCGACTCGAGAAACAAATCAAGGGGGAAAAGAGCAAGGTGAGCCAAGTTGTCTCTCGCCTCGAAACTATTCTCAAGCGTGCTGTGCATAAGGATCGCAGTCTAGAAAGGTTAAAAGTTATTGTGAGGAGATTAGATAAGGCTATCGCTGGTATAGGGATTTTTGTTAATTTGCTGGACGCCTTAAAACACAAGCAATCTTTGATCACCAGTAACCGTGACACTACTTCCCTTTTACCAGTTGAACATAAAGTGGTTGGGCGAGGTGATGAGAAGCACAACATAATAAACAAACTGCTAAATTTCAGTTCTGCATCTGCTAGGAGGAATTTTTCCATTCTACCTATAGTTGGGGTTGGAGGGATTGGGAAGACCACTCTTGCTCAATTTGTATACAATGACGAGGGAATAAATAAGCACTTTAAAAAGAGGATGTGGGTGTGCGTCTCTAATACTTTTGATGTGCTCTCACTTACCAAGAAGATCTATGAACTGGTGGTGGTTGATAAAACACATACTACTAATAATCTTGATTTGCTTCAACGGGAGATTTTAGAAAGTTTGAGGTCTAAAAGAATTCTGCTTGTGTTGGATGATGTGTGGAATGATGATGACAGAGAGAGTTGGGGTAAATTACTAGCACCTTTCAGTTCAGTAGAGGATGGAAGCATGATCTTGTTAACAACTAGAATGGAAAGAGTTGCAAAGATGACGGCGGGTACTATGGAACCTATATTCTTAAAGGGTATGGGTGAAGAAGATTACTGGGAGTTCTTTAAGAAGTGTGCATTTGGTGACGAGGACCCAAAATATCATAACAAACTGCAAGACATTGGAAGGAAAATTGCAGAAAAGCTAAAAGGTTCCCCTTTAGCTGCAAAGACTGTGGGAGGGATATTGAGAACCAATTTAGCTGACGAGCACTGGAAAAATATCTTAAATAGTGAAATATGGCAACTAAAACAGTGTGAGAATGACATCATGCCAGCTCTGGGATTAAGCTACCAGCATCTCTCTTCACACCTGAAGCCCTGCTTTAGATTCTGTAGCATATTTCCTCAAGATTATGAGTTTGGTAAGGAGGAACTTGTCTACTTGTGGATGGCTCTAGGCTTGGTTCAGAGGCCCATAAATGGGATTAGACGACCCGAGGATATAGGAGAGGAGTACTTAAATGAGCTAGTGGGGAAATCATTTTTTGATTGTAAAACAGGCTTACACACATACTATGTCATGCACGACCTGTTACATGAGCTTGCAACCTCTGTTTCTGTAGGTGAATGTTTTAGAATCGAAAACAGTTGTGAGCCCATAAGCATCCCTAAAACTGTTCGTCATTTGTCCATCAATACTTGTTTTACTCTACCAATACCTGAGATCACCAAACTCAAATACCTGCGCACCCTTCTTCTCTTAGAAGAATCTAATCCCAGCTACTGTCACATTCCAGAGGTGCTCAAAGGCCTGAGAAGCCTGCGCGTATTGGAATCAGCAGGTTTTTACATCACTGATGACTGTTTTAGTCATCTAAAGCACCTTCGCTTGTTACGTAGTGGTTCTTATACTTCTCCAGTTTTTGAATCATTGAATAAGCTTTACCACCTCCAGTTTTTATACTATCAACAGAATGATCCACATTCCAATAAGTTATACCCACCAGACTTCATCAACAACCTTATCAACCTTAGGCGACTAAGTACGCCCAATTCTCTGATTGGCAATGTATCTGGTATTGGGGGACTAACCTCGCTTCAGATTTTGGATTGCTTTAGTGTTAAGAAGGAGAATGGAAATAATGTTAAGGAGGAGTATGGAAATAATCTTTTTGAGCTCAAAAACTTGAGAGAGCTCCGTGAACTCGGCATTCAGAATCTGCAGAAAGTGACGAGCGTTGAAGAGGTCGCTGAAGCCAAGCTGAACGACAAAGAGCACCTTCAAACACTGACGTTAAAGTGGGATTTCAATCATATCTATGACAGTGGCAGTCGTGGAAGCCCCGAGGTCGAAGAGCAGGTACTTGACGCCCTTCAACCACATTCCAATCTCAAGAACCTGAAGATAGGTAATTATCTTGGGCGCCGGAGTCCGTGTTGGATGACTCCACAATCTCTATCAAAGTTGGTATACATTAAACTTCATGACTGCGAAGGATGGGAAGATCTGCCACCTCTTGGGGAGCTACCCTTCCTCGAATCTTTACAATTATTTTCCATGGATTCGGTAAAGCGGGTTGGCAGTCCGCCGGACAGGGGAACTGAAGTTAGCGTTTTCCCGTCGTTGCGAGTGCTATACATCAAACACATGCCGGCGTTGGAAGAGTTCTACGGAGGAGCCAGAACAAGCCGATGGCTTCCATCTTTGAAAAGTCTATCGATCATCAGATGCCCCAAGCTGAGAATGTTTCCGAATCTCCCTTGTGGCTTGAGGAATGTGTATATAGAATCTGTCAACTGGACTGCTCTTCCAGAACTGTGGCAGGGAGGGCTACGCACGTCGTCGTCGTCATCTCTTTCTTCACTGGAGATCTCCGATTGTCGAGGCCTCGTGTCCCTGGCTAAGGGTTTGTTAATGCATCCTGAACGTTTTACATCTCTTGAGAAGCTGTCCATCTGCGGGTGTGGAGATCTGTCACATTTACCCATCGCAGGATTCGAGAAATTCACCTCTCTCAAGGAACTCAGGGTAATGGGTTGTCCGAAGCTGCAAAGGGGCTCAACGACACAAAGGTTCCTCCCTCTGTCGCTGGAATGCCTCGCTGTTGAGGATTGCAATGTTTTGAATGCATTGCCCAAAATCCCGGAAGATCTCAATTTTCTATCTGAGGTGAAATTAAAGCGCTGCGCGAACATCAAATCCCTTCCACCGGCAGAAGTTCTCGGCAGATGGAAGGCTCTCAAGAGGTTGTCGATTGAGGAATGCTCGGAGCTACGTTCACTGGGAGGTTTACAAGCACTCTCATCCCTCAAGTATCTGACAGTCGAAGAATGCCCCAAGTTACTCGCAGCAGCTTCGTCGTCACCATCATCGTTGGCAGTGGAAAATCACTCTTCCTTAACATTGGAGCATCTCGTGATTGACAATCCCGTGGTGCTTTCCACTGTGCCTTTGAAAAGCATAGCTGCTCGAGAAGTGTACATCGGACGTTGTAATGAAGTCCGATCCTCAGCACTAGAAGGATGGGTGTTGAGGAACCGAACCTCGCTGCAAGTGCTGAAATTGGGAAGCGTATTCTCTCGCCATTTCCCGCTTGTGGATCTGCGAAGCCTCTCTTGTCTGAAACGCCTCGGCGTAGACTGGTGCAGAAAGCTTCAGTCACTGCCAAGACTTCCAGCATCGCTAAACAAACTCTGCTTATATTTCTGCTCTCCAGAATTGGAGGAGAGATGCCTAAGAGATTCAGGTCCCGATTGGCGTAAGATTCGGCACATTCCTTACGTGCAAATAGGCAAATACAATAAGGAGAAATTGGCAACTGTTACTCCAGCGGAACACAGAAGCCGAACACAAGGGTATCATTTCTTTCCCAATCTCTTTAACGTTAAATTTATCTCCATATTACAGTGATTTTTTTTTGGGGGTGCTAGCTCGTACTATCTGAAAAAGAAGAAGAAATTGAGTGGATATTAGTTGCTATTTAGAATTCAATCTTTGTTTTTTTACTGTTTTAGCCAAGAAATGTGATTTCATGACAAAGAAAACACAACGAAAATGATACTGATGTAGAATGATTATGTGGTAGATTTATAACTGATTATAGCTGACTATTTGGCTTAAAAATAATTACCATCTTTTCATACATTGCACATTTACCCCTAGTAATATTTTTCACCTCCCTGTGTATAGGATATTTTACTCGTCAGTTCATTTTTTTAAGGGCATGTAGCACTACGCAAAACACAATGACCATCAACTTGTAATGTCGAACAGGAGCTAGAGGAAGATTCTTCTTAGGGATCGGAGCTAGATGAAGATTCTTCTGAAGACGAACAGTTTCTTTTCAGTACGAGCCACTGCTGGACATTGCTCTGAGTTGAAGTACTCACTACATAATGGGTGTTAATTGCTCTGAACTCTGAAGTCAAGTCCTTGCTAGTAACGGGCGTTCCATTGATCGTGCTCAAACTCTCTCATTCCTAGCTTGTATATTATTGTCATGGGTTCACAATGTTGATTTGAGCCTATTCTAACGTGGTATGCTCATATAGTCATATGTGGCTACATGATAAGAAGAAAGAACGAATGTAGATAGAAGAAACAGAGTTATAAGAGTTCCCATCTAAAGTGATTTTATGGTTGGGGCTGAAGCACAAAGATTTTCTTCCCCTCATATATAAGGGTGTTCTGTTTGAGTGAGAAAGAGAACATAAATGCGTAAGAGGAGTACTTATTGATTTAAGAAGTGCCGTCAGGGAAAAGCACAAGAGGGACTGTTGCTGCATTATTTGCATGGATAATTTTTCATTTGTTTCGTATATAATTCTGCATTATATCTTCATTTCTCTGTTAGTGTTTCCTACATCCAGTCCATATTAAGGTGGTGATTCTGCATAACTTTTCAAGTTAGTTGAGTAATAACTACAAGTCATCCCAAGATCAAAGCAGTGTGAAATGATTATTGAATGCTTCTCAGAGTAGCATATTTCGAGTTCTAATCAGATAATACTATAGAGAAATTTCAAGTTCTCAATTCATGGTACGTCTTTCGAAATATAAGATCTTTCGTCTTCGTTATATTTTGTATCAATCATGTGTAAATTGTAATCACGCGGATACAGCATCAGTAAATTCCATTAAGGGATCACTGTTTGGTTCAATACAGCCCAACCTACCTTAAGATTAGTTAATTTAATGAAGAGGAAAAAGTTGGCGACGGTAATGGGGAGTTAAATAGAGAGGCTTCCCCTCACTGTTTAGTTCAAAGACTCTCTTGAATGAACCTAGACTCCCATCTCTCTTCTCAGATTGCTTCTTCTCTGTCTTAATATTCAACTTCTTCTGTTTTTTTTTTCCAAGACTTTTAGCCCTTGTTTATTTTGAATTTAGTGTTCCCTTCTGAATTGGTACAGAAACTCTTAAATTAATTCAGTAACTAAATATTTTTTTATACTTTTCATATTTAATTAAATTTATTTTAAAAAAAATTAATAATAAAAAATAAGTTTAACTAATCAAGTTCGGAATTTAACTTCAAACCTAACAAGAGCTCAAATCCCTCCTTCACCTCAATTGCCTGTGGAGAAAACTTCATATCAAGGTTGATTTAATGAAAACTTCTTACTTACTCTTAACAAAATTTTAGATGGGAAGCTAGATATTAAGAACTGCTGCAGTTGACAACCCTTCTACCCGGCGCTAAATATTCTTCAGAGTTCTCTTGATTTGCTTCTCTTAGTAATCCGTAATCTGATTTTTTTTTTTGTTTCTAATAAATTCCAGAGGAAACTCTATTCCGTCCCTCATTTTTCGTGTTATTTTTGTTTGACCTTGATTTTCTTATTTTTTTTGTTCTAAATCGACTCCTCAAATTGAAGTTAGATGGAATAATATTTTTTTAATAAAAATATGTATATTTATTAAAATAGTTTTGAGTACCCTTGGTTAGTTTTATTGAAGGTTGATTAGGCCGTGGGATAAAAATTAATAGCAGGAAGTTTAGTAGATAGTAAATATAACAAAAATAATAGTCGATTTAAATAGGTAAAAAAAAAAGGGGTCGACACATAATAGTAAATTATTCGTGCAAAATTTTCATTTCTCTCTCCAAAATTACCAAGAATTTTTTGTGAATAAGAAAATCTAAAATGTAGGGCTCTAAAAAAGTAGACTGCGAATCATAAATTATAAAAGTACATGATGTAAAATGAAAATTTCTTTTTTTTTTTAAAGAGCAATTTTTTTTTTTAAAAGTCAAACGCCAATTTTGCACGAATAATTAATTAGTTGTTACATAGAAAAGTTCTGGTCAGCAATTTTTTAAACGTTTCTTGGTGTACAAGTACAACCGATTAAAAGTCAATTGGTTGACGTGATTCCATACTTCCATGTGCAACCGGCCAGTTCTTGTTTTCGAAGACATCCACATAAGAAGCATGGTGATCTGCACGAATAGTTTCCATTCTATCGCTCAATTCTGTATAAGATTCATGGTGACGGCAGTTCGACAGCGACAGCGCCCACAAACCCCCATATTCAAAGTATATCTAACTAGTTATTTCTCTCTCCCCTGCTGTAATTAGTTAGTAAAATTAGTAAGCTCCCAACACGTCACATATTTAAAATGACTATGCGAGATTAGTTAAAGCAAGTCGGTTGATAAGAACCGAACCAGTCTCGTATATAAAATGTTGAAGAGGGA
Source organism: Typha angustifolia (assembly GCF_048772165.1). Taxonomy (NCBI): domain Eukaryota; kingdom Viridiplantae; phylum Streptophyta; class Magnoliopsida; order Poales; family Typhaceae; genus Typha; species Typha angustifolia. The sequence continues at coordinate 22,867,523 of NC_133253.1, forward strand.
GGAGGGCAAGACGGGAGGTCGTGTTGTTGAGCCAGAGCAATTCCGTTTGTTCTACTATTGAGCTGTGAGGAGGAAGGAGAGGAGGGCTTCCATAATGCCGGTGGGATTGATTACTGGTACAGGGATCACGTCGACCATCGGTAAAAACGTGGTCACTTCCCTGGTATCATATGTTAAAGAGGACCAGTTCAGGTGGCAGCTTGGCCTTGAGGCGGAGCTGAAAAGGCTGGAGGTGGCACTTCCCAAGATCCAAGCTTTGTTGGACGCGGTCGACAGAGGCCAAATCATGGATGAGAACCCAGCACTGGAGGAATGGCTGTGGCAGTTTAGAGATGCGGTTGACGAGGCAGAGGACTTCATGGATGAGATAGACTACTACCGACTGGAAGAAGAAATCTATGACGAACAAAGCATGGTGAGTAGTGCTGCCTCTGGCCTCGAAACTATTAAAAAAGATATCATCTCCTGCGTCAAAAATATCCTCTCTTGCCTCAAAACTGTTGTTAAGCGTGGCTTGCATCAAGATTCCACTGTAGTAAGGTTAAAAGAGATTGTCAAGCGACTAGATAAGGCTGTCTCTGGTATAGGGGATTTTAGTTGTTTGGTGGGCACCGTATTAACAAATAAGCAACCTTTGAAAACTAGTAACCGTGAGACAAGTTCTTGTTTAACTGTTGAAACTCGAGTGTTTGGGCGAGATAACGAGAAAAAGGAGGTTATAAACAAACTGCTAAAATTCAATCCTTCAAAGAAGAATTTCTCTGTTCTACCTATAGTTGGGGTCGGAGGGATTGGAAAGACTACTCTTGCTCAATTTGTATACCATGATGAGGGAATAGAGAAGCATTTTAAGAAGAGGATGTGGGTGTGTGTCTCCAATAATCCTAATCTGATCTTGCTTACCAAGAAGATTTATGAGTCCACGTTCGGGGTAAAACCTAATTTGGATAATTTAGATATGCTTCAAGGGAAGATTTCAGAGGAACTGAAGTCACAGAGGTTTCTGCTTGTCTTAGATGATGTATGGGATGATATTGATAGAATTGGTTTGGAGAAACTACTAGCTCCCCTCAGATCAGGGGAGAGGGGAAGCATGATCTTGTTAACAACTCGAATAACAAATGTTGGAGGGACAATGATAGGCAAAATGGAACCTGTCTTCCTAAATGGTCTGGGTGAAGGGGATTACTGGGAATTTTTTAAGGAGTGTGCATTTCTTGATGAGGACCCTGAATATCATAAAATGTTGCTAGATACTGGGAGGAGGATTGCGGAGAAGCTGAAAGGGTCTCCTTTAGCTGCAAAGACTGTGGGAGGGATATTAAGCGCCAATTTAGAGTATCAGCACTGGAAATATATCTTAGATAGTGAAATATGGAGATTAAATCAAAATGAGAATGACATCATGCCTGCTCTGACAATAAGTTACCAGTATTTGCCCTCACACCTGAAGCCCTGCTTTAGATTTTGTAGTATATTCCCTCAAGACTATGAATTTGACAAGGAGCAACTTGTCTACATGTGGATGGCTCTAGGTCTGCTTCAGAAACCTATAAATGAAAATAGACGACTGGAGGATACAGGAGATGAGTACTTGAATGATCTGGTGATGAAATCATTTTTTGATTGTAAAACCGATGACAAACGTACGTACTATGTCATGCACGATCTGTTACATGAGCTTGCGACATCTCTTTCCCGTGGTGAATGCTTTAAACTTGAAGAGAGCTCTCTACCCTTACCTATACCCACAAGTGTTCGCCATTTATCTATCTTTACTTCTGTTTCTCTATCTACAGTAGATGAAATCACCAAACTCAAAAACTTGCGCACCCTTCTTCTCATACAAAGAATTCCTGAAATTCTTGGGTTGCTCAAAGGCTTGACAACCCTGAAGATATTGGCATCACCTACTCTTGAATTCACTGATGACTGCATTAGTAATCTAAAGCACCTTCGCTATTTACGTAGTAATTATTATTGCACATCTCAAGTCCCTGAATCAGTGAATAAGTTTTACCACCTCCAATTCTTGTACTACGGAAACAAGTCTATTAGCTCCAGTAAACTATGCCCACCAGATCATGTCAACAACCTTATCAACCTTAGACGCCTTAGTACACCCAATTCTGTGGGAGGCAAGGTTTATAGTATAGGGAGACTAACCTCACTTCAGATATTGGAAAAATTTAATGTTAAGGAGAATGGAAATAATATTTCTGAGTTGAACCAGTTGAGACAGCTCCGCGAGCTAGGCATTCAGAATCTCCAAGAAGTAACCAGGGTTGAAAAGGTCATTGAAGCAGATTTAAATGCCAAAGAGCACCTCCGAAAATTGTTGTTAGATTGGGCTTCCCAGCTTGAGGTAGATCGTCGTAATGTTAGCCCCGATGTTGAGGTTGAGGTTGCTGAGCAAGTACTTGATGCACTACGACCGCATTCCGATCTTATGAATCTGGAAGTACGTAATTATATGGGTGGCAGGAGTCCACATTGGATGGCCACTGAATATCTATCAAACTTAGTATCTATTAGCCTTTTCAATTGTGAAGGATGGGCAGACTTGCCAAATCTTGGGCGGCTCCGCTACCTTGAGTTTCTAGAGCTGTCTTCTATGGATTTAGTTAAGCAGGTCGGCGTTCAAATCGAGGGGATAGCTGAAGTTGCCTCTTTTCCATCGCTACAAGTGCTAAAGCTTAGCTCGATGCCGGAACTGGAAAAGTTTTATGGAGGCGGCATGACGACCCAATGGCTTCCATGTTTGAAAAGTTTATCGATCATTGAATGCCCCAAACTGAGAGTGTTTCCCAATCTGCCTTGTCACTTAAGAGATGTGCATATAGAACATGTAAATTGGATTGTTCTTCCAGAATTATCGCAGAGAAGGAACAACAACAGCCTAAGTAACTCATCATCACTTCCATCATCATCGTCGTCGTCGTCTCTCTCCTCACTAAAAATCGAGTTTTGCCCACGTCTCACATCCCTAGCTAGGGGTCTTTTACTGCACCCTGAACTTTTTACATCTCTTGGGAATTTGACTATCTCTAAATGTGGAAGTCTGACACATTTACCCACCGGAGGATTCGGGAAATTCACCTCTCTCAAAACACTGAGGATAAAAGGTTGTCCAAAGCTACAGAGGGGCTCAAGCTCAACATCAAGAAGGTTCCTCCCTTTGTCACTGCAATCCCTTGCTATTGAGGATTGCGATGTCTTGGATCCGTTTCCCAAGGCCTCGAAAGACCTCAAATTTCTCTCCAAGGTGGAACTAAAGCGCTGCCCAAACATCACATCTCTTCCCTCAGCAGAAGTGCTCAGAACATGGAAAACACTAAGAATGTTGTCTATTGAGGAATGCCCACACCTGGAATCACTGGGGGGTTTACATGCCCTCTCATCCCTCAAGATTCTAAAGGTCAAAAGATGCCCCAAGTTAGTTGCAGCAGCTTCACAATCAGCATCATTAACATTGGACAAGCTTGCGATCGATGATCTCTCGCTGCTATGCATTGCGCCGCTGAAAAGCATCTCCGCCCGAGATGTCAATATTGAAGGTTACAATGAAGTCGCATCCTCAGAACTAGAAGAATGGGTGTCGAATAATAGCACCTCGCTGCAAGTGCTGAAAATGACAAGTGTATCTTCTCAGCAGTTCCCGCCTGTATACTTTCAAAGGCTCTCTTGTCTCGAAAATCTGAAGGTAGCCGAGTGCTTTGAGCTCCAGTCGCTGCCAAAACTCCCACCATCGCTAAGAAAACTGGTCTTAGGTAACTGTCCTCCAGAATTGGAGGAAAGGTGCCTAAGAGATTCAGGTCCAGATTGGTCCAAGATTCAACACATCCCTAAAGTAAGAATAGGCAATTGCACCAAAGAGAAATTAGCAACAATTACTCTAGAAGAACACAGAGAGCAGGTATCAATTCGTTCTATTGTCTTTTCTTTTTCTATATCCAATTCATATGCAGGTGCCGTTATAGCATTAGCACTTTAGCAATAGTTTAAGTGCATCAGGATGCCCGTTCTTAAATTCTTAGTAACTGGGAATCATATAGGCGAGACCTAGCATGTTATCATCAACTCTTTCTACATAGAATTCAATCCTTTTGTATGTTTTAGACAACAAGTGTGATTTCATGATCAAGAAAACACAATGACCGTAAACCTCTGATCTGAACAGAAGCTAAATGGATATTCTTCTGAGGGAACGGAGCAAGAGGAAGATTCTTCTGATGAGGAAACGGAGCAAGAGGAAGATTCTTCTGAAGAGTAACAATAGATCGTCCTTTTTGAGTATGAGCCGCTCCTGGGTATTGCCATTGAGTAGCCTCTCTACCCGAGCTTGCTGACTGGAGATCGTTCTGAACTCTAGTCCTCGCTAACTGATGAGTGGTAATTGTCTGAACTTCCCACTCTTTCTTTCATCGCTTGTAATACTTATTGTTGGGTTCACACCAAGTTGACTTGACTTGGCGTTGTTGAGTAGTAGTAGTAAGTGAGTAGGTTTGAGTCTATTCTTAAGCCGCTCACTAATTATACAGTCATTTACATTCTTGTTTCAAGAATGTTGGAATTTCTCTTTTAGAGGTGTCTTTTCAATCTTGTAAATTAGAGTTGGCGTTAATGGTTTCCTCGTAGATGGTTTCTAGTGATCTTGCTTGAAGTTTATTCTGGTGGACCTCTTTGTACCTATTTCATCTGAATCCATTTCGTGATGGTAATTTTTATCTAGGTTTTCCCGAAAGTATCAAAGCTAAGTGTGAAATGATTATTGGGTACTTTGTTACTGAGCTTCTTAGGCTTATTTCAAGTTCTATTACATATAATATTAGGGAGAAATTTGCTACTTGTACATGGTTTTCTCAAATTTTAATACATAATTAAGGGGTTCTTTTCGTAATAAAAGAAAGTTAGTGTCGCTGTAGTCACTTAATAATGCAATGCAGGCATGCAGCCCGACCTACCTTGCGGTTAGTTCACTTACGGAGAATAGAGGAGGGAGGGGAGGAGAAAGCTGCGGTGGTGGTGGGGAGTTAATGGAGAGGCTTCCACAGTCTCTACTAGTCGACATATTGGCGAGGCTCGACCTCGACTCTCTCTGCTCGGCCGCGCCCGTGTGTAGAGGCCTTCGCCTCTCGGTCTCGCAAGCTCTCTCTTCTATCTCTAACCTCGACCTCTCGGTGAGCCTGCTAATCCCTTTTCCCCCGCATGGGTTCTCCTTCTTTTCTCTCTTTTTGCTAGAATTATTAGTTGGGTATCGCAAATTTGGGAATTGGGATCCTGCTTCAGAGTTTTATACCAATTTTTTTAGGAACTGAAAGTTGGCCCGATGATTTATATATATATCCTTTTTTGAAGTTTTTATGAGTTTATAGGGGACATAATGTCTGTTCTGGGAGAGATTCTTAGGTGTGATATCTCTTTATCCAGGATGGATCTGTTCAAAGTTGTGAACAAATTTTCGTCTTTTATTCTTAAGTATGTGATTCTCGAATTTTTTTTTTTTTTTTGGCTAGGAGTTAAACTTATAAATTATTAACTCTTTATAGTTAATAAGGGATAGTTTTCTGCGAGTTATGTTTCATTAAATGTATTTATGTGGTAGAATCAGTTGGAGACTAGCAATGTACTGCACATATTGGTCTTGTATGCTTAGGTTTCTTTTCTTTTCCTTTTCTTTTACCCCATCAAGCTACTTTCTTCGTTTAAGGATTAAGCAACGTAATATGAAACTAATATATTTGTGTTCTATGAGTGTCACCCATTGCAAATGTCTATATATTAAATTGCATATGGAAACACCTTAAATGTGAAATGTAAGAGTTTCATTGAACATTTCTTCCTAAATGGTATCTTTATTGTTGCAGGGTTTACCTCTTACTCTTCAGATCCTGAATAGAGTTCTTAGTGGTAATAATATCCTTCGAAGCCTCACCCTTGATTGCAGTCGCCTGGATGATTCCTCTATCAACACTTTTGCGAGAGAACATCTACATGAACTCTCATTGTTGCGGTGTTCAATGTTCTCTTCTTACATTTTCCTTGCCATTGGAGAAAAATGCCCCAATTTAAGGTATGGAACTTATTTGCCCTGAATCATTGTGAACTTTGGATTCGAGAGTCCTTTGTTAAGCCTTTCATGATCTCTTTACCTTCTAAAATGTAAGAAGAAAAAGTATGCCTAATATTGTAGTTTGCAAGAATTAAATAATTTACTGTATCTTGACACACCACAACAAAAGTTGGTTAATATGTTTTTCAGTATAAATAATTACCAAATGCATGTTTTTATGGAAGAAGGAATGCCATCGGTGAGCATGGAGTAAATTTTGGTCCTAACCCTGTGGTATATTAACTCTTGTTTAGGTCAGTGAGAAGAAGATACGGGATGAGTTATGACACTTTTGAGATATGGCAGTCCTGCATATTTTCTACTTGCTGACCTCTGATGCATTTATTGATTCCATTAACAACAAACTGAATTTTTGTTTAAAGACGTTGAAAAGAATCAAAGGTGATAGAATGGGGATAGTTTATTTCAACAAATTATTTAGTATATTTTTTGGGGTATTTTATGACAACAGTTTTTATTTGGCGTCCATCGAATGGAATGTTCAATGAATATGCTTCATTGCTGGCCATAGAGGGGCAGTTGAAGGAGGGCGTCTTCTTGAAAATTTGTTAAAGAGGCATCATTGTATAACCAATAAGGCTGGTGTTTTTTTTTTCATAATTGGAGCATTTCTTTGGCATGTAAGGAAAAATCCTTGTAATTTTTCTCTGAGCAATATGTCATGTTTGTTATCACTATTTATTTTCTGATCTTTAAGACCATATGTTGTTGGGCTTAAACTGATTTAATTATTCACTTTTATTGATTAGATGAACCATGAGAGAGGTTGGAATGCATTAAAAAATACAACTTCCTTCATGCAGACTCTTTGCAGTAGATATGGTACACCCAAATGAGAATGAACCACCCAGTGTGTGTGGCAAAGCTATAGCACAGTTGTTCAAGGGCTGCTTGTACTTGGAGGTGAAATTTTAAAGACATTAGGTGGTGTTTGGTGTAAGGGTGATATTGTTAGATCTTTTATTTTTTATTTTTGGTCTAATCAGCTTCTCCTTTTGCAGTCTGTGTCTATAAAGTTCCAGCTACAGTTTCCTCTCTCTGGTTATTTCGAATCTATCCAACTAGTCCTTCCCAAAAGTATTGAAGTTTTGTTGCTGCAGCCTATATCTAGTTGGCAAGCAAATTTGCTCGCTCTCAGTAATGTGTCTAATAGCGATCCAATTGTATTCCCAGCTGTTGGTGAAATCTCCTACTTGAGGCCACAGGGTGACAGGCTGAGATCACTCTCTCTTGTGCTGGATATAATAACTGATGAACTTCTTGTCTCTCTCACCAGCAGTCTCCATCATTTGGTTGAGTTGTGCCTAGAAGACAGACCGCTGGAGGAGCCCTCTTCGAATAGTGACTTGACCAATGTTGGACTTCGGTCACTTGAATTCTGTCACAGTTTGACACGTCTCTGCCTTACACGGAGTAAGCAACACTCTCCAGCAACTTTCAGAAGGGTAAATGATGTTGGTATACTTCTACTTGCAGAGGGATGTAAAAGACTTGAATCAATAAGACTTGGTGGTTTCTCTAGGGTGACAGATGCAGGCTATGTATCTCTTCTACATTCATGCAAAAAGTTGAAAAATTTTGAGATCATAAATGCCATTTTCTTGTCAGATTTGGCATTCCTTGATCTTGCTGGTACGGCTTGCTCCCTTGTAGAAGTGAGATTAGTATCCTGCAATCTTTTAACCAGTGAAACTGCAGAGTCTCTCTCTTCCTGTAAAAGTTTGGAGGTTCTGGACTTCTCAGGGTGCAGAAGCGTTGCAGATTCTGGGTTGATTTCAATCTCCAAACTTGGTAAGTTGACTATATTAGATCTTGGTGGAGCTGACATTACTGACATTGGCTTATCAGCACTTGGTGGTGGGAGTTCTCCAATTTCTTCTTTATGCCTCAGGGGCTGTAAAAGAATCACTGACAGAGGCATCACCCTGCTGTTGCTTGGGGATGGTGTTATCAGTAGAACTTTATTGACGCTTGACTTGGGTTACCTGCCTGCAGTATCCGATAGAGCTGTAAGTGTGGTCGCAGAGTCCTGTAGGCAAATCATCTCTATCTGCGTCCGGAATTGTTTTTCTATTTCTGATGCTTCTATAGCAGCTCTGGGTTCACCTGATCATTCTGCTGGTGCAAAAACAATTAGAATGCTTGATCTCTGCCATTGTAGCGGTTTGACTGTTGATTCTCTACGGCTTCTTGCCCGTCCTTTCTTTCGTGGCTTACGCTGGCTCGGTATTGGAAACACCAAGTTGTTGGCTAAAGGGAAAGAGAAAGTAATGGAACTTTTGGAAGACCGTCCAGTGTTAAACATATGTCTAAATGGTTGTGAAATGGGCTGCAAGGATGGTTGGCAGTATCATGAATGTACTGAACAGTAGGTTTTCAGTATTGGGATTTTAGATCACATGGAACACATCAATTCTCACCATTTTCTTCGTTGAAGAAGAGAATCGAGCACCTTACCAAGAGCTTTCATTTATTGTTTGTAATAGGTTGAACTTTAAAATTATCAGTACACTGCCTTGTATTTTCTTTTGGCTAATCTCCCTAGAGTCTAGAGGCAGACATGTTAAGATGAAGGTAATGAGGGGGCTTCTTTTCCCTGGTTATGCCTGATTGTAAAAGTCATCTGGCAGACTGTAAAATCCATCTCTATTTACGCCAATTTAGATGTCATCAGGTTCTTGCAAGTTGATGATCCCTTATACAAATAACGGACAGCAATATGGTTACTACGGCCATTTAAATGTCATCAGGTTCTTGCAAGTTGACGATCCCTTATACAAATAACGGACACATATATATTCTTTTTGAATAAACATCATAACGAGTTTGCGCAGCATTTTTGTGGTAAGGACACATCGTAGAGATCCGGAGCTCAGACCGTCGTCAAAAGCTCTCCTATAGTCTACATCAAGGTAAGGCCTTCAGAGCTTCATGACGTACGATTTCACAAATATTAACAGCGTTCAGGGGACTAACAAACCCACTGTTCACTTTCCTGAGCTCTTCTATGTTGTTTTCCAAGGAACCTTTCCGTACCGTGCTTATTACAACAGCTTAGCTAAACGAGGTAGCTGCTTCATTGAATCAACAGCACAGCGAAACCTCTCAGAATCAACAGTGATAAGAAGAAGAATAACTAAACGAGGTAGCTGTTTCATTTGACATTTAGAGCGTTAGTACTTAGTAGCCTCTCCGTATCACATAATATGGTATAAATTCCTTAGGCATTACAACCTGTAAGAGTTCACAGAAACGCTCATTCCACTTTCAACAAATGTTCAGAATTTAACAGGTTTGCCGGATGTTATCTTTAAATTTCGATGACCAACTTATATAGATCGCATCCATGGTAGAAAACAGCATGACAAGATACATGGATTACTGGAAATAAAAGAAAAATATCACTCAGGCGCATTGCGGTAATGTTAGAAATAAGATTTTGAGTTACAAACTCAAATTCTGAGATCAATCCAGACCATGGAAATAAACTTGAAAAGTTCAAAGCGATTGCTCAGCCCTTCTTTGGTGTAACAACAAGCGCAAAACCCAATTACGCAGGCCGCAAACTATTACAAAATTTCTGCAAATGTTACAAGTACAAACGAGCATACGGTTATATAAAAGCAGTTCGGCCTCCCCTTCTACTGTGCCTATCGTAGGTTGTATTGAACTTATCGACCAGCTCATTCATTGTACTGCAAAATTAGAAAATTAAAATGATTTATAGTAAAAACTGAATCTGTAGACAATTTAATATCACCCTATGTTTGCCCTTTGTTTTGATATAGCACATGAATGCTACATCAAAGCAAGCAGACCAGCATAAATCTTATGAACCTATAGGTTTCCACATCAATGCTTGCATATGTCTACTCTATTCACTAGCAGTTCCAATATTCAAAATGCATACAAAAAACCAAAACTAAATAATTAATAGATCACTTCTTTGCACATGTTGACATGCCTCTATAACATTATCAGGAGTTATGTTCAATGTTCATACCAAACACCACAACATGGCCAGTTTTGGTTCTTGCGGACAACTCAAGTTTATGAAAATATCCTATTTAAGATTTAAAATATGCATAACAGCAGGAGAATACATCAACTTTAAATTCATATACTTTGTATGTGAAAGACCATTTGTGGCATCATTTGGTTCTCTGAAAATACCTCTTTAAATACCTTTTACTTACATTTAAACTCCTCCAAATCTGATATTACATGTATACCGAACAAGAAACCTAGGGGTATCCCCAAAAAGAAAAACAATAATTTTAAGGTAACACACTATATTGTAACTTCAACACAAAAAACCTTTCTACGAGTAGCAGTGCTAAAAATACAAATCTTCAATTTTGTTTATTTTTCTTACTAGAAGTCCATGGACCAAAATTTCAGGTGAAGGCCATGCATACAAACCTTTCCATGTATTTCATTCTTATTTCTTTTTGAAATGTCATTCTATCAAAACATTTACATACCTGGAGCAATTGGTGAACATGGCAAGATACGTCATCAGGAGTGTGTCATTAAATTCCTACATGAAAAAACCATCACTGTAACTGTCAACGTAGGCATCAAAGTTAAAGAATGGCATCTACCAAAATTATAGCCATCACTCTTAGTGGACAGCATATCAATACATGTGAACACTTAATCATTTGAAATGAATAATGACTATATATATTATTTCATGTCTTGTATATGTAACATATGGACTCCTAGGATGTAATATAACTCAGCAAAGGAAATTGATACAGAACACCAGTCCAGGACAAGAGAGTATGAGGCATCAAAAGCAGAAAATGCGCAAATGCATTAACATACCATCAAAAAGTCATCTTGAAACTTCTCAGACTCCATGGCTGGCAATCTTCTCAACAGGCTAGAGACTTGCCTCAGCAGTGAATTATCAACAGGAATATCACCTGCATGTCCCCCCCAAAAGGAAAAGGAATTATCAAAAATCAAGCAAGGAATATGGTACTTCTGAGAATGAAATAAATTCATTTTTCAGCTTTTCCAAAGAGAGTTGGCTAAAGAGATGTTTGGTTGTACATATTTAAAGTGATCTTCCACTTGCTTATGCAAACAAACTGGTGACTTGTTAATTTCATAATAAGAGGATGGAAAAAAAAAGAGAGAAATCCTACTAAGGACTAATACAGGTTTAGATGCAAAACAGACATCAATTATCAACATAGAAATAAGAAACAGTCTCTGAACTCCAACACAAAGGATAGAAATAACTGAAGCACATGCAACTGTCAAATAACTAATGAAATTTCCAAACTCACGCAAACATACCTCTTTGCATTGCAAGAAGATATTGATGGACTATTCTGATCCTGCTATTTAACATTTTGATGGCACTATGTATGCCAGTAAGATGAGCAGCCACTGCTCACGAGCACGTTGGTCAGTGTTTCTTCTCTTTTATGAATAATGCTAAGAAAGAAAATGGACTATATGTGGGCTTGCAAGTGGATGTCGCATATAGAAGCCTTACATTGAGTTGCAGCTGAACCTCCATCAGATGGTTTGAGATGTGCGACATGATCTACTGAAATTCTCTCTGCCTCTACAGTCTTAAACAACGATAAAGACATTTGAGATTAATTTATTAACATATGAAGATCGGTTTGCAAGACATTTGAATTGAATAGACTGTAAAGAATGACCAACCTCAATTGTATAATTTGATCTGACAAATATGAGTTGAGGAATTCCATCAATGACGTGTAACTCTAGAGAGGATAGGATATATTCCCGATTTCCAGAACAAAGAAAAAACTATTATCAACTGTAACTAAGCAATATGCTCTAAAAAGATAAAAGCCATACAGAAAACAGATCAAAAGAGAGGCAACATTGAAAAGCAGAGCAGAGGGTAACAAATTTCCAAGTGCAGCTCACCTACCACTTTCATAGATGGTCACAGGGAGATCCTTCTGCGAGTGGTTGATCGAAGGATTCAGAATAACATAAACTGGACTTTCATTAATATCCATAAGCTGTTTGATTTCATCAAAGAAAGTCCAACATACATTATGAGAACAATGAGATTATAACAAATCTTAAAAAAATTGGAATGAAGAATGATACTAGAAGACTAATAAGTCATAACTAAATAAATCTATGAGATTCACTACTAACATCACACAACAATGACAAGTTGACAATCCTTATGTCTTAATCAACTAGGTTCAGTAAGATAAATCTTTTTCTCCATTCAGGAATAGCTTGAACAAATTCCTTCCTCAAGAAAAGGGTTGTACTGTTCTACCTTGTTGGTGACTTTGCTGTGTTTATAAATCAAATCATGCACTCCTCAAATTATGTTACGACATCTCATGACATTTTCAGATTTAGTGCACAAACATTTTTCACCATATCCATGCATGTTAAAAGTACCTCCACTTGGCACTTTAAAATTCAAAGGAGAACTAACATATAATAGATTCCTCATAACTTCTAATCATACAAAATAGACATGGTTGTGTGGAAACAGCATCATATGTTAATACCAAGTGTAACAGTCAGGCCAGTGGTAAAACATGTATGAAATAAATCCTAACTAATATACAATAAGTCAACATTTGATAATGAAATAATCGAGGAGATAGGGACCAGTAAAGAAATCTAAAGTTGCATCAGGCTAAAAAACCAGCTTGGCTTTAACCATGTCAATCCACAGAATAATTGAAGACAAGGGGACTGAACAGTCTAAACTTGCCCTACATAACAACTTGCTTTCCAATAGAAATTTGCAATACCAAATAGCAAGATTAAGAACTAAGGATGCAACATTGAGCATTCTAGTCCAAATCACATATACATCTCAATCGATATCAACTCCAGCCAATCTAAATTTGGACAAAAGACTCAGACAACTTAATACTTAATACATCATGGCAAGACCCAACAGAAAATTGTCTAACTCATTTTCCCTCAACTTAATACATCACCTTGTCGATGTTTCTTGTCACACTGACAACTAAAGAAACATGGGATCCTAATATAGAGAAATTCTACTAAACTAATAAACCCTCACCCAAAGCTGATAGACTAGGTCACTAGAGCAAGTTTTTCAATATCACATGTATCTATTCTTCCTCCATTTCTCCTCTTCCAGAATTATATCATCAAGAACTATATGGATCCAAGCAAATGCATCACACCATAGCAGGTGCCATTTATTTTAAGTCTCTCAAAAAGGTAATCACATTAGATGGGATACCATTTCAATAACCACATTCAACCAACCTCTCTCCACCCATTTAGTCCAAAAACTTTCACTAACAAACTGAAAGTACACTAGATTTACCTTATAAAGTATGTAAAAGAAGTAGAAAATAAAAAAATAAAAAGTATGATCCCTTGTGCATTGCCAAACTTCGTGAATTGCTCTTGCACAGTAAAATACAAAAGGTTAAGGAAAGTGCAATACCTCTGCTTAACAACATCACAACTGGGGTTAATACTAGGTTAGAATATAAAGCTTGAAAACCTCAACTATTGATCCAGCTAAGCTGAACCACATAGTACTTGATAATACCTTAGCCAAATTGCAAATTAGACTTCAATCATAATTTATTTGTTCTGTTATAATAACTTTTGGTGAAGGAACTAGTGAACAACTTGGAACACATTGACTTCATAGATTGCCGTGCCCATCAACACAATCGGCATAAGTCCATACGTATTGCACCAGTGAATTATTGATATGGGGAGAATATCTCCATACTCCATCATGGCCACCCATATTGATATGGTCTACTAGAAATTGAGCATATCTTACTTTATAAAAATTTAATTTAGAGCCCCTTTCATCCCTTTGGGTACCTCTTTGTATTGTGGTGCTTGATTCCTTGATCTATATAGGTAATGCTTTAAAATTTTAAATTAAAGGAAACTTCAATGTATCCAAAGTCATTTGCCTCAAATTAGAAGATCAGAGAAAAATTGGGAAAAATGATGAGATTATAATTTAATTGCATATGTTACACACTTAGACTAATATCTAGTGTTGAAGGACTTTATATTAACCCTTAAAACCTATTTTAAGACCCTAGAAAGATGTAAAGATTATTTTTTGATACATAAAAAATATTTAGTTTGCCAACAGCACTAACAGGTGCAAACAATACTACTGTGCCAAACCAAGGTCAGCAAGACAATCCATGGTTGACTTATCATATGAAAACATCTAGATTACTTATGAGACAGCAAAAATTCCTTATCTTAAAGGCATAGTCATCACAGATCATATCCTGAAACCACATCAAATACACAAACAAAAGAGACTTTGGTCATTTCTTCAAAGTCCATATTTAGAAACATCTCTTACAGATTCATCTGCTCTCACCTGACATTTTGCATATAGATAACATATTATCAGCTTAAATATGCATGCCTAATGACTGCTTTGTTTTCTTGATGTTAATAATGCAGAAAAGGAGAAACATGTGACCATCAACCATTCTCATGCCTCGTCTGGTGTTCTGGCAATTATGTGTCTACATGTTGATATCACTTCCAGGCCAGAGAGATCAGTCCTCCTTTCTCTACGACCAAAGGATTTTTATTTCATTTTCTTCAGATAAGTATATCTGTAAGAGGCTGCATTCTCGCATTACATGTAATACTCTAAGCAATGATATCAGAACATGCCCAGAGTATTAGCAATGAAGATAATTTACAGCGCAGAAAGACCCATTATGCGACTACATGCAAATAAACTAGATAAACACAAGTAACATAAAAACCAAGAGCTACCCAATAAAACTCTCAGAAAAGCTATTTGTGTCGATTATGCGCGTAACTTACAGCTCTATGGATCTGCATATCTGACTCCTCCGCATCGCTACCCGTTGAATACCATCCCAATATATAGAAATTCGGGAAAACTTTCTTATCTGCAACAAAATGCTCAAAACCAAGAAGAAAATGTCCAAAAATCAACAACGAATATCGATGAAACTCTAGAAAACGATGACGACAAAGTATAAAACCCTAAATAACTTGAAATCCATCTCTTCTACCTTCCAAAAACCCTAGGAGATGAAAAGAAGGAAAAAAGTAGCAAAATTAAAACCCCAGAGACAGAAAGACAAGAGCGAGAGAGTGGGGAGAATACAAAGTTCTTGCTTCTTCTCGAGGAAGGGGCGATCAAGGGTGTGGGTGACGGGATCGTAAAGGAGCTCGAAACTGTTAAAGATCTCGACCGTGCGGCCACGCTGGACTCCGATGACGCACCCCAACACGCGCGCGGGCGTCGCAGCGGCGGAGGACGCGGCGGCACCGTTGTTAGCGGCACCGGCGGAGGATGAGGTGGCGTGGTGAATTTGGGCCTTGACGCGGGTGTAGTGGTCGGAGATGTTTACGATTACGAGAGGATGGAGCTTAAAGGTTAACCCACTGCTCGAAGAAGAAGCCATGGCGATCGTTAGAGAAAGATAGAGAGGAGAGAAAAGAGAGAGAAAGCAAAGAGAGAGTAAGCTTTTGTTATCTGTGTAGAAGAGCTCGGGTTAATGGTACTGTCCGGGTGGGCGAATCGGGTTTAAAGCGGATTCGGGTATGGACTAATTTGGATCATCGGCTGCTCCCAATAAGAACCCATATTCCGGGCCGCTTCCAACTTAGGAGGGCCGGCCCAATAAGAACCCAAAAGTGTTCCTCTATTCCTTTCTCCTGACAACCCCATAATGCCCATGTTACTGAGCTTTTACGTGCATGCATGTGCTCCTCACTACCCCAAATATTACGACGAGGAGAGCACTACTTAGTGTTGCTTTTGCAATTATTGACTCTAAAGTTTAAAAGTACTTTTCCGCAAATGAAAAGTTAGTCCGTGCTTTATTGCAAAATAAGCAAAATAGTAATCACCTTCAACACTTAACCCAAACCCAAAATATAGGCATTCATTCACGAAGGCCACTTAGAAATGTTAAAATTGAATTATTTTTCTCAATATTTATATACTTTAAGGTGAAATAAGTTAGAATTAAGCTAAAATATTAAATAAGTATTTTATGTTTAGAGGAAAAAAAAAGGTAGAGGTTTCTCGTAAAGAGGTGATAAAAGTTAGGATCAGAGCATAATAAACTCATATGGTAAGGGTTATTTTTGCAAATTTGGCATAAAATTATGAAGCCCTTTATATCCACCCCTCTTTCGTTTTTTATTATAATAAAACCAAGACGGTGAGCTAACTGGCGGTGTGAAGACCGGACCAGTTACGGTCGTAGCGAAGCGAGACGACTCTATCCGCTGTGTGCCATAAAAACGAGTAGCTATAAAGAGAGAGGGAGAAAGAAAGGAGAGAGAATTCCAAGAAATTTATTTCGAAGTCTATCGAAGTTTCTCTTTATTTAATCTTGAATCGAATTCGGAGGAGAGGAGACGACGATGGCGATGCGCGATCTCGTCACCGGTGGTGCGGCTTGCGCCGTCCCTGGCACCTCCTCTTCGTCCAATCCCTTCGGCGCTCTCGCCAACGCGATTCTTGGATCGTCCTCCAAGGCCCAGGTACGCTTTCTTTTGGGTCTTTGATACCGAGTTGGGAATATTGGACGTTTAAACTATTTTCATGGAGTTTAGGTTAACTTCTTGGATACCCACCTTGTAGTTCTTGATCTTTTTTTTTTCGGCCTTTAGAAGAATTCGACTTCGTTGGTCGAATTTTGGTACCCACCTTGTAATTCTAGCCGTTTTACTCGTTTTGGAGGTTCTTTAGTTCAAGTATTCGGAACCCATCTTCCAATTCTTGATCTAAGTTGTATCGTTTGAAGAACCCGGCTTGCATCCTTTCGTATTGGAAGTTTAGGGTACTTCTCTTGTTTGAATTGGGAAACTTGTTTAGCAAGTTCACTGCTTGAAGTCCGGATCAAAGTTTGTTACGCAAGTCTTTCAACAATCTGTACACCTGTAACTGTTTCTGCAGGTTTTTGCACTTTTGGGACAAAGGGGTATAGAATACCCCTTTACTTGCAGGACATAGCGATATTGTTTCTATTACTAGCTTACAACGGCTAAAGAAGGTCGATTAACAAAGTTATCATGTTTCCATATTTGTACGAGAAGATTGGGTAATATTTTTTTTTATTTTGGTAGAGGAAGTATGGCCCAAGCATCTAAAAGCATACTCTTGTTACTAAGTTTCCCTGAATCTTAACAATACTGGTTGGTTCAGATTGGTGCACCGTGCACCAAAATCTGCTGTGGATACGCTTTGATCATGGATAATGATGCAATTATAGTGCCTTAACAGTGGGAGAGCTTTGATGTTGAAGAATCTTTTTGAAGCCTTTATAAAATGCAGTACCATCAGTTAGTTGATTGTTCCATCCTTAAGGTCCCAATTTTAGCTTGAACCTACTCACGTGTAACATATACACATTCTATAGATAATTGAAATCATTGAATAGCATTTCGAGAAAGTATAAATTAATAGTTACCTAGAATTTGAGAAAAGTTTAACATTATTTTTCCTTTTGCTTTCCTTTTATCTGACGGGTTGTATGATTTTTTTTTCCAGGAGTTAAATGGTCTTCCTGGAAACGCAATAAGTGTGTCTGATGGTTCCTCTGACTTTAGGCCCGGGGCTCCTTTGACTACCATTCCAGGGTCAGAATATGAGAACCAGCAGGATCAGAGACTGGATGCCCGGGTAAGATCCTATCACACTTTACTACTTGCTCGATCTTCTTGAACTTCTATAACTGGAATTGGTTTCTTACAGAGTTCTGAGTTCCTTCATGGTTTCCGTTCTGCTGACCATGGAGGCCTTGCAGATGCTTGGGATGAAGTCCATAGACCTCCAGTTCCTCCCCATGCCCAGTTCAGGGAAAGAGAAGCCCGCTTTGCTGAATTTGAGCAAGTTTATAACCGTAGTGCTAATATCATCCAACCCACTTGGGATGGTAGGTTATTGCATATATGTTTCCTGTAGATTCATTGTTTTGACAATACCATGTGTCAGTTAGTTCAGCTATTTTAGGTGAAGGTTGGAATGGATGACAAAATTGGTTCACACTGTTATGCACTGAGGGTTTGCCTGTTAACTGTGGTCCAGTGGTGCATGTTCATTTCTTCCTGTTGAGTTTGTTGATTTTTTTGCTTTCAGTGTCTGTTCTTAAGGCATAAGTTTTTTTTATTTATTTTATGATATTCATTACACCTCTTTTGCCTGAATATTTGGATTATACTTTATTCTCAGTAAAAGGCATGTCTATGACCTACCTTCTGCTTCATCCTTTGTAACATGCTCATTCTTCTACTTGGTCTTGTTTATCTGATGTCAGCCTTCTCTTTCTTAGCCTTGTTTCCACAATTATTTTTGTCTTCCTATTTAGTCCAAGTGCTTCAGTTATGTTTTTATAAACTGTATGAATAGGTAGAGCTTGGTTATATAAATGTTTATGACCAAGTGATGCCAAACAATTTCTTTTAGATTAAATATGAAAGCAATTCTTTAGATTATGGTGATGAATTGCACATTTTCTATCTGCAGGGCCACCACAGAGAGTCTTGTCTAGTTTCTTGCATTCTTTTGTTGATAGTGGTCGAGCAGGTGTTCCATTTCGTCCAGCTGCACTGCCAGTTCTTGGGCTGTCTGAAGGTGACAAACAATGTATACGTGATCGTAGTTGCATTATGGCTCGACATATTTTTGCTGATAAAAGTGAAGAGTACATTCATGCACAGGTTTGCTTGAATCGCTCATAGTCAGATGCATATTAAATTATTAATCTGTCTTTTAAGTACTTTACTGTGCTTTTGTTAGTATCTACCATTAATCTGGCCTTCTATTATCGTCCTGAACTGTACCCGGCAAATATCTGTCTCAGGTAAATTCATTGCTGCACTCTCTAGATATTGATAGTGATCATAAAATTGGAGGGCCCATACGGGGGCCATATCCAGAGCTGGAGGAGTACTGGAATGAGTCTCAAGGGACCCTGAGATCAGGGATGCCCAATCCTTCAGATAGATGGATTACTGAATTTAGTCAACAAAGGGAAAGTGTTAACCCTGATGCCTGGGCACACTCTTTTGAGCAGCAACATGGTGCTAATGGTTGGGCGTCTGAATTTGAGCAGGTCAGACCTCTTAAAGCATATACATGCATTTTTATAAACTAAATATAAACTGTCAAAGCTAAAAGATTTTTTTTTCCTAGTATTACTGAAACATGATTAGAGAGTTAGATTTTGTATCCATGATTTTATGGCGTAATCATAGAATTGATTGGGCCATATTTCACATCAGGAGGTTGCTTTTGTATCCTACTATATGGAGTCATTCATTTGATTCGTGTGAGTAATTCCTTTTGTTCATTTAAGTAATTCCAAATTGAGAAATATGGTAGGGAACCTCTATTCCCAAGAGATACTGGCTACTGTCTCTTTGACGATAATATGTGGAACTCCTCAACTCTTCTGATACCCCAATGTAATTCATTGGTAGTAAAGTTTCCTGTCTTTCTATGTCTGCAAACTCTACTATGACTGCTAACTTAACTCTGAAGATTAGATTTGTTGGCCTTGAAGTTTCACCAGGTCTTGAGCTTGCAAAAGATGGTGTTTCCACTTTCCTTTTAATTTTTTTAGAGGTCATGGTACTATTCCTGTTACTTGTTGCTGCATATCATCATAGCTCCATCTCATTATCTCTATACTACTTCCTTGTATCTGGAAGATAATTTTGTTGAAATGAAAATTTATCTAATGGTATGGTTATTTCACGGAATATAGCTTTTGTTCTAAGACGCCCTGTCCAGGCGACATTCTACTGGGGCCGATTTTAAATTCCCATTTAATTATACATAAATCATGATTTTCCAACCGTAACTAAAGAATTCATTTAAGCAGTAACTCCACACAAACAAGTTCTTTGTTTTGACATCTTGTGCTCAAGTTTTGAGATATGGCACATTTGTAGGAACAATCGCAGTTGACATCAATGCACCAGATGGGTGCAAACGTATCTAACTTAGCAGCAATGGAGCAGACGCGTATGCTTGCACACACATTAGCACAAAATTCAGACCCAAAGTTTCAGGTAAATGAATGCCATTTTTTTGTCTTATATAGATATGGACTACGTTGATTCTGGCTTTATTATGCAAGTTTGTTTTCCGTATATGTATGCTATCGTCAAGGATTAGTTGACTAGCTTGGCCATTTTTCTATCTATTTGTGGAATTCCAGCCTCAATATTTCCTTTTTGGCTGAATATGGTTAGGGTTATATGTGTCGTCTTGATTTAGATGGTTTAATGACTTGTTAATTGATTTATTTCATTTAAATTTATGCAAGTCTTTATCCAGCACCGTACCCATGACACACCATTGCTCAACTCTCATCATTTGCTGAAGTTGATACATATAGAAATTAGAAACTATTTTCTGATCCCTTGTCCTGAAGGGTCCTGACAGATGCCAACCAACATTTGGTTTCTTAGCCAGGACATATATTGGTCTTTTGCTATATAAATAATGCTATTATTGCTTATTGCTACTATTCTACTAAACTTCCCACTGATTTTTCAACTATTTAGCCCAAGTTAGTTCTGATGTGCATGTCGAAATGTTGCACGTTCATTTGATTAACTTTTGCTCTGCTTACATGTGCACCACATCTGCCCTGTAAAACTTGTTGTTTATCACCAATGTTTACCTATTGATATGTAAAGGCAGAATTTATTCTTTCTCCACTAGTTCCTATATGGATGAGATGTATCTGTGCAATGTCCCAAAAAGGTGCTTGGTGATACATGGCGCCCAGCGGATGTTGGGTGCCACGGTGAGCAACATGAAACTAATGCAGAGTTGCAGGCCTCAAACATTTGTCTTTTATTTGATATTTACGAGTTGTCTATACAGTCCTCAACTGAATGCATTGCATAATTCAAAGAGGTCGCATGACTCCTTCCTTTTACAGAAATTTAGTAAGCTACACATTCAGAATCTTATGTTGTAAGTGCCTGATATCATTTTTCTTCCTGTTACACAAGAATTCGAAGTTTCTCCAGTTTGTTTCAAAGATGAGCCGTGGTGAGCTGATAATTGATGAGAATCAAATCAAACCGGGAACTGGGTCTCTCTCAGGTGATTGGGCAAATGAATATCAAAAACAATATAATATTGCTCCAAAGTCCTGGGCAGACCAGTTTGTACACGAAGAGGTATAGTGTAATTGTATAGTGCATAGTGCATGGTTATTTTAGCTTTTATTCATTGTTATTTGTTTCATAAGTGCATAAAAGCATAAATAAATAATGCATATATCCTGAGTCCTTAGTTTAATTGTCAAAACTCAAAAGCATATCTTATTCTTTTGTAAATTCTGATATTTGAGGAGGAACTGAGGAACAATATTTATGACTGTTTTTAAAGTGTCGCCTCTTCGCGTGAACTGATAATATCTTGCTTTAAACTCTTACTGTCTTTAGATCTCACAAGGGACAGATAAGTGGGTGAATGAGTTCTCTAAGGAACATCAACCACAGGGACTTGATGATAAGTGGGTCAGTGAGTTCTCCAAATTGAATGTCAATGACTGGGCTGAGGAATTCGGTCAGCAGGTTGGCGAAGGAGCTTTTGGGGAAAGCTCTGGTGATAACTGGGCAGATGCATATGATAAGTAAGTTTAGATGCTTCATTCTTATTTTATGTGCAGATGTTTCAATTTTATTCTATACATTATTACAGTTGTATTACCTTGTAGTAATGTTTTATTAATCATCAACCTTTTTGGTATGGTCCTCTATATGAAGTTTGGATTTTTGTTTGTATATAATTCAGCTTCATTGTCTATATAACCAGTTGAATGGTAATGTAGAACAATGGACAGATTGGTTTGTTTTTTATACCACCATCCTGAATTCCTGATAATGTCAAACTTATTTAAACTTTTAATATCTATTTCCTTATCATATCAAAATATTATTTGTAGATACCTAGATGACCAATTATGGGCCAGCAAGCCACGCTCTGGTACTTCAAGAGGAGTTTATGTCTTTTCTGACATGAACCCTTATGTTGGTCATCCTAATCCAATGAAGGAAGGGCAGGAGCTCTTCCGCAAAGGCCTTTTAAGTGAAGCTGTTCTTGCTCTAGAAGCTGAAGTTCTGAAGAATCCTGATAATGCTGAAGGCTGGAGGTTGCTTGGAGTCACCCATGCGGAAAATGATGATGACCAGCAGGTAAATAGTTGTCAGTTTGTCCTTTTGTTAGTTTTAGGTGATTACTTCGATGGTTTTCTTGTTCAGTCATTCTATTAAACTTTGTATTACTATAATGCTGCTTCACATGTATGTAGTGTTCTTAGTTTCTTCTGATAGTAAACATGCATTTCTTGTCTTGATGAGACTAGCGGGTAACCTTCCCAATCATGGAAGTCTCCATTGGCAAGTATTGCAACTTTCAGTGCTGGGAGGGCATCACAAGATTGTCAAGCAATCATGGATTCTAGTTTCAGCCGATCTTAGTTGAAACTAGTCCATTGGTTGGTTTCAACTGGGGCATTGGCCAATATCTAAGCCATTTTGGATTGGGATCGATCGTATCGGCTGATCCTAACCCAAAACAGGCTGGGAGGATCAAATCTAGGTCTGGTCCAACCTTGGTCCCTTCCATTCTCGCAGTCATTTCTCTTCTCTCTCTCTCTCTCTCTCTTACACACACACACACATCTTCCACAAATCTATCATCGATGACCAAGTAGATCTCTGGTAACCTCGACTTTCGATGACATTCTCTCTTTCACTCTTCCGACTACTGCGGCAACTGCTGTAGCAGCAGGAAGAGAAAGAGGGAGAGAGAGGGATGCTACAATAAGAGAGGTGGGAAGAAGCGAGGGGGGAGTGAAGGGAGAAAAAATGAAGAAAAATAAAAAATTTAGAAATATTCTTTTGACAGTAAGGAATTTAAGAAAGGGAGAGAGAAAGAATAAAGAAGAATTACGTAATTAAAATTAGTCTGATCCGATACGAGCGGTCAATACGTATCATTTTTCTTGACTGTCGATCCGGATCCCGATACTAAGTTTCGGAACCTTTTAAGCAACCTTTCTATTTTCCTCAAATATATAGTAAAACATGCTATGTACTAAGTACTCACAGTCACATCAGATGAATGCTACTTGAATACTTGAATCGCGTCATTGAGATTGATTATTTGATATTATTTATTGAATTTTGAATTATGATATGCAGGTCATCTGCTTCATATTGTTTTCTTGAGATGCATTATGATATCTTGCAATCTGATGTGCTCTTAGATCATAGTTTTACGTAGGTACGTGAGTAACTTCCACAACAAGTTGTGGACATGATGGAACCCTTTTTATTGAATTATTCTATGAACTGTTAGTCATGATATAAATGGAAAATCTAGATCATTTATGCCATCTAATAAATCATAACTATGTGAGAAAATTATAGTGCATGAGGTCCAGAGTAGCCATGTAGGGCTTCTCATGAATATAAGTGTCTTCAGTTTTTAATATTGGCTGGTACTTTATTGGAATTCAAAATTGCATGGGAATTGGGATATATGATTGGCAGTGTGGTTTGCGGACTTATTACACAAAGTTTAAGATATGAGTGTCCTAATGCATTGGGCTCCTTTCCACGCAAGGTCTGGCAAGAGGAGATATATGATCATTTCTAAAGAGATTGTTTCCATGAATTGAACCCATAACCTCTCGGATGCAAGAAGTTAGTCTTAGTGTCACACCAAGTGACGCACTACCAAGTTCAAGACATGAAACATGTAAATCTGAACTTTATTAGCTAAGATTGGTTGAGAAGTGTATAGTAAATACTAGAAATCTGAGCTTATTTTTAACTTAGAAATGTTTATGACAGGATTTTTGGCAAATAACGCGGTGGAATGTAATGTAGAAGAGAAGTGAGTGTTCATTAGAGATAGATGCTATTTGGAATTTCTCTGATGAGCTGAACTATGTGTAGGGAAAATAAATGGGAAGAGATGAGCAAATTCCTATTAGAATAAGATTTGCTAGCTGCTGCAATTGAATCTTCATTTTATTGTGTTAATTAGACCTACTGGCTTACTAAATGTGTAAAGAATCCTTAGTGTTATTGTTTTAATGTCAAACTAGTAAAAGCCTGCACCTTTATTTGTTTTTGAATGCAAAGTGAAGTCATAAATAATTTGTCTTGACTTGGCATGAATGTAAGTTTTGCCCCTTGCATCTAAGCGATCATGAGTGCCAAGCCTTCAAAACAACCTCAACAGAAATGTAAGGCTCCATACATCTCCCTTCCCTAGATGAGCCTCGTTCACTTGGATGCCTTTCGCCTTTTGGAGAGTGTCACTTGGCTTGAGTATAGGGTTTGTCCCTTGCATCTTGGAAAGAGCCTTTTTATAAATGAAGTTTAGTCTGCATACATCTTCACTCTGTAGACTCTGGTAGGCGGGAGCCTTGTGCATTGATACACTCTTTTTTACTTCTATGAAGCTCTAGATGGTTTTCACTAATCCTCTTCAAATGCATAAGACTAATTGTTCCCTGTAGGATGCCAGATTGCAGGACCTTAAGATAAGAAATTTGTCTGTATTATATCACAGATCAATGATGATGAATATCAGAAAACACTTTCATGTCATCATATTTATCTCTAACCTTTTAAATGTATTTATGTTTGGGATTCTGAATTTATGCAAACACTTGCTTGTGTAAGAAATTCCGATTCTGAATTTATGCAAAGATCAAACTGTAAGATTTTCCTTGTGATGTTAGCCTGTACAACTGGAGATTATCTCTAACTAGTTAGTTCCTGTTTATAATTAACTTGCTGTAGGATAATTTCTTGTGTAAGAAATTCCATTTCTGAAGATATGCAAGCTTCAAATTGTAAGCTTTACCTATGTTTACCAGTAGAATTATTTTCTTCAATGTATACCTTGTATTTGCTAATTGTCTACTATGTTTCAGGCTATTGCGTCAATGATGCGAGCCCAAGAAGCTGATCCCTCAAACTTGGAAGTTCTTCTAGCTCTTGGTGTTAGTCATACTAATGGTGAAGATCACCTCTTTATGCTACACATTTTATTCGAAAAAACAATTTTGTTTGTCTCTGTTCATACTTCATTGCATAAATAGTTGTGTTATTGTGTGGTTCTCATGTATTTGTCTTGACTTCTAGCCCTTGCACTAGGCATCTCCACCTATCTCTGAAAACCTCGGTATAGTTCCAAAGAAAAATGGGAATCAATTCTTTTTGTGAATATAAGTTTTCTCATTCCAACTTAATGTGAAGCTTAATAGACAAGTTTCAGCAATGTTCTATGTTTCAAAGAGCTGAACTGAATCTAAAACTACATATGACTGCATTTGGTCTTCTCTGCAATGTAATTGCAACCAAATATCACTAGCAATATTTGTTGTCTCTGTTGTATTCCTGTATATATTAAAGGAGATCATGCTTTTGGTGATTTAACACCTCATGAAGTTTCTTAGAATTTTTATCCAATATTACTGTCTGCTTCAAAATTTCTGAAACTTGTTAATCATTTCACCTTTATGTTCCTTACTTTCTTCAGCTGTATGATGTAAGATTTTATGATTTTCTCTTTGCTATTATTACTGCAGAGTTAGAACAACCGGAGGCGTTGAAGTATCTATATCAGTGGCTTCAAAATCATCCAAGATATGGGGCTCTTACCCATCCACAGCAATCAGATTCCCTGTATTATGCTGACGTAAGTTCATAAAATTTCAGACAATGCCCATTTAAGACTTTACTGATTGTCTAAAGAAAGCTGCATTTGTAAAATATTGAAGGTCATTTGTTAGCAAGTATTGTGAGTTCATAAGTTTCTGATGTCCCTTAAAACTGCTCAATTGAATATCAGGTTGCGAGATTGTTTATTGATGCTGCTCAAATGTCACCTGATGATGCTGATGTCCATATAGTTCTTGGTGTCTTATACAATCTGTCAAGAGAATATGACAAAGCTATAGCATCTTTCCAGACAGCATTAAAGCTAAAGCCACGTGATTATTCTCTTTGGAACAAGCTTGGTGCAACACAAGCAAACAGCATTCAGAGTGCTGATGCAATATTGGCATATCAGCAGGTCTATTAAGTTGATCATATTATAAGTTTGGCTACTAATTTGATGGCACTGTTCCTTAATTTTCAATCTTTGGAGATTATCTAAGTTTTTTGGTGTTTTAAATTAAAATTTTAGCTACTTTCCAACTGATGTAGGAGGAAAAAAAGGTAAACTCGATATAATCCAAGATTAAAATCTGATCTATTAGTTTATTCAAGAGATAATGGTCAGAAATCAAATCTTATGGAGATATCTGTATTTAAAAAGGAAAAGAACTATTCTTTGAACAGTAAAGCAAGCTGTGATGAGTTTGGAATTTAAGGAGATTTTGTATTTCAAACAAAGGTGTGATTCTGATTAGAATGGTTGTTATGACATAAATGGATTTTAGCCAAATTTCATCGTTTAGGCCTTGAGATCACCGATTTTGCTATTATAGGAAAGTTATGTTTTGTTTATAATTTCCTATGTAGAACTTGGAGTTCAATATCATTTATTTTATTTAGTTTAATTTAATTGAACCTAAGGTTTTATGAGTTCGGGTCAAAACTTTTCCATAAATAGAAAGTATTTCATTTTGTTAGATTAGGGTTTCGAGTATCCTATTGGTCTATATATCCTCTTGTAGGCCCGCAGCTAATGGTGCAGTTCTGTTCAGTTTATTTCCTTAATGAAAATCTTGGATTTTTCTCAATCTTCCTACTTTTGTGTTTTGCAAAAGTTAATGCCTTCGGTATGATATTCGTAAATTAACATATTAAGGAAGAGTTCTTTTTAGTATTCATGCGTGAATCAGCGGGATTGAAGTTATCTATTTTCCTTCAACTCTTCGCTGCATCACCTACTTGCATTTTTGGTATTATTATTTTCTGAGTTGCATTGGTGCTAGGATCATACATTGTCTTACCATATTGTCTTGTTGTACTCTAGGAACCTAGGAATTTTTGGTTACTGTGGAATTTAACTGTTTCCGATAGATCTATCTTATCTTAAAACCTATGATATAGTGGAACACGATAGTTACTCTCTTCTTTTATATGATATCTCTCTAATAGTCTAACTAGCGCTTCAACCTGTTAATATCAATCCTTATGGTCTTAGTTTGACCTTTTTTCAAAAAAATTATTTCCAAGGATCTGAGATATTTTCATATCTTAAAATTATGATATTATGATTATTATTTTTCTTGGCTATCATTTATTCTAGTTTGTATTTGATCCTGTTAGTTTCAACCATGGTATTTTAATACTGCCCAATGCCCGTTGAGGCTCATCTCCAGTCATAGATACTGTTATGACTTCAGTTTTCTTTTTAAGCAAGTTGGTTGCAATATCTGTTACTATTTTATTCCCCATGATCACGACTTAAATAAGTCAGTTGCGGTATTAGTACTAATTTATACCCCATGATCATGACTTACCATTGGATTCTGTTGCCTTCCTTTATTATGGTATTTTATTGTTGACATCATTATAAAATTGTTGAAGTTCTCTTCAGCACCAATGACTTCATTTTGCATTTTCTCCTCTTTGTTACTTCATGATTATTAACAAATTGTTCATGAGTCATCTGGGGGTTTGTGGTAGACTTGCACTTAACCTTGGATCTTGTGTATGTCTTAGAATGCTGCAAGTGGCTCACATTTTTTTCCGTCTCTGGCTTGCAGGCCCTAGACTTGAAGCCAAATTACGTTCGTGCATGGGCAAATATGGGCATTAGCTATGCCAATCAGGTTTGTTGTGTTCTAAGGAAAGAGGATGCTGTTCTCATTGCTTACAATATAATCTGTTCTTTTTTATGGCTGTCAGTTTTCTTGAGCTTAAACTAGAGTAGGGTGACAAAGTAGGACTATGATGTTTTCTAATGCATGATTACAATTGATTATCATAATAATTTTAAATTACTTCCTGTCGATGGAATTGGTAGAAGGTGATATATCAGTTTTAGATTATTCCATCGTTTATTTGCTTAGTGCCTATGTGGGGATTGCTGTCTGATGCTTGTTTAATAAATCCGTCTTGATTTCAAGTGGTGTGTTGCATTTTAAGCCCCATAGGCTTTGTTGTCAATGTTCTGAAATAAAAACATTATAAGCCATCTCAGGTAAAAGTTTGTTTCACGAATTCTTAGTTCCAGACTTTTTTTGCTAAAAAAATGCTGCCATACACAAGCAGCCAGCCGAGAACGTACGTGCATAGAGCTAATTCTTGCAGTGTTGACACTAATCAAGTACAAAGTTTCTTGAGCTAAATTGATCTATAGGAATATGTGAGTAGCTAACCTAGCCATAACATTTTGAAGAGAAAATGAAAAAGTTTAAAGTTTAATAATTGATTTAAATTTATAGTACGACATTTTAGCTTGAAAAAGTTCATATTTCTGTCTCAAGTACTTTTATAAGGGGAAAAATATTACACCAAATATTAGATGATGAATGGACACAACAAATACATCTGTTGTGGCCTCTCCTCTTGTGCATTTCATTTCATTTGCACCATGAGTTGATGAGAAAATAAAACAAGAGTGTGAGCCAGAGAGAGCTTTTCAATTCTTCATCCTTGTCTTCTTTCTAACTTGTCTAGATATCCCATGCCTAAAGGACTTTCTAGAGTTGTTGCTCCTGGGTTGCATGAGCCAAAGGGCTACCAAAAAGTAAATTATTCTTTTATAAAAGACAAGTCTCTCTATTGTCTGATTTTGCTTTGCTTGGAAATTTGACAACAATGGATAGTTGATGCCAATTTCCCAGCTGATTGTAGAAAGTTGTCCAATTCATCTGGAGTCTCTCGTCTTTGAGTTGTGCTCTAGCTGATGGCATACTATTGAGAAAAATCTGGGTTGATAATATGATTCATAGAAGTCCTATGATGAAAAAGACACTATATTCACAGGTAGTTTTTATGTCTTAGGTAATTGAATTCGGTCATTTGTTTGATTGTATTCTCACTGCAAAGGCACACTCGTAACATCTAATTCAGTCCTGGTGCCTTTTGTGTAAGACTGAAATGCTTCATTATAAGTATTGCTATCCACACAATATTGGAATACATTTTGCTTTCAACAGTATGTATTGGAGTTCCCTATAGTAGTCATCTTGCTAATGATTGCAGGGGAAGTACTTCGTTGGATATGCCAAAATACTTTAGTAAACATTATTTGCCTAAAGGACACTTTTACATGGGTTCGGATTTTGATTTTTGTTGGATTTGTTTCTTGATATGCTAAATAGCAAAGAAAGCTTCTTTGGAGGTCCATCCAAGAACTATTTGACTCATTAGATTTCACACTGAAGTCTCTCATGGCTTTGTCTTGGTGAGCACCAGAAACTTACATCTATATGTCCCTCAAAGGGAAGTATATACCAAGATTAAGAATTATTGAGGTTAGAACTGCTCGTAACACAATATTTACTCTACGGAGAAGATGTCAATTGAAGTTAGAAGATGCATCTTGCTTGCTACGGTTATGCTTGGCATATTTATTTGGTAGCATGGAAACTCATTTTTCATATTAAAAGTTCGGATTTTTCATTGACTTTTTTGTCTCTTCTTTCTTCAAGGGTTTATATGAAGAATCTATTCGCTACTATGTAAGGGCACTATCTATGAATCCTAAAGCAGATAATGCCTGGCAGTACTTGAGGATTTCTCTTGGGTATGGCGCTAAGTTTTCTTTTTTTGCAGATGTGCAATCAGATCATGAAACAATATAAGCTCATTTGAATGAATGTATAGAAGATTTCTTCCTTGTAGAGCTGACATGTTGGTGACAATATTCTCTTTTGTTTTCACAGCAGCGCTTCTCGGAATGACATGCTTGAAGCATGTGATTCACGTAACCTCGATGTTCTACAGAAAGAGTTTCCACTGTGAGTGTAGTTGTATTCTCTGAACTGGGAGTTTTCAAGGAAAAGTCCCAATTGGGAAATAAAGCCTGAGAAAACCAGATGGCTCCAAGATCGTGAATTTGCAGATTCATGCATTTGATTATGCTAATAAATAGTGAATTTTGAATATATATATTTTTTCCCATAAAGCATTCTATCAAATGAAAGTTGTTTTATAGCACAGCCAAGGTAGAACAAGGGTCTAAGCTTCACAAGAAGGGATAGGATCACCTATTTGGATCTAAGCTTCACAAGAAGGGATAACGAAGTGGGAGCTAGAGTAAAAATGTATGGACTTCATCAGCCCACTAAAGAGAATGTTGTGGAGCAGAATTGTATTTGTTTTACTATCTAACACAGATAACACTGCTATATGTCAAGACCAAACAACTAATAGCACTTGTCAGTTGTTTCGCTATATGATATAAAGGGTTGTAACAATGTCAGGAAGGTGCGTTATTACTGATAACTTGCTTGCTGTGAATATTGTCAGACTGCTGATGATGCATATTTTCCAGACATTGTTAAATTATATTATATTCTTATTAATCCAGTGACTCCAGTCACAAATAAATTTTTTTGTTGATAGTTGGAAAGTCATCTTTTTACGCGGATACATTTAGCTAGCGCACCTGAATTATATAGATGTATTTGCAACTGGAACCAGCGTTATAAATTCTTGGTGCACTTACACTACACCGAACGTTTGCAAATATCATATTTCTCCATCTGGCTATAATCCCCTGTGAAGATTTATCGGTTTCATTTTGTGGTATATTTTGTGTTAGCCGTTGCTCTCTACGGTGCTTATCTTTCTTGGACTGTTCCAGTACTTTTGTGGAGGTGTAGACTGTAGAGCATATTAAGAATCTCGATTTATCGATCTCGATTTATCGATATTGACGAGGCTGTGGCGTACTTCTTTAATGCTTGTGGAAAGACGACGTCTCAAATCTTTCTGTCAGTTTTAGACAATGCAAATCATGGTAACAGCGGTTTTTTCTCAGATATTCGTATTAGGTCACAAGTCACAACAGCTTGCAGCTATTCTTCCATTGATATTTGTTAATAAAGGCCTTTGATGGTTTAAGTGAAACAAGAAGCAAAGGGCTAACCAAAATGAAGTACGTTAGAGATGAACAGAGTACTCATGATTTACGAACTGGGCCTTGAAGTTTTCTTCGTTGCTTGCTCTTGATTTTTCTATAATATCAGATACTGTTCACGTGTCGGTAGCCTGAATAAAGCAAGACAAAATCTGCATACATACTGTTGGAGTACATATTTATTGATGACATGCACCGGGATAGAATCACCTCCTAAATGCATTGCTTTCATGGGCAGCTGATCCCCCTTGCGAGTAATATGCACGCCGGCGAACACTTTCTTCAATTGTAGAGCTGCCCCCTTTTTCTGTTCCATAGATACTCTTATGTGCATCATCCAAGAAATTCTTTCCTCTTGATGAGCTAGCTCTCATCGCCTCTTGGGCATCAGCCTCTGCTGCTTTCTTCAATCGCTTCCACCTTTGTTCCTCATGAAGTTCTGCATCAAGCTGCATTTCTCGTAACCTGGCTGCCCTCTCTTCCTCTGAAAGCTTTGGGATGCCACCACGGCGATTTCTATAGCTATGTCCTTGTTGCATATTTTGTTGGCCTGCTTCACTTGGCTTCTTCTCATATCCACGGTCAGAACTAGGATGCTGACGTTCAGATGCTGAATGGTCCCTCTTTCTTCTGTCTTCCTCTCTTCTGTACCTTGAATCTGAATTGACTTCTCTCGGATACCTTTCATGCTTTGAGTACTCTGATGATGAATAATATTTCTTTCGTTCATCTTCATTACCTTCACCTTTGTTTCTCAAATCTGAATGATCTTTGCGGAAATGCTTATCATGCTTTGACGTTACATGGTCGTTCTTTTTTCTAACCTCAACACTTTCTGAATCAGATGAAGCTCTAGAAGAATGCTTCTCATGTTTTGACTTTCTACGTTCTCTCTGATCAGTTGACTGATGATATCTTTTGCTTTTCTCTTCCTCAGCTTCACTTGTGTCTTCTGAATGTGAATGAACATTGGACCGGCGCTTGTCACTCCTCGAGTCATCCCCATCATGCTTCTTGTGCCTTTTCTTTTCTCGTTTTTCTTTCTTAGCTTCCTTCTTCTTCTTCTTCTCAGTCTCCACCTGCATATTAGGGGAACAAGGCACATTTACTACTGGATAACAACAAAGTCTTATTGGCTGGAATCAGAAGCAATAAATACAACACCGAAAAAGCTAACCCCAACCCATCAGGAAGCTGACAGTGTCACATAGACAGGAGTAAGTATGTAGCTACATATAAATTTACAGCTGCCTATTTAAAATCACTTACTAAATATAAGCAGTTCAAATAGATATGAAATAGATCTCTTAGGTTTTTGCTAAAAAGAACCAAATACTTTTTTTTGTTATAGCCAATAACAAATAGAATAGTAGTGAAGAGAATCATGGGTAAGGGATCGAAGAGTCTATCATGCTCTAAAGAAGTGGTCATGTAAGTATCATCAGAAGCTGCAATTCTACATGGAAAATAACTAATCAAGAAATTGGTTTTCTCCCAAAACCAAATTTCTGAAATATAACATTTTGAGTTATTACATGAGAAAGCAGCAATGCACAGCCCTAAAACAGTCATTCAGCATCTAGAAAGATGATGGAGAAAAATAAACTGGAGAACTTACAGATTTCTTTATCATAGCCATCTTGATAGGATTATTCTTTATCCGCGAGAGGGCTTCTTGCTCCCGTTGTCGAATAAGAAGCAAGGGATCTGAATGGAGTTTTCTCCATGCATCATTTGCAGACTGGGGCTTATCTTCGAATAAAGCTCCAGGAACAGCAGACTGACACATTAAGAAATGCAAAAATAAGTACCAATTATGTAAAAAACAAATATTTGGTATAAGTAATAACAATATTTGATAAATTGTGACAGCAAGGTCGACATTCTATCTAGTCCAGTAAAACTTGAATACCCCCAACACCCCACCCTTACTTTCCTCTTATAAAAAGAAAGTAAAAAACAATCTAATAAAGTTTACGCCCTAATTTCTTCAGTGCCTCCCAATCTCTCATGCTCTCCCTCTTTCCTAACTATAGTATGTTACTAAAGCACAAAGGCTTATATTCAACAAGTCGTCATTGAAAACCATCATTAGAGTGCACAGCAACCCAAACTGACTATTATGTACCTATAAGGTTGGCATAGACCACCTCCCCATATATTCATAGTGAGTCACAGAATCAAGGCCTAGCACATGCCCAGAAAACCTTCTAACCAAGTAGCAAGATGCTGGCTCACAAACTAGATCCATTGATTGAACAATTCTAGGTTTAGCACAAACTTATCAAGAATTGAAAATGTAAATAGAAGATTGTAGACAAGCTGACAATCATTTTACTCCTGCTTTTGTTTTCCACATAGTAGTAGTAGTAGTAGTTATTATGCACTTCATCTTTCATCAACTAAATATTGTCAAAGGTATCCATCATACTGCATAGGAAGATAAGCACATAGGCAGATAACAAATCACATAGAGATCCAAGAAATAACATCCCGTGGTGCCACAAGTATCTAATTAGTATAATTAGCAAGCATATATTGCATCACGATTTGCCGAACATAATTCCCGCACGTCTAATCAATCGAAGCAATCAAAATCAAGAACATAAAAAAGAAGTTACCTTGGAGGAGCTAGCCTCCGCTGCTGGGGTTGCAACCGCCGGTGGAGCCTGTAACGCCTTAAATCCATCCGAACTCGCCTTTCCCACAGCCAATCCCGATTCATAGAGGAAATCCAACCGCTCCTGCTTCCTGCTCAGATTGAAACAAAAAACAACGTATCAGAATCAAGAAGTAACCGTAAATCCAAACAAAAAATCACGTTTCTTTGCCGATCAAAACTCTAACCCTAATCCTAACAAGAGGGAAAGAGTAGATTACGGGACAAGTCCAGCTTGCTCCTGGAGGAGGCGGAACTCGGATCGCTCGCGCTCCTCCTGGATCTGCTTGCGGAGCTCCTCGAGCTTCTTCTGCTCGGCGTCGTGCTTCTGCTCCGCCTTCCACACGTTCTCGATGTTGCGAAGGCTCCCCGTGTGCCATCCCTTCTTATTCAAAAACTTGAGCGCCATCAAAACTTAACCCTAGATGTATCTCTTCCTAGGGTTTGTCTTCTCTGCCTTGCCTTCTCTTCTCCTCCGCGACAGGAAAAGAAAAGGATCAGAAGAAGCAATGGCAGGGGCGTAATTTTATTAGTTTTGGACGAGAAAGAGATCGACGACTTCTACGTTGGCAAACCGCCGATATCGGTTTGGATACATGGAGTCCGATAGGGAGGCGGATTCGATCTACAAATAACGGATATTGGTACCCGGACCAAAGTCCGATAGCATAGTAGCTACCGTTGCAGAATTTTGGACATGTCCTTCCAACAATATAATTTCCGGATCGTCGACATGTCTGCAGTTCTTTTGAATTCTATCAAAGAGTAATAGTAGATTAGATGTTATTATTAACAGCCAAATCATCTGTGCAGATAAAGATCTAAGGCAGCTGCTCAATGGAAAAGGATCGGCAATTATTATTGGACACAAAATTACCTCAGAATCTAGGTATCATCAATGCATCAGAGTGAAGAAAAATGAAAATCAGAATATAATCGAGCTACCATTTCCACAAATCAGAGTTTGCAGTAATAGAGATATGCCATGATACACATTTCACATTGTAAGTAACCTGTAGAACAAAAGAGCTTTCATACTTTTTCTTTTCCTTTTTTGCTCAAATTTTAATTACAGCCATAAACAAACTTCTTGTAGCAGAGAAGATTTCTGATTGAATCAGAAATTAAAACAAACTAGAAGTAATTTACCAGAGCTAAAGACAGTGATGCAATTTATAGATTGGAGTCTTAGCATATCAAGGTGGGCCAAAGTTCCAACAGTAAGGAGGCAAGACAATTCACAAGCTTCTTTCCAAACAAAAGATTTTCTACAAAATAAAGAAGCCTGTAAAGTGCAACCTCCTGGAAACACAAGGTAATGACAGAAAGCAGGAATATGCTTGCTGTTAAACAAGCA
Source organism: Typha angustifolia (assembly GCF_048772165.1). NCBI lineage: Eukaryota > Viridiplantae > Streptophyta > Magnoliopsida > Poales > Typhaceae > Typha > Typha angustifolia. Next base: position 22,902,759 of record NC_133253.1, read on the forward strand.
AGCAAGAATAGAAAACAAAGAAACAAATCACGGGACCTAACCTTCCTGACTAGATGGATTTGGCTCAGAAAACGCTCATGCGAAGGCTTGAGCAACTGGACTGGTGCAAACTGAAATAGAATGTTCTCCAGACATACTTCCAAATTTACATGTTTTTTTTTCAGTTTGATCTTTAATGATTTATACTTAATAAAAAGAATCACCGGTTTGCATTCCCCATCTATGGAAGGCAGGTGCTTGTGGTTCTCACAACCACTTCCTCCAACTGGTGGACCTTTTATCAGTGGACAAGAATCTGGGAAGATTTAAGAGGGAATTTACCCTCGTGACACCTTCAAGAGCAGACCATTCTTCTTCCTCTGCAGTGGATATACAATCAGCAAGGCTCCTGGTGGATTGGCACCTGTCTGGCATTTTGTCCACCTTGGGTTCCTCAGATACTGGTACAATTTCTTCAGCGCCATGTAGGGTATATTGATGTTCTAATGTAGATGCACTGACTTGAGCTTCAACAATGATCGGAACATGTGTTTCTTCTTTATCTCCGTCTACTTTTTCAATAGAATCCAAGACCACTACCTCAACTGTTTCCAAAGATGTCTTCTTGGGTTCACTTTGTTGAACTGGATCAGCGGAGTATCTTGTATCCAAGAATAAACAGACAGCAGCACAATCATCACTCTTTGATGTAGGGAACTTTAATCTCCAGGAGCGGACTGCACAATCAACAAGAGCTCTAGCTGCTGTTGCACGAGTTGGGGCTGCCGCCACTATATCAACAGCCTCCTTGTTAGAGAGAACATCCCAAACCTACAAAAAGAATAACTTTCAAATTTGAGAGAGTTTCAATTGCATGTCTGATACCATTAATCTATACCAGATCACATTGAGGGGATTGCAATTTGGATATCAAGTACTTTTTAACTTCTGCAGCAACATGGAAGAAATCTTGAAGGTATTTTTCAACAGCAATATCCACAAGGAATAGAAGGGAAAAGTGAATTATTTTAAGCAACACAAAAGCTGGACAGCTAATCTGTATCACATGGAGCAAGGTACATCATCAGCATGGAAGATGGGTAAAAAGAATGTTTTAGAAAAAGAACATAAATTTAAAAAGTCAAAAGGCTCAGCATTTTGATGAAAGACTGGATGTTGTTTAAGGAGCCGGTGATGAAGTTGGAGATTTTATTATGAGATGTTAATAGACAAAACTGAACTCACCTATTACCGTCTGGCTATTGAACTATGCTAGAGCATACAAAAGTTCAGAAATTAGGCTATCATCATGCATTTTATTGCCGTACCCTTCAAGATACATACGTAAGTAGAAATATAATAAACAAGTTGATCTGAAAGAAGGAGATACCCCATCAGTGGCAAGAACTATAAACTCATCTTTCTCAGTAAGATGACGATAGGATATATCTGGAACAGATATTAGACCATAATCTTTCAGGCAAAAGTCTCCAAAAGCTCTGGCCATTGCTAAGCCAGGTGAATCATTATTTGGCAACCATACTCTTGCAACTTCAGGTTCATCCTGCAGAGCAAAGACTCTTCCTCTGCATTGCTGGATTCTGGCAGCCTCCCCTATAAGATGAAAACAGAAAGTTTAACCCAAGGCATACAAAAGTAGTTGCATTAGATCATTACGAACCTCAAAACATCAACTGTTTTGTTTGTGGATATCACTGTATGAATAAAAACAAAGAAGTGGTGAAGATGGCATCATTTTGTAGTGTTTAAAGGTTTTTCTTACTTCCATTTTCTGACATTCGCTAATTCAGAAACCAGAGATGAAAGGTATTATCTTGAAATTAAATAATTTCATGAATATAAATAGCATACTAAAAAGAATGAAGTCAGAAGTCTAGCCAGGGAAAGGACAGCTCTTTATCTAAATATGTGCTGCCAAAGAAATGGGCTGCAAAATAAAGATAAAATAGAAACATACTAGGCAGGTTAGGTTTCAAGTCAACAGTCAGCTGAACAGCAATTAAGTTGTTGTCCTTATCTCGTGTGCCCAATATTGCTCTTGAATCTCCAACATTTCCAATTACAAGATCCTGCCCCTGAAGAAGTTCAAGTTGACAAACTATAACATCCTGCAAATCACTGGAGACAAAATCAATGTTCAAAAGCTTGCCAATTGACTTGGAACTCAGCCAAGTTGACTTGGGTTACTTTGCTTCTTCCAAAGAAATAGAAACTCAATGATTCATAATTTTATGAGATTTACGACTTTTGAGTCTATCCACCAAGTCCAACTTGGAAGCTGAGAAGTTCTGAACATTGGCACAATACAACCAATAAAGAAAAGGGAAATTCTGCAATTCATCACCTGCTTTATCACTGTAACAGCTGTACTCCCGCTGCAGAAACAATCAATTGTTGGGTGAAGCTTCAGCTCTTTATCCATTAAATTGAAAGCCTTTAGAAAGGACTGTTTGAGAGGCAGATACATCTCAGGTAGCTTTTCATTCTCATCAACATTTATGGACTCACCCCATTCATCATCAGCACTGACAGATGCTGATTCCTCAGAATTCATGCTCCCTGATGCACTGCCATTCTGATGTGGACTATTATCACCAGCAACATTAGCTCTCCACTGGGTGCTTAGTTTGAGAGGAAGAGAATCTCTGACTTTCTTGGCAACCATATGACCAAATGGCCCATGACCATCAAATACTCCACAGAAGATTGTGTCACTTCTTAGAGTGAAATTCTACCAGGGAAATGGCATAATAAGTAAATTACAAGTTCAGAAACAAATAAATGGAAAAATAACAAGGAGATGAAAATGAATGCATGGTACATGAGGAAACATTTTCTTATCTAAAAGTGAGGGTAAGGCTTGTTGTTCGTTGGCCCTTTCGTTACTGTTAGCACAAAGTGAAAGGCTTGGCCACATCTCCATGAGTGATTTAAACAGGATGCATTACATGTACCTGTCTCTCTCTATGTATATGTGAATAGAGAGAGAGAGAGAGAGAGAGAGAGAGAGAGAGGGACAGGGAGAGTCATCTAGAAATATTTGTTGAGTACCAAAAGTAGAAGAATGATAGGGGTGTTGCTCAGCAGTTAGGGTCACATCCCCTATCAAGTGATTTTATAGTCCATCATTGCGATATTATCATCCTAGAAGACTAATTTAACATGAAGGAACCTATTGTTAGATATTCTGTTTGTCCTACAACTCATTAAAATGAACATGATTGGTATGCCCGGTATGTGGCAAAATATATTTTTTTCTTGCATAACTCATCAAAACATAAGAATGTGCTATTCAAGCTTTGGGATTAGCAAACATCTTGGCTTCCACTGAGCTTCTTCTCCATGCCATTGCAATGGTGTCGCCAAGCTAATCTAGCAACGCCAATTTCCCTAGCACATTCTGAAGTAACATTTAAGCATCTAGCAATTCAAGGCAATAATATTACCTTTAAAATGCTGAATGGTTGAGCCCTTGCTTCTGGCGCTTCCCTCCTCATAAGATGATGAGGGGACAACATATTACATAGTAAAAGTTACTTAACATCCATGTCTACAAGCACACTGCTAAGCTAAGAACAACCCTATACTCATATACAAAGAATTAAAATATACTAGTCAGCCAACATTTCCCATTACTTATCACTGAGTTCCACATCTTGCTGGAACTAGATTAACATAGCTTCAAAGATAACATTCTTTCTACTATTTTCTTCAAATAATATTCTCAAAGGAGAACAAAATACTTGCATCAGTCGCCATTAATCTTCCCCCATTACTTACGATACAATCTAACCCCCCAAAAAGAAGATCAAATAAACTTTACTACCCATAAATGTTAATCTGGACTTTGATAAAAATAAAACAAAGGATTTATCTCCTGCCAAATCTCCAGCAAGAATATTGCTGTCCGGAATCGACCCACGCATCAAAAGAACACAAAAATAATCTCGAAAACGAAAACAAACAGGAAAAAAAAAAAGCCAATACCTCCCACACGATCATAGCATCCTGGTTAGTCCCCTTCCTTCCCTGCTGCGTGTAAAGACAAGCGACCTCGCTCGCCCCGTTCAGGAACATCCGGCCGGGCAAACGGTGGAGCTCGTCCTCCGCCGGCTCACGTCCGCCGGCGACCACCGATCGCCGGCCAAATATTCCTCCACCTCCTCCGCCACCTACGCCTACTCCTCCTTCCTTCTTCGTGCTCTTCTTCCTCTCTATCCATCTCTTCGAACTAGTCAAGAACCGCGACGAGACGCCGCCAGCGTTAGCCGGAACATCGTCCGCCGCCGTGGACCTCGCCGGCAACGCCTGAGACGAGAGGCATGAGCCCATCTGATAAGGAGCAGATGAGACGACGAATCGGATGGTTACTAAGCTCACAGTAGAGAGAGAGAGAGAGAGAGAGAGAGAGAGAACTTCAATGAGTATCAAAGCGAGTGGGGTTGCTCCATTAGGGTATATGACTTGGAAAATGGTGGTGTGTTTCCTTTTTCCCCCCCTTATGGCCTTATGACATGATTTGTTCTAAATTGTTAATTCCGGACTTTTTACAAATTAACACCTATATTTTCGGTTTTAATCCTTAAAATAAAGAGAGAGACAGAGACAGAGACAGAGAGAGAGGCCGGCTTATACGTTATCTAATTATGGCACGGCGATCGGGAAAGGGACTAGATATTTTAAGATCTCGTGTGTAGCCTTTAATTACTATTTTCTTGATCCGATTAATCCATATTTCAATATTAAGTTCTTTTTTGGCTTAACCTTTTTGTCCACATATGGAAGGGGGTGAGTGGAAGGGAGTCTCCACTTTGTCCTTGTCAGCAGACAAGAGGGAAGGGCGTTCTCGTAATTCCATATTCTAGAGGTTTCCATTTGACCAGAGGATGTGGCCGCCAGCATAGATAGCTTTGATGACTCATCCGCTTTCCCTGTTCCTATTGCTTAGTTGGCACATTAGCAAAAGCTTTGACAGTGGATTAAGTGAGACTCTTCTTATAATTAATGTTTTGGAGTTTAGTTGGGAGTCAAAATATAGTTTACTATCAATATTTAGGGATAATTACATCCAGATCCCTTTTAATAATATGTTTATTTTGTTAATTTTATCCTTAATTATAGGAAAAGCCAATAGAAAAGTTTGGATATAATTAACCATTAATTTTATTGTAAAAATATCAAATAAGTGTAGGCATATTTTCCATCTCATCTAACCAGAGTTAATACATATTAATTTAACCTACTTATTTGATGTAAGCATAGGAGTACACTCCTATATAATTATTCTAGTTATAGGCTTTATGACAAGGTGGGTGAGAGTAGATAACTCATGCATGCTAAATTAGTTAGGCACAAATAATTAAAAGAAGTTTTGACATCAATTATAGCTCTGGTTGAAAGTCAACGTGTTTGGAATATACCTTAAATAAGTGTATACGTGATGATAACTTCATCACATATAAAATTGAGGGTGAACTACTTAATTTCTTAGCGATAGCTTTAAGAAACATTAAAGTTAGGCATTCTAAGTCAGAGCTAAATCCTTGAAGCAATATGATGATGGTATGTTTATATATACATATATATTTATATATTAGTAAAGGTGGTATTTTTCTCTCTGCCTATCTGCTGTCATGCACATAAATGTGTAGCAATTTGTGGGGTCTAATTGCAGTGAGCCACTATGGATATTTTGGACCATCACACTCACATGGTTCAACAGCTTAATAATCACAACATGCAGCCATATATTGCATAAAACAGTCTTGTGATTATGTACTTCTTCTTAGCAGTAATTATTTTTTCAACCTTGCAAGATCCATTCATCATGGATAGAAGCATTTTGTGCTCAACTTTGGAACAAGTGGCAATAAATATTGAGCAGGGGAAAGAAAGCTAAATACTTGAAAAGGGGGAGGACAACAACGTATACTGGCATGGTCAGCAAGGCATGTGGTCCTTAATACTCTATAGAGATGAGCATTTGATGCTTTAATCTTAGGTATAACTAACCCCAGGTGGACAAATAGACTACTAATGGACCCATGCCCTACTGATACAAGCTGGAGATATGCATTGCTTTCATGCAGCTTAATCATCTCTGATGCAGCCTAAGATATGGATCCTTCCTTACCTGTTCCTAGGAATTTACAAGGGGCTTCATTGTGTAGCTGACTCAATAAATGCCCTTCTCTTCCCAGGCTGAAAGAATCAAGAATATTTTACTCCCCAAAAGAGCTCAACCACCCAAAGTCCCAAACTACCAACCTTCTTCTGTGTAATTATTAATGAGGGAACTGTGAAGAGCTTGGCATATAGTAATGCAATATGAGGATGTTGTCTTGACTAGCAAAAGGCAAAAGGCCATTGCAGAGGTTGAAGCTGCTGCTAGCCTGCTATGCTAACTCTCTTCTGCAGAAGGGTAGGAGGTCTATTTCTACAGACTCAACAAACTTAGGTGCATTGCCTAAACAATTAAATGCACATGAAATGGTTGGCAGTTGTGGGTTCCATTCTAGCAAGTTACTATGTGCAGTTGGACAACCACATTATTCATTTGCTCATAATTGGGAAATTTAACCAACCAAAGACATTGAGATTAGGGGTATTTGAATCACAGTTGGTGTGTACTCTCTGTTTTTTTCCTTTTCTTTTCTTCATTGCCATGGAATTTATGTATGTCAAGTTGTTAAGTCAAAAGATGATCTTTGTGAAACAAGTAGACAAACTTAGAGATATTATTGGTAGGTAATTTGATGTTTGTTTTGATTTGCTTTTTGTGTTTAAAGTGTTCCTTTTCTTCTTCAGACAAGCCCAATGGGTCAGTTGATATTTTCAAAATAGGCCCCTGGACTCCGTAAAACTGCATCCGACCCGGAATAAAGTCGGATGCATATCAAAAGACCTTATCGGATCCAAATTTAAACCCATAAATTAAAACTCGTAAGCGAATCCCCACTCAGACGCGCGAATCCAAGCGATGCTCTCCACCCATCTCCGTCACCACCATCTCCCCCGCTTCCTCGCCCACCTCATCGTCACCGGCCACCTCAGCCGCCACCCCTCTCTCCTCCGTCGACTCCTCGACCTCCTCTCCCTCTCTCCAAACCACCCTTCTTCTCTTCTCCTCTTCCCACCTATCTCTCGCCTTTACTTCCACCTCTTCCCCTCGTCGACTACCTTCTTCTACAACCTCCTCATCCGCGCCTTTTCCAAGAGCCGTTTCCCCGACCAATCCATTGTTTCTTTCATATCCCTCCTCCGCGATGGGTGCCTCCCTGACAAATTCACCTTCCCCTTCCTTGCCAAGGCCTGTTCTAATCTCCCCTCCCCTCGAGTAGGCCAAATGACTCATACCCAGGTGGTGAAACGTGGGTTCTTATCCGATGTCTATGTTGTTAACACGCTTATTGGCTTGTACTCGGCTTTTGGCGAAATGAGTTCTGCTCAGAAGTTGTTCGATTCGAGCTCGGAGGTGTTGGATGTCGTTTCGTGGAACACCATTATCGATGGGTATGTGAAATCTGCGGCACTGGATGTTGCAAGAAAGGTTTTTGATGAAATGCCTGTGAGAAATGAGGTGTCGTGGAGTGCGATCATTTCTGGGTATGCAGGGAAAGGGGAGTTGGATGTCGCACAGGCATTGTTTGATAGAATGCCAGTTGGGAGGAATGTCGTGACGTGGAATTCAATGGTCTCGGGGTTCGCGAGACATGGGTTACTGCCTCTGGCGAGGAAGCTGTTTGATGAGATGCCGGTGAGGAATGTGGTGTCATGGAATTCGATAGTTTCAGGATATGCAATGAATGGAGATATGAATGCAGCTAGAGAGTTATTCGATGTGATGCCAAAGAAGGATGTAGTTTCTTGGAGTTGCATGATTTCGGGGTATGCGCAGACTAACCGTTATGTGGAGGCACTTGAACTGTTCAAGGAGATGCAGAAAGATAACAGTGTGAGACCCAATGAAGTGACCATGGTAAGTGTGTTATCGGCCTGTGCCCATCTTGCAGCTTTGGATCAAGGGAAGTGGGTCCATGCTTACATAGATAAGAACCGGATGGTCTTGGATAATGAGTACAATCTAGGGGCTGCACTCATTGATATGTATGCCAAATGTGGAAGTACTGAGGTAGCAGTTAATATTTTTCATTCATTGGATTGGAAGAACGTTTCTAGCTGGAATGCTCTGATCACAGGATTAGCTATCAATGGAGCTTCTCATGAATCCCTTAATGCCTTTGAGCAAATGCAGAGATCAAGAACAAGGCCTAATGACATTACTTTTCTTGGGGTGTTGACTGCATGTACTCATGGTGGGTTGGTAAGTGAGGGCCGTCAGTATTTTGAGAGCATGTCAAAAATTTATGGAGTTCAACCCCAGATGAAGCACTATGGTTGCATGGTTGACTTGTTGGGCCGAGCAGGATTGCTGGAAGAGGCAGAGGGAATAGTGAGAGGCATGTCAATGAAACCAGATGTGATGGTATTGGGTGCTTTGCTTGGTGCTTGTAGGATACATAAAGATGTGGATACTGCTGATAGAATAAAGAGTAAGATCCTTGAAATGAAACCCCAGCAATCAGGCTGCCATGTTCTGCTATCCAATATTTATGCTGCCTCCGGTAGATGGTCTGATGCCTTAGAGATGAGGAACTTACTGAAACAGAATAGCATCTGGAAGGAGCCGGGATCTAGTTCAGTTGAACTGGATGGAGCTGTTTATGAGTTTGTTGCTGGAGGGAATTCGCATCCCGAGAGAAGTGCTATATATTCTTGGCTGGATGAAATGAGGAGGAGGTTGAGATCCGAGGGGTATATACCAGTAACTGCAGAAGTTCTCTTAGATTTGGATGAGGAGGAGAAAGAGACCTGGCTTTCAAGGCACAGTGAGAAGCTTGCATTAGCATTTGCTTTTCTCCAGGCTTCATCTCAAGCACAAATAAGGATTGTTAAGAACCTACGCATATGTTGTGACTGCCATTCATTCATAAAGCATGTGTCCAAATTATATCCTCAGGAAATTCTCGTGCGAGATCGGATTCGCTTCCACCATTTCAAGGGTGGTGCTTGCTCATGCAAGGATTACTGGTAGAGTTCGAAAATGCTGCAATATACATTTTTCCATGGGGTGGTATATGCTTTGGTTATGCTTGTTGGTGCCAAACTCAGAAGAATAAATGCAATGATACTCCTAAAAGCTGCAAGTATGTCAATGGTTTGTCTGTATCAAGGGTCCGGTCGAACCGAAACTTAGTGGCAGTTCACTTGATTTAACTTCACATTTCTTAAACAGGGAAGAATAAATGCAATGATACTCCTAAAAGCTGCAAGTATGTCAATGGTTTGTCTGTATCAAGGGTCCGGTCAAACCGAAACTTAGCGGCAGTTCACTTGATAACTTCACATTTCTTAAACAGGGAGGCGCTCTCCTTTTATGGCTGAAAAAGTTCTTCTCACAAATTGATTGGGTACCTATATATTAATGAAGCTGCCATTCTGTTCCATTGATAGGATGCAATAAATAGATCTTTGCTCAGTATCTCTTGTAAATAACATAGTGAACTACTGGATGACATATTCTTGGGAAGAAAAAATGATCTACTATTCCTTTATGCTGTAAATTGAAAAGCGCAACCTTCACCCCAGAAATATGGGGTCCTGACGACAGCAAAAGACAGGCGCTCCATTTCTGACCTTGTCTTTACCTATAATAAAACAGCAATGAAGCTGGTTATAAAAGGCATTAGACATCTCTCCCGGAATTTTGGGGTTTAGGTTGGAAATATTTCTACCTAGCAAATTGTCAGAGAATCTTCACTGATTGTAAATTGGAATTTAACAATCTTTCCAGAAGGTGTCTTTCAATGAAGCTATTGATAATATCTGGTCATCTGAAACTTGCCATCATACAGGATGTAAAATGGGATGACATATTTGCTGCCAGGTTAGGGCCGCATGATGAATTTACCTTGTATAGGCTTGATGTTGTTACTCAGTTTCAGAAGAAAGGCTTTATTCAATCTTGATTGATTGATAGCCACCATTTTCAGGATCAATGGCCATCATGTAGTGTAAGAGCAGTGCTGAAGTAAAGGTTGATCAGTTGATTTAAGAAGAATACCATGAAGCTCTGTTCAGCCTTAAAAGTGAGAATATTCACTGTAAGGGGTTTAGTAACTACAATGATCATGGATCTGTATTTTATCTTGATATGCCAACTTCATGAGGAATCCTGAGGAAATGCAGCAATATCAAGTCCGGATGCTGATTTGGTATGCAGCCCTTCAGGCCAGTTAACAACTTGCTTTCTTGATTCCCATTTAGATCGATGTGGAAAACTTAGTGACATCAACATCATCACTTTGATGGTATCATTTTCATGTAATTATGCAGATAGAGGCCAAAAGCAAAGATTCTTGCTGCTGCTACTCACCACATCTGGGACCACCTAATGCTAAGGAACGCTAGATGATGCAATGAACCCTCTCCCATCTACACTGTCTCATGTTCTGCATTTGAATTTCAATGCCAGATAAGCACTTCGTCAAGTCCTTGTTCCTTCCAATTAAAGTTTCCAGTTAAAGCTTCTCTGCTCTATATTATTGTTTTGTGTGCTTAAGTATAGATTGCAAGAATTTAGGGCTTTGGCGACCTTGATGACAAAGATAGACTTCTCTTTATCCATATATGCAGGCTAAGGCTATAATATAGTGTTAAAGAGACCAGTGGTAGACTTAAGAAAGGCTAAAAGAACTAGTCGAAAATCAAAATAGAAGCTTAGAGTTGGCGTAAGTTGGGATAAAATAATGGCAGGCAAATAAATGGTGTGAGCTTGTGCTTGAGATTCACAAGAATGCCTCAAAGTGGCTTGACAATGAAAAAGTTCTCAATGTTAACTTTGAGCAGTATGAATCTGAGACAAGGACCTGAAATGCTGAAAGTACCCTGTAGAGCCAAGTCTATCTCTAGAGAGAATGCTTTGTTGTACAAAGACTGGGTTAATGCTGGATCTAATTAGTGCACTGAAACTCAAGAGAAGTGCAGGTAAATTTATGATATTGTTCTCTCAGCCAAAGGATACACTTTGGCACGAGCAGATAACATAAGGGGAAATTATAGTTATAGAGCAAAAGTTACTATTGATAGAGCCACTAAACATCATTTCAAATTAATTGGCAATTTATATTCTGTAATGATTACTATCCAGTGATTTTAAATTTTTAACTCTGTATATTGTATTGTGAAATTCCACAATAATACCTTTGACATAACCTGGATCATGATAATATGTGCCACTCTCTGCAAGTGATGCTTGAAAAGTAAACTTATTTAGACTTTTTTTGGTTATAACCTATATAGACATAATGGAGATTTTTTCACGATGGTTTAGTACTGATGCATGATATGATTTGCTTTTTTCCATAGTCCTCATGATGCTCATAAAAGCAAGCAAGTAATGGGCAGGCCACTCCCACACCAATTTCAAGTCTCCAAGAATTAATGAATCAACTATTTATGCCCACAGTTGTATCACAAGAACAGAATGCTGCTATTCCCCTTCACCCTTTCACACAACTGCAGCACCCCATGTTCAATTCTCCATCATTTCAGACCATGGGAAAGAGGACATTTCTTCACCAACCCAACTATACTCAAAAATCGCTATCGACTCATCAAGAAGGTATCGAAGACTAATGAGGAAACACAAACAGAATAACTTTGGACATGCCTAAGGCTTTTCTCTGAGTACGCCCCTATTGTGGCTACCCTCAAGAGGCCTAACTCAAGACTTCTCAAAGCTCGGATCTGGCTCTGATATCATGTTGTTATAACCATCTTATTGACGGTATTTATCAATCCTTGACAATCCTCATTGTGCACTTAAGGAGTGCCATCTCCATGGCTTTCATTCATTCCTTACCTTATCATATGGATCGCATTTTGAAGCATTATTGAAAAGCACTAGTACATAATTGCGTCTGTGACTGTGTGGAATGATGAACATTATCTTGTGGTCCTCCACTCTATATAAAATTACATCACCTATGACGGTATGACCTTATGACCTTATGCTATTGTTACAGATAAGGAATATTGTTGTTAAAGGCAGGAACCATATGTATCTAGCAGCAGTCACTAGATGCCCCTATGATAAGAGGCCACCATACTCTCATAACTCACTGAAATACACACAATTAAAGATTATAAATCACAAACAAACACAAAACAGAAAGAAAACAGAAATAGTGACACCATTCCTGAATCATTGAGACCCTTACCAACCATTTTATTTTCTTCCAATTGCTTTTCTTTTAATAGGGCAATGCCTCAGGGCAAGGTACCCTGATTTTAAGGGTTTGTGTTCATACCTGATCATGGATAAATCCAAAGGTGAAAAGGATATATTTTGGATTTTCTTGGGTGCATTGAAGATTTTAAAAGACTACCATGATTCAAGCTTGTCAATTAGATATCAGCAAAACCAGTTACTGATACAAGGTTAGTAAGTATTACTCCATTTACTTGTGGGTACTTATTCCACAAGTGTGAACAAAGGCTAAAAGTTTGAATTCCTTGATCCTTAATATACAAGATCATCCTAAATTGGAAGAAACTTCTATTCGAAAAGGAAATTTATTATTATTATCATTATTATTATTGGTCAAAATACACCACATCCCAATGCCACGGGACATAAAAAGGAGGTCTTCCCAAATACCAACACTTTCACAAGTCAAGCAAGCCCACACATTCTATAGTCTCCATTAGTGCTTTCCAACGCGTGTGATAAGCCTCCTTTTCCAACCTACTTGTTCTTTCTCTTATGACCCATACCTAATTCCTCCACGGGAGAAGACTTTTGTGGTCACGAGAGAGAGAGAGAGAGAGAGAAACAAAAGAAACATAGACTACTCACTGCATGAGAGCTCAACATTCTCTCTATATAACTGAAACCTCTTCGGGTCTCCTTCCAGATGCACCATTGAAGTACTCTTCGTTGAAGTTTTCTTTCTTTCGCATGGCTTTCATCTCAGACTGTGTATTCCAGTGTTGCGTCTTCCTTCTTTTGCTCTCCACTACTCTTCCTCATTCTTCACAAGTATTTGGCGAACTCATAGACGCCCAACACCACCATGTGGTTAGAGTGAGCTCTTTGTTGCCAAGCAAAGTTTGCTCCTCTTCAGAAGGTTTGATGGCAGTCTTCTTCTACTCCTCATGTCAAACTCTTGTTAATTAGCTGTTCTGTTAGTCATGATAAATAGTGATTAAATGATATATACAATTAATCCCAGTCAAAGAGAAATACAAATTTTAAAAGTGATAAAACCATATATATATATATATTGGATTTTTTTCACGTTAGCTCTCTTCTCTTTATCTATATGGAATTTAGAGTAGTGTTAATTAGTGTCTAAAACGAATTGTTGTTCTCTCTAACCCGATCGTTAATTTGATGCAACGTAGAAGAAACAAGGAAAGAGACATTAGCAAAACAGGACGAATTCATCAATCTTTATCTCCTAGACGAGAGAGATTAAAAAAATCCATATCATTTAATAATACGTAAAAGATACCGCTCTCTTGGATCAATTAACTTTATGCACTTTTGGCCACCTTCATGACGCCATCTTTCTTTTCTTGTTAGAAAGTGGATGTGTGATCCATGACCGACCACATCAAATGCCATCTACTGATCTACCTAACGATATAATAAAATTATATATACGGTAGAGTTGGACTTCAATAAAGTCAAATTAAACCATGATCTCATGTTACCAAGGCACCTAACAACGTCACTTTTATGTAATAATTTCCACTTCTCTCATGGTGATAGTTAATAATTAATTTATCGTTGCTTCCAAGTATATACTAAACTTCAAATCCACAGATTCGAGTCCATCGAGGCTAAGAGTTGTGCATCGTCATGGCCCATGCTCACCATCACTACTCGAAAGTAAACGATCTCATGAACAAATCCTGAGTCAGGACAAAGCCCGAGTTGACTCACTACACCGCAAGATCTCCGCATCCAAAAGAGACGCCATGGAGAACTCGCTCGCCGTGTCGGTCCCAACTCACGCCGGCATATCACTCGGCACCGGCAATTACATCGTAAACATCGGGGTTGGAACTCCGAAGAAGGACTTCGCCGTCGTCTTCGACACTGGCAGCGACCTCTCGTGGATCCAGTGCAGCCCATGCACCAACTGCTACAAGCAACAAGACCCGTTCTTTGACCCGGCTGAGTCGTCCACGTATTCTAACATCTCATGCAACTCGGCTGAGTGCGTGCAACTTGACTCCGCGAGTTGCTCGGCCGAGTCGACCTGCCGGTACCAGATCAAGTACGGCGACAACTCTCAGACTGACGGCAACTTCGGACGCGACACCCTGACGTTGACGCCGTCGGCGGTGCTGCCGGGGTTCTTGTTCGGGTGCGGCAATAACAACACCGGGCTCTTCGGCCGGACCGACGGGCTACTCGGCCTGGGCCGGGATAAGGTGTCGCTGGCGTTGCAGGCGTCACGAAAATACGGCTCAGGGTTCTCCTACTGCCTTCCTTCAAGAGCAAGCTCGACGGGGTTTTTAGCGATCGGCGGTGGCACATCGATAAAAAAAGTACGATTCACACGTATAATATCCGACGTCAGATCACCATCATTCTATTTCCTTAATCTTGTAGCCATTAAAGTAGGCGGCCGGCGACTTCCAATACGTCGAACGATGTTTTCAACTACAGGTACAATTAAAATTCAAAATACTTTAAACTTTTAATTATTTAAAGCTTTGACACCATGACAAGCTATCTTTTATATTACATATATTAGGAACGTTGATCGACTCTGGGACGGTGATCACCCGACTGCCGCCGTCGGCGTACTCCGCACTCCGGTCGGCATTCCACAACCTCATGACCAAGTACCCGCCGGCACCGGCGTTTTCGATACTCGACACCTGTTACAACTTCACTGGGTACAGTACCGTGTCGGTGCCGAAAATCTCGCTGGTGTTCGCCGGCGGCGTTAGCCTTGACGTCGACTTCAGTGGAATTCTGTACGTGCTGAGCTTGTCGCAGGCTTGTCTTGCATTCGCCGGCAACAGAGATCAAAGTGGCGTGGGGATCATTGGGAACACGCAGCAGAAGACGTTCAATGTTATATACGATCTCCCCAATAAGAGAATTGGATTTAGTCCTAAAGGCTGTGCCTAAACGAGAATATCGATACCTATATAAACTTTTGAGAGCATCAGATAATATGATGATTAATTGTCGCATTTAGTATAATGGTGGTATAAGCTCAGACTGTGAGAAATTCTTCCATAATGATGACATTAATTTGTGCATCTTCTTGTTAATTGCTGCCAAAGATAAATGTTAAACATTAGTGTGAGAATATGATAATAAACAGAGTAACAGTTTAGTAGTTAACTGGGCCTAATCCGGCCCAATCGGATGAGGGCCCGCATAAGAATCTCAGCGTCCAATTACAGAGATTATTATGACAACCAATTAGGGGCTAACACGGATATAATCCGAATTCAATTAGTAGAAGAAGACTAATTAAGCTGACCTGATCCGGCTTTTGCTGGCTCTAATTATGGAAGCCGAATCGTGCTCGATCTTTGTCATAACCTTTTGTCCTCCGAGTACGACAAGAAGTAGTAGTGATGCAAATCTATATAAGATTGCCCTGCTATGCCCCTTAGATTCACAGATTCTCAAAGCATTAGTCCAGCCATGGCTTCCCTTCTTTTGCTCCTCTCTCTGCTTGTCTTCTCCACTCTGTGCTATTCTTCGTACGCCAACGGAGTCGAAACCCACCGTGGGTTTCACTCCGTCGCCCTTGACTCACTGCAGCCATCCGACACCTGCTCCTCAATCCCTAAAGGTTAATTATTTTGCTATGCATAGAACGGGAGGGAGAGAGAGATTTGATTATTATATTATTATTATTTATTCGTGTTGGTTAACGTAGTGACATTATTTTATTTGCAGCATTCGATGGCAATAGGCTGCCGATAGTCCACCGGCACGGCCCCTGCTCGCCGGTTGCCAACCGGCAAAAGATAAACCATAAACAAATTCTCCGCGACGATATAGCCCGTGTGAACTCTCTTAATCGGAAGCACTCCATGTTGAAGGAGGAGGACTTGAACGGCGTAACCATCCCCGACCGCAAAGGCTATCCGGTAAACACGATGGACTACATCGTTACCGTCGGGTACGGCACGCCGGCGAAGAACTTCTCTGTCATATTCGACACCGGCAGCGACATCTCCTGGATCCAATGCAAGCCTTGCGCCGACGGAGATTGCTACCCTCAGCACGAACAACTCTTCGACCCGTCGCAGTCCTCCACGTACGCCAACATACCTTGCATGTCAGAAGACTGCGCCTTGATCGGAGGAATATGCGACGAGTCGTACAATTGTATCTACTCCGTCGACTACGGCGACGGCTCCTCCACCACCGGCTTATTGGCGAAGGAGACGCTTACGTTAACACCCACCAATGTGCTAAATAAGTTCGAATTCGGTTGCGGCAACTTGAACGATGGCTCGTTCGGTACCGCTGCCGGGTTGATCGGCCTAGGCAGGAACAGAGTGTCTCTGGCGTCGCAAGCGTCGGCTGTCTACGGCGACGCGTTCTCCTACTGCCTCCCGAAGTTCAACAACGCAACCGGATTTTTAACTATCGGAGCGCAACAGCAATACCCAGGAGTTGAATTCACTCCGATGTTAACGGATCCTAATAATCCATCCTTCTACTTCGTTGAATTGGTCGGTATAAGCGTAGGAGGACGTAACCTATCCATCCGGCCGGCCGTATTCAAGACCCCAGGGACTATCATGGACTCCGGCACGGTGCTGACTTACCTCCCGCCGGGAGCCTACTTGGCTCTCCGCCACAGATTCCGGTCACTGATGAGGAATTACACGAGGGCTCCTCCGTTTGAAGCACTAGACACTTGCTATGACTTCAGAGGAGAGGACAAGATCTCCATACCGGACGTCAAGCTACACTTCGGCGGCGGCGCTACGCTCGACGTCATCTCCTCCGGCACGGTGCTGTCTTTGAGCCCGTCGCAGACGTGCTTGGCGTTTCGTCCTACGGTATCGAGCGGTCAATTGTCCATCATTGGGAACACGCAGCAGAGATCGACTGAAGTGGTTTATGATCTTGGAAGGCGAATGATTGGATTCGGGCCACGAAGTTGCAGTTGATTGGATGATGATGCATGCAAATGATATAAATTAATAATTTTATGAATCAATCCTCAACTATGTCTCAGTGTAATAAAAAGAGAGAGATGTCATACTTTATACTTTGTGCCTTTTAAGTGAAAGAAGTTTTGTTATTTTGTATTTGGATCATAATTATATGAACAATTAGGTGAATTTGTTGTCCCAGAACTGGAGACAGTAATTTATTTTTTATATCTTTATAAATACTTAATTGCCATGATCATTATTAAAGAAGACGATGTGCAATTTATATTTGGAACCATATTACTAGATGTTGAGAATATAGCTACCAAAACAATAGGTTCCTTCTTCATGGAAGGGTATTAATGATGATTTACTGATTTAATTGTATATTGTGTTGGTGACCTCTTATCAAGCAAAAATGATAGCATTCGTTTACGACGATATAATAATAAATAGGATCAATATTAATTAGAAAAGAGAAATCTTTACCTCCTTGAATTGCATGTTAACTCATCATTTTAAATGAGTGGAGTATTATATTTTCAAGCAAAGGTAAACTGATAAGATTTGAATCTATGACTTTTGCTCTGATATCATATTAACTCACACTTACTCTAAAAACTTAAGTTATTAAAAATTAAAAATTTTATATTTTATATTTAATACTGTAAAATATAAAGATTATGACAACCCGTTGGGATGAACTCCTATGGTATGGCATAGTGGCAAAATTAATCACATCAATATTTGTTTTCTTTTCTAAAATATCATGTTAAATTTCAATACTTATATAGATCCAATGTCAAATATACTCAAAATTTAGGATCTTAATTTTATTTTAATTGTTCCAAGGTTTGTGAATGGCCTGGATTCTTCTGTACAAGAACAAATAGGAAAGCCACCTTAGTTGATCTTAGCCGGCCTTTGGAAACTTGGGACAAAATATATTGTAGCATTAGATCAATGATATTAAATTCATCCACTTCTTGGGGGAATCTACTTTCTTGTCACTCTAAATCCGGCGTATTGCAAGGCAGAGTGGTAACCATGCACTTCTATATAAGCTCACTCTCCTATGCCCCTTAGAATCACAAATCTAAAAACATTAATTCTGGCCATGGCTTCCCTTTTCTCCCTCCTAGCTTTGTTCGTCTTCTCCGCTCTTCATTATTCTTCGTGTGTCAATGGAGGAGAAACACATAGTCGATTTCACTCTATCACCCTCGACTCACTGCAGCCATCTGACACCTGCTCCTCAATGCCTACAGGTTAATTATTTTACAACTACTTTAAATATATATAATATATATATATATATATAGCCTTCGTTTAATATTTAGAATAACAATTTATTTATTTTGATATAAGTCTTCTTATATTGTTATAGCAACTAAACAACCACTTACCCTTATATTGCTATAATAATTCTTATTTATCTCTTATCTCATATTATACACCCAAATTATTTAAATTTAATAATAATAGAAAACAGTCACCACTTTGTCCCTTAATAGTAATTCTTATTACTGGTTACCAATATAATTTTATTATTTTTTTATTATAAGCTCCGTTAGTATGAGAAATTGGAATAATTATGGTGACATAATTTTATTTGCAGCATTGGATGGCAATAGACTGCCTATAGTTCACCGGCACGGCCCTTGCTCGCCCTTTACCAACCGCCGGAAAATAAACCATAAACAAACACTCCGCCACGATCTTGCCCGCGTGAACTCGCTTCACCGGAAACACTCTGTTTCGAAGAAGAAGGACGTCACCAGCCGCTTCTCAACTAACGTCACCATCCCCGACCGCGTCGGCCTTCCACTGAGCACGATGGACTACATCGTCACCGTCGGGTACGGCACGCCGACGAAGAACTTTTCGGTCATCTTCGACACCGGCAGCGACATCTCCTGGATCCAATGCAAGCCCTGCGTCGGAGAATGCTACCCTCAGCATGATCAACTCTTCGACCCATCGCAATCCTCAACGTATGCCAACGTATCTTGCAGCTCCGACGACTGCTCCTTAATCGGAGGAACATGTGACACATCCAACGTCTGCATCTACACCGTCCAATACGGCGACGGCTCCTACTCCGCCGGCTTCTTCGCGCAGGAGACGCTTACATTAACACCCTCCAGTATACTAAAGAAGTTTGAGTTTGGCTGTGGAGAGTTGAACCAAGGCTTGTTCGGCAGTGTTGCAGGATTGATTGGCCTAGGCCGGAACAAGGTCTCGTTGGCGTCCCAGGCGTCGCCAGTCTACGGCAAGGCGTTCTCGTACTGCCTCCCGGAGTTCAACGGCACGACAGGATTTTTAACTATAGGAGCTCAACAACAATACCCAGGAGTTAAATTCACTCCGATGTTGACTAATCCGAGTTATCCATCCTTCTACTTCGTTGAACTGATCGGTATAAGTGTCGGAGGACACAACCTATCGATCCCGCCGACCGTGTTCGCATCCCCGGGGACTATCATCGACTCCGGCACGGTGCTGACCTACCTCCCGCCGACCGCCTACTCGGCTCTCCGCGACAAATTCCGGTCGCTGATGACGAGTTACAAGATGGCTCCTCCGTTTGATATACTCGACACTTGCTATGACTTCAGAGGAGAGAGCGTGATCATCATCCCGGCGCTTGAACTACAGTTCGGCGGCGGCGTTACGCTCGAGATTTCATTTTCCGGGACGTTGCTGTCTTTGAGCCCGTCGCAGACGTGCTTGACGTTTGTTCCTACCCAATCGGACGATGAATTTTCCATTATTGGGAACTTGCAGCAGAGATCGACTGAGGTGGTCTATGACCTTGAAAATGAGATGATTGGATTCGGACCAGAACTAAGTTGCAGCTGATTGGTTGATCCAAGTGGTCTTTTCTTAATCGTTGATGAGTTTATCCATCTTCAACTAGCTAAACAAGGGAAGAGAGATTCCATGCTTTATTCTGGGCCTTTTCAATTAAGAATTTGAATAAATATTGGGTCACTTAGTAGACTCTTCTATTTTCTGAGTGCATAACAATTTCTTCCGTAATGATAGACAATGATTTGTGCATCTTGCTCTCAAGCCAGCGTATTGCTACTAAAGATATTAAAATGATAACATTTAATTAGTCTGAGGATAAGGTAATAAACAGGGTCTATATTAATACTCTAATGCTATGCTTTGTCTACAAGAGTGTAGCAGCTTAGTAGTTTAAACACTTCCGAGGTCTACATTAGAATCGTAAAGTTCATGGTCTCCATGGGCTGCGGTCTAAACCGCAGCCCACCAACTTTATGGGCTGTGGTTTAGATCGCAGCCCACTAGTTTCATGTGCTGTAATTTAGACCGCAGCCCACCAAGGGATGAGTGGAGAATAAGGGGTTTGCTTAACCCTCGTCCTCCCTCACCATCTCCTTCTAAGGAAAAGAGACAGAGGGGGGGGGGGGGGAGAGAGCCAATGCTGTCGGTGATCCACGTCGCTGGCAGCCCACCCTTAAAATCGGCGGCCCGTGCTCGTCACCCAAGGTGGGTGGTTAGTCGGAGGGAAGGGGAGGGGAAAGAGGAGGAGAAGGGCTCGGCTCGACGACGACGGTGCGTAGCCTGAGCTCGCGATGGAGTCGCTGTCCGTCCTCCCTGTCGAACTTCATAAGTGATTTTATATCAAATCACTGCTGAATAACGATCCAGTAACGAAAGTG
This sequence comes from Typha angustifolia, assembly GCF_048772165.1. NCBI lineage: Eukaryota > Viridiplantae > Streptophyta > Magnoliopsida > Poales > Typhaceae > Typha > Typha angustifolia. The sequence continues at coordinate 22,923,665 of NC_133253.1, forward strand.
ACAATGTATTTTTTTTGTCTAAGTAGGATATTTAGTGGATTTCTTTTTTCAAAACAACCCCGAATATAATGTCAATTCCGGACCGGAATTATGCCAACAACTAACTATATATAATACCTCAAAACAAGTCCACGAAATTAATATCAGAGCAATTTTTTTCTTAGATCTTTTTGAAGAGTTAGCATGGCCAGAAGTATAGAAGACGAAGTGCAAATTATAATCACGTCGATGGATGATATCATCGCCCTCATTGAGGCTGCAATAGATTATCTGGCACTTGACAGCCAATTGCTCTCGTACTTTGAAACAGTGATGTCAGCTGTGGATGCCGTGCAACAGAGCCAATTTCAAAGCCCAGCGAAAATAAATCAGATGGTGACAACCTTGGATTACCTGGTCACTGAGATATTGGCTTCATTGAAAAGAAACAGTAAGAAAGAAGAGGAAGAGGAAGATGAAAATGAAGAGAAAGATGAAGAGGAAGATGAAGAAACGTACAGTATAGATGAAGAAGAAGAAGATGATGACAAGAACAAAACAGATGATGATTCAGACGACGGAGACGGAGATGAGGGGACCAAGAATATTGATTGCATCATATTGCAAGTGATCCGGTAGATTCTAAGAGAGAATATTTGTAGCAAACTAGACAGATACGTGCGGTGTTAAATATGGACTATCAAGAGGTCTTTCGATCATTTACTGCTTAGATCGTTGATCTTTTCCTTACTTTTAATTAAATTATGTATATAGTTATAATTGTACTATATAGTTATAATTGTACTATACTAGAGGTTGTACTGGAACTGTGTTAGACAATTTACTATTTTAATCGTTAAATTTTTTTTACTTTTAATTAAATTACGCACATAATTATAAGAGCAATATATTTTAGAGAAGTGCTCAATAAGTAGAAGTAGCAAAAGGTAGGAGCTTCGGACTCTGAGAGAATCGGACCTCTTCGTTATAATTACGGGAACGGACAATATAAACCCCGTCCCTCGATATCTGTAACTGCTCAATAGAATGTTGGATTAACTATTAAGTTTCTCTAATAAGAGAGACGATTTGAACCCAGGAAAGTACTTGGATAAACACCTGACACGTCGCTGATTCACAAAGACATTGCACATAACGAGTTACATAAAACTGATTACAAGAAGACTGGACGAATATAACAAGAGAGAAATAGGAGATCTTGTGAATGAATACATTATACTAAAACCAGATATCATCATTGACCAGGCAAATCAAGGGATGAAATACTACCGCACCAACGCAAAGCTGGAAGCAACGTGATAGTTTTCAACAAACACTAACACATGCTCAAAGGAACATTCCCAAATACGGATACTACATCAGAGATAATACATATAACAAAAGATACTTACTAGAGACAGCCACTAATTAATATCATCGAGAATTCCGAGAAGCATAGTGTCAAATACGAGACAGACAACCGCCCTGACACAAGCTAACCTAAGATAAGACCTCAACAACATAAAAAAGGATAGACACTAGTACTACGGACACCAAGGTAGTTTAATACCTTTATAAAACAAAGGAAAACTAGATTGATTAGTAATACCAAAAAATTTGAAAAAAGAAAAAAGAAAGCCCGGATCCTTAGTCCACCTCCTCCATCTTGCTCTCCCCAGCATCAGCTTCCTCAAGAGGAGGCATCTCGGTGTCTGCATCAGCCGACTCATCCACGTCAATGCTGAGACCCAACTTTAGCATGCGGTGGATTCTGCTGCCAAAGGTGTTGGGGTCCTCGAGGCTGAAGCCAGAGGTTAGGAGGGCGGTCTCAAAAAGCAACAGCACAAGGTCCTTGACTGACTTGTCATTCTTGTCTGCGTCCGCTCGCTTGCGCAGCTCATCCATGATGGGGTTCTCTGGGTTGATCTCCATGGTCTTCTTGCTCGACATGTATCCAGCCATGCTCGAGTCCCGCAAGGCCTGAGCCTTCATGATTCTCTCCATGTTGGCAGTCCATCCATACTCCCCAGTAACCAAGCAGCATGGGGAGTCAACAACACGATCAGACACCACAACCTTCTCTACCTTGTCGCCGAGCACTTCCTTGATAACTTTGCAGAGCCCTTCGAATTTCTCTTTGAGAGATTCCTTCTTCTTCTTCTCGTCTTCACTCTCATCAAGCTTCAACCCCTCCTTTGTTGCGGACACCAATTTCTTCCCCTCAAACTCCTTCAGTTGACCCACAGCGTACTCATCAATGGCATCTACCATGTAGAGGACCTCATAACCCTTCTTCTTCAGCTTCTCAAGGAATGGAGAGTTCTCAACAGCCTTCTTGCTCTCTCCAGTGATGTAGTAAATGTCATTCTGGCCTTCCTTCATCCTTGTCACATAGTCCTTGAGACTGGTCAGCTCGTCCCCACTCTTTGTGGAGTGGTACCTCAGCAACTCTGCCAGCTTTGTCCTGTTCTGAGAGTCCTCATGGATGCCAAGCTTAAGGTTCTTTGAGAACGCCTCGTAGAACTTGTTATAGTCCTCCTTGTTCTCAGCAATCTCGAAGAAGAGCTCAATACACTTCTTGACCAGGTTCTTGCGGATGACCTTCAGGATCTTGTTCTGCTGGAGCGTCTCTCTAGAGATGTTGAGGGGAAGATCCTCAGAGTCAACAATACCCTTAATGAAGCTCAAGTATTCAGGGATCAGCTCTTCACAGTTATCCATGATGAAAACACGACGAACATAGAGCTTAATATTGTTGAGCTTCTTCCTTGTGTCAAAGAGGTCAAAAGGTGCTCTCTTCGGGGCAAAGAGGACAGCCTTGAACTCAAGCTGACCCTCCACAGAGAAATGCTTCACAGCCAAATGCTCCTCCCAGTCATTTGTCAGACTCTTGTAGAAGGCAGCATATTCTTCCTTGGTGATCTCCTCAGGCTTCCTCATCCAGATAGGCTTCTGCTTGTTGACCAAAGACCATTCATGGGATACTTCCTTAATCTTCTTCTTTTTCTTCTCTTTCTCTTCCTTTTCTTCATCAACATCCTCGACCTTTCCTTCCTCCGCCTCTTTCTTGTCTTCCTCGTCCTCATCATCAGAAATTTCCTTCTCAGTGGTCTTCTCAGTCCACAAGGAAATTGGGTAGCTGATGAACTCAGAGTGCTTCTTGACCAAATCCTTGAGTCTACGCTCCTCGAGATACTCCAACTGCATCCACACAAATTGGAGACATATTTTAGTCTAACAAATTGAAAAAGATGATTCCAAGAAAAGTATAAAAATCGACAATTCCTGCATATATGTGATGAACAAGCAAGTAATTATAAAGATATCTGCAGTTATCTGCTATCCAACAGATTAAAATCAAAGCAAGATAATGCAAGTATAGAGCATTCAAAAGTATTTTGCCAGTTAAGCCAAAGACTTCAGGCATCTTCACAGGAATTTGAACTCTGATGAATGATGATCAATCTAAAAACAGCTTCTACATTAAAGACTGAAAAGAACTAAGAAATGCTTTCGTGTATCCTCCAAATGCCCAATGAACCAAGACAACTTACTCCTTGGTCAAAAATAAAAGGGAAAAAATTAGGAGAAAATATCTGACCAATAAGGCTTCACAGACACAAAGATCTCATTTTCATTCATGCTTTACACTGTCAAGTATGTTCCAATGACAAGGAACATATTCAGCACACACACACACACACACATGTACAAGAACAATATTTAGAAAGTAGAACAATGAACAAAGATCATACAGCACTAAGACTAACAAATGCAACAGCTTAAAGAGCTACTTCCACATGAACTGTATCAAATAGCACATAGTTTATGGGAAACACGGAGATAAAAGGAAAAAAAAATACAGTTAAATTCAATATGAAACATGGTAAATGACAAAATTACCTGGTGTTATGAAAACTGCATCAAATATATAAAGTCATACACTCAATAAGTGGATTTATCCATGAGATTTTCATCAGGCATCAACAAGAAGAAAGCATTCATGCCTACAGGACTACCAACTATATATGCAAGTTCCATCATGATAGTCCAAGCAGAAAATGGCAAGTGAGGGAGAAACATAAAAATTTGATAACATGAACAATTAAGGGATACAAAGATCAAGAACAGGAGAAATACACTCTAGAAAGCAATAAGAATCTACTTTCAAGTGTACCACGTCATTTTTAAATAAAACCATGTTGAAGCCACGAGGGAGCTAATGCAAAATACAGATGCAGGGTAATCGATAAGTTGAATTCTATATAAAATTAAAGAAATAACAATATTAGAAATAATATCAGAAGGTAAGAATAATACGTGATAGATACATAGTACAAAGAATTGCTTGCTCGGTAGAATCTCCCAAAACATATAACCTTAAATAAATGGAAAGAAACATGAACACAAAAAAAAAAGAAGAAAAGGGGAAAAAGAGGGAAAATTAGGATATCAACCCAGAGAAACCGCTGCTGCGATATTACTTCAAAGACTAGTAGTTCTGTATCATTTAAAACAGAGAGCAACATAAAAACTTTAAAATCTTCAAAATTATATAGTGATAGTTGCAATTCACATATTCTACAGAACAAAGTTTAATGAGTCAAGTCACCAAGCCCCCAGCAACGCATTTAATCAAGTAACTGAGCGCCTACCAGACCCACATGTTAAACATGCCAATCATATATTAAAAAATTTAATTGAAAAGATCATTAGCAGCAAGTGCCCATCATAAAACGTTACACTATTACCCAGTTAACCACTAATCGAGGACTCAGGTGGCACATGAAAACATTAGATCACATCTACGTCCGCTACGTACAGACAAGAGTTTATCAATTGCAAGAATTCTACTAGCGTAAACATTTCCACTGACACAACCAAATAGGGAAGTTATTATACCTGATCTTCCTTGAGGAAAAGCGTAATCTTTGTTCCCCTTCCAAGGTTTTCTCCGGAAGTGTCCCTGGTCACAGTAAACGATCCCCCGGCTTGCGACTCCCACACATACTGCTCATCATCGTTGTGCTTGGTCGTCACAACAACCCGCTCCGCCACAAGATAAGCCGAGTAAAACCCGACACCAAACTGCCCAATCATACTAACGTCGGCCCCAGCGGCAAGTGCCTCCATAAACTCCTTAGTCCCAGATCGAGCAATGGTACCAAGATTATTCACCAAATCCGACTTCGTCATACCGATACCACTATCGATGATGGACAAGGTATTCGTCGCCTTATCTGGGACGATGTGGATAAAGAGCTCGGGCTGGGCATCAAGCTTGCTCTTATCCGTGAGGCTCTCGAACCGGATCTTGTCCAAGGCCTGTTCAGGTTTTCGAGATCAGTAACAAATCGAGACCGATCAAGAGATTCAAATATCCTGAGAAAGAAGAAAAGCAGACTCACATCGGAAGAGTTGCTGATGAGTTCACGGAGGAAGATTTCCTTGTTGGAGTAGAAGGTGTTTATGATCAAGCTAAGGAGCTGGTTAATCTCGGCCTGGAACGCGAAAGTCTCGGCCTCCGCCGCCATTGATGCGCCCTCGATCTCGGGAAGAAGAAGAGAAGTATAAAAGGAATAACGAGGAGACTTGCGATCTAGGGTTTTTGGAAGGTGGAGGCGGAGATGGGGAGTGGGGGTTTTTATAAGGGTGGGATGCAGGAGGGCTTCTAGATCCTTCTCTAAGGACCTAGAAGGCCGGTCATTAGACGTGGATGCTTAGTTCGCAAATGGAAACGTCTGCCGCACCTCTCGGACTTCTAGTCCGCCTTTTTCTGGATGTCGGCCTTAGTGGGCTACTTGGGCCAAATGGGCTCTTCTTTACATTTTAAATTTGACCCAATCTTCTACAACCCGACCATGGGTTCCAGGCTTCTATAAAACGATGTATGCTTTCCTCATCTCTTCTACCCTAGGGCTTCCCTCAGTAGTTCTCCGACTCCATCCTCTAGATAGCTCTGCGCATCAATAGATCTGGAAGCCTTCGTCTTCGTCTTTCTCTCTCCGATTTCTTGAATCTTTGTTGGATCTGTCCGGTTTTCTTTGTATTCATTTCATTTTCTGGTTAGGGTTAAGATTTTCATGGGCTACATGTACCAAGATTAGGGTTTCGTTGCTGCCCTTTGTCTTGAAATCGCCGGATTCGGCTGTAGCTATATCAACAAAGTGGGGGAAGTAAAAACTGGTCGGCTTGCTCTTCTCCTCCAGCAATCCGCTTACCGAACTTCCCATATTTTTTAATTTGTGCTCTTAGTTGAGATTATTCTCTTTGCGAGAGGGAGAGAGGAAGGAAATGGTGCACGCGTTAGCCATTTCAAGAGAACCTTCTCGCACATTAAGAGTTACATGATTTTTCTTTATCGATTTTTAATTTTATTTTTTGGTGAAAGAATGATGTAGCTCGGTCATCATCCGGGCAAGCTGCGTTATGATCACTGCAGGTTGCGTCATGTGATGCCTACATTCATATGGATTTGTGGTATGAAACGGAAACATTTAGATTTCAAAAGGGTGATTCCATTATTTAGGAATCCATGATATTAATATTCCAAACTGGCTGTAATGAAATAGATCACAAAAGTAATGTCATTGATATGGCCTACATAAACAAGTCCAATAAAAGAAGCATCCACAGATCATTCTTCCTTATTTCACACGATAATTTGTATCAAGATAAATGCTCACACAATAGTTTGTCGCAAGAGGATAGATGCTCACACAATAGTTTATCACAATTACGAGACGAGATAAATGCATACGCGAGAGTATGTTACAATACAAGTAGATCTCACCTTTATTACAAGAGAACAAATTAACTTGTGCTGCATAAAACTAAAACTCTAAGGAAGGAATGCCTTCATGACGATAGGAATGCCTACATGATTCAGATTCTCTCCTCTCTAGTTCTTCCATTGTTCGTCTCTGCTTCGCTGCAACTATGACTCTTAAACTGCATATCGCATAAAAAATAGATAAGGTACCCACAAGACGTTCAGTTATTTATCCTTAATTTTTATTCATCAATCTATTTCATATTAAATTATAAGACATTCATTCGTTATTTTATAAAAAAATAAATAAATGTTTTTTGTTTTATATTATATTAAAAGTAATTATTGAAACGCGTCAAGGTATCAAGACAAATATATGTTAATCTCTGCCTACGGTCTTCTTTGGAAAAAGAGAAGGAAAAGAGTAGTGGTTGTTCAATTACCTCTCAGATACTGCAGGGTGGAATATCTGATCGAGATAACCACATGACTGTTAGCCTGACCCCAAGCATTAATCACGCGCAGGAAATTGTTGCGCATATATTTGATCTTCAAAACTTTAAGGGTACTGGCGAGATGCTGCAGCACAACTGGAAACTCATTTAGAGAGTTGCAGTTACAGATAGAGAAGTGGGATAGTCTGGGAAGGGATCCAATCTCAAAGGACAGGATGCGTAGCCGTAGATGACTTAATTTCAAGTATTGGAGTTCCGGGAATCCTTCTGCTGGAAACACCATCGTCGTAAGCAAAGGGCATGCCCTTCTCAATTTGAGAGACCGCAGACTGGAGAGCTTGCCTAGTGTCGGCATGGGGTCTATTTGTAAATTTGACCCATCCAAGGTGAGGTCGGTAATGTATCTGGGAAACATATCTACAGCGGGTAGTCCATTCGCCAGCTCTCCACCTAAGTTTAATTTGTATAGCTGGCTATGCTTTGAGGTCACTTCAAATATTCTCTCTGGGATAGTTTGGAGGGAAGATATCTTCAAAGTGTTGAGATTCCCCAATTTCTTTAGCCAATCAGCAAAGTTGCTCCAGCGGGCATCTCCAAATTCAGTAGGACGCACGTGAATTCCCAGCTTTCTAAGATCGGAACACGTCAGACCTTCTTCATTAGTCCATTCTCCATATAAAGCTCCAGATAGAGTTTGCAAGCTTATCAAATCCTTTGTACTCCATGGAATCTTTGAATTTAAGTACAAGTGACGAAGCGTCGTAATGCGGCAAACTACATCCGGTAGTTTGTGAATATCTGTCCCTCTTATATCTAGAGTTTGCAACAGCGGAAGGTCCTCTCCATGCAATGGAAAACTATCCAATCTGGTATTTCTTACTCCAAAGTATCTTAAATGCATCATGCCACCCTTAGGAAATTCCAATCGCCCATTCTCCGTTTGCAGTTCCTCGAGTTCCAGCACCCTGATATACTTCATTTCTGTCCGTGCTAGAGAGTCGGATCTGGTTCGACGAAGCTTGAAGAGTTTAGATGCCACATGCCAGAAAAGGGATGGTCTGTTAACTGGATTTCCAAAAGAACTAAATTTTCCACTTTCTGGGAAGATCAGTAGAGCTCGTAGTTTTCCTGTGCCAGTTAGGTTATGTAATTGGGTGGATTCCCGATGTAGCGCCAGGCGACGATAATTTACATGCTTAGGTTGTGGGGGATCTGCACTTGAAGAAGTCTGACCATCAATTGAATTATCTTCGACATGAAGAAACTGAATCTCTCTTGCTTCTGATCTTGCTAGCTCAGTTATGAGACCATGAACTCGTACACTTTTCACTCTCCGCGGTCCTCCTTTCACAACTTTCACTAGACACCTCTGTATTAGCTCCTCTAAGTAATCTGCAGCAGTGTCTTCCGTTATTTGACGTTCTCTTCGCTCAATCAAATCTTCTCCGATCCAAAGCTTTGTTAATTTGGACGTGCTTATTTCAGATTCATGTGGAAAAGCACTTAAATAGAGAAAACAAAACTTCATGTAATAAGACAAGTCATGATAACTCAAAGCTAGTATATCCAAGCACCGCCGCCCGTCTTCCGTGGAATCCCAATTCATGCTCCTCAGCAGCATACTCCAGACGACAGGATGTTTCTCTTTACCTGAGACAATCCCCCCTAACACCACAAGAGCAAGAGGTAAGCCTCCACATTTCTTACAAAGTTGGTGGCCTAGATCTTGCAATTCATTGGGGCAGATAGCTCTGTCTTGCGGATTCAACGGTGGGAAAGCTTTGGTAAGAAAGAGTTGCCAACTCTGCTCATCCGTCAAAGTTCTCAGTTCGTAGGGAGGAGAACGAGGGTCGGCGTAGAGTGCAATTTTTGTAGACCGAGTTGTCAAAATTATTCTGCTACCATTGTTTGAATCTGGAAGAGCTGCTTTTATTTGATCCCATATGCCTTCTCCCCACACATCATCCAACACTATCAAGTATCTCCTCGGCCTCAAGAACATAGACAAGATCATTATCACGTCCTGTCGCACATCAGGATGATATGGTGTGCCATGCGTCACAAAGATCTCTTTCCGGTCCTTACAGCCCACTTGAAGCGCAATGGACAACAGAAGGCGTTCAAGATTAGGATCCTTGGTAACAGAAACCCAAGCACAAACATCAAAATGGTTCCTAACATCAGGCTGATTCGCTGCTCCCTTGAGAAGGGGACGCTGGGGAAGAACACCGAGTATAGGAAGGTTGGAAATCATATTGTAAACAAGGGTGGCGAGGGTGGTTTTGCCTAAACCGCCCATACCAGTGATACCAATCACCTGCCGACATCCTTCCGGATGGAGCAATCTGTCCATGATAGCATTGCAATCACTCTCAAAACCGACAATTATATCATCTCCGAGATAAGAAGATGATCGCCTCAATATATACCGATCGCGATCATCTGCAACTGAAGTACTGCTGCTGCTCGCTTCTCCCCTCGTCATTGCACGTAACATAGATACATATCTATCTCCTTCGGTGGTCATCTTTCGGATCTTAGAATTGAAATCTTTAATTTGTCTGCCGAATGAATTGTATGTAAAAGGTCTAGCAAGAGGGGAGCACCTGTTGACCTGGATAACATAGCCCTCAACGATATCCTCCGCTTCATATGCCACGTCTCTAACTGATCTCAACCAATTCTTCACTGTCATCTCTTCTCTCGCTTTGGAGTCCATGTCCCTCAAGAAGCATTCGAGTGCCCGCAGCTCATCGCGTAGTGACTCGATTTCATCTCGCACCCCCCATATATGACCGATTTCTGGAAGAAGGAGCCCATTTAATTTTGACAAGAGAAAAGAAACAAGAGCACCTTCTGCCATCTCTTGCTTCCCCAGGCCAAAGGAATGAAGTTTAGAGCCTTGCTATGTTTGCTCCTCCTTCCCTTTGGCCTTAGTGTTGTTCTTCAGGGTAGTCAACGGCTTTATTTTTCTCAGAATTAGTCATTATGTCTAGGTCCATCGACTATTAGTGCATCATCGAACAATGTCGATAAGATGTGAATGCACGACAACTTCCTTATTGGTTATTTTTCATTATCCAAATCGGTAATTAAACTAGAAGATTTCTTGTGTCATTAGCTGCTACATTTAATATCATGGTCTGACAAGTTATTGTCGAATCTGCAAAGAGTTGTTCGCACGACATATCAAAGCATATGCTTGTATAAAAACATACAAATGATTGCCGATACCAACTATTCGTGCCGATGGAACCGCATCAACTTGTACTTGTAAACCAAGAAATATTGGTCGCTGACCAGAATTTTGTAATGTAATAACTAATTATCGGTGAAAATTTGGCGTTTGTCTTTAAAAAATTGCCCTTAGACAATCAACCACTAGCACAAATTGTCTTGCATTTTAAAAAAAAAAAAACAGAAAATTTATTTCCACCATATATTTTTATAAACTTATGATTCACAATCTATCTTTCTAATATTTACATTATTCGTGCAGATCTTCAGAAAACATCTTGTCAATCACGAGTCCCTAACTAACAGAAAGTATCGGTAGAAGAATATTTTGTTAGATTTAACTTCACTTCATAATTATCTTGTCCATTGTTCTAAATTTATATGCACTATTTTATATTAGCTAATAAACATCAGATATTTCCTACTTATTGATCCAAACTAAATCTTATACTACATAAAAACTTAATTAAAATTTTACTTTTAATTTAATTAAAAACTTTTTAAAAATTATGCCTCATTTCTTGTCCTACCCACTAGAGTGTAGAAAAAGTTTTCGCCTAATTTTCTGACCTAACTATTTCTCCCATCCCTAATATATTTTATTATATACTTATAAATATATATAGCATACCTAAAAAAAATAACATATATAAAATAAATGATAACGCTTTGATTTAAATTTATATATCAAACTAAGAATATTTTTAATTTTAATCCTAAAAATTTTTCGTAGAATTTAAGATCACATGGACATAATAGTTGGTTTGAATCCATATCAAAACATATGGACATAATAGTTCTGGACTTCCAAACCGCATGATATTAGAGCATCATGCTATTTGGTTTGAATCCATTTCTATGGGATCCATGATATTTGGTTTCCAAACTGGTTAACTATGTCCTGAAATAAATCACAGAACTAATGTTATGAGTATGGCCTCGGATGACAAATTATATAGAAGAATCCAGATCATTGATCCTTGTAAATGAAGAGTAGTTTGTTACAAATAGGCAATAAGTGGTCACTTAATAGAAGATTACCATCAATATAAGATATGCCAACAAAATCAAGTGATATTAGCAACTCGTGCTAAATCGCAAACCTGTCATACCGGAAACCCAATGAAATTATGGAGTATAATCCGATGCCGACGATTGTTCCACTTCTACGCTGCAATACTGGCTGGTCGTACCAAGATTGCATGTATCTTCGGTTGATGGATGGCTTGGAACTAGCGACCGCTGACTCTGACTCTCTTCCAGTCTCTGCACGATCCAAGGATGTAGAAGTTGTCTCTTCCGACCTCGCAAAGCTTCAAGTTGCACCTCCACCTCTTTCATGTTGGGCCTCTCTTCCCCTTTCAATCTTATACACATCTCTGCAAGACAACACACTGCCTTGATTTCTTCTACCATCCTCCCCTCCTCCAATATATGTTCATCGAGAATCTCTAAGACGCGATTCTCTCTCATAAAGCACAAGAAATTTGCAGCAAGGCTTCCGGCTTCTGGCAAGTACAGAGTCGAAGCTGGTCTCTTCCTTGTTAGCAACTCCACGAGAATTATGCCGAAGCTATAAACATCACTTTTCTCAGTCAGCTGACCAGTGTGGTAGTACTCAGGATCCAAGTATCCGAACGTTCCTTGAACGACTGTAGTGATGGATGTTTGATCCAATGGTACAGACCTTGAAGCTCCAAAATCTGATATCTTGGCTGTGAATGCATCGTCAAGTAGTATGTTTGGGGATTTGACATCTCTGTGGAATACGGATATACTGGCAGCTGAGTGTAGATAGGCTAGAGCTCCTGATGTCTCTACTGCTGCTATTCTCAATCGATCTTTCCAGAGCAACGAGCGGCCGTCGCCGGCATGAAGATGATCAGACAGGGTCCCATTCGAGATGAACTCGTAAACCAACAAGGGGACTTCGGTCTCAAGGCAACACTCGAAAAGCTTTACCACGTTTCGATGGTTGATTTGAGAGAGGATGACGACCTCATTTATGAATTCGTCAATTTCCCGTCGAACTAAAATCTTTGACTTCTTAACTGCTACGACTCGTAGGTCTGACAAAATGCCTTTGTAAACTGTGCCATGGCCACCGCGACCGACGATTCTAGTATTGTCGAAATTGTTTGTCGCCTTCTCAAGCTCTTCTAAATTGAAGATCTTTATCCTTTCAGCAGTATCTCTGTTTGAAGAAATTACTTGTTGTAAGAACAACCCTCTGTTTTGCTTAAAGAACTTTTCTTTCAACTTTTTTGCTCTTCGTTTCTTCAACTTACGGTTGATCAATAAAGCGCCAGCAACAAGAAGTAGGAAGCCAAGACCACTCGAAAGGCCATAGCTTATACCTGGTCATATAGGCAATTTAACGTTTATGTGGAGAGCCAAATTTGGTTGTTGCTGAATCTAGTCTCGTCAACTAAATTATACTCCCCAAAAGGGATTGATGTGTCTTGCATGAAAAGTATAAAAATTCAAATGTGGTGGAGATGCTTAATTGTGTTTTCTAAGTCTATCAGGAAGTGGTGAACTCCCAGTGCAGCAATAGCTTTTCTGATGGTTGAATAATTATAGCAACTATTTCATTTGCGGTGATGCATTCTCTTGAGGGGACGTTACCTGGAAGATAAGGTTTTGATCCCTTGAAACACCTGATGGTGGCATCACCATATTTTCCTCTTGGACAGGTGCAATCGTAGTTTCCTGGTAGATTGGTACATACCCCGTAGCAAGGATATTTTCTTGGATCTTGGCACTCATCAATGTCTAATCATCCATCAAAAGGAACAAATCCCAGAGTTAGCATTAGAAGGAATCTAGGTAAACTCGACAGAGATCCAGAACAGTAGTACAGAACTACTTACCCTGGCATCCATCAACCAGATAAGGGTTTCCTTGGTATCCTTGAGAACAGGTGCATACATAACTGGAATTGTCTTGGGAGTTGGAGCAGTAACTGTTTCTGCTTCGGCACGCATAGTCTGGCCTGTTCTTAGCGTCTGCACATGAAGAATTAGGGAACCACCAATTTAGTAGTGCCGGTATCACCTCCGAGTTAGTTGGGTGGTCTTTGTTGGAGGCATTGATATGCAAGCTCACCAGCCTGACAGTGTGTCGATCGAGCCATTCCGTCTCCACTACACCGGCGCTGTTTGGCAAGCTTTTAGCCCAACGTGGTGTTTGATTTAATGACCCGAGATAGACATCGCACGAGCGAAAATCTACTGGTATAGAAGTCCGGTCGCAGTAAATGCCGGAGCACAAGAAATTGTTGTCTGACTTAATTTTGGAAGGCGGACACATTGCAGCACAGAGACCGATGGTGTCTCCCGAGCTACGAGAGAGGAACCGAGCATAGATGCCGCATCCTATAACTGCGAACTGGTTGTGTCTGGATGACAGGACAAAGGGACCTTTGTCGGGTAGCCCTTTCCATGAGGCATTTAAGTCTTGACCAATGACTCCGGTGCTTATCATCTTGCTTTTGATACGCACAGTGTTCAAGGACATCAATATATCGATCACTTCGATGGTGCCGTCGCCTAGGAATAGCTTGGGAGGCTGAGATATTTCGTCGCAGGTGAGGTTAAAGCCCTCCAAGAAGCAGCCTTGGCCGATGCCAAAAGGGTAAGAAAAGTTTATATTGCCACAAGTCGCCTGGCAACCAAGTAAACTTACACCTCCTGCTGCTGCTGCTGCTGTTACTGCGAAATGGAAACATAGTGCTCCCAGAATTGACATCTTCACTCCTGGCAAGAAAGATGATTCCTCTGCAATTTTAATAACAATTTGGCAAGCCATCTCGTTTTTGGCTTCAGGCGACTTATAAGTCTTCGTCCGAACTCATTCGGCTATACTGCAAACTTGACAGGCATTGTTGGTATTTTAGTAAAGGAAAGTTTCTCCGTATGACCAACAACAGTATTTTGGATTCTTAAAGCTAAAGAAATTTGTATGACAATGCTCGCCGTTACAATTGATGAACCACATGAACGAAGAAATCTCAGGGACAGGAATCTTATTGGGCATGTTAAGAAACTTTTAGCACCAGATCATATAATTCAGAGATCATCAACACCAGCTGTCCCGAAAAAGGATACCAATATATATGTATATATATATACAAGAACCCTTGTCATGACGAGGCATGCTAGGATTTAATTATTTCTCCTTGTCAGGATTAAGAAAAGTTTGAACATTTTTTAGACTTGTTCTAAAGGTCGATCTTCATCCACCCTAAACACATAATACGCAATTCTTTCACTGGTGATTGTTCAGATATTATAATCCATATATTTAATTTGTGCATAAGTTGAATGTCCAGTAAGAGGAGAGTACCCGTATCCCTGGAGAACGTTCGTAGTCCTTCCTCAACAAGATCCTCTGCTTCATAATAACCAATTCTTCACCCTCATCACTTCTCTTGCTTTGCAATCCATTTATCTCCCTCAAGAAGCATTTGAGTGCTCGTAGCTCATCCCATATATAATAACTTAATTTCCAAGAGAAAGAAAACAAGAGCACCTCTGTCATCTCTCGCTAGATCAGGTCAACTGAGTCTACGCATTACTCTATTAACGCATCTTTAATTTCCGTACGATGATTTATTGACAAAATTTATACTTTAAAGAAATAAATGAAAAAATATATATATTTTTGAATAATTCTATTGAGATCCTGAACTATTAAACTTTTCTAAACTACCTCTATCAATTTTTTTTTATATACAAACAGATGTAGAATTAAATAAGAAAACTCAAAGAGTTCCATTTTTATCCTTATCCTCTAAATCTCAGAAAATAATTTAAAAACAAATTGTCCTCATCCGTTTCACTTTAAATTACAGGCTAGGAAATTGAAAAAGAATAATACGTGTCAATGTTTATGTTTTAGGTAAAATTGGTATTTAACATCCTATCTTATATTTTTTAATGTAATTACTACATCCTATATTTTGTATTATTTATAAGTTATTATTTATATTTTATCTATGAAAAGAGGAGATTATGCCGAACGCACTTATCATGTGGGAGATGGATTGCGACCGAGAGAATATAATTAAAGGACAAGAATAAAAAGAAAGAAAAAAATAGGAGAACAAAAAGAAAAAAAGCAACCATCAAAAAATATATGGTTCGTCAAAAAGATTGCTTTAAAAATTTGTGAGCAAAGAAATCAATGAAAGTTTGCTTTTTAAAAGATGCCTCGTAATTATTTGATATTAGTTTATTTGTTTAAATGAAAGAGGTGTGAGCCTTTTTATAGTATATATATATATATATGCTCCACAAAAGTCGGGTCGTGATAGCATATATTAATATATGTAGAATTATTAGAAATTTGCTTTTCAAAAGATGCACTATAAAACTTTGTTTTTACACATGTTTTAGTCGATGATATCTTTACTTTATTTAATAGAGGATAATCTTAGTTGTCGGCATATTATAAATTATCAATAAAGACCTAGAGTCAAGTGAGGAGTGTAAATTAGTAGCTTGAGCTGAGCCAAGCTCGAGAGCTGAACTTTTGTAGCTTAGAGTTCGACTTGATAGCTGGACGGCATAATAGGCTAAGCTTTGATATATATAATAAAATAAATTTTAAAATCTAAACTATTTTAAAATTATAAATTTTGAAATATAAACTTATAGCATATTATTCATGTGAATATATTTCAATATATTCAACTTAAATTATTATATATATATAGTATCGAGCTAGCAAATGCTGGCTCAGCTCGACTCAATTATGGTTTCGAGTAAGTGAAGGCCACAACTATTTTCTCTAGTGAGCGAAGGCCATAGGTGGATGTTTTAGCTGTCTAAAAGTTCACAATAGCTATTGTCACTAAACCTTTTTATCTGTATTGTAGCAGCAGTCCAACAAAGAATATAATGTTGTGTTTCACTTAATTTTTGTGGGGTTCCTTAGAGTTTATCTTTGTTCGACGTAGCTTAAAATCTTAGATATCTTTAACACTTAGGTTTCCACTAAAATATATCATCTGTGTGTGACAATTTGACAATTGACTCTTAATTATAAGAATCTTTCTCTCTCTCCTTTCCCTCGTAAGCATTCGCAGACTATAGCTAAACTCTCTCAAAAGAATTTTCTATTGCTCTGCTGCACACTTCAATGTTAAAGCTGTCAAAAAGATCGAATTCTATGCAGCAAGTAATACTCCGGTTATCAATCTCTCTTTTGTTTATTAGGATTTCAGAATTCTGAGAAGAAAACCATTTGATAAGGATCTATTCCTGTAATGTCATTTCAAATGTGGTTCTCTTGCCATTCTGAACCGTTTCAAAAGGAACTACGAAAGCATTACTCCAAGCTAACCATCATATTAACAATAATCTATCTGAAACGATAATCTTAGGAAGAGAATCACAGCTCTCCACTTTTGCCTCTAAGCAGAGTGAAGGAAGAGGAAGCATC
This sequence comes from Typha angustifolia, assembly GCF_048772165.1. Lineage (NCBI taxonomy): Eukaryota > Viridiplantae > Streptophyta > Magnoliopsida > Poales > Typhaceae > Typha > Typha angustifolia. The sequence goes on from NC_133253.1 coordinate 22,940,555, forward strand.
TTTATTAGCTGAAATATTAGTATCCATCGTAAGAAAGACTGCGAATTTTGAATAACTTCGCACATGATTATTATGAAATGAGTTAACGAAATGATTTGAAACTTAGGATCTCTACTATAATATTATGTTAATTAACAAAACCATATTTATTTTTGATATCTGATATCTTAAATGATAAGCGACTTAATACTAACCTCTGAAATAATATAATAAATTAATTGAAAAGTACTAGTTAGTTTGAATCCATTTCTATGGGATCCATGATATTTGGTTTCCAAACTGGTTAACTACGTGCTGAAATAAATCAGAGAACTAGTATCAAATTAATAGAAGAATCCAGAGCATCGATCCTTGTAAATGCACACTAGTAGTTTGTTACAAATGGACAAGAAGAAATAACTTTTGTTGCAGATTTAACATCAATTTAAGATATATATATGCCAACAAAATCTAGTGAAAGTCGCATCATGACAAATACTGGTCTTTCTAAGACAAATTGTAACTAATAGTTGAACATCATAAGTTCTGGACTTCCAAACCGCTGTCATACTAAAACCACAATGATCAGAAAAGTTATAGAGACAGTTCTGTAAATTTATGTTAGGCCAGATGAACATCCTTGCATTCAAATAAGATTATGAATCTTCATAAAATCTACTACTTTGTGAAATTCGGTTGGACATCTTTTCAGATTTCTCTTGAAGAAGTACATAAGAGTTAATACACCATAACCCTAAGCATCGTCGATCGTTAATTTAGAGAGACCTTATTAAAGGAACAACGGTTTCTATTAGTAGAAGTTTTCATTATCTTGAACATAGGTTTTCCATTTTGAATGTTATAAAGACACTAGATCGATCTCAATAATCGCTGAGACCAGAAGGTTTTTATGAGAAACAACGAATCACTAAATGAGTAAGACAGTTTTCATATAGAGAGTTGTAGGTATCAATAAGAGTTTAGAAGTCAATATACAACACTAAAGTATTTTAATTATTAATTTGATCTAAGTTTCAATCCATAATTTAAATTTTTATCTGATTTAGAGGTTTTTTTTTCTGTTAAATTCTTAGTATTTATCTTTCCTTAATTCTCTAATTATTATTTCGTATTGTTGTTTACGAGAGTTTAGAAAATTGTACATTGAGGTTTAATTTTTTTTTCATAATCATACAAGAGACATAAGATTGGTTTACCTAATGTGAGTTAGGTCGATGAAGATCTTGCTAATTTCACTATGTAAATTATAAGAATGCAAATTGCAATAGAGAAATCACTAAATGACAATAAAAACTAAAAAAACTTGCATATAGCAAAAATAAATGCCAATAAAAAAATGCCTCAAATTAAGAATTCTAATTTAATTATGATTCTCAAAGATTCCTAAAGCCTCTAAAATATCCACTTCATAATGAAATATTCACACAATAATTTGTTACAAGATAAATAGAGATACTTATATTATGCCAGCTTGTGCTGCATAAAACTGACAAAATACCAAAATTATTGAGGAAAATTTGAGATCCCTTCAGTCTTCTCTCTTCTGCCTAGTTCTTTCGTTGTTGGTCTCTGCTTGTTTCATTGCAATTATTAGCAGCAGTATTGCATAGAATAGATTAGGTAAGCCCAAAACGTTCAGTTGTAATGAATGAAACTTAACTGAGCACATAATCTACAAGTCTAAAAGTAATTGAATTAGTTAAGTTTATTGCTGATTGACCGATCCTTAGATGGGCTAGTAGGCCGGGCTTTTTAAGTCAACCGAACTTGAATATTTATTCATGATCCGACCTACTAATTACTCGGGTCAAAGAGTTTGAGTCGGATTTAATAAACCAAATTCATGGTGGGCCTCTATGAAAAGATTTTAGTTATTTTTAATCTTTAATTAGGCTGTTAAACTTCAGATGGTGGTCATATCTGCACTAGTGGAAAAGGAACATAAAACCAATTAAAATAGCCGGTGACATTCTACCCACCAACATTAGAAATATGACCCCTTAAGATATCAGGGCAAATATATATCACATGAATCAAGTAAATTTTCAGATACTGCAGCTACAGAGCACAAATAATGTCACAGATGATCTACTATCAATACAAACAATGAAAGCTAGTTAATATAATATTTTTTTCTGAGAAAAAAAAAAAAAAACTTCTGAGAAAGAGAAAGAAAGCAACTAATTGTCATTATTGTGTGTCTACAAATTCCAGGAAAATTAAGTGTTCATATATTTTTTTCCTGCCCCTGTATAGCCGCCATGACTATTCCTTAGTGCATTCTTCATTACTCCATTCTCTAGATACAGTTTGTAAGCTTCATCAGAATCTTTTAAGATCTCGTTTACTTAGAAATAAAATAAATTATAGAATAGTTCGCTCTCATTGAAATCTTTCCAAGTTGACATTTCTTATTTCCAAGCTTCTTAATTGGATCATGCAACCCTTAGGAAGTTTCATCCACTTGTATTTAATATAAGAAAAAGAAGTAACACATCATTCAGAGTTAATTTCTCGTGATGGTACGGGAGAAAGTTAAAAAATTATTGATGTCATTATCATGAACTACGTTAATTTGGATCGTTGAAAACGTAATCTACGTGCTCTTTATATTTGTTTAACAGAGAGGCATCTACTGGTGAAGGTGCAAACGGCCCAGAGATACTTAATTGTTTAGCTTACTGTTCGTATAATATTAATTAGCTCGTTTGACTGACAACAAGAGCCTATGAACATTAACCTCTGTTACGTAGTGATCTCAAGCTTGTACGCTTTCCTAATCTCACAAATAAATAAGCCAATTAACATGTTATTTTACCATAAATTATAAACCAAATGGAACTTTTCATCACTTGGTTTATTTGTTTGTGAGATTGGAAACCAAACAAGCTTAGAACATCCACTTTCCCAAGTTTTAACTTTTCTTAAATATCAATCTAAGAGTTATAAGAACTTGTAATGTAACTATTGAAACTTATAGCGCAATAAGTTTATATTAATTTAAACTACATGAATATACAAATATTAATTCGGATACATGTACAAATTCAAACATCAAAACAGATTAGAAGTTCTCAATCCATGTCCTACTAAAACTCGGATATAGAATCGAATATACTGAGTGGAATTACACAAATTATCGAGCTAAGTAGAATGTAGCAAATTATCGAGGAAATGTTGAGGATAGCATGGCTTCCTCCTCCAAGCTATATTGCCTGCTCACGTCCGAGCTGCTACTTTCCGTTGGTGGATACGCCGGCAGGTTCTGCATCTCATCATCCAACCTCGGAGTCGGAGCAACCCAAATGTGTGTGCTCTGTTTCCTGAAACCTCGCAGGGCTTCGAGCTTTACCTCCACTTCCTTCATCGCCGGCCTCTCTTCTCCTCTCGACCTCACGCACATCTCCGCAAGCTCGGCTACCGCTCTGACTTCCTCTCGCTTCCCCTCCTCCACAACCTGCGGGTCCAGAAACATGAAGATGACATCGTCCTCTCTCAGTAGCTGGCTGAAATGTGCAACGAGACTTCTTTCTTGTTCTCCCCTAGAATACCGTGAAACTGGGCTCTTCCTCGTTAGCAACTCCACCAGAATAACGCCAAAGCTGTAGACGTCGCTCTTCTCTGTTAGTCTACCCGTGTAGTGGTACTCCGGATCTAGATACCCATACGTTCCATGTATGACTGTGGTTATGCCTGTTTGATCAAACGGAACAGACCTCGAAGCTCCGAAGTCCGATATCTTTGCAGTGAATCTGTCGTCGAGTAGCACGTTGGCGGATTTGACATCTCTGTGGAAGACTGATATGGAAGCAGAGGAGTGCAGATAGGCTAGAGCTCTCGAGGTTTCTACTGCAATCCTGAGCCGATCATCCCAGGACAGTGAGTGGCGGTCTTCGACGTGAAGATGGTCGGAGAGGGTCCCGTTTGAGATGAACTCGTAAACCAATAAGGGAACTTCGGTTTCTAGGCAACATCCGAAGAGTTTCACCACGTTCCTATGGTTGATTTGAGAAAGAATGACAACCTCGTTGATGAACTGATCGATTTCTGCTTGAACTATATGTGTGGACTTCTTGATGGCGACGACGCGTTGGTCTGATAGAATGCCTTTGTACACTGTGCCATGGCCACCGCGACCGAGTATTCGGGCCCTGTCGAAGTTGTTCGTTGCCTTCTCAAGCTCTTCTGATTTGAAGATCTTCATCCTTTCAGCAATGTTTGTGTTTGAAGAAATCAGCTGTTGTAACAGTAACCCACGGTTCTGCTTAAAGAACTTTTCTTTTATCTTCTTCGCTCTTCTTATCTTGAATTGATGGATGGGCAAAGCAATGCCAATCAGCAGAGATAGAAGACAAATACCGCTGCCAAGCCCTATGAACACAGCTGGATATCGGAACAAAGGTAAACGTTAACGAGGAGAGCTAAGAACAGGCTCAACATTATCGGTGGGTTTCAAATGATTTGGACTTCTAAGTTTGGAGCCATTAAGTGATCATATTTCGATTGATTTCAGTTTCATATTGGGTTCCATCTTGAATTGGTTCCAAACATTAGCAAACTTAAACGTTGGTTTGTTCTATTTCTGGAAGTGGAATTCGCTAGTTTTATCTGTGGTTGTGTATCGTCGAAGAATTATCTCATGTCTTACCAAGGTTCTGTTATCTTTGATCAGTTTAAGCAGCAAAATGATACAAGTAAAATATGGGTACAAACTTAGGATTGTCTTTTGCAGAAGATTCAATATTACCTGGAAGCACTGGGAATTCTTTGGTGTCCTTGATGCATTCTACTGTGCCATTACCAGTAGTTCCTTCTGGACACGGGCAATTATATGTCCCTGGCACATTCTTGCATGTTCCATGGCATGGATACCTTTCTGGTTGCTGGCACTCATCGATATCTGATCATCCACAGAAACGATGAGTGCAAATAGACTCACTAATTATAAAGCAATCAAGCAGTTGTGTGGATTTACATACCTTTGCATCCATCGAGCAAATAAGGATTTCCTTCAAAACCACTGGAACAGTTGCATCGATAGCCACCAACTACGTTGACGCACGTGCTGTTCGCAGTGCGGCACCCAAAATCCGACCTGCTCTTAGCTTCTTCGCATGATAAATTGCCGATCTTCCAATCTAACACTGCCGGGATCGCCACCGACGTGCCAGAGGTTAAGTTCTTCAGCATGGGAACATTTCTGCTGAACCAGTCCTTCTCCACTACAAAGGCTTTGTTTACGAATTCTTCAGCCCAGTTGGGTGTTTGGTTCAATGGCCTGAGCTGGATGTCAAATGAACGAAGGCCTACGGGTATGGACGTCCGACAGCAGCCGACGCCGGAGCACAAGGCGTTTTCGGGCAACATGAAGCTCACACCGTTTGTTTTTTCTCCGTAGTAGTAGCTCCTCGAGTCCTCACATATTGACCCACAAAAAGTGAGGAGCTTTTGCGAGTGAGGAATCATGAAGCGAGCGAGGATGCCACATCCGATGACTGTGAACTGATTGTTTGTGTATGAGAGGGTGAAGGGGCCATCGTCAGGTAGGCCCCTCCATGAGCCATTGGAGTCTTGAGATGGGGTGCTCATGATCTTGCCGTTGATATGTACAGTGCCTTCAGACAATGATATATTGAGGACTTCAATCGTGCCATCGCCTAAGAATAGCTTGGGAGGTTGATGTGTTCGGTTGCAAGTGAGGTTGAAGCCCTCCCGGAAGCAACCCCGGCCGACGCCGAAAGGATAATGGATGGTGATGTCGCCGCAAGTCTCCGGGCAATCTGAACGATCTTTAACTGCTGCTGCTGCTACTGCTAAAAGCAATTGGAAGCATAACGCTCTGAGAGTTCTCATCATTTGTACTCTGAGAAAGAACGAACGAACGAACGAACGAACGAACGAACGACAAGCTCTCTGCACTTCCAAGGCTTCCAAAGATGGCTTTGAGTTTACTTTACGATCACTTGGGGAGAAGGTCCTCTTGAATACTTACCTGCTCTTTCTCTCATTGATCGATTGCCACGTCAAGTCAACGAAGACCATTCAAATGCTTCTAGTACATGTTGAACAATACCGTCTTTATTTGATTTGTTTAGTGGTGAAAAGTTAGTTGTTCAAGGGTCTCTGTGGAAAACTAGGCCATCTTTGGCGGATGCGACCAAAAGTCTATCCAACAACGCCAAAAGAATTTGTATGAAAATACTCGCTGTTACAATAGATGAACCCACATGTATGAAAACTTTTAAGAGATAGGAACCAAACGTTTTGGTGCATGGTTGAGAAAGTTTCGTGCCAGAGAATATCGAGACAGTTGTACAGAAAAGGATACCTATTTCCAGAGTATTATAACACTTAATAGGATATCCACTTGAGCTATGACTTACAGATAGCAAGACCCACTTGACTAGGCATGCTGGGATTTACTTCCCCTTGTCAGGATTCAAAAGAGTTGAACATTTCTGAGAGTTATCCAGAAGGGGGTCTTCATCCCAGGATGTAGAGAGGTTGAAACAATTAATACCCCTCAATATTCTTCTACTCTGGAGTCTTGCCAGCTCCAAAAGTGAAGTCACTAGGAAAGTCATTTGGGGAAGCACGTTCAAAGATCGATGCTGTGGCGTGCTGATTAAAAGTCGGAAGTGGAACACTGGAAGGTGGCTTTGGAAAACCAAAACCAAAGGATGGGAATGACTCAGACTGAGTAAATGCTTGAATTGGTGTGGCACCGTTAGACCCCAACATGTGTTGCTCAAACTCCAGCAACTGCTGCTGAACAGCTGCAATTTGAGATAATCAGTTTTATGAAAAGATGTGTGGAGGAGTTAATATAGCCATCATCACAGAAGATACTTCATCCATAAAAAAAAACGGGATCAAAGTACAAACTTAGATAGACAACTTGTAAAGTCCTGCATTGCAAAACAGGCACGAGGTGACTAGCCGTCAGTAGAACATGCTGAGCTGAAACACATGACTTTATGAGTCTTGACTCTAATATGCAACTAATAGTTCCATTTAACTCTTGGAAGAATTCTATGTGTTCTGTTTTGTCTCATAATTCTGTCATTCAACTCAACAATCACATATCTGCTAACATTCTGAAATCTGAACTGTAAAGTAATGTTGTACTATGTGTTCTGTTTTGTCTCATAATTCTGTCATTCAACTCAACAATCACATATCTGCTAACATTCTGAAATCTGAACTGTAAAGTAATGTTGTACTATGCATGTTTTGCAAAATTCTCCTTTCTTTGTGTTACATGCAAGACTATTGGACTGTGAAGCACATATGTTTCAGGTAATCTAGGAGACTAGGATCCACTGCTTTAAGGGTCTTCATCTATCTATGAAATCATTATCAAATTGATTTTAGTTCCCTCTATAAAATCTTATGAAATGACTGGATCAATAAAGTCCAACAGTTCATTCATCTACTAGAACTACAGATGCTCCTTTTCATCAGAATAAAAGAAGATAACTATGCAGAATCTAATTAGTTACTTTATATTCATGTCTTGCTACCCCATAAATAGATAGAGTAAGGAAAATTAAAGAGGTTCTGCCTTTTGTTCGAATCTGCATTTATTCAAAAGGATAGCAACAGCATTGCAGGTAAAATCTTAAAGTCAGGGTAAGATAGTAATCTTACTCGCTCGCCTATGGCTTGCTAACTTCCATTTTTATACTTTGCTTCTCAAATTTCAATTTTGAAATCTCCAGAATAAAACAATGTTATCTTAGATATTTGGGGCCTCCACTATTTGGGAGGAACATAGTGAAGAAAAAACAACTTCCATCAGAACCTAAGCATCAATACAGATATGTGATGCATGCAGGTTGTTATTTTATCTCTCAATTGCAAAAGCAACCACAAATAACCTCATAAACAAATTGTGCTTTAAGGGAGCCACTTGTGACCAGTTAAACTCTGTTTACTATCAATAACAAAGAATGTTGCTTTGACAATGGCCAACATTTGGTATCATAAACACTGCTGACTTTAGCATCCTACATAACTTTCCCATTATATGAAAGTGTAAGCAGTGATTGTATGAAGCAATAAAAGCACTTTACAATCTTACCATTAGTGCCAGCACTATGTACAATATCCTCTTCAAAAAGTTGTTATCTAATTTATAAAAATAAATAATGTTTCTCTGTGAATAGGGCAATCTATTGAGCAGTTGGCATTATTTACCAAATGAATTCATTCATTGAGTTAAAGAGTGATATTTGACCTTGAGCTGCTTGAGTTTTGAGAAACAGATAAAGGGCTGTGTACAAGTAGATATGAAGGGTAGATATCCTTCATATTTATGCCGTTACATGGTGGGTGTTGTATATGGCACCCCATGCTGACCAGCACAAGCAGCACAATCCATGTACTTGAGAAAATAATAAAAGGAGGTCTAGACGGAGCTATTATCAACTTGAGCAAGCAAATGTCTACAGAAAAAAATGGCTAGTGAAGGAAAATTATGACTTGTCAGATTGCTGACAAAGAGTAAGCTCAATTCTAAAGCTTTGAGGCACATATATCACCTGAAGATAACTCTATTTGTGGTCTATGTTCTTTAACCCATTGGAAACTTTGTGCAAGATGCCATCCTTTGGACTTCATCAAGAAGGCAACTACAATGGCTGCTGACCTGTAGAAAGGGCACCCCACAGATATAGTGCACAATATACAGCTATACATCATTTTGTTTAAAATTCTTTTAGTAAACTTACCTACTTTTCCCTGACATGCAATGGACAAGAACACGTGCTTTATCCTTTTCGCATTGCTCTGCATATTTAACCCAAGATTGATTAAATGAAGAGACTCATCTAAGCAGTAACCAGAAACAGATCAAGTTGGGATTTCCAGACCTTCAATCATCATTAAACCAAAATAAAAAAAATACAAAATGATAAAAAGAGTTTGGACTACCAAACTAGTAAGATCATGTTAGGAATCATTAAAAAAGATTCTCACCAAATCACTAACAAGAATTAAAGAACACACTCAATTGTATCACATACATATGACAATTGATTCAATATCAGACTGTTATTCATGATACATTACAGTTGATCACAAACATCAGGTCCCTCGATAATATTGACTGGAAAAGAGATGAATCACCCTTAACAAGCTTTCAATATACTTTTCTACAATTACCATTTCATTCGCTAGAGGACTATAATCCCTTACAAGTATCAACTACTCAATAACAGCCATCGCTGTTAAATGCATGACATGATATCTATTACTTAAAAAGAAGAGAATTATGATTGACTGCATAGAATGACATTCTGCAATTGAGAAACTAATTTAACATGTGAAGAGCATACCTAGAAACTGAATTGCATCATCAAATTGCAAAACTTTGTCATCTTGGAGGCAATGGTAAGTGAATGAATTCTTGTATAGATTTTGGCAAGCAGGTACAGTCTGCATGTAGACAAACAATAATATCAAACATGTGTTTAGAAGCACAAAAGGTAACTATAATAGAACCAAACCCATCCCTATGAAGGGTAGATTTGATAAGGTAATCCTCGTCTAAGAAAAAGGCCCAGCAACTAAATAAGAGATTGAGGGAAAAAACAAGTTATCATGAGTAAATCAATATACAAGCAAATATGACAAGCATGATAATAAGTTAATGTATGAACAATTAGAAGCCCATAGTAGAAGAAATCCTATCTTACATTATTTTCTCAATAGAGAAAGACTTCATGAGAATAATAATAATAATAAAAATATTATTGTATCCCAAAGTTCTTTATCCTCTCTCTCATAATAAAAAATAAATAAAGAGTTGAATTCTTTCACAAGTTAACCCCAATGCAACTATTAACTTATAACGTAGACTTGTGTATGTTAGCTTATTAAAACAATAACTCACTCTTCAAGCATAGTGAAATCAATAAAAGAATGACTCCATGCACAAGGCTCCCATCAATACGGAGTACAGGGAGAAAAAGATTCAGTCAGGCAACAGCCCTACCCTATTATTTACATTACTTCAACTATGACCACTTGGCAATAAGAAAGTAGGGAAGCTTTCTTTTATCACGCCAAGAGATGCTCCCATGCAAAGTGAGATCAAGAACAGATTTTAAAACAAAGTATTACTATAGCAGACATAGTTGAAGCAGTCACACCAGCATTAGCAAGAGACAGATCCTCCAGGGATAAGGACAAAACATGAGAATTTTTGTTTTCCCTTTTTTTCCCTCAGTACACAAGCGTCTGACTGGTTAGAAGTTCGAATGAGGATGGAAAGCAGAAACATCTATAACATAACAAGACAGATGGTAATGGACAAATTAGTCAAGGCTAGTAAATTTCATCATATCAATTCCATCTGCTGCATAAAGAATTCCTGCTATCACCTTTTTGTCAAAATCTTATTTCAAGACATTTCAAGACAACAATTTTTCCAAATAGGTTCTTCTCAATCCATATATTACAGCTGGAGAACAGAAACTAAATAAAAATTGTTGGACTACATGCTTGAATGGAAAAGGTCATGTTTCAGCTCTCTCGCGATGCAGCCAGAGAATGCAACCGATGGCTTACAAAACAGTTATTTACATTCTCTGAAGTAAAGAAGAGACTTCACATACAAGCAGATGTAAATAAGATGTCCAGGCAGTCCACTGTTAGACCAACTCAACATATCATTGCAGCCAAACAGAGCTGCTTGCAAAATTTTCGTGCCAAATATACAAACTCTTACATTTGTGATACTCAATTGGACCAATAAATTAAAAGAATTAGGTTTGCCTTGACCAAATATGAGATAAACAAGCAAGTTATCTGTGACCTAATTTGGAATATATATATACACACACACATAGATATGCATCAGAGTATATAAAATATAAATATATTGCCCCTAATTTTCACACTTGCTCAACTAATCAACCTCAAACAAGAAACTTCGAATAAGATCTGCATGCCTCTCATATTATCCTCAGCCTACCACTACAAAGAAGCAATCTTTAAATAATTAGCAATGTCTACTTAGAAGAAAGTTGGAAACTTACATTGAGAATATGAGAAATACCCATGGTCTTAAGCAACTCGCTTCGTGAGGCATTGTCGTAGCTGCCCAAGTAGAGAAAATCCTTCAAAATCTCGGAAGGAAACGCGCTTCCTTTCTCTACCGACCTCTCCGAGGACGCCGGCATCCGATGGCCGCAAACCCCACAAACCTCTCCTTCTTCGTACTTGTGGTAGTGGCCACAAATTCCACATGGGTTCTCTCTCTCCCTCTTCCTCATCGTTTAGGGAGGTGTCGTCCAAACTCGATCAAGAACCGGGACAGAAAGTCCTTGGTGATCCAAACAAGAGATACCAAGATGGAAAAGCGAACCGTGGGATCGAGTTGGAAGAGACCCAGATGGAATCGATGTTTCGTCGGTGAGAATTTTGGAGCAGTAGGCGGTGGAGAAGCGTCCTGGGAACGAAGGGGAAGGGAGGGAGAGTTCAGGTAGACGGGAAGCGAAAGGAACCTTGGGTTCTAAACAAGTGTATCGATGGTTAAAGAAAGAGGCATAGGATTGTCTACGGAGCCAAACGCAGAAAATTCTTGCATATATATTTATTCTAAAGCCTAATATTAATGTTTCCCTGTTCCTTTTTGCATAATTATCCTTAGACACAGCTAGACCCCTCCAAGTTAACAAAATATAAGTTAAAGAAAATAACTTACCATGTGAATGAAGCCAAAGTGTTCTGAGAATTGATAGAATTACAAAATTTAGAAGGGTATAAACATAAATAAGAACTTTTCAGGGGGCATAGTGGAAAACAAATCCTGAAAGAATAAATCTTGAATCAAGAGAACAGCGGATCCAAAAATATTTCGCCCATATTAGTTATTATCCATTACGTTCAGCTTTGGATCCGATAAAATCCTTTCCCTTCTTCTTCCACGCCCTTGGGCCTTGGCAAGAGAAGTGCCTTCTGAGTTCTCCCCTATCCTCCTACGACCAATTCGTGGTGAAATATTCACGAATAGCATTCTTATTCTCCAAAATTATTCGTTGCTTATTCCCCTCACCTTCCTCCGCGCTCGGATTCGACTTAGCTTTCTCCGTTCTTTGCTCGTGAGGGAAGTCAAACATGGGGAGCGACGTTGAACCCGCAAAGCTCCTCCTTCCCTATCTCCAGCGAGCCGACGAGCTCCAGAAGCACGAGCCCCTGGTCGCATACTACTGTAAGCATCCGAACCCTAACCCTAATTCCCCAATTTCTAACTATTACCATCGTTATTTGATCTCTGATCAATCCTAGGCCGGTTGTACGCGATGGAGAGAGGACTAAGGATACCGCAGAAGGAGCGGACGAAGACCACAAACGCCCTCCTCGTCTCCCTCATGAAACAGCTTGAGAAGGTTAGCTTGTGATCCGGTGTTCGTATCGGTGTTGTGATGCAAAAGTTATGCCGTCTGAAGGCAGAAAGATGCGATCTTCGTCGAACTATTTGTGTTGGATTATTACATGTAGTTTTCGTGTGAACCGATTTGGATGGATCCTTTTCTTGTTCTAAGAATTTCTCATCCTTTTTAGGAGGATCAATTTAGCCGTCTGAATTTGTTGATGATGGAAGGCATTGGTTGACTTTAGGTTCTTAGTGTGTCCATTGATCAGCGATTTAATTGGGGGTTAGACACTAACTTATCTTTATTGGCAGTTACATGATATTAGGCTAGTAGCCTACCTGGCCAGGTGTCATCTGTCTCTTTAGTATGATATTTACCTTCTATGCCGGTTATCCATCATGAAAGATTAGTAATAATAAACTTTTGATGTGTCCTCGTGGAACATAACTACTTAAGACATTCTGACTCTGTTGCTTTCTTTTGTATTGCGGCATTATATATGCTACTGAATCTATCCAGTTTGATAAAATTGTGCTATACTAATGTCCTTTTATCTAGGACTTCTCCTTCCAAAATTTGATGTATAGTTTCTTGGAAATAAAGGGTAGATACTTGTGTGTTATTTAGCTTTCTCCTTTTTATGGTTTCTTTGTGTGTTAAGATTTCCTAGAAGTATTTCATGATTTCATCAAGTTATTGTTGGACAAGAGAAAATTAGAAAATTGTCTGGACAAATGCAATTTAGCTTGAACTTTGAGAAAAACTAATTAACCTAGCATTTAAGCCAATATGTGTCGTAGAGAGAAGCATATGTCAACCACTAGTTTGTTTCATTAGGTTATGTGAAGTTGTGAACCATTTGATTCTTCTTTTCTCTCATTGGAGAAAGTAGTTTATATGCTTGAGTATCTTCCACACCTGCATTGACTGACATGGAATAGATCAACCAATTTGCACATATTTGAATATTACATGATTAACTGATATGTTTTTTTACCCTCTTTTTTGGTTATTTATTATAACCAACTGTTTGTCAGGATAAGAAATCGTTGAAGCTGGGACCTGAAGACAGCCTTTATATAGAAGGATTTGCATCAAATGTCTTTGCAAAAGCAGATAAGCAAGATCGTGCCGGAAGAGCTGACCTGTATCGTAATCTTCACTTTTGTTACATTTTTGTTTTATTTCGGATTTTACTCTGTTATTGTTGCTTGCTACTTAGGCCTCTCAAGTGCAGTTGAAAGTTAATAGCACTCCATGTTGCAGAAATACAGCAAAGACCTTCTATGCTGCTAGTATCTTCTTTGAGATTCTGAACCAGTTTGGTGAACTCCAGCCTGATGTAAGTTTAATCATGTAACTGGTTTATTAATCAGTTAAAGTTGCCTACTTCCCTTGTTATTATGTACTTTATCAAAGTGGTCTGAAGTTTTTACTTTTCCAAGTTAACTCAGGTTGGTCTTTGGTCCTTCTCAGATTGAGCAGAAACAGAAATATGCTGTTTGGAAAGCTGCAGATATAAGAAAAGCTTTAAAGGAAGGGCGGAAACCTGAACCTGGGCCTCCTGGTGGTGATAAAGATGAATTGCCCTCCACAGAAGACACATATGTAAGTTTTTTAACTTGATAGTCCTATAATGTCTTTAAATGGCCAAGAAGATATATTGCTGTACTTCTTTACAGAGTGACCTTCATGTATTCTGGTGCATCATTCTTTCATTCATATGTAATTATAACACCTTTGTCTCTAACTTATTTTACTTTTATTTGCCTGTGTCTTAGTATTTCTGAAAATCGGCAACATCAAAATACTGGAAATGAATTTAAGCTAGTAAAGAATTAAAGATAGCTCATCAAATAGTTGTCAATCCGGGGAGATTGTGATAGAACAATTTGCTAGCATGATATAGTTCCCATTAATAGGAGTAGGTGGCAAATTAGTGCGATGAAGGGTGACAAGGATGACGTTATACAAAATATGGAGTAGTTATTCTCATAAGTGTAGATAGTAATTTGGCTCAGGGGAGAAAAGAAGCAGTTAAGGATAGGGTGGAATAGAAGGATCAAACCTGTCCTGGATTTTGGAGGGAGGAAATGGATACTCTAGTACATTCATTTGAATCTTTCCTAACATGAAATGAAAGAAACATAAGCATAATTATAGAGGTCTGGTTTAGGAATTCATACATATTTGTACATAAGATCAATATAGAAAGTCTGATTTAGAGCTTGATACATCCTGTTTTGTATAGATAGTTTGTTTGCCATGCAATGGAGAATTCCCTCTGATCCTACTAGTAGGCTACAGTCCAAAAGCATGCATAAATTTGATAAAATATTGGTAGTTGATATGTATGGGATAATACAGCAGACCGGGAGGTGACAATTCAAGTTTGATGTTGTAATGCTATTAAAACTCAATTGAAACCCAAGTAGACTTTAAACTAGGTTACATTTCATCCTTCTTTTTGTAGTCTATTGGCTGATTTAGATAATGCCTTCTAATTATTTATTTCCATCTTTTTCAGGTTTTTATTTGCTTTTCGTGTTTTAGTTATCAATAAGAGATGCATTAGAACTAGAGTTCATTTATATGGTGTAATAAGGGCCTCATACTGAGTACTTTAGAACAACACATCACATATAAAGTTCTATGCCAAACTTATGTGAAAATCTTCCAGTGAATAGCCTTTGGCATCATCCGTCTGCTCCAACTACGATTATGAAAAACTTCTGAATGTATTAGATAATTTACTGCTGCAATTGAAGCAGGACTGGCGTCTAAACTGTTATCAAGCAGCCATGGAGATATCATGACTATATAGGGATTTTCTCATGTTCTTCTCTTTGATTTAGGATCTAGGACCAAGTCAGAGTCTCTCTACTAGGCAGCAAGGTGGTGACACATCATTCCAGCAGCCGGATAAGGTCAGTATTCAACTCTTTCTTTCAGCAGACTTGTTATTGATCCGAGACAAGGCCAGAGCTTTATGATTTCTCTCATCTTTTTCTTCTGTCTGTTAGAATCTGGGATCAGGTCAGAGCTTTTCTACCAGTCAGCAAAGCGACGATACATCATTCCAGCATTTAGACAAGGTCAGTACACAGTATGCGACTTCTTTTTTAATACACTCAATGATCTAGCTATAGACTAGCATATTTGTTAGCAAGATTTTTGGCCTTCTGTTTACACCTCCTCTTCCCAGGATCTGAGTAGGAGCGTAAGCTTGTCGGCTAGCTATCCAGGGGATCACTCATCACCACAGCAGGCTGATAGAGTTAATACACATAATCCAACGCCCTTTCTTTTTTCGCCTTCATCTTATGATTATCCTTCTAATGACAATCACCAGCTCCCACCGAGCAACACGCCTGAAGTTTCTGCTTATCAGCAACCATATCATCATCAACCCAACATTAGCGAGCAGCAACACATGCCACAAAGTTACTCCCCTCCGGAAATTCCAGGACCTTCCTACTCATATCCTAATTTTCAGTCTTATCCAAGCTTTCACGACAGCACTTTCCCTGCAGCCCCAACTCATCAGCCTTCTTATTACCATGGTCCTGATGTTTCTTATTCTACTCAACCCGCTCCTGTCTCAAACTATCCACCAGCTGTGCCATACCATTCTGGTAATGATGCTGGGAATCAAGTGGCATCTTCAACCCCACCTTCTGACCTCTACAAGTATGACAGCAATTATCAGCCATCTGTGGAGAAGATTGCTGAAGCTCATAAGGCTGCGAGGTTTGCGGTTGGTGCTCTTGCATTCGATGATGTTGCTGTTGCAGTAGACTTCCTTCGGCGTTCTCTTGAACTTCTGACCAATCCTTCTGCTGAACCTCATTAGGTGTGGGTTGTATAATACAGATTTGAGATGATGTATTTTTGTATCTATTTGTTCACCATATGCTTGTCCCTGCACGGTGATTTTATAAGTGATTTACCTCAAAATTAAGGGGACGCTTTCAGTCGTCTTGGCTATTTGTTCCCATTTTCTTGAGGTAATGATGCTTAGTAATGTTTGAAACATGACTTGATCGTATTTTTCTCTCCTCCTGTTACCGTTTGCTTATTTCTAAGCCCGTTTCATGCATATTCACTCGCCTTATCTTTGCTAGATCTTTCTTTCCGTGTTACTTTATTTTTTATGCTCTTAGGTATATCGGATGTCTTTATTTTTGCTTTCATGCTAAACCATGGTAGATTGGTAGGAACTATAAAAGTGTCCACTCCTCCTGTGCAATTGTCTTAGAAACTAATATCGAACTGAATAAAATTCTTTTCCAGAGGGAAGCCGGAATATTGTAATGTAGTTTCTTTGTCTAATGCAAGTAAAGAAATTTTAAGCTGAATGAATGCTTTGAGATTTTGCTGTGCAAGTTTACAAAGCTGAGAGTACGTGACAATATGGTACTGAGAAAATATATAGGGTGTGATCTTTCCTGTTCACTAAAGCGTATATAGTCTGGCAGTGTATTCGCCCTTGTAAACTCGATCAATTTGCTTCTACCTTCAAAGCTTCATGCATACTCGTCTTGTTTAATGGACGATATGTTTGCTAATTTAGCATATTCTTATTATCACGTCACACATATACAGTCATGCATAATTTTTTACTTTTATTTTATTTTTATCTCATGAAGCAAACAACGAACAACGCAAGTGGAGTCCACCAAGTCTCTTGTTGCCCTTCATCCATTACAAAAGTTTCTCACTTGCAGTTCGTTTGTGTCGTAGTTGTCGTCCATTGACAGAACTATCAAGCCACTGCATGAGACAACTCTGATTATCGAAGCTTTGATCACAGCATTGACAAAGTCTTGCCCAAAGCAAGTGGCTTCTTTGTAATCTTCTTCTTGTATCACCCCAAGGACTAACCCTTTGCTTCAATCACCAGCTTTGCCGATGTCGATGCCAACAAAAGTTTGCCACAGCCTAAGCATAACTTATATATTTCGGAGATCAAAGAGTCAATTAGAGAAACATATCTATGTCTAGCTCTGGTCTCAGAGAAAAAGGTTTACTCGAGGCACTCGAAAGTCGAAAGTTTAACTCAGTCTATCAGTCGACGGAAAGATGGGGCAAACCTTTGCACCCTCCGCCATTTGGGTCATGTAACTCTCTCAGGCCATGACGATATCAAAGACGACGATATGCCAACGGAGCAGCGAACGTCATTTGCGGACGTTTTGAAGCCCAAATGCCTGAAGATAGAGAAGCAGAATAAGAAAACAAACCACCAAGAGATCATCACGGGAAAGGATAGAATGGCAACTCTAGAGGAGTGGCTCCTCTCTTCTCCTGGCTTCGAGATCGACTCGCCGTTGCGTCGACAATCTCCTAAGGTTTGTCCATTGAGTTGCTCTCATGATGAACTCTCCCCACCTCCCAGAGAAACTTCCTCTGGCGAAGGAGCGATGGTTGAGGGAGAGGAGGGAAGATGGTTGGGTTCTCTGAATAGAAGTCAAAGTGGCAATGGAAGGAGGGTAAGCTTTAAATTGCCAGAGAAGGATGACATACATGTATATAATTCACACCCATGATGATTGATGAGTGTGGGTTAATAGAGAAAGCTCTTCATGCTGCTTATGCTCTTACTAGATTTACTTGTTTGGATGAAAAACTAGATCACCAGGAAAAGACATTATGATGGCTTGGCTGATTGTAATAGCATATATGCTATATATGGATGAATAAAAGATATCCATGTAAACATAACTATATTACCATAAGGTACATTATTCACCCTTGACATCATAGTATGTGAATCAAATGCACATAATTAGTGCCGTTGAGAGATGGTACGTATGATCTTTAATCAGAAGCTGCTGCTTATGTAGAAGAGTCGTCCGAGGCGATTAAAAGCGTTTTGAGTCGATTAGAAGCGGTTTCTGTTGCGAGTTGTCATAATTCATGAGAACAATTACATTTCACACTCTTCCTTTTTCAATGTTTATTTTTCAGCCCCATGTTTTAGATATTATGCTAAAATGATATTCCAAATTAATGAAATGAAAATTGATGACAAGTGGATAACTAATGGTTGGATCAGTAAACCTGGGACAAGAATTCTATTTCAAGAGAATTTAATGCTGAACATGAAAGATATAAGCCCCTTTGGTTGCAATACATGTGAGATGCTGTGGTGTTGAAATGGGTCAAGTTGCTATGTTTTCCTCTAGAAAGCATTAAAATAAAATGGCAGAGTGGATTTAATAAACCCATCATACTTCCACCTCGCTCAGCCAAGATTATATTACAAGAGTCACCCAATACTAGTTTTACATCTCAGCTAAACGAATATATACATCTCTAGATCTTCTCAATGAATTAGGTTTGCCACAGTGAAGTGTTAACCTGCTTAGATATTTCTCAATGCTTAACTCAGAGCTAGAGTACGTCACAAGAAGCGCTTCTTCCTTTCTCTGTGACACTGGTCAAACATAATTATAAATTCAATCTACAGAACCAAGGTTGGAGATCCTGCTGCCATTTCAATTCTCTTTTATCTTCTTACCCATTTCATCTGGTGAAAAGCATTACGAGAAGGGCATCCTTTCAAGCTTTTCTCGTTAAGATATGTGAACGTAATTACACCATATCTGGCGAGCAGATGAGAATTAAACTACAGAGAAATTAGCTAATGGCCTAGACTTCTAAAAGAACTACACAGTTTACAACAATAGCGTGGAAGATAGCCTTCCTGTTAGCTTCCAAAAGGGTAGTTCCAATTGGTACCTGTTTGACGTAGAAGAAAACTATCAATCAGCGCATGAAAATAAATTCTACATTAGGAAAAAAGGGGAAAACAAATAATCTCATAGCACGTCAAGCACATTTAGTAGCTAAACATATAAGAGGAGATGCCAAAAATATGGTTCTAAATATCTTGGATGCTGACTACAAGTACATTACTATGCACAGAAGGGTAAAAAAGGGAAAAAAAAGGTCTCGACTTCTATTGATCCATGTGACAGACTGGATTAGAGAATCTAATAGTAATTCGTCATCCCAATTTTGAGATAATGCAGCTGTTATTCAATAAAGCCAATCCACCATCCTGACAGTAGCTGGTTTCTCATATGTAGTACTAACTAGAGTTTTTACTATAACTGACTGATTAAAAATTGTTTAATACCGCAAAAATAGTGGTAAACAAAATTTGTAAGCACATATGCTACAAAACATCTGAATCGTAGTCCGACAGATGACGCAACAAGGTAACTTGTCTATGACTTCATGCCTGCTATGTCTAAATAATGAAATTTTCTTCTCTTAAAACTTAACAGGTAAAAATCAAGTATGGGAATGCTACAGCCAAAGATACAATATATTGTCCAGAAGTAAAGAATTTGGTTAAGCACTTTGCATTGAAATAATAATAAATAGTGGATCTTTGCCTCTCCACCTTAACAGTTGCTTGAGCTTAGGACTCATGTGACAAGCTAAAGAACAAATAACTCGGAATTCTATGCAAAATCAGAGCCATACTTCCATTATTACTGGATCTAAAGTTTGCCAGAAACAAAGTGAGGGTAAAAAAGACACACCTCATTTAAGTTTCATTTTGACGGAAGAAAGCGGGAAATGAATGCACATATGTTAGTGTCCTCCATAAAAAATGTAGTACACGCTAACTGGTGACTGGTTCCAAGATGCCCTTGGATTCATCATATTTCCATCTGCAAACCCCCCTCTTTTATAAATTTCTGACATAGAATGATTGGCACAAGAAAAAGAATTTGCAGGGAACTACTTGAAGATGGACAAATCAAGGAAATCAGAAATACAAAACTAATAGCATCTATAGAGCTGAAAAAAGGACGTAAAGACAAACGAGAAGCAAGATTAATGCACTATAACCAGCATTCTCAAGGTCACCAATTAGTGATCCAATATTTTTCACAAGATATCATCAATTGATAGCGCTAATGTTTCACTAATCAAGTTGCTTAATCAAATTGCAGTAGATATCTGACTGGGGAAGTACTAATACTGACTTAGTGTTACAAAACAAAGTTCCATAAAATTCTTAAGGTAGAAGAGACATACTTGCACACGTAAATTGGATGCAGACCATTATTTGTATCAACTAATTGCTTTCTTCTTTCACTCTCTTCCTGGAACTTGTCAATGAACAGAACTTCACATGGACCACAGATGGAAGCAGCCATTATGGTTCTTTGATTACTTAAAGCATATACCTGCAACCACAAAAAGGATTCGACATATAAACCAACTACATCTTCCAAGTGCAACAAATCACACATGCATCCATCAAAGATAAATTAATGTGTATGACAATATGAATAGCATCAGATGGATAAACGAAATCGCCTCTACTTTCAATGATTGCTAAGTTATAGGGCTTCTAGGTTTATTTAGCACTGCATGCAACCATTACGCATGTAAATATCTGATTTCAATTAGTCAGGATTCTATGTGCCAATTGCACCTCGCTTGTTTCAGCAAAAACAGATGCCATGTGCCTAACTTGTGCATGAGTGCAGACCCTGCTCTTAATAGATATCATCCTGAATGGTAGTGTGTTCAACAGAAAATACAACATAGGTTTCAACTTAATCTTTTCCATAGGTATTTCCAATCAAATATCATAACAGGGATGAATCACCTCACTGTCTTCAGTACCAGATGGTTGACTAACAGCCTGTGGAAGATCAGTGGGAAGGTAGTATGGACTCACATCTGCCCACTTTGATGCAGATTCATTGTCTTCCCACAAAGACTATAGAGAATACAGGGAAAGAAATGTCAGAACAGAAAGCAAGATGTTAAATAATCACAAATTTGTGTAACTATCACTCTCTCTAAATGAGACAAAGGAAGTCGGAAGGGCTTTATCATCTTTCTCAAAGAAAAAAGGGCAGGCCAAGACTTACGCGGAGCTTTGATGGAATAAACTTGCGACCTTCAGAAGCAAGCAAAACATGATCCTGAAGCTTATACAATATATGATTAATGTGACAGGATTTATAGTAAGTCCTTCCATCAACAACTTTGACAGCATCACCAACCCAATCCACAGTATTCAAATCTGATAGCGAAGGTCTGCTGCAATCTTTGGCTTCATCCTTGCAGTCCAAAGCTCCATTTGAGATTGCCCGATGATCGTCTCCATCGTCTAACCTGGTAACATCACCAGTATGTTTAGATGCTTCTAGTCCACTAAAAGATTCCCTTAGCTCATCAATGCTCTTTTTTCTGATATTATTCATTTGATTTCCAGAAGCTTCAAGACTACTTTCAGTATTTACATTCTTGTCAATCTGTGGTACAGAGAGTTCTTGAGTGCCCTGTGATTTTCCCATGCCATCACCACAAGATTGTTCAGGAGTAATATTTTCTGATACAACTGCAGGTGCCAACATAGACTCAGAGAAAGAACTCTTATCACGCAAAGGCACTCCACAATTTTGAAGATTCTTCTCAGAGCTTTCATTTTGTTTGCCTGTACTATTACATATCATCCCATCTTCTGTCAAGTGACTAGATGAGGTTTCAGCAGACACACCGTCCTCCCTTTTCATTTCATTAAAAGAACTCTCTTGTCCTTCAACAACCGTAGCATTACTACTCTCAGACAACTCCACATGGTTACCTCCTGTGTTAGTAGCTCGAGATACACTTGCTACAGTATAACTTCTCTTGGAATCTGGATTTTCTGGTCTTTTCTCTGCAGAAGCACGAGGGGCAACTGTATTTGAAGCAGCCTTCGGAGCACCAACAGTTCTTGTAACCTTGCCATATTTAGGTGGCAAAGGTCTTCCATTACTTGACGTCAAGCATTTTTGGCAATGCCACTCAGATTTTGGAATAACTTTGCTATCAGAAGATGGAAGACATTTCAAGTGAGTTCCTTTCTCACAAGCATCACAAACAAGCAAACTTTCTACATCAGTGACAATAATCTTGCATACTTGGCAATTTATAAGTTTGTTCATGTACTCAGTTGATGGTGGAATCCAGTTAGGGTAATTTGAAACCTTTGGCTGCAAGATTCGCTGCACATTTTTGGCTATGTCACTGTGGTTCGTAAAAACAGATGGTGTATGAACAAATGTTATTCCTGGTGGAGCTTGATGTCCAATAAGTAGGTTTCCTGATCCAGCTTGACTTAAGGATGCCTTTGCCTCCTGATTTCCCATCACTTGATTGGAAGCTTGTACAGCATTTATTTCATGCATACCTTCAGACTTGATAGCATTACGGTCCAGCAATTTGCTTGTCTGCTCATGGGCTGCTAAAGCAGCAGAACCTGATAGCGTAGGAGATTTTGAGGTTTTTTGTATCACATTCAGTAGTAGAAAGAAAAAATCAAGCCCATATAAAAAACCACAAACAAATTGTCAACAATAACAAACAAGATTGAACCAGAAGTGTAAACAGTTAATAAAGAAAGTAAAACCAGCCATGCAAGAAAAGGTGAACAATTATGCAACCTTTACCGTGCCCTATCACGCCAACTACTGGAACACAAAACATTTAGCATGTAACAAGCCATCCAACTAATGGAGTTCAATGATCATGAAGGCACCAATAGCCTGAGAAGTTAAATCATTTATGAAATCCCTTTTGAGAAACAACAAAATACTATGTCAGACAAAGTAATGACAGTTTTCTTATGTACTCAAAATCTGCGCAGCCTCAAACTCAATACACAGTCAATGTAGAATAGCGAGCAGCCCTATTAAAAGATACATGGGCATGCCAATTTTAACACAAATCACACAAATATTCTGGAATAAATAAGTTATTGTAGTTACAGCACAAGAAAGTAATCTGAATGCCAGCTAATAGTCAGAATGCCCATACTGATGCACTTTAACATCATATATCACAATCTTTTATTTTTAAATTATAATATGCAATGTCACGTATACAACATCTTGCGAAAGTCTGGGAAGTTTAAAATCATCTAAAGGATCAATTATTAGATCATCAGAATTCTAATAGAATCCAAAGTTGGAAACAAAGAAAAGAAAGAAAGGGCAAATAATAAGATTGCAAGACTACCTCCAGTTTGTGATAAATAAGTCGGTCCATTAAGTCGTGCATGTGCTTCCCTGTGAGGTAGTGCTAATGAAGGATTTGATACAGGTTTTACTGGTAGTGAAGACCGAGTATCATTTATTTGTGGCTGCTTCAAAGATGTGGCAGCAGAAGCTAGAGCAGGTACATGTGCCATCGGCTGACTCTGTAAGCCTCCAGAAGAGATTGACATTGCATTTGCTTTTTCTGACATAAATCTAGGAGCTCCAGACAACATCTTTCCTTGGTGGTCAGGGTTTGCGCCAAGTGCCACTGGAAGATGCTGGGATGAAGAAAAAGATTGATGCATGGGAATTTCTTTTGTTTCCTCCATCTATGGAAGTAAAGAAGGAATTACAAAAACAGACCATCAGATATGTATCACAATGTTATATTAACTTCACTATATATCCAAGAATTAGATTATAGCTACAGTATTTCCCTGCAAACGAAGTAAAAGAGAAGTCAGAAAAACAAAATCAATAGCAACTGAGAATTTACCAAGGAAACCGGTTCAACAAGTAGAAACATTGAGCAAAGAACGAGGAAAAAGAAAGCCGATGTCAATCTGGTGACTACAACTAGCTGGCAGGCTATCTAATGCATCCTCATCATCATCAAGATATGTCCATGTCTTTACCCCAAGCGACAACAACGACACAACAACAACGACCACAATACATAGTCATACACAAAGGAACATGTCTCTGTTTCCATTTATTCTTGAACTTCTTTTTTCCCCTTTCAGAAGATAAACTTGGAAAGCATAACTGCCTAGGATATCGTGAAAGATTGTGAGAGAGACAACACGAACAATTCACACGAAAAGGTTCATACAGTACCAACGTAACTATTGACCAAAAGATACTAAATTTCCACACAATATTATAAAAGAACAACCGAATTCCCACTGTTATTTCATGTAATGCGTATCATTGTAGAAATTGTCCAAACCAAGGAGAGATTAAATCAACAAAAGGCATACCTTTTTCTTAGTGAGCAAGACCTTCTCGGCAATAGACATTTTGGGGGGCCGGAATCCCATAGCCGAATCCTTCATCCGATTAAGTCCGAGATCCTCCACGACAACCCTAACCGCCTCCCTCGAGAACAAATCTTTGGGCTTCACACCCTCGCACACCCCCGCGAGCCTCTCCCTCGCCTCAGCCACCATCGCCTTCTCCGCCGCTGTCGGCTCCTTCCCGCCCCTCATATCCGCCATCGTCGACAGCACCATGACGATCTCCGCCACTCTCCTGAGCTCCTCCTCCCCACATCCATCCCTCCCCCTCTTCTTTTCCCCGCCTCCCTCGTCTCCCATCTCCGGAGTCGGCGAGAGGACAGATCCCGTCGGTTCGCCGTACCGTCAAAGGAGTGAACCTGCAAGAGAGAGAGATCGAACGCCATTAGAAGCAGACGAGAAATAGAGGAAGAGGGAGAGAGGAAACCCTAGGGAGAGGGGAAGAGGAGAAGAGAGAGGGAGAGAGAGAAAGGGAGGGGAATCGAGTGAGAGGAGGGATGAGTTTAAATACTTATTTGGCGCGTAATTGAGACGTAGAGAAAGGCTTAAGAGCGAGTGAGGAGAAGGATGGTATTCTAGTGAGATGGCGGTGAGAGTTTTGGGGGAAGTTTGGGAGCAGGCGAGGAGAGAGATTGAGGAAATAATAGAAGCGACGGGGGCCGAGGAGTTTAATTTTCTCCTCGGATCGGATTAAAATCGGCTCGCCCCGTTTTAAAAAGCGGCTGCGGGTTTCGGGTTGGGTCGCCTACGAATCCGGGTACGGGAAAACGAAAACCAGAGCCGACGAGAGAGCCACACGTGTCCAGAGTCGAGCTCGTCCGCTGTGAGTGCTACTAACCATCAATGCTAGACCGGACCGGACCTGACTTGTTTCAACTTAAAAGGTTTCCTTTGTTCATAAATAATCTTCCCGAGGGATTTCTACTTAATACATTGTTTAACGTGGAGCTCTGTCAAGGAGACTTTAGAAACTATATCTCAGGGTTCAGATTTTTAACGTATAATCCCTGTGATGCATCGTCTATACATTGGATAAATAATTTGCAACCAAAGGGAAAATTTTCTTAGAATATGATCTCCTGAATATCTACTGAAGCTATAAAGCTTCACTCTACGACTATAATTGATCTTATGGAAAGCCTTGTTCCAACAGAAACCAGGCAGACATGTTCAGGAAATGCAGTCCTTTCCGTGGAGCCATGAAAGTGATATTGAAAGCTATGCAGCTACCAGAAGCTAATAGCCTAACAATATATGATGACAAGAAGCAATTTGCATGAAAACTGACAAATAAATTGCCAGACTTCTGTTTACAAAATCTTAATCCTGCTGATACCCACAAATAAATTAGCATCTTTCTCAAAAATGAGCACTGAGCATCAGTAGTATTGTTGACATCCACAGCCACAGAAAAACTAGAGTCCATGGTCTTGTATGGTTACACAGTGGAAGACTGGAAGGTAACACATCTTAAGAAGAGAAAAAATCTAGTAAAGTTCTCAATCCTATCTTCTTGTTAGGGCAGACAGGCTCACCAACTATGCTAAGCAGGAGAGCTGGGAAGTACGGATACATGAGGTGAGAAGAATTAACACAATCTTATATTACTGATGAAGAACTAGAATTGAGGGAGAACTGAAGAGACAAAAGACAAAAAGGGTATTTATATATACACTAGGTGTACTCTGATCTGAAGCCTTCTGTGAGAGCGACCACCTTAGAAGATAACTTAGGTTGTAGCTTAGACACTGCCTGGCGGATATCCTGCAAAATTATAATTGCTTCAGGTAAGCTACAAAACAGGGATGGAAGGGTTAACTGAAGAGTAGCTTACCTCAATACTGTATCTTGATGAGAAGTGGGTGAGTAAGATGGTCTTGTTTCGGAACCACTGGGCATTCTCCATAATCTACAAAACATGCATATTATTACACCTGTGAAAATTCTTTATACTTTTTAACCGAACAAATGCTTCTTATCAAAAGCATCAGCTATTAGACTGCAGACTAAAGAAAAACAATATTACAGAATCCTTTAGGTAGTAATGAATTCAGAATGGATGGAATTGAGACCATGAATCATGCCAAAAGGTATGCAACAACATGGAGTGATACAGCAGGGAACTAATACCTCGAATAAATGCATGTGACCATGCTCCCGAGCATGTTTGATATCATTTTCTTCATCTAGGAAAGTTGCCTGTCAAATATATCACCAATAAGAAAAGGGATTGCACCGTACCAAACAAAAGATATATACCAACAACCAAGATGTGTAGAACTTCAATTAACTAGGCTATTAGCTTTGAAACACAAACTTCTTGTACCAAAAATTTCAAGGAAGGTGAGGAAGGCATGTTCAGTACCAATATGACAGTTAGTCAAGAACAAGGGGCTACACATTTATATCACTCCAGCAGTATTAGAAAGCATGCAAATATATTTTTTGCAATTAAAACAAGAAGTCCACAGAGGACCACTCTAGTACCTCGGTTATAAGAAGCTTTGCTCTGAGGGCATCTGCATTTCGTGGCTCGAGAATAAAATCAGACGTTGTGTCTCCTGTAAAGGCAACCTCTGGATATAATATGGTGTCTGTAATCTAACAAACAGAGTTACAGTCAAGAAATGGGACCTGCAAACAAAGAGGAAAGATGCACAAACAAGGTCTTCTTCTTTGCCAGGGGAGCTGGCTACTAACCTCAACACCTGAAAGCTTCAATTTCTTGATTTGAATGCCCTTTAAGTGAGCATATTGTTTCTTCAGCTTGTTTCTGACTGAGTAAATGACATATCCCTGAACCACATTACCATCCACTTGAATAAAAATGCAAAACTAGCCTTGCTAACAATATCTGATAATACAGAAGCCTGCTAATAACTCTAGATACTCTTTTAGCTGATTTAATAAAGAATACCTGGCTGGGTATAACATGGTGAGTTCTGAATGGTCTGACAACAAGGTCATTACGTATTTCATACGTCTCTCCTAAGAAATAAATAATAAATGCATAAGAAACAATAAACAACACAATCAACAGATAAGGGAATGTCTCTTGAAGAATATAAGAGCAAATGCAATAAGAAACATTCATAAATATGAGCAACCAATGAGAAGGGCAAAAAGATCTGCATACCAACATCCAATGCAATTAAGTCAACTTCCAATTCGACTTGACTCATGGTCCGATGAATTTGAAGCAGCTTCTCCACGTCCTCTTTGATGCATGGTGGCACAAAAACTGTTGCTGGCTTTAAATTGTACAGACCACGAGTAGCTAGGTACATCGGAAGGCCGCCCTGCAACAAGAAGGTTTACATGTTCTCAGCAGTAGATTGTCATGATATTGAGATCTCAGCACTTTCTGCCTTGTCATTTTTTATCAACTCATAAGAAACAATAATACTAAGACTCTTTCTTGCATCTACATAGCATGATTAGATAACAGTAAAAGTTTACATTGCTAAATCATCAAGAGAGACTGATGATGCGATAAAGAAAAGGAGAAGAGTAGATGCAAGGCGCACGTTGCATTTGCATAGCATGACTAGCTTTCTGCAAAGAAAAAAAGAAGAAAAAGAATACGACCCATGGGTTGTGAGGTTTCACATCTCAAAGATAAGTTCAATTATCATTACGTTCTTTTAGGGCCTAATTGGGGATTTGACTTCAAACAAATTATGAAGGGCTTTAATAACCCAAGGCTACTAATTCTTACCATCTATGAATAAACAAAATGTCCGCGCATATAATGCATAATTCTTTTTTATAACTGCATTCAAAATGCAAGATTTGAAATTTAAGGATACCAAATTGTCCAAGAAATCTTTCAAAGCAATTACGAATCCGGATGAAATACTTACAATGTGGTCAAGATGCGCGTGGGTGATGAAGAGGAAATCTTGGTGCACGGCCCTCGCCGGACACCGGCCAATGTCGAAGGCGGAGTTGAGGCTAGGAACCAAGACGCACGTCTCGTGTCCGCCCACCGACAACCCCTCAATAAGGTACCCCTCGACGTCGACGCCCTTGCGCCGCACCTCCGCCCTCGCCTTCCGGTACTCCTCCTCCTCCATTGCCCGGTCAAGCACAGACAAGAGCCCCGGCTTATTCACGGCAAGAGTTCGGAATTGGCGGCCGCCTGATAACGAAAGATTCCGGGGAGAGATGGTGTTCGGAGGATCGAACGGGAGGAGAGAAGGGAGAGTGATAGGGGAGGAGGAAAGGGTGGCGGATATCGGCATCTGGGATTGCTTTAGAGAGAAGAGGGCGTCGTCTAGGTTGGGGGAAGGGGAAGGGGAAGAGGGAAGAGGGCAAAGGGCTGGGGGTTTAGGGGTTTAGGAATTGGGTGGAGACGGAAGGCGAGAAGAGGATAACGAGTAGTCGCGTTAAAGAGAGGTAAAAGGAGGATTACAGTGGCTTTGTGAGGACGTACGTACTGCTTATTTACCTGTTGCTCCACCAATTGCACCTCTACTCTCTAGTAATTGCCATATAATCAAATTTTAAATTTTAAAATCATGAGGTTTTGTTTCAAAGTTCCCCTTTTTCTTGAGAAAATTTGAATTCAAACTGAAATGGATTTTGGTATTTGGGAAATTTTGCTCGGAATTTTTTTGGTATACCTAATTTTTACATCCCAAACAATGATTCCAATTTAGACCCATAAAATTCTATATTATTTAATTTATGGTTCAGCTTAATTTAGCTAAGTATAAGACATATCAAAGAGTCTATCACTCTATATCCTCTCTAATTTGTATATTGGATTTTTATTATAATTTGAACATACTTTCCCATATATATATATATATATATATATATATATATATATATATATAAAATATGGGAAAAGAGACCTAAAAGGAACAAACATAGATGTTTGTAGCCAAACATACTCTCAGATTCTGGCTTCTCTTATCTTTTTCTTTTTTCCTGCAACTGAAAATTAATAAATAGTACATGCCCCTATTTTAAACAAGCCAAGCTCAGACAACATAAAGGAGTTAAATCGTGAAATTAAAGAAAAATATATATAATACAATCCATCTTTCTTAATTTGTGTTATGTACAAACCACCAGACTGGAAATATCAACTATGATACATTCCACAAAGAAATAACCATTGGTTGAATATCTTCCAATTTATTCACCTATTACTAAAAGTAAATAACATTGTACAATTCTGTACAGCAAATATATACCTTGGACACTGTAGAGTTCTCTCCTCAGTGCCTGTCATTTGTACACTGGGACAAATTTGCAAACTATGTCACGTTTCTCTGTTCATGGTGTGAATTTTGCAAATAATCGTGCATCACACTGATTGAGTTAGTGAAGGCCACATTCGAGCTAACCATTATTCTTGAGTTGGAAACAAGTATGTAAGCATCTTGGAGAGTGAAACCATGGATAATCGGCAAAGGAAATCCCCGCAACAGATGTGAATTCAGATATGGCATGAATACACTGTTCAAGAATATATGCATCACACCCTGTGAATGAAATAGCACGGAAGTCAGATCATCGATACCGTCCATTTTATCTTAAAAAGAGAGACTGTAAAATTAGTTGCATGCAAAATTGCTGCCAGCTGCCTAGCATCAATATCTCAAGACTATCACAAGAATGCATAAATACAGAGCTTCTTTAGAACTTATATCAGGCCAACAGATTCAGCTTGCTTTCTCATGATTGAGTCATGATTCGTTCATCATTTGACCTATTAATGCCCATGTTCAGTTCTCTCTTTATGATTGCAGATGGTATTCAGCACAAAAGATAACAGAAAATAAATTTACAGCATACAACTCTAAAATCTAGAGTGGTCTTAACCAAATTGGCAGGCTTTGCAGCTAGAAAACTTGAGAAGGCAAGGAACAAAGCAGAAGACAAATTCCTCCTTGATTTAGTTTCAAGAAGATAAACTCACAAAGGGCTAGAACCAGAGGAAAGCATGCCCAACCATGATGAAGCAAGGATACCTGAATCAAGGACATATGGAAGTTTCCAACGTTACTCCACTTCAAGGAAAGAGAGAAATCATCTAATTCAGCTCTACCAGCTAGGTTATTTCCTGATATCTCCACAGTACCTGAGACAGTAACTGCCTGCAATAACAGGAGAAGTTGTGATCACTTGGTGAAGCTTCATAAAAATAGTTTGACAAGGAGATTTCAAAAGATGATTCAATAATCAATTGCTTTTTAATAAGCTCACCACCGATACACAGGCAACAGGCACTGTCTCAGTGTCATCCAGAACATTGACTGTCATGTCTAAGAAAATGGTAGCACCAATATTGCCTGCTCTAATTTTCAGGATTGGAGATGAGGTTAACAAAATATTCAACTGCATGTCATCATTTGGGTACTGCCTGTATAACTGAGGAATTATAAACTTCCAGCTAGCAGTGTTCAAGAGAGACTGATCAGGTACCCTGTCCACAATCCAGTGCATCAAACCTGCCTGAAACAAGAGGTTGGTCAACATACAAGTAGTGTACATTCTTGTTGGAAGAAGAAATTCCATTTTATAGGTATATGTTAGTGTACATTCATATACAAACATGAATTGCTACATAATATATACATGACAATGATGTCCAGATCTTCACGTTCTCATTCATTACCTAGTGGTCCAGTGGAATAAACTGAAGCATATTTCAATTTTCTTAAAATACTATTCCATCATCCAGCTTAGAATAATTCAATTACTATAATAGGTTTACCTATAAGATTCCTGCAAGGAAAGAGTATAGGAACAGCACCAATTAGTTTTACTCAACTTAGATCAAAATTGATCTCCACTTCACTGACAAGAGTATTAATAGGGACTTTATAGTGGTTATATTTGGGCCGCTCTATCAAGAAGAACCTTTGTCTTGGTACTACCTATGTTTCTTTTTCTCTCCACATGACAAATTATGAAAAAAGAAAGAGGAAAACAAGAATCTAGAGAAAAGATAAGACTATGAAAAAGGTGAAAGGAGATGTATCTAATATACCTGGAAGTATGCCACTGAAGCAGAGTTAAATACAGCTTCGTCTAGTGAAATCCACAGCATTCTTGAGGCAAGACCCACAGATGATAAGAGATAGGGATACTTATGCCAGTAGATTGAATGGGAAACTATATCTGATAAAGTGAATAAACCATTTATATCGAACTCAACAGAAGAACTGCCAAAGAGGGGATCATTCACAAAAGTGACGTTCAAAGCAACAACATTGTCTACATCGATTTCCTTCGGAAGACTTTGTAGTAAATAGTCAAGCTTTGCTGTCCCTTCAGATATCTTATCAGTGATTGCATTTTCAACTGCGGATCTAATATGATTCCCAAAAGCATTGACAAACCTAGAGTGTATGAAAAGAAAACATGGATAGTAGTCAGTCATTGGTGAAATGATTGTTTGTCAACTGTTGAGCATGAAATATAAGTGCTTATCACTGACCATGCTTTTGTGACAGAAGTGGCTACATAAAGCTAAGAACTTGAGATGTTATTCCCATATGTAGGAACTAGGAGATGATGCTTAGGGAAGAAAAAAGTTTAGGTAGTGAATGCACAATTGCACACTATAAGTCCAAAACAGAGACAACGATAACTTCTCTCTTTTCAAAGTGTAAATGATGAATTATCATATATAACATCCTAAATCATATAGTACATAACAGGAAAGGGCTGCATACCCTTGATAAAACCAAGATGCTCCTCCATTCAAGTTTATGATCAAGTCCCTCATATAACAGCCACATTCCAAGACGCTCAGATCAAGAGTTCCGTTATGATTCTTCATGCTCATGGTGAGCCCAACTTCCATTCCTTCAACCTTAACAGAAGCCAGGAACCAACATTTACTATTTGTTAGAATATGTATGCATCAAAAACGCGGAAGATAAAAGATGTGAATATGTGATTATTGACACTTCATTGAAGCATGCCTTCTTGATAAGGAAGCAATCTATTGCATGATCCAATAATAACGTTAAAGCGGTGTAGCTTCATGGGTTCACAAGATTTAATATAGTGAATATCTATCATTGGAACCCATAGGGAAGTATATGGATTTATATTTGGAGCACAAACGAAGATAAAACTTTCAAATAAAAATCCATGTAAGGATTAAAAACAGAGCAACTATAACTCAACAGAGAACCATACTAAAAACACTTGATTTATAGAACTAAATGATACCTCAATGGAAGCACTCCCTTGGTCAGATATCTTAATAGGAAGAAACGAAATGCTATACGAGTAACTCCAATCCATGCTCAAATTAACCGTCGCACCCGAGGCAACGATAGCAATCCCTGACTCCCCTGCTTGCACCGTGGAAGAATTCACATCGATCCCATAAAGGGTGACGTTTGAAGCAACCATGTGAACTCCTCCAATGAGCGGAATATTCGCGGTCTCCTCGATATCGGGGAGGCGAAGTGGGGTAAGAGAACGAACCGCCTGCTCTATGAGCAAGTTTTTGACGAAATCAAGACCCTTTTCGGAGATCACTGCAGAGATGAAACCTTCTTCGCTGGATCGGAAGTGGGCAGAGGAAGGATTACAGAAGGTGGTCAGGAAAAGGAAGAGGAAGAGGAGAAGGCCTGCCATGGGATTGGGAGGAAACCCAGATGGGAAAAACCCTAGTTTGGTTGGGAGAAGAGGATTTGGAGGAGACCAAATTGGACGTGGAAAGATAACACTCACAAGAATTGCTTGCAAGGTTTGAACGAGCGATTGGTGTTTGTGGCAGTTCCTCAGTGAAGAGAATTCCAAATTTGCACTCCACAAGGCATACAACAATATACTACAATGAATGGAAGCAGAGCTGACTTGTCTATATTTAACAGCTAATTCACCGAGATAATAATTATAAAAATGTTATATCCAAAATTATTTTATTATATTTATTTTAAAAAATCTTATGATTGACTAAATTCTCTCAATTTTTAATTTTTAACAAATAAAATATTATTTTTCTTTTATTGTAAGTATTTCTTTTTCTTTAAAGAATATACATATTTTTTTATATAAATTGTGTAAACTATATAGTAAGGTTTAATGATTATATTATATCTAGCTCTATTGATTCTTGATAGAAACATTGACGGTTTAGTCTTAAGTATAGTATGTATGTTTGAGATATAAAATAAAATATATTTAACCCAAAAAAAAAAAAAACGAGTAATTCACCAAAGTAGAGTTATTTTATCCTGGGGGTGCATAAAGCAAGAAAAGGCGCGTGAGTTTATCATATACATTAGAATTTATTTTCTGGAAATAAAGGAGAGAAAAAAGAAAAAAAAAAAAAAGAGGGAAAAGAAAGTAAATCTGACCACTTGGGAAGAAAAAGAAAAGAAAAAAAAGAGTCGAAAGCCTCCTCTTCATCGTGATCTTGAGAAGAAGCATCGAGTTTTCTCCTACCAGACTCCTTCAAGAATGGCGATGCAGTCCGGAATCGCGACCTCGAAAGTTCTCATCCTCGTCGGAGCAGGTCTCCCGTTTCCTCATGTCAAATTTTTACCTCGTTCCTCGATTCCAAGTTTTATGGGTGCTTTCTTTATGTATCTCTTTAAATTGTTAGGATGGAATACGATTGGTTTGACCAAAGGTTGTTAAATTTGTGCCCAATTTTCTTTCCTATTCCTTTTATTTTCCCTTTTTGTGTTTAGGTTTGACTGGTTCGATCATCCTGAAGAATGGTCGGTTATCGGATGTTTTAGCGGAGCTTCAGGTGATTGCCCCTCTTTGTAGATTAAAAACTTTTAAATTTTTTTAAGAATTTAAGTTAATGCAATGTTACTTGTGAATTTCTTGACTTGGCGTGCACAGTGGTTATTGATTGGTTCTAGAATATCTGGGGGATAAACTTATCAGACTTTACAGATTTAGTTCATGGACTTGTAGAATATATGTGTTCTCTTCTGGAACAATCATGAGCCTAGGATTTTTTGTATGCCATCAGAAGCCTATCGCTCTATATTAGTTGTTAGGATTCTGGAATCGATAGAATGGAATATCTTTCATGACTAATTTGCCACCACTTCTACTGAATCTTGGCATTATATTAGACCAGCAACTTAAGTATAGCACCTTGAGCTAGAAGTGCATGCTGGGAGATGATTTTAGTCTTTTAGACAAACATAACCCAAGTTGATGAAGCAAGACATTCTTGTTAGGTGTTCAATGTTGAGATTTTAGATGAAACACAAGTTAGTTCCTTCACCTTCCATATGGGCAATTCTTTGCCACGTTTGTGTATTTCTTGTTGGGCCATTTTAATGTATTATACTCTTTACTTGAACATATTATTGGAATTAAGCTTAACTATATAACTTCTATGAGAGTAGCACTCTTAGTTTCTCAGATAGTTTTTTTTTTTTTTTTTTTTTTTGGAGAAATTTCTCATGTAGTTATTTTACTCCCTGAAAGGAGTGACAATTTTCTTCTTAAGGAATTTCACCATTTTTCTTGTTAGTTTGGCTTAATATTTGTAAGTTTGACTCCATTGTACGGAACATCTCCTATAGATGGTGCAATAACATCATTTCTGAAATTCGTTAACCATAATGATCTCCTTATATGCTTGAGATTCTCCAATATCCAAAGTAATGAGGTATCATCCTGCTTTCTTCATTAAGCAACACCCATCATTCTAATCATATGCATTCTTTTGATATTTAAGTTGTTGAGCTTTCCTTATAAAGAATGGCCATCCAGATTTCAGGACACTATATTTTTTGTTCATCAAAAGGAATTCCATATGTATATAGTCGTTCTTTCTTGTAGGGTAATTGTTTTACATTTCCTTTCTAAGAACATTATGTTTCTTGCATTCCTGCTTTCAGGAGCTAATGAAAGGTGTGAATGAAGGGGAAGTTTCTTCAAGCCATTATGACACTTCTCTTCTTGCAGCTCAGGTATCACTTTGTTCGCATTGCATGCCCAAGTATGTCTAATGAATCAATTTTTATTTTGATTAGCTGGTTATTGTATGGTTGATATTTTAACCGTTGCATTTTCATCCTTTTCCTTTCTAGAAGAAGAAACTATGGTGAACTGCTAGCTTAAAAGTTAAAGCTTTTCACCTATTTGATTAGACCTTTTTTTCCAGATTAATGAAATCCCCAAAAAGATGTGCAATATATCTTTTCCTTCTCCTTTCAAGGACATACTCCACCGAGAGTTGCGCATTTTGAACTAAAAATATGATTTTGCATACGTTAATATTCTAAAGTTTGTAAGTTGTAACATCCTTAAAGAAACAAAGGGCGGCTGAGTTTTTTCAAAAAAGTGCCTGGAATTTGCTCCAAGATTAGCCCCCACAGGCAGTCTTGAAGTTACAATAATGTGAATTTATGCTTCTATTAGTATGCTGGTAAGTGTTGCCTTATATTTTTTATGTTTCTTGGAGATTTTGATCTACTAGGTAACCCCTCTTACCCAACAAAACCTTGATGACATTGCTTCAGATGATGTTTAATTAATCATTTAATCTAAATATTAAAGCATGTAAAGCAACTTCTAAACTGTGTATGAAGAAATACTCATCTAGTTCTTGGATTCGTTATTGTAAGAGCTACTTCCATTATCTTCTTCTTTGATGTCAATCTTAAGTGTTGCTTACTTGCCTATCACATACTGTTAGTAGATTCGGCATTTAGCTCAAGAAGTCAGGGACTTGACACTCTCTAGGCCTGTGACCATATTGACAGGGGACTCCAATTCCAGTGGTATGTATACCTTCCCGTTCTTGTTTCCTAATTATTGATTTTTTTTCCCTTTTCTTTTGAAAGTAGTACTACTGCAGAAACTCATCTTTGCAACTGCTCTTTTTTAATGTTGAGTTTATTTTTCCATAAGGATTATAGGAAACCCCAGCAGATAATAAGATAAGCCTCATTCAGTTGATATGTTTAACAGGCCCAGTTTATACTTGCTTTAAAACTATACTAGGCAATAGTAGTCTTTTAGATTTCATTATGTATCATTCATATACCTCTATTTCTCATCTACTTGGTGACTAAAAATATAAATGCCAATGGAGAAGAAATACAAAGATATCTTGCTTTCCGGTAGGATTTGTAATGTATTGCATGTTCTTAGATGATTAATGTTTTTTTTTTTTCCTAAGAGTAAGTTTTTCATTGAAAAGATAATCTATTTTGGGCAGAATTAATTGGTCTTTTAACATTTTGACATATACTGTTGCTACTCTCTTCTTCCATTTCTGGTATACCATTAGTTTATGGAAAGTAATCTCCCCTGGTTCTCAAAGTTCTACATGCATGTCATATATATCTTTATTTTGATTCGTTTTTTTTTTCTATTTTCTTTTTTCCTTTTTTTTGTTCATTTGATCTTCAGGGAATCTGTCCTCTTACATAGTGCCAGCTGCTGCAGTTGGAGCCATGGGTTATTGCTATATGTGGTGGAAGGCAAGATTTCAATTATCAGTAGTCTATGAATCCTTTAGACTGAAACTATACTATGCTACGTGAAATTTGTTGTCTTAATTGTCTGGACTTCTGATATTTTACTAAGATGCCAATTTACTAAACAATATCCTTTTGGTACTTAACAAGTTAGGAAAATTTTCATTTCACAGCCTGCAGGATTCACGCTGGTTCACACCCTACCTTTTCAGTGTTCTAAGTTGAAACCCTGCATTTCTATTAAATTGTTCAAATAAAATCCTGTTGTTAGTCTTGTTTAACAGAATTCAACCTTAACTCCCTAGTTAGCTTAATTGTACTTTTCTAATTAGATTGAATCTAACTCAACTCAAATGCAACTTATCCCAGATGAACACTTTAACACAAAGGTAAAAAGGAATTAAGGAAGAAGTAATTGCCAACTTCATGGAAAAGTTCAAAGGCAGTTTGAAGATCCCAATCATTTACGCTCAAACTAATAAGAATTTCTCATTTCTTGTACATTTCTGCTAAGACCCATTAGGTTAAAGTTGTCCCAGCTTGCGATCTGAACATTTTCAGGTAAATACAGGGCTTTATTGAGAAATAGCAGAGGGTAGTGTCTGAACCATAGTACGCTGGTAAGGCAGTGATGAAATAATAATTTCACAACAACTTTAATGGACTTACGAATTGCAATGTCCATCTGTTAAGAAGGCATCAATGATATTTCAGGGCAACCTTGTAGATATATAAAGGTTGTTCCAGTAAGCATGTGATGTTTCTATTTGTAATCCAAAATGGTGGCCTTTTTTATTTTTTTATTATGTCTTATCACATTCTAATTTATTATTTTTAGGATAGGAACAAAGAAATTGAGGCCAAAGAAAGGAGGCCTTGTACTGTGAATGAACCCTCTTAATACAGAAAACATGCATAATTTATTTTTAATTCTTGAGCTATATAAGACCTTCCACAGACCCAAGATAGGTGTAAACCTGCTGCACCAGGATGCCTGTTTGAAGCTACATGAAACCATAGTTGATTGGTTGTATCTTCTTTTTTTCTCATTATATGAGAGCAACAACTATATAGACTATTTCATAAGTAAAAACATTAAAAAAATCACAGGTTATAACAAGAGAATTTTGACTTCTTGCCGAGGCTTACTTTTATCTCGTGCTTATAATATTTTTATACATAATTCAATGATGTCCCTGTATCATTGCTCACAGTATCATTTTAAAAGTCATTTAAGGTTGGTTTTACTTGCCACACAGAAAATCTTGAGATCCATATTTGTCCTGTTATGTAGTCTCTATTGTTGCCAATTGGTTTGGAATTATGGGAGGCCAAATTTTAGAAATTTGCCATTTGCTCCTGTCCTATGTGTTTAAAGTTTAAACTTGATATGTGCAGTTGGACATCTGGTGTTGATATATATTTCTCTTTTTATCAGTCTTTTTGCATCTTCATTTGTCCTATCTTATTCTGCTTTAGCATTCTTCTTCACAGGGCTGGTCTTTTTCTGATGTCATGTTTGTCACAAAACGCAACATGGCTAATGCTGTTGCAAGTGTATCACAACAGTTGGAGCAAGTATCGACAGCTTTAGCTGTATGCACATTCTCACAACTTCTACTTCATGGTTAAGTTTTTCTCCAACAGTACTATCATTCATTGCTGTTCTTCTCAGGCAACAAAAAGACATCTCACGCAGCGACTTGAAAACTTGGATGGAAAGTTGGATGAACAGAGGGAGATTTCTAAAGTTATCATGAATGAGGTTGGTTAGATATTCTGCTCTTAGTCCATGTCATATATAAATAAGCTAGAGCCTGTTCAATTGTAGATTAATCCACTTCATATTTAAATAAAGATTTTTTTTTGGGTTTAAATTTAGGTTGATGGTGTTAAAAGCAACCTTTCTCAAATTGGATTTGATATCGAATCTATACAGAATATGGTGGCTGGACTGGTGAGTCCAAATATTCAGTTTTCTCCACTGTTCTTATGAATCTTTACCTGATCTTATTTTACTGATCTAGTTTTGTCTTTCCATGGACAGGAAGGAAAGATCGGACTACTTGAAAACAAGCAGGTTTTGCAAAGAATTTACTCATGTTTGTGCAACTTACAGATTTACAATGTTCTCATTTGTCTGTCACTTCTTTTGTTATTGTTCAGGATATGGCTAATGCAGGTATCTGGTATCTTTGCCAAATAGCTGGAGGTATAAAGGATGGGGTGAATTCAAAGTTTTTTAAGGTGAGTGCCCATTTGTGTATTCTTCCAAGCTCTCTATGCCTAACGTGTAAATTGGTTATTCCAATTCTGTGCTTCAGTCTCATGGAAAGGAGATTTTGTTGCACCCTGTTTTCATATAGATATCCAGGAAAATTAAGAATAAATAATAAATAGGGAATGAAAAGGAGAAGATAGAGAAGGTTAGCCTTGGACTCAGGTCTTCTGGACTCTGACAGGAAGCATGATCCCAACACCACACATGGAAGTGGAAGAAAATTCCATCAATTGAATGATGCCTTCCGTCCACACCCTTCTCCTATTTTCATATACATAAAAAGGAGAACAGCTCCTGGATGTACTTGATACTACTAGCTACTACCATTGGAATATTGCCTTCTTTCACAAATGTGATTCCTATTCTGAAGTTCTTTTGATTATTTCGGCTCCACCTGGCCTGGTGTATTAGCACCATGTATTGGAAGAACTCAGTAAACACTTACCTCATTTTCAGACTACAATACGCTGCTGTCTTTTCTTCATTTGACACCTGAAGCACCAAATAAGGCTTCAATTATTACAGCAGGAAATGTTCATGATGACCAGCTAATTGTCATTCTTATCATCTCTAATCAGCTCAAAAATTGGAAGTTAAACCAATTACCAATTTCATTTTTCCGAACTGCAATATGAGATGTTTATCTACCTACTAATGCATATGGTCATGGAATAATATTTGCTCTATCCAATTTTTAGTTTGCCAATTCCTTATGATGGTAATGGTACATCTAATTTTTCTGGTTGATAGGAAGCAGGTGAAAAACTCAAGTCTTCACATTCATTGACTTCTGCTGAGGACAAGTCACTTAAGGTACATTATGTTTCCCATTTGAACTCTTCTGTCAAATTCTGCCTGATATTTCCTAATTTGTGTCCTTTCACTTCAGGGGCTACAATTTCTTGCTGAGACGATCAGTGCTAGAGGAGCAGTAGAGTCAAAGACAAACACAAACACAAACACAATCACAAACGAGGATGTTCAAAAAGATAATGAGAAACCCATGAAAGAGACTTCTGTGAAAAGTAGAGCAATACACAGGTCATACACTAATGGTTTTTCTATAAGGAAGCAAGGCCTTGCTCTGTGATCAAAGTTGCTCGCTTGCTTTGTCCGTTTGTAATGAACTCTTCATCTTCATTGATTTTGATAGCCATTATTGCAATTTTGGCCATCTTATGGGTGTTTACATGCTTCCCTTTATTGGGTAAGCTATTACGTGCACAATCCTATGCAGGGCTACAAGTGTGGCCTAACTAGTCTTTGCACCAATTTGTTTGTTTATTTTCACCGCCATATTGTACAAGGTCAGTTTAAAAATAAGATGGTGATATACTCATTTCCCTATGATAGTGCTTGGCAATGGAACTGTGCTCAGATAGCTAAAGTGATGATTAAAGTGGTTCATGTTATATGTGCATTCTCAGGTTTGAATCCTTAAAAGTTTGTCTACCGGAATATCATCTTAAAATAAAAGGAAACTCTTAAGTTGCTTCGTAATGAGATCTAACCACAGATATGCCTTTGTCATCAAATCTTCATCATATACCCTCTCTTTCTAAACTCCGAATGACACCAGAGTTCCTGATGCAATTAACTATCAGATGTTCTTCCAGAAATTGTCCAGTCACCATTATTCCGAACTTCTTGACACGTCTTCATCTCAAGTACTTTCATAAAGCTTTGGAGAGATTTGAAATATCCTTTCAAATTATGTCCTACAAATCCAGCTTAATCCAACTAAGCTGATCCATTCTGAACTAATAACCCCTGTTCCAAAATGGCTCCTTTTATTTTCACATTTCAAAACTCGGTACAATTACTAGGGCACTCATCCGTTCGAACCGAAAAAATTAGTCCGCAAAGTAAGCTGAGGAGTTCGCAAAAGTCGACTAATTAGAACTCTTTCTCTGTTGCTTTGGTGAAGAGACGTTGGGATGCAGAGCTCTAGGTATATGCAATCCAGGGGTTTTCTGAGCACAAAGAGCTCTCTTATTAGTTTTTCTTTTACAGCTACTCTGGGGTCAGATTTAGCATTAATGGAATAACAACGCACCGTTGTGACAATCTAATCGACTAGCTAAATCTATTCTTTTACTACTTTCTAACTGTAATACGTGATACTGTTAAGTCTTGTAGAGGAGTACCAATTGGTAACTCATAACATGTGTTAAGTACTACTACAAATTAGAATAATTCTGGCAACATGCGCACGCGTTTGATTCACATTGGTGTATTCTAATCTTCTGGCATCAACCTTTTACATCGTCAAAGCAGAGATATGATATTAATTTTCCCAATCTCAACAGTTGCAGAGGTAACTGATGTCGCCCATAGAAAGGGTGAAATGCCAACAATTCTACAAATTTCACACCAAAGAGAGAAGAAGAAGAAGAAGAAAGGTAGATAATTTGGCTGATACTGTAATATCTTGTATCTTCACATGCCTCATAAATTGATTTATAAAGACTTGCTTGAAGTCAACTAATAAGCTATTACCTTCAAAGAGAGAAGAAAAGCGAAATAAGATATGAGAGAGTAATGTAAAGAGTTAAGGTAGTAATGCATTTATTCAAAGTCTTGCATTGCAATTTATTCTTGCTTGCAATTCTCATTTTAAAATTTCTTGGCCAGATGGCTTATTGAAGTCTACTCTCATGGTAAAGTTGTATTGCTATTCCAGAAATATTTTACAAAGTTCTCTTGCTCTGCTGCTAAAATTATAGAACAGTTCTAGAAAGAAAAGTGTGGCACTTTTTGAAGAATATGGAAAAGTTTTGCTCACATATATTGTATTTCTTTAATTTAAAAGATAAGTAACTAGCTGTCTTAGAGTCT
Organism: Typha angustifolia; assembly: GCF_048772165.1. Taxonomy (NCBI): domain Eukaryota; kingdom Viridiplantae; phylum Streptophyta; class Magnoliopsida; order Poales; family Typhaceae; genus Typha; species Typha angustifolia. Next base: position 22,982,570 of record NC_133253.1, read on the forward strand.
TCCCTGTACAAAATACTGATCTACGCTAAGAGAAGATGTATCACATATATTTAATATAAGGTCAATCTCTATGGTTCAAATAATTGCCTTCTCTAGTGTGACAGTTACGCAGTTATTATGTTTTCAGGATTTCTTCATAATGTATCAAGGCCGTGATGATTTATATGTTTATGTTGTTGTATCAATTACATGTAATCGTGTTTCTTCATCTTCCAAATTAACTCTTGTTTCGATATTGTTTGGCATAATAACTCTTATCAATGCACTTCTATGTTTTTATAACTTTCATGATATAATTCAGATTCTCCATTCACCATTTAGACATTCAAAATTCATGGTTTCTAATCACTAAATTGAATTGACATTGATATAACTCTAATATGTTATCAAACTTCTACATCGAAACAGATATGTCAGATTGCATTAACTTCAGCAGCCAATGCGAGTCTTTTTAAATCAATTTATAGGACAGATACAGTTAAATTATCTCCATTCAGTATATCTTTTGTCAATTTCCAGAATTGTCCCTTTGTATTGGCACCTATGTAAGTGCTGAAATAGGGAAAATTGTTCTGACATCTCTGTTTCGACGATATAAAAGTTTGATATCATATTAGATTATATCAATGTGAATCCAATACATGATTAGAAACCATACCTTTTAAATATCTAAATCGCGAATGGAGAGTGAATCATACCAAGAAAGCCATAAAAGCACAGAATTGCATTGATTAGAGTTCTTTGAAGCAAGAGTTTGAATGATGAAGAAACACAATTACATGCAATTGATCTGACAATATAAAGATATAAATCATCACAAACTTGCTACATAATAAGGAAATCCTGAAAAAGTTAGTAACTGCATCAATGTCAACCAGAGTAGGAAACTGTTGGATCTCTCTCTCCTTGTTTCCTGCATAAAAATAATAAAGAAGGATTAGCTAACCATATTCAGTTGGCAGAAGGCAGAAACAAGACCTATCCGTAAATGCAGAGAACCAATTAGAAACTAGGACACTAGAAACAGAGACGACTGTCAAGATCGCGAAAAGGACTTATAATTTGGTACGACACGAGACAAAGAATATGTATAAGAAAAAAAAGACGTATGCATAGACATATTATATTTGCACTGACCTGTTAATTTGTTTCAGGAAGGATGATCACGTTACATCCATTCTCCTAAAGTTCCTTGACATTGTCTATGGATTAGACTGTCCATGTCCTTCAACTTTAGCTCTTGAAAGAACGTGAAGTGTTGCAATCCCTCCTCATGAACCATCCTCAGCTTGAGGCAATCTCTCATTTTTCGATGACCACCATGCATTCATTCTCCTTGAGTTCCTTGACACTGTCTATGGATAGACTATGAATCAAATCTAGTGTTGAAGGGATGTGAGGTGTTGCAATCCCTCCTTAGAGACCATCCTCAGCTTGTGGCATTGGCTTAGTAGAACATAGGTGAGCCTAGGCATCACCCGTACCTCTATCTTCCATTCCTCAACATTCAATAAGTGAGCCAGAGACAAGCGTTGCAGCTGAGGGAACCCTTGTGAAGAGCAGTACATGCTCCTCCCTTCATATTCGTCTAAAGCCAATCTAACCACCACAATGCTTGGAAACTTCTCCAATATTGGCATTGGGTCTTCTTCCAATATAGGCATAAGTGACCAAATCTCCGTAAGGTTTTGTGGAAGAACTCCAACATCTGGGAACCCAAAGAATACCTCTGAAGGTATAGTAACAGTAGCTCTAATTCTGCAGTCCAATGTCAAGGAGACAAGTGTAGTCATTCCTACCAATGATTTGATCGTTGTTTCCAGATTATATTTGCCGCCAAGAAAACCTCTTGTAAACTGAGCAATAGGACATAATATTTTTTTTTCATTTATGTTCAAAGTCTGAAAGATTCTTCCTCTGTTAGAATTTGGTGAAGTCAAAGCAACATTCTATAAGTATACATTCCTCAGTGTTGGGATGTCCCAAAAAGAACTCGGAAGCCATCTTAGAAGTGTCACTCTTGCAGCCAGAATTTGCAAGTTCAGATGGCACCAGATAGAAGATGAAAGCTCCACACCCTCGCAGTATTTAATTCCAAGATATCTTAGATGGATCATTCCTTTGATTTCCTTAGGATACTTAATTCCCATTAGCCCACTAAATGAATTATAAAGTATACATAGGAATTTCATCATAAATACAAATAGAATTGATCCATCCATGAGCTATGCTCCTCTCAACAACTTGGACCATGCATCTTTGAACTAGCTCATCCCAACTCTTTTCAGGATTTCTTTATTATTCCATGTGGTAGTTTCTCACACATCATCCAATACTATTAAGTATCTTTTTCTTAAACCCTTTTATCTATTTCTTCGCTATTTTTCATACTCTGCTTTTTTATTTCTTTTAACAGATGAGACACTTCATATAGCAGAGAAAGGGCTATCAAGACTGCAGTACTAAAATGTTGCTTAGGTAATTACGAATATTAGATTTTCCGATTCCTCCCATCCCAACTATAGAGACCATGATGAGCAGCTGATTCTCTGGATCAATCAGTTGCTCAACTATTTGGTCTCTGTAATCATCAAAGCTTATGACGTCCATGCTGTCGTCGCAATCAGGAGAGACTAGCCTCTTAGCACGAAGAATCTCATCCTCAACTCTATTCTCCCTGATTTTGATTCCGTCTATCTCAGCCATACCATACTTAGATGTGCCATGAAAGATCTCACTAACCTTTGTTTTAATCTGTTGGATTTTTACACCAACATCATGAAGGGTCTTCAAATCACGAGTTTTGCAGGCATACCTTGATAAGCCCCCCCTGACGCCTCTCTTCATATTATGCCTCCTGCTTATGTAGCTGGCGATCTCTATAACATCTCGGCTTCATACGCTACGTCTCTTATCTCCCGTTCTCCCTTACACAGTTCTTCAGCCGCCGATCTACGTTCCTCCACTTAGCGTCGGCGTCCTTGAGGAAGGATTGCAGTCGCCTCACCTCTGCCTTCATGAGCTCCACTTGATCTCGAACGCCCCCCAAGAAGGATGTTTCTTGGACTACAGAATCAATTGCGAGGTTGCCCTCTCTCTCTCTCTCTCTCTCTCTCTCTCTCTCTCTCTCTCTCTCTCTCTCTCTCTCTCTCTATGGGGAAAGGGAAAGATTTGGGGGAATTTGAGAGCTCTCTGTGAAAGAATGGTGATGGGGTAGGTAGTCCTTCGACTTGCACGATCTCACTAGCAATCTTAGCTGGGACTTGTGGACGAAGTTATGCCACGTTAGAGTATAATGATATCATGAGAAATTTGTATACGTCGCCGTGCTTAAGATGACGGTGACGAGATGCTTCTATTTGCCGACTTCTTCGTGTGACACACGCAACTCGAGTTAAAACCATTTTAAAGACCGATAACGAAGCACGTTAATTAGCCGATTTTGCTTGCGGGTAAAGAATCAAGCCTGAGTCGGCGCCGACTTCTGAGCTTAGTTCGTGCTTGGCGCTTGGGCAACTAAGTATGCGACGCTTAACTGGCGAATGGATTCATAAAACGTTATTATAATGCAACGTTCATGGTTTCTAATATATATATGGATGTGATAATTACACTTAGACTCCTAAAATTATTATTAATCTCTTAATGCTCTTTTTCTAATTATCCTTTAAGAGCTTTTCTTATTAATATATGTCATATGAGTAAGTGATTATTATGTAATCAATTATAGGCTCTCTAGATTTTTTTTTTTTTTTTTTTTTTTTTACCCTTATGTTTTTTAGAAATATAAAATATAGAGAGAAGTTGATATATTTGACGTTTTCTATTAATACCGCCAGAGAGGTTCAATGTGTCATAAAAGATTAATAAGAAAAATTGATATGAAAATGACTCCAATTTAAAGAATCTAAGTGCAATTAATTTTATCTATATATCTTTTTCAAGGCTAACTAGATTCATAAAGCAAGAAGGGGCCTTTATGGCTTCATGCTTAGCCATCCCAAATATGACCTACTTCGTAAGTATAAGGCTTCAAAGAAGATTGGAAGAGGATCCTTAGCTTGACAACTTTGCATTGTAAGTATTGCTTCCATTCCATACAATCCTTTGCTTGTCTCATAGTACATAAATTCCATTCTTTTTAACATCTATCACCTCCCATTTCATGCCCACTGAGCTATGAGTCCATCCCCACAATAAGGTCTCCTTAAGCCACCCAACAAACTCCGTTTCAAAGTATCATGTCCTCCCTCCTCTCCACCACTCTGCATGCCTATCCTGCCTCAATCCTGAAAAGGACACAGCTTAGGCATCAACATTTGGACAGGAAATTCCTCCGTAAAAAGATCGATCAACGGCGAACGCCGCAACGCGCCAGAGCTTCATGGCAAGTCGGAGGTGACGATTTCCGAACCTTGAAGAGGATCATGCGACTAAATTCCGCGTTTCAGAATCGAAATGTCAAGGCATTGTTTGAGTTGGCTAGCGATGAATGCAAGTATTTTTGTAACTCTCTTCCCGCCATTGACCTTCTAGGATTATCTAAGGTGAAGCTTAATCTTACACAACTAGAATGAAGCAAGAATATATTTGTTTTCAATCTTAGAACGTTAATGGCATCTGTTGTTTGTTGTAGAAAGTGTTTGGGATAATCATCGCTCTGATGGTTCGGAACAATGTGATGTTTGTGATCAAACCATCAATACATAATGGAGTTGATGTGGGCGTTAAATGGATGTTAGGTTTGTGCTGACTCAAAACCTTTTGTAGAACAACTTGATTAGAGAAGGATTATAATGAAATATATACCTTGTTTGCAGAATGGAAGGACAACAACTTGCCCTTAGGATTTGGTTTAAACGTCAACACTACTCATATTTATAAGGGGATGGTCTTTATAAAGTAAGCAAGTAGGATGATGAATGTTTCAAGCTTCAATATCTTATCACTAATCTTTTTTTAATCTTTTTTCTTTTGGGGGGCTAATCCTATTGCCAAATAAATTATAGGAAAGGCGATAATAAATTTGGCCCGTTGCTTACCGTCAAGAACCTTCAACTGGTAAGCCTCAGAAATCCTGATCTCGGAAAAGAAAATTATTTCTTAGGAATTATTTCTTAGGGCGAGTGATTTTTCATGAGTTAAAAAGCTTGAGCAAATTAGAGGTTTTTTTTCTCTTTTCTTTCCCATTCTCAGGATTTGGAGGAGATCCTCTTGCCCATTATTGATAAGGTTCTTCCTCAAGATGTACTCAAAGGGAAGAGGGTGATCATTATGTATTGCTTGCTTAGTCTAATAGTCATGGTAATAAGCTATGTCTTACTGAAGAACACTCCTTAGAATAAAATGTTACGGGGATTGAGAGTATAGGATCATTCTATGAGCTCTTTTCTGTTAATTGGGAGGTTAAATGAAGCTATACTTAAAAAGAACAGAGGTATGGAATGGCCTTTTGTGAATTTATATTGAGTGCTTCTACGCTTGCATAGATATGTCAAATGACAAGCTCTTGGATCGATCATAAATTACCGGATGAGAGACACCATCCTACTGATCTCAAGAATCCAGAAATGAGGGCCCTTGCAGCTGGTACATATGTAGCATGTAACAGAGGTTTTATAAATCCCATTTACATAACCAAAATGAGCACCTCATAAATAGCAAATTAGTTTGACAAAAGAACAGGAGATTAACTGGCATTGACCAATCGCATCCGTAACTGCATAATACTTCTTTCGGATTACGCTGTTCAACAGCTACCTGTATATACGGCATAAATGGGAAAGAAAACCTACAAGCATGTCAATACTCACAATGCGGTAAGCAGTTCTCTGCTTAGCTTTGCCTTCGAATTACCTAAGTATTGGTGTTAAAGGTACTAATCAGAAAGGCTGGAAGAGAGAAAACTAAGACAACTATCATCACCTTCCTTGCCACTATCAAAGATCAAAGTACAGATTGCCCAGAGAGAGAGACAAGTTTGTCTGAGCTAAATAAAGCACAACCAACTAAAAACACATTGAACAAAAAATAATTCTGTTTCATCAGTATCTGCTATACTGTTAGACCACTAGATGCCAGTGAACTTGCTCATCTGCACGTACAAGAAATAAATGCACGCTTGTCACTTCCACGTGAAGAAAAACTTCCATCCAACAAATATTATACCAAAACATAAACTGGATGATATAGTTAGTCGTAAAGGTTATGGAACAGTTTTCGGATACCTATAGTAGTGCTTCTCGCCGAAAGAAATTACCAGAGGTAAGCAACTCTCCCTATCAAACATTTTAATAAAGGTACATTTTCCATGAGGGATAATTTGCACAAATGTTTTTGAAAACTGGTCCTTGTATAGTCACAGACATCATGCACCTCAAAAGTTTAATTCAAACTATGGCAGGAAAATTTCCACCAATGTTGCCTAATTTTGAAAGAAATCCATGTGAGCTGAAATTTTCTAGAACCCTAATTTGTATGACGAACTACTAAATGTGATATTGTACACTAGGATGGCAACTTATTTCTATAAACATGGTAATAATAACCCAATAAACATGGTAATAATAACCCAGTAAAAATTTGTGGCAAGACATTTACACAATATGAAGGGTGGAAGAATTAATGAACAATATGGAAGGAAATGAGATAGATATTTTGTAGAATAAGTAAAAAAGTTACATGACCCAACCCCAAATAGTTGGTACTACTAGTTTGGTTCTTGTTGTAAGTAAAACAGTTCTGTGACAGGAAAATATATGTATATAATCTAATACTTACGGGAAAAGTATGCAGTTTAAACTTTTAAACTATAGTTTGGCTTGTGCACTACAAACACTTGCCTGGAACTCCCTCTAATAGGTGAAAATAATAAGATTTTATAACTAGGCAAAGCGAGCTGGCCCGCCCTTAGATCACCAGGGGCTAAGGCTAAAAGCAACAGTTAAGTAGCCAACCATGCAAACTGTCAGATCAAACTGCATAAGCAGAGAATGCAAGAGACAATCCCCACAGCACAACAGTAGAGGAAAGATGTCCAATAATATTCTACTTAGACACTAACATACCTACCAGCTACTGACTTGGGTCAACTAATGAAATTCTCTAGTAGCTTAAGTATGTCCCTTTTTCCAGAAAATAATGAATTGAAATTCCTTATGCTGTGCAATGACTTTATTGGTGTCTTTCTGTTCATTTTTCAGTTAGCAAAAGTTGAGAATGAAGTGATATGAGCAATCACGTAGGTTTGTTTGATAGGTACAGGATCAATGACACAGATGAAAGGGCAAATAATATCTCATACTTTTGAGTTTATAATAAACTTTGACTAGAAAAACAAATTGCAATCAATTTAGCCTTCCCTACACCTCCTCTTTTTTTCTTATTCTTCTGTCATTCATCCCAATTACGTCAAATTTCAAACTCATCTATTCCATGTAAGAATAACTTAGGCTTCTTTTTTTTGGTACGCCAATATATCATTGTTCAGTGGCCCTATAATATTTGCATAATGATTCCAACTGCCTTAGCAAAAGAAATAACCCTGCTTAAAGGACATAATTAGCTCTTGAGATGTAACTTATAAGCCAAAATATCACCAATTAAAAAAAAATTTACCCAATGTTTGATGGATATCTGAATGTAATTATTGAATATGAAGTGTTAGGTTGCTAACTTACCAGTAAATATCATCTCTGTTATGATTGCTTAAACAAATGGTTCGACAACATCTCTGAAATTCCCGCTGCAGAAAGGCTTTCACATCCAAAAAGTTGTTGAAGTTTGGAGTCACATAATATTACTGTTGCATTCACTGGATCCTAGACAAATAATAACAAATTACTGTTAAGACAAAACAGCCAAAGCATATAGATTTGTCATGTCTTTTGGGAATTCCTCAGTGACTGGGAATAAAATGAGGCCAACCAGAAAGAGGTTGGAAAATACATAAAATGATATCCAAAACAACAAAGACCCAGACTCTGCAGGACAGCAATGAGCTGGTAAATATATTAACAGCCCCTGGCTACATATGCACAGAAAAGGGAGGGAAAAGAATATGAGAAGTGAGAATATCTGAAATGATAGACTTTCTAGGCTTTCAGCTAATCCCAAATAGTGTGGATCCACGAAATTGTTACTATTCTTGTGAAACAGATGCAAATGTCATGTTCAGAAGAAAACCAAAATGCAAAGTAAAAAATTGCTCCTAACCTCAAGTTGATTACTTTTAATGTGGTCCCAAACACGTCTTAGGGCCTCAGACTGAAGCATCTCCCTCTCTCCAGTTCCAAAAAATATAGCCAGTGCATCCGATATGACAAGAGGATATTGATCAGTATCAGGCGCAGCAGAAGAAACATGTTCTGTAGCTGCAGCCTTTAACTTTTTGGAATCTGGTCCTGAACCTTCTGCAGAATTAAATCACATGTGAGGTTTTCTAGTGTATTATCATCAATATGCCAAAATCCCAACAGCACATACATAATTGTGGGGATTGTTTATAACACTATATACTTACTAGTTGGCTCAAGAGGTATTATATGCTTTGCTAACAGTTTATTCATTTTGAACATATCAGTACAGTCTGTCTCAAAAACAACGCGTAATTCATCATTGCAAATGATCTTCCTCTTGTTATTTGGGTCCTGCAGGTTATTTTTGCGAATGTATGCCCAGAGTTGCTTCACAATCTGAAATGCATATGCTCTCTTAGAATTTCAGAAAACCATAAAAATGTCCGGACAGGCAGTAAAAGTAAAATGGTAGCAAGAGGAACCTCTGTCCTAGCCATGGTTGGCTCCCCAACAATAGCCTGCAATTCAGGGGAAACACCACAGACTTTACTTAACCCCCCTGGGCCGCCTCTTCGTTTGACTCCAGTAGGAGCACTGCTACATAACATACAAGTGAGTCGAGTGACAATTATCAGTTGAAATAAAAGGCACACCAATCAACCTCATCAGGTTAGAATTTAAATAATAAAAGAAAAACTGGTATATGCAAGGATTACATATCCAGAGAATTTCAGTATTTCCTTAAGAAATACTTTTCTTATTGCTTTGTGAGAGAAGGTTGTCTCCGGTGACAACAAAGCAAGATATGTCTTAGAGATTAAAAATTGGTGCATTTTACACTCCCTTTTTCAAACTTCTTGCTTTTTCTTAGATTTATTCATAAGCACCATCATATCACAATTCAGTCTAGTCCTCAAACCATTTGTTCCAAGTAGCCGTAAACAAAGTCACAGAACCTAAACCAATGAACAAAAGGATATAATATTTTGATATTACTTTATGATCCCCTTGTCACTACTTGGAATTACATCTGTGTAGACCATGATGCTTTTCTAATAGTCTCTTCCTAAATTTTCCTTCAATGTCTTCCACCCTTAATCATAATAGTGTAACCCATGGCTCCATCCAATGGGATGAGGAGGACCAAAACTGCAATATTTCTCGAGAAAGTCATCTCACCTACAACATCAGATGTGGGACACAATATTCTGAGGCGTGTTCAAGAAATCATAAGATATTTTACAGTTGTCACCAGCCACACTTATCATGGAAGCTTATAGCTTCAACATACTTGGGCTGTTGGTTTCTATCCATCCATGACAATCATCTATACGACTCTGAGTTGTCTTTTATTTAACCATGTAATACCTAAGATCATACACGATGCAGAAAAAAAAAATCTACTCATGAGCGTTAGCTAGCATAGATAGCACAAACATACACCTCCACTGAACAACGATTATTCTTTTGGCAAGTAGCTTAAAGTTATACCATGACAATATAGGAACTTCACAGAATAATAAAATATAGATCCTTGTTTAGTAACTTATGGTACATTGTCATGATTATCTAAGAGTAGAGTTAAATTGAATGTAACAATGCCACAATCATTTCTTAACATATGGTACAACACTTCATATGCATAGCAGTTAAGTTCTCTAAAATAGTCATATGTTGCCATTAATAGTAAACTGTAACACATATAACCAATAAAAATATCAAGATTAAGTATGAGCATAGAGTAGTTGTAGCTTAAGTAAGTTTTTTCCAAAAACCATATTTACATCTGGAAGAAAAAAAAATGTGAATGTGATGCTCTCATATCTATTTTGTAGTTAAATTACCAGGAAGGGCGTCATAATATAGACTACATAGTCATCCTTGCTTAAATCTAAAGAAACAATATCTGAAATGAACCGATCTGCCTATCAAGTCAAGATCTCAAAAACACTAACTTATCTCACATGATTTCCCTACAAGCATTTGAATCAACCCAAATATCAACTCAAGTGAAATAACTTTTCTCCTGATGACAAATGGATTTTAGTTTTAGCCACTTCTCCCATGACCCATGCGAACTTATGAAACGATCAACCAATCACTGGGAGAAAAGAACCAAAATAAAACTACAATAATAAAGGATATCATCATTTTCTCCAAAACGACAACCAATTTCTCAGAGCTTTCAAGAAATCGTTAGGCAAAACCGCAACTTTAGCAAGCCCCAAATCCTAATTTCAGAACAGGAAAGAGGCGAAAAGGGGGCACCTTTCTTTGTTCGCAGTCACCGGTGGCCTCGGGGCAGCCGGTGGCTGCTGTTGTTGCTGTTGCTGCAACTGGAGCTGCTGCTGCTGCTGCTGCTGGGCCACCGCGGCCGCCACAGCCGCCGGAGATGCGGAAGCGCTGGCCGGCGGCAGAGGAGACGGGTACCGAAACGAGAGGTCATGGTGGTGCGGGAGGTGGGCGTACGGGGAGGAGGAAGGCGGAACGACGTGGAATTGCGCGGGATGGGGCTGGTATTGTGGGTGGGAGGCGAGGGCAAAATGGTCTTTTGGGGACGGGCCGAGTAGGAGATCGATCTGGTCGCGGATGAAGCTGGCCTTGTGGGACAGGTCGATGCCGAGTTTGGCCTCCAGCTGCCGGACGACGCCGCTAACGGAGATGACGGATCCGGTGGCGGCGTTACTCCCCGCCGTCTGACGGAGCAGCGACTCCACGCAGCTCGCTATCTCCTGGTCCGACGCCATTTAACGTCTAAAAAATGCAAATAAAACCCCACAAAATAAATAATCAAATCTTTGGACCCTTCCCCGCCCTCCTGCTCTCTCTCTCTCTCTCTCTCTCTCTCTCTCTCTCTCTCTCTCTCTCTCTCTCTCTCTCTTCTCTTCTCTCTCTCTCTCTCTCCTCTGTCTCTGTCTCTCTCTTCTCTCTACGGATCTCTCTCTCTCTCTATCTCTCTCCTTGGGGGGTCTCTTAAATAATAGATGGATTGACGCAAATATCCTCAACAGGTGTGCGAAATTACAGGTGCACAAATAGCAATACTGCCGCCTTAGGGTTGTCGGGATCGCGTTACTCGCGGTTCCCTCACCGCAATATAAGCTTTGGTAGTTATGGCACGGTGGTTTCTTCCTTCGGGTTGTTGAGCCGCAACCGGTGCGACTCGGGAAAGGGTTAGGTTAGGCTTTTGTCTGGTTAAAATTTCATGTGGGCCATACCAAAACTTATATCCGAACCTAGCTATCGCAACGACCTCAGACTTGGGATAATTAATTATTTATTTATTTGTTCGTTTGTTTGTTTATTATTATTATTATTATTATTATTATTAATGTTGTTTTTCTCTCTTATAAAATTACCAGGTGGTGAGCGGAGTCGTAAAATTATCTGCTAGGTAAATAAAAAGAGAGGAAAATTTGGACGCCGAGTCTCTGCCCCCCCTGTAAGGCCCTGTCTCTTTTTTGCTTCTTTTTTGCTTTGATAATTGCCTCTCTTTAAGGTGGAGGTCGCGTGCAACGGCTACTACGCTGTACCCATGACGTGGAGTCATCATGAGCTCAGGAAGCATCACCAATAGTTTGACCACATCGCCACAAACACGAGTTCCTCCGAACTCACAGAGCTGATCGTCTGGGTTCCCGGTTGCAGGAGTTTCCCGCAATCACCCCCACTTGGCAGTGCTCAAGTGGCTCGTCAAATTTTTCTTCATATATCCACTTACATTTCCATATTGATTAGTGTGACATGATAATATCAGGATTCCCAAATTTATGAAAGCAAATTATTATTATTTTTGTATTATGGAAGAACTGCTGCTTTTTAATCTGAAATCTGAAGGGAAGAAAGACTGCAACGAGTTTTACACAGTAGTTCATAACAAAAGATGGATCTTCTTCCCATACCTTGCATATATTGAACATTATAAGAATATTTTTCTCATCAGATCTTAGGATGGAGGATCGTTCCCCTTTGCTAGAAAACAAACAAGATGATTGTTCCAATGATCAATTCCTATGAGTATAATATTGTAATTCCTGCATATGCTAGAGCACACCGAGTCAAAAACCTACAGAGCTTTACAGGTAGGATATATATTCGATAATGGGATATAAACATTGACTATTATGACCTCCCTTTTCTAAATTTTCTTTTCATCATATTTCATCATCTCACTTAATCTAGACATAAGTATTATAATCGATAGAGAAAATATTAAGAAAATAAGGATATAAATTTTTTTATGCTGAAAGATATTGAAGGATGAGGATTGATGGCTCTGAAAACAACCATCCCTCTTAAATCTACCTCCAAGCGGAGATACTGAACTCGGGATATGAACATACTTATTTTATGGTTATACTAATTAAAAATAGAATCTCCAGTTGAGTGAATCCATCGGAGGTCAGCATCATACTACGTCTCTTCTTACGTCTTATTTTCACGTCCGATCCACCAAATTGCATGCATGACTTAATGTGTGTTATCTCTACTGAAAATCTTGACGTGGATGCATCCGTAGCCAACGGAGTAGGGAGTTGATCCCATTGATCCCCTGCACCACAGAGCTGCTCCTCTGCAACTCCTGCTGTATGGGTTTGGGCACACTTCGGCTTACTTGGTTGGCTGCAGAGACAAGACTGCCAAGTCTCCTGCAGCCGGGGCTGCACGTGATCGGCTCCCTCAGTTTGGCAGTTCCTCTCCAAGCTCCATGGGGCTCTGGTGAGTGCTCTTATCTGCCACGTAGGATATCCTGGGACCCACCTAGAGCTCTTCGTTGGCCACCATGGCTCTTATAAATCCTCCTCCATATCTCTTCGTCTCTCGTCTCTCTCCATCATACGTGCAAACTATCCCAAACTCTTGGATACAAAGAAGAACTAAAAAGGTTCGTGCCCCCCCTCCTCCTCCCCCCCCTTCTCTCTCTCTAGTAATCTATTTTCCTTTGAGAAACAAAGTGATCTTTCCTTTTGTAATTTCCATCAATATCATTTGCATTGCTTAAGAAATTCCTGAGATTAACGAAGCGTATTGTTTCTTGGAAATTGCTATACCAAACTATCTAAACACAGTTAGCCAGTTTTCCAGGACGGGCCTCGGCCCATTAGCCGAAAAGGTATGCATAAGACCCATAAAGATTCCGATTACCGGGTTAGCGGGTATATCCTATCCGTTTGTCCGTCCGTAATATATCCTTTTTCGGGAGTTATAAGGCCGTCCCCGCTGTCCTCTTTCCGTTTCCTTCCTCGTGTCGTCAAATATTAGTAAGCTTCGGCTCCAATCTTCTCCATTAGCGAACACGACGAAATCAAGCGGTCTCTTCCTTCTTCCCCACCATTCTGCCCGTAATTTGTGTTTTCTCCTTTGTTGTAATTTTTGTGGTTCCTTTTTTCTTTTTTTGGCTTGTAGATTCCACTTATAATCTTTGTGGGTCAAATATTATTGTTTAATCTTTATTTTTTACTTCCATTATTTTGATTGTAACATTTACTTTGCCACTGAAAGGATTAAATGTTTATACCTGTGAATTGTGAAATCCAAGCCTTCTGTAATATGGAATCTGACAGATTTTATGATCGATTTTGAACTGGAGTATTAAATCTAAAATCGAAGACAAAACTTCATGTTGTATCCTATTTTTTGTGAATTGTATTAATTTTTTAGGTTGCAAAGGAAAACATTAAACTCGTATCAGCATGAGGTCTGTCTCTCCTTGTAGGTAAACATTGTAGAAGTTGATCTTTAGCTTTATTTGTTTGTAGTGTTGAAGGATCCGCAAGGAAGATGGATTATGTGTATGGACCTGGGAGGAACCATCTCTTTGTGCCGGGGCCTGTGAATATCCCGGAGCCGGTGATCAGGGCGATGAACCGGAACAATGAGGATTACCGCTCTCCGGCCATACCAGCATTGACAAAGACTCTTCTTGAGGATGTGAAGAAGATCTTCAAGACCACATCGGGAACTCCTTTTATAATCCCCACTACTGGTACATCCTATGGTGTTCTAATATTTGATCAGAGAAAGTGTTATCAGCATACTTAGACAAAATTCGAATATTCACTGTGCTTGCTTAGGATATGCTGTTCAGTACTTGCTTGTTACTTTTATGTGATTATGTCTCGACTTCATTCCCTATCATTACTAAAATCCAATTATATTTCTTCCTATAGCCCTCGTATACTATTATATCTTCTTTGTGTTTTTTGTGTGTTCTGCCAGGTACTGGAGCATGGGAAAGTGCACTTACAAACACTCTCTCACCTGGTGATAGGATTGTATCTTTTCTTATCGGGCAGTTTAGTCTCCTGTGGATTGATCAGCAACAGCGCCTCAAATTCGATGTTGATGTCATTGAAAGTGAATGGGGAGATGGTGCCAATCTGGATATTCTGGCATCTAAATTGGCAGCAGACAGGACTCACACTATCAAGGCAATCTGCATTGTTCACAATGAGACAGCAACTGGAGTCACCAACAATTTGGCAGCTGTGAGGAAATTGCTAGGTATAGTATAGGAATATTTTATCATATTAATCTAAGAATCGGTTTAGCTAGAGGATGGCACAACTTTCTTGAAGTGGTTCCCCTGTCTTTCCTTATTGTGCCATTGCTCAATCCTAAGTTTATTCATGATGGAATTGCTTCTTTTCTTGATATCATCAAATTGAGATGGTTTTATACACACACATTAGGTACTTCCAAGTAAAATTAACTGATCCCATGCCACAAAACTTAGGTTGAGTCTTGACCTGACTTGCCTTGTGCTTTAGCCTCTATGTGCTATGTCTTCTTGCTTTATGTGGTAAAATTTCCTTTGTTATCTTTGCAGATGAATATGGTCATCCTGCGTTAATACTTGTTGATGGAGTGTCATCCATCTGCGCCCTCGACTTTCGTATGGATGAGTGGGGAATTGATGTTGCTTTAACTGGATCACAAAAGGCTCTTTCCATGCCTACTGGGATGGGTATCATTTGTGCAAGCCCGAAAGCTCTAGAAGCAACTAAGACAGCCAAGTCTGTTAGAGTATTCTTTGACTGGAATGATTACTTGAAGTTCTATAAGCTAGGAAGTTACTGGCCTTACACACCTTCCATTCAACTGCTTTATGGGCTAAGGGCAGCCTTGGATCTCTTATTTGAGGAAGGGCTTGACAATGTGATTGCAAGACATAGTCGTTTGGGGAAAGCAACAAGGTATATAAAGTTGATATGCATGCATTAGTTTCATGTAGGTTAGCTTTTATTCCAATAGAGATACACATAGTTCATTGAACTGCAAAAGTTTACAACGAACTGCACTTCACTCAATTATTTGACTCCTGCTGCATTCTATGCTCTTGCAACTAGAGTGAATTCAAGTATTGCTGATAAGCGATAATATTAAATTCACAGACTTGCTGTTGAAGCTTGGGGACTGAAGAATTGCACAAGAAAAGAAGAATGGGTTAGTGATACTGTCACCGCAGTGGTAGTTCCACCATACATTGATAGTGCTGAAGTCGTTAGGAGAGCATGGAAGAGATACAATTTAAGCTTAGGACTGGGCCTTAATAAGGTGGCTGGGAAGGTATTCAGGATAGGACATCTTGGCAACCTTAATGAGGTATTTCCTTTCTTCTTTGCTTGCAATTACAGGCTATGTTCTTTCTCTTTTTCGGAATGAGTAGCAGTACCTTTTTCAGGAATAACATGGTTCTTCAGCTAACTGTAAATGGTACCTAAGTAATTCCTGATTTAAGAAAGAAAATAAGATGTTTATGAATCAGGTCAGTTTGTTGAACTAGAACTTCGAAAGCCGCGCACTGTAATTACAAATTATATTAACTAGTTACTTCTAGTGTTTATAAGAGAAAAATAGGCTTCTACACACATATCCACTAGCGCTATCAGCCATCTCACTATGTCCTTCTTCTTGTTCTCTGTTAGTAATGACCATTCTCTCTGGTTTCTGCAGTTGCAATTGCTGGGTTGCCTGAGTGGTGTGGAGATGGTACTCAAGGATGTCGGCTACCCAATACAGCTGGGAAGTGGAGTCGCAGCTGCGGCTGCTTATCTTCAGAACACTATCCCTATGATCCCTTCTAGGATCTGACAGCACATAATTCGCTCGTTTGCTTGGAGAAGAATGAAGAAATACAGTCCGCTGCTCAGGAGGCCCAAGCCCCTCGCTAGTAGATTCTCTATGTAAAGCTATAAATTTGGATCTGTCAGTTATCTATTTCAAGTTTTAATATGTATTGTATATTTTATGAGCCAAAACTCCAGTGATTGTGCTCACTGATAATGTCAACTTCAGTATATTTTCCATCATTACCTCAAAGTTACGGATGTTAAACTGGTTTTAGTTCATCTGTGCTGACTTCTTTTTTCACTTCTGCCAGTAAATTTTCTTGTACTCTGTTCTTGAACCTTGAATAGTCTGACATCAAATATTTTGGCTTTGCTGTTCCTTACACAAATTGTGAACAGCTAATATTAATGCATTAGTATCAATGTTCTTGTTATATTCTCATCTTGGTCTTGCAAAAGATTTATCAGCTACAACTCATGAAACTTGAATTGCTAATTAGAGCATTGAAGGTATACATATCTTTCAGAACTGCTTACGTTATTGAACTTTACTGTTACAATAGCTTGTTACAGGTATGCAATCTTATCCTATCTATAATCTTATCATATGAAAAGTACATGATCATCAGGCATATTCATGCTGCAGGGATCCTCTGAGCCAACTCTCTCTCCACAGCCCTCTTCAGGAAGCTGCCTTCTTCAACCACCATCTGAATCGGCAGGAACCCGAGCCCGTTCGCCACCGCCAGCATCACCTCCTTCATCTCAGCCTTGAACTCCTCCAAGTCAACTGTTCCATTGCCATCATGATCAAAACGCTTGAACAGCCCGCGGTAGAGTTGCATCAGCTCATCTTGGCCCATCACCACTTCATCCACCCCAAAGTGCTTCTCCAACACCCTGAGGCTCATCAGCTCGTTAACCAACTCAGCATAAGAAAGCAGGCCATCACAGTCGCTGTCGAGGCTCGCGAACCGGTCCTCGACCAAGCCATTGAAAGCCCTCTCGTCCTCGACGAAGCTAAGAATTGTCGCGCCGTCTAGTACCTCCACACTCATCTTTATACTTCTCAGAATCTATACGTTTTGCTTCTCTCTGGTTTGAAGAAGAGAAGGTAAGTATGCATGCAATTTATAGAGAAAGATAGAGAATAGTGGCCTGCTGTTTGATCTCGGGTTTGGTATCAGATGCTATGGGCTTTGGTCTGTTAGGCAAGTCGGTGGAGAGTTGGGTCGCCTACGGTGTCCTAAGAATGTTCGTTGAACTCGACGAGGAATGCTCTGAGTTGTGAATCTAGAATAAGGAAAAGATATACTTTTCTTGGTCCTTAATTTGATGACTTCGCGAACACTCGAAGCCCACTGAAAACTTTGCGAGACCTACAAATATATTAAACTCTCGATTCGATCACACCCTCAAGACCTTTGAAGCTTTTGACTCTCTAAGACTGGGAATAAAAGCTTTTCAAACCGTTTGCGCCGGATCCTCCGTAGGAATATTCTCCGCGTATTCTCTTCGTTCGCTAGCAGAGATAAGTTGAAATTGAGAACACGTCTTTGGACTCGACGAACTTTCCTTGCTTCCTAAGGAAAGAATTTTTACAGAAACATCCTACGTGTTTATGAATTTAGATTTTTGACTCCTATTTCTGGGGCTTTATTATTGAAAAACACCTTAACTTGACTATGCCTGATTGGAACATCTTATTTTTTTTCCTCAAATTTATCAAGGAGAATTTTTGAATAAAATCATATAATTTTATTAATCTTTTTATTAGCACTCCTCTGTGATTAAATTATTTAAAAACTCTTAAAAAGATTCCTATTTTGATCCACACTAATTAAACCCTTTCAAAACCATACATTATGCTTACCTGCCTTACCAAATTAAAAACCTCTTTTAGATTTAATCACTATATTCCAACATGCAATCGAAGATATATTTTTTAATTTAAAAATAGTTAAGCTAAGTTAAATTATGTAAAAATTATAGAAAAAAAACATGTCAGATGTTAATAAAAAATAGTAAAAATATAGGGTGTTATTTGAAAATTTTCCAAAATATAAATATCAAGGTGTAATCTCGTAAATCCTTAAACAATGTAGGCCTAAGTGTAATTTGCCAAAAATTTCAAGTACCCATGACTCGATCAGCACCCAATCACCTAAAACAGCCCATAGCATACCAAACCCGAGAACAAAATTCCAACCACACCTAAAACAACCGGCCAACCATACACGCATTGCACCAATATCTACCAACTAATTAATCAAAGCTTTCTCTTTTCTTCTATATATATACAACACCCACCACCTTCTCTTCTTCAAACCAACAAGAGAGTCACAATCAGAGAGCCAGTCTTCATCAAAAAGATAATGAGTGTAGAATTATTAGACGGTGCCACAATTCTCAGCTTCGTCGAGGACGAAGGGGCCTTCAACGTCTCCGTCGAAGGCCGGTTCGCCAGCCTCGACGCCGACAACGACGGCCGGCTCACTTATTCCGAGATGGCTAAGGAGCTGATGAGCCTCAGGGTGTTAGAGAAGCACTTTGGGGTGGACGAAGTGGAGATGGGCCAAGATGAGCTGATGCAACTCTACCGTGGGCTGTTCAAGCGATTTGATCATGACGGCAATGGAACAGTGGACTTGGAGGAGTTCAAGAATGAGATGAGGGAGGTGATGCTGGCGGTGGCGAATGGAATCGGATTCTTGCCCATTCAAATGGTGGTTGAAGAAGGTAGCTTTCTTAAGAGGGCTGTGGAGAGAGAGCTGGCTCAGAGGATTCCTGCTGCTTAATTTTAATTATTATTATTTGATTCTAGATTATTTTTCACTTAGTAGGATTATGAAGTAGACGTATATCATATACGTGTGTTTGTACGAGTTAATGATTTCAATAAAAGGAGGTAATTTTTATGAAAAGTCAAAGAAGCATTCAGATCTCGAGGTCAACTTCGTTGACTCGGGCAAATCTCAAAAGAAGAAAGCATTTCAAGGCGTTGACCGGTACATAGCAAAGGCTTCTTTAAATCCACGACACAAATTACGACTCTCAAAATTAAATATAAAATAATAAAATGCAAAAAAAGAAGAAGAAGAAAAAATCAAACAGAATTTCCTTGGCACACACAAAATGCAGTACAATCACAGCGATTAAGATTGCGAAATACTACGTAATTAATAAATCAACCTCCTTTTCTCATGGCCGACTCACGATCCACTGCTCTCTTAAGGAAGCTCCCCTCCTCGATCACCATCTGCACCGGCGAGTACCCGATCCCGGTGGCGACGGCGAGCAGCACCTCGCGCATCTCGGACCGGAACTCCTCCAAGTCCACCGTTCCGTTGCCGTCGTGATCGAACCTAGCAAACAGACCTTTGTAGAGCTTGACCAGTTCGTCGTTGCTGAGCCCTGCCCCGTCCACTCCAAAGTGCGTCTCGAGAACTCTGAGGTTTTCGAGTTCGGCGGCCATCTCGCCGTAGGTTAGTAAGCCGTCGTGGTCGGCATCGAGGTTGTGAAACCGGTCCTCGACCGACGTGTTGAAGGCCTCCTCGTCCTCGACGAAGCTGCGGATGGTGGCTTCGTCCAATACTTCTACGCTCATCTTAAGTAACTAACTAACCGATTGTTATGAGGAGGGGAGGGTAAGGTATATAACTTCTTGCTTATATACGCATAGGTATATATAGGGAGAGAGCGAGGAGAAGGAATTAGGATTAGTACCATGATTAATTGTAATTAAACTCTCTTATTTATTATTTTTAAACACTTTGACAAATTGGGAGGTGATGGCAAATTGTTTCAATGGGCTGTGAACTTGTAATCTAATAGCAGGCCTAGAAAATTAAAATTTAAACTAAGTTGAAGGGTTCTTTTGGGCCCACTAAGTTGCAGAGCTGAAAGTTGCGGGCCCCATTGCAAACGGCCACGTTTCTATGGTTTGAGAATTGAGACGCATCATCACTTATTTTTAAGTATATTAAAGAAAAAACTATCACGTATTAGCTATGATAAAGAAATGATTTCAGTGTATTATATACACCTCTGACTGAAACGCACATCTTCTCTATTTTCACCTTTGCAAAAAAAGAACATCCGAGAAGATAAAGTTTAGTTTTAACAGAAAGAAAGAAAGTAAAATAAACACGATGGGTTTATAGGAAAAATGATAAAATTGCAACGTACCTTAGAATTGATGAGCTTTCCTTGGGGTACCTCAGAAGTGTACCTTAGAATATATTGCAGTAGTACAAAGACTTCAAGTTGCAATTCACGGGATAGCAGAGGTAACTATTCTTTCCTATCATTCTAGAGTGCAGTGTGCAGTGTCAGGGGGACCACAGTGCATAAGACTAAATAAACTACATGGTGATTTGCAAAAAAAGTCCTAACAGTTAACTCTGGGTGATTTTGTAGCCAATCACAGTAAGCCATGCACCCAAATGGTTCCTGCTATCCCAACCCAGAAGGGTACCTCAAAGAATGGGTCAGAGAGCAGCTCATCACCACCCAATGTTTCGCTGTGCATGAGATCTCTCTCTCTCTCTCTCTCTCTCTCCTTCTTCCATCCCTCCCTCCCTCCCTCCCTCCCTCCCTCTATGGTAGTGACTGACACGTTCTAGCCACCTCATTCTCTCTCTAGATAATTCCATTACCTTTCCTGCCTCCCTCTTCTTTGCGAATTCCAATTAGACCCAAACCATCTCCTCATTGTTCTTCTTAGTTCTTGTCTCAGTGGAGCTTTTCCCTTGTTGGGTTCTTCTTGTCTGTCGAAATCCTCCTCCCCTTGGACCCTTGGTCGTGTTATTTTACTGTTTGTGCTGCAGGGCATCTTTCGAACTGCTAGTTTTTTTTTCCTTGGGTTCGTTCTCTTTTCTCCCTTCCTCCTCGTTTTGGATTGGTGGGTGTCTCGGATTTGGTTCCTTTTTGGCTCTTTGTCCTTTGACTTCTATTGGGTGGTGGGTATCTTTCAGGTCTGTGTCTTCTATACGGTTATACTCTGTTTGCTCTAAGTTGATGTGTTGGGGTTGCTATGTCTTTGGCCATTGGAGCTCTCTCCAGCTCTAACGACATGGGTTTGGAAGAGAACAGAGAAAAAGCCGATAAAAATGGGATCTTGGCACCAAAGGAGGTGGAGGTGCACAGGGAAGGAGAGGATGGGCGTGATGCTGAAAGGCTCAACAGGCAGATGAGTGAGGCTTCTCTCTTAGCCAGTGATGATGAAGAAGATGATGATGATAGTAAGGTTGTCAAAGGAATTGATCTGGGTCCTCAGGTCAGTCTCAAAGACCAGATGGAGAAGGATAAGGTTTGCTCCCATTGCTCTTCTCTCTTTCCCAAATTTCTTTAGCTTGCTTGTGATGATCATAGCTACTGTTCATGGATGTTTCATCATTTTAACCGGCAGGATGATGATAGCCTGAGAAGGTGGAAGGAGCAGCTTTTGGGTAGTGTGGATTTGAACTCTGTGGGAGGTGACCCCACTCTCTTTTCTTCCAAAAGTTCCTTCTTTTAAGTTCAATTTGCCTAACTTTTGTGCTGCCTTTTTTCAGAAAAAGAATCTTTCCATTTCCAGCATAAGATTTGCAATTCAGCCTCTTGACTATTCATATATATCTCAACTTTGACTAACTATTCATTTTCCTAATGTTTCTTTTTAATTACTTTTACTTTGTTGTAGAAATATTGGACCCAGAGGTTAAGATCTTGAGCCTTTCAATCTTATCTCCTGATAGATCTGACATCGTTCTCCCTCTCCCTGTGGAGCCCAATGCCAAGGGTGTGTGGTTCACCCTGAAAGAAGGTAGCCACTACAAGCTCAAGTTCACCTTCTCTGTCAGCAATAATATTGTCTCTGGTCTCAGATACACTAACACAGTTTGGAAGACTGGTATTAAGGGTGAGTTCATCTTTGGCATCTATCTGGCACTTGGCTTTCCATATTACATGAATTAAAGTAGATTATTTTCTCACAATGGTGACAATAAATCCAAGTTTAATAACTCCTTACTGCTACTCAATCAATTTCCATTGCAGTGGATAGCACTAAAGAGATGCTAGGGACCTTCAGCCCTCAGCTTGAGCCTTACATATATGAAACACCAGAAGAGACCACCCCTTCTGGTATGTTTGCAAGAGGATCTTATTCTGCAAGAACTAGGGTAAGATTTGCATGCCCTCAATTTCTTTTCTCGAAATTCGCATTGCATAAAATTTAAAGGAATGTCTATTCTGAATTTGTTCATCAGCAAATTATTGGATATAAATATTAGAGCAGTAGTAATTGGTTTTTTTTTTCAATATCTATGTCAAATATCACAACATGACAACCAATAAATCACTAATTGTTGAAGAAAAGCAATATAATAATTAATAACTCAATTTTTGGTAAATTGTGCACAGTCAACACTTAGTATCAGCTAAAATTTGTCAGTGGTTCAGATTACAACTTAGTCCTGAACCTTCTTCTTCAGTCGACCTTATATTTTCAGATTACTTCAAATTTGCTGATAAAGATGTTATGCTGTGGTAGCAATGAATAAATCCTATCAAGTACTAATGTGCAGTCCTATGAGCATTACTATACAATCTACTTTGCCTTTTGAGTTCTAGAACAATAGATGACAAATTTGTTAGTGACACTCAGGTCAATAATGTTCTGTCAGCTTGTGAGTAGAACATCAAACTAATGTCTAATGGCTATCTTTCTATGGCTACTAACTAATGCGGCGATGTCTTAACTTTTCACATCAGTTTGTTGATGATGATGGAAAGCGTTACTTGGAGATCAATTATACGTTCGACATACGCAGAGAATGGCCATCAGCAACAAGATGATGGAAAACATCGCTTTTGAGCCTTTTTGAAGCCATTGTTTGCAGTTGATTCTTGCATGATACAGTCGCATATATGAAAAGAGGCTAATGTCTACCAAGGCATCATCAATAACAGTGCTGTGGTCTGATGGTTCTCTGCTTTCTTCTGCTTGGCTACATTTCTTTGTGCTAGCTTTAACCATCTGTATATGGATTTGTTGAATGAGTGTTGCTTCATCTCACTCAGATTGCATCATTTGCTCATGATCTATGGTCACATTCGGAAAATTCTTGTATGCTTTTTATTTAAGACATTACCAAACAGGGACTTGCTTATGATCTCAAGGCAAGAGCCATTTGATTCTGTTATATATTTGCTGTCAAGAAATTTATCTAATTATCATCTAACCCATTGGTCAAGTAGTACATTTCATAGTTCCCTTTATTAGGGTGTGGATGTATCAAAAGCCAAGCTTGTAGAAGGTTCTTTGCAACTATTGTTGCCAGAGGAAAAATGTGAAAATGTTACAGATATGCTTCCCCATGCAAACCTGGTATCAGAACAGGGAGAAAATGCCCTTGATTGCCTTCTAAATTGATTAGATACTTCTAAATTGATTAGATAATCTTTTGACAGCCAACCATAGACTGCCTAGATGCCCCCACTGCCTGAATTTCCTGCAGTTGGGGCTGTAGATAATCTGCTCCTCATTGAAAAAGAGCCACACTGTACTAGGAATCACTTTTACTTTTATTATTATTTTTTTCACTCAAATTTTTTTTACACTTTTATTTTATGACAAATTCTTGTAAAATTGTTAGCTACCTTCTCCACATCAAGCAGTTCACAATTTCAACTCTAACATTAAATAATTATTATAGAAAAAAAATTATTTTATATTTTAGTGACTTAGTTTATAGCTCGGCTCAATTCGATTAATAACTTAGTGGTGTATTAGCTTATAGGAGTAGTTCGATAATATGATAACTCCGAACGATATCTTGATAATATTTAATTTAAAGTAATAGTTCAGTAATAATTCAAAACAATAGACTTTAGGCTCATAAATAATATATGATAAAAAAAACTTTTACCCCATGAAAAAGTCAATAAAAAAAAGAAGTTAAACCAATCTGTTTTGAATTATAACAATATAGTAATCGCAATTTTTTTTTATCTATCAGGCAACTTGCATAATTGTATTGTGCAAGTTTTGTATTCTAAACATTAGTATGGCTCATCCATTTTGTGTTGAAATGTGCAATGTTGTGGAGGCAGACAAATAGTAGATTAAAGAGCTAATTTGAAAAAGGAACTGAGTACTTAAATTCTCATAGATTCGACTGTATTTGTCTCCATCTCTGTCTGTTGAGCATGTGATGAGTGCTTTCCAGCTAAGTGGAAATACTAATAAACAAAGCTAAACTTCTAAATTTGGAAGGTATCAATGGCTTTAGAAGACATGCTTAAACTTCTTCCTAGGCCTGAGTGGTCCATATGTCTTTGTCTGTTCTTCCATGGCTTGATCACGTGCAGTTCAAGGACAGCAATCTATGGCAAACCTCCTCTTTATTAGCCACATCAAACTGATCAGATTATTTATGATAGAACTTAGAAATCATTCATGAGTCCTCAGGAAGCCCACTTTATTACTTGGACAGGGCTTTATTGATGCAAATGAGATAACTGGAAGTGATAGGCCCATCCTTTGGACCACCAACCTCCTTAAGGAGCAGGACACTGCATGTTGCACATGAAAGAATTTATTGATAGAAAACCACAAGAAGAACTTCTCTCATGAGATAATAAATTGCTGACACATTTCAAAAAATATATCTATCTTTCATGACTATGTTTGGTGTTTGAACTCAAGGTGGAGTAAAAGGAATCAGAGTAGTTGAAGAGCCATTTTTTGAAATCCTTTGGTCTTTCACTTGAAGAAAAAGAATAAAAAAGAGAAAAAAAGGAGGAGAGAGAGAGGGAGAAGTACATCTTAATCCAAAAGATAAAAGAAACTAACTGGAAAAGTGTCTATTTTCAAATATATTGTCAAACCTCTTCCAGCTACCAAGAAGATCACATCATTTCCAGACAACTACTTTATATAGGACGCCTTAGCACTTCCACCTCCATTGAGTTTCTTTACCTCTTCTGGACGCATTTTGAGTTCCTCTGAGCAAGTATGTTCTTAAACCATTCTTCCTCTCTGAATCGAGTAGATATTTGGTTTTTTTTTTTTTATAGTTCCTGCTTCCACTTCGATTTCTTGTAGCATTCACCTCAAGTGGATCTATATTTGAAGGTTGTTTTCTCTTTAATCTTAAATGAAGTTTGTATTTCTATTAGTTAAGTTTTTGAATCTTTTTTGGCGGTCCTTAGCTTTTCTGGGTTTAGATTAAGATGACTTTTATTGGTTTTTTTTTTTCTGCTATAGAGGAAAGTTGTCTTCAATCTGGTTGGTTTCAATATTGTTGCCTTTCTCATACATTGAAGGTAGACTTCCCAACTTGGGTCTTACTAGCTTTTTGATCCTTTAACAACCTTTTTACTGGGATAAAATGTTGCTATATGTTTTGCTTGGTATCTCTTATAGCAGATGTTATGCTAGTGGTGATCTGACAATATCATCATGCGACTGGAACAAGTCCAATCAATATCTTTTGTTTTTTGTTTCTTAAGAGTCTTGAATCTCTTTGGTGCCTCCCCTTTTCTATCTATTTTTTTTTTATTTAAGTAACTTTTATGCCATTTCTGCCTTGTAGCAAGTTTTTCTTTCTAATGGTAGTACTTATTTGCCTCTTGATGAAAAATAAATTTGGATCTCCTTAATGTGTAATCTATTAGGATTTTTCCCTTCATCCACCTCAAATGCATCTTTATGCTCAGTTATAAATGGATTTTGTGATGAGAAATCTGATTGTACTACACTGTAAAGGCTATAAGCCTAGAGTTTATTTACACAATTCTCTTCTTTTCCTTCTATGCTTCTTGAGAACAATGACACATATTCTTTCACTTTCTTCACCATGAATTTTTCTAATATGATTTATGTGGTCCTTTGAATGTGAGAGATCATGTCAAAATGTACGCTTAATTCAAAAAGGTTCTTTATGACTGTTCTGATACATTACTTGAATGAAATAATTCTTCTCTCTTGCTTTCTTTATGCGTCTGAGAATCTAGACATTCTTGTTCATTATTTGCCAATCAAAATCTTGAATTTTGAACTGTGAAGGTTTCTATTCCATATCATTTGCTTGTTTTGATGTTGCATAGTTCTTACAGGGCCATAATAGTTCTTATAAAGGAGAGACAGTTTAGATAATGGAGCTCACTTCAGCTGTCTGTGCTAGTATCATGCTAGTCCTATTGATCTCATCTCCTGCAATGGCACAAACTCCCCCTTCTCCATCTCTACCTCCATCTCCAGCACCAGCTCCTGCTCCACACCATGTAAACCTCACTGAGCTACTCTCCGTCACCGGCCCGTTCCGCACCTTTCTCAACTATCTCCTACAAACTCAAGTCATCCAGACATTCCAAAACCAAGCTAACAACACAGAACAAGGAGTAACAATCTTCGTCCCAAAGAATTCGGCGTTTGCATCCCTTAAACAGTCTACATTCTCCAACCTCACCCAAGACCAGCTCAAGTCCCTCCTCCTATACCATGGCTTGCCCAAGTACTACTCCCTATCAGACTTCAAGAACTTAAGCAACTTGAATCCTGTCACTACTTTTGCTGGTGGACAGTATGCTCTCAATGTCACTGATGACATGGGACTAATTCGCATAGCATCACAATGGTCTAATCCGAAGATTACTAGCAGTGTGTACTCCACTGCACCAGTTGCAGTTTATGAGGTTGACAAGGTTCTACTTCCTCTGGAAATTTTCACAACTGATCCACCATTAGCTCCAGCTGAGGCCCCAGCTGCCCAAGATAAACCATCAGACGCTAAGCCTAGCACTAGTGCAACAGTTCTGGCTCCTAAACCTTCAACAAGCCCTTCCTACTGCATTGGTGTTGGTCTTGTTAATTACTTGGTCATGGCTTGTGTTGGTCTTCTGATGCTTGTGTTCTGAGAGGCGTTTACACTCATTGCTCTGCTTATATTTCCCAATGAGATGTTGTTAAATTAGGATTGAGATGTGTAATGTGTCAAACTTTATATGGGTTCTTGTTACTTGTTCTACTTTTAATGCATATTGTTTGCTATGGTATCTACAGCTACTACATAACTTTACAGTGAGTTTCAAATACACGTACCTGCAGAAAGCCAATCGATAGATACCATGATTGATATTTGAAGAATTCATCATATTCCTGTTGACTTGTGCTATATGAACAAGGAGGTCCCATCTCTAGTAAGACTTGTTCACACCCTGTTCCAGCATAATGGCTGGCACTGGCATTCCCATTCAATCCTAGGAACCATTCTATCATGATAGGATTGCAACTTTCTTTGCTTCAACTTTGAAAAAAATTAAACAAAAATGTTATGGAGAGAAGGTATCTCACTAATTTCTCTCATTGTAATTAAGAAGAAGAGAAATTTACGTATTACACTTTGTCTTTTAATAAAATTATGATTTACATTCTATATTTTTATTATTTATAAATCGTAAAGATACGTAGAAAATTTATTGCTGTAAGATTTATTAGTTAAACTTAACTAAACATCTGTATTAAATTAACTTATACTAAAAGAATTATAAATATAAGATATAAATTATAATTTTATCAAAATGTAGGGTGCTATATGCAAAAATCTCTTAAACAAATGGCAAGTGTGTGCCTTCTGATTTTATGACGCAGATATGTGACAAATGTTTCAGCCATCTTGTCCAGAGAGTGAGTCAACTTGGTTGAAGAATGAGTGGAACAAAGGTTGTAAAATATAAGTTTGGTAGCAGGGAGGACCAATTCTACACTCTCACCACCATCAGCATTGGAGAAAATATATATATATATATATATATATATATATTTCTTTTTAATTCTTTCTGTGTTTCTGTAGCAAGAGTATGAGAGAGGCTAGACAGTCCAGCATTGAGGTTGATCAACACTTTTATCTCATCAAAATTGTTCTAAAATCTTGTGGGCCCTTCAATAATATAAAGACACTTTTAATTAATGTTTATGTTTTGTTGCTCAATTTCCATGCTGCAGTTAGTGCAGTTCAATTGTTCTTTTTATATCCAAAACGAAGATGCAGGACTAGACAAAGGAAAGTATATATATATATATGTCCTAATTATTCCGGTCCAAGATGATGAACCGGAAATTGAACCGGTCCAATTTGAGGTACAACCGGTTCAAGCAAGCTTCTAAAAATGCCAGCTTGGTAGATAGCAAAGCTCCTGGTTCTTCGCGGGCCCGCAGAAGGAAAATAACCAACCGCTTCTCTTTAGCTTTCGGCAGAGGGGGAGAGATTGGGAAAAAGCGACCGGCCCCCACATCTCCTCCATTACCCCACGAAATCTGGAAATTTATAAAGAAGGACAAATTACTTGGACTGGGGGAGTTAAAAAGAGAGAAAAAAAAGAACAGCGAGGAGAAGGAAAGAATATAAGAGGAAGAGGAGGAGGGTGGAGGACGAGAATTACGTGTTCGCACACGAATTTTCGATCCCGCCAGGTGGGTCTTTGCTCATCTCATCCTCGTTGTCGCTTTCTTTATATCTCATCAAGTAATCGCGATGTTTTCCTTGCGTTATTTTCTCTTATCCCTGTGGATGTTTAATGGGGGGGGTGGTTTTTTTTTCCTCCTTTAAGCAGCTAGAATGAGAAAAGTTGCAGTTTTTTGGATCGGGATCGAGAATACGTAGGATTTGCGAGGCGAATTTTGGGATTCCGATCTGAGATTTGAAAAAGGAAGTCGAAGGACTGTGAGATGTCGAGTTTCGTCGGGGTTCTCGTTTCCGATCCCTGGCTCCAGAGCCAATTCACACAGGTGGAGCTTCGGGGGCTTAAATCCAAGGTAATCGATCCGAATAACCCTTGTTTCTTGATTTCTGTACGGGTTTTCTTCAAAACTCTTGATCGCATTGTTCATATTCGATTAAATTGGATTTTTTTTTTCAGTTTCTTTCTATAAAGAGAGAGACAGGTCATGTGACGATCAAAGATTTGCCACGATTGATGGGAAAATTGAAGGGTATCAACGAGGTGGTAACCGAGGAAGAGATCGTTGCTGTTCTTGGCGAGTCGCATGCTGACAGCAGCCAGGAGATTGAGTTTGAAACGTTCCTTCGGGTATATCGGAGATCTAGTTTCTGTTTCTTGATTTCGGATTTGTCATATAAAAGGCTAGAGGCAGGACTTGATGATGCAGAATTGAAATTTGGCAGGATTATTTGAATCTTCAAGCACGGGCGGCTGCTAAACTTGGTGGCACGAAGAATTCCTCTTCGTTCTTGAAAGCCACCACCACCACACTCTTGCACACCATTAATGAATCCGAGAAGGCGTCTTATGTGGCACACATCAATAGCTATCTTGGGGAGGATGCTTTCTTGAAGAAATATCTGCCGTTGGATCCCGCCTCCAACGATCTGTTCAACCTTGTGAGGGATGGTGTCCTCCTGTGGTAAGTTATTTCGATCCATGTTGTACTTATTCTTGGTGTTTTTGGTAATTTAGTCTATTTATAGTGAGAAAAGAGTAACAAGGTAGATGGAAGCGATTGTTCTATATATAAGTATGCATAAGTTGGCAACTCTATATTGCTGGATCTAATGAGAGGCTTTCTCATACTTACAGTTAATTGTAATGAGATTTACATATCTTTCTTGCTTATTTGACCAGCAAACTGATCAATGTTGCGGTTCCGGGGACGATAGATGAGAGGGCTATTAATAAGAAGCGAGTTCTCAACCCATGGGAGAGGAATGAGAATCACACTCTTTGCCTCAACTCTGCAAAGGCTATTGGATGTACGGTGGTTAATATTGGCACACAGGACTTGGTTGAAGGGAGAGTAAGTTCTGATGTTGATAGTTTCTTCTTTTCTATTTAGGTCATTTCTTTGCTCTACCCACCATTCTTAATTTTATTAGTTACCGTGTTCTTGCTATAACTGATGGTCTGGCTAGGCCTTCTTTGATGCTCTTGCTTGCATATTTGGGCTCTACTTCATTCTTTTTTAAAGAACTCTTCCCCTGCCTACTACTGTTCTTGTTCTTTGGGCTTGTGTACTTGAAAAGAAAAGCTATGTGTTTTCTTTAATTATTATCTATTTCTACTATTTCCTAAGCCTATATAATTGTAAATTGAACTGAAGGTTTTTTCTTAAAATGCATGTAAATCTAAAATAGGTCCAGGTTAGGTTTACGACAAGTCCAGCTTAAACTTGTGGTCACTGTCTTACCTGTTTCTGAAAGTATAATGATTAGTGCCTCTTGCTTGTAGTTAACAGTCTAGAATCATCTCTACTAGACTTTTTGGTTTTCTGGCCTGCCAGACCATTGAAATTGTTCAGAACTGACAAGGATCCTCTGAAAATTGTATTGTTGCTCTTACTGACATGTCAAGGAACGTATTTTTAATAACTAAATCTGGAATTCGTAATAGGGATGCAAACTAAAGCTTTATCATTTTTGTGCAGCCTCATTTGGTTCTTGGTTTGATATCTCAAATCATAAAGGTACTGACCGGAACTCTTTTCCTTTTCTTTTAAATCTTTTTCACCACAGATAGAGGTATTATAGGTTTATGAAGTAGTTGATCTGTGTACTTCTTTGATGAATATGAGAAGATTATCCTAACATATAGGCTATTATATACTTAAAGATCATAAAATGATAATTATTAATGATATTTTGGCCTTGCAGATACAACTATTAGCTGATCTGAACCTCAGAAAGACACCCCAGCTGATGGAGTTGGTAGATGATGGCAAGGTTACTTGTTAAATCTTTATCAAGACTCTCTCTCTCTCTCTCTCTCTCTCTCTCTCTCTCTCTCTATATATATATATATATATATATATATATATTTATATTTATATTTATAATCATTTATGAATTATGTTGGATAATGTTGCCCTTATTAATGTTTGCTAGTCTGATGTTATACAGGACATGGATGAGCTAATGAGCTTAGCTCCAGAAAAAATGTTACTTAAATGGATGAATTTTCATCTCAAGAAAGCAGGCTATAAGAAAACTGTCACAAATTTCTCTTCTGATGTAAAGGTGCATACCTGAACTGTTGAATTGTTCTGCTCTTTTCATGTACTATGAAAGTCATGGCAGCTGTATCATTAACACTTAAACTTGCCTAATGCAATAACATATTATGTCAACACTATTCTAAGTATGTATTCCTGTTAAAGATTTGGCATTATATTCGGAACAATTCATCACGGAAAAAATATATCCTGAAATATTATCCATAGAAGTGGTTTTTTGATCAAACATTTCAATTTTTTCATTTACTGAAAAGGGGTCAGAATTTATTGCTTACAGAAACTTGGTGCTTTCTAGTATCTATATACAGCCTAACTTTATAATCTGTTCTAATAATGTGAATGCCTTTGTGCTGGTAACAATTAACCTGCCAGTTTTTTTATGTCAGTAAGGTCATGTCTTGAATAAAATCTTACTAGATCCCAACATATTCATTGTGGGTTTCTTGCATTATTTCAAAATCCTTTTACTGGCTTTATTCTTTTATGAAGAAAATAAAAACTTCTTGTACTTTTACAAGCAAGTCATTGTACTTTGATGAAGAGTAAATAGAAGGTGATCTAGAGATTAGCAAAGGGAAGAATCTGATCTGCATCTCATAAATTCCGAAACTAGTAAAGCTAGTAACAAACTGGGACATACTAAAGTATCAAAGTAAACTGTATCCATTCTGCACTATGGGTTTCTTATTCATCTGTGGTGATGTTTTCCATGTGCATCAGAATTTCCAGCTAGTTCTCTATAGCACTTTATTGACCTATATGGAGATAAAGAGAATCTTTCCTGCCACATTTTTGTTCAACAACCATCAGAAACTCAAAATATCCTTGATTCTATTTGTGAACTGAAGTCATTTTTATATAGTACTCTTGTTAGTCCTAGTAATCGTTGCCTCCCTTCTATCTTGTTTCCTATTTCTTTTATGGAAACTATTTATTGTGCTTTTATGCTCACATTATCATTTAAACCCAGGATGGAGAAGCCTATGCTCACCTCCTTAATGCTCTTGCCCCTGAGTACAGTACCCCAACAATTGTTGATACTAAGGATCCTAATGAAAGGGCAAAATTGGTACTTGAACAAGCCGAGAAATTGGATTGCAAAAGATATTTGACTCCCAAGGACATTGTTGAAGGTTCTGCTAATTTGAACCTTGCGTTTGTTGCACAAATATTCCAGCACAGGTGAGCAGTGCTTCGCTTCCTTTTATCTTAAGGAGTTTCCAAATTTCATATCGCTAAGTTATATTGATCACATGCAAGAGTATTTGGAGTTGTTTGCACTTGAATATAAGATCAATTTTAAATTGAAGGAATTTCTGAAGTCGCAGGAACTTGGCCACTTTCCTAGTTTTGTGCATCCTGTTTCACCATAGCAGGAGCTTCCGAAAACTGATGGCCCTATCTCTCAGTTTGGCTGTCAGGACTTTTCAAATATTTGGTGCTCCTTTGGTGGTAACAATGAAGATTAGGGAAAAGAGAACTGTAATAGGCTACCTTGAAAATTCATATTTCATGAACTCTTTGGTCAACTCTTTTGTCAACTTCTCTGGCATCGTTTGGATAATAGTGAAAATAATAGTACATAAGTTTTTGCAGATCAGTCAGCATTGTATGCATATATTTATCATTTGGTGTTACTTTCTTAAGAACATTTAGAAAATCAGTTCCTCTTTATTTGTAATATATATTCGTGAAGGTAAGCTGGTAATTTGCATAAATGCAGATACTCGTTATGCTCTTTAATGATATCACTGAGGAAGTGCTCCAAGTAATTTCTGATTAATGTTTTCATAGTTAATTGTTCTTAATACTTTTGTTGCAGAGTTTGTGGCATTGCCTGGTACATATCTAGGCACTAGTAATCTATAATCAGCTTCGTTTTTTTTTTTTGGCTAGAGATCTTTGTAACATTTTGCATTTTAGATGTGATTCATTTATTTAGTGTTTTGTCATCATATCCATCTTCTTAGTGGTTAGAGATCTTTGTAAAACTTTGCCTTTTCAGATGCAGTGATTCATTAATCTAGTGTTCCATGACTTCCATCTATCATAATCTCCTTAGGGCAAATTTGCATCAAATGCTTAATCATGTGATATGTAATGAACAACCACTATGAGCTATGACATCATATTCAAATGTTAGCATAATATTATGATAAGTTTTTCACAATTTACTCAAATTTTAACAGATATAGTTTGGTAAATGTCGCCAATTAACTCCAAATACTGGCCTGGCTATTTTATGATCTCTTTCTCTCGCTTGGTATCAACTACACATCACAATTCTGGTAATATCTTGATTTACATAAAATTTGCCACAAAGCATACCGTGTGTCTCTGGACTCACATTTGATGTGCACCAGGTTCACTGATATAAGTTACATCTTAGATTTTACATGATTAGGCATTTTGTTATGCTATACTAGATATGTTGATTAAGAATGTATTTTAGGTTGTGAATCCTTAAGGAGGATACTCATTTTCTGGTTGAGGTTCTACTAGTAAGTATGTCTACAAATTTATAAACTCAGAACTTTTGTGGTTGCTGCTTGCACTGTATGGATGAACTAATTTGAAGGTTTTTTGAAGGTTACAGGAAAAGCAAAATTAATGCAAAAGAAATTAAGCTGACGTGCTTACCACATTTTGTGCCTCCACTGTTCGTGTTATATCGATCACTTCTCTAATTGATTAACATTAAACAACTATGTTTTCTCCTTTAATGAAAAGTATTATTAACATATACTCCTTATAAAATAGAATTGTTTTACACATTTGTGCCTTGTCAGTCTTCTTATTTCTTTCCTAGTTCATGGAATTGTTTTACTTATTTACATGTCTGACTAAGGATGACTATACCGGTAATCGCACAGCACTTGACACGGGGTGTACTAGTGGCATACTCCCATGCCAAGCCATGTTGGTTTGGCACGACATGTGGAGCTCTTTTTTTTTTAAATTCCTTTCTATTTTCGTTAATTATTATCAAATCAACTTTAGTTCCCATGCATGTTCAATATTCATATCATATCATAGGAGAATTGTAAAATTTTTATTTGTATAAAGACTATATGAGATGTTACTATAAGTGGATGAGTTTTGAAGATTATCAATAAGTACAATATTTTCGTGCTATTCTTGTGCCGACAAATAAGGTCTTTAATTCTCCTCGTCATGCTATGTTAAATTAAATATTAGTTTTAATCATTGAATTATTATCAATTAATATTATGTGTTGAATGTTATTATGTGTTCAATTATCTTATAAAGTATTAAACATATTATGAAGTGTTAAATCATTATATTAGTTTTAGTAAATGTATTCAATCATATTGTGTGTTGAATAACATTTATATTTAATTATTGTTTTATTTACAAAAATAATCTAAAGATAAAACACTATAATGTAAGTTTTAATATATAAATATGAATAAACTAAAAATGAAAAATTGACATGCCGAAGACTCAAAAACATATCTAAATATCTTAAAATATTATAAATATTATAAATGCGTGTCATTAGCACACAAGGGCGTGCCATTGACACGTAAAGGCGTGCCGCTTGGCATGCCCTGTGCTGACCGACATGTGCCACTAGCACGATCACCATTGTGTCTAATTGCAAGCACTGCCAGAGAGTGTAGAATAAAATCATAAACTAGGAAGTACCTTTTGTTGTACATGGAAATTTTGTGATGATCTACATGCTGAATTTCTATTTATATTAGTAGTCTCATTTTGAGCATCAACACAATATATGCAGGAATGGCTTATCCACCGACAACAAGCAGATTGCATTTGCACAATCAACACCTGATGACGTCCAAATATCTAGGGAAGAGAGGGCCTTTCGTTTGTGGATCAACAGCCTTGGAATTCTTACATATGTTAATAATTTGTTTGAGGATGTCAGAAATGGGTAAGATTTTCTTTTTTGTAATGAATGAGACTGCTTAGTATCTTGTTGGCTAAATGTTTGAAAGCATGTGCAGATGGGTCCTGTTGGAGGTACTTGACAAAATTTCCCCTGGATCAGTTAATTGGAAGCAAGCATCAAAACCTCCAATCAAGATGCCATTTAGAAAAGTTGAAAACTGCAACCAAGTGATAAAAATTGGGAAGCAGTTGAAATTTTCTCTAGTGAATGTGGCTGGAAATGACATTGTGCAAGGAAATAAGAAGCTGATTCTTGGTAACTTTGCTTGTTGTTCATTTCCTTCTGTACATTCTTCACAAGAATTAGTTTTTCAAATCACTTGTTATTCTACATTCCTTCTTTGTCTAGTTTCTTGTTTAAAATTGATATCCAGTTTCTATTAATAGTTTAGTACAGTGGTGTAGTTGTGTTCTCTGTGCCTCTTAATTCTTGTTTGATATTGATGCCATTAGACTTGCGGGGAAACCAAGATAAATGCTAGTATCTTCCATTCCAAGCTGGCTCATAAGTATTACAATATGGTTGTAAAGTTTTGCCCTACTTTGGTTGTGAATTCCCTTTGCCTTGCTACTTGTCATACATTATTGGGTTTCTTTTATAAGCTTTAACCTCAGAGGTGCTGAAATTTTTCTTCCGTTGGCTTGCAAGCACAGCATTAAAGAGGCAGTGTTGGAGTCACCCCTTAAGTGTATTCGCGATATATTTGAAGTTCCTAAAAAGTGAAAAATATAAAGAAGAGATATATCTTTGACCCTTTGTGTTTTATTTCAGCTTTTCTATGGCAGCTGATGAGATTCAATATTCTTCAACTGCTAAAGAACTTGAGATTCCACTCCCAAGGAAAAGAGATATCGGATGCTGATATCCTGACCTGGGCAAATAATAAAGTTAAGAAATCAGGAAAAAGCTCTCAGATGGATAGTTTCAAGGTACTCTTACCCAGTTCCACATGTCTCCTATCGATTTGAGTGTTGTTTTCTAAGCTCTGATATTTAACTTTTGTTTCTCCCTTCAGGATAAGAACCTATCAAGTGGAATATTTTTCCTTGAACTTCTTAGTGCCGTGCAGCCAAGAGTTGTAAATTGGAAAGTAGTCACAAAGGGTGAAGATGGTGCGCATTTTGCACCCTATTAATAACTTTACTGTTTTCTCATAGTCAAATGATCTTCATGCATTTGCATCGTTTTGTACTTTTGTTATTTAATTTATTTAGCATAAGATCCTTATAAATATTCTTGCAAATTTGAGCTGGAATACATCATTCTTATTTTTACCATCTCTCTTTCTGTTGTTCAAATACAGAGGAGGAGAAGAAGTTGAATGCTACATATATTATCAGTGTAGCTAGAAAGCTTGGATGTTCTGTCTTTTTGTTGCCAGAGGACATCATGGAGGTAAAGTAGCAAAATCTTTTGTAAATGTTCGTGCAATTCAATAAGTAGAAAAGATATTGAAACGTGTTAACTGCTTGTGAGGAATTTTTCTCGCTACCCCCAATCCAAAGCAGGGATTACCATGCATGCTAAACATAGTATGTTTGTAGCAAGCACCTTTTCATGTAATGGTGCTTCTTGTTGGAAGAACTATGAGGACTTGATAGGCATCGTCATTATTTTGTTGATGAATATTTTGATATTTTCTTGCCTAACTCGTTCTGATTCTTTCTTATGAATGTATCCATATAATTAGTAAAGCCTCTTCATTTATTTAATTCTTCGGTCCTCCAGAACCTTTTCTTCTTCCCTCTTTTTTTTCTTCCTTTCCTTTACAGTCTTTAAAGTTATAAGCTACTTTTTATTATGTCAGGTTAATCAGAAGATGATCCTCACGCTCACTGCAAGCATCATGTATTGGAGCCTGCAGAAGCAACAACCTGCTGAAAACTCTGAAGCCTCAGAACCTGCTGAAAACTCTGAAGCCTCGGAACCTGCAGACCTCTCTGCTGATGCTTCAGCAACCAATGAGGATGGTATTTCACTGAAAGCACCCTCCTCAGATGGAGAAGAGAATGTTGTTGCGGAAAGTTTTTCCAACTTGAGAATTGATGATGAAAATTCCAACACCTCAATAGATAATGGCAGTGTTGCAGTTGGTGATTGACCAACAGGACCAAGTAAATGGGTGATATCTATGCAACAAGAGAAAAGTTGTTTCTACAGCGTTAAATTTGTTTTGCTTATCTTTACTTACCAAAATAGCAGCTGCATGCATCGTGTCAAGAAATTGTTGCGATGGAACTCGTTGATTTTGTTCTTGCTCCTTTTACATGTTATTTGGGTAGGTTAGAGAAAAGATGTCTCTATAGGTTGTTCATTTCATAATAGTCATTCTTTGGTGGTTCAATTTTCTTTCATCTCTTGTTGAATAAGCAATATATAAAAGAGTGCATTTTGGCATTCGTAGTTCTAGATGAAGATTGTTCCTGAGGATGTAATAGTTTTGTAGATATATTTAGCTTGGTACAGGGATTTTCTCTTCCATTTGTATCCATTGGAGCAGACTAATTCAGCAATTGTTTGTATGAGGTATCAAAGCTTGCCTGTGGTGTATTTGATACATGGTTTGGCAATCTGCCCTGAATCTCGATGGTTTTGGAATGAATTTTTTCAGATATTTGCTACCCAAATCATTTCCAGGAGTTGGTTGACCTATCATGTGACAATTCAATGACTTTTATCGCCTCTGGCAGTCTGGCTTAATCCAGCACCTCAAAAATCTACCATATTTCAATGTCCAGATGTATAAATACACCACTGTTGGGAACTTTACTTTTGAAATTTGGACTTAGAGTTCGAACCACCATTTTTTCCCAATTTAAAAAAAAAAAAACGAGGACAGGCTAAGAGGGTTCAGCAATTAGTAAGATCCATAACGACAAATGTGGAAATAAGATTGCATACGTAAGTACATTTTCCCAAGATCAGGTTCTACCATCTAAATCTAAACAGCAATAAATCAGGTAGATAAATTTACCAGCTAAAATTCCAGGACTTTCATGTTGAAGTAATCTCTTGGTTTTTCTCACGAAAAAAAAGAAACACGGAAACAAATCTTCGTAAGTTGAGCACTCGTCAATCTTGTTAGTCTAGCAATTTGAAGATGAAGATGCTCTCACACAAAAGAAAAAGAAGAGAGAAGAGAGAAGAGAAAGAAAGAAGATGGCGATGCTCTGGGACCTTGTGTTAAAAAATGCCTCGAATGCAATGTCGAGTTCTACCATTCTCAAGTTTTAACCATGACTGCTAGGATCATTCCTGACTAAGTAATCCACCAAAAGGCATCAGCCTTGCTGACTCAAAAGAGACTCCTTCTATTGCTAGTTATTCAGAAATCTGATGTATTTTAAAGTTCATACACCAATAATAGAAGAAAAGGAAAAAGAAGGTTCCCAAAAAATATAAGCAAAAGGTTTACAAAATATATAAGCACCATCACTTTTGCATTATGATAAAATGAAGGAGAAAAAGAAGAGCAAAGCTTACAGACCAACTGGACAGTCACCAGCATCTGCGGCTTCTCGTTCTGCTACAACCATAAGCATCTCTAGTCGTTTGTCAAATAAAGTTGCACTCTCATCTCTTTTGTCAAGCTCAGCAGCTTCAGCCTCTAGCCATTTTTCTCGCAAATCATCAAGAAGGTTGCTCTGATCTGAGTTGCCAGCAGAACCAGGAGCACTGGGACGAGTAGTTCGCAAGGAAGAATCTCCAGAAGGTGGTGGGAGTGTCAAAAGCAGTGCCCGAAATTCACGTGCATCCGCAAATGTCTCAAAATTACAAGCGATGACGTCCAAACAATATTCTCTTATCTTTAAAACACCATACCTGCACATGCAATCGTAAATTCATTAAGCACAAACCAGCAGCAAATTACTTCATACAATCTAGTGAAATAATTTACAATGTAAATATGTATTAACTTTTACTAGGTTATGGACCTCTATTTTGTAGGAATATGGAACGTGAGACTACATGTAAGTATGATAATGAAGATGAACTCAGGTATTCAAGCATGCAATATGAGATCGGTTTATGAGCCAAAGCCAACAGTCTTAACTAAAATGAACAAGTCACACAGGAAAACAACAAGATTTTAACATGTCTCTGATCTGTCTCTTTGTTAAAACATAAAAGAAAGTGGGTTCAAGAATATAGCAGATAGTCCTTTAACAGAAGAACTTCAGGGTATACCACCTTATTCTTACAAGGAAGAATCTTTCGAGATCAACAAGGAGAGTATATGAATAAAACCATACATGTCGGCTAATACCAGCCAATGACAAAGTTCGGCAGCTGAAACAAGCTCCAAATGCGGTAGAAGTACATCAGCAACAGCACGCTTAAGAGGGAATAACAAGTATCTTGATGCTACATCAAACATTTCCTCAGCCTGACCAATCAAAATTCATACTTAAGATATTGATGAATAATACAAAATGGCTTTAACCATGTTTACCAAGAGGCATAATTTATACAGCTACCTGCTCAGGCTCCATATCCTTCAATCCATCTGTATACCTGAATGTACCCAAAGACATTAGAACTGAGCACCGCATAGATTATCAGAATACAAGGTTTATTATGAAATTTACACGAGCTTACATATATTCGATCATCTTTTCAAATGCTTCGATACTCAAGTCATGTTCCTCAAGAAAGGGAAGGGAGAAATTAGAGAGCTCATGATTCCCTTCAAGAAAATCAGTCATTCGAGATAACCTTGCTCTGAAATACTCCGACCTTGAGGCCAGGATTACTTGGTGACAACGGAAAAATCTGGGACCAACTTTCACACAAAGATCTGCAAAATCATCATTACCTGACTGGTTTGCTCGTGCTTCATGTATGTTGGCTGTACTCATGTTTTTTGTGCCTGAGCAGGCAAGGGAATCATGTAAAATGCGATGCAACGCTGAAGGAAGCCTATCCTCCTCCGGTAGAGACGATCCCTGTAATATGAACCGTTTCTGAGAATTGTCCACCTCCCTTAACGATTTGTACTCCGCAAATTTTTGGTGACTAAGTTCTTTCTGTATAATCTTTTGCAACTCCTCGCACTTGCAGGCTTTACATGTACGAACAAGGTCCTCCATGTCATCCACCGCCACTTCCAGTCTATCGGAGTAGAAGAAATGAATAAGGCTATATAAAGCACCATAAGACAATTTTTGGCTAGAAAATCTCACTTCCTTTCGACCTTTCCATTCTGACTCAAATTTCTTCTTAAAGAAGGGTGATCGGGCACTTAGTATGACCCGATGTGCCTCAATAGGTCTTCCATCCACATAGAACGTAATATCTGGAGGTAAAGAATTAAAATTTGAACCATCATTGGTAGAAGAGTAACCTGTTTGACAAGTGGATAGTGTGTTAGTACCCTGTAAATATTATAAAAAAAAATATTTTGATCAATAAAAGCTATCATTACCCCCACAGAATTATGTTAGATCAGGCTGGTTAGGCAAATAAGAAGGTTATTTCATCCCTAGAATAATAATATTCAAATAAGCACATGCCTTTTATCAGTTTCTAGTGTAATCAGTACAGATTTGGTTGTTGTTATGACTATGAAGAATGATATTATAGACTGACAGTAAAATTCAAATACGATAAAGTTCTTTATTTTATTTGTTGTATCAACTGCTGAATTTCTACCAATGGCACTCTGCGTACTGGTTCAGCTCTACATCAGAAAGAGCAGAGCATACGCTAACATTATATGAAATAATAGAAAGCAACATCTAGAATTGCGCAAATGGATTATTGAAGTTATCGAATGCTTCCAACTTAAAATTCAATGCAATGAACAATATAAAATTACCAACGCTTTATTGCCAACTATTTTGAGTCCGCCAATGCAGCAATGGAAGATGCAGAACATAAAGGAAAACCCCAGGGAAAAGGCGACAGTGAATCGGTGAGGATAGGAATATGTGGTTATGTGGTTGATGGAGACCAGTAATCAATGTGTAATTATCCATATTTAAGAGGTAAAATACACAAGGAGGTATTTGCCAGCAGCAAAAGTATCTTTCTCCTCCAAATTTCCAGCTACATCTTTCCTATTGATGCCTCATTTATGTCCCAGTCGAGGTTTTAAATAACACGCCATCTGCATATCCCCAGCCATGCAAGAAAACCATGAATACCTGTTGTAGACTTGTAGATTTTACTTAGACAAGCCACTATTAACCCTTTTTACAAACAAAATGTGTCACTTATGACAGCTAATAGTATTGAAATGGTTGTTATGTTGGCAGACATTCTTCCTTATTCACAAACATAGAATATGTCTACTTTTGCAAGACAGTTCTATTTAGGTATATTATAGATTTAAAAGTAACAGTAGTAGTTGAACTAACAGTTTACACAGATCTAAGCGGAACATCTGTTCCTCATAATTTTTAAGCAATCCTCATTGTGATCTTGTCTCACGAATCTCTCAACCGTCAACTCCATGACTAAATTGAATAAAAAGTTGAATGTCAACGTATGTCATTGAATATTCTGGAAAAGCGCTTTCTGGGTTTCATTGATTGCTAGATAGAGCAGAGAGAAGCTTAATTAGGACATATTTTTCCTGTGACAAAAGAAGTGTTTCTGAAGCACAAACTAGGACTGAGAAAATAGGAAGAATTCCATGATAATCATGATTCATAATTCTATGGTGTCATGACAAACCTTACTTCTTGTTTAACAAAACAAATTTGTAGCTTTTCTGTTTCTACACTCTTTCATACCAAATCAGAGGAATACCATCTCATATGGCTTATGAGAGTAAATCCCAAGGTCAAGCATACCCACTCTCCACCTGAATTCAAACCCATTTTAAGCACACAAAAAACAAACAAACAAACAAACATTTCCAGAATCACGCAACCTGACCTGCAGCCAACGCAGAGCCGGCAGCGGCATCAGCGCACTGCTCAATATAGGCCTTCCGATTCCCAGGACACCCCAAGAACGTATCCCTTAGCGCGGAGGGCAATGGCCCAAGCGGCGGCGGCCGAGCCTCAAACGCCTTGAGTAGCCTACGAACCCGGAGATTGAGAGCGGCGTAATGGCACCTGTCGCCATCAAAGGTGCGCTCGGAGCAGATGGCACCGGCCTCGAGGAGCATCCGGGCGGCGTCTACGTGGCCGGCGAGGCAGGCGTAGTAGAGGGCAACGGAATCCCACCGGTCGCGAACGTTGACGTTGGCGCCGCTTTCGAGGAGATAACCGAGGCGCTCTACATCGCCAGCACGCGCCGCCTCGAAGAGGTCGCCGGCGGGGACCTTCTTGAGGGGGACGGAGGGGAGGAGGTCGTCGGGGTCGACATCGAGGGCGTCGAGCTCCGGATCCATCTCCCATGGCCGCCGGTTTGATGGGTTCATCGGGTTACTTGGCAAGTGTTCGATGAAATGTCCGATAGGATTTTATTACTTGGCAAGTGTTCGATGAAATGCCCGACAGGATTTTGGATAAAACGTAGCGGGAAGTGAACAGGTGGCG
The DNA here is from genome assembly GCF_048772165.1 of Typha angustifolia. Lineage (NCBI taxonomy): Eukaryota > Viridiplantae > Streptophyta > Magnoliopsida > Poales > Typhaceae > Typha > Typha angustifolia. Next base: position 23,025,379 of record NC_133253.1, read on the forward strand.
ATGGGAAAGAGCGTGGATATAAGGGAAAAGGGAAGCTTAGCGGGTGTTTGTAATATGGAAATTCTTTTGAGCGACCTTATTCATTAATTTTAAGACGAGCTTATTCTATACGAGCTAAATATAAAGACCAGTTATAAAGTCTGAAGATTTTACAGTGTTGTCAATGTTAGCTAAGTAGTGGGGGTTATACAAATTATTTCTTATTTTTATTTGTGTATCAGACTTCTAAACATCTATTTTGATTTTTTTTTTTAATCTTACACAATCCTTTAGTTGCAAATTTTCAACTCCTAGTAGGGCTGTCAAAATAAACGAGCAACTTGGGCTCGGCTAGACTGAAGCTCAAGTTTGGCTCGATTTGGTTAAATCTGAGTCGAGCCTGAGTCAGATTCGACAGCTCGAAATTATTTTTGAGCCAAGCTTGAGCTGATAGGCTCGGTTCAAAGGCTACTAAGAATTGCTAAGTAAAGCCTATTTTTTTATTCTCTCAACTTCCTTCATCTAATTGACCCTCCTCTTTTCCTCCATCAACTTACCGTCCTCCTCCCTCCTCTAACCCAGCTCCTCCTCCACCTCTAACCTACAAGACGCTTTTCATTCATCATGCTTTTGCTTCTTCAAGACACGCGGGTAAAACTTCTCAAAGAAAATCTTTTAGAAATTGCTCCTTGTCAGCTCTTTCTCCTTACCTAAGTATTGACGCTCGATTATCTACTACCAATGCTCTACTTGATCTTCAAACACGTACGTTGTCAGTGCAACATTCTCTTCATCCGAGCAATTCAAAACTTTCAAGATCTTTTCAATCCGAAGCAACTTTGCTTCCCTTTCAATTGGATTAGTTGTCCCCTTAAAGGACGGTGGAGAAGCCTTCAAGAATTTCTCAAACATTGTGCCTCTATCCAAGCTAAGAGGCCTTTCCCCTGCTATACAGGGGAATTGTGTTGTCTATTTTCCAATGGCCTATATCAAAGTCTAAATTGCAATGAGAACTGCATCTGCAGCAAGGGCAAGAGTAGTCATTGGCTTAGACACAAAAGCTGGAATAGGGGCGTAAAGGAGCCATGCTTGAGCGAGTCGGCTCTGGCTTAGGCTCGGCTCAAAATTAATTTTTAGCCTTATAATTGGGCTCAGCTTTGGCTCAACTCAACTCAAACCAAGCACAAGTCGGACCAGACCGAGCTCGAGCTTGAAATGAGCCCATCATCAAGCCTTATTCAAGTCGAGCCGGATCGAGCCCAAGCCGAGCCGAAGAAGAAAAAGAAAAAGAAAAAGGAGGAGGCGAGCTGGTGGGCCACCGCGGTGGCTTGCCGTTGTTGAAGGAGGAGGAGGCGGCAGCCATGGCACCGCTATTGTAGAAGAAGAAGGAGGAGGAGGCGGGCACCATGGCCGCTTGCCGCTACCAAAGGAGGAAGCGGCATCGTGGTGGCTTGCCGTTGCCGAAGGAAAAGGAGGCGGTAGCCATGGCACCGCTGCTACAGAAGAACAAGAAGAAGAAGAGGATGAGGAGGATGAGGAGGAGGCGGCACCCTTAATGAGCCTATCGAGCTGAGCCTGAGCGAGACGGCTCTAGCTTAGACTCTGCTCGATATTAATTTCGAGCCGATTTTAGCATCTTCGGCTCGACTCAGCTCTGACCGAGTCGAGCCAGACTCAAGCTTCTGCCGAGCTAAGCCCGAGCCAAGCCCAAGTCGCTCGTCGAACTTGACAGCACTACCTGGAGTAGGTGTAGGGGTTGACTCTTGATCCCTATTCTCGCTAGGAGACATACTCGAGGCACTAGCTCCATAGCGGTGGCATGTATATATAGTGTCCTCGCAAATCGAAATAATGTTAAGAATAAAAATTCTATTTAATTACTCATGGTGATTTAAACTCGTTCAACTGAACATTCACTTTTTTCTAAAGGGTGACTCAAACTTACACTCTGATACCAACATTATCATAACCTAAAATTGGAATCATGGCTAGTCATGATCCTGGATTTCGATTTGTGACAGCAAATCTCAGATTAAAGGAAGGAAAGGGATAAAGACTCACTGGGGAAGTCAATTATTACGATTCAAAAATGGAACCATGACCGACCATGTGCCTCAATACACTTAAGATACACGAATTTTAACAACAAATTTTCTAGGTCCAATAATAATAAAAATGATCAAATATCACTACTAATGTATCACTAATCAAACTACAATAATAGATAATTTAGCACATAATGACTAATACAATTAAAATAAAAAGGAATTATAAGTGGATGTATCATCCTGATGCATCTCGTTCAATCGTTATGTTGGCCATCTACGACACGAGGTTGAGGCTAATGATACAAAGCTTTTAGAGCAGTTGGATGATGATTTAGAGTTGCCAGTCGATAGTCTTTGCCGACAAAGCTGTGAACGCCCAAAAATTTAGCTAGTTTAAATCTATTTTATTAAACACGAATTAAAGGCATAGGGGAGAGGACTCAATTGATGAGTCTTGTTGTGTTATTTGATTATTCCTATAGTGCTCAGATGCTTCAATCTGACGATGCAACTCCGATAGAAAAGAAAGGAAGAAGAGAGAGGCGGAAGGAGGTTGTTCCAATGTGGGGAGAAAGGGAATTTATGGTTAGGGTTTTACTATATAGAAGGAATTCGAATTGAATTTAGAAAATTGGCTGAAAATTCTGTAATCACTCCTCTTGTAGTGTAACGGTGAGGTAGAGAGAAATGGGTGCACGTGCACTCTAATTTTTACTTTTTTTTACATCGACAATGGGGAGGGGCTCCTAGGTCTCATCAACAATAGCGGCACATGCACAACAATCATAGAAAAAGATTAGCATGAACAATTTGTAGTTATGTATCTCTGAATGCATTCAATATAAATTACTTGTGATAGGGTGATACTGTATTACACAATTTTGCCTGTAGTCAGTGCTGTTATTTTCGGCTGAGTTATGCATGCTATTCATTTGTAAGGAGGCTATAAAACCTTGATATGTTTTACTTTTTCTCTTTGGCTCGCTTCTGAAATAATTTTGTTATTCTCTTCTTCTTTGTTTAGAAAGATTGGTTTTAATATTTTTATGATTTTGTAATCATCTGACCTTAATTGCCATCTTGATTAGGAAAGTTGCATCAAAGAGAATGCTGATTTGAGTTGTGCTACTGATTCAGGAGACCATGGCTGCTTAAATGGCATGCTCCTGTTCCATCTACTTGAAGCCCTTGGAATCTGCACTAAACCATTTGAGGTTACGAACACTTTTCTCACACACCTTCTTTATTGTTCCTTGAGATTGTTGGTCATTTAGTGATTTAATAAAGGCAATACCTTTTAGATTATTTTAGTTGAATACCTTCCACAACTTTGACCGTCTCTTGTTCTCTTGAACGACAAGTTGCAATAAGAGTGTGCAATGCTCTTCTAAGCTTGCCTTTACAATCGTTGGTTGATCGCGGACTTCCAGTTTTGGAGGAGCTCAAATCTTGAGTCTCTTGAGTAAGCCATGAGGTTTGAGAAATCGAAATTAATTTGGCAGCTTCTTCTCCGGCATGATCACCTGACTCAACTCGGCCAGAGTTAGCTAAGCTGGTTTGGAGGGAATTCTATATCCCTTGAGCCTGTGATCGTTGAATTAACTAAGAGGGAAATGCTTCACATCTCAATGGAAAGCTTCCCTTTGCTGCATGCGTATGCATTGATGATTGCCGACATCCCAAAGAAGAAAGATGAAAAACTTGGGCCCCTTATTATTGCCATCACCTTTTTGCACAATTTGTTCTCTAGTGTTATATCAGATTTTCTTGTGCATCCTCTTGGTGGATGGTTGAAGCAAGCAGTAGCAGATCTCTAGTCTATTGCAAAGAGCATTGCTAGCATAAATTATTCTGAATTTTGTAATTTAATTATATTTGATTTATTTTTTAATTTAGAATATAAAACTGAGTGATTAAAATCTATCGTTACAAATAAAATTAAATCTAATTAAATTGTAAAAAAAAAAAAAAGAAGCCCCTGCTGATAGATAGAGGGGGGCTGGTCGGGAATGTCCAAGTATTTCCTAATCGCAAATCTAATTTTCCCCATTTTTAATCTCCTACAGGCTACAGTCCATCAAGACACGTGCAACTCACGTGCACATCTACCAGCGCATCAAAGACACGGCATCTCTTTGCCGAGTTATCGTTGCGCTCTCGGTGGCTTCCCCTTCCCTCTTTTATACTTCTCCCCACAAAACCACCGCCGTCTTCTCGTGCTCTCCCTCCAAAATCTCCCTTTCTCTCTTTTCTCCTCCTCTTTTCCCTCTCTTATCTCCTTCCATTTCCCCGATTTCCCAACCCCCTCGCCTCAACCCTAAACCCGGCTTTCTCGTCATTCTGTGATAGAAATCGGCGACGAATCCGACACTTTGCGGCTCTCAAGTGAGTGGTGTTTTGAGTTATTTTTCCATCATATTTTTCGATTAGTGACTATTGTTTTTGACGTGATTTTCTTGATCGGATTTTGTCCCGGATGTTCCTTCTTGAATAGTTCATAGTGCCTTTCGATAGATTTAGTTTTGTTCGTCGTCAGAAAAATACGAAATTTGACCGAAATTTGGGAGACGTTTTGAAAATTTTGTTTTTTTTTAACACGTGAGGGATAGCTAGAGCTTTGTAGTTCTCGTATTTGAGTGAGATTCTCGGTGGGACTTTGTATGTTAATACCATCTGGTTCGAAAGATCAGTGAGGAACTCCGGAAAGAGCACAAGAGAGCAAGAATACAATGACGTGATAGTTTACTGTACTGACAGTATCGTAGAAATAGAGGGAGAGTAGAAGTATATGTAGATGTTAAGTTCATTATTTTCCCTGATTTGGCAAGATACTATCTTGGGATATGTTAAGTAGATCACTCCATTAGCTTTTTCCTTTTTCTTTTTTATAATGCTTGGTTTGATTTTGGCCTGCAAAAGAACTCATGTGGCACATGTTGACTTGAGACATAGTTCATACCAAATAACTATGTAATGTATTTAAACCACTAGGGAAAGCAATTTATATGAGATAGGATCCGTCTTTTTATCGGGCAACTTTATTTTTGAGCATGGAACACCAGTAATTTAACTTTAAGCCATCTTTTTCTGACCGCGCATTAAGAACATGCTAGCAAAAGTTTGCATCTTGCTTAGGTTACTATCTAATATTCGAGGTTTGCAGATGGATCTGTTAGTAGGCTCCAGACAAGTAATTTGAGTTAGTGCAAGAAACTGTTTTATAACTCATTACATGAGCCTAATATTTGGACTTGGAGTTTTGAAACTGACTAACTAGGTGTACACATATTCTGTTTTCTATTGCAACAATGTGTGCTTATATTACAGATTGATATGTATTGTGAATGCCATGGTCCTGATTTAAGATAGTCTCTCTTTTCAGATGGAAGATTATCTAAATCCTGGTCCTGTTGATAATTCTGTGCTCATAGATCAAGCCCGTCATCGATCAAGTGCCCTTGATTCGAAAAAGGTAAAATCCAATAATGTGGCTTTCATGACAACAATTTCTTGCAATATTTGTAATATGTGAATCTTCGGTGTGCAGTATATAAAACCTATTAGATTTGTTGAGCATGGACGTAAGCTGAATGCATGGGATATGGAACATAGTGGAGTCCTAGCACTTTTAAGAAGGGCTGGATTTTATTATTTATCTCGCTTGAAACGGGTTCACCTAGATCATGCACTATTGAATGCATTGCTCGAGAGGTGGAGGAGAGAAACACAGACCTTCCACTTACGCCATGGGGAGATCACTATATTGTTGAAAGATGTGGCCATTCTATCTGGTCTCGTGATTGATGGTGTTCCAGTCACAGGTAGGACAGACTATCAATGGGAAGAACTTTGCATGGAGTTACTAGGCCAGGTACCTGACCGGGTAAAAGGTGGGTGCATTAAGATTGATTGGCTTTATCAACAATTTCATGTAATATCAACTGGTGCTGGCCAAGATCAGACTGAGTATACAGCTAGAGCATACATCATGTATCAAATTGGATGCAGTTTATTTCCAGACCCAAGTGGCAATCGAGTTCACTTGAAGTACTTGGCTCTGTTGCGAGATTTTGATGCATGTGGTCAGATGGCATGGGGTGCTGCAGTGCTGGCTTATCTTTACAGAGAATTAGGGAAGGCCAGTCTGATAGGAAAGGCTGAATGCTGTGGCTTTCTTACATTGCTTCAGGTGATGGTTCACCTTCCTTCAATTGGAATAGCTAACGTATGTGACACTCTATGGTATGAACTCATATATGTAATATTCTCAGATGTGGGCATGGGAGCATTTGCATGTGGGCCGTCCTCAGCGCCTTCAACATGTGGATGGTGAAGCCGACCTACATGATAAACCACTGGGATGCAGGTAATTATCATTAAGATATCAAAAGCAAAATAAAAAATTGAACAGGAGCCAGATGCCCTTGTGCATGTGGGTTCACTTTTTTATGGGGAGGATCAAGATGTGCACATCCCTACTAGTTAGGCCCATTGGTGGAGAGTTTATTTTTCTTGAATCAATGACATCATGGCGCAGATTTTGTGAACTTAACAATTGCACTTAGTAGCACCTCATGTTATCACTACATTGTTAAAATAATATAGCATTACTTGAAACTTGAAAGTTTTTGATGTGAATGTTCGTATTAGGTGGAATGCCCCATTAAGATGGAGAGAGAATGCTAAGACCTCAGATATTGAGTTTTACCGCAATGAGCTTGATATTCAAATGGAGTGCCAGGTATAATTTCCTGACATCAATTTGTTCTGTCAAATTTCTCATAGAAGTGATGGAGGTTTGAGCACTAAACTAATGGTGCAGGTAACATGGGATCCTTATTCATTTGATCTACTGGCCAAGTTACCAGCATCTTGCAAAATTGGCTCAGAGGTTTGGCGCTCGAGGACACCTTTAATTAGTTATGAAATAGTAGAGATGCATGTTCCAGACCGTGTACTTCGACAATTCGGGATGATACAACATGTTCCGGAACCGGTGGAGATAGTAGACCGGTTGACTAGACAAGGTAGATCTGAAGAGGACTGGTCTATGTACCATGAACAATATATAAGACGTTGGGCAGATAGGCTATCCTATGTGGTTAGTGAACAGGAGTCTCTGGATCTAGACCCAGTGCATGCATTAGAAAATTATATGCAGTGGTATTGGAGTATCACTCGCAGGTGGATCTGTACACCAGTTGCGCGTCCTGCTGTATCCTACCAGCCACAAGGTCATGTTGAGAGAGTGTTGGTATGTAGCTTCTATAGCTTGAACATATGTTACAATGTTTTTACTCTCGTTCTTCTCATAGATGACCAATTTTGTAGGTGAACCTAGTGGTAGACATACAAGCACAAATTAAGGAGGTGCTAGCCAGTGGGGCAGTTTCCCAGAGTGTTGCCGAGACCTTTTGTCAGATTGAAGGACGCATCAGCACTGTTCTTGATGAGTTTAAGTTGTTACATGTTTCTGCATCTCTTCCAGGATTGCAACGTGATGATATTTGTGTTGCCACTTCTCTTCAGCACCATGATCGGCAAGAGCAGACACCCGATCATGCCCGATGTTCTTCCTCTTCAGCTCATTTAATTGACGAACAGGTCACTCTAGCTACTAAAGGACTTGGTGACCTTTTGCCGCCCACACTCACTTCTGTTGTTGTAGACTCTACTCCAACCACCCATGGCCCTTCTTTAACAGAATTGGCGTCATTTACTCCAACTTCTACTTTACATGTATCACTACCTCCAATTCTTGTTGCCACAGAGCCAATTTCATCTACTTCTGCCCTGACAACTGTGGAGTCTGCACCACTTATATCTGTCCCAGTTAGCAAGGATGTCACTACACCCCTTCTTGCCCCTACAATCGAGGAGACAGTGCCAGTGATTTCTGCTCATACTATCACAAAGAAAACACCATCCACTCCTTCCCGCACTGAAGCACTAAGTGCTATAACTGCTCTCATCCAGGCTTCTGAGGCTCTTGCCAGAGCCGCGAAGGCCCTTACATGGCAGGATGTCGCAGATAGTGAGGCCCATGTGACTGCTACAGGCATGGAGGATAACCACAACATTATAACTCCTGATTCCAGCCCCTTGCAACTAGATCAGATGCCTGCTACTATGTCTGGGCATACTGATGCTCTTGACATTGACACTAATAAGAAGACTGGTCTACTGAGAGCTAGTGAAGAAGTGCAAAGCATTATTGGCAGCCAAGCTGAGGAGCTACATGGTGATGCAGCTGCTACTATAAATGGTTCAGAGATTGAAATGGCTAACCACGAGCTTCATCACGAAGCAGGTCATATGAGGAAGAAAAGGAAGAAGAGAATCAATCTTTAGGTATTTATTTCAATCTATCTTTTGACAACTTTTAGAGCGAATTTTCTTTTTCTCGTGCATTCCTCTGCACCATGTGATTGTTTCCCCAATCCAGAGATAGTCCAAGTAAGTGAATATTGACATCAATCAGCTATTCTTACGGATAATCAGAGGCAGTGAGATGATGTGGACTATGTGGTCATTAATTTAGTACATTGAATCAATGAGATGACATGATCGACTTTCTTGAAGGGACAGTTCTTTCCACACAATGGATGCTATTCATATAGGGACATCTAAGGATTATGTAAATCTTTCCTCTCTTTCATTTCAAGCGGTGGTGTAGAAGTGGAAAGGAAGAAATTCAATGTTTACCTTCACTCAAAATCAACTCTGGAACAATCATAATTTGGTGGCTGTTGTAGTTTATGAGCAGGTTGATATATGTATGTATGTATATATATATATATATATATAAATAAAATTTTAGCTAGCTATGTCATATTGCTTGTATCTAAGTTGCTACTGTCAAATTCCTGCGGAGTGGTTAATCAATTATTGTCATGCTTGCAATACTTACTAAGGGCTTTCTTTGTTTCGAACATTTTTTTAATATATATATTAAAGTAAAGGAAGGAAAAATAGAAAATTATTATTTCATGACTATATTCCCCTTCTTGTTTATGCTATATTACCAGATATGCCAGAAGGTTATGAGATGCATATTTATATAGCAAACAATCAGATATTTCTTCTGTGAATCAAACTAGATTAGCTATTCTGCAGCATATTACATAACTTGCCTACTATTGTTTTAGACTACATATATATATATATATATATTTTAATTTCTACTGTAAGCAAGCTAAACTACTTGCTGCCTTTGCTCTGTACCTGAATAAGTGCATGTTTTCCTGCTTAAAGTTGGATGGCTGCCAAAAAGAAATCAGAGTGAAAGTTGATTTGTGACAAGATTTTATACAGAGACAGGTGTCAATGGTGGTGGGTACTACAAAAGAGGGTACTACAAAAGATTGCAATGAACAAGGATTGCAGGTTGGCTCTGATTTACTTCTCAGGTGTGTCTTACTACAGTTAGCTGTGTTTTGTTGCACTTTCTGATTTTTCTTTTGTTCCTTTCAATTTAAATCCACCTTGGGCGTCATCTATGAGTGCATTCTTATCTTGGGTCAGTAATTCTCATATTTTAGCATATGCATGAGATTCTTAATTGGTGTTTATAATTATAATTTTGGAATCTACTTTAGCAATTAGATTTCATATGTATAATAATTGTCTCAGTCCAAGTGAGTGAATGAGTAATATGATGATTTCTAGCACATGCATTGTGCGGTAGGTGAATCGCTTTGAACTCACTTAACTCAGTCTTAGTACATTAACCATCATGTCAATAAGCAGCTTCCACCTTGTGTAGTGCTGTCATGTGCCTTGCTGTGATCTATTTAGAATGAGGACTCTTGATTAATATAAGAAATTCTGTGAAAGATAAGCCTTCTTCAGACACTTTTGTACATCTTCTGAAGAAGATTATCAAGTTGCACTGCCAAGGTACCTGTAATCACAGAGATGGACGAGAGTGCCTACAGGGACAAGTTAGCTTCCACCATTAATATGTTGAACTTGATCACAAGATGAAAGTAATCAAGCTTGCTGTTAGAGGATTCATATTTGTAAGAATCAATCAGAAAGCAGGGAGATGAAAATATGTGTTATTTTATGCTCTATGGTACACCACGGAAATGCAAGAAGCCACACAGTATCGCTGAACGAGCTACAGATACTGACTCTGTTATCTGCTCTATCTGAAACTAAAGATGAGTGGCTCCATGATATATCAGGAGGTGCAAAACTGTGATGGCAGGCAGGATCAACATCAGTTTAAAGAGTATGGAGGATCTCCGTAACTAAAGTATATGTACATTACGATTGTTGGATAATCAGATGTGATTTCTTTTCTTTTCTGTTTTTTTTACTAGCTTGGTCTTCCTCCTAGATCTGAACACTTGGACTTTTCTGGTTCTCTGTAGGACATCCTTTTTGAATCTATGGCAATTTGTTTACAACAAGATAGTGCCCACATTAAACTGGCACATGATAATCGCTTCATGCTGTTCAGTGAAAAACTATTTGCTGATGGTGAAATCTCTTGTCTACAATTGTCTCTATGTGGCACATGCAGCTCTGGATTCTGGCAGAGCAGGTTGCTTGATGCAGCAAGGAAGGGTTATGTCTTGTATCGCAGATTTGGATTGACTATGACATTCATCTCTGCTTCTGTTGACAAAATGTTCATTCAAAGATTTACCTACAACCAAAGACGAAGAGGGGAAAACCAAACGATGTAAGTCTGTGTGTGTGTGTGTGATTGATTCTCTCTGCAGGCCAACAACTTTGTAGCATCTTTCCTAACACCTTGGTTGTTTTCTTCTTTCTGTAAACCTCGGTGGCTGTAAAACCCTAGAAGGGTATTTCGGTCAAAAGGGAAAAATTTTTAAAATAAGAAGAAGAAGTGGGTCCCGCTTCCACCAACAGGGTTGGACCCGACCGCATCTTGTCGGGTTGGAGTCCAAAATCTCCAACCGCGGCTCCGAGATTCGAGACCCGTGCGTGGGAAGCAACTACCGATGTCCCGAATGACCATGATGCCCCTGATCCGACGGCATATTAACGCTCCGCCCTTCGCCGAGAGGGGTTGGTCACGGATGGGAACCATGGGCTTTATCTGACTCAGGATCGTCGGACCATCCACGTGATGCTCCACTATTGGCGGTCCCGATTTGCATAGGTCAAGATCTTCGGTATATTGGTGGCTAGTGGACCACTGTTGCCCCTCCGATCACTATTTGCTCCCTAATAGTAAAGCTTTTGTTTTCTTTTTCTGGGAATAATAGTGTTCAAGTTAATATCATTACACACATAAAGTGGAGTAAATAAGTCAAAACAGTTTAATTAAATCTCACTCATTGTTAATTAGTATAAGATATTTGCATCCTGCCTTGAGTACGATTCGAATAAATTCTATATTGATATAGCTATATTTATTTATTATATTTAAATAATTTTTTTTTTATTAGTATAAATTTTTCTTTATAAAAAAAAGAAAAAAAAACTAGTATAATGACTATACTTAGATGCGATTAAAATGATGTCTTTTGAAAAGAGTAAAATAGTAACTAAAAAAATATAAAAAAATTGAAGGGAAGAAGAGAGAATTAGGTGTTAGTAATATAGTATTAAGATAAGTAGTTGTTACTTATTTATACTAGAATAAATATTTCTTATCGTGCAAGCGCTGTAAACGTAGGTTGTGTTAATATATTTTATTTTTCTTTTATTTTTATTTATGGTTCTTAAACTGAGGTCAAATTAGTCGCTGAGCAAAAGAGCAAGAATAGCCACTAAGTTATTCGGAAGATAAATTCTTTTCACTGTGGAAAAGGAAGAAGAGCCCCACACGAAACGCACGAAGTTGGAAACATAAAGTTGGACCAAAAGGCCCTCGTTTTGGTCAACAAAACAAAAGCGTAGTATTCTATACTCATCTTCTCATGAAGACAACCTTCTTCCTCTCCTGTCTCTCTCTCTCTCTCTCTCTCTCTCTCTCTCTCTCTCTCTCTCTCCTTCTTTCTTTAATAACTTGTTAGTTTGTGTCTTATATCATATAAATTGGTCACAATCTTCTCCTCTCTCTCTCCCTCCCCTCTCCCTCTCTCTCTCTCTCTCTCTCTACATCTAGTATTGTTCTCTTCCCATAATCACAACAAGTAGATGAAGATGCTGGTTGATGCTGTATCTTGGAGACTGTTTTCTCTTCAGCTGCTGTATGTGCTGCTTTACTGGCTCGTCGGCGCCGACGAGCCCTTTCGGTGATCATTGTCTATTATTCTGCGACAAGAAAAACGATCATATTAAGAGCAAGGAGTTTTGGTGGAGAATTCATTGGTAGATCATGGCATACATGGAAAGCCAGGCATTTTTTTTTTCCTTCTCCCTCTATTTGTACTACTATTTTCACATCTCTTCTTTACTTCCCTTCTTCTAGTCTTCTCCTTTGGGTACTTCTAGTTAAAAGATAAGAGGTTAGTCTGCAATGTTGCAAAGCAAAATATGCAAGAGCCTGCCTTTGGATGTTAGAGGTAGATGAATGTAATAACATTTGGCTGGTTTTCCTTGTTTGTCTTAATCTTTTGCTTCTCTCCTTTCACACGCACAAACAATGAAAAGAAAAGAAAGGTAGCTGTTTCAAGTCAAACTCAATATACTATCAATGAATGCAGTGCAATTGCTCAGTTTTCTAACTCAAATTTAACTTAACACTTCCATCATGTTCTTAGGATGATGAATTAGAACTGATTACCAAAAGAGAAAAAAAAAATTTGGTTGAATTCCTTTTCTTTTCCTAACTTTCTTTCAGTTAATTAGTAATTTTAATTGAATGGTTGTTGACATTATATTATGAATACCTTTGTCTAAATTAAAAACAGCTTGTGTTGCTTGTATCCTAACCACCACGGCATCCCATAAATTATTTTCTTATCCTGTCACTATATTTCAAACTTGTTATAACCTAATATATATATATATATTCTCTAATTTATGGAATCCTCCAGTCTGGTCTAACTCATATAAAAAGGACATTTTTTTTATGGACATAATTACCCTATCAAACTTGTAATGTGCGATAAGTCCCATTTGCACACCTAGCATGAAAAAGAAGCCATCCATTGGATCATTCACTTATAAAAACAACTTGCATTAAAATAACCAAACTTAGTTATCATTACACCCAACCTTTTTCCCACTTCATCTTTTATTTTAATCATCACTATTTATGTTCTTGAGCTGTTGGGTTTGACCTTAGAAGGCCACAAAGGGCCTTGCATTTAGATGCCTTGAGAATTGGTATCTAGAGTTTGAAAGTGAGGAGAGTTTACTAGTTTTTAGGGTTTGGTTGCTCATTGTATTGCATCCATACCCTATTTAATTGTCTATATTTTTTGGTGTAGTGTGTCAGAATAATTTATTTTATTTTTATTTATCTTTCAAAACTATGCGGCTTGCATTGCGCCCAAGAGTGGAGGGTTGGAAAGATCACCTGTTGACATTTTGGACACTAATTTTCTTTTTCTTTCTTTTATATAAAAAGCCACCTACTTATGTAATTATTACCACACTGTCCACCTTTTACTTAATTAAGGGTCTTCTTATGTTACTTCTTCTTCTTCTTCTTCTTCTAATATCTTATCATTATTCGTATCATAATCCAATAATGTATACTTAGATTTGATTAGTGCTGCAAGATAGACCTAAAAATAAGTGACCCTATTTTGGTTTTTCATGCAAACAACCTCTCAATCTCTCTGTTGAGTGATAAGTGATCCAACATTGATTGGGTGGATCCCAGAGAATTATAATTTTAGGAACAAAACAAATCTCCTAATTATCTTTAAAGTAGTACGTACTTGTGGACCAAATGATGTAGACCACTGCTACCTACAAACACAAATAGCATTTTTTTCACCAGGAAAATAGGTGCCAACTTATATTCCATGACAATAAAGCAAGTCCAATCCTTGGATTAGCTATCAGTTGCTTTCTTTAAAATTATGGAACCTTTACTTATCCCTTCATTTTTTTTAAAAAGATAAAAAAAAATAAAAAAGAAGAGAAAAAGTTTCTGTTTAGAAGCTTAATAATTGCATGTAGGTCCACAAATAGCCTGGTTTAGTTTGATCTAATAATTGGCTCAATAGATCATGCAGAGAAATAGTTCCAATTAAGTCACAACTCAATTGGATTACAGGATGTATGCTTGATGTGCAAGTGGATCTCTTTTTAACTAGACCAAATCTTTATCCAATTAATGCCACTAATTACGACCCCAGAGATCCAAGCGAGCCATTAAATGCTTCATTATTACATTTAATTACTATTACTTTGATGAGGACCTTCCTCTATCTATCCCTACTATGTAATGTATGATATAATATGTTGGTAATAAAATAGTATTGGTTCAAATATCGTTTTTGTATGCTTTTGGTGAGTAGAGATCCATTTTAATTATTGGTTAAGTTCCACTGAACAAAAATATCAAATGCAAATCCTAATCACCCACTAAGGTTTGTCCCCCAATCCTGGACAGTGTGAGTTCCAGATGCATTAATTTTGGTAGATCCCATGGCAATATCACACACTTGTCATGGTCTCCAGGAGCCCACCCAAGTGGAAGATGAGTAGTGTACACTGGAACTCTCCAGTGTTGCTTGAGTAATGGGAGAGTATATATATACATATACATTTCTTCTCTCTGAATTCATACGTGGGTTTTGTTGGCCCAATAAAAAAGCCCATCTAGTTCATAGAAACTTTAGCCTGTTTGATTTAATTTGGGCTATGTTATTGTATTTATTAGAGTTTACACCATGTCTTTTGGCTATTGCTAATTCTATCCCCGTAATTTTAATGAAAAAAAATACAAAAGAAAATACTTTAAAACAGCTCTTATTATCTTATATTTATCATAAGACTTTTAAAAAAAGAAAACCCAAGTAAGTGTTTTTTTTTATAATTTAATAATTAGATTCAAATTAGAATCATCGGTTTGTACTTAAATTGGACGAAAATTACTTTATGCATTTGAAATGTATTCTATATTTGATCGGTCATTTTATTTCAAAACAACTTCTACGAGAGCAAGAGATGGTGGGTGGGAAAAAGATGGCCGGAATTTTGGTAGTCAAAAGTAGCCGCAATTCAAGAATTGATCTTTTATTGGGACAAATGTCACAGTGTGTGTGTGTATATATATATATATATATATATATATGCATTCTGTGTCATATGTGGAGGTGGGTGGATGGAAGGAAGGGTGTTTTAATTTTAAGTTGGGGGGTTGTTGGTGGTTTGGAACTTGGAAGGATACTATAAACACGAGGAAGAAGGACATTTTTATATATTTATTAAGATTAAATAAAATATATATATAGCAGCTACATGCATGCATGTATTAACACGTAAGCAAGACGCAATATGGAGTTCTTGTAGCCCTATCACAACTTATGGTGATCGATCGATTGGATCCAATACGTGATGGTCATCAACATAGACGGTGATTATTTAACTTAAAAATATCCTAGAAAATTGTGTGAGTTGCAGGCATAGAAGTTCGACAAATCAAGGCCATGCCCTTATTAATGCCTTCAATATTATTTACATACCTATTACCACTGTCATGCAGCAGATTGTCTGCCATCCCTGTAGTAAGAATTTCACAGATGCCAGAAAACAGTCAGATGTATTAATGCATCAATCCTAGTCCATCTGATCAGTACGATTAGTATCAGACTATCTCCCAATCCAGAATTGATATTAATTTGGAGACCATCTTCCAACTGTACATTGCACTCACATGCAGTTCACTAAATTTCATGAAGATAAATCCTAAACTAGTGCATTATCATACCTTCATTCTCTCCTTTTTGCCTATAAATAGGGTAAGAGATCACAATGAGGGTCTCATCAAGTCAGTATCTTGTCTTCAAACATCAACATGGCTTCTAAGGCTCTGCTTGTGTTTGGTCTTCTCCTAGCAACTGCTCTTCTCGTCTCCTCAGTGATGGCATCTCGTGATCTAGCCGACGAAACTCGTGAGTGCAAAATACTATATATGATTAATAATCAAAGTTTCTAGTTATATATGCATGGCGACAAACTAATTACGTGCGCGATCTCCATGCAGATGAGAAGAAATCGAAAGAGGCAGGCGTTGAAGATTACGGAGGTTATCCGGGGCGTGGATACGGCGGTTATCCTGGGCGCGGATATGGGGGTTATCCGGGACGCGGATACGGTGGCTATCCCGGACGCGGCGGATATTGCCGGTGGGGGTGCTGCCGCCGTGGATACTACGGTGGATGCCGGTGCTGCGCACACCCCGACGAGATCCCAGACCGCGAATACCTGCCTGATGAGGTGCAGAACTGAGGAAATCTATTTTAGTGCACGATGAGACCAATGTGTTGTTCTAGTTTGGTTGTTTCGTAGTAAGTAGTAGATCTAGTGTGGAGGAGTACAAATAAAAGGTCAGGTGTTTTGGATTAGAAGAGCGACGTTATATGTCGTGGTATTGTACCTGTAGCAATTAATAAAAAATCATGTAATGCGATTTAGTTGAAGTATTTATTGGTTACGTTATGCATGTATGATTTCAAATATATAGGTATCTGGCACCGTAGGTTATTCATCATTTTAAATACAACTGTTTGAAGACAAACCAGTTAAGATAAAAGCATCAAATAAGTATGTGAAGATGAACACTTTAACCAAATCAACCACACTGCGTTATTTATTACCAACATAACTAGAAGCATGAGAATAGAATGGACATATACATATAATTTCATTTAAACCTTTAAACTATTGAAAACCTCTTAAGATTTATTTTTTTAGTTAGGTTTCTATTATATTTTCCAATCTTAAATTGTAGCGCCACTAACATACAACTAAATTTGTAACTTTTATACCTTGCTTCTAAACAACAGAAAGAAAAAGATACATACGAAAATATTAGTATAAGTATTCACTGCCCCTCTAAATGCCATTGATCGAAGCCATCCTCTAGCAGACCAAAGTATCCACTATCCGGATGCTGGCCGAAGTCTTGAACATTAGCCTCGTTCACTTTCTTCTTATCTACGAGAGTTATATAACCGGTTGATTCAAAACTTAAGGTTCTAAATAACAAACTAACAATATATATGTTTATCGGTCTTTCAAACATAGTAATTGCTAAATTTCAAGCATGACTATAAGCCATTAATTAATTAAAGTTTGAGTAATTACGGGTTTCTCACGATCCATCTCGGAGGAAATGAGGAAAGCAGATGTCTTGGTATTGAAGTGGTGATCATTTCTGAGTAGTTGAAGAGATCTAGGTCTTGTTTGGTTTGAGGTAAGACTCCGAACTTAATTAGTTAGTTTTATATTTTAATTTTAATTTTTTAAAAAATATATTTAATTAAATAAAAAAAATAAAAAAAATATTTAATTATTGAATCAGTCTTATCTAAACCAATTCAAATCATTAAACTCAATGCAAATAAGACCCTATTGCTTTGATCTCTTGCCCTATTTACTATTATGCAAAAGGAGTGGAGACGAATGGTGGGCTAATGCTGTACGTAACACTGTAAGGCTATCCTTACGCAATTAAGAGGGGTTTTGAATGGAAGGTGAACCCCATTAGATATACAGTTGGGAGTTTGGTATCCATTAATGCAATGTATAATATAATATACTTTTATCTATACGTATCCTGACATGTCATATGTGAAGTCGGCTATGAGTAAATTAAGGGTCTAATCGACATGAGCTATGATCGAGCTTGATTTTAAAATTAATATGGAGCCTAATTATAGAATCAAAATTTGAAATAAAATAACTTTAATTTAAGCTAATTTTAATTCGAGCCAATAAAAAAGCAATTTCAAATCTAAATTTATTCAAATTTAATATAC
Organism: Typha angustifolia; assembly: GCF_048772165.1. Taxonomy (NCBI): domain Eukaryota; kingdom Viridiplantae; phylum Streptophyta; class Magnoliopsida; order Poales; family Typhaceae; genus Typha; species Typha angustifolia. The sequence goes on from NC_133253.1 coordinate 23,043,272, forward strand.
AACATTAATTTTGTGCCAAACTAGAGGAGAGCCAGCTCGACTACATTAACAGCTCTAGAGTAAAATGGACAGTGTTGACGGATGGACAGTCATGCATGTTAATTCTTTTATGTTTACTTGACTCGTTTCTTTTCAATAACTTCTTTACTTGCTACTTTAAAGCTATCAGTCTACATCCAAGCGCTCTAGAATTATCATGAACGGATATGGCCTGCAGATATTGGAAGGTGATAGCAGTATGTGCTTCAATATCTTGACTAAGATGTCCACTGTCAACTTGATCGATCGATGGCCTACCACACCTAATGGATCCAACCACCAGTATGTAATGCATAGATGGGATAGTAATGGTACTGGTATGCGTGGATATATTGATTAACAAAGATCATGCATCAAGTAATAAAAGAGAATAACAAGAAATGAAAATGACACAAAATTATATGTGGAAAATCACCGGAGTTGCATGCAAATCGATCGGATGTATGATGAGAGTGATAGGGATAGAAAGTCGTGGCCGACGTACTTAAACGGGCTGTTTAATTAAGGGAAGTCGGCGACGGCATGCAACTCTCTATTAAGAGATACTAGATAGCCAGTTAGGGGGAGATATATAATTAAACACTTCAACAGAATTTCCCAGGTACACTGAACGATTTTATTAGCTAGGCGAAATCCATTTTTATTATTATTATCATTATCACCAAAGCTGGACAGGAAGCATAAGATATGGAAGGATATATATGTATATATATACATATATATCCTCCCTTTAAACACACATTATTTCATTCTTCAGACAAAAATACAGGACCATATTAAGGCTTTTAAGCATTCAAACTCTTCTGATCAGTTCTGCACCTGATCAGGTAAGTATTCGCGGTCGGGGATCTCGTCGGGGTGTATGCAGCACACGCATCCACCGCGGTAACTGCGGCGGCAGCATCCAAAGCGGCAACGTCCGCCACCACCACGGTAGCCACGGCCGGGGTATCCACCGCCGCCATGGTAGCCACCGCCACCATGATAGCCACCGCCAGGGTATCCACCGCCACCATGGTAGCCACCACCAGGATATCCACCACCGCCCCCTCCATAGCCTTGCACACCAGCATTATCTGTTTTCTTCTCGTCTGCATGGACCATGCAATTGTCATTACATGTTACATGCATATGCATATATGTCGTTCATAAACTAATATTTCCTATTTCATTTATAAATAACAATTAAAACATCATTCAAAACTATGATCAATTAACGTGCATAAATTATGAGTGTTTTTCCATCGTAGGTTTCGTCTTGCTGCACTATCTATAGACTCTTTTTTCATTGTTTAAGGAGTATGCATGCATGAATCCAATACTATACATATACGTATGTTAATGATTAAAATTGAACACTCACGTGTTTCCTCAGCGAGCTCACGGGATGCCATCTCAGAGGAGACGAGGAGAACAGACGCCAAGAGAAGACCAAAGACAAGCAAAGCCTTAGAAGCCATGTCTCAATTTCTAAGTTGATGGGAGCTCTACTTCGTTCTCTTGCTCTATTTATAGGCTATTGAGGGCGATCTGGAACGATATGAGATATCTGCATGCTATTAAGAGGGTTATGAAAGGCATGTGATACGGTTGGGAGGTTGTCTGCTCATTAAATGTTGCATGTTAATTGCATTTTATCCCAATAAGAGAGAGAGAGAGAGAGAGAGAGAGAGAGAGAGTACGGATATATATATCCATCATAAGTCGGCAAGAGGCGCCTACAAGCACAATTATAGGAATTTCCTGCAGTTGGGTTGGTTGGCACTTGTAGGACTGTCAAAATAAACCAGCTGCTGGAGCTACGCTATGGTTAAGTCAGGCTTGGTTTGAATGTGAAGGAGCCGAACTTATATATATATATATATATATATACATTAATTAGATATATAGTTAGTCCTTATGGCATAATTTCTTGATCAGAACGGATTTGGTGCATTCAAGTTAGTCCGGCTTTGCAGTTAGATATACATACTAATGCATTTATTATACGCATCCCATAGTTATATCCACCCTCAAAGTCAAATGGAGAAGATCTCACAATCAATTTGGGAGGTCATCTCCCAACTGTACAGTTGAGTCACATGCAGTTCACTAAATTGCATGCAGATAAGTCCTAGAGTAGTACGTTTACCCTTCATTCCTTCAGTCCTTCATTCCTTCATTCTCTCCTTTTGCCTATAAATAAGGTAAGAGACCACAACGAGGTTCTCATCAACTCAGTATCTTGTCTTCGAGTACTGATCAATATCTTCACAAAGATCAACATGGCTTCTAAGGCTTTGCTTGTGTTTGGTCTTCTCCTAGCAACTGCTCTTCTCGTCTCCTCAGAGATGGCATCTCGTGATCTATCTGAGGAAACTCGTGAGTGCAAAATACTATATATGATTAATAACCAAAATTTCTAGTTATATATGCATGGCAAACTAATTACGTGCGCGGTCTCCATGCAGATGAGAAGAAAGCGAAAGAGGTAGGCTTTGAAGACTACGGAGGCTACCCCGGTGGCGGCTACCGCGGCGGGGGATATCCGGGTGGCGGATACGGGGGTTATCCAGGACGTGGATACGGGGGTTATCCAGGGCGCGGATACGGTGGTTATCCTGGACGCGGCGGATATTGCCGGTGGGGGTGCTGTCGCCGTGGATACTACGGTGGATGCCGGTGCTGCGGGCACGCCAACGAGATCCCGGACCGCGAATACCTACCTGATCAGGTTCAGAACTAAGGAGATTCGAGTGCACGTACGATGAGATCAATGTGGTGTTCTAGCTTGCTGGTTGGGCAGTAATGAGTAGATCTAGTGTGAAATAAAGGGTTTAGTGTGTTGGATTGGAATAAAGATGCTATGTATCATAGTATTGTACTTGTGGCAATAAAAAATCGTGCAATGAAATTTGGTTGAAGTTTTAATTAGTTACGTTATTCGTGTATGATCGATTACAAATGATATATAGGTATCTGGCACCGTGTTATTTAGCATATTAAATACAATTGTTAAAAGATATATTAATTAAGATAGAAACGTCAAATAAGTAAAATAAGATGAACACTTTAACCAACAATTAACCACACTGCAGCGTTATTATTACAGGACAAAACCATCTTGAGAATAGGACGGACGTATACATATATCCTTATCCTATTCTCAGTTCTGGCCTCAATCCAGTATTTATTCTGCGTCAGGGATTTCGCCGAAGCCGCGTCCTGCAGTACTTGAGCAAAGTATCCACCACCTTGGTCCCCCAAGAGTCTTGAACACCAGCTTCGTTGGCAGTCTTCTTATCTTTGACCTAAAACTATGGGGTAATTGAGGTGGGTTAGTCGTATTTGGTTCAGATCAAGATACTATAAATATGAAAGTGATTTGTTTATTAGATGTTAAATTTTTTAAACACATACATAATTTATTTACTAAGCGAGTAACTAATAATATTAAATTATCGGATTAAGTCTTTCTTATTTCTATCCAAAACTTAACTTTTTGATAAGTAACAATCTCTATGCTTATGGATCATTAAAACTTACTAATTGCTAAATTTTAAGGAAAGTCTTAGAAGCCGTGTCTTGGTTTGGAAATGGTGATGACAAGGAAGTTGAAGAGAGTAGTTTTGATCGATCTCTTGCTCTATTTAATAAATTATATGCAAAAGGAGTGGAAAAGAATGGAAGGCAAATGCTGTACGTAACATTGTAAGGCTGTCCTCATGCAATTAAGAGGGGTTTTGAATGAAGGTTGAACCCCATAAACTGTACTGTTGGGAGATGGTACATCAATCTGTTCATCAATGTTACTTATAGTATAATATATATATTATCGATACGTATTAAGTCATGTGATACGTGAAGTCGGCTATGAGTAAAATGGACACTTGGACAGTGATGATTAATGGACAGTCATGTATTAATTCTTTTATTTTTATGGGATCCAACTACCAGCATACAATGGGGTAGTACGTACTGCTACCGATACTGGTACTACTACATCGAATATATTAAAAATACATATAATTAAATAAATAAATAAAAATATATAAAATTATGTAAAAGAATTTTCCTGTAATAATGAAAAATCAGTAGAAAAATTTTCTCCCGTACTAAACGATATGAACACTCCATGGGAGCTCTACTTTAATTTCTTTATATTTTTTGCAGGTTATAGTTACACTGTTTTAAAATTCATCCGAAATCGAAAGAAAATTTAAGTTAGCGATTGTTTGATATAGTGGAATGTGTTGGATGTTTCTTATTTAAATTTTATGTGAGACTTGATGCATATTTTTATTATAATTCTAGTAGATGGGCTCTTTAAAATATCTCTCTGCAAGATATGATTGGATTTAATGAAGTTATCTCTCTCCAGGCTATGCCTTGAAAAGAACAAAAGAAATTCCTAACAATCTATCTATTTTTGGATCTTTAAAAAAGCATATCTATATGCGAGTTTGAGTAATTACGAGTATCCTTGGTTAACTCAGAGAGATCTAGGTAGCTGTTTTGATCTCTTGCCCTATTTAATAGCATGCAAAAGGAGTGGAGGAGAATGCTGGGAGAATGCTGTACGTAACACTGTAAGGCCATCCTTATGCAATTTAAGAGGGGTTCTGAATTAATGAAAGGTGAACCCCCCACAAGATATGCAGTTGGTACATCGGTCTCTGCATTAATGCTACGTATAGTATAATATTTTCTGATCGATACGTATAATGACATGTGATACGTGAAGTCGGCTATGAGTAAATCAGGGGTGTAATCGACCGGAGCTTAGATCAAGCTTGATTTAAAATAAATTTAGTTTGAACCAAATTATAGAACTAAGTTTAAATTTAAAAAAATTTAATTCAATTCAATATTAATTCGAGTTAATTTCAAATCTAAATTAATTCAACCTTGAATCTAGTCTTAACAGCAATGAAACAAGGCTTTAAAAATTCATATTAGTAATAATATATTACATTATTATTTTTGAGTTTTAACGATCTGAGTTGGATCAAGCTCCTAAGATAGTTTCGAGCATATCTGCGGATCAAATTTTAATAGCTTAATTTCGAGCAGAGCTTAATGGCTCAACTATTTTAATAGCTCTAGAGTAAAATGGACAGTTTTAATAAAAGAGGTAAAAAAAAAAAAGAAAGAAATTAGAACGACATAAACTTATGTAAAACAATCACCAGATTTGCTTGCTAATCGATCGGGATTATGAGAGTTGAAGTGATGGAATTCGATCAAGTGGATTTATTAAAATCGTGGCCGACATACTTAAACGGGCTGTGTAATAAAGGAGATTTGGCGACGGCATGCAACTCTCTACTAAGCGATACTGGATGGCTAATTAAGCGAAGATATATAATTAAACACTTCAAGAGAATTTCATGCAGCTGGTAGACTGAATGACTTATGGGCTAGGTGAAACACATTATTATTATTATTATTATTATTATTATTATTATTATTATTATTATTATTATTATTATTATTATTATTATTATTATCATCATGATCGAAGATGGATGGATAGGAAGCATAAGATATGGAAGGATATATGTGTATATCCTCCCTTTAAACGCACATAGTTTCACTCTAGAGACAAGTTCGACCAGAATACAGCACCATATCAAGGCATTTAGGCGATGCCCTCAAACTCTTCTGATCAGTTCTGCACCTGATCAGGTAAATATTCGCGGTCGGGGATCTCGTCGGGGTGCATGCAGCAAACGCATCCACCGCGGTAACTGTGGCGGCAGCATCCGAAGCGGCAACGTCCGCCACCACCACCACGGCCGGGGTATCCACCGCCAGGGTGTCCGCCGCCTCCACGGTAGCCATGGCCGCCAGGATATCCACCACCGCCCCTTCCATAGCCTTGCACACCAGCGTCACTTGCATCCTTCTCGTCTGCATGGACCACGCAATTGTCATTATACGTTACATGCATATGCATATATATCATTCATAAATCAATATTTCCTATTTCATTTATGAATAGCAACTAGAACATCACACCCTCAGTGTGTGTGTGTGTGTGTGTGTGTAAAAAATGCGAATAACTCTGATCAATTAACATGCATAACTTTAAATTATGAGTGTTTTCCCACCATATCTTACCGCACTATCTGTAGACTCTATTTTTCATTGTTTAAGGATCGCCTGCAGTTGGTTGGCTGGCATGTACTTGTAGGGCTGTCAAAATAAGCTAGGCTCTGACTTGATTCGAATGTAAATGAATCAAACCTGAACAAAATATCCTCGGCCTAAGCGTATTGGCTTTTTCTCAGCTTGATAAGTTTTAAAATTTATTTATTTTTTATTATTATTATTATTATTATTATTATTATTATTATTATATATTAGGTAGAAATTATAAGATCTTTATCTGATAGCTTGAATTTCCCCACTATAACAAGCCTATTTTATTTATTTTCTTATTTATTTTATACCATGCCTTTTGACTATTGCTAATTCGATCCCAGTATTTTTAATGTTGTTCAAAAACATCTTAAACCACTCTTCTTTTCTTATTTTTATCATTAGATATTTAAAAAACCACCCCAAGTAGTATTTTTTTCTATTATTTAATATAAAAATAGGGTCAAATTAAAATTATTGTCCCTTACATATTTTAAACAAAAACTACTTGATTCATCTAAAATTTAATTTACATTTGATCTGTAGAATTATTTACATGGGGGAGAAATGATCGATCCGTGGTGGCGGAATAGAAAAAGGAATTTTGGTAGTCAAAAGTAGCTGCAGTGAAGGAATTAATAATTTGTTGGGAGGACAATGTCAGAGTATCTATGCATGCAGGTCATATCTGAGGTGGGTGGAGGGGCTATCTAGTATATAAGCATATTAATTCTTTAGGAAAAAAAAATTAACATTAAATTTGTAAGGTTAAGACGTGGACCATGGCCCCCTTTGAGATACATGTTAAGGGTATATTAATATCAACTTAGGGTAATTTGGTGGTTTGGAAGGATAATTACTATCAGGAGAAGCCAGTTTAAGTATCTATTAAGATGATCACATAAACTATACCCAAGTGAAATTAACATTAGATTATCGCATACGCAATTCTTTTAGCCACAACACAACTTAATCCATCACATTCAACTCCTTATGATCATCAAAGTAGCTAGACGGTGATTATCTTTTTACAAAAAAGGATATCATAGAAAATAGAGTGATTACAATATTATTCACATAACTATTACGTACCACGGTCATGCAGCAGATTGTCTGGAATCATAGTGGTAGGAATTTTCTGCATCCGAGGTACTTGGCAGCAATTTAAAATGAGTTCAGGCAGCCCACTTCAGATATACATAAAAAAGAAAATTAATGACAAAATCTGTAGGGTTGTTTTGATGCATTCAAGTTAGTCCAGCTGTAAAATTATACATATAATAATGCATCGATTATGCGCATCCCATAGGTACATTCGAGCTCAAAATCAAAATCAAATACAGAAGATCTCACAATCAATAATAATTGGGGAGGTCATCTCCCAACTGTACAGTTGAGTCACTTGCAGTTCACTAAATTGCATGCAGATAGACCCTAAAGTAGTGCATTATCCTTCATTCCTTCATTCTCTCCTTTTGCCTATAAATAGGGTAAGAGATCACAAGGAGGGTCTCATCAACTCAGTATCTTGTCTTCAAAGATCAACATGGCTTCTAAGGCTTTGCTTGTGTTTGGTCTTCTCCTAGCAACTGCTCTTCTCGTCTCCTCAGAGATGGCATTTCGTGATCTAGGCGAGGAAACTCGTGAGTGCAAAATACTATATATGATTTATAAGCCATGCATGAAAATGATTACGTGACGTCCAAGGTTTCTAGTTATATATGCATGACAAACTAATTACGTGCGTGATCTCCATGCAGGCGAGAGGAAATCGAAAGAGGTATTTCAGCAGTTTAAATACAATTGTTCGAAGACAAATTAATTAAGATAAAAAAAATGAAATAAGTAAAACACTTTAAACAACAATTAACCACACTGCAGCATTATTATTATCGGACAAGACTAGAAGCACCCAAGTGTTTTTCAATTCTGGCCTCATTCCGGTAATTACTCACTCTGGGTCAGGGATTTAGCCGAAGCCGCGTCCTGCAGTACTTGAGCAAAGTCTTGAATACTGTTGGAAAGGAGCTTTCTTTCCCACCCAAGAGATCTATGACAATGAAAGCTAAAATTGATGCCAATTAAGAAACATATACAATTAACAACACCAAGCACCAAAGAAAGCTAGAACACCATGTTTATGTGTAAAACCCTTCTCAAAGGGAAAACTCACGGAGCATGAATTTGAATCCACTATCAAGAGAATTGGTACAAAGAAGATCACCACAACAAGTCTCTTAAAGTCACAAGAATGCCATCCACAAGAAACCAATAACCCTAGCTTCAAGTTAACAAGTTTAGATAACACCTCCAATAGAGAGACTCAAACCTTCTTGAAGTAAGAAAACCCTTGTAGATGTGAAGAAGAAAATCCTTGTGCCTTTGATCCCAACCAAGAAATATTCTAGTTGCAAACCCTTGTTGTATGTAGAGAAAAACCTCCTTTTCTCTTGTCTTCTTTTTCACTAAGTGGCATGAGCAAAAAGTACACCTTAACAAAAGTCTCACTCAACTAATTATTGGCCAAGTGAGTCACCTCATGGGGCTAGCCCAAACCAACTTGGCTAAATAAACCCAACAATCTCCCCCTCTAGACCCATGAGGGGAGTCTTCATTCTCTTAGTGAATTTCATGCCAAATGCCAATACTCACCAAACATCAATATACACCAAGTCTCTACAAAGTTCTTGCTTCACCTTTGTAAGAGCTTTGGTCATCATATCCGATGGATTATAGTCCGTGGATATTTTCACAAGTCTCAACCATTGCTTCTCCAAAACATCCCGGATCCAATGGTAGCGGACATCAATATGTTTGGTTCTAGCATGATAAGTTGCATTTTTGCTAAAATCTATGACACTTTGACTATCACAATGGATTACATATCCATCTTGCTCCAAACCCAATTCTTGCAAAAAGTTCTTCAACCACAACATTTCTTTGCAAGCTTCGGTAGCGGCTATATATTCCGCTTCGGTGCTAGAAAGAGCAACACACTTTTGAAGCCTTGATTGCCATGATACGGCTCCCCCTCCAAAAGTAAATATATACCCCGAAGTAGACCGTCTAGTGTCGACATCACCGGCCATATCGGAATCCGTGTAGCCCACTAAGTGAGATTTTCCACCTCCAAAACATAGACATAAATTAGAAGTGCCTCTTAAATATCTCATCATCCACTTCACGGCTATCCAATGCTCTTTTCCCGGGTTAGAGAGAAATCTACTAATCATACCAACCGCATATGCTATATCCGGTCTTGTGCAAACCATTACATACATCAAACTTCCTACGGCGGAGGAGTAGGGAAAACTCTTCATTTCATTTTTCTCCTTCTCACTTGAAGGACATTGCTTTGAGCTCAATTTGAAATGACCCGCAAATGGTGTTCCAACCGGCTTGGCATTATTCATATTGAATCTCTTTAGAATTTGCTCAATATATTTCTTTTGTGATAGCCACAACTTCTTTGCTTTCCTATCACGTTTAATTTCCATGCCCAAAATTTTCTTTGCCGGTCCCAAATCCTTCATATCAAAAGATTTACCCAAATCTTTCTTCAATTTCTTGATCTTCTCTACATCCTTGCCAACTAGAAGCATATCATCTACATAGAGCAAAAGAATGATAAAATCACCATCCGCAAACCTCTTAACATAAACACAATGATCCGCATTTGTTCTTTTATATTTGTGGCTCATCATAAAACCATCAAATTTCTTATACCATTGCCGAGGTGCTTGCTTCAATCCATACAAACTCTTCTTTAGCTTGCAAACCAAGTTTTCTTTGCCCTTATGAACAAAACCTTGGGGTTGCTCCATGTAGATCTCCTCCTTCAAATCACCATGAAGGAAAGCGGTTTTGACATCTAATTGCTCCAATTCTAAGTCTAGACATGCAACAAGACTTAGAATAATCCGGATAGAAGACATTTTAACAACCGGTGAAAAGATTTCATCAAAGTCAATACCTTTCCGTTGCTCAAAGCCTTTAACAACTAGTCTTGCCTTGTACTTGACTTGATTATCACCTTCATTCTTCAATCGGAACACCCATTTATTCTTCAAAGCTTTTCGGCCCTTTGGTAGCTTCACCAAATCATATGTCTCATTTTTATGTAAAGAATCAATCTCCTCTTGCATAGCCTTTTGCCATTTGTCCTTTTGTTCATGCATATTTGCTTCTTGAAATGTTTCCGGCTCTCCAACATCATTAAGCATCACATACTCATTAGAAGAGTATTTTCTTGATGGTTGTGAGACCCTTATAGATCTTCTAACTTGCGGAACCGGTGGAGGTTGATCTTGAGAAGATTGCTCATGTATAGGTTCTCCTTGTTGGCTAGAATCTTCAAGAGGATTTTCACCAAACATTTCATGTTCATCTTCTTGAATATCTCCCCCTTCATCATGAATCACCGGAGGAGAAATAGGCCTCAAATCGACAAGTTCACCTTCACTAGCTTGTGGCTTCTCAACTTTGTCAACATCTTCAATAGTTTGGTCTTCAAAGAACACAACATCTCGGCTTCTAACTAACTTCTTAGTTTTTGGATCCCAAAGCCGATAACCAAACTCTTCACCTCCATAACCCAAGAAGATACATGGCCTTGACTTGTCATCAAGTTTACTTCTTTGACCTTTTGGAACATGAACAAAAGCTTTGCACCCAAATACCTTCAAGTGCTTGAAAGAGGCATCTTTACCGGTCCATACCTTCTCCGGATAATCACCATTCAAAGGCTTTGAAGGAGACCGGTTAATTAAATAGCATGCGGTCCGCATTGCCTCTCCCCAAAATGATCTTGATAATTTGGCATGTGACAACATACACCTCATTTTTTCACAAATAGTGCGATTGATCCGCTCCGCCACACCATTATGTTGAGGAGTATCGCTTTCCGTCTTCTCACATCGGATACCATGCTCCTTGCAATAGATTTCAAATGGACCTCTATATTCTCCACCATTATCCGTCCGAATACATTTCAAAGGCTTTCCGATTTCCCTTTCAACTTTTACATGAAAGTGCTTGAAAATGCCAAATACTTCATTCTTGTGCTTCATTGTATATGCCCACACCTTTCTAGAAGCATCATCTACAAAAGTGACAAAGTAAAATGCACCACCCATAGATTATTTTCTCATGGGTCCACATACATCAGAATGCACCAATTCCAATAAATCATGCTTTCTACTAGAAGTATGTGAAAATGAAATTCTACTTTGCTTTCCAATAATACAATGAGAACACCGGTTTAATGACATACATTTGACATTAGAAATGAGTGCTTTCTTTGCAAGTACTTGGAGACCTCGCTCGCTCATATGACCAAGCCGTTTATGCCATAGATCCATAGATGTCTCTTTCTCTATGGTATTAATTTGCCCATTGTACACCTTAGCTTGAGTCCGGTAAAGTGAGCAACATTTTCTCCCCCTTGCTAAGATAAGTGCACCTTTGAGTAGCTTCCAATTTCCATTAACAAACCGATTTTTAAAACCATCATCATCCAATTTGCCGGTGGAGATTAAATTCAAACGAAGATCCGGAATATGCCTTACATCCTTGAGTACTAGCTTATTGCCTAAACTAGTCTCAAGATGTATATCACCCAAGCCCACAATTTTTGCAACTCCATTATTACCCATCTTCACAAAACCAAAGTCTCCAGCCTTGTAAGAAGTGAAGAAATCCAACCTTGGGGTAGCATGACATGAGGCTCCACTATCAATAATCCAATCCAAGTCTTGGTTTGCAATGGCAACACAAGTTTCGTCACAAGCGGATAATATCATCAATTCTTCATCCGAAACCGCGGTGGTATCATTATCCTCTTGTTTGCTTTCACTTTTCTTCTCATTCTTCTTTCTTGGAAACTTGCAATCTCTCTTCATGTGGCCGGGTCTACCACAATTGTAACAATGTATACCTTTTCTTGACTTGGATCTACTTTTAGATTTATCACGATTGTGAGAAAAACGACTTTTGCTCCTCCCTCTATTTTCCGAAATAAGAACTTGTGAGTGTGAAGAATCTATATTCTTCTTTCTTGTTTCATTCTCAAGCAAACTAGCTTTCACCATGTTCATTGTCACTACTCCGTTCAATGCCATTGTTGTGAGAGTAACCACCAATGTTTCATAACTTTCCGGAAGAGAACTTAAGAGTAGAAGTGCTTGGAATTCATCATCCAATACCATCTTCATGGTTGCAAGCTCATTCACTAAACTTTGCATTTCATTCAAGTGATCCGCCATTGGTGTGCCCTCCTTGTACTTCAAATTAACAAACTTCTTAAAGACATAAAGTTTGTTATTTGCACTTTTCCTCTCATACAAGTCTTCTAGCTTCTTCCATAATGTGCTAGCCGATGTCTCATTCTCCACATGATGGTAGACATTATCTTCCAACCATTGCCGAATGAAACCAACACATTGCCGGTTCAAGAGCTTCCATTTATCTTCCGACATATCCTTTGGCTTAGCATCATCACCTTCCAATATAGCATGCATTTCTTTGCAATAAAGCAAGTCTAGCATCTTGCCCTTCCATGTCCTCCAATTGGCACCATTTAAGCTCATCATTCTACTTGTATTCACTTCCATAGCTCTCTAGGGAATTTTATCAAACACCTTATGTGCACCAACCAAGGCTCTGATACCACTTGTTGGAAAGGAGCTTTCTTTCCCACCCAAGAGATCTATGACAATGAAAGCTAAAATTGATGCCAATTAAGAAACATATGCAATTAACAACACCAAGCACCAAAGAAAGCTAGAACACCATGTTTATGTGTAAAACCCTTCTCAAAGGGAAAACTCACGGAGCATGAATTTGAATCCACTATCAAGAGAATTGGTACAAAGAAGATCACCACAACAAGTCTCTTAAAGTCACAAGAATGCCATCCACAAGAAACCAATAACCCTAGCTTCAAGTTAACAAGTTTAGATAACACCTCCAATAGAGAGACCCAAACCTTCTTGAAGTAAGAAAACCCTTGTAGATGTGAAGAAGAAAATCCTTGTGCCTTTGATCCCAACCAAGAAATCTTCTAGTTGCAAACCCTTGTTGTATGTAGAGAAAAACCTCCTTTTCTCTTGTCTTCTTTTTCACTAAGTGGCATGAGCAAAAAGTACACCTTAACAAAGGTCTCACTCAACTAATTATTGGCCAAGTGAGTCACCTCATGGGGCTAGCCCAAATCAACTTGGCTAAATAAACCCAACAAATACCAGCTTCTTTGGCATTCTTCTGTATCAAGTCAAGATAGCATAAACACGAACGTGATTCTTTTATTAGATGAGTTAGTGACAGTGTTGAATTATCGGTTGAGTCCATTTTTATTATTTCTATCTAAAACTTAAGTTTTTTAATTAATGAACCAATAACCTCTAGTTTTATCGATCTTTAAAACCTTGTAAGTGCTAAACTTTAAGGAAAGTGTTAGAACCCATGTCTTGGTTGAGAAGCGGTGATGACTGGGAAGTTAATAGAGAGTAGTTTTGATCGATCTCTTGCCCTATTTAATTAATTATATGCAAAGGAGCGGAAAAGAATGATGGGCAAATGCTGTACGTAACACTGGAAGACTGTCCTCATGCAATTAAGTGGGGATTTGAATGAAGGGTGAACCCCACGAGATGTACAGTTGGGAGTTAGTACATCAATCTCTCCGTTAATGTTACGTATAATATAATGTATTTTATTAGTCGATAAGTATTATAACATGTGATACGGCAGGACTGTGTTTGATGGATGGACAGTCTACATGTATTAATTAATTCTTTTATTTTTATGGGATCCAACTACACGTATATAATGGGATAGTACTGCTGCTACTGGCACTGATACTGCTACGTTAGCTATATTTGAATAAGAAAGATCATCAGATAAATAAAAAAGAAGAAAAAGAGATGAAAATGACATATACTTGTGTGAAAAATCCTCCAATAATTATGAAAAACCAGAAGAAAGAATGGAAATTTAGGCTCTGTTTTGGTTCGTGAGAGACAGAACCGACCTGATTAATTAATAGGTACACGATTGCAATGAGTCGTAGATCTACCCAAATCTTAGTTGATAGATTACGAACTGGGCAATGAAATTAAATGGATTGCGGAAAGAGCTTGTTAACTCACTATTAAGCGACACTAGATAACTAACTAATAGGTAATATTAAGATGAACAATTTTCAGAGGTATCTAATTACAAAAGCCAATTCCTTTTCAAAAACTATTCTTTAAGGACATTAATTGATGGCTACATACGATCGTAAAGAGGTTCGTGGAACTTAAATCTTACCATAATGTACATTTCTTGAATATATATATATAATTCCGTTTAATGACTAGTGTTGGAGCTTGCTGTTCATTCAATTAAAGCCTAATGTAGTAAGCTAATTAAGCGAAGTATATAACTAAAAACTTGAACAGAATTTCCCAGCTGGTACACTGAAAGATTTGTTAACTAAGTGAAACACATTTTATTATCATCAAAGATAGATAGGAAGCATAAGATATGGAAGGATATATGTATATATATTTATATATATATCCTCCCTTTAAACACACATCGTTTCACTCTTCAGACAACTTCGACCGCAATACAGCATTCAAATTCTTCTGATCAGTTCTGCACCTGATCCGGTAAATATTCGCGGTCGGGGATCTCGTCGGGGTGCACGCAGCACCGGCATCCACCGGAGTAACCGCGGCGGCAGCACCCCCAGCGACAATATCCGCCACCACCATGGTAGCCACCGCCGGGATATCCACCCCCACCATGGTAGCCACCACCAGGGTATCCGCCGCCGCCATGGTAGCCACCGCCAGGGTATCCGCCGCCGCCGTGGTAGCCTCCACCAGGATATCCACCACCGCCCCTTCCATAGTCTTGCAAACCAGCATCGTTTGCTTTCTTCTCGTCTGAATGGACCATGCAATTGTCATTATACGTTACATGCATATGTGTGTGTGTGTGTGTGTGTGTGTATTTGGACGAAGTATATATGCTGTGCAACTTAATATATATATAAGGGTTTCTTTGATTGGTGCATATGAGAGACTTGTTAATAAACTAACAATTAAGTTCTATACACATCATTCATTGTCTCTCTCTAAAAATGTATATTCTCTGGTTCGATGTGAATAACTTTAAGTTATGAGTGTTTTTTAATAACTCTGGTTTCATATTATCGCATTTTCTATAGACTATTTTTTTCATTGGTTAAGGATTATGCATGCATGAATCAAACACTAAAAATATGCATATGTTAATAATTGGAATTGAGCACTCACGTGTTTCCTCCGCGAGCTCACGAGCTGCCACCTCAGAGGAGACGAGGAGAGAAGCCGCCAAGAGAAGACCAAACACAAGCAAAGCCTTAGAAGCCATGTCTTAATTTCTAAGTTGATGGGAGCTCTACTTTGGTCTCTTGCTCCATTTATAGGCTACTGAGGGCGATCTGGAACGATAAGAGCAATCCGCATGCAATTAAGAGTGTTGTGAAAGGCACGTGATACAGTTGGGAAGTGGTCTGCTCATAAATGTTGCATGTTGCATCTGATCCCGAGGAGGCGAGACTGAAGATTTTTATTTTTTTTTATAGCTCATGAACTCGTAGGTTAGATAAACTTTTTTTTTTTTTAGTAGTTCAAGAACTCATAGGTTAGATATATCAATCGACTATCGTAGAGTTTATAGTTATCCTTCCTAAGACTCAAAAAGTAATACGATCAACTTTAATTTTAAATAATTATTATAAATAAAATTATTTGGTAGCCTAATTCAATGCTCTGTTGATGAGCAATTTAACAATATGATGGCTTAGAGCGTCTCAGCAGTATTTAGTTCGAAGCAATAGTTTGACGTTAAACACGATTTGAAATTTAGACCATATGGCTTAGTATAAATTGACTAAAGTTTGGTGATACCTAAGTGTATTTGTATCTATGAAAGGTTAGTCATTTATCTAGCCTATATTTAGTCTTCAGGCTCTTAAATAATAATAAAAAATATTGTAGATAAGTTATGAACAGGACAAAGACTGATTTAGACCTCAAAGTAAATCACAGATGGGTTAGTTATCTCATCAGGCTACTGTATAAAGTTGCAACACTATTAAACTAGACTTTTAAGTTAAATGCCATCGAACCCATATTCTAAGTTGCTGCATCACCAAGCTGATCTTTCAGGCTACCGCACTGTCGAGTTACAAAGCTCGATCTAAATCGCTTAACCAAGATAAGCCACTAAAACCAACTATATAAACACAAATAGCATTGTTATTATTTTTTATTTCTTCTCTACTGCTCATGTTAAGGCTCAACCCTGATCTACTGCCCATGCTATTGCTCAACTGGATCAAGAGGAAGATGCACGAATTAGGATATACACATCCATCCATCCCAAAGTCGGCAGACTATCACCTGCAAGCATGATCATGGTAATTTGCTACGGTCGGGGAGGTGGTTGGCAGACGTCGATTGGCCTGTGGCTTAGAAGTCTGCGCTGATTTCCAGCGACTGTGGCTAAATTTATTATCCAACCGCTTAGTCGCCGACGACTTCAGACCAGAGTTCACACCATACACACCACAGTACATCTTGGTCCAGCCTTAAATAAATAAAATTATGTAGACATCTCCTACGTGGCAGTGAGATCGATGGGTGCAGTAGCTGAACAAAAAAAAAAAAAGAAAGAAAACTTTCCTACGGCACTTTTAATTACATTACGAAGGATATGTAATTAAATAATGTCCAATCCAAATAATGCTATCTAGCCTTGGCTATAAGTTGGTGTAAACTATATAAGATTAAGTGCTTAAATTTATAATATATAAAGATAAGTTAAAATTGAGCTAAACTATAGGACAGTAAAATATAATTTATTCTTAATATTATACTAAAGTGAGGATGGGATGCTTTTTTTCAAAGCCCCAAGGAAAGCAAGGTAGCCGTTTCTCCATCAAGCAATATATGAAGAGAAGAACAAATGCGAGTATAATCTTTATTCTTTCTTTGGAGACCGTCAAAGAAAAGTATTATGTACTTAACACGGCGGGTAAAATGATTCTTCTCACTATGTCATCTGTTATATAAGAAAAATATTAATTACAATAATTTAGTCACTTATTTCATCTCTAGTGTTTTAAAAGTTCATAAAATCAAAGTCTGGCTAAATTGATTCAAACGCACAAATTGAAAATTTGAGTTCAAATGTCATTTATCCTACAAGCTAATTATACCTAGACATTTTCTGAAGTATAACTTATAAACTCTCTTAATTATTTAACTTTTTATAACACTTTGACTTCGTGATGCATTTAATCAAATTTCCTTCGAAATTTAGAGAGCAAAATGCAATTGTGGAATTATTAAAGTAAAATGCTGGTAGTGTCTTTAATCAATTTCCTTCCAAATTATGCTGAGCCAGATCATGAAACAAAGTTAAGTTAAGCATCTTTTAAAGTAGTTATTGTCTTATATTCTGATGAAACCCACAAGTAACGCAAACGGGACGTCACTGACTGCTAAGAAAGGTACTACGTACGTAGGTCTTAGATTCCACCTCTCTCTAACGATGTTTTATATAATGGAGAAGGTGGTACCCGCTTTGAGTTATCGAGCTATCTCCTCTTATTATCTTTGTTGTTAGAGAGATTAAGATTGATTATTAGCTGAGAGAGTGATCAAATGGCCGAGTCTGCTATTTCTTCTGTGCTGCAGACGATCGCCAACCTCGCCGTCCAAGAAGCTGTGATGTTATCCAGCGTTCGTGCACAAGTGCAGTCCATGAAAGAAGAGCTAGAAATGATGAGAGCCTTTCTCAAGGATGCGGATGTAAAATGGAGGAATGGACAAGAAACGGCGAAAACGATGGTCAACCAGATACGAAAAGTAGCATACAAAGCCGAGGACATCATCGATTTCGCCGGCTACATAACCACGAGGAGGAGGCTAAAGAGAGGCTTCATTGGTGCCATGTCAAGGTATGCACGTACCCCAGCTTATTTGATAAATCTGCATAAGATTGGCCAGGATCTAAAAGATATTAGAAGCAAGATACGTGAGAAAAAAGATACAGGAGAGAGATATAGTTTCAATCCTCTATCTAGTCACGTAAATAAGAAGAATCCGATACGGATTTCTCTTTCTACTGATGATGATATAGATCTGATCTGCTTTGACGACAAACGAAAGGAAATAGTAGAACAACTGTTGGACCCAAAGAATCCGTTCCTCACTGTCATCTCCATAGCCGGGATGGGTGGACTAGGAAAGTCAACAATTGCTAGAAAGGCTTTTGATACCCCTGAAGTTAAAAGACATTTTAATACCTTCGCTTGGTTAACCATTTCTCAGAAGTATGATGTCCTGAATCTACTAAAACAAATCTCCAAGCAAATAAATTTTGAAACTACAGAAAATATGGAAGAGGAAAGATTGGGGGAAGAAATAGGTAAGTTCCTAAAAGGGAAAAGATATTTGATTGTGCTAGACGATATGTGGACAACCGACGCATGGGACAAAATTAATGGTCACATCAAAATCTTCCCCGAGGACAAGAATGGGAGTAGAATCATATTGACTACTCGTAACTTACAAGTTGCAAATCACCCAGAATTGAAGATCCTCCTCCATAAGCCAGAAATTTTAGATGATGAAAAGAGCTGGGAGCATCTTCGCAGCAAGGCCTTCCCATCATATAACAGCAATCACAAGAAAGAAAAGATTGATGTGCTAGAGGGCTTAGGGAGGAAGCTCATAAAGAGATGCAATGGCTTGCCTCTTGCTCTTGTGGTTTTAGGGGGATATCTATCAAAGAACCTTGACATCGAAACGTGGTCAAGAATGGTCGATGATAGGGAATGGGGAGATATGAGGGATGACAATAACATAGAGAACATATTGGCCCTCAGTTATCACGACTTGCCGGACGAGTATTCCAAGTCCTTTTTTCTCTATATGGCATCCTTCCCGGAGGACAAGGTTATCTCGGTACCGCAGCTCTCTAACATGTGGATCGCCGAGGGTTTTGTGCCGACGGGGGAGAGGCAGGAAGAGGTCGTCGACGGACACATGAAGGAGCTGGCTCAGAGGTGCATAGTTCAAGTTGTTAAGAAGAGCAAGACCGATGGTCGGATCAAAGATGTTCGCATCCACGACTCGCTACGTGAATGGGGGGGTGAAAGAAGGCAGGAAGGATGGGTTCCTCAAAGTCTGCAACAGCCGTGCAGATCTCGAGGCATCTCCGGGTGAGGGTGAAATGGTACCTTACCGCTTTGCTCTTTATGATGCCCCGGACTCCACCGGCGGCGATGAGTTTAGCGCGTCCTCGCCGAATCCGCCACGCACTCTCCTGAGCTTCAACTTGATGTCATCTAGTGTGCCGCCAGTTCAACGTTGGAATTCCTTGCGAGTGCTTTATCTGGAAAGCAATGGCACTGTGATCTTCCCCAAGGAAATCGGAAAATTGATTTATCTAAGATATCTAGGAATCAAAGGATCGAAGGCTGGTGCGAAATTCCCCTCGTCGATCAGCCGTCTTCTGAACTTGCAAACTCTTCAAGTGGAAGCAGAAAGCATATACCTTCACAGTTCCTTTTTGGTCATCCCGATGCTGAGGCATGTGCGAATCATCACTTGGGATCCCTTCCTTACATTGTTTGATGGGAATATACCAATGGCTTGCCAACGAAGCAACCTGCGAACTTTGTACCTAAAATCGCGGAGGATGTCCGATGAAATATTTCCGGAAGGAGCGGTCAAATGGCTGGGACGATTGTCCCAACTCGTCAGCCTCTGCCTCTACAACATCGGTGGTATTCCTGTGAAGGTCCTCACTGTATTTCAAGAACAGCGCAACCTTCGCGTGCTGAAATTGGGTGGGAGGTTGACGGAGACGGCGACGCTCATCGATCGACTCCCCGACAGCAGCTTTTTCCCCCCGAACCTCCGCAAGCTCATGTTGAAGTGGAGTGGTTTGACAAAAGACCCAATGTTAATACTAGAGAAGTTTCCAAACCTCGTGGTGCTTGAATTGGACGCCGGCTCGTACGAGGGGAGGAGCATGTACTGCTCTTCCGAAGGGTTCCCACAACTGCAGTACCTCACCTTACGCTCTCTTCACAACCTTGAGGAATTGAAGTTGGAGGCTGGGGCGATGCCGAGACTAACCCACCTCACTCTGGAAAGGTGCGATGCTATGCTGAAGCTGTTTGTGGAGGAAGGACTGCGACATTTGACGCATCTTCAGGAGCTACAATTAATTGGCATGCCCTCCTCGGCGACGTCCGCTGACAGTTTGAAGAAACTTCAAGACAAGGAATGCAAGGTGACCATCCAAAATTGACCTGCCCAGTTGATATGGCCATCCAATAATACTGAAACCTCTTAAATTTTTTTTTTCTTCATAGAAATTACAGGGTAATAAAAAAAAAACTAGTGTCGGGATCGACTCCAGCAAAAACCCTGTACAAAAACTGTCCTAGAAGATTACCCTTCCTTATGTACATGTGAAAAAATAAATATTGTGACAGAGAGAAACACATGCTTTATTAATGTTCATGAATTTGTTTCTTAACAGCTAAGGAATGTCTTCTTCTGCCTTTTAATACTGATCAGCACTTCTGAGTGGCTTTTAGAATTGTTCTTGTTAAACAGGGAGGAAATTAATTCCATCTAGCTCTGGTTAGATTACCACCGGATATGAAATTTCAACAATCAAAACTGAATGAGCCTGTCATATGACAATTTGACTCGTTTAGGAATTCAACGCAAGCTCTCAAAAATAGGAAATATAAAGGACATTCGGATTACAAAAGCTTTAACTGCATATAGTAATTACTGACAAAATCACTTGTTTAGGCAAGCTGTGAGGACGTGCAAGTACACTATCCTCCAACAATCAAAGAAGAGTTTTCAAAACTTAGCTTCCCATGCATAGAAAAGTTGAGCATCATGTTAGTTTGGTTAGGGAAAAGAGAAAAGAAATGAAAGTCGGTCTCATAGCAAATAAGCTCTTATAACCCAACAATGAACTAAAAGGACAAAAGAATGCTCAGCAAGATAAAGTGAAGAAACAAAGAAAGCATTCCCAATTTGCATTTGACGCCCCTGAAAATACTATCACTGTCAAGATGTCAAGCTGGCAAAATAACAGAGAAAAGAGGAAAAATAAAAATAGAATCTCTATTTCAAATTCCCCGCAGCGGATCAAACCCTGCATTTTATACATATATATACAGATTAAGCAAAATAAACCTTAATCCTAGAATTGCATAATTTGATTGCCCTAAGATATATACAAATATACGCCCCCCCCACCCCCCCCCCTTCAACTTTTCTAATATAGGCTGTTACTACCATATACCAAAGGTGCAGCTCACATGTTCCTGTGTGATCATCTGTAGCCGGCTCCGCATCATGGACATGGACAGATAAGGCGGAAGACAGAGGCGGTAAAAGCATGTATGAGATGTAGGCAGGTGGTCATGAGATTCTGAAGTCCTATATATGTACAATTTCGAAGCCAAGCCACAAAAACCATCAACGGGCAAGTATTTCACAGAAGTCCAGAAGAAAAGAAGCACTCTCTGCTGTTCAGCAGGCATGCGCTCTACGATCTGCCAAAAGCCCAAAAAGAGTACTGCATAAGCCTAATTGGAAAAATCAGCATGGCAATGTTATCCAAATTCACTAATGCTGCTATAATTGTGTCAGCACAAAAAGGTGACCGGTGGTCACATAATAGGGAGTAATAGTCTGTGGACTTTTGTTCTAGAGAGTTATGTGATCACAGGGTTGATCTCGTCAAACTATTCCAAGTCTCCAAGCATGGTTCACCTCAAACAGAAAATAAATAAGTTATATCTTGATTAGGAAATCTTAGAAGTGTATGTTTTAGTGATGAAAAATCCATGTTTTTCTTAATTTGGAATTACATCATTGATTTTCTTTCTTGTTTCTTCCCAGCCTACTTATTTTCCTTCTTTCTAGAGACTTTCAGCTATAGATTCTATAGGACAACCTTTCGACTCAATATTTTGATCCTTAGATTTAACATAATCATTGACCTCAAATAGATGGACTCTAGAATAATAATGGAAGAAAAAGTGGATAAGGTACCAAACAAAAACACACACAAACACACAAAAGGAATGAAGTGACCAACAGCCCTATACTTGGTGATCCAATTTCAAGTTACAAGACTCCAACCTAATATACATACATATATATATATACCTAGATGATCCTTGAAATGGTCTTGATGATCCCAGTTGCCTCTCAATTCTACAGATAGAGCGTGCAGGTGCATGGGCTTTTCAATTTTACATATAAACAAGGTAACTATATTCTAATAATCCAGAAGCAAAAGGTCAAATCTAAAAGGCAAAAAACAACAATGCTAAAGAATTCTCTACAATATGCCTGCAATTTTTTTCACTATGTGGAATCATAATATAACTTCAACGAGAAAAAAAGAGACAAGATATGATGAATAATAAGAAATGAAAGAATTATCAGGAAAAGGCATCAGTTACTTGAAAGTAAATATGCTAAATGAAGAGTCGTCAGAACATCAACCTAGCAGAGTTTGATAATTTGATAAAAGAACTAATAATGATTCTATTTAATTTTTGCATGATTTCTTGATGTGGAAGATAAAATAACAAAAACATATTGCCAGTACTGAGAGGTAGTTTAAGGGGATAACAAATTTAGATTAGCAGCAGTTATAAATCTACAAAGATGCTGATACAGTATATAACGTACTTAGTCTAAAGTACTACTGTATATACCTTCCAAAACCAGGAGATCTGGCGGTCTTTCATCTTGTAGCCATTGTATTCAGTATGTGCTTTCCACTCCCTAACATTGATAACACCATCACTACCGCCTAGCATTCGATCAAAATCTTCAGGGTCAAGACTCTGAAAGAAAAACTTCTGGAGTTTTGAATTAGCAAGTATATCGCTAAATCCTTGAGCAAAATGAGAAACTTGCTTGGAAACAGAATTTACAAAGCAATTCTGAATTAGAAGGTTGATATATTCCTCTCTATTCTTGCTATTTACTACAATATCCTTTCCTCCAGGACAGAGTTCAATAATCTTGCGAGTGCCTAGTTCTTCAATTTCTCTGACAAATGTTAGTCCTAATGCATCTAAATCCAGAAGCTCAGCGTCCATCTCTAGTATTTTTTTGCAGCTTGTATATAAGCATGGATCTGCGTCCTTAACATCTTCCAAAGTTATACTTTTCCCAGCTAGCTGCAAGAAGAATATGCGGTCAAATGCAATGCCCACTTGCACTTTATGCATCAATGCTAATGCTATCACTCGGCCAGAAAAAATGAAGTACTTCAGGTGCAAGGGATCCACAGCAGATGCTGCAATATACATAAACGAGTATGAGTGAGAAGATAAATATGCATTTCATACAATAAAAATCAAGTTCTTGAGGCAAAAAGGACCTTACAAGAATTGGTCAACAATCCTAGATGAAGTACTATTGCATGTCTTGCAAACAGAAAAATGGGCAAACTGACAAGACACATGCACCGCAAGTACTTTTGCTGGCTCTAATTCAGACCTTGTAAAATAAAAGCTGCAGTAACAAGGAGTTCTGAAGAGAGGAACTGTAACACTTGTGTACTTGTCCTGAAACCTCTTCAACCTTGCCATCTCTTCTAATGCTCCTATTATGTTAATTTCACCTTCTGATCCATTTACATTGTGCTCACTTTGTAATGTAACAAAAGATTTCTATGAAACTATTCTGAAAGTGCAGTTTCACCGTCAAACTATAGTTGAATGATCAACTTATAGATAAGGAAGTTATTCGCTCTGGGAAAGGAGGGGGGTTCTATCAAAGATTAGGTCAACAACCAGCTACTTTTGTACCTAATGCATGTGCTTATCACAAGTTTGAGTGTTTGACCATTAAAATGCTTTTTTTACCATGGTAGTTATTGGCAAAGCCTTAGGCAGTGCTAGTAGTCAGACATTCATGCAAGTGGTACCAAATAGGAAGTAGATCTATTTGACAGTTTTGCCTGCACAAAACTATTGGCAGTGTCTGCAATCTGTGATATTATAGAATTATATGTCAATGAAAGACCAGGAGACAAGTGATTTGATGTCTTCTTGTTGTTTCTACACCGCCAAAATTAGTAAACAGAGAATATGAATATTCAAAATTATTGGCAATAATTAATGAGTTTTTTTTTTTTGGCAGAAGAATATGCATGCTTTGATTTTAACTTGCATTCTTTAATTCTCTTTAACTTTCCATGTACACTAGCTAGACATATAAATCATTACTACTAAATTGGCTATTTGAAGAGGGCTGTTATTGCTTCTCTCCTATTTCCTTCTTTCCCCCTAAATTTCAAAATACGCCACAAATACAAAGTGATGAGAATCAATCACCAAAATCTCAACATCACCAAATTAATTAAAATCCCAAAATAAATAAAACCAGAGGATACAACAAGTACAGAGAGATGAGCATCATTTTACCTCTAATTTTCATTAAAAGAGATTTCCTAATGATGTTCTAACTTCATTGTCATTCATTTATTAGCAACCAGCAGCCAAGGGAATCATGCAGCTTGTTCCACTGTAGCAAGGTGTGTTGCACTAATCGATTAGGAAAAGAAAGTCACCAGTTTACCAAGATTCCAAAACACCTTTCGTTCATTTGCTCAACCCATTTTCTCATCGCAGAAGGTGATGTGTTTCACTTCATAAACTGTCATCCTGGTAATGTGTTTTCTGCATCTAAGTTTCATAGGAACACCTAAATATCCGATAATAAGTTGATTTAAAACAACAGAGAAGGATTGTTGTGCTAGTGGCCCTATTGTGTCACTTGCACAACCTTGGCATGCCCTTAATTAGAAATTTAAGACTTTTCAGAGCTTACAATAGGATTTAATAGCTAAATGGAAGCCTTTTAGCCTGTGTCGCTTGCACAACCTTGGCATGCCCTTAAATAGATATTTAAGACTTTTCAGAGCTTAAAATAGGATTTAACAGCTAAATGAAAGTCTTTTAGCCTTACATATTGATGTAATATATCCAATTTTGTGTAGAAATAGGAATATGAGTCTTTGTCAATATATAAAAGTGCCATGAAGTGAAAAGTTATATATATTTTTAAATCAAAATAGGGGACAAAATTGTTCGAATTCGAATTTGGTCAATACCTAGAAGGGTAGGATAACCACTAATTTTGTGTTTACAACTGCAATTTCAACCAATAAATTATAATTTATGATTGGAAACAACCTATATAGAGTAGCAATGTATTGAAAAGCGGAAAAGGCGGCTGCCATGGCGGAGCGGTGCACCAGCCGCCCCGCCACTCATCCAGGCGCTGGTAGAAGGCGGTCTGCCGCATTGGCGGGCCGCCTGAGCGCTAAAAAGCGCTAGCAGGCCGCGTGGGCCGATAAGGCGAGCCGGCGCTTCGGCCCGCCAAACCGGCCTTATCGGGTTTAGCGGTAGTGGATCGGATTATCCAATATCCACTGAAAAAAACTAACCAAACCATTAACCATTAATATTTCTTCTCTCTCTCTCTCGCTGCGCCCTCTCTCTCTCACTAAAATCCCTAAATCCCTAATCTCTCTCTCGCCACGCCATCTCTCTCTCGCTGCCCCCTCTCTCTCTCGCTACGCCCTCTCTCTCTCTCACTGCGCCCTCTCTCTCACTGCGCCGGCTCTCGCTACGCCGGCTCTTGCTGCGCCTGCAATCGCTGCAGAGGTATGAGCCCCTCTCTCTCACTCTCTCCTCTCTCACTCACTCCTCTCACACATTTTCCCTGTCTCTCACACCGAAGTATTTAAATTTTTTTTTAATTTTCAATTCTGTCTAAAGTAGTTAAATCTTGACACTGTTAGTTACTTAGTGATTATCTGATAATAATGATAATATGTTCGTTAATTAGTTAATGATGGTTAATAACTTAATTCAGAAATTAATTTAGTAATTATCTGATAATATGTTTTTTAGTTTTTCTTAGTTTCAGTGTTTCTTATTACTTAATTCCTCTAGTTAATTTAGAAATTAATTGAAGTGGTTATCTGCTATTCTGCTAATCTGTTGAATACTTGAAATGTTAATTAGTAATCTGTTAATGATTGTTAATTACTTAATTCATAAATTAATTTAGTAACTATCTGATAAGTAATAATATGTTTTTCAATTTTTCTCTATGTCTTATTACTTAGTTCTTCATTTCTTAATTCGGTCTCTAAGTCTGTTAATTAATGGTCATAAGTGATAATCTATCTCTAATTCTGTTAATTAAGATTTAAGATTGTTAATTATTTGATTCAGAAATTAATTTCAGTAATTGTCCGATAATATGTTTTCTCTGTTTCTTATTTCTTAATTCTTCTAATTAATTCAGAAATTAAGATTATAGATTAAGATTTAATAGTGAGTTAACTTTTAGTGTTAATCTGTTTCTAACATTTCTTTTGAATTAGTGAATTACTGGATTAAGTTATTAAGTATTAACTAGAGAGTAAATTAGTAATCAATAATTAGTAAATAACTAAATATCTTACTATCTGTTTTATTGGAGAAGGTAAAACAGTAATTAATTACTATTTTTAAGTCTAAAATGTGAATTATGAATTATCAATCATATTTGTTTTTTACCCAATTTCATTACAGAATACAGGTAGTCAAATATGACCACTAATTCCTCTCAAACACCGTCTGTGGTTGGGTCAACTTCATCTGAATTTTTTGTGCCTGTTGGCTCCAATGATCCAGGGTGGCAATATGGATACCTTCCAAATAAAATCGATGCCAACACGGTGAAATATAGATTTTGTGGGAAGGTTACTAAGGGAGGAATTAGTAGATTCAAGAAGCATATTGCTCATGTTAGAGGTGATGTTGCGCCTTGTCCAAAAGCTACAGATGAGGCAAAAAAAGTTATTAAAGAGCATATAGAGGGGAACAAAAGGAGAAAGGAGGATAAATCAAAAGAGGAAGTAGAATTGAGAGCAAAAGTAAATATATTTGGAGAAAAGGAAGATCCAGAAATTTTAGAAGTTGGAAATAAAAGGTCAAGAAGTAGATGTCCTTTAGACAAATACTCATCTATTGATCCAGAAGTTTCAATTAGAGAGCGGGGCAAGATGGTACAGACAAGTATAAAAGATACTTTTGCAAAAGAACAAAGAGATAGAGTGCTAATGTACTTAATTCATTGGGTTTATAAGTGTAGCATTCCCTTTAATGCTGTTACTGATAAATCATTTCATGTTTTGATGGAAGCAGTTGGTCAGTATGGTCCGGAGTTCAAGCCGACAACTATGCATGAGTTACGTGAGCCACTTTTGAAGAAGCAAGTGGCTAAAACAAATGATGATTTGGAGAACCATAGAGCTGCATGGAAGAAAAATGGCTGCTCCATTTTAACTGATGCTTGGACAGATCGAAAAGGAAGAAGCATTATGAATTTATGTGTCAATTATGAGCCGGAGGTTAGTTTTCTACGTTCAGTTGATTGTTCTAAAGATTCACATACAAGTGAATACATTTACATTATTGTTGTTGAGGATATCAAGGAAGTGGGAGAGGAAAATGTACTTCAAGTTGTGACTGATAATGCTGCTGCTAATTTAGCAGCTACACGATTGCTAAAGCAAAATTATCCTCGTATATATTGGACATCTTGTGCTGCCCACTGTATAGATTTGATGTTAGAGATGATATCAAAGGAAGGAAGGATTAAGGGTTCAATTGAACGTGGAAGGAAAATCACTCTGTTCATTTATGGACATCACAAAACATTGAGTTTGATGCGTCAGTTTACACAAAAAAAGGAGATCGTGAGACCCGGGGTTACAAGATTTGCCACTTCATTTCTCACATTACAGAGTCTTTTAGAGAAGAAAGAAAAATTAAGGCTTCTGTTTACTTCCGATGAATTTTTAAGTTGCAAATGATTAAAAACTACTAAAGGAAAGAGGGTTTATTCTACTATCCTCAATAACGAATTTTGGAGGCAAGTGTCATTAGCAGTTAAAGTATTCACTCCGTTGGTGAAGTTGCTACGAGTTGTTGATGGTGAAAGAAAGCCACCAATGGAATTCATATATAGTGGATTGAAAGATGTCAAGAAAAAAATAAAGAATATTTTCAATAATAATGAGACATCTTCCAAGCCCTTTTTAGATGCAATTGATCACTACACAAATGGAAAGCTTGATACACATCTCCACGCTGCTGCATATTACTTAAATCCATACTATTTTTATAGAGATTTGGATGAGATGGAGACTGACTTTAATGTAATGAATGGTGTTCTTAGTTGTATTGAGAACTTTTATCCAGATCAAGCCATTTAAGTTTACATTTCAAATGTAGAGATGAAAGCATATAAGGATGCCACTGGGATATTTGAGAGACCACTAGCAAGATTAACAAGAGAAGTTAACAATGATGAATTCAACCCAGATAATAATTATTAATTAGCATATGTTGTAAAAGTGTAAACTATGTCTTTTACAGTTTTATTCTTTGTATGTTACTAAGTTACTTTTTAATTTTTATGGTTATAGCTCATTGGTGGAGTGTATATGGAGTCGGCGCCCCCTACTTGAAATGTATGACGGTTAAGATTCTTAATTTAACATGTAGCTCCTCAGGATGTGAAAGAAATTGGAGCTCCTTTGAATGGGTAATATATCATTAATCATTGTATTGACTAAGCTAAATTGATGAATTTTATTATCAAATTGATTTAGTCTTTGATTTGATGATTTCAGATTCATTCAAAGAAGAGAAATAGATTGGAAGTGAAGAAACTAAATGATCTTGTTTATATACAATTTAATGCAAGAATGAAGGATCGAAAGATAGCGAAAGAGAAGGATCCAATCGTTTCAAAAGAAAGAAATAATGCAAGAGAATGGTTGGATAATGATCATGTAGAGCAAAAGGTCTTTCCAGATGAAGGGTTAACTTGGGAGATGGTGACAGAAGCATCAGGAGCCGAAGAATATTTAAGATCAAGGAGAAGCACTAGATCTACTCAAGCTACTACTAGTAGCACTCCTTCCACTTCTCTAGATGAGCAATTAATTGAGTCGGATGAAAAAACAGATGATGAGGATGATGATGAGCTAGAATTTGATGATAATTCCGATGATAATCTTTTGGTAGATGAAGTTCCTCCTATAGATTGTGAAGAAGATTAGAAGATGGCCTTTATGTTATAATTGTGAACTTGTTATGAACTTGATAATTTTAAATTTTTTATTATATGTTATTTGTTATGGACCTTATGATTTTGATATGTTTTATCATATTATTTGTTATGACTTATGATTGTGAACTTGTTGCTAGGAACTTATGGTTGTGATAATTTTGAATCTTTGATTATGTATTTATGTTATTATAGTTGTAAATTGTGATTATGTTATTGTGGTTGTGAATTGTGATTATGTTATAATGATTGTGAATTATGATTATGTATATTATATATGTTTATTTATTTATTTATAATTTTTTTATATTAAAAATGCTAGACTGCCTTGTCGCCCGCTTTCCGCTTAGGCGCTAGGTGGTGGGGTGACCGCCCACCATCCGCGGCCGCCTTTTAAAACATTGTAGAGTAGATATACTTGGATTCCAGACCAAGTAGACTCCAATTCTATGATTATCCTACTTTCTACAATTTTGAAATTAGGGTAGAAAGTCGGGAAAATCCTAATTTGTATTCGCTGGTGCAATGTCAACCTATAATTGCATTTGGGTTAAGGCCAAACTCTACATAGTAGATATACTTAGTTCACAACAGTCAAACTCCGATTTCATGGTTTCCCTAATTTTCCTTATTATTTTCTTGTTTAAGCTCAATACATCGTGACATAGGGAGTATCTTTGGCACATCCCTGTGCCACATGTCCATACTCCATCAGCATAGTACATGTCGGTCAGCATATGAGGTGTGCCTAACGGCATGACAATCCTTGATTAAAAACATTTAAACCAACACAAGATTTTGAGTTTCTCAGCTTTACTCCAGTTAAATGTGCACCAAGTGTCATAGATATGTCTAGAGCAACACGACAAGAACAGTAAAGCACCTGCCTCTATAACCAAGAAATCCTGCATCTTGCACTGACGATTCAACACCAGTTTCTAGGCTAAAACTACCATAATCTACAATGATCAATCAATCCTAACAGAAGTGATAAATTCGCAAAATAACACCCGGAAATTTGAAGTTCGCCAGAAAATGTAATCAAACAAAAGCGAGGAAATTTAAAATAACAAATTTTAAGTAATCATGCAACTTACCAGGATTTGGAAAGAACCTATGTTGATCATTTGCACATGGCAAGAAGAGCACATTTTGTGGGCTGAAGATAGCACGGCATACCAAACAGAACCACTCCCTCAAAACACCAGGGCCTGTAGCTTCCTCGTTTTTGAACTCCATGAAAAGTCCACCGTGCAGTGCACTAGCATCAGCCTGGGTAATATACTCAAACGACTCCTCCAAAAGCTGCGACCTGTCAATTAGCATTTCATGCAGATCATGAAAGTCATCCTTTCCTTCTGGGAACATCATCAAAACCAAATTCCGCCTTGCGTCAAAGTCTAAAAGGTCCTTATGCTTCAGAAGCCAGTGCAGACTATCGTTCCTCTTTGCACGTCTAATAAGAGTGTTTAAAGAAAGCTGCCTAGCAAGCAGAACAGAATGAAGTGACCGGTCGGCATCCTCATAAATATCTGAGAACCAATTGAGCTCCGTCAAAACAACAAGAATATGCGACCACCCTGCCCAACGAGACTCACTCTGGACCAGTCCTTTCTGCTTCAACAGGTCCAAGTCCAGCTTCTTCAAGCGATCGTCTACCTTCTGCAAAAGCTCTGTATACACCGCATAGATCGAGCAAATCCAATTGTCGTTCTGATGACGCGAGCCATTGTATAATAGCTTAGGGACCGGACATGCCCCAGACATCCAATCCTGGACTGCCCGACGTAAAGCAAGCAAGAAGCTCGAGAACTCGCTGAGATCCCTTGCTGAAACTGACACGGTGTCTGAAGATAATCCTGCCATCACTATCTCAGCCATTTCTCTAGCAAAAGGTAGTAATTGTGGTATCACATTCTTCGGCCACCTCAATGGTCCAACCCATCTCCAGTCTGGCGATTCCAGCAGCGATGCCAACGCGCTTCGGCATGACACATAAAGCTGATCCTTCTTACCGACAGTCCACGCGAGCAACTTGCAGAACTCGAGCAGAATAGGCATGCACTTCACCTGAACATCTTTAGGCAAATATTCGGCATTTGAGATCATGAAGTGGCGAACGGCCCTCTCCGCAGTATCACGATACAAGGCCTCCCTAGAGAGGTACAATCTGACGAGCGCCAGAGGTGCCCCAGCGAGAACGAAGACCTCAAGGTGGTCTGACACGAGGTCGATACTCTCGTGAGAGGCCGAGCTCGATACGGTAATGGAGTTGACAAGGAATTCTTTAACAAGGCCGTCGACGTTGAATACCCCCTTGATGGGGGGAGAGGGCTCCCTGACGAGGGAGGAGACGGCGAAGATGATGTCGTTGACGAGCTGCCACGCACGGGGGTGCTTGGTGCTGCGGAGGCGACCGGTCAGGTAGAGCACGGAATCCTTCTGCACGGAACAATCGGCGAGGGTGGAGTCGTCCGCGAGCTGGCGGCCGCGGAAGATGAGACGCAGCTCGCAGGCGGCGATGCCGGTGATTGACTCCACGTGCCCGATGATGGACCCGACAGTATCATCCGGGTGGGCGTGGATGACTAGGGTTTTAGAGGTGGTTCGGATGAAGAAGTGAAGGGTGGGATCCGACGGGGAGGAGATCGGGATCGGGGAAGCGATCATGTCGGATATGAGCGAAGGGGCATAATCATCAAGCTTGCGCTTGGAGGGGAGGAGGTGTTTGTGGTCGAGGTGGTGGTGGAGGCGGGCGATCGCGGCGGAGAGGGATACGGACATGGAAACTGGCGGCGAAGAAACCCTAGGTCGTCCGCATGAGAGGGAGAAGGATCGGAGGTAAACGGCGCGGACGATGAGGGATATTTTGGAAATTTCACTCCCTCCGGCAGCGGTGGCGAAGGATGCGAAAAGAGGGAAGAAGGCGGGGAAGGGCGTGGGGGTGTGAGGTGGGGTGGGGTGGGGTGGGGTGGGGGAGAAGGTGAAGTTTCGAAAGGCAGGCGTCGGCGTGTGACATCAGGTCGCGTGTTTGCGTTAAATTTTTTTTCTTTTTTCTTTTTCCTCTCTCCAAGTGCGTGCTTCGCACGTGAGATGAAGTACGCATATCTCACTGCCGGTCACGTGAGATGAGCGTGATGACGGGTTGGGGAAAGAAAGAAAATTTACATCCTATACCATATATTCGTTAGTAGGGTAAATGTTCATCACTTGAGACTTGAGAGGGATCTAACTATATAAGATCCTCAGAGATATAATAGAAATACAAAAAAAAAATTAAAAAGTATTACCTGTTTAATAGATAATTATTTATTTTTAAAATATATTAGCCTGAACGTTATTTTTTGATAACTATATTATCTTAATAATTTATTAAAATAAAAGACATAATATTTGTTAATTGAGAGATATATAATATCATAATAAGATTATTAATATATTTCTATAATTAAGTTGATGAAGGTTTAATTAAATTCTATTGCTTTAATTATTTTTAATTATTTACATATATCTTTTGTTAGTTAAGATTGATTTAAACTAAAATTTGATAACATAGAGATAAAAAATTAAATTTAAATTAAAGCCTTATCTTCTATAAAAGTGAAATAACCAAATTTAAGTTTTCTAGTATTACATAATATCTCCTATAATTAAGGCATAATTATATCTAAGAAAAAAAATTTAGAAGAAAAGTACATATAATCCGGAAGTTAGGCACAAGTAATCTAATCTTCTTAACTAATATTTTATATTTCTACTTAAATGTAGTTTTGGAAATGATACTAAAAACCAACATTCTAGTAAAAAAAAAGATTAAATGCACTGACTTACGGATTACACGTTCTTAAAAATTAGATTAAAACGTTTTTTTTCTTCCGTTAAGATTTCTCTCTAGATATGATTATGATAAATATTATTATGCCTTAATTATAAGAGATATCATTTAATACTAGATAATTTAAATTTGATTCTTTATTTTTGTAGGAGAAATTTAAATTAATTCTCTATCTCTATACCAAATTTTAGTTTAAATCAATTTCAAACTAAAGAGATATATATAAATAATTAAAAAATAATTGAAGAGATTTGATTTAATTAAATTTTTATCAAGTTAATTATTTTGTTATGATATATATATATATACATTACCCTCAATAAGGGATATATATATATATATATTATTTGATAAGATTATTAAGATACTATAATTATTAAAAATAAAGTGCAATATAATATATTCTAAAAAAAATAATTATTTATTGAAATTGGTAATACGTTTTAATCTTTTTTACATTTCTATTGAAATAGTTGATGGACTTCAACTTGATTCAGTAACCAAAAATATTTTTATTTTTTTTATATATTTAACTAATTTTATTCTCTAAAAAAGAAAAAAATAAAAAAAAAATAAATAATATAGTTCGGAAATTAGCCTCAAACTAGCAGAGACCTGCACGGAAAAAGTTCTTAATATATATTTTTTAAATAAAGAAGTGAAACTTAAATAGAACCAGGTAAAAGGCTACAAAAATTACATCCTAATATTACGAGAGTAAGGAATCCCAAACCTATCTTTTATCAAAACACGAATTAAAAGTCTGGATGCACTCAACCATCCCGCAAGAAGCTCTCGATACATTGCTTGTCAAGCCTTTTAACATACCCTCTTTCCTCCAAAATCACGCTACTTATTCAGAGGGATTAATAAAATTTTGTTTTCAGGTTGGTGATGTAATGCTGAACTGGGGGCGGTGTGAATCCTATCAGCAACTTAATATCATCGATTTATAACATATTCCCGATTGAACGAGTATAAACGAGTCATAAGTGATATTATTCCTATTTCTCGAGTGTTTTTTTGTAATAAAGTCATTAAAAAATTCAGCACTTTTTGTAACCAATCAAAGGCCGCAACTATCGGTTGGCCAATGGCATCCATCCTAAAGGTCTTGGCTTCTCCTAGCTCTCCTCCGTCTCTGCACCAGGGGAAGGACACCAGAGACGCGGTTTACGTTGCCGCGGTGCCTCTGAGGGCAGCGAAGGGCCCGGCCCAGATGCTTATGTCGGCCGCTTACTCCTTGGGCTCTTGGGACCTGCAACATTTTATGGTCCTCGTCAAACCCGACCCACCCCAAGCTCCGGTGAGCTCGTCTTCATCTCGGTTTTTGTTGGTTGTTATTAGATTTTGATTTCATTCTGTATTGGTTAGAGGCTTTGCGATGGTGTTTGGATTAGTTGTTGTGGTTTTAGTATGCCTTGCAACTGTTTGTGTATATGCCGCTGCGGAAAGGAAGTTGCATTGTTTAGACATATTTTATGGATTATTGGTTTAGGATTGCTGAGCTATGGTGTTTCGGCTTTATGGTGATAATCATTTTAATTTTATCAGAGATGAAGATGAAGATATTTAGGATGATTCCTCCATTGGTAACTAATGAATTTGAGTGTTTAGGGGGGAATGTTAGTGTAGCTGCTGGTTTTGATATTGGTTGATTTAATTTTATCTTCCAGTTGTCTGTCAAATGGCCTCTGCCAATGTGGAGATGAAAAAAAAAAAATCTCATCTGCATTTTAAGAAGAGATATGACTCATGGAGAAAACATTTTCTTAAGGACTCCAATGTGAGAGAAATTGCTACATCACATGTTCGGATATGCTGTCAATGTAGAGGGCTTAATTGTAGTTTAAAGACTTCAGGATATGGAGCTGAATGATGTTTTGCAGGAGCAATGAGCTTGATTGTGAGTCTTGTAACATTTCTTTGGATTGTGGGTCTTTTAACACGTTACAACAAATTACCCAGTTGCAGTTGCCATACAATACAGGACCCTGGGGAGGCATATACAGGCCTCCTTAGGCTGTGGAAGCCCCTAGAGCCGTTGCAGCAAGGGTTGTTTTTTTTTCCCCTTTGTTGGTGCTTGGGGGTTGGATACATAGCTTTTACAGCAGTCTATATCAGTATATCTACAATTTTGGTTTTCATGTGCATAATGATAAATGGAAGTTCCCCTCTATCTGATAGTTGATAGATTAACAGATGTTACCATGGTAGTTATTGTCACAGACAATTTCCCTATTGGGAGCCAGATGCTATCCTTGTTTTACCTAGCTTGCTTTCCCCAAGTATCCTGAAAAAACATAGTATGTAGAGTAACTTCTGTCTGATCATTCCTTATAAATCAAATTAAGTTACGTACTGACAGTGTGCATAATTTATTTTTTGCAGATATTTGTTTTTGATTTTCAACCACAAGATCCTGAAAATGTTCTTGTAGCACTTGCAGTGGTATCAGGCAGAAACATACCCGGTTTGTGTGTATTTGTGTACCAAAGAATGGGTTCTGTTTTTGCGTGGATTCTTCCCCCATCCTTCCTGCTAACATTATACAATTTCTTTATTTGTAGAATTTATGCATTTCCATCTCTTGCTTTCAAATTTGTAGATTGTTTCTCATCCTTGGATTTGGCTGACATTATGATAGCAGTAAGCAATTGAAGAAACCAAAAGTACATGTATCTAATATCTATTGTTTTACCCATATAATTCCAACTTCAGTGTCATAACTAATATATTCCATTACTGTTCTTCGGTTACCCATAAGTTGTTTCGATATGATTACTGCTTGCTAGTTGCCACCATAACAAAGTGAGTTGACACAAGCACTAGAATTACTATCCCCCACAACTTAGTAATCGAGAATATGGATTTGTGGCTGAAACAAACTTAAAAGGAAAATTACCCCACATAGTGTCGTTTTGTGAAATGTAGCATGTACTGATTCTTGCTGAAGAAACAAGAAAAAGGTATCATAACCCAATTTATGTGGCTAGAAGTATTTGTCAACAGAAGATCCGACCAATCAAGAACTATATTTCACATAGTGTAGTCAGGAGTGAGTCTGCAATGATGCTATCTTTCTATGTAGTTGGCCACTTTGATATTTTCCATATGATGATAATAAGTAACGGTACCTTCTAGGGAGCTGTTCTGTCTGGTATTATTCTTTCTTAGTTCATTCGCCACATCTCAAGGGTCCTTTGAGTCCATTTGAATTTGTGGAGCTGTTTTGTCATTCTAGCAAAATAAAGTTTAAGTTGACACCACCAATTGCCAATCTTATTGTTTGAAACGCAATGATTTGCCTTACTCATTTGCTCCTTTACATTAATTCACAAAAACCTGAAGGTAGCACATCACAAGTCACTTGTATTTCTTGTGCTCTTTTGTAGGTGTCATTCTTAAGAGGAAGCTGCAAAGGATGCCGAGAAGTAGATGTTGGTTTGTTGGTTATTCTAATGGTAACAGCATTGATGTTGCTAATAGATTCAACAAAGAGTGGTCGACCAGTTTGGTTGTCGGTAAACACGACTGTCGCCACTACACAGACGGTAAATCACCATCTCCTTGGATATATTTAGTTAATTCTTATAGCTCTCCAGTAAGTAGGAAAGAATGTGACTTTAGATATTAAAATTTTCAAAGGTATGAGTATTATTTCTTGAGCCATACAATAGTATATCTATGTTTCACTACTGTAACAACATATTAAGCATTTTGTTGTTAAGCACGATGATTTTTTGTCACTTTTGAAGGATTGGTGAGATGCTTAACTGGAGAACAGTGTGTCTTGGATTCTCTGAGAAGTGGGAACAACATGCAATAGCAGATTGACAGCATGTAAGTATGTAACATCTCAACTTTAACTACAACTGTATTGGGCCCTGCACAAACTTGCACAAGCTATCGCTTGGTGCAAATCAAAGGTGATATTCTTGAAGCAAAGATTCGCCAGGAACAATCTTTTACTATATGCTGCAACAAGCAGGTATAGCTACTCCATGAATACCAACTAGATGTCATTCGTTACGTATATGGTTTTTAGCTACTTGCGCATATAGTATTGATTCAGAATGGTATAGTGTTAACAAAATCAACCCAACCACGGAACTCCGGTCTTGAACTAAATAGCATTTATACTGGGCGATAAAGGCAGTTAGCACTGAATTCATCTCTGTTCTTTTCTATACATTGCATGTCAACTTTGTACGCTTCTAACTTGATTGTTTACTGTATACCTACAAAATAGTGAGCTTTAGATCCAACTTATCTGCAAGCAAACAAAGACAGCGTTAGATATCAGAATCAATATCTACAAAATTTTATGTGGTCATCATTAGTAAACAACCATTACGACAAGAGAGTTAGAAAAGAAGGATATATTTGTTCCACAACCATATATGATTGCCAATTGTACAAGAGAAGGTAGGAAAATTGAAGCAAGACCGATCTATTCAAATAATATCCACTGTCTTCCACATAACATTATAACACACCACTCCGCTAAATGTTTACATATTACACATAGATGACATAGCGCATGCTGTCGCGCACCATGAGGTGGCTCATCTCGTCCGGCCGCAGCCTGTCTCCGCGTGCCGCCTGGCCGGCGCCGTCCTCCTCCGACCGGCCTACCGCGGCGACGCAAGCCGCCGCCTCGAGCGGGGCGCGTGCGAGGGCGAGCAGCGCCGCGACTGCTCCGCCACGTCCGCCGGTCACGGCGGCGACGGCCGGGGCGCTTTCTTCGAGCGCGCTCTCGTCCGCGACGCGAGCGCGCCGCTTCCTGCCCCACGCGAGGCTTCGGCCCACATAGGAAATTAGATGCCACATAGACTCTGCAGTTGTCTCCTTGCCGTAGAATTTGGGAATAAGTAAATGTGACAAGGGAAGTGGTGTGGTGGGGTCCGTTTTGCACTTACTCCCCCCTAAAATAAATAAATAAATAAAAAGCTTGTGTGGCTCTTTTTATGGTGTACGAGAGTGTTCTCCCGGCGGATCGTATCGACCCCAAGATGTGGGGACTTCGTACGCAATGGATACGTGGCTCAATGTGCTTGGACTGTTTCAGACAATCTTCAGGTTTTGCAACACGTAAGAAGGCTGTAAGAACAAATAGTACGGCTTGGAGGAACTTAGTAGCAGTACTAGGACTTGCTTCGTGCGGTGGGGGATAAAACCGCCTAAAGGAAAAGTTTCGATTGATGGTTTTAAAGGTCTATATTTGGAAAGTGGGGGAAATTATTTCCTGGAGGCACCGCACTGCTGTGCAACTCTCCTCGGATTTACTCCTTAAATTGTTTCATAAATCTAACCAGATTACGTGCAGATGGTGACTAATAGAAAGTTAGCTTATATTTTCCCTTATCCCTGCCAGATCGAATGGCAACTCATTTGTAGCAGTGGAAGGGAATCATTTATGGGGTATGACAAGGATTTCCCTTTGTCTGTATGGCATTTGTAGGCTTATAGTTGTAGGGTCTCAGAGGATTTCAGCTTCATTTGGTAAGTGATATATTCTTTGGGCCGTGTTTCTGGTAGCCAGTGGATCGGATCGATCCTGGGCCGAGCAAAATCCATAATCTGACTCGGTCTATGCATATGACTCTGCATGATATTGGCATGACGTGCGGACGATACGCTTTAAAGATTGTAGCAGTTTTATTGAATCGTCTATTTATAGTCAGCTAATATGATCCCCCAGGACGATTCAAAGTGGATTATCGCACACGGTTTTGATTCAACTCATATATGGAATATTCAGTTCATTTCATCTGGCAAAGTGCAGGCATAGGTCCAACTACAAATGAAAAGTTATTTATATTTATATATATATAGCAAAGAGGATAAAGAAAGGATATTGAATTTAGAGGGCTTAGACGGCTAAATGGATAGAGATCTCGGAACACGTTGCATGATACGTAAGTAACTCATCTTATAGTCTGACGTCATCAATACGTGAATATTACGCAGATTGTATCCGGCTAAATTAATTATGGATTAGGAAAGGAGAGCGTCCGAAAAGGTTATCATAAATTATAAGATAAGAAGGTTAAGAACGTTACGATCCAACCAGGCGAATCATCATTCAGTATCACCATGGGGACCAGGTAAAGGCAACACCAACATCAGCTATCCGTCATTAATATATGCCAATATTTCCTAAGTTCGACGACCAAATGAAAGTTTTTTTTTTAAAAAAAAATAAATAAAATAAAATCTTGGCGTTAATGAAATAATTATCTCATCCTCAATTTTAATTTTTTTTTTGGTCTAAAATAAAAGTAAAATAACTCCTTGATGGTTTAAAATGAATCCCATATCTTTTTCCAGGACAATTCGCATCTCTTATTTGACTAATTTATTCTTCTGTTGATTGATTGGCAACTGTGCAAATGGATATTTTGTATACATTTGTTTTAGAATCCCTAGTTCTTGGTTGCATATTTATGATGCCAGATGACCCAAGCGAGTGGGCTCACA
This sequence comes from Typha angustifolia, assembly GCF_048772165.1. Classification (NCBI taxonomy): domain Eukaryota; kingdom Viridiplantae; phylum Streptophyta; class Magnoliopsida; order Poales; family Typhaceae; genus Typha; species Typha angustifolia. The sequence continues at coordinate 23,082,995 of NC_133253.1, forward strand.
TCAAACGAGCTGGAGTTAGGGAAATTTCCAATTGGCTTCATCTCAGACACAAACATACAAAGCTAGCCTCATCATTACATCAGCATGACAACAATCCGTAGGTAGACATTTATCATTTCCCCCACCCAGAAAGAAAGAAAAAGGAAAAATAATAAAAATTGATAGGTTGAGTACCAAAGCACCACACCGAATGGCCAACTGCTTTCTCCTTTGACTACAAAAGAGGATCGTGTCAAGTAACGGAACCGTTCACTTTACCGCTATAAATTGCCCAAGCCCTCGTCTTCCAGACCTACTCATCTCCAAAGATTCAATTCAAACCAAACGAGTCCATAACCCATTCTCAGTCTCTACCCAATTCCAATTCTTCATACAGAAACTACTGTAATGGCTGAAACAGAGAAGCCATCTGAGCTGCAGAAGCCTCGCCATGTCGTCAGGAAGTTTCAGGCCAGGCCTCAACATGAAGGCTATGGAGCCGTCGTTAGAAGAAGCATTGGAAGGTAGGTAACCCACCAAAAGATTTGAACTATTTGATGTATTTATGTGGCCTAGTTTTGCTGATGATTGGTTTTTTGTTGCTTTACTTCCGCAGATTCGAGCTGAAGTATTTTGATCCTTTTCTTGTTCTGGATGAATTCTCAGGTGAGTTTCTGTTTCGTTGTCTAGTTCCATTGTAATGAGATTGTGATCTCTGTTTAACTGACCATGAAATTTGAAAATTTTTCTCTTGTCGAAACCTTCAGTTGCTGCTCCTGCTGGATTTCCTGATCATCCACACAGAGGTATGCTGCAATTAATATAACTGCAAATTTGTTATAGCATTTGCATTTTGCTGATCTATTATGTCCAAAATTGCAGGCTTTGAGACTGTGACTTACATGCTAGAGGTATGTACATTATGCCCGCAAGAACCACAAAACATATCTTCCTTTTAATGGAAGGCAGGCATCGAATTGAGCTTTTCATCTTCTCTTGGTACTCAGGGAGCAGTCACACATGAGGATTTCGAGGGCCACAAGGGCACGATAAAGGCCGGCGATCTGCAATGGATGACGGCCGGCAGGGGAATCGTGCATTCGGAGATGCCAGCCGGCCAGGGGACCTCCAAAGGACTACAGCTGTGGGTTAACCTCTCCTCAAAGAACAAAATGTGAGCACAGCTACTCTCTGCCTTCAAGTAATATATATCAAGAAAGTCAAACAATCTTTCTGATTAAGTTAATTGAATAATTCAAGTGTCTATTTCCAGTCAATTTATAATAGTCCCCAGGCGTGTTACTTTGTAGATCTGGATCTAGGGACAAAGATGCTTGGTATGATGGCAATTTGATAACCATCTTGTGGGGTGACTTAGAAGACTTGGACTAATGATTCAGGCATTGTGTAAAACATGCTAGTTTAGAGTTTAGACTATGTCAAAGTCTTTGTAATTCTTATAAAATTGCAGCATTGCAGGCTTACATTCTTGCATTTAGATCTGGTCTACAGTTCCAATAATAAACTAATGGTTTATAGTACCTTATTTTCAGCATCATTTCTGCAAAAAAAGAAACAAGGACTTCTTTTGAGATAGTGGACACTAAACATGTCATTCAGAAGATATTGATATTGATAGAATACCAGTTTGAAATCGAGATATTTTTCGAGATAAATTTTGTTCAAATTCAGGGGGCCAAAAGTAGGCCTGAGGAAGTTACATCTAAACTTCCCACCTACCTACTGACTCCTCTTTAGTACTGTCACCATCTCAAACTCAATTGCACCTATTTTTAAAATCACATCTCCTTCAACTTTCTTAATTACAAATCACTGTTACAAAATGCAGAGGGTTCTTATCATATTATAATTGCAGGATTGAGCCAAGATATCAAGAACTACAAAGCAAAGACATTGCATGCACCTCAAAGAACGGTGTCGCCGTCCGCGTGATCGCCGGCCAGTCGATGGGCATCCAATCTCCGGTGTACACACGGACGCCGACGATGTACTTAGACTTCACTCTCAAGCCATCAGCCTTCCTAAGCCAGCCAATTCCACCAGTTTGGAATGCATTTGTGTATGTTCTTGAAGGGGAAGGATTCTTTGGTTCTGAAAGATCCGGCCCAGTCGGCCCACATCATCTTCTACTCTTGGGCCAAGGAGATGGGCTGGAAGTCTGGAACAAGTCCTCTAAGCCCATGAGGTTTGTGCTCGTCGGTGGTGAGCCCTTGGGTGAGCCAGTGGCCCAATTAGGGCCCTTTGTGATGAACACCGACGAGGAGATCGATCGGACGGTTGACGATTTCCAGTACTGCATCAATGGGTTTGAGAAGGCCAAGCATTGGAGATCAGAGGCATTAATTGACCTAGAAGTCTGATGCTCATGAGAACAAATTTCCTGCCATTTATTTATTTTCTTACACCATAGGAGAGTGAAAGATAATAATAATAATAATAATTCAATTGTAGAGTTTGTCATAATATTCATTGTTTACTATCTGCTTCTATTAGCCTGAGGAAATTAGAAGAACTAGTCCCAGGTTCTTGAACTGTAGATTATTTTTCCCCACCCTTATGTTACAGTTTGTTGATCTTTTTAAATCATTACGAGGTTGGTGTAATTAATGTACAGTATATTGTCAATTTGAGACAGTGATTGTACAATTACAATGACAAAGTTTACTTTGATATTTTGTTGGCATACTCTTCACTTTACCCAACCAAATGACAACATGAAACTTCACAGGTATAGCTAACATAAGACAAAAGAAAAGAACAAAAAAAGAAGTTTTCTTCTAGATGATTAAGACAAAAGAAAAGAAAAAGATATTTCTCCTATATTTGCCAAATCGTTTGAGATTGTAGTAGGTCGGCAACTGAAGTCCAGTAACAAATGCTATAAATTGAAATAACCTTGGCAGCATTAGAGTTAATATCTGGCAGAATTTTCATCAGATTACTAATATATGGGTAGTTCTAATCTATATATCCAAGATAGGATGGTAAATTTTGATTTGACATAATAATCCGATATAATAAACTGGTTTTTAAGTAGATTTAAATTTATCTAATCAGAGTCAAGTTGTAATCTGTTTAATTTGATTATTAAATTAGTCATGTTCATGTTTACTATCTCAATGTATTTAGCCCCTTTATGATCTGATCTGCGGACCTATTTATACCATGATAATCTAAAAAATAACTTATATAAATTTAAAATTTTTGTGTTACTTGATAATTTGTTTATGATCAGTGTATCTCATTTAACCAAAAAGAAAATTAAATTTATATTTAAAAAGTTTATCTTATTTAATAAATAAGTCATGTTGGTGTTTGTATCGTTATGATTAGATCTAATCAAAACAAAGAGCCTATTCTTGTCTAGCCTCATGATCTATTATTTTTTTTAATTTTATAGTGTTAAATATTTCATATTCCAACCTTTGGAAAGAAAAATTCTTTGATGCACCAAAACGTTCGAGTTCCCGGACTCTTATCTAACTATCTAACAGGGGTCATTTACACACAATTTTACTCATATAAACTGTATGAATTTTTAATTTCAATTATCAAAAAGTATGTATGTAATATAAATGTATTCCGTTTTAAGAATCTTAATCTTATTATTATTATTCTTCTTCTTATTATTATTAAAACCTAATAGCAGTTGCAGTCTTTCAGCATCCAAATCAAGCTGGGTTGCTCCAGTCCTCCTGAGTCTCTGACCTGATACCCGACGACAATTCACCAGACAAATCTAACCACCGTGGCATGCCACAGAAGTCCAACTCCTTGACCAAAATAAGATCACTATTCACTACTTTCTCGTGCCATTCCTCAGATGTTTCCAAGTAGTTGAGGTGGGGGTGAAAGCATCATTAATTAAACTCTGGAAAGATGGAAAATATGTGCTCGATTAATAAGTTTTAGAGCAAGTGTAAATTCTCTGTCTTTTTCAGTTCCAGTCCAGTCATAAATCAATATAATTCGTTGCCTTCTCTATTTTAATTACAATTTATTTTTATATATTTATAAACTTTAGTATTTAAGCCACATATGTATAATATCTTGTATACATTAAAATTATTTTGATAATTGATTAGTTAGTATGGAATCATTGCTTAAAAATATATAGAGAGTAAGTACAAACAACGAGGGGTAAACTCTATTTTGGCATAGCTTAAATTTGGAAGCAAAAGACTCAGTTCGAATCCTATGAACATTATTTATAAACATTTGCAAAAGGCGTAAATGAATTCTCTTCTATGGACGTCATGGCATATCCAAAAGCATTGCATTGCCAGAGATAGAAGCAACTCAACTCGTGATTGCATGCCACCGAAGCTAAGGCCAGGAGCCAAAGATTTCATGTCATCACGCCACCGCAATTAGAAGCTTGAGATGCATCCATCTTACTTCCATAATTTCCTTGGCTCTGGCAGTCTGACTACATGATTACAAAGCTACCAAGTATCAATTACCACTTTGGATTCCTCCATAAGAACTGTCCCAGTTGGGTTCTATTATCCTGGGAAGGTATCATCTGTATCTCAAAACATGTAGAAGATTCATGGACATGATTAAGATTTCTCTGCCATTAATTAGATAGGATGTGGACGCATGAGCTCCTCCTCCTCACACAGTGGATGGACCACCTTCATCAATCCTTTTCATCGATCGAGTAGGAACTAATAATTGTACAAAATAATTGCATCTAATTGTCATGGCTCTCATGAATTGAAGGATGACAAACTTTAAGGTTCCATCAGAAAAGAAGGCAAAAGTTTCTAATTTCAGTACTGAGCAAGGGAAGAAATTTCTAGGAACTCTGTTTTGTTTTATTTTTTTGCTGCACAATGTGAATCTCGCCTTGGAACTGTCCTTCATCTCTCCTTTTCTCCACAGTACTAAGGATTGACGATTTCTCCACTACAATCTATTGATTAAACTTGCCTTGAATTTTATAATTGCTTACTATATTTTATAAAGAGTATATGAAAATTATGTTCAAAAGTGTAATTCTAGTATATACATTTGAAGGGAGTGCAGCGTTTAGACGCCACAAGCATTGGTGACTCACCATCTCTATCCACTACACCTGGCTATTGGAATCCCAGTTGGGCAAATTCAATTGCTCAAAATTAATCTTACAGGTAAAAGAGAAATATAATTTGTACACCACCAACATACTTTTCCTCCATTCTTTGAGCTGCTGCCAAAGAATCCCACTTCCTCTCTTAAAACTATAAAAAGAATTTAAGAGCTCAAAAGCCTATATTTTCTCATCATCGATAATGGCTGATAGAGATGACACAAAAGCTCCCCTTCTACCTCTTCGTGAACGTATACAAACATCGCGCTTCCCTCTGAGATCACTTTTAACTGGCAAGTATTTGTTCATCATCTTGGGGCCGTTAGCATGCATGCTCATCTTCTTCTTTGTCGACCTCGACGGCCGGAACTCGAGCCGCAACATGCTCGCCGTCCTCTCGTGGGTCTTCCTGTGGTGGCTCACCGAAGCCGTGCCGATGGCCGTCACCTCCATGTCTCCTCTCTTCCTCTTCCCCCTCTTCGGGATCTCCACCGCCGACGCCGTTGCCAAAGCCTACATGGACGACGTCATCGCTCTTGTGCTTGGTAGCTTCATACTGGCGCTGGCCATTGAACACTACAACATTCATAGAAGACTAGCACTCAATGTGAGTTCACGACACCCCTATGATTTTACGTACTAAAAAGTTATCTAGAAATGATCAGAATTGCGCAATAAATCCAACAGATAACTTCATTGTTCTGTGGGGATCCTCTGAATCCGCCGTTGCTGCTACTGGGGCTCTGCGGCACGACAGCGTTCGTGAGCATGTGGATCCACAACACGGCAGCGGCGGTGATGATGATCCCGGTGGCCACCGGGATAATTCAGAGGTTCCCTGATGAGGACTCGCTGAGTTCTGATGTCAAAAAGTACTTCAAGGCAGTGATACTAGGAGTCATCTACTCCGCCTCCATTGGAGGGATGAGCACCTTGACAGGCACTGGAGTTAACCTCATCTTGGTGGGGATGTGGGGAAGTTATTTCCCTGACGAGGAACCCATCAGCTTCAGCTCTTGGTTCCTCTTTGGTTTTCCCCTGGCTCTGCTTCTCTTCTTCATCTTGTGGGGTATCCTTTGCCTCTTTTACTGCTCAAAGAATACTGCGAAAGCTCTCTCTGCCTACTTAGATAGAAACCATTTGAAAAGGGAGCTTGAGTTACTTGGTAATAATTCAGGGGCTCCTCTGTTTCTTTTCCTTCTGTAGAATTCCTATTGCAAATGAATTGATTTAAGACCCACTATTAATTGTGACAGGTCCAATGGCTTTTGCCGAGAAGATGGTCCTAGCTGTGTTTGGAGTAAGTTTTACTTCTTCTCTAAGACTTTAAAACAAATACTTTTCCTAGATCTCTAACTCTCTGTAAACTTTGCAGTCTCTTATAGTTCTATGGATGACTAGAAGTCTAACCAATGATCTCCCTGGTTGGGGAGCTTTGTTTCATGACAACGTTGGTGATGGAACTGTCAGTGTAAGTAGCCATTTCTTGGTGCAATAAAGCAAGCCTTATCCACGAAGGCATAAAAAATAATCTCTCTCTCATCTGATGCAGGTGATGATGGCAACCTTGCTCTTCATAATTCCAAACAAGAAGAATGAAGGAGAGAAGCTAATGGACTGGAACAAATGCAAGAAGCTCCAGTGGAACATCATTCTCCTCCTCGGGGCGGGCTTCGCGATTGCCGACGGCGTTCGAACTAGCGGCCTCGCCGACGTGCTCTCCGCGAGCCTCGGCTTCCTCAAGGCAGCTCCATACCTTGCAATTGCACCGTTGGTGTGTCTCGTGAGCAGTAGTATCACGGAATTCACATCAAACAACTCAACCACCACTCTGGTAGTCCCTCTGCTCATCGAACTGGCCGAATCCATGGGGGTGCATCCTCTCCTCCTCATGGTGCCCGGCGCCATCGGCTCGCAATTCGCCTTCCTGCTCCCCACCGGCACGCCTTCCAATGCAATGGGATTCACCACAGGGCACATTGAGATCAAGGACATGATCAAGACTGGAATAACGTTAAAGATTGCAGCCATTGCGACTCTTACACTACTTATGCCGACGTTGGGTGAGTAATCTTCCATTGTTTTTACCTTGATGCCTTTAATTTTCAGTAGCACTTGTTTGATTCTTCCTTCCTTTGTTTTCTAATTGATGCAGGACCATATGTTTTTGGCACAAATAAGAAGTTATAGCAAAGTTAGTCAACCAAAGTTTGTACAGAATGTATCGACCTCATAGGGCTTTTTTTTATTTTTTATTATTGTAAGTTGGTAAATTTCTTTGTAAGAAAGCCACAGAGATGTTTTCTAGGAATTATAAATCATTATTGGAAGCTAATGGATAAGGGATGGGGTCTTATGATTCCTATCGCTGTTATTATTTTATTCACAACTTGCCTCCATCCATAATCTATTAGAAGTCATAGCAAAGCAGCTTTATGCCTTTATCCATCTAGACGGCCATATGTAGAAATATATAAATATATATCGTACTCCAGGTTACGAGTTTCCTGGATTAAAGAAACCAATAATGTAAACAATAATGCTACATAGATAGACATGTTAAGCACAAGAGTAAATTAATCAGCAAAGATCCACCGTTCTGGACCCCAGGTGACAAGTATTCTATAATTTTCGTGGCCAAAGTTTGTCCTTTTTTCTAATATAATGTGAAGACGAAAAAAAAAACGTAAGCAATTAGAGCAAGTAGACTTGAATACTACTATGTAGAGAATAGTAGTTGCTAAAGATTTATAATTTGAGTTGATAAATGCATTAAGACTTGAATACTCGAGGGCTTCAAGAAGAAGCATCTATTAACAGCTGCAAAAGACTAGTGAATAAATGGAAAATACCATGGAATACGTAAAAAGAGCAAAAGCTAGCTAAGATGCAACTGACCTTGTGGATGATCTCCTCACAAACTTTGAACAGAATGGAGCTGTTGTTCTTTCCTACTTAGGTAAGGGTTGATGATTGGCACATGAAATGATCTTATTTCTCTATAAAAAGTTAGGACTAAAACTATACATCACTGACTAATTTATATCTCACAAACCTACCGGTATGTCAGAATAAGATTAAGTATATTCATATTGCCCACATGTATAAAAAGGACAAGGCAGGATGACCCACAGAGCCAATGACAGCATCCTTATCTGGCTATTGGCATGCCTGGCATCTTCCATATACCACCTTGACTCTTATCTCTCTCCCTCTCTGTCCCTCTCTCCCAGTATGATGTTTTGAGTTTAGACTGTTTTCAAATCAGCAGGTAGTGAAGGAAGAGAGAAGCTGCATAAGCCATGACCCAATCAAGCTGTTTCATTAGAATCCATGAGCTCCTTCCAAACTATCAAACTGGAAGCATTCACCTACAAATTGGCAATCTATATATAGCCTACCAGACATACAATACAAGTATACTATACATACCACAACCACTTCCAAAATGGAAGACTCCAAAACTCCTCTTCTACCCATTACAAGGCCTTCCCAGATCCCCCACCTTTCACTTCTTAAGAAAGTCTTGAACACCAACTATCTCTTCATCCTTCTTGGACCTTTTGTATGCATGTTAATATGCCTCTTTGTAGATATCGATGGGCAGCCGTCAAGCCGGAACATGCTCGCCGTCCTCTCCTGGGTATTCATATGGTGGCTCACCGAGGCGATCCCGATGCCCATCACCTCCATGTCCCCTCTCTTCCTCTTCCCCCTCTTCGGAATTGCTTCATCTGAGGAAGTCACAAGGTCATACATGAACGACGTCATCTCCCTCATGCTCGGTAGCTTCATACTCGCATTGGCTGTCGAGCATTACAACATCCATCGACGACTAGCCCTGAATGTGAGCTCCAACTCTATCTCCCATATTTAACACTAGTTTGCATTCTATGGCAATTGAGAACAAATCTCCACGTTTTCAAACTATACTGATCACAAGCATCACTTTTTTATGGGCAGGTAACTCTGTTGTTCTGTGGGGATCCTCTGAATCCCCCATTGCTGCTCCTCGGGATCTGCGCCACGACTGGATTCATCAGCATGTGGATGCAGAACACAGCAGCAGCGGTGATGATGATGCCGGTGGCAACTGGCATACTACAGTGGCTTCCCGACGGAGGCGATGAGGTGCATCCCGACGTAGTCCGATTCCGCAAAGCTGTGATACTGGGGGTGATCTACTCTGCTGCCATTGGAGGGATAACCACACTGACAGGCACTGGTGTCAATCTCATATTGGTGGGGATGTGGGGGAGCTCTTTTCCTCAGGAGATGCCCATCGGTTTCAGCACTTGGTTTCTCTTTGCCTTCCCATTGGCACTGCTAATATTCTTTGCTCTGTGGGGTCTGCTTTGCTTTTGTTATCTCTCAAAGGGTTCAGGAAGTGTACTTTCCGCATATCTGGACAAAAGCAGCTTGAAAAGAGAGAAGGAGCTTCTAGGTGAGCAGTATATATATATATTTATTCAGAAAAGCTATCAATTGGTCATTATATAGCTTGAGGATACCTCTTAGAATTAAGTATATTTTCTACTGATTTGCTTGTCTATTTAACAGGACCAATGGATTTTGCTGAGAAGATGATCCTGGCAGTGTTTTCAGTATGTCCCATAAACTTCTGAGTCTTTTTAATAATACTAAGATTCATTTTAACCTTTTTTTTTTTTATATTGGCAATGCAGTCCCTTGTAGTTTTATGGATGACAAGAAGCATAACAGATGAAGTTCCTGGCTGGGGATCTCTGTTTCATGGAAAAGTTGGTGATGGAGCTGTTAGTGTAAGTTTAGACATGAAATCGACTAATAACACACGAGATTAATTAAAACATATAAACGGGAGCAGAATTAGACCTGAGTACTTCCTATCCTTCTGTGCAGGTGATGATGGCAACTCTATTATTCATAATTCCAAACAAAAAGCAAGAGGGAGAGAAGTTGATGGACTGGAACAAATGCAAGAAGATCCCCTGGAGTGTCATACTGCTACTAGGGGCAGGCTTCGCAATAGCTGATGGTGTGCGATCGAGTGGCCTTGCTGACATCCTATCGACAAGCCTGAGATTTCTGAAGACAGCTCCACCGCTAGTAATCACTCCATTAGTTTGTTTTGTAAGCAGTAGTCTCACTGAGTTCACCTCCAATAACGCCACTGCGACGCTCGTCATCCCGCTTCTCATCCAACTCGCCAAGTCTATCAACATCCACCCACTTCTGCTAATGATTCCCGGGGCCATTGGTGCTGAGCTCGCCTTCTTGCTCCCCACGGGCACACCGTCAAATATAGTCGGATTCACAACCGGACATATTGCGATCAAGGATATGATAAAGATCGGGTTGCCACTGAAGGTTGTCAGCATTGGAGCACTGTCACTTCTGATGCCCACATTAGGTAAAGAAGCTATTACACTTTCTGCTGATCTAGAATAGCTCTTCTTCACTGTACAATTTGTCTGCAAACCTCTAATCTTCTTTCGTCTGTGCAGGTACATTTGTTTTCAGGACTTCATAATCCTGACAAACATCTCAACAATTGTACATAGAGATGAAGAGATTACAAGAGACTGAAGATATAGCCACACTGCTATGGTTAAATTCATACGGTAAATTATTATGTAATTTGTTCCCTGTTGGTGTTGAAATGGCTGTAGTTTTTTTTTTTTTTATTCGCTAGGTCATTTTTTTGCAATGTTCTTGTATAAGTACAAAATTTCATTAATGTTACCAGCATTTCTTGCAAATAGTATATCTAATTTCAGAATAACATTAAAGAACTACGGAAATTAAGTTTTTATGTAATTTATACAATTGTCATGCAAGTGCACATGTGAATCTGTGTTGAAGTTCATATGTATCCAAAAAGAATTAAGAATAATATTAACAACCAGTAACAATATACATGGACAGAATTTGAAAAAAGAAGCATGCTACAATGTATTGGAACCGTAACTGGACACATTGTCACTGGCTTTATCAACTATAGTTTATCTCCAATAGGATATCTGCCAACCCCACAGGATCATCATCAATGACATAAGCTAGATCATTATAATGAAGTTCTTTTCTCAACAGCAACCTGGATTCTACTGATAAAATCATCTATACTCATGGTCCCAATCTCTCCACTAAACCGAGACCTAACAGTTACAGTTTCGGTCTCAACTTCCTTCGGACCGACAACTGCCATTAATGGCACCTTCTGTTTCTCAGCATTCCTTATGAGCTTTGGTAGGCGCTCGCCATGGCAGAGCTCAGCTCTGATGTCATAGGATTTTAGCCTTGAGACCACGTCCTTGCAATACTTCACCTGAAATATGAATAATTTAATTATGACTTGAGCCTTCAAAAGGGAAATTTTCCTGATCCACTCTGAAACTAGTTTTTCTAAACATATTGGTGGAAAAAAAAATGACTGCAATAACTTAAAAAACTGAAAAACATTGTTGGCATGTCATGAAAGGTTCTGTAAATTGACCCTACCTAGGTTCCTACAGTGTTGGGCTAGAATTATTACTGAATGCAGAGTATTTAACTTGCTAAGATTCAGATCATTCAAAACAATTGTCCTAAATGATCTGGAGTGGAAGTTCTTTCAAAACATACAAAGCATAACAGACCACTTAGATCCTCAGTTGAATATGCACGAAGCTGTGAAGGATGCTGCCAAAAGGTGACTGAAACAATTCAACCATAACGGTGAGTAACTTGTGAGTGTTGACTTCATGCAGAAAACATTGAAATTCAAGAAAGCTATAGCACAGTTACAGTTCTGCATAAAATATCATTTGCACTAATTAATAGATACAAGAACAAGATGAAAATAACCTAGCCATGAGAGTTGTGAAAGAGATTATCCTGGGCAACCAATGTGATTCTTTTATCCACGCCATAACAACAATTATGAGAATAGTCGTATAAACCTTCAATACTGAGGGTGGGTGATATTCTTGTGCATTCTCTACTTGTGCATCATAGGCACAAGGCCAGATCAATTTAGAAGATTTACAGTATGGACTAGCTTTTCCAACTAGTATGTATTGTGATTGCCTATATAAAGCCAATGTCAAGTATGATGTAGTGAAACCAGCACATATCTAATCAGCCAGAGAAAAATTTCATGCTTTTCTTATGAAAAGAAATTTCGTCTTTAAGAATTTCAACAGTTGCAATGCTTATAACAGTAAAGTTCATGTAATGGAAATTGCAAACCTCAGTATCTGTGACGGGCAAAATGCGAGCTTGAATGGGGGCAATCCAAAGTGGGAAATCACCGGCATAGTGTTCAATGAGGACTCCGAAGAATCGCTCTAAAGAACCAAGAACAGCTCTGTGGATCATGATAGGTCGTCTTCTTTCAGCATCTGAATCCACGTAAGAAATGTCAAACCGCTCAGGCAAATTGAAATCAACCTGTAATGGCATCAGATTAAGATTTCTCAGTCCCCACTTCCTACATCTACTCATGCAGAATCCCACATCTCACAACTTTCAAAAGAAACTTCTAATGGCATTTTCAAATACTTGCCTGCACAGTAGAACATTGCCACTTCCTTCCAAGAGCATCCTCAATTTTCAGATCAATCTTTGGACCATAAAAAGCACCACCACCTTCATCAACCTGGTAATTCCAGCCTTTATCCTCCAGAGCCTCTCTCAGGGCAGCTGTTGCTTTTTCCCATATATCGTCACTACCAACAGATTTTTCCGGCCTAGTAGAGAGGTTCACTTCATACTTACTGAAACCAAACTGTAGTAATATTTCCTCAGTCAGATCAAGCACACCTCTGATCTCAGCCTTGATTTGGTCATCCAAACAAAATATATGTGCATCATCCTGCATAAATTAATAGGTACATATTGTCATAAAAATTAAAAGATACTGGTACCCACATTATGCAATTCAGTATGGAATTAAAGGAGGAAAACCCTTCTATTATGATCTGTTTAGCAGGTCACAATAAAAAAAAGGTGGTGCAACAAAACATAAATCTGCCCTGCTAAACTTACAGAACATACTGCCTATGAGTTGAGTTAAGCATTATGCTGTGGAAAGTTGCAACTTTATTTCGCACATAAACTACACTTCACAGCAGAAACAATAGTAGGAAGAGTAGATTCTAAATATCCAATCCAGCAGAAGTGTGCATGCAGACACACTAAATGATAAAATAACTTTGCAAGATCAATCCAGGGAATGAACTCTGAATGACTAATAAACAATAAGACAATCTTTACATTTTCTAGCTTGAAAGTCAAATATCAATTCACCCTGATATTACTCAAAGAAACATAACAAGATGTGAAAAACAAATGAAACGGAATCATTACTAGATAAATATTAGGGGGAAGACACTTAAAAGGATTAATGACAAAAAACATCCGCAGCATAACCTAGAATATATATATATATAAACAACTGCAAATGTAAGTCCACAAAAGAATAACTGAAGAGCAATGAACTTAAACAAAGAATCGCATAACAAATACAATGGACTTGGGTACATAAAAATTATAAGGAAGTCACATAGAAGTTAGGTCACAAGTCAGATGACTAAGACGGTCTTAAAGTGATAATCCACTGGAGATTACCTGAGTAAACCCTCTGACACGAAACAGTCCATGCAAGCTACCAGAAAGTTCGTATCTGTACACTGTTCCCAACTCTGCCACTCTGATTGGTAGTTCCCTGTAGGAGTGCAACTTTCTTTTGTAAACTAAAATGTGGTAAGGACAGTTCATGGGCCGCAGTTGATAAAGTTCATCTTCTACATCCATTTGGTCATACATATTCTCTCTGTAGAAATCCAAATGGCCACTGATTTTCCAGAGATCTGCTTTTGCAACATGGGGAGTATACAAGAACTCATAACCATGTTGCAAATGAATCTTTTTCCATGAATCTTCGATAAGGTGCCTGATTATGGCACCTTTTGGATGCCAAAACACCAGTCCACCACCTGCATCTTCCTGTAAAAGGTTCAAATGGAGCTCAGAATGTTCTACAAACAGTAGCAACTGTGCCACAATATAGCACATAATTCAAAAAGAAATCTTGTACCATGGCCTTGCAGCAAGAGAGATGTGCTCTAATCGGAAACTAGCATTCACTAATTTCATGATATTAAGAGATATAAAAGATAGTATCAAAAAGCCATATGCTTTTGCATTCAGAATGTAATCATGCAGCAGACTCATCATGCATCTAATACAGAAGACATCTAAGAATATATTACATGGATGTACATGCACAAAGATTAGAAAAAAAAAGAAGAAAATTACCCTCTACCCCACTGTAGTTTGGCTCAATTCTATGAAATTTTCATATACTTTCAATTTGAGCACTTAACCTCGTGCATTTTGAACTAAAGTATAGCCATTACTTTCTCCATCACAGTAGCTTTTTACATGAGTTGTTATGCATATCTATCTAATTATATAGCATGATAATTATGACTCGTATCTCAAAATAAATAAAATAATGCAATAATTTAATTCAGTTGGTTCTGAGAAGTACCTGCAGTGAGAAGAGATCAAGATCCTGACCCAAACGCCTATGATCACGGCGCTTTGCTTCCTCCTTGAAGTGAAGGTACGCATTTAACTGATCTTGAGTCTCCCATGCTGTTCCATAAATTCTCTGCAGCATTGGTTTGTTCTCATCACCTCTCCAATAGGCCCCAGCAACAGATTCAAGTTCAACAGCCTTCCTGTTTATATCTCCAGTTGAATCAACATGAGGCCCAGCACAAAGATCCCACCATTCATTTCCTGAATGAGATAAAGAGGATTAGCAAAATTTAAAATATGTCTACAGAACACCATCGCACCATATAGTGGAAATGTATGACTAACAGTAACTCTTACCTATATGATAAATGGTGATATGTTCTTCTTTGATGCCTTCTAAAATCTCCATTTTATATGGTTCACTGAGGGCTGAGATTCTTTTTCGAGCCTCTTCTCTAGAAACTTCCTCTCTTACTAATGGCAGATTACGACTAATAATGCGATCCTACAAATGATGCAAGATTTAAATTCTGCACCCCGGAACAATAAACTGATGAATATGTTTCAATCATGACGTACAAGCCTAACTTCACCAGTCAAGAAAATTAAGTTTGTCATAAGATATAGGTTATCCTCACCATTTCCTTTTTTATTCTTTTCAGGTCCTTGTCTGTCAAAGGTTCCATATCAAAATCATAATAAAACCCATTATCAATCCATGGACCTATAGTCACTTTAGAGCCAGGGAATAGTTTCTGAACAGCCATGGCCATGACATGAGCGCACTGCAAAAGAGAGTCGAGCAATTA
Source organism: Typha angustifolia (assembly GCF_048772165.1). NCBI lineage: Eukaryota > Viridiplantae > Streptophyta > Magnoliopsida > Poales > Typhaceae > Typha > Typha angustifolia. The sequence continues at coordinate 23,098,385 of NC_133253.1, forward strand.
GGGCATTAGCAACTAAACTGAACCTGAGCAATTTCATATAGTTCGCCAGCTCCAGAAACTTATATGCTTCGAATGAAAACATAATTTGTGAGGCAGAAAGCATTTTATGCAACTTAGCTCTTTGTTTATATTTTTATACTTTGTTTGTGGACTCAGTGCGCTAAGTTTGAAAAGTCTAGTGCAAAACTGTTGGGAGCCTTTTCATCAATTCGAAATCAAATATACGAATTTAAAGGCCTCATCGCCACCTGACAATAGGATTTTTCTCGCATTTACCAAATATTCAAATGTTTTGTATTGTGTGCATTAATGAGTAGTGTGACTCAAATCTTGCCTCTCATCGTTCACAAGCAGTTCTGCCAAGCTTTGTAACCCACATTCTTCATTTAGTTAGCAAGATCGACTCTCTCAATTGACTCTCATAAGAAAATTATCAAAAAAGAACCGTTAAAAAAAATGAATCCTTCCCTCACCGGAGCTCTAAATTATGAGGACATAGACCAGTTAACGTGTCGTATTTGGAAGTACCGATACCAAATAAAAGTTTGCGACAAGCAAGGTACCAGTGATAAATTATAGTTCTTGACCCGAATTACACCAGGCAATTGTTTGAGATCTCTGAACTGACCTCATATATATAATAAATCCCCATGTGCGAGAAAAAATTTGAAGACATGTCGAAGATAACACCTTTTTCCCCTACGAAAAATAATAAGAGGTATATTTGAACAAGAAAGAGAACGAGATGGCATACCGTGTGGCGAATTCGAAGCAATCGTTCAGAGGACTCGTTAGTTGGGAGGACAACCCTCTCCTCCGCCGATTGTTCCTCCTTGGAAGACTTCTCCTCAGCCTCAACGGCCGCCTCCGCTGCCACCGCGGCGGTGAAAGGGGAGGAGAACGGGCGCCCGCGAGGATTCCCCGCCGGAAACCTATCGGCGGCTGTGACGGTTCTCCGCGTCCAGCCGAGGAGAAGGCCCTTGCGCAGTGGAGTAGCTAGGGTTTTGGTGTGGGAGAGAAGAAGAAGAGAAGGCGAGACTGCCGCCATTGTGTGTGATCGAAGCTCGCTCTCCCTCTCTCTCTCTCCCTCTCCCTTCTTCTCGTATGGGAGATTAGTGGTGGAAGTTTTTCCCGTCGCAGATAACTGATAAATTGTTTCTCTTGTTGGGATAACTCCACGTACAATTCAATTCTTTATTTACTCATTTTGGACGGAAAATTAAATCTTTTTTAGATTAAAAACAAAATGGAAGATAAATACACTTTCTTATGACTTAAGAAGATAATAGAATGGACTCTAATATTAATTAATAATTATAAAAAAATTATTTAGTGGCTTAGTTCAGTTGGCTCCCAAAGGTGGAATTCCGTGAATCACGTATTATTTCAATTCGATTATTTTTTTAAATAGTCAAATAAAATAAGATTCATCTAGAATTGAATAAAATAAGATTCTCTAGACTTAGTTCTTATTGAATATATATATAACACTATTAACTATACTCTCTTTGGAATGCTTGCACTAGCAATTTGAGCAGTTATCCACCTTCTGCTAATGCCATCAAACTCAATCTTAACCTTTCCTTCCCACCCTTCCATAAAGGGTCCAAAAATTCATTATCACCTCCATAGATTTATTGAGGGGGAAGGGACAAAACCACGTCGATTTCATTCGGAGCATCTAAAGACATACTGCAACCCTTTGCTCTCCTTCAAAGGTGAGAAACTCGACGATAGGTGGGCACCACAAAATTTGAGTTTATGGGACGATCCTCATCCCTTTCAAACTAAAGCACAATGCCTCGATCTTAGTAGTGAAATATCTTAACTTGGTGATGCTTTAGGAACAACTTTGTTATTATGCATCCCAATTTTCCTTTACATGGTTACTCAAATAGGTGATTTTTGTCATACTCTTCTCAGTGGTATTTTTTTTTTCAATTTGGACCTTTATGGTTTCAGAATTTCCTTACTTTAATCAGACCTATATGATCTACTTAATAATGGAGATACTCCTCAATCCCATGTCCGTAGGGGGGGGGGCCTTAAGTATTATTTGATCTGAATAAACAATCTAATAATAGCTTTTGTGAAGGTTTATATTGTAAAAATCGTATGACAAAAATGTTACTCACTTCCCGCATTGTGACGTGCTTCTTCGTTCGGCCGGACCTCGTTAAAAATAACTCCCTAATCACCCTTCTAAGTTCTATCCCCTCCTCTCTTGCACACATCTCAAAGCTCGAGAAAGAAAGAAAAGATACTGTACGCGATGAGCCGACGGCAACGCCGTCTCCTCGTCCGCACCCTCCTCTTCCTATTCTTCCTCAACTTCATCTCTCTCTCCATCTACTTCATCCTCCACCCTCGCCCCCGCGCAACCCGCCCACCCCGCCAAACCCTAGAAACCCTGCCTTCTTCCTCCTCCCTTAAACCGTGGCCTTCTCTCCCTTCCTTCCTCCCATGGAGTCCCTCTCCTCCCCCTCCTCCCCGCTCATGCGAGGGCTACTTCGGCCACGGCTTCTCCCGACGCATCGACCTCCTCCGCCCGCACTCCTCCTCCGGCGGCGGCGGATGGTTCCGGTGCTTCTACAGCGAGACCTTGGCCAGCTCGATCTGCGAGGGGGGTAGGATTCGGATGGATCCGAGCCGGATCTCGATGACGGTGGGCGGGGAGGAGCTGGAGAAGGTGATCGGAAGAGGGGAGGAGGAGGAGCTCCCCAGGTACGAGCCCGGCGCGTTCCAGATCGAGGAAGGGGAAGGGCGTGCTGATGAGAGGCTGGCGGATGAGGAGTTTCTTAATCGGTACTTGCCGCGGGGTGCAATCCAGATGCACACGATGCGGGAGCTCGTGGGTTCGATAGGGGTCGTTCGCCCCGGCGAGCTTGAATGCTCCCAGGTAAGGGGTTTATCTGATTTTGTGTTGATCATGCTGAATCTATTACCAACGGAAAACTGTTAGTATATCAGAATGAGCAACGCGACGTCCTAGACATCTCTCACATGAACGATCAATGTTTAAAATTATACTGAATAATGAGATGTTTAAACGATCAAATTTTAAGTTGTAGAATTCACAGAACTTTAGAATGGCATATTGCTTTAGCATTAGCTTCTTTCTTTAGATTCAGTAATCAGTTTACACTCGTCATCTGTATTTCCTCCCTTGTGTTCGGTAAATCAGGTGCAGATCATGTTGCTATTAGAAGAATTTATCTACTGTCCTTAGTGACACTTGTGATATGATAGAGGCATTGAGCTTCTTCACATATCAGGCAATGAGCTGAGCATCTACTGCAAATACAAGCTATTTTCTTGGAAGTTGCTAAAGTTTTGTTTCTATTGAAATTAATGTATGGTGTAATTAGAAAATGAAATGGGGCATCTCTGAGAAGTATACGTAGCAAGTTTATTGGCCCCCAAGGTCCTCCTAAGTATCTTGCTCTATATTGGCCTTCTTAGTTGACTACTCAATCACATGCTTCTTTGGACTGTTATAGACAGGGCCAGATGATGCATAGAGTCATATAGATTCCTCATGCTGTTTCTAGTTTACCGATAAAGGCCAGCTAGGTGGCTATTGTTGGAGTTTATGCCCAAATGCAAATGTGACCATTGCAAGTTCCTTTTTGTTGCTGAATTTGTCATGACCAATGATTTGCAATCTCCAATTTCATTATCAGAAGAGAGATGGTAAAGCAAGAGCTTGGTTTATAGGCAGGTTGTGCTGCATAAAGATGGTATTTCTCTTATCTCAAATGCAGGTTTAAAGACATACTTGTACTGAGAAGATCATTTCTCCCTCTGTGTCTTTGAATGGACAAATATTTGAATGTTTCCTTATATAGGTTCAAACTTTGAACTGTAATCTAAAGAATCCATACTGGAAGTGTCTTTTTTACTTATCAGTGTTCATTAGATATTACTCATCAGAATATCACACAGCAGCTCTTAAGCTTTCAAATATGAATTAAATGGTGAATAAATGAATAATCTAGAACGCAGAAACGCAGTAAGATTCATGTAATAAATCCTAATCTTGGAAAAGTATATAAGAGGTTTAATGTTTTTGTTCAGTTGAGGGTGTCTATGATATATCTGTCTGCCATTTTACTCAGTACTGCTAAATTTTGTATGTATACCTTTGAATGCAGTGGATTGAAGAACCAACACTTTTGGTGACTCGTTTTGAATATGCAAACCTTTTCCACACAGTTACTGACTGGTACAGCGCATATATTAGCTCTAGAGTTACAAACTTGTCTAGTCGTCCTAACTTGATTTTTGTGGATGGGCATTGCAAGGTATATAATCGTATTCTTTCTTATTTTGAATCTGTTCTATTATGGATTTATTCAAATGTTGAAAAATGAGCGTAGTCGCTCTAGAGTTGCTATGCATTCTTTTGCACTGCATTTTTCCTTTACTGGTTACTCAAATAGGTGATTTCTGATTTTCTTCTCAGTGGTATTATCTAATTTTGACCTTTGTAGTTCCAAAATTTCCTTACTTTAATCAGACCTATATGATTTACTTAATAATGAAGATACTCCTCAATCCCATTATTGGAAAATAATATGTTAACACATGTATTTATCATGTTTCATCTGGTATTGCTGTCATAGTGGTGTTGTCAAAACTTTTTTAACACAATTTTTACACAAATTAAATTTTCATAAAGTACCTCCATATGAGCCAAATTATGTTTCACTGGAACGTGATTTTTTTTTTTCCCATCTTTTTAACTCTCCTGAGAATCTGAACTTTCATTATTTAAGAGAAATCTAATTTGCCAAGTTTGCTATGCAATTCATTACTTAAAACACATTCTGCATGTGGAGCTTTTCTAAAGTTCATTGTTGCTTTTGCTCTTCAACTGTTTAACTGGAAAAGAGGCCTTTAAGTTTATTTTGTCAGCACCTGGTGTGTTAATACAAATTACAGGCTCCATTAGAAGAAACTTGGGAGGCTCTCTTTTCGAGCACTAGATATGCTAAGAACTTCTCTGGTCCTGTTTGTTTCCGTCATGCTGTTCTTTCTCCCCTGGGTTATGAGACTGCTATGTTTAAAGGTCTGACTGAGAGCTTCAGCTGTCAAGGTACCTCTGCTCATATCCTCAGCCAGAACCCTGATTATCAGAAAACTGCACGATTATCTGAATTTGGGGAGATGCTCAGAGCAGCATTTGGTCTCCTGGGAAATGAAGACTCATTCATCAAAACATCACATGGGCACAATGTCCTCTTTGTACGTCGTGAAAATTACTTAGCCCACCCACGTCATAGTGGAAAGGTCGAATCTAGGCTGAGCAACGAGCAGGAGGTTTTTGATGCAATTAAAAATTGGGCAAAAGGCCAGAAGAAATGCAGAATAAATGTTGTGAATGGTCTTTTTGCCCACATGCATATGAAAGAACAACTTCGTGCTGTTCAAGAAGCTTCAGTTGTCATAGGGGCTCATGGAGCTGGCCTAACTCACTTGGTTGCAGCGACACCAGATACCATAGTTCTTGAAATAATCAGTAGCATGTATAGGCGCCCACACTTCTCATTGATTTCACAATGGAAGGGATTAGAGTATCATGCTATCAATCTTGCTGGATCATATGCTAGGCCTGCCATGGTTATTGGTGAGCTGAGCAGCATAATGGAAAGCCTTGGATGTTGATGACAAGGAGGATTTATCATCCAATCTCCTCCTGATTTTTAACAAGCACTCACTGCTTGAACAGCATATGGCATGTAGCATTGGAACCAACTCGCCTGTCCCTAGCATCGGCGGCACATACTTGTAAGTTAATAACTTACAAGGAGCCTCATTGACACTGGCCGCCTAGTTCATTGTTTTTGAGAAAAGAATTACTCACAAGGAACTGTTTTCTCCAAGATTGTCATATTGGACATCTTGATGTAGAGTGAGAAATCGTGACATTCATAGATGTTACCAGAAAGTTGTATTCATGCTAACAGCATGCACTGAGAATCCTTCAGGAGGAAATAAGATGGAACAATTCCTTACTGACATTGAGTCAGGTAGCATTTGAAGCACATTTTGCTCTACTCTTTATCTTTTCTTTTTAAGACATTTTGCTCTACTTGATTAGTTGGATTGTTTATTTTGTACTCTGTTTACTTTTTCATTATTTGAGTTGCCGAAGCCTGCCTACTGGTAGCGTGACTAAACTTTCAGGAATATAGTTTTTTTTTAAAGTAAAAAAGCTGATATTTTCTGAGTTTTTGACCAAACTAACCCTCCATTTTTTTTTAATATGAGAAGTATTTCTGTCAGCGGTGCTGCTGACATGGCAATATGCACATAGTCTCATTTTCTTATTTTTGGTCGAAAGAGTAAAAGATACTGAATCCTTGGTTTATATAGTAAGTTCTCTTTTGCCAAAAAAATTAAAGTTCTCTTTATGCAGAATTGTAAGAATATTGGGATTAAAATAATGGGCCTCTACCAATGCACGCAAAAGTTATTTGTATCGCTAGAGTTTTATTTTCATCTGCAAGATATATATAAGTTAGAAAAAGAAAATAAAAAGAAAATTTATTAGAGATCACGTTCTTTATAGCAGATTTGCGATTATATGTATGCTGCAATTTCTCTAGCATATCATATGACAAGCAAATTAATCTAGTTCAGACAGAATACTGTATTGGATGGCTTTTAGGGCATTTCATGCTTTTTGAGCTAGAATCGTAAAGGAATTTAGAAAGCATGCATAGAAACTTAAAGCTACTCAAATGTTAATGTTACAGATGGATTGGTCCTAAATTTTAACTCACATTCATTAAGAATAAGATGCTATAGCCAATGCTAAAATGATTCACACATGCCATTTAAATATGTGGAAACACGAGTACCATCAAAATCAGCATCTCCGAGTTATGTTAAACCGTTAAAAAAACGATCAAATTGGCCCAGTTTCCCATCAAATATCAGCAATATATACTTGCATATTCAGTCTAGCAAAAAGCATGCAGAATAGGATCTGAAGTAAAAGAAAATCAAGGCATGCACAAGAGAAGAGGACATTACATCTGCACAGCATGCATACAATTTTGTAGCTTGCTACATTTCTTTGACAATAACCATCACCTATTTAACTTTAGCAGACTTTGAATGCATCTCAAAATTGTCTCAATCAAAGTATTGTAATCCTCCGGCAACACACAGCTTAGCACAGCAGAATCTCTCTGTGCTCAATTTAACAAACTTTGCTCACAGATGTTATGCTCCATCAAAAAAGAAAATAGTGTAGGGAGAATCTCCCTCTACATAAATTATTAAAAATGTAAAAAACTTAAAAAGGCATGTGAGACTAAATCATGAACCAAGTTTTCTTTTCATCACCATCTGAGACTGATGATTTATTATATAGTCTCTACCTTTAAGCTCCTCCAGAACCAAATTTCTTCCCGAGGAGAATCAGCTGCAACTTATCGTAACCAGCAAGCACACCAGCACCAGCGACTGCACGGAGAATGTTAGCACCTGCGCCTTTGAAAAGAGATTTTGCCCCCTCATTCTTGAGAATCTGAGAGAATGCATCCAGGGAACTCTTGTACTTGACAGCTTCTCCAGACGTCATCATCATTCTTCTGCGGACAGTGTCAATGGGGTAGGATGCAAGTCCTGCACCATTGGTGATCAGCCAACCCAGGGCAAAGCTTGCAAAGAAACTATCCTGCAAAAAATTGAGCAGCAGAAAGAATTTTTTTGAGCAGCAACACAATTTATTTGAAGGTGGAAAGCAATAAAATGAAGCACTGGAGCTCCAATTTAGGGGAAAAAAACATTAACGATACTTGACTTTTAGCATCATTAAGTCATTGAGTTGAAGGGGCAAAGATCTAAACATCCTGTAGTTTTGGAAGAATATGAAATGGAATTCTAACAGCATACCTGCAGTTTTCCAGTGAGGACTACTGGCTTCAAAGAATCATACATTCCAAAGTAAAGGCCACGGTAGACTATAATTCCAACACAAGATATGTTAAATCCACGGTAAAGACCAGCAACACCATCTGACTGAAGAGTTTTCCGGTAGACATCGACAAGACCATTAAATTGCCTCTCCCCTCCTTTTTTGGCTGCCTTAGCATCGTTGGCCAAGCGAGTTCTAGCATAGTCGAGAGAGTACACAAACAGTAGCGAAGAAGCACCAGCAGCACCACCTGAACCAAGGTTTCCTGCAAACCATTTCCAGTATCCATCTTTGTCTTTCTTGAAATTGAACATCCTCTTGAAGTAATCCTTGAATGCAAAGTTCAATGCCTAGAGAAAGGAAAATTAATATTAGTTAAGGCCAGTAATAGATGTTGAAACTATCTCACTGGTCAACGCAGAGCAAGATTGTTATGGGAGAAAAAAAAAACTATGAAAGTGTCATATTTCTGTGGGTTTTCACCATTTCTATCACTATGTAATTTGAGGCGTTTATTTTACAATATAAACAAGCCTCCACACGAAAAGCAGTTCATTTATAATAAATGTAACATACGAAGAGGAGGTGGCATATTATTGAACCATGAAGCCTACAATTAGGGGAATGATATCCTACAGCCAGACGAGAGTTTATTCTGGCCTGAAGATGGAAAGTGGCTAGAAATTCCTATCAATGATGGTTGATAAAGGCCACTATACTATATGGAGTAACAAATAATGATAAAATACCCATGTTGTAAGCCAGCTCAAGCAATCAAAAGAAGCTTAGATAGGCAATAATAAAAGAATAATATGAATACATACTACCTTTCCAAATTGCAAAACAGAAAGAAAAAATAATATGTACGACAATTATCAATATGAAGTAATAGAAGCTAATAGATAGTAAATTCTACCTGCGTTGGAAAGTAACGGATCACATTTGCTGTGTTCCCTCTCCATAATGAGGCAAAACCTTCATCTTTGATTGTTCGAGAAAAGCAGTCTGTTATTCCCTTGTATGGTTGAGAAAGACGACCAGTCTTGATCATTTCATCCTGGTTCTGGATGAGTAGCTTGACACGTTCAATAGGAGCAGCAGCAGTTTTGGAAACTGCAGCAGAGACTCCACCCATAAGGAAATCAATGGCAAAGCTGGCAAGACCTTTCTCAGCTGGTGCATGGGCAAAAACTGGTGATACATGTGTTACCACAGGAAAATTAATGCTAGCACTAGTAACAGGCATCTGAAAATTTTGCAAACGATCATTCTTGTAGATTCCTGCTTTCAAGCACTTCTCATATGAAGAGGGCATATGGAAGTTGTGGTTGCGAGCTTGCAGACCCTGAGAAAAGCTGGAACTCAGGTGGAATTGGCCAGAAACCTTCTGAACGACAGTTGGGTGGCTAATCTGATCCTCCATATCTTCCTATTGAAATATCCTACATGTAACCATCCAAAATGAGGATAAGCTTAATACTGTTATAAAGTAAAATGTTCTGACAATTTCAACATTATGCACAACCAAAAAACATCAGAGAGCATAAAAAAAAGAAGCTAGTATTAATAATGCAAAATACAATAAGTTAGGAAGTTAACAATATCATTTAGTAAGAATAGAGACATCCTCAACTGAATCATAGGCTGACACCAAATTATCTGAGTCATATGAGACAGTAAAATTTGGTGATAGGCTAATCATTAGAGAGCATAAAAACAAACAATGTCAAGTAGCAATAACACTATGGTTCTAAATAGTTACTCCTCTGTTTCCTTAAATATAAAGAGAGAAATATAAGCACTTACACACAGAAATAAAGAGAACAAACAAAGAGGTTTTTTTGAAAGGTTTACTTGGATATAGGAAAAATACATGGATACAACTATCTAAGCAGCGCAGCTACGAAGTAAAAGATAAAAGTAGAAACCTGAAGAATTAGTAACTCAAAGCAAGAACCTGAAGAGAGAAAAAGATGACCCTAATTGCAACAACGGACATAAGCACCTACAAAAATAAGGACTAAGTCCACCTGATCAGGTCCTTTAAATAAAATAAGCAATACTACGCGCATTTAGGACTAGCGAGATACTCTTCAACTTTCAGCTAGAAGTAGAAATAAGAACCATAAGGGAATTAAGATTTACATCTAAGCAAACCACCAACAACAGAACCAAGCAATTCTGATTTTAATAGTTAATCAGCATTCCAAATGAGCTATATTTTTTTTTCAAAAGTCCCTTTTCTTCTAAGTCAACATCATTCTATTATGATAATGAATACAAAGTATTACCACAGAGAAGATAAAAGGTCGAACAATATAGTATATAAGAAAAAAAAAACAGAAGAAAGTGAAAGCAAGTAGATAAGTGAAATTTTAATAAGTGATCACTGTTATATTTAGAATAATATAACGACAACACAAGTAATTGACATTAGAGAGCTTCTATGATAAAGAAAGTATTATAGACAGCAGAATAATACGTGAAATTCGGCAATATGAAAGATTCAAACTAATAGAAGATAGAAAACCCTATTCATAAACCCGACACGTACCAAATAGGTAGATCTAAATCAGAATTCCATTCAGATCTGTTACACGAAAGACAAAATAATTCCAAGAACAGAGAGATGGATCCAGAAAAGGTGAAATAGATCCGCACGAACAGATCGCTTTAGGCAACACAAAACACCAGTTAATCGGAAATACAAATAAAACTACAGAAAAATCAGCTAGAAAAGAGTTACAACATCGATTTATCCTTTGGATCTACAGATCAAGAAGATATAAATGTACAATTCCTTCGAACTGCAACAAAAAAGAAAAGGAAATAAAAATGAATTGAAGACTTTACCCTTAGAAGGCTCTAGATCCCCACGATTCCCTCTTCCTCCCACTTTCTCTCTCTCCCTTTGATCCTTGAGGGCTTTCTTCTTCGCCTCCCGCTCAAGAGAAGAAAACGAGCGAGAGGTGGAGAGCGAACCAAGGAAGAGAGATAGAAAGAGGGACTACGGACAAACCGGAGTGCGAGGGCCACAGCTTTATTGGAGAGAGAGAGAGAGAGAGAGAGAGAGAGAGAGAGAGAGCGTCCTTTTATATTTCCATTCCTACGCCTACCGGGCCCAATCTCAGGAACGTATGCGTACAAACGCATGGAAATCTATATGCGAGATCAAGAATCCGCCGTACATAATATCATGTGCTGCGTTATATCTACGCTTTATAACCTCCCCCAATCCCTGGTAAGAAAAACAAATTGGACTGGATGGCTGAGCTGTGATGAGCTGTTGGGGCATTACAGCTCACAGCGCCACTGCTTCCATCACAGAGCGTCAGAATTCTACGCCCAACAGGCAACAGGCTTCAAACACTTACCGGTTACCAATGATGTTTGGGAAGCTCAGGAAGATTTGTCAAATATAATTTGACGATTAGCATTACTTCGTCTCTCGCTTTAAGCAATTGTTAACATTAATTAAGAAGGTTCACCTCCAGAGATTACTGGGAAGCCAGGTGATCATTGGTAATTCCGGCCCCACCACCACCATGGTTCTAGGGGCAAAATTGCAAGGACTTGTTTGGTTTAAGAATAAGCTTCAAACTTAATTAATTAGTCTTAATTTTTTAAAGAGTAAGTTTGACTAAATATAAAAAAGAATAAAAAAATTTAATTACTGAATCAGTTTAGAGATATCTAAACTAGTTCAGGGAAGGCTCCTAAGCTCAAAACAAACATGGCCTAATGTATCAGATGCAATCAATGGAGCATTTTTTTTGCTAGTTACTATAAAGAATACGAGAGGAATGGGCATTTAGAACAAACATAAATAGATCAGATAGTAATAAAATAACACTTTATCACGCAATAATAAATATATGGTTACAACTTACAAAGATAGCTTATTTTGTATAAAAAATAACATAAAATAAGTATGAAATGCAGAATTAGTTTCAGACCTTCCTTTCTTTTCTTTTCTTTTCTTTTCTTTTCTTTTCTTTTCTTTTTCTTCTATTTAAGAGCATCCATATCTTATACGAGTAAACATTCTTGAGTTTTCTCTCTGGGGAGGCGTCCTCTCGTAAGTTTTGAGTTTCTGCATTCAAACTTCATATGCACAAGCTTCAGACTAGTATTTGGTCAATAGACAAAATGCTTATAAACAAACTGGCAACAAATCGCAGGCATCTTGATCTTGCCAACTACGACACAATGAGAATGATATATTTACATGCCAGCAGAGATGAAAAGCAACTTACATTTGGAATTTTCCTCAAGAAAACTTGAGGATATGATAGTTTCCATCGATGGATTGGTTCTGTAACTCTACATATGGTTATAACATTTTCCTCAAGTCCAAAGATTTCTGTCTATGTATATGGTGTACTCATATGCAGAAAAATCTAAGCAGCAATTCTTTTGACAGCCATCATTAATAGAACAAATCTAAGAGAACTCAGATATTGAACTTAAGGCGAGTTGTTAGATTCTTGAGTATCTAAAATGGAGCCGGAGGAATTTTACACAATTAAATTCTTGTACAAACCTTTCAATTGTTTGCATCAATAATAACTACAAACAGAGGATATGCAACACATTTCGACAATCAAGCAACTTCAGAACATATGTTTCAACAATTATGCAACTCAGCCAAAGGTATTTAATAAAATGTGTACATAACAATCACCAAAAGTATGCTTTATTTAGTATACTACAAACGATCTATAGACTACTGTACTCATTATTCAATATGTAGCATACCCTTAATTTAGATACCAACTTCAAACTCATCTACCTTTGCTCTTTACCGCTACCGAGATCCATGAAATACTGCCTTGAGACTTTGTGCCAAACTTCGGACCAATGGATCTCCTTGTTACCTTATGGGAGCACAAAACCACGAAGATAGATATTCTGGGTGAGATATGGGCCTCAATGACACTGGATGCAGTTAACACCCTCCCACATGAAGCCCTTTTTATGTGCTACCACCCTTTGGTAAGCAATTCACCAGCAAGGTATGTGTGCCTACCTTGTCAACCAACTCCATAATCAATGCTTTGAACCACTGTTACCTCAACTCTTCCATTGCCATTAATTCATTTATATATAAAAAGCACCTCATGTATCCACAATTGAATAAGAATTTTCCTCTAACAGCCAAGGAATCATTAAGATCTGCAAGCACCTCATGACATAATTTGGAGAGCACTTTCATACCTTTCCCGAAGGCTCTTCCGTAACATAAATTGCTCTTTGATGTACACTCTGGAGCTGTATTGTAAATACACAATGTGGGAGTTTCATAATAGAATTTCAAATAAAATCTATGTTGAAGATTGTGTTTTTCCTGGTTAGACATCCAGGATAGAAGATTGTATTTTTCCTGGTTAGACATCCAGGATTGCAGGGAAGTTTAAGAAAGCAATAACTTCAAAATATTGGCCTCCGCATGTCTGGTACTTTCGTGCGTGAATCCAGGTGCTTGCTTCCTGTCTATTCCCCACTGGTTCCTCTATCTTAAGCATGGGCGTTGGATGCTAATCCATTTAGAATTATCTATCCCCCACTGCACTCCCTATCTTAAAAATCAACTGCTCGCCTAAAGAGCTCAATATTGAAATAGCCACTAAATGTTAAACATGATTCCCAAATTAGCTGACCCTAATACCATATAGTTAATTGAGGCCTTTTTCCTTACATAATCCTTGCCAGATTCTCCACACAAAGGTAGAAAACCATGTTATTCTGAAAAAAAAAAAAAACTTAGATAACAAGCACATCTATTCTCCATCTTACTACTTTGATATCGCTCAAACAATGATACAAACATGTGTCAGACGTTAACCGAATCCAATAACCCATACCTTATCAAGACTTATCCCCGAGCCAGAGCGAATCCCAGAGGAGCAACGAGAGAAGGGCAAGGTTGGGAACGACAAGAATTAGAAGAGGCGGAACACGAATCCCGATGCGTCCCCGCCTTAGCCGCTTCCGGAAGTACGCACGGCGCTCCTCCGGACCCCACCGCTGCGGCGCGGGATCGACGGCGGAGGAGAGGACAAGCGGCGGCGGCTGCTGAAACGGACACTTGGACCGCCACGTGGTGATCGGTTGGCCGAGTCGGACGGCGCGGGAGAGGAAGAGGGAGAAGGACCAGCGAAGGAGAGGAGGAGGGAAAGAATGGTTTGATGGGCAAAGGAAGGGAGGGTAGTCCCAGTTAAGGAAGCAGGGGACTTGGGAGGCGACGAAGAGCTGGGAGTGGAACGATGGGGTAGTTGTTTGGTGAATTAGGATGTGGGTTAAGGTGTGGATCCTTTGCTCCCATGTGGGTTCTCTTCTGCTCTCCATACTAGAGAGTAGCAGATAAGAGTTAGGAAAAGGGAAGTGAGTGATTAGAGAGGGAGAAGTGGTAGCATTGCCATTCGTAGGCTTTAAATGGGCCCACCATTGGTTGGGCCACAGTCCAGTTGTATCATGATCTCAATCAAATTGAGTAGTAAAGTTGATCAATTTATCGAGAGTTCGGCCTGGATTCAATATTAGTTGGGCTTATTTAATTTACACTAGAGCCAAATTGAATGTGGAAGAAGAAATTATGACGTTTGATTATGAAGGTATGACAATTTCATACCAGTTGGATCTATAGCATGACCTTCTAACGCATAGCCGATTGAAATCAAACCAAGTGGATTCCAAGAGTTGAGAAGCTTCTCTATTCACCATCGTTAAGCAAGCATGTACAAACAGCTCAGAATCGGAATAAGCTATCCTCGCTATCTTTGATATATAATTTTACAAATCCAAGAACTAGGAAGAAGAGGCGGAGGGATCAATGGTCTTGAACGATTCATGGAGGCGTCGAAGCGTCTCCTGGTCGCGATTCCACTCCGGATTGGGCGCGGTCACGAAATGTGCGTAGAGCTTATTCCGCACACAAGTCACCGATATCAAGCTATGCGCTCCTGCCCCTTCCACCTCATAAGCGTAGTATACCTGCCCATTATCATCTCTCCTCTCGTCGGATCTCACGCTATCCGCCCCGGCTATCTGATCCTGGAGTCCGACGTCGGATAAGGCCAGGTTTCCCAGCACGGCGTCGACGGGGGCGAGGGCTCGGATCCCGCCGAGGAAGGTGAGGTATTCGCGCTCGGATCGCTTCCTGGGGTTGAAGAATTCGCTATCAGTGCCGTTGGTGCCCTTCTCGACCTTGGAGACGAGGCGCTCCTTCCAGCCCTCTGGGACCTCGTAGGTGTACTCGGCGGAGTCCTTCTTGTTCGAGTTGCCGCCGTAGCCGCCGTAGTTGGCGGCGCTCGCGGCAGTGCCATAGTAGATCTGGAAGGAGGGGTCGGCGAGGGAGGGGGAGGGGGAGGAGAGGATGAGGAGGGAAGCGGCGGCCGCGGCGGCGAGGGAGGAGGAGAGGGGTTTTGGAGCTGGAAGATGGGGTTTTATCAGGGTTTTGTGGACGGGGGAGGAAGAGGAGGAGGTGGAGGTGGAGGCGGTGATTTTAGTGGCCGCGGAGAGGAGAGCGGAGGAGGTCAGTAGGGTGGCCATGGCGCGCTTCGGCTTTGGTTTGCGTACGGTGATGCGAAGGATAGGACTTAGGAGGGGTGACCTTATCCACACACACAAGTATACAACCAATAGAGAATTGGAGAACACCAATAAAATCTATGAAATTTTGCAAAACATACATTACGTTTGATATCTACAATTACACTATTTGGGCCTTAGTTGTGTACTTAGCACTTAGTACTTATTACCAATTGGGCTGGAAAGGCCAGTATTGAGCTTGTGAAACATGGGCCTTCTTGATCTGGCCCAGTGATGGCTAGATGCCACCGAGCAACTAGTGCTTCTCTATAGCGGCACGTAAGCGAACTTCCCAGTTTGTAGCCTACAAGTTACAACCGGACACGAGTGGCCAGAATCTTCAAGATACTGAAAGACGGAAACTAACCGTTACCACTTCTTATATTTAAGGTGGACCCCGCCAGAATCTTTCAGTTCTTATTTGGAGAATTGGAGGCCTGCAGTTCCCCACTACCGTCACTTCTCTCTCTCTTTCTCTTCTTCTTCTGGTGATCGTAATGGGATTTCCAATGGAATCCCTCTGCCCTAACCGAGAGTTTAACCTCCGAACTCTCGCCTCATCTCCTGTTCCAAAACTGCCGAAACCCTCCTCTTCAAGAACTCCCAGTACCTATCGGTTCGCCTCTGTTAGAGAGCTCCGAGTTTGTTCCGAGAAGAAATCGCCGCCAGATTGTGGCGGATGCAGATCCGGATTCGTCGGAGTCGAATCCAGTGGCCCTAGATTACTGGAGAAGGCCGCCCTTGGATTTGCCGCCGCAGCTGCCGCTACTATGATCTCTTTCAACGCCTATGATCCTCCGGTGCTCGCGGAGTCCCTCACCGTCGCCTTTCCTGTTTCTAGAGCCCGTGAGGTAATTCTTCTTTTAAATAAAGAAATAGACTTTTATTCGTGTGCGAGAAAGATTCCAGTGTTTTGTAGAAGAAAAGAATATTTTTCTCCAACCGATTCAATTTGTTTGAAGAAAAGGTGGCATTTTTAGGAATTTGAAGTGAATCTTCTTGCGTTTCCTTGCACCAGGTGAATACGGTTCAGAGAACTCTGGTTGAGGCATGGGGCTTAATTCGCGAATCTTTTTTTGACCCCACTTTCAACCATCAAGGTACTGGGTCTTTTTTAAATTCTTAAAAGTTCTTGGTATCATTCTAAGCAATTCTTTTGATGCAGACTGGGATTTAAAGCTACAACAAACTATGGTGGAAATGTTTCCATTAAAGTCAGCAGATGCAGCATACAGTAAAATCAGTGCAATGCTTGCTACTCTTGGCGACCCATTTACCAAAATTATTAGCCCGAAGGTATACAATTTTAACTCAAACTCTTGTTTCTACTTGTTTTCCCTTAGATTTTGTATTTCTGTATATTTACATCTCGTGCATTCTAACATTCTGTGTGAAAAATCTTAAAGTTCATATTGAGGTGTCTTTTATTATCTTTACGTAATTACCATTGTTACAATAATATTGCTCATGATTAACCGTAAGGTTTCTTAAACTTACATTTTCCACTCTGTTCAATTTAACAAAAACTGAAGGGGCCTTTTTCATTCAGCAATGAACATCCATGGTATATTTCACATTGGTAGGCGGAGATGATAAACTTTCACATTTTGATGTTACAATTGTCATGAACTTGCAGGAGTACCAAAGTTTCAGAATAGGCAGTGATGGAAATCTGCAAGGAGTTGGTCTCTTTATAAATGTTGAACCAACCTCCAGAAACTTGGTTAGCAAAATTCTTTGACAATTTATGTCCTCTCTATATATCCTCCTTTCACCATGATCTTCCTTTTTTCAGAATAATCATCACATCATCCTAAAGGAATGAGATTGAAAGATGTCCTGCCATTTTCATTATTTACAAAGATACACTACTGTTATAGCTTTTTGCAAAATGTTCTATGAAAACCCATAAGTCAGCCAATAGTTTCTTAATTGAAATGGAACAGAAAATATGTATTTCGAGACTATGATTTATTTAATGTTGAGCATCATTACTAGGTGTAATTAATTATCGTCAATGATATCACAGGTTGTTTTATCTTGCATTGAGGGAAGCCCAGCTGACCGAGCTGGTATACATGAAGGCGATGAGCTGATTGAAATTGATGGTAAGTTCAGAAGATAATTTTTCTTCCGCCACTTTACTGTTTATTTATTATGAGTTTTCTCATCGTCATTAAATGGGCCAATTTTTTTAATCTTTTTTGTGATAGTTTCCAAAATGCATCATATCCAAATAGGGTTAGAGTTTTTAGAACATAGCGCTGAATTTTGTGATACAGCTTTGTGATATATAACCTTAAGAAATTTTCATTATGATACAGGCTACTAGTAAGTTGTGTCTGCATACAATGAAAGTCTAATAATATAATGAGATTATTTTCTAAATATTTTGCTGCTTAGTTTGTCATTACGGCTCAAAATTTATATTTTATTGTGCTCTTTAAGTAATTGCATGATATTTCCTATCAGTCTTCATTTTCTACTTTTCAATTTACTCAATTTTTAATATACATCTGTCATCTGATTACTAAGTGGAGAGAGTACAAGAGAATCTGCAATGTTTCCTAATATCATTTGCAGGATACCCTGTAGGATGTTCCAGATCTCATAAAATTTTCCTCATTTTCAGGACAGTCTGTGGCTGGAATAGATGCAGAAGCAGCAGCCCAGAAGCTTCGTGGTCGTGTTGGAACGAGTGTCGTAGTAAAACTTTCCACTGTAATTAGCCTTCCTTTTTATTTACTTCATAATGCACCACTCATAAAGATGGAAGTAATTTTCTTCCTTCCTGTCTGTTGTTGTCTGGATCCTGCAGATTTTGGCAGATTTGCCAACTGCATGTACCTCTAGTACCAATCTGATTTCAACTGATGCATAATATGATTTTCAGGAGACTAACCAGGGAAGCCATAGCAAAGTTAGAGAGGTAGAGTGTCATTTTATTTTATTTTATTTTTGTACGTTTCTCTATTTATGTCTGATGTACTTGACTTATACATCATCTAAAATATGAGTGAAATCTCCTTTTGAAGGTACTGCTACCTCGTGAAGTTATCCGGCTTTCGCCTCTATCTAGCACAATCATTTCTCATAAATCACGTGATGGCCGTGAGTCTAAGACTGGATATGTGAGACTAGCTGCATTTTCTCAGGTGTTACTTTTGAAGCTAATGGTTTCACCTAATATGTTTGTTACCTTTCTTCTTCATTAGTATATTTTGCACAGAAAGCCTTTAGTCTGTCTTACATAAGCCCAAAAGTGCAACCTATGTCTTCAGGATTCGAGAAACAGATCCTACAAGATTTATGGGAAGACTCTTATCTTTACGAATTTGGCTTTGACTAGGAATTTAGCACCTATCCTTGAGAGTTTAACACCCTCTATAGCTGGCTGTAAAGATCTGCAAGTTTTTTTCCCCATAATGCTGTGTTATGCTTCAGCCTTCCCATAAAGCTGGATGATAGTGATGCTGAATTAGTATTGTGTCAATTAAATTTTCTCATTTGAATTTTAAATTAATTTAATTTCTGTTCTGCTTCTTAGTTAATATGGAAATTAGCTTACAAACTCCTATTTTGGTTGCAAAGCAGATGCATAAACTAATTGATATTATGCCAAATTACTATTGAAGTCATACTGGATACATAACTAAGTTGTTTCTTCAAGGTTCTGATGTTTGCATAACATGTTCTTGATCAGTCTGCTGCAGCTGAAATGGAAAATGCTATTCAAGAAATGGAAGACCAAGGTGTTCAGTCGTACATTCTAGATTTACGTAACAATCCTGTTAGTTGATTCTCCTCGTTCTTGATATTAATTTCAGAGTCATGTTTGGCCTTTCAAGTTTCTGATTTGTCCAATGTTTGTACAGGGAGGTTTAGTAAAAGCTGGACTCGATGTTGCTCAAATATGGTTAGATGGTGATGAAACTTTAGTAAATACAGTTGACCGAGATGGGAATATGTTACCAATTAATATGGTCCAAGGACACGCCATGACACATGACCCTCTTGTTGTGCTTGTGAGTTTCCTACTTTATCTGTAATCCAAAGTAGTGGCAATGCTTCTGATTTTCATGACCAAGTTCCGCATGAGAAGGAGTGCTTTTCTTTTTCTTAATAAATAAGGAGCGTTACCGTGCAATGCAGTATGCATAGATTTTCATCTACTGACAAATTCTCTGGTGGATTTTTTTGCAAATCAAGATATGAGTTGTTATAAGTTGTGTCAGGAAAGGGATTAGGGATGTAGCTTTACTTACTCCTGCACTGTCCTTCTTTACTTGGGTGTTTACATTTCTTGATTCCTTTTTGGTTTACCTTGTTCTAATTCTGTAAATTTACATCCATCCAAGATGACAGCCAATATATTCTTGATGTTTGTAGTCTGAGAGAGTTCTTTCCGATGTCACTTCTTTTTCATATTTCAGTGTATGCACATATTAGAACCAATCTTGAATTTTTTGGTGGAGAAAGAAGTTCTACCTAGAGCTTTCTTATTGAAGATTTTCCATGTTCTTTATTTGCTATTGCAGGTTAATGAAGGGAGCGCCAGTGCGAGCGAAATCCTGGCAGGGGCATTACACGATAATGGTCGCGCTATTCTCATTGGCCATAAAACCTTCGGTAAAGGAAAAATTCAAGTAAGTTTAATGACTATAGCTGTGATGTTTCAAACTACTACAAAAACAAAGTGCTCCATAGAGCTCTAATGATCCTACTTTCTTTTTACTGCTTAATTTCTTGATGCAGAGCGTGACTGAGTTGCATGATGGGTCAGCATTGTTCATCACAGTTGCAAAATACTTATCACCAGCATTACACGACATCGATCAGGTGGGCATTACACCTGACATACAATGCACTCCTGATGCACTAACTTCGCCCAAGACATCTGTTTCGAAAGATAATGGCAAGGCCTCTTCCCTGGAGTCAGATTCTTGCATAATGGTGGCAGAGCATGAGCTGGAGATTCAGAAATCAAAAGGGACTGCTTCGTAATCATAGTCTTAATAAGTTTTATCATGCAAGTTTAAGGGATTAGTATCAATTACTAGTGAAGACAACAGCTTATTTGTAAATTCTACTCCACATTGCATGCATATGGAACATATGCTTGTACATATATACACAGATATATACTTGTATATCATTGTTATGAATATTATCCTCAAGAACACAGGCAAACCTCCTTGACTTTATATTTTTCATCAGCTAAGTATGCAGAGCCAATCTTTGATAAGAAATGAGTAAAAAAAAAATTAATAAAAAGTTTATAGTGAAGTCAATTAATGATAAACATACAATTTATGTTTCTCAACAATTAATAATAGACAAATATATAAAACCTTGGAAAGTGAAATGGATTTCTGGGAAATTATTTTTAAATCCATTTTCCTCGTTTAAACACCGTAAATTAATGGATTAGTAGGAAATTATCATGATCTTATCCTACTTCCCATCAACCATCGAGAAACCCAGTTAACGGCTAAGCTAACTCAGTGGGTCCACACGGGATGCCACCACACTCACCGACCACATGTGCCTTATTCGTCTATTATACTTCCCGATTACTTATCCAACTCAGTTATCCTACTCACTAATTATTCCTTTCTTGCGAGCATCCAGGTGGCCGGAATCAAGTGGATCACATGGCTTGGGACCCACAGCCCACACTCTAATTCCACCCAATGTGAGTTGAGCTTATTATTATTGGGCTTCCAGTGAGGCCGAGGCCCACAACAATAAGATACCCCAAGCCGTGATTGCTACATGTAAACACATAATTTAACTATTCGTTCCCTTTTATTCCACAAGATTACGTCCCGTGACAGCCCTAAAAGTTCGATTCCACTCAAATACTTTGCAATAAATCTCAAAAAAAATTCCCATTAATTCCATTCTATTAATGCTGCATTCGAGCTGTTACTTCCTAATCGAATCGGAGGCCCGTACGTGACGTGTCGCAGACGGATTGGAAGATGCGTATAAAGTTTGGTAATATAATAAAGGCGATTAATGTTTAATTATTTAGATTGCCAGCCCAACGCTATGATTAATTGTCAATTTATGTGGTTAATTCTTCTTTTAACTCGGCCTCCACCGGACGATCCGGTCAAGAAACCATGCACATGCACGCACGTAGTAAAACTTCCTCTCAAAAACACCACACATGACCACCACCTACTATTAGAAAAACCCACCCCAAATGCCAAAAGCAATCCTAGTCGTCCAATAATAACTACCCCAGAGCGACAATTTCACCTATAAAACCTCCTCCATTCCTCCTCTTCCCTCCTCAGGCAAGCAAAGAAGAAGAGGAGAGAAGAATAAGGAGCTAAGTAGGAATAAATAAAAGAGACCATCTTCTTTTCATCTCCTTGGCGAATCCGTCGATCGATCATAAGCAATGGAGATGAAGAAGATCGCCTGCGCCGTCCTTGTCGCCGCCGCGTCGGCCTCTGCGGCCCTCGCCGCCGATGCGCCGGCTCCTAGCCCTGTCAGTGGCTCCTTCGCCGTCGCCCCGGGCGTCGGTGCGGTGCTCGGAGCCTCCCTTCTCTCCTTCGTTGCCTATTACTTGCAGTAAGCCTCAGAAAAGGAGAAGGAAAAGGAAAGAAGAAGAAGAAGAAGAAGAAGAAGAAGAAGAGGAACGTGGGAGTTTTGAATGGAATAGATTTTCTTCTTATTATGTTTTGAAAGACTCGATATACATTTATCACTAGTCTCGTTCTTCCTTTCTTCCTTTCTTTCTTTCTTTATCGATTTGCTTGGATTTAATTTTGGTTTGTGGACTTCTGCATGGAATAAAGGAACCCATAATTTGTTATTACTTATTATTGAGCAGTCACATTATTCTCATCAAATTATTCTAATTAATCACCATCTCTCTTCCTTTCCTTTCATTAATTATCCATCAAAGTTGTGAACTGTGATCGCACCCCGTAGGTCAGCATTTGGGCCATATGGCCCAGTTTAATCAGACTAACCCACTTAATATATGATGCAAGGAACCCTAAGGCCCATTTCTAAACTTTGTGTAGAGCGAGAAGTCTTTTCCTTATTTATTTTAAATTTGCACACATACTCATCAAAAACCTCTTATTTATTTATATATACCCTTCAAAAAATGTGTACTTATAGTCTTATTCCAGCTTTTATAAATTTCTCTTGGTTAAGGATGAATTTATATATTTTTTATTAAATTATTGAAATTTAACTTGAAAACTAATCAAATAAATATTTATGTATATGGTTGGATGAGTATACATGTAAATATTTAGTTTAGAGGAGCATACAAACAAATGAGAACTTCTCTTAAATTATAAATGAGAAAAAAAAGAATCCAAATTTTAAATATGATTTTTATCACCTAATTTTTATGATAAAAATATCAATTAGTTTAATTAGATTTGGTATGTCTGCAGAGAAAGTCCTTGAGACACGGGGTTTTCCGTTTCCGTCGTCGCTAATCACTAGACGCAAACTATTGGCTAATCAAACTAAGAACAAAAAACGATGGGCGAAGTTTTGATTATAAACAATCTCATGCAGTACAAGCGCACACAAATCTACTGGGAGTCTTCCAACTTGATCTCCGTCTCCTTCCCCAATCCGAGGCAACAGCAAAGCTATTAGCTACACTATGGCCTCCTTTCTCTGTCGCAGAGCAAACCCTACTAGATTTCTTACAGTAAAGCCAACTTTCTTCCAATCCACACCCCACCTCGCAGCTCTCTCCAATCCGAAACCCACAAATCCCATCTCCATCCGCTCCAATCTCTATCCCTTCTCGTCTAATGCTGCGTTCTCCAGATTCCAGTTCCGATCTCTTGTCCATCAATCACCGACATCTACAACCCCAAACCTTAGAAGCCCAAGTCTTGTATCTCGATTTCTTCACGAACCCAGATGCCAAAATCCCAACTTGGTTACTAGAGATTTCTCCTCCACCGCTCCGGAGAGCAAGGATGATGCCAGCAAGCAACCAGAAGCCCCTGACGAGCTCCGTCACCAAGAAATCGTTGGCCCCACGGTCGAGCGCGACGTCTCCGCCCTTGCGGAAGAGACCCGCCAAGTGCTCGACAAATTGCGAAAGTCAATTTATGATCTCAGCTCTGCCATCGCGCTCTTGGGCGTTGCCCACCTCGGTCTCGGCGCTTGGATAATTTACGCCGTCAAGCCCTCCGATGAGGTCTCCCTCCAGGGGCTTGTCGCCTTCGCGTTTCCCTTCTCGGTGGCATTCTTGATGCGGCGGACGCTCAAGCCGATTACCTTCTTCAGGAAGATGGAGGAGCAGGGAAGGCTGCAGATTTTGACCCTCACTCTACAGGTCTCGAAGAATCTGAATACATTGTTCTTGAGGACTCGCGTGCTCACCTTGTGCTGCATTGTGGGCATCTCTGCTGGGTCTTTGACTACGGTGTGGTTGAGATGAATGAGATAGCTGGGGAGGGTCTTAATTGGGTAATCCTCTTTGCCACGGTTATGTTCACAGTTGATGGATTGCTCGCAATAATAAGGAATCATGTCAAACTTAAATGATTCTATTTTGTATTGTTAAAGTAGGTAATATAAATGACTTTTGATTGTGCCACTATTTTTATTTCACTATTTCCATGGTGGCCTGCTTGGTTTGAAGTTAAATTCTCCTGGTAATCTTTATGCCAAATGTTGTAAGTTATTTGCTTCACAGACTCAATCAAAACCACCTTTTTATTGGCAAATTTAAATATCGCAACGCCCGTGGCAAAACATATCCTCATCATTACAAATGTAAATATAGTCTTACCGTCTCAGACCTAGAGAAGAATCATCTACTCCACTTATTAATTTGGGAGACCTTTCCAAATTTGGGTTCGGACATGAGGCTCTTTGTCAACCAGATTGCTGTTTCTCTAGAGGATACAGCTTCTTCACCAAATGGTCTTAAAACACCAGCAAGTTCTTCGAGTCTCTCTTGTTCCAGTAGCTTTGCGCAAAGTTCAAGGAGAGATTCCAGGGCATCAGCTCTCTGTTGCACAATGTTCAAACCATCCCACTCTACGTGTGTGCCATCTCCATGCACAAGAGTTAATGTGCTGATTGATGATACTTCTTCTGGAACCCCTCCTACCTCATCTTGCTCAAATTTTGTTCTTTGTTGGCCAGCTTCCTCACCGCCGTTAACCGATGGTTTACATGGTACTGCTGTGTAATCTAGCATTGCAACTATGGTGTCAATTGGAACCACCTTCACTGGCAATATGCTGCTTAGATCTTTCTGCAGTTCTCCAGTTTGTCCTTGCGCTATAAGCACACTAACAATATTATCACTAATGTGTTGGTTGTCTTCGGATATTGATTGCTCTTCCGTGGTTTGAAAGAATGGACATCCATTATACTGCTGTTCTGTTTTCTCAATATATGCATTCCTGGATCTCTGTGAATTTCTGGGATTAACTCTCTTGATGTCACCATTGTTTAAGTTGTCAGCAGAGTCAATATCAGGAATTTTATTAATTGAATCATCTGATGACTTCTTGACAATCTTTTCTTTTTCTTCAACGTGTTCCGACTGTTTTCTTGCATCTCCGCCATTTTCACTGCATCTTGTAGTTTTACCTGCTCGCTTTTGGCCAGAGTTTTGCCTTAATGTGTGTTTCTCTTGTAAATTGTTGGTAGATCTTATAGGAAGGTAGAGAGAAGAGGGATTGCAGTATTCAGCAAGGTAAGGTTGCAAACAGTGTTGCCTTAACAGGTCTGAAGCCTGACATATAGGAGGCCATATAAATGAGTAAAGTTTGGCAGCATCTGATTATTCTGGAAACGAGTTTTTGAGACTTACAGTCGGTCTGCGTTCTGGATTTTTTCTCAGCATACATTTGATCAATTGCTTCCTGTCATTCATAAACTGTATATAAATATCTGAATGATATCAACATAAAAACTTATGTGTGTCAAAGGGTGCATATAATATAGATGCCATAATTAGATTAGCAAATGATCTATCTGGGCCAGGATATTTACAATGCTGATGAGTATACAGTGGGCATTGGAGATATTGAAGATCTGTTTACTTTGTTAACCAGTCCTGCCATGTCCTGTTCAAAGATATTAATATTCTTAAGATAGATAGTTTTACTTATTCCACAGGCATTAGTGGGGATCTCCTATGCACTTACCGGAGCTCTGAATGCAGCACGATGTGCTACAATCTCAAACATACAGCAACCTGGTACATTATAAGAAAGAAGATGAAGTTATAAATTCAGATTGTTTATCAGATTCAGGTATATCGATATTCTCACCAACAAAACATGGATTCAGAAACTTCACCTAGCGACCAGATATCTGATTTGTAGCCATAAGGTAGATCTGCAAGTATCTCAGGGCACATGTAGTTGGGAGTTCCGACGACCTACAGAATTAATGGACATAACACGGCTGAGTCGAGTATTTCTTCTGCATTCGATAGTATGAATTATGCTGGTTTTGTTGGCAAATTCTACTTTCAAATGATGTATGATATCCTAATATCAATTTTGGTGAACTGCACGATAATATGTAAAGAAGATTCAGGTTCTATTTATCAACTATATTATGACCTTCTTTCATCGACTTACTGAACCTCTGACGAGTAAGATGAAAGAAATATACCGAAGAAGTAAGATCCTCCGTATTGAGCAATTTTGCGAGTCCAAAGTCACCTGTGACACAGCTACAGTTAGTTCTTTTCTTCCAATCAATCTCTTCTTCTAGTTTACTTCTTACCAAGCCGGATGTCATCGTCCTTCGTCAAGAATATATTCGAGCACTGAAAAGAAACATAAAAAAAATATTGATGAGCAAAATTTAAATCTTCCACCTGAACTGTTCCTTATAGCTAGCTGGTTATACCTTAAGATCGCGGTGTATCACACGGTTGGTGTGCAGGTAATCAACTGCCAGAAGTAACTGCGTCAGCCATTTGCACACCCTCTGTAACACAAGATATAGATTTAATCGCATCGATTCTTGAACTCTTCTAATTGTTGCACAAATATGCTATTTTCTTACTCCCTCGGAGAATAGTACTCCTCTGGCCTTCTTTATCTTCTCCGCCCTGCATTACTTTACGTGAGAATGAGAGAAAGTAATAGAAGGATATAAGCTGCGATCAAGGAAGACATACATGTCTCCACCATCGCAGAAACTTGTCACAATGCACACAGAATTCCCCTGGAAAATGGAGATAAATTAAGTTAATTTAACAACGGAGTATTAACATAAAATCAAGTAACCCGAAAGGTATTAATTAAGCACCTGGTCTACCCAACCGTCCTTGTACTCCACGATGTATGGATTGCTCAAAGTCGCCATCAGAGCCATCTATTGCACAAACCCATCAATTACCCAAAAGATTAGTAAGAATTCGACGGTTAAGATGTTACCAACCTCCTGATAAGCTGTGCGTTGGAATTTCTCGGTCTGCTTCGCCAATCGTATCCTCTTCAAGACATACCTAAAAGAGGGGGAAATCGTGATCGTGTACTAATCCGACGGCTAAAGTGAGAAGAATCCCGAGAGACGGACGGCTCACCTCTTCCGCTCGGTCTTGTGGATCACGAGAAAGGCGGCTCCGAAGGCCCCTCTCCCGATTTGCTCCACGATCTCGTACTTCTCTTCTTCTCCTCCCCACTCCATCCTCCCCTTGGATCCAACGCCTCTCCGCACCATTTAAAAAGGAAGAAGAGGAGAGAAGCTGAATTAAATGAGACTCACTGCGGGTACATCAGAACGCAGGGTATCACGCGAGAGGGATGAGGAAAGAGAGGGAGAGCTCTCAAGTGGTGACAATAATAATGGCTTGAGATGGAAGCGACGAGGCATGGAGAGGAACCGGGCTTTATACTTCTTCCTTCTTTGCTGCCTTTGGTTCCTTTCTTTGTTTTAAGTTTTAAATTTTGGAGCGAGTATTTAAATGGAAAAGGAAAAGGGAGGGGAGGGGGGTAGAGAGAGAGAGAGAGGTTGCTTGCGATGTGAACGTGGGAGGAGGGAATCATTGCTCGACGTGGAGTTGGTACCCGTTGGATCATAATGATTCGGAGTTGAGGAAGTTGATGGACGGTCGGGATCGGGGGATTTAACCCGAGCGGTGGGGGTTCGCTGTTCTTTGCTGGTGGAGGCGGGGTTGAGCTGAAAAGGGTGTTCTAATTTCATGAATGGATAAGGTGTTAAAAGTAATTGGTGCGAAATAGTTTGGATCGATCTGTGGTCTAATCTGGACTCGAGCAGATAAGACACAGCTCTAATTGGTTTCCCATCAAGCTAACAGTTTTACAATTGGAAAATTTTGTCGAAATTTGGATAAACTGGCAGGTAGGTTGGCAATTGCTATGGTTGCCTGGTTGCTGTCAAGTGAGGAGAATTTGGACGAAGTTTAAAAAAAAAATGGTTGCTAAATTTAATCCACTGGCAAGTTTTTGAAGCAAAGGTAGCAACATAAGATGGCAGAAAATTGTTAAACCTGACATCTAACAGTAAGATTCAAACAACCATCAGAGAAACACTATTCTTAAGAGTTGGCAGAGAACTAAAAAGTACTAACAAAAGGAAACAAATAAAACTGCATCTTAGCTTAGACACTGTCATCACTGAAGTGATGAATTTATACTTGGATAAGGAGTGTTACCGTAGAACCATGGAGGTGGATCACTAGGTTTTTCGCCTTTTTGTACCTCAGCATTTTTAAGTCTTTGTCATCCGTTCTGAAATTCTTTGATCTGTAATTGGACACTTCTTTGATCTGCGAAAGATGAGAGATGGTATGTTCATACAAGTAATAGTAACCTAGTGACTGCAAATGCTTTTACTAGAAAACTCACTTTCCCTGTTTCACAAGAGTATCACTAGGTGCTTTTGTCATGGAAACTTGTTTTGACCATGTCTCATATGCTTTAAGTCTTCTTAAATTCTCCTATAAGAAAGAGAAATCAAAAGCAAATCTGATTAGTCCTCCCAGAAAAGTATAGAACGTTAGATTATTAGAACACCATCAAATATTTTGAAGCAACTAACGAGAGTGTATGATTCCCAGATTAGAAAGGTATCAGTCGCTACCATTTGATTGTTTGTTTGAAACATAATACAGTACATGATCTTTTTTTCTCTCCGGAACTTACATGTTGAGAAGTAACGATGTTAGAAATGCAAGGTCATGAGTATAACACAACAGAGCGTACCTTTTGTTCTCGCTTTATCGAATAGTTTCCTTGAATCGATGAGAGTCCACATTCGGATCAGAACATAGCATAGAACATAAAAGTCTGGCATGTTGAATAATTATGTCAACAAGCTGCATAATTGGGTAATAGTAACTCATTCGCCTAAAATTATATCACTAGCGACTAGGAGTTGCCAAATGGAGAACACATGATCATGCCTAAGTTCTGAGTTATTATATCAGAGTAACTGAGCTGTACCTTTCTGAACATTGATCTGAATATCTCTTGCAGATTTTTAATAGATTCACCAGAGAGGGCCTAATCAAGATGGAATAAACTTCAATAAGAAGACAGGAATATTGTTGAACAAATCTTGATGATAAGATTAAACAGTGACTTACAACATCTATACATAACCAGTTTGATCATAAAATTTCCAATTTTCCCTCATCACTGAGAATTGACATCACATTCTACAAAAGCTGAAACTTTTCTTTGCATTCCTGTACAAGAATGTAACCAGTCAGTTAAAGAAGTGAGAACAATTCAAGCATGAAAACAGAACTTTGAAACCATGGACAATAATTTTCAGAATAAGAAAAACCATGGATAGCAGTGCACATCATCACCAGGAACTTTATCTGGATGTAAGCAGTTGGTAAGCACAAGGCCAACTTGTAGTATTCCTCCTTTATATCCTGCCGTGAAGCTGACCTCTTCACACCAAGAATCTACAAGAAATCTAATTGAGTGTGCTTTGCAGAAAACCTTTCCAGAAAGTTCAAATTCTACGATAATCAAAAGGTAATAATAATAAGCACCAAACACACCCTCGTTCAGAAAGAAGCAAAGTAGCAAATTAACTATTGCTTTTCTGGTTAATTAGAACCTTAGCAATAGCATATTACACGGTAAGCATCAAACAATGTATGTTTTTTTCTAAAGAAGAAAAAGAATCCAATCCTTATTTGTATCTACCAGTATGGTGAACAGCACACATCTATACATTGCCATCACCAAAATTAGACAAAAAAGCTATCAACACTATACAAAATGTGAGAAAAGTATCATCTCACCCACCCTGCTAATTCCAGACCACCCAAAATACAAGTACACTGAATCACAAGATATAGCCAGTTTACCCAACTGGAATAAAGCCATAGTTGCAACACACTGTCAAAAGAAAGCTAACAGCAAACAGAGGATGGAATCCTTTTCAGTAAAAAAAAATAATAACAAATCAGTTTATTATTATCTTATATTGGTCAATTTCTTAAAATCATCCTGACCAATTATATTTGATATGGCCAGATATAACATTTGGTCGCTTTTCACTGCATTGATGAACTCTGAAATGTTGTCAAAACCTCCCCATTTCATTGTTCTAGTGCAGCCAATCACCAAACATACATTATTAACTATAACATCTCAGTTGTTATCAACCAATTCACCCCTAAAGGAAGCGGATGTAAGCTTTTAACCGCTGTAAAAGATTTCAACTCAAACATCTCTCAGAAGGCATAGTTTCTTGTCATTCTAATCCATGATAAAATGGCACATCTACTTGTCAACTCTTTGTCTCCCTTCTGCAAGCTCAGGCACAACGCTTGACGTCTTGCAATAGAATCACTCGACCATCCACTAAAAATGACCCCTTGATACATGGCATTGAAAAGTACACAATCGCCAGGAAGAAAAAACGTATCAGATATCAATTCATTCAAGGCAACGTTGGCGAGATCAAGAAACGATCTGCCAAGCTAACAGAAGGAGAGGATCGTGGAGATAAATAGAAATCTATTCTCAATTACCTCATACACGCACTTCTTCACATTGTTGGATTCTTTGCTGCGTCCCCTATCTTGATTTTGGTTCTCGCCCTCTTCCGAAGCGCTAGTTTCACGCTTCCTCCCCATCCCCACAGAGAAGATGCGAGAGGAGGAGGAGGAGAGGAGGAGATGGATAAAGATAGTGAGGAGAGGGAGGATTTGGGTTTTGTATTCGAGGATAGAGATCGCATATCTCCCGCCTTCTTTTATATATATATATATTTTATATATATATATATATATATATATATATATATATATATATATACACACACATACGTTGGATGAACATATTAGTACACCTTGAAATATGTTATCTTTTATAGGATAGAAAAGAAAACTTCTTCGATTTCATGCAGATAAAACTCAATGACAGTAATTGGGGTGAAGATTTATTATCTTTATCTGAGACGCTAAATGAGTTTGGACTTAATTTGCCGTCTAACCTATATATTAATTAGGCCTTATTTTTGTTTCTATTATCAACAATTTTTTTATTTTTTATTTTGACAAAATCTATTGTCAAAACATTTATTCAGATTCAATCGTACAAGTTCAGCTAATGCCCATTAGTAAACTGAGAATATAATTTAGATTTTCTAACACATCTCTTAAAAGTTTATATGTAACCGTGAATACAATCTTTAATGACTAAGTGGTCATTTAATGAAGTATTAAAATCCTTGAATTCGATTCTTGTAATGTAACTATGTAAGTGATACTTTAGTGTCAACAAATCGTCCGAACATAATAAGATCGAAAGTTATAAAGTGGTAAAGAAGTATTTGCCAACAAATTATATTAGTAATTAGTGTTAAAAAAGAAGATGTAAATCTGTCATTAAATGGGTCATAGACATTCATCATTGTTTAATTTAGGTTTTATTACATATAAATATATTAAGGCACAGCCGAAGGCCCAGTCCACTTGTTTGGGCCGCACGAATTAGAAAGAGACCATTCCACTCCGCTACACCGCCCCAAGTTTATAATTTATAATTTTATATAGATCCTTCGCTTTCAGTAACCTCCGGTTCAAGTACCGCTGCCTCCCTCTCCGTTGCAAGGCCTTTACTAATATATTCAACTCCTACCTCCATCTCTTGCCCTCTCTCTCGTCTAGTCGTCTTCGACATTACTTGCTCTCCCAAACCCTAAGACCTTCTCTCTTCCACAGTCCCCGATGGTCCGCGCGTACACCCAAGAGCACGTGTACCGCCACCCCTGGGATCGCGTGACCACAGCAGCGTGGCGCAAGTTCACGGATCCGGAGACGGCCACCGTCCTCTCCCACATCGTCGACGTCCACACACTCTCCCGCCGCCTCGAACCCTCCACCGGCCGCCTCCACACTACCCGATCCATCACCGTCCGCTCACCTCCCCTCCCCTTCCTCCTCCGTCGGATCCTCGGCCAGGACGCCGTCGTCTGCCACTGCGTCGAGTCCTCCGACGTCGACGCCCCGAGACGCCAGATGGACATCGTCGCCGTCAACGCCAGCCTACGTGGCATCATCGAGGTGGAGGAGCGGTCGAGTTATCGCCCCCACCCGGAGCGGCCGGAGGAGTGGACCGTGTTCCGGCAGGAGACGAGTATTAGATGCAAGCCGCTCTCGGCGCTTGCCGCCGTGGCGGAGAAGGTGGAGCAGCGGTGTGCCGAGAGGTTCTTACAGAATAGCGCAAAGGGGAGGGAGGTCGTCGAGCGGATCTGCGGCTACATCGAGGCCGAAGCCTCAAAGGCCACCGCAAATGTTTCTTGTTAAATGTCATCCTATGGCCTCTCGATCCGAGGTTAGGGTCTCTCTCTTTCTCTCTTCTTATTCTGTGCGTTGTATTCTGTTTTAATGCCTGATCGTTTGGAATAACTGTGTTGACTATTGATACACTTGTGAGGCAACGATTTCTTGATCTATTGTCTGTATGGTCGCTCTGATTTGGATCAGGGCAAACTGATTGGAATTGAAGAATTAGGCATCTAAGATCTTGGATTTGCCATGTTCGATTGCTAGTTATATTCACGATGTTTATGTGAAT
The DNA here is from genome assembly GCF_048772165.1 of Typha angustifolia. Classification (NCBI taxonomy): domain Eukaryota; kingdom Viridiplantae; phylum Streptophyta; class Magnoliopsida; order Poales; family Typhaceae; genus Typha; species Typha angustifolia. Next base: position 23,130,950 of record NC_133253.1, read on the forward strand.
CAACTTTGCTGCTTACCTTTAGGATCATCATATAGATATCATGATGATTAGTAGGACGAACTGGTCTTCAATAATACTTCATAATTTTGAGCATTCTTTGTTGGGATTAATTTGGAGCGCTTGTTAGGGTTTTACATCTGCTGTATGTTCTACAGTAGTTACAAGAAAATCTTGAAAGAAATATTGAAAGATAGAAGGATATGAAATGTGAGTAATAACATGCTTTACCTTTTGTGAATAAATTAGTTGAAATGATTATGTTGAAAAATATAACATATAGAAATATGTTTCCTTGTCAAGATCCTAAGTATCGATTTTCGGATAGCCATCGGTCATTCGAAAAAACAATATGTATCATGCCAGATCAACTATATTAAGCCATCCATTTTGGCAACCTAAATTGAGATTAACTAAATCTTCAATCCATGTTCCTTGTGCTCATTTCTTCTTTATAGGAGATTTCATTCTGTATTAGCAAGTTATTCCTCTCAGGTTCTCTGTTTTTGCTCAACAAATTGGAGTTATATTGATTTTCAAATTGATTGTTCTTTTCATGGTGTGTTGCTCACTTTATGGTCTAAACCCCTATGATTTCGAGAATTGTGAATTTATAAACAATGAGTGAAGATTCATTTAGCTCCCTTATGGCTTTTTAGAACAAAGCAAGGTATTAAAAGACATTTTGGTGGCTGTCTTGGCGAGGCGGTCCATGCATAGGCCTTATGCATTCCAACAGCGGCTGGGCTACTTAGGTAGGTTTTTTTCGGGCCACCGATGTGGGTACAGCCCCAAAAGTGGTGAGGATCAAGTGTAGTTGATCGGGTTTAGTTAAGTTTTTTAGAAAAAATATGAAGTTTCACGGTCTTACAAACCCGTGAACCTTCATGCAAATCCCTAACTATAAATCATGTCTTTTTCGATCAAATGGCAGTGGCAACTCTCTGTTACTTGCGAATGGATGAATGGTTGTGATTGACAACTAGACAACGATCATCAATGGTCTCACTTGCTCTCTCTCTCTCTCCTCTCTTTCTCCTAGTCTCTCTCCTTATCTCTATTCGCCTAACACACCACTACCTAGTATAATTTGTTCGGATTTGGTAGGGTTTAGGAGAGAAAGGAGGAAAAGATATGGAAGAAATAGCAGTGATTTGGGTGGAGGCAAGAATTGAATAAGAGACCGGGAGAAGCACAATATCGTCAAAGTAGGCAATCTCCTGGTGATGTTTCATTTCATGCAAAGTTCAAAATATCGGAATTGGGATTAGAAATGACCACTAAAAAAATGATACGTAATTACTGTAAAATTATATTTTTTTAATATAAAAAATAAAATTTTAGAAAATAATTATAGACAATTATGAATAACTTTCATATAAAATTTAAAAAAAGTACTACTCTCTCTGCATCTCTTCCATTCACTCTCTCAAATGAAATAATGAGCTAATATATTTTACCACCCTTTACATATGCCTAAAATTATTTTGCTCTCTGTATTTCAAAAAGACTCAAACTATTTTATGTACTTATGATTAAAATGAATTTCTTTTTTTGTCAAATATTCCTGTTTCACTCTCTACTGTCGTGTAATAGAGTGAAAGAGAGAGAGAGAGGAAGAGAACAGATGAAAGAAATAGAGGCGATGATAGAGAAAGAGAAAGGGAGTGGAGGAGTCGGATAAAAAGAGTTAAGAAATAAAAAAATACATACTCTAGTTTTGTCGGAGGTTGTGATAGCCAGATCTTCATCGAAGGAGCTCGCCATATGTCAACTGAGGTCGAATCTACGTCAAATGGCTTAGGAGAGAAAAAGAGAAGTTTTCTCTCTCTGATGCTATGTCTTGATTCATGATCATAATATGCTATTGCCAATTTTGATCCATATTGGCTAATCTGTCTTGGACTCTTGGTATCGACTAATACTACAATCCATGACTTTCGTGTCTCTAACATGTCTCTTTGGTTTTGGAGACGCATGTGGATGGGAAAAATTAACTCCACCTCAAAGGGAGCTTGGTAGGGTTTGGATTTTGTAATGGCTCATTACTTTCTAGTCCGATTTTAAAAGACTGAAGTGTGAATCATTTTACCATAATAGTTAAATTTAATCTGAGCAGTGTGAATTAATTTGACTAAGTTTAATAAAATTTACATATAATATATATTAGATTATATAATTATTTATATATTAAAAATACTAGACCGTCTTAGTGCTCGCCTATACGCTATGCTGTGGGGTGACCGACCGCTATTTGGAACTGTCTTTCAATATATTAGAATAAAGAACTTAAACAGTTGAAACTTATACTGAGATCTAATGTAAAATGCAAATGATATTGCTTGTGCTTGTTATTATTAGCATTTTGTGGAGAATGTTCATTTTCTCCCATCAGTATAGACTATATTTCTCCTCGTCTGTGTAATTCTAGGTTTAATATTTTACTGTCTTTAATAGTATTATAGAGATGATCATTAGGTCAAACCTACCCAAACTTGGCCCGAACCCGCTCAGTTTTAATCGGGCTAAGCCTAGCTCGAGTCCAGGATGGTAGTCGACAATATGAGCTAAGCCTTCGCTCCCCCGACCCGAGCCCGAGATGGTAGTGGGCGACATGGGATAAGCCCGACCTAGAAGTTCAATCCATTATTCCCATCTATAGCTCAATCCTATAATTTTTTTAATCCCACGTTGAATATTCAATAAACTATATATTAATATATAAGTATGTTCTCATGAAAGATAACTAAAATGTCTTCATATAAGTCTTATTAAACTCGGTCTAATAAAATATAATATTTTTTATATTTAACCAATTATGTTAGATCCATTATACCCAACTCAATCTCAATATCTAATGGGCTAGTGGGCGGTAACAGACTAAAATATTCTAGCATGATCGAAAAATTTGCCCGACTCGAGTGATTGGTGAGTTGGACCGTAAACAAATATTTAAGTATGATTAGCTCGGAAAGCCCGGCCCGGCCTGCCTAATGATCACCTCTATAGTATTACCTAAAAGAGATGCTTGTGTGTTATAATTTATCTTGACGTCTAACTTAGTATGATGTTGAAACTAGCTATGCTTTGTGATTTATGAATTTCCTGTTCAGTTTTGTCCTAAAAAGTTTAAACTAATAGTAATAATAGCTGCAAGTATTCGCTAGTTAATCCTTTGACAAGCAACTTCCATATATCGTTGATTCATCTACTTTCTCCAATCTTATGATAGTTAATTAACTTGAAAATAAATTCAAGCGAAAAGAAATTTATTTTTGACCAAAGGCTGTGAAGGGTATGTATTTGTTCTATTTGATAGAAAGCTGCTGAGTATGCCTTTCCTTGACAGATGATATGTTGTTCAGTGTTCAGTTGCTCTTGACCCTCATTCTACCTGTTCACCCTTCTTGTCCAGGGTCTCCTTATCTCACTTAGGAGTCTGTCTTTGAGAAAGTGATACATAATTCCATTTGCCTTATGCTTTACTCCATCCTCTCGACTGGATGCTTCATTAAAGGAAAACTGAATCATTTAATGGCTGTACTTTGATTTCTCATAATCCACTGTTTATCTTCATCAAGTCCATGAATAGATTATCTTGGAGCAAGTTATCTGTTCTGGCGAAAGCGAGTCAATTGTGATTGTGTAATGCTCATTCTATATTACAAATATTATTAAACAAGCCAATCCCTTAGATGAAAAATGTGAAGTAGCAGACTTACATAAGGTTGGCACAATGATGTTTTGATGGTTTTGGAGTCTTGAGAAGCAGGCAAATAATAATTGTACATGAGAAATATCAAAGTGATTTTTTGCTTGTCTATGGTTTATGCAAAGTCTAGGTTTTGGACACTTAAAAGATTGTAGTATTACAATTTACACAGACTGTTGCTCTACTTTGCTTTCACAATATTGTTTATTGCTCACCCATCTTCGACACTAATGGTTAATAGGCGGTGTTTCCTAAAACAAAGCTTCTCAGAGAGGATAAGCTTCTCCCGAGCCTTCTAGGTGACGACATGCAAAGGTATTGCCTGCAAATTGAAATATGAAATCACCCATTACTTTTTTGTTAAACTGGCCGCTGGAGGCCAATAAAAACACACACCCAGTTTTGTCAGGCCCTAAATTATTTATTGCTTAGTGGAATAGTGGGCCTATGTAGAAATACATGATATATCAGTTGCAATAAAACAACCAATTGGGTTGCTATTGTGGTACTATTAATCAGATAACCTAAGTTTGAATTGGGTTATGGTCATTTCTTACTCCGATCTCCGACTCTTTTCGTACAAAAACAGTAGTTTTTTTTTTATGAATTGTGGTAACATGTAACATGCTTAGTATGGAATGGAGTAATTTGTTGTTTCGTCAAAAGTTTTGTTAAAATGATTATGTCTCTAGATATATTATATGCGCAGCTCTTCTTTTTGTGGCATGTGTTAAGCTCCTACTAGTTGGTCTATAACATGTATAAATGACACGTTTTGGCTTTTATCACTAAAAGAAAAAGGGTAAGAAACATGTAATAATGGCAGGTCATTGCTTATCTTATCTTCTCCTTTAGGAAAAAAAAAAAAGAAGCTTTCTTAGGTGGCATTTGGATATGCTATGATTACTAAACTTAGTTAGGTATCCTTATTTTTAAACTTTAAACAGTTTACTTTAGAAATAAGGTCAAATAATGAAATTATAAATTATTCTAATATTTAATTATATATTAGATAAGGAGTAATAATTGTATTTAATGTGCTATAAAGTTGGTAAATTGTATTAGGAACTAGTGATGTTTTATATTGGCTAGTTAAAATATGTTTGATTAGATTTAAAGAAGTACAAAGATTTAATAAATTTGTACTTGCAATTATTTTTTATTAATAAAAATGTAAACTATATACATAAAATATCTATACTATTATATTCTTTCCTGCACTACCTCAATATTCCGGCGTTATCTTGGTACTTGCACTAAAGAAAAAACTTGTCTGGAACCCTGCTCTAGTTATTGTGGGGTTATTATCTCGGTTGAGTCACTATTAGCTTTGGAGAGGAGAGAGAATTATTTATAAAAAAAAGAAATTGAATGTTATTAAGTGTTGTCTTGTCAAGACATTTGATTCCCTTCTGTCTACACAAAATAGCATCTCTTTTCCAGATGTCCAATCCCTTTCAGATATCATAAGAAAATTGACTATAAAAGGAGCTTTTGCCAATAAAAACGCTAATGACAGAGAAGGGTGAATCTCCTTTCTCCCTTCCGACACCAGAAGTTACTTCGTCTCCTTTTTAAAACAATAATTTTGTTATTATTAAATTAAAATAATTTGAGTGTATGAAGTGAGAGGAGAGGAGAGGAGAGTGAAATAGAAACTATTATAGCAGTATAATTTTAAGTGATTATTTAGTCATTATACTAATATAAGAAGACTTATTTTAGAAAATGTTAATTCTTATTTCAGGAGCAAACGGAGGCAAAACATTTAGAACAACGATTTTAATCAGCTGTAGCAAAGACTGTCTCTCCAGGAGAACTAGAACAGGAAGAAAAAAAAAAAGGTATGGCCCAAGAAAGAGACTTCACGAGAACCAGGAATTAAATTTTTTTAAAAAAAAGTATGGCCAAGGTGGCTTAAATCAGTCTCGGAAACTGTAGTTGTAGTGGTGTTATGATCACACTTGATGTGATATAAAAATTAATAAATTTTTAAAACATTTTATCTAAAGTTACGATTAAACCACATCCAAGCCGGGCCTTACGGAACCGTGTAGGTGTGCCTTCAATTTTTCACCTCACCTAGTCACTTTTGAATGTCTAATCTCACTCTTGGAAACCGAAGATGGAGAGTGCAAACGTTCTGACAGCTCATGTAATGTACAGAACACAGTGCTGTGGATGCAGCTCGACACGATTGATACAATTAAAGATTCATTACACCTACACTCCGAACTTTACCATGTTTACATATCTACCTATCTATCTTATTGCTGGACGTAGCATAAGCGGCATTCATATCGGATTGAGATATAAGAAAAAATGCCCTGTATATGGATTGGAAATATATTTATTTCATTTTGGCCCAGCAGGAAAAGACATTAATTTCATTAATTTCCTGGAGACCCGTGCCTACTACCTCCCCGTCGTTGCTGCTCCTCCTCTCCCTCTCCTCTGTCTTCCGGCGGCGTGAGCCATGGAATTTTACACAAGCGCTCTCCAGCATTCCTAGCCTTCACCTCCGAGCGGACTGCCGTCCCGACCTATTTTGGGGAGTTTCCTATGGATCGAGGCCTACCACCCAGATTGCATGCTACTCCCTTCTTTGGAGTCGCTCGGGAAGCCCAACTCGCTCAGCAAAGAAGACCGTGTTCGTTGGGATGCCATATACCGAACCGCAATGGCGACCAAGCGATGGCAGTTCATGGTGTGAGGGGTGGTCAGGATATGGACGGAGTTCACGTTATGCAAAAAGGGCACCTTCTACCAGATCCTCCCGGATTGCTTCCTTCACCAATTAATTATTAGTCTGATTTTTTTTAAAAAAAAACTCTTTCTTTATTTTATTTTTTTACTTTGCTAAAGGTATTAATTATTTATTACATCTGTAGTGTCATTATTTTACTAACAGTCACGAAATAACGGGCAAGGTTGGTGGGGTGTGATATATTAAACAATACGATTGTCTAGAAACAATGTAATGATGAATAGTATTTTCTAGAAGGTATAACTTTTCGCTGGTAACGTTCTGATGAAGATATATACTGCCGCGTTGTCCAAACCAAACCGTGACGTCCTACGTACCGTGGAAGCGCCTCTTCGCTTTATACATGCAGTAATAATCTTATTATAAACTACCGATATAGAATATTTATTCAATAATTTATTAACAACTAAAGTAACGGTGGATCATCTACTTCTTGTGCAGTATGACATACCATAAACTAACCAATATAATGATATATACACACACACACACACAGAGGAAGAGAGAGAGATAGTCAGAGTGAGAGTCTACGTGGCCGGCACTAATTGGTTGGAAGAGGCATGTGGTGGTTTAATAGAGGAAGCGGAACGGGCGAACGGCAAAGAGATGGCACGGGGGGAATGCCGAGAGCCAGCTGGGACGCGGACCGCGACGATTCCACGCAGGTGACACGCAGACGTATGACCCCACGTCAGCTCGGAGGGCGACACGCTCTCATCCCTCCCGTGAGAGGATAAGTTATCGCATCTCGGGTCAGACTAGGCGGCTAATGTGCGAATGGCAGCTCTGTTATATGCAAAATTACGAGATTAACCCCCCCTCGCTCCACCTTTGATGGCGTTTGCCCGAGATAATATAGTACCAGCGATTAGATTCGGATAAGAGTTTGTCCATCCATACTTAAAATGTGATGGCTAGTGAGAAATACTAATAGATCACTCAGAAGGCTGCCAAGTATCCAACTCGTAGTAAATTGGTGTACTCTATACTTCAGCCGATCTGCTCTTGTTGGTGGGGCCTGACCTAGTGCACGCGGAATCAAACGCGAGTAAAGTGTACCAGCCGTAGTCGGCAGTCACGAGTGGGTCCAAACTAAGATATCACAGTCGGCGTAATAAAGTGGGTCCCTCGTCTTTGGTCGGCGTCTGATCTGATAATATTCGTCAAAATACATATCATCTCGTGAATAGTAAGCAGTAAGGAAAAGAAGAGAGGAAAAAAAAGAAAGAAAAAAAGAAGAAGCTAGGGGTCCATTATAACGTGCTCCATACTCCTAAATGTTTTCTGATTCCCAAGTGACAAAAGTATAAATTATAAGAAATTGATCTTCCATAATTATTTATATTAATTATCAACTACTATAAAAAAAATGAATAACTAAAATTTAAAGATAAATAAGATATATTTAAGTAAGAAATATAGGGATTGAATATGAGAAAATAGTTTTAAAAAAAAGAAAAGTAGTTTATTAAATGTTTTGTAATATATTTATTTAAAAAAAATGTAAAATAGGAAAGAGCCTCAAAGTGGTGGCTTATTATTGAAGCAATGTCTATCCCGTAAATCGTAAAAATTCTCCAAGCCCATTTGGGGAATTGAATTCCAACCAATGTCGCCATTACGCGTTCCGTGGCTGCCAAATTTTCTCAATCACCACGACCGACTCCTCCCCCCTCTCTCTTCTCTCTCGCATCTTTTAAAAGGCCTCTACCATTCCCCTTCCCCTTTGCTCTCCACGAGACTCCTCTTTCACCCCCCCAATTACCTCCGAAACCCAATCCTACACCTAAATTAGCAACAGAATTCGATTCCAGATGGCTCAGCGAGACAAGAAGGAGGAGACGGAGCTTCAACTCTCCGAAAACCTAACCCTCTGCGTCAACAACTGCGGCTTCTACGGCAACCCCGCCACTAATAACATGTGTCAGAGTTGCTTCCAGTCCTCTGCTGCGGCGGCGTCTTCGCTATCCTCTCCCTCCTCCTCCTCCTCCCCCCTTTCCTTCTGTCAGAAGACGAGATCCGCCCCGGATCGGCCGCCGGTTGCCGCGGCAAAGGAAGCGGTGACGTCGGCCGCGGAGGCGCCGGCGCCAGCGAGCCGGGTGAATCGGTGCTACAGCTGCCGGAAGAGGGTGGGGTTGACCGGGTTCCGGTGCCGGTGCGGGGACCTGTTCTGCGGGGAGCACCGGTACTCCGACCGACACCTGTGCAGCTTCGACTACAAGGCGGCGGCGAGGGAGGCGATCGCGCGGGAGAATCCCGTCGTGCGGGCCGCCAAGATTGTTAGGATGTGATTTGATCTTCTACGGAAGTTTTTTTTCCAAAAAAAAAAAAAAACGAAAAAAAAAGGGAAGTAGTTTTAATTTTATTCTCCTTTTCCTTTTTTTTTAATTTTATTTTAATTTCCTTCCTCTTCCTCGGTGTTATTGTTGTTGTTGTGGAATGTCGATGGGTGTGAATGTGATATTTATAAAATTTCACTCATGTTTAAATAGCTTCGGATATTTCGAATCTTTAATCCATCTTAAGTGTGTTTTCCGAACCAAGCACCTAAATAGGAAATTTCCTTTGTAGGTGACATTTGTTCCACGTGGACACGCCTATAAGAATCTGACTTTGAAACAAAGGTTTATGGACACAATTAAAAGAAATTTCTCAGTTTATCTTCTTCTTTTTTTCTCTCTCTCTTTTTTAATTTTTTTTAATTATTTAATTTTTTTGCAGAGAACGTCCATGTGGCACTATTACAGGTGAACTGAATTTAAATAGAAAGGTAGGCAAGTTTAGTTTGGTAGTCATCTGTCTACGTTCGAAGTTTGGGCTGGCTGCACACCTACTTTGATAAAGAACAAGTAAGTTTTTTTTTTTTTAATTTGTTTTTCCGGTCATCTTCGTATTAGACTTATCGCCGACAAGGCGACACTGCCACGTTTAACATTGAGTAGTACCACGTGTGCGGACTGGTTTTGAGCGTAAGTGGTTGTTGGATCAAATCATGGTAATATTAGGGGGCTGGCTACTTTTGGGTCTCTGGTTTTAGAATTGGAAGTGAAACCTTTTTAGCCAATCATTCCTAGTTGACAATTCTGGCTCCATCTCTAAGCTATGAGCAGTGGTTACTGTTTTGATATTTTACTAGATGTGCGATCGGATGAGCTAACGAGAGAGAGCATTGATTGCGTAAAGCATGCCCTTTTTTTGTGTTCCTAACGGAACGGAAAGCCCGTAGGAGTTTCATTTAATTCGAACACAATCTGATAAATAAATAAATAAAAGAGAGATAGAAAAAAAATAGTAGGAGGAGGAAACTTTTTTTTTAACACAAGTCTCTTGTTTAAGTATAATAGTGAATGATATTATATTAATAATAAATATTAAGTTGGATACAGACAAAATACAACAAGAAGCACAGTCTTGAAAGGTTCACCGGAATAGAATGTCTAGGGCTTCATCACGATCTGACGTTTAAAGATATACAACCTTACAAATCCTAAAAAAAAACTAGAGAAGCAAAAATTTCAAACTTATAACATATATAGAAATAGAAAAGAAGACGCTTGAGAAGCATCTAACTCTACTAGAGAACTAGACGAGAGAGGAAGATCGACACCTTATGGGGGTTAGAGATTCGATGATATGCTGACTTAGAACAAAAAAAAAAAGATAATAAAAAAGCCCAGCTCCCCACACGATGGCTCAATGCCAACTTGCCACCCGTATTAGACCCATATATCAATGACGATGCAACAAATGCCAACAAGCACAACAGGACAAGTGGGAGGTCGGTGAGCTTCCACCCTCAACCCCAACCCTCACTCTTATCCTCTTTTACAAGGATACGAGTCAAGCAAGACGAGACAACGAGATAGGAAGTAGAGAGGAGGGGAGAGAGACACAATGACAATGGCTAGGGAGGACCCTAGAAAAAAAAGGGAGATAGCCAAAACAATAGGAAAGCTATGTGCTAAGACTAGCTAGGGTAAAAATTTTCTGTCATACCCATAAGTCTTATAGTTTTCTTATGTTATCTTCTAATGCAATGAGAGTTATTATATATGTATAATTGATGCGTTGATATATATCTAATAGTAGCCCCAAATTAATCGACATAGTCAGCCTATAGTAAATCCTCACTACAAAATCTTTCACTCGTGGCTAGCTAAGGTTGATATTTTGAGTTCATATTGGGCTCGACTTAGGTATGATGTTTATTGGCGAGTAGCATAATAAGTCTTTTACCATCTCCTCTAGGGTTGAAACTGAAGACTATAACATTTTATGATTGTAATGCGTATAGTTCTTGAACCGGAAAGAAAGTCTTCAGTGGAGAACAACCTTTGGATAGGGTTAGAAAATGTGGTTTGATACATCTATTTGCAATTGCGGGTCAAAATGGGCTCCACTTATGGGCGCAAATTGGCACTTATGGGCCAATAATTTGTCCCGTCGGGCTTAACAAGCAGGCCGGGCTTAAGCCCAAGATCGCTGAAGCTCCCACAGCAAGGCAATTTTCCTTACACATGTTTACGTGGCAGTTCATGATTGGCTGAAGGTAGCCAATCATTCCTTGCAGCCTGCAAAATATTTCTATTCTCAACCTTCTCACCAAAATAAAATAAAAAATAAAATTAAAATCTTTTATCAATGCTAAGCTTGTAATCCATGAGAAGACTCGGTTGCTATTGCTAAATGCCTTCACCAAGCTACATTCTTGAAATTAATATTTATGTTCTCTGACCAAAAGATAGCCACCAAAAGCACAGCAGGAAGCTCCTAATCATTCTATACATATATATATCTTTTGATCTACATGTCTCCCTTTATATTATCAAAGAAGAATATTGAAATCATACAACAACGCCTTTCTATCGTCAATTGAATCATGATGGCCGACCGAGTCATTCATAAGAAAACCTCCCTCACTTTGCTTTGAAGCACCTCATACTTCCCAACCTTTGAGTACATAGCCGCCATCAGTGGAATAACACGTAGGAACTGAAGGCAACTTGGAACCCACTTGAGAATTGAACCCTAATTTACGCCAAACCCCTCTGTTTCTTTAACTTGTACACCTTCTCTGTAACCCAATCCAGCTTAAATTTTTAAGCCCTTTTTATGTTGCCATGAAATATTCATATCTCATACCTTATACTTCCATACGTGATTAAACCTCAAAAGCTCACATATAACCTCAAGAGCTCACATAATGCACCGAGACACTGCAGCTTGAGAAAGACAAGAACTAGTGGCAAGAGAAAGAAGTAAAGAATGATAAACTACTAATAGAATTGAATAAATATTACTATAAAATAAGAGAAGATCGCCCAATTCAAGCCAGAAATCGTGGGAATAATTAAGAATCACTCATAAAGGAGGTAAATGAAAGTGACATCCTGTGTGTTAAATAGTAGTTTAACAATCAATGTAAGCAAAGTCAAGCTCTTTATGTCGAAAGAAAAAGGAGTTACACCTGCCATCTCCCAATTCTTTTAGTAGTAGATTAATGTAAAGAACGGCTTTTAATCCCTTTTTGCACCACTAATATCTAACTAGATTGAGCATCAAAGGGATAGATTATGATACCCTTCACGTTGTACTAGTTGGCATACGTATATTTTTAGGCCCAATTTGATAGCTTGATTCAATGGTTCTCTCATGTAAGCCATTTTACAATCAAAAGGTAAATATATTATTGATAAATATTGCTGAAGACCGTGATTTCTAATAGCATTGTCTTTCGTAAGGAGGGTGGTTGGTATAAAATAGACCACCTTTGATGCATTCATTATTCAAAGAAAAATGATGCAAAGGGTGATAACATGATAAGCATAACTTTTGCTAATTAATGTTTAAGGCAAGTATTCCCCTGATACTTAATAGTAAAAAATAATGGTTTCGTCAAAGGATATAGTCTTATATAATAGTAACAAGGGTAAATTTCAAATTACCTCCCTTTGTCTCTATAGTTTATACTACTGTAAACTTGTTAAATATTTCATCCAAATTTAACTAGAAAGTACAAATTACTATAACCCCATTGTTTGAAAGTGTATTCTATTCCAAATTGAAAGAAAATGATAAAAGATGAGTAGAACTATTAACTTTTTTTCTATTAAATTTGAATAATTTTTTTATATATATATTAATCTAAATAGAATTTACCCCAGTAAAAATAAATATGCTTAGGCTTGGTGGCCCATGTGCGGCCCACAGTATAATAGTACCATAAGTTTGATTATTAGTACAATGATTTGTACCATCCCAATCATATTCCATCCCCATCCCCATCCCCATCCCATCCCACCAAATTATATTTTTCTCCCCCCACACGTGTTCATCCTACCCTTTTCTCTAGAGCCCCACGCTCTCCACCATTTCCGTATAACTAATCCTCTATAATTATCTGCTATTATTATAATATATCAGTTAGATTTTTAAAACTTATTAACTGCTCTAACAACTTAAACCCGTAATTGGGATCGGTGAGGTTTATTCTGTTGTAATTTTTACAGCTAAGAATAAGAGAGGGGAAAGGAGGACAAAGAAAAGGGAATTAGAGCTGTTTTCCAAGGAGGGAGGTAAAGGTAATCTAATCCTTCGTTCCTTTCTTCCTTCCTTGGATTGGAATCATTGGATCACAGAGTTTAAACTGAGATCCTAAGTACTAATTATCAAGAAAGGTAAATTTGCTGTTATGCTAAACTTTACCGCCTTCCATCTTAATTAAGTAGGAGACGACCCCCCTCCCCCTCAAATAGGTAATAAATAATCCAACAAGGAAACAACTTGGCAGACCTCCTCCTTCTATATATCCCCCCACCTCTCTTATCTCTCCCCTCTCCAGACAAGCAAAGCATTTATAATTCCTCGAGAGCAAGAGACCTCCTCCATTGCTATTTTAAAGAGATATTGGTATAAGCAGAGGAAGGTAAAAGCAGAAGAATAGAAGGAGAGAGAATGGAAATGGAACTGGACCTGGACAAGCTCCGGGCGGTCCGGGTCCTCGGCCGCGGCGCTATGGGTGTTGTCTTCCTCGCGACGGATGGCTCCTCCCGCTTCGCCCTCAAGGTGTTCGACAAATGTTCCCAGACGTCAAAGCCTGAGGCCGATCGCCGTGCGCGGTGGGAGATCTCCCTCCTGTCTCGCCTCTCCCACCCCTTCCTCCCATCTCTCCTCGCCTCCGTCGAGACACCCGACCTCCTCGCCTGCGCTCTCCCGTTCTGCCCCGGCGGCGACCTCAACGCCCTCCGCTACTCCCTCCCCGATCGCGTCTTCTCCACCTCCTCCATCCTCTTCTACGTCTCCGAGATCGTCTCTGCCCTCGCTCACCTCCACTCCCTCTCCATCGTCTACCGCGATCTGAAACCCGAGAACGTTCTCCTCCGTGCCGACGGCCACGTCACCCTCACCGACTTCGACCTCTCCCGCCGGCTCTCCCACAAATCCCCATCCCCCTCTTCCCCTCCCCATCACCACCACCACCACCACCGTCGCAATCTCACCCGTATCTTCTTCGGACCATCCTCTTCTCTTTCCTCTTCTCATAACGCTGTGCACGTGCTCAAGAAGGCGAAGTCAGCACGTGTCAGCCCATCCGCCACGTGCGAGAAGTCGCACTCGTTCGTCGGCACGGAGGAGTACGTGTCGCCCGAGGTCGTGCGGGGGGAGGGGCACGAGTTCGCCGTCGATTGGTGGGCCCTCGGGATCCTCGCGTACGAGATGGCCTACGGGAGAACGCCGTTCCGCGGACGGAATCGGAAGGAGACGTTCCGTAACGTGGTGACGAGGCAGCCCGAGTTTAGCGGCGGGCAGCGATCCGATCTCACCGATCTAATAGGGAAGCTGCTCGCGAAGGACCCGTCGAGGAGGCTAGGATACGCCGGCGGCGCAGAGGAGGTGAAGGCGCACGCCTTCTTTAACGGGGTGAGGTGGGATCTGCTCACTGAGGTCGCCAGGCCGCCGTTTCTACCAGCTGTGGACGACCTTGAACTCGAGGACGGGGTGATGGCACCGGGCGGTGAGTGGTTCGACATCGGAGAATACTTTAAGTTGCTCCACCAGCCGCAGCAGCCGTTGCCACCTGGGCCGCCCTTAGCGTCCTCCGTCCAGTTGCTGCCGGAATTCTGACGTGGCCCACCATTGGAGAGATTGTTTTTAAATTTTCCTTTTAGTCCTTTGTTTTTCTAATTTTATATCTAGAAGAAGGCTAGCCCGTTTTAGGTTGTAAATATTCGAGACTGTGAGAGTGCTAGGAAGAGACGAGGGAGGGGATGGCTTTGTAAATAGGAATAGATTAGGGGCTCGTTCGTAAACTTCCTTACATGGGACGACTGCTCGGATGCGACGTTCGTTCCCAAAGCTTTACGGAATATGAACAAAAGAGGGTCTTTTGTGCAAAATTATTTCTTGGTTGCTTAATAACATTAAGCTAGTGCTAGATGAGAGCACCTACTTGGACAAAGGAACATTGGGTTGCCACTCAATAGGAGAACGGTATTATGATGTTGCCTCTCTATATCTCTTATACTAGTGTTTAATAATGCACTGATTTTAGTTGCCCATCATGATCATCACACCTAGGGATTGCTTTAGCATAGTTTATTATATTCATGATAACATTATCCTATCCTATGAAAAAATGTTTGATAAATAGAGGACAAGAGGCTTGCTTTCTGCGCAATTTAACCTCATCCCAATCTCAGTGGTTAGTTTGGTAGAGCTTAAAACTCCATTAGAATCTTTTTTTTTTTTCTTTTCTCTCCTCACATAAGCGTCAGAGAAACAAATGGATGCCAACCAAACAGCCTGATCCACTTCGTACAAGCAAACAGACTCGAGATGGCATTCAACTACTCGTTGTCCGGTGGATCGGCATCAAACGATGCATCCCATTGTCACTATCGACGTCTTGCTTGGGTCCTTCTCTGTTTCTTGAAGCAGGGGCACCTCCACATGGCATGAGTTGAGTGAATTAAGTTTGATTAAATAAATTAAAGACCCAACTAGCTAGTGTTGTTCAGTGTTATCTTCTTAACCCAACACAGCAGAGCAACACACCAATTGGCAATCCATTTGAAGAGTTCCTATTCGTAGCATGTGAGCTTCAACAGCGACGGTTCAGAGAAGCTACTCCTTAACATCAACAGATTAGCTTCTGTGAAATTAATGTGACTGGTGTCCTTCATGCTTAGCGGTACATATGGTCATTAAATATAATTTGCAAGTGGATCTCAATATAGGCCTCATAGTACTTCCAGCTGGGTTGATAGGAATCGACCAATTTTGAAGATAATAAATATCTTCTGACATCTTGATCCAACTTAAGACAACTCATACATAGAGTTAGATTATAATTTATTTTCCTACAATAAAATCACAGTCCTCCAGTAGTATTTTTTGTGCTCACTTGGTTGATTTGAAGTGAACTTATCTACATCTAACTAAAAATTTATCTGACAGTGAGTTTAGCTTATTTTTTGTAGTCCCTGTATAGGAAAGCCACATGGAGATGTCACTATTGCTTCTTTCAGCTAACAGTATTATAGATAGGAAGATCTTTTAAGTTGCAGTATGTTGGCCCCATAGTATATATAACGAATTAATGCTCTCATCAATAACACAAAGTAGATAACTGAATGGAGAAGTTTATTTCAATGGTTTAGCGGTAGAAAATAAAATTTCAAGTTATCTGTGTGTGTATTGTATTAGCATTTGTTCCATATTCGCCACATAATTTAGACAGGGAAGATGATTCATTGCACTATATAATACCAAGCTAAGTTTGAAAATTTCATTCAGTATAAAGTTAACCTGTAAAGTACTAGATAGTAATAGAATATACAAACATCAGAATGTTCTTGCAATAAAATCTATATCTCTGCACATTTTTTTCCTTATAGGCACACTCACAACTAGAACTGAGTGCTAGTCAAGTGTAGCAAATTTTTCAGGACGATATCCTGATTTGTAGTAGTTGCTGTCCTTGATATGTGTTTGCTTTGATGTTTCAATATTCTCTTTTGAAAAAGTTCACTCTTTACAAAAGAAAAGGATGACCATTTGCAGGGCTTGAAATATATTCATTCAGACCATACTTCACAGAGGAGCTTATATCTTGCGGTAGATTGTGAGTATTCTTTCTGTGTAGCATCTGCTGCCCCATTGGATGGGGAAACTGGAGGAGTTTTATCAATTATGGATGTGAGGGGGGAATCTAGGTCATCCAAATCATCGTCGCTGGTGTACCCCCTCCTCTGAATCATTGATGCCCTTCTGTCCAACCCAATTTTGCCTTCCACATCTGCTACCTTCTCAGCCACATCGGATGGTGCAGGGGAGGAATAGACAACAGGAGCCGCAACACATGGGAAGCTGCTGGTTAGGCCTTTGTCTGACAAATGCTCCAGCAACCTCTGCAAGATATGAACGCCACATGATACTGACATTAAAGAGTGAAGGTGTCTGCACTAGAAATAACATTATAGACCAAACTGAGATGCAAAAGAATATTCCAAGAGAAGAAATTTTAGATGACAAAGAAGCTAGTGTTTCTAGGAAAAAAAGGCTGATAAGAAAGAGCAAGCTACATGCATGCAGACTTTGGTACCATCAAAGCTCTTCCTCATTTCCTTTCTCCTTCTTTTTCTTTCCCCCATTTTTGGGTAGCCCCAACTTATTAGAAGGAAAAGATGGGGAACGACAAGTAGGTTTGACAAAGTTGAATTCTCAAACTAAAGCTTTGAGTGCAGAGAAAGAGAAATTATGAGAAATCTCATCATAGTAAAAGGCTTCGCAGTGTAGTTTATGTTTAAGCCCACAGGGCACCATTCACTCATGTGACTTTGCAGGACAGAAGATAAAAGGACTAACACTTCTGTTACGATACTTAAAGAAGCACTTTACAAGTTATAACTTGAGTTAGTTTGAATGCACCAGAAACCACATACCTCAGAATTCAGTTCCTCCAGAATTATGCCAGGAACAGGATCCGGACAGAACTCATCAGGTGTAAAATTGCAAAGTATCCTTGTTACTAAGGCAAGACCAATTGAAGGACAGACCTTGAATTTCCAGCAGAAAAAAAACGACGACTCAAGTCCAAGCAGAAAATGTGATCAAGAAAAAAAGAAGAGGAGATGATAAAGTTTATTAAGCTCAAATGAGGAGCTATATGTCACAACTAACCTCTTTCCTAATGGTTCTTTCGAGAAGCATGTCCTTAGGGAGCATCAAGAGGTCACTCAACTCATTAAGTAGATGGAAGGATTTTGATTTCGCAGTCTCTCTTCTGTTAACATTCTCATCAGTATCTTGGGCATCGTTTCCAGAATCATCAGCATCCATACCAAACATATCTGTCAACCATCTGGACCAATTGCCAATCTGCAGAGAGGCAGTTTTTCCATCAAGTTATGTAAACACCTGTTTGTTTCAACATTGTGAACACACTCCTAAATACCATCATATACACTAATCTGCACAGCAAGTGTTTGTCAATCTGCTCCAGATTATGTACTTCACTGGTTCAGGAATTTCTTATCTAATAAAGGACAGGGTTAAGAAACATCTATTTGCATGTAGTTCTGTCATGTGTTCACTACTGCGTTCTGAGCACATATACCATGGTGAATCATTCATTCTTTCCGCAAGTCATAGCTGATTTTGGTTCAAAAACAAATGCAAAAATACAATGGAATTCTTTCTGATTTAGAAACAAAAAAGAGTAACTTCTCATCTATAAGGCAAGAAGAATAGCTGACTGATATTGTACGTACAGAGTTTTTAAGTTGCGCTCCAGATCTGAAGCTCAAATCCCCAGCTTGAATTGGCAGAACTTTTGCATCCACAATTGGATCAGATACAGGATCTGTTGGCATCTGGCTCGCTGATTCACGAAGAATGGCATTAAACATGGCAACATCCAAACGGGCTACACACTGTTCCATCACCTAATAATGCGAAAAGGAGTTGATTAATGTTACAAGTTAAAAGTTGCAGGTGGGTGTTAAACATGATCAATGGAGCATTCAATTGTCCAAATATGATGAAAGTAGAATTGAGTTAATGAAGGCAGCCTATTTACATGATGCTTAGGTATTGAACATGATCGATGAAGCACATAGCATCCTTTGATGTCCTATGATCTAGGATCAAGTTGAAGGAGGATTATATTTTAGTTCATACATACAAATCAACAGTACTACTATTTACGTAAAGATAGTATATGAAAACTAAGAAAAGAGAGGCAACAATGTGGTCTAATATTTCAGTTATGGCTTACATGCTCAACTTCAAAAGTATTTTAATGGAACAAAATAAGGATAAAGAGAGTCCACTATTCTGGTTTTATTTGGTAATGGAGATAGGAAGGTACATAAAAGGAACATTGAGCGATACAATATTCCGAATGACACTGTAAAAATGAAAGGGAGAGAGAAAACATGTGGGATATGTCTATTAGTTTCTTATTGGAATTGCAAATCATGTTTGTTCGAGGTACAAGAAGTATTTTCTTGAAAAATCTAAGTGCAGATTGTCTCTACCAGATCATACCATTTTTGCCAATACAGGTAAGCAGCCGCACTCATGCCCTCCTGCACGAAGTGGACAGAGTCTGGTGAAGGCATCATGAAATGCACTCTTCCATAGGTTAATGGAAAAGTTTCCTTGCTGCCGATCACCAAAAGCTGGTCCTAAAAACCCCCCAAATTCTCTTGTTGTGTACAAATTTTCTGCTGGAGATTGCATGTGAGGGGTCATTGCCTGAAATCATAACTATATTCATTAGAAATTTATGTAGAGAGTAAGTTAGTGACCACACAGGATGCTAGTACTTTATAGAGAATAAATCTCACGTGTTCTGCAAAATTCAACAATTTAGTTTATTTCCTTAAATTCCTATCTACATTTTAAACGACAGCCTTGTTACGCAGGTGACTAAAGTAATGGATAACAACTATGCACTAAGTAGGTTCTTATGCAGGTGCATATGTGCTCATGCAAAGATGTGATGGAAGCTAAGGCAAGAAAGAAATCTTCTAACCATGAAATATCATAATAAAAAATCAAGATGAATTCATACTGAAAGTCTCAACCCTGAACTGAAGCAATCAATGTGGGGTTGTAGCTTTGCAGGATAGCTGAAAAGAGAAGGAATAAAGAAAGAGGGAATAAAAAAAAAGGGCAGAAACTCTCTTCACGTAACTATATCAACTGGTGACAGTGTAAGCCAAACCGCCAACAAAATAGTTGAAGAGAAAGCAAAAATTTCCTGAAGTGCTATCTTACAACTAAACCCATCTGAATAGCTAACTGAGCATTTCAAGATAAAGATATCAACAATTCAACCATTCTTTGTTATGTTCTACGCACATTTTCTGAAACTCTATCAAACCATTACAGGTAGCATATGAAGCATGCAGAGATGTAGCAGCTAATAATTAAGGTCCAGAGGTTATTACGAGGATGAAACATCATGTAATAGCAATAATGCTCGGGATATATGCCAATGTCTCGAAGGAAATATGTAGGAACGGAACTTTACCTGCCACCACACAGACTCAACAATGCGGGAGAATATCCAAGACTCTATCTTTTTCAGTGCAGATGTAAAGGTAACAATCTCCTGCCTGTCCTCTGGTAGCTTCATAAGTCCAACATTTTTTGCTTGCTTGCTACCAGAACAATTTTTCAATCCCAATGGGGTAAATTTCCCATCAAATATCTCTCCATTCTCATTCATCTCAAATGCCTTTGTGATCAGACTTGGTTGGGATAAATTGCAAAAAAATTGAGAAACGATCTCTCTCAGGACAACTGTGTTCGACAACCAGAACGTCAACCTTCAGAAAACAAAGAAGCTTATTAATCTATGATTTGGCACATGCTAATTTGCTCAAGTTGAAAGTATTATAATGAATAACATGCTTTACCTTGAGACATCATTGCCACATGACTTGGTGACAAGCACCAGCCCAGAAACTGTACTTTTTGCAACAGTGACTTTCTTGTCAGGAGACCAATATTTACAGGCATGGATGTATAACCTTGAAAGACGTCGCGCAGGTGTATGAACCTTATGTGCTGAGCTTCCATGCTCTGCTGCCACAGAATAGAGAGAAATCTCAAGAGCAGCAACTTCTCTAAGCTCTTCCTCCAGCTTCTCAATCTTCAATGCCATCTCCTCAATTTTCTGATATGCACTCACCCTGCCATCTTCAACAATATTCTCTTCTCTATCAGCTGTTTCATCATCTGTTCCAGTACTCTGATCACAATTGGGAGCCTCGTCCAAGACATCTATCTCCTTAACATCCTCACTAGCTTTATCATCAATTTCTTCAGAAACCTCTGATGAAGATTTGGAAGGAAACTTTCTGATGTCCAATTTTTCACCGTTAACATTCTTAGCAATAGCAGCATCTTTGCTTGGTTTCTGAGATTTCTTTTGACTACTATTTGATGATCTAGATTGCAGTTTGCTATAATCCTGACGATTAGCAATGACTCTTGATGTACGAGGGTGATTATCAGTTGACTCTTTTTTTGTGATCTTTTTGGGAACCCTTGAAACTCTTTTTACCTTTTTGTATTCATTAGTTTGAGTCTCACTGGATGAAAGAGAATCTCTAGCAAGCTCATAATCTGATTCACCTTCCTTGCCTTGTTTCACTTCCCTTTCCATGTCACTTGAACGATCATCTCTTTCCTCCCCATTCTCTTTGGCACCCATTCCACAAGATCTTGATTTAATTATCAGAACTTGACACCTGTATGCACAATTGGCATAATCTAATGACTACATATTCTCGAAGCTCAGTGACACCTAATCCTTCAGTTGAAGCACATATTAGGTACTAATACTATACCCTTGTGTATGAAGGTATAAGCCTCAGGGTGTTCTTGTAGATATCCAATTAGTTACTTCTTAAGAGAAGAGCACTTGCGTCGAACTTTATATAGCTGTCCACACCTGTATACAATCTTCTTCATGTAAGATTGATTCCAAGATAATAGCTGCTACATCTGATCCTAGGACAATCATGGAAAAGAACTCAACTGCAAAGTAGCATGTATTTAAGCTGAGTTAATTTACTAGTAACAAAGTATCAGCCTATCAGGCAAGAAAAGCTGATACAGTAAGACATTAGGAGGAGTCCAGATTAATGATGGAGAAAACCTATAAAACATAGAAGGTGAATTACTTATTTAAGGATGAACCTACATATGTAATTCATCAAAGTGAATAATAATAACGTGAAAAGAATGAAACAGAAGCACGTAAAAGCCCGATAACACAATCTAGAACTAGATGATAGGCAATTTTGTTGTAAAGAAAAGAAGGCAATTTTCGATGAGGTTGAAGTACAAAAAAAGCTTCCAGCAACTACAAAATTTATACATAATGTTCCAATGAGAATGTCAGAACCTTGATTTGATCAAACATAGATTACTCTGATAAAAGAAGGTGCTATACAACTTCATTCCAACACTAAGTATTCATCTAATTGGAAAATCAAAACTACATACAGATAATAAAAAATTTGATCTTGCATTCATTCCATTCTGCTTCTCTGCATAACTTGACTGAGACTTATTGGGCTCATACATTGGCTAAATCAAGTATTTCAATATAGTAATACTATGTCATATGATGCATGCGCAGCCCCACAGTGCACGTCATTTTGAATGCATAAAGTTAAAAGTTTCATCCAACCAAATCATCAAAACAAATTAGCCATTTAAGAGATTAATAAGAATGATAACACAATAGACAAATGACAGTGGTTCTTGTGGAATTCTGACTTTTGATGACTGGGAAAAAAAACTAGAATCACATTATTGTTGTTCAATCACAGTTGCAAGATTACAGCTCTCCCAGAAGAGCCAGTTCTACCAGGAGTACTGAATTCCTAAATCAGGCAACAGGCAAAGTGAAGCCCTTGGGGCATAAAGCGCATCCACAATGTAACTTCATGAAAAGCATCAATTCTCCAAATGGTAAATATAAAAATAAAGAAAGACGAAATTAAGGAAGTTATTTATACTTCTCCGCATCACAAGCCCGACTTATCGGACTATAGAAACTAATTAGAGTAAAAGAGAGCAAGATTCAGGCAACACAAAAATAGTGGAACCAGAGTGATAGAAGCCTATCCACAATAAGGATCTACAAAGCACAAGAGAGATGAGCTCAAGCGATCAAATCTCCATGAAAGGTAAGGATCTCCAAATGGTAACAAATTACTGAAATCTACAGGAAAAACAAGAGAAGATCCAGGGCTTCACCAATCTAACAGTATCCAATTCAAATCCTACTAAAAGCCACACTATCGACTCCTCTTGTTAAAACACGCTCAGATGTCAGGCAATTGAGGCGGAAACAGAGACGGATCAAGAAATGCACCTTGGAATCCCTACGATCGAGCTCGCCGGAGCTCTAAAGGAAGACAAAACTCGCCCTTATTCTCCCAATAATCGAGAAAAAGAAAACAAAAAAAAAGGGGGGGGATTGACCGAAACAAAGAAATGCTTCATAAAAGAGAAGGCCGCCAAGATACTCCCACCCCCCTCTTGTTTTTATTCTTCGCCAGGCGAAGTTTTAATGCTCACTTAGGAGGTGACCACACTTGGATGCTTGGAAGAGATTCATCTGCAGCCGGCTGGTTTATGGTGGCGACTCCCTGTCGGTGGATGAATACGACCGGTGTTTACCGGTTGCTCCCGCTACGTCATCGCCCTGGGAGATACACAAAATGACGAGAATGCCACTGGATTCTGCGGGTCTCTCGGTTCTATTGGGTATGGCTGGAACGTGGGGTCCATAACAGCGAAGCAGTCGTTAGGCCAAGGCTTTCGCTGCCGACCTTTTATTCCAGACACCCAGATTATATACCAAAGAATGTTACACAAGAGTAATGCCTTATTTAAGTTTGAAACCCATGAAGGATGGTTGATGCAAACGGGACAATCCTGGGTTCAGTAAAGTAGAGGTAGATGGAAAATCGCCATCCATCAAAATTCTGAAGCTAGGATTTTGGAAGTAAGCTGCCTATAAGTTTGTAGAAACTTTTAAATATATAACATAAGAAACGTATGTAACTTCGCAGTTGAGAATAATTGTGGTACTTATAATTGAGCTACAGAAGCTATCAAGTTGAAATAGTGACAGTTTATGGTTGTATCTCAACTGAACGATTTTTAACATTAATAAGCTCGTGTGCTTTCTGGATAATTAACAAGAAGAATAGGGTACAATTCTTCCCTGAGGATATCAATGTCTTCCCCTACGAAGTTGCCACGACTATGCACCAAAGTCAGAGCATATTGTAGAGGCACAATACATGGCAGATTTATTATAAGCAGCCTTATAAGTGAAATAATCAAATAGCAGAGAGAATAATCGGAGATAACCGAGACAAGGGGTGAGAAGGTAATTAACTGAAAATTGGACGACAAAGTTCTGAAAGTTACCTTGCGGTCCCCAGAGTTGCGATTCGACGTTACAACCTCTTTCCTCGTTGGCAGTGACCTGATTGCCATGACGCGGATCGTAGAAGTTACAGAACTAGATCCAAATACGTAGATCTGCCCAAACCCTCCTCAAATTACCCAAATAACCTCCAACAGGAACTAAAAAACAGGGCAGGAACTAATCGTTCAACACAATTTGGGGGCAAATCAGTCCATTCAAGAGCTTCACATAGCTGGAAATCCTATGTCAGGATCTAACAGGGGGCCCAAGACTGCTATCGGAAAGGGACAGTCCTCAGTCCTCACAGAATGTATTAATTATTGAAGACCTCGATAGATCAAGCAATTGTCGTTTATTAATCCACATCAGCACTTCCAACAGTTGCCACTTCGACTTGTCCATCCTGGTCGTCTCATACAGCGGGATTGCTTGATTAGGAGGATAAGTAACACAGAATAATCATTGATATCCAACTATAAGGAAATGTTAGGATTAAAAGTGTAGCAATGAGAGGCATGTAGTTATTTTAACATTAAATATTAAGGTTATTTTGCGTTGATAATATCATCATTGCCTTGTAAATCAAGTAGAAGAAGACCTTCAAATTCCATTGTATGACGTATAAGCACCGGTTTTTAAATCAGTAAATTTCAACTTTGTAAAAAGAAGGGGCAATTGGGTCGAGAACCATAAAATATCTTCCATACGCACATTTGATAAAAGCAGTCTACTTTAAAACTTTCTTTAAAGAAGTATACTATAAAACTAAGTTCACCCAGAAAAAGAACAGGACGAATAAATAGTTCTTTTTTAAATGTATAATGAATCTAATCTTGTCTTGTAACTAAGAACTGTATAATCCAAATGGTACTCAAGAGCGCTATTCAAAGTGATTGCAAAGTTAAAATAGTACGTCAAAAGCTAAATTGTTACCTGAAAGGAAGCGGATTCCCTTTAATGCCGACTGCAGGAATTTCATGCTACAATTTGGTTAACTTGGCAGCATATAAATATCTGCCAAATCAGACAGAGTAAAGAGTTAAAAATATTATAAACCATCTTGCAGCCTGTTACAACACCGGCGAGAACTGGACTGCAGGAAATTTCTGCAGCTGGTGATGCAGAAGATTCTGGCCCAACCTCCAACAAGATCAATGGCCTGTATTAAAAAGATCTCTGAATAAATGTGTAAAAGAAAGTGTCCATGATGCATTATTTCCCCTATACTGCTTTGCAAATATATGTCAAGGTAAAGATAGACATGACAAGAAGCATCCATTAATGAGCTGAATTATATTAAAAGACAGCAATGGCAAGTATCAACTTTAGGTTTAAAGCAA
Source organism: Typha angustifolia (assembly GCF_048772165.1). Lineage (NCBI taxonomy): Eukaryota > Viridiplantae > Streptophyta > Magnoliopsida > Poales > Typhaceae > Typha > Typha angustifolia. The sequence goes on from NC_133253.1 coordinate 23,156,236, forward strand.
AGTTGAGATCTGTACTCGTTCAAAAGGAGAACATGATTTGTAAACCCCACCAAAAAATATAAACTAGTAGCATCAAGAAAATAAGGCGAGACGAGAAAAAAGAAGAAAGAAAAATCTACTGCAATAGAATCTAGAAAAGTAATAATAATTAAGAAAGGGAAGAACGTCACAAAGAAGCTGATTAAAGAGTTAGATGTAGATTGCTACATTACGAAGCAAAGGGACGAACCTTTATTTGGTACACCAAAGTTAATTGACAATACACTCCAAAGTTTACCAAACACTAGGTGGATCTTTCTCTAAGTAAGCAATTGTGAATCTAGAATTCATTGGTAAATAAACTTTGAAAGGAAGCATGTGTCTAACTAGTCATCATTAACTCTTTTTTTCACTACCAGTCAACAAAAGATTAAAAATTCTAATTTCAAATTTGTAGATATTACATCAACTAAATCAAATATATAATTGCATCAATTACAACATATCTTGCCAAGACTTATCATATGTAAGTCTACATACCCATTCAGGTAGATAACACACCTGGCGACTGACTGTAAACCAATGTTGCTAGGAGGAGAATTCGTTGCCATCTTTAAAAGGATGGATGTAAAATTGTAAATTGATAATCGTTTATAGAAATTTGTCAAATCTTCCAGCCCTCTTAATTTTGATTTGTGCTCTATTGACCCACATTAGGATAAAAAGACTTGGAAGCATTACTTTATGAAATGGTTATATTGATCAATATAGAGCCTCAAGATGTTCTACAAATTTGTGCAAATCGCAAACTTGTATATGCTCTAATATGATGAAACCATAAACATATATACGTTCTCATTATAACTACCATTAATCAAACAAATTAGACTACCAAATTTGAGAAATGCCGCTTTCCGCAAATTACTCAAACAAGGTCAATGTTCTTAAAAACCATGGGCCCATGGCATACTGCACCAGAGTATTGTCCTAAACATGCCATAGTTAGGTAAATGCATATGCAAGAGCATATGCACTCCAGGTCATGCATTTTAAGAAAAGTATTCAAACTTATTAAAATGTGACAATGTGTATAGCTGAGAACGGAAGCAATAAAAAAACAACGAAGAAGAAAAATAATCAAGTAGAGAAATAAAAAAAATGTATCAGAATATCTAAATATGAAGTATAGTGTTGCAACCTAATTACTATCACATCTTATTATCTAAGTTTCAATAATATACTAAAATAATAGTATAGCAATCAAGACATGATGGCTAATAATGTATGATGCAAATATAGTATTTAATTCTTTTAACTCTTTGTGGCTGCCCATATATATTCCATACGTAATATATGTAACCTGCTTATATCTACTATAATGTGCTAGAAGGGTCATTCATTTACTGCACTACATGTTATACAACTTGTTCCTCAAGAAGAGGTACACATCTGTGCATCGCTTAAGATTTAAAAGGTCAAGGTAGCCCTTCTTGTCCCATACAAACAGAATATCACAAGAGCAAATTCCGCCCAATAAATATATATCTGAAGGATATCAGTAGCAAACCCATCATATTTTAGATGCAGAAGCTGAAAGTCCATCTTCATAGCTTGCATCAGCCAAATGCTTTAATAATTCTTCGTCCAACAAAATCTCAAAGTAATAGCAATGCACTGATAACATTTTTTTTGAGGTAAAGTGAAGTTGCATAGAGCAATTTTCTGTTGGAAACTTACCTCAAACTTTCTACCCTGATCATGCAAGAACTGAATAATCTTTGTTATCCAAAATTATATTGAAACGATAACAGGTAATAGTTGTCTATGAATCAGGCAACCTTATCTGTTAGGAAACACAATTTTTAAGTCACTCAATCTGAAAGAAGATAAGATCGAAGTTGTCTGTCGTCCAATTCTAAAAGTGAAGGCGAAGAAGGTAAACAGAATAGGTCATCCTGTAGGCCTAATAAATAAGAAAAAAATAATAATAGACAAACTTCAGAGAAACTCTTAAAATATTTACTATATGCACACCAAAGGAACTTGGATACATCTGGAAGGAGTAACTAGTAAAAATTGCCTAACAAAACCAGTGTGGTCATTTTGGAGAAGTCGAACTTATTTGTACGTGGCTAAAAACCATCAAACATAGAGTGCACTCTTTTATAAATGTAATATAAACCAAGCTGAAGCATTTGTAAGACGAAGAAAGATGCATGTATCATGCTTACCCTGTCAGCAGATTTTCCATATTCATGCTATGCCTAGTCTCTAAACACCCAAAGTTCAGGACTTACAAGTAGCATAACCAATTTAGCCGTAGGCCAAACTAAGGAAGTTCTATGAGTCAAGGCGCCACAGTAAAAGTACCACTACAGATTGAGGAATAACATCCACGGCAATGCCTTTTTCTTGAATAACATTGGAAGTTGCTGAACTTCAAGGTATGCTCTTAACTGACTGCATATATTGATACGTTGATCGGATCAATAAAAAGCCCATGCTATAGAAAATTTGTGAGAAAGCTTACAAGTACCTAAGTTAAGATCTATACGACCTCAGTAGATGCACGGAAATTATTCAATCTTAATGCGGAGCACACCTGAATAATACTCAAGCAAAAGGTTGCTCCCATGAATTATCAACAGAGCAAATCATTAATGTAGAAGAATCTAACCCCTACGAAAATAACACCTTAATCATAAAAGGAAAATGTTGTCACTATGCAGTTATAATTAGTTTAAGGACAGTGAAGTTTCATTTCCAGACCATAATTCCCAAGTCGTCCAGGCGAAAGACAGGATGCAAGAACATTTTGTCAATTGAATCAAGAACAATTCTCTACGAACTGATCTTAGCATGTCTAATATCCAAAACAACCATTAGTTTCATAGTTATGACTCGAAGATAATATCCGATCGGGATTCCTACCAAATTACACATCCCATCACCATCTTATTTAAACCCTAAACTCTAAAATCCACCACCATCACAAAAGAAGCAACATATGAATCAATAATGAAATCCATACCGTAGGACCAAACGAGAGATTCCGATCCCAACCACGGATCACTGGCCATTGATGGAGCAAATCTTCTGCTGGAGGTGTTCGAGGGTCGTGTTGGTGGGTCGAGGTCTCGAGTGGTGAGGTCGGGCTTGGCGTTGGGGCTTACGCCGAGGATGACGAAGGAGGTGAGGTAGCATAGAAGATCCCATCCCTCCCACTTCCGCGATTCTTCCGGCGGCGGAGGCGGAGGGTTAAATAGGTAGCCCTTGGGTCGCTCCTCCGCCCCAGGGTTCGTCCACCGACCGGCTCCCTCGCCGGAGCCGCTGCCTCTTGTGCAGGCCAGCGATCTCAGGCGGCTCCTCCCCGTTCCAGCCACAGCCGCCGCCGCTGAGATTGCCTTCATATTGCTTTCGGGAGGAATCGAGGGAAGGGGAACGATCGAGTAGAATTTGAGAGAGAGAGGGAGGGCGGGAACACTGGAGGTTTGGACGTTGGAAATATAAGGGCGGGAATCGGATCCGGATCATTTAACGGGTCGGAGGCCTCACCGAGTATCTATGAGTTAAAACGCGACTACTAGTGAAAGAATGTATGTCCTTTTCGGTTCCATTTGCAAATAACAACCTGAAAGCAAAACGGCATCTTACTACTACTACAACATCTATTAATTAAATTATAAAAATCTCTATATCTAAATTCCACAGAGTTTTATTACACCGTACAAAGACTTATAATTAAATGGGAACTCTTGTGAGTTATGAACATTGCTAGTAAACTTCCGACTGCCATTCATGGAAAGTGATCTTGCCCACAGTGTTTGGTCTGAACCAGAGAGGATCATCCCACTCTTTTGAACTGTCTTTAACCCACCTCATCTTCACATCATCTATCTCCAGCCCTGAGATGTGCTCCATCATCATGCCTGCAGCGCTGTGATTAACCAATCCCTGGCATCCAGGCCTGTAGTCAAACAATCCACCTGGGAACCGAGTCCATCTCTTGTAAGTTAAGCTGACATTTTTGAACCTGAAGTTGCTAAGCAGCCCATATCTGGAGCCCGACAAGAACACTCCATTCTCCGAGACTGCCGAGATGTTTACAAAGAGAACATTGGATATGGACCCAGATTTAGACGTCGAGTGCCTTGGGCAGGTCGTGATGTAGATGGGCTCCGCTCTGCCCCACCATAGAGGATCGTAGTATCTGGTGCTAATCCTGATGTTGGAGAAGACAACGTCGCTCACGTTTCCTCCATCGCGGATCTGCATCCCAAGCCCTCGATGCGAATCCACGATGGTGATGTTGTCGAAGAACAATCGCCTGAAGTCGAAAACGCTAGCACTTCCTAGCTTGATAGCGCTGGATTTGGTTCGAATCCAACAGTCTTTAGCGGTTAAGTTATAAACGGGCCCAGTGGAAGATTTGGGACAGATGGCGTCATCTCCAGTGTCGATGTGGCAGTTGGTGATGACCGTGTTGTTCGAATCTTCGATGTCGATTCCATCGTTGTTGGGTGAGTTGAAATCCCCGTATATGGATACGTTGTGGATCAATGAGTTATCACACCTTACCAGATGTAAACTGCAACAAATAAAAAATAAAAAATGAAATTTCTTAGATGAACTACTACTTAGCCTGGCCCATTTAAGAAATAGGCCCAACAAGTGAAGGCGAAGAGGCCTCACCACCAGTAAGCGGGCTGGTTAAGCGTGACGTCCCAAACTTTGACGTCCTTGGAGTCGATGAAGCCCACGAGGCGAGGACGGCACTCGTCCCCCTCGCAGTCCCCAGTCTGGTTCCAGCTTACCATCACATTCTTCCTCGCGCTCGCCCTAACCACGAACTCCTCGCCCTGGCCGTTGATCTCACCTCCCCCGGTGATCCCCGCACCCGTCGCGTTCTCCGCCAGCACAACGTACCACCGCGCCGACTCCCTCGGGTAGTCCTCCTCCCTCGTCCCGCCGAGAAGCCGCGCCCCCTTCTCCACCTCGAGAATCACGCCTGATCGCAGGAACACCGTCGCCGTCAGGTAGTCACCGCCGCACGGTAGGACTACCCGACCCCCTCCCGCCCTCGCGCAGGCGTCGATCGCGGATTGGATTGCATCCGTGTCGTATCTCCGGCCGTCGCCCGCGGCGCCGTAGTCGGCGACGGAGAAGACAGCGCTGCCGGATCCGAGGCGGAGGTGGATGGATTGGATGTATTCGGGAAGGAAGAAAGAGAGGAGAGAGATGATAAGGAGGAGGAGAGACGCCATTGGATGGATTGCTTGCAAACTTTTGCTTCCAGATTTGGGGATTCTATTCTCCTCTCGCTGGATGACAAAATCGGCACTCTTTTTTGCCTCTTATTTGAAGTAATTTTTTATTGTCGCGATCATGGAATGACTTCTTCCTCTATTGGAATGGATAAGACTATAAGAGAGAGGAAGAATATGATCCTGACCGTTGATTTGGAGAGATGGACCTTGGATTCTCGACATCACAAAGCTCAGTTGTACTACATTTTTGTAGGCATGCATCGCCCTTTTTATCTATGGTGTTCGTTCGAATATTTCGTCTCTCATATTAAGTACTACGTAACAGGTTGGAAAGTATTTGCCTAATTGTAATCGTGACACTAAAACTTTTGAAATATTGATTGCGAGATTAGTACGATTAATTGGGTCTCGCCTATCGGTAGGAGGAAGGGTTGTGATTGGACTAGGTTGTCTTCGATCGAGGCAAGTTGCTTGTAATCATATTTATTTTGGACCATGACTGCTCCAACTTGACATAGGACCATATGTTGCAATAGTCATTCCATCGATGGGCAGGTAAGCCAATCATGGCCTTCGTTGAGTGCACTTGGCTTGTGAGCTAGACTTGCTTTTGGACTGCATTATGGCTGGCTATACTTACGTTGGGAGCCCACCTACACTTCGGTCACAGTTAAACGAAGTGTGAAAATGTCTTGAGGTTTTGTCTTCTGGAAGGTACTATCTTATCTAAGGACCAACTCAGATAGCTAGCTACCGCTTCTATTTTTGCTGCTTTATCCTTTAAGATTGTCAGGACTAGAGCTTTAATGTAAATGATCATCTCAGCCACTGCTACTGTCCAAATTGTTATATATATATATATACAGTGAATTTACTAATTGTTGTTCTAGTGATTGCTTTGTCCATTGAAAGTTTTGCTAGAAATTTTACTGCCTCAAGCCTTGTAATTGTTTTTTTTTTCTATGATCAAATAGATTGTTATTAGGCTGTGGGGAATAAATGCATGTGTATGTTGAATAGAGGAACAGCTGCTTTGGTCAGCTAAGTTGCTTGCCCCTTTTATTATAAGCGAAGTAATGACAATGACATGGCTCAACCATAATAGATTTCGCCGTATCCGATTATTAATGTAAAGAGATTCCACCACCACCACCAGTGCTGACACTTGACAACTGTCATCGTGGTCCACAATCTTTGGTTTCCTACCCATTATACAAAGCTATGAATCATACAATCATCTTTGCAAACAACGCGTAAGATATTTTTCTTTATCATGACATGGCTAAACAGAGGGATTGGATCTGAGACTGAAGATTGGCACACTGAGGCAGAGGAGAAAATCGACAATTTTCTCTCTTTTGCTCTTTTGATTTGTTGCATGATTTTTCTTTTTCTTTTTTTCTTGCAACCACAAACCAAAAGGTACGAGTTAAGATTTCTCCTTTACGATTCATGCTTTTGCTTCCTTGAAAAACTTTCGGTGGAAATTAATCATGTCATCGACGCCTGGAAAACAAGGGCCAGAAGCAGAAGCAGCCCATGTGACCTGCAGTTTACCTTGGTCACCCTCCCTTAATTACTCTTCCCCGTAAGCAACAGGCTCATTAATTTAGCTGGGACGATGCACTCATTAAATGCACGAGAGGACGCGAGCAATGAATCAGGAAACGCCTCGTCCATGTGTAGATGTTTGTTTTAGAAAAACAAATGTGATGCTTATTAGTTGTTAATCATGAAGTGATTATGCAAACATTAGGTCTTTATGAAGTTATAATTGGTTGACGGCCGGCAAAAGGCAGTACAATCCATGGACTAAGCTTGATTGGACAATAAGAAAACCCCTTAATTAATTAAATTATCCACATTGTCCCAAACAAACCCAAACCTTTTCTTTGGCCATCGTGCAGTTAAAAAAATAAAAGTCTCCAAATTATAAATAAACAGACATTCTTCCTCCAAGCCCATCCCTTTCCTCAAGTCACGTGCATGCAAGCCATCACTTCCCGTTACCAACCAACATCCCCATATATCAAACAACTTAATTTTAAAAACAACATCACACAAGGAGGAGATGAGAAGAAGAACTGACCGTTCTATCTCGATCGGATGGCGTACATTACGCCATCACCCGCAGTGGGCGAGCGGGAACCCGCAGAGGCAGTCGTTGCTCTCGAACGATGAGGCCTCGAGGTGGTCGAACGGCGCGACCGCAGGAATGGTCCCGCAGAGGTGGTTGTGGCTCAGGTCGAGGTGGCCGACGTAAGCCGCCGAGGCGAGCGTGAGCGGCACGTGACCCGTGAGGTGGTTGTACGAGAGGTCGAGCATCATGAGGTACGACTTCGAGTCGAACACGTCCGGGATCGAACCCTCGATCGCGTTCCGGCTCAGGTTCAAGATCCCTAGCCCTTTGCTTTGGAGAAGCTTCGCCGGGATCCGGCCGGATATTTGGTTTCCGTCGAGGTACAGAGAGGAGAGCACTGGCATCGAACCCAGATAGGCAGGGATCTCACCAGAGATCTGGTTACCGGCGAGGTCGAGGTCGGCTAGCCGGTTCATGTACCCGATCGAGGCGGGGATCGAGCCGGAGATCTGGTTCCGGCCGAGGAGGGCTCGGCTCAGCTTTTTGAGATCCCCGAAATTTTGGGGAATCTTGCCGGAGATGTGGTTGTTGGAGAGATCGAGATGCATCAAGGAGGATAGAGAAGTGAGGGATCGAGGGATCTGGCCGGAAATGAGGTTATCGGCGAGGTTAAGGACGGTGAGGCGCGAGAGGTGGCCGATGGAGGAAGGGATGGGGCCGGAGAGGCGGTTGCCGGGAAGATCAAGGATGCGGAGCCAGCGGAGTGATGTGGCGATGCAGGACGGGATCGGGCCACCGATCTGCTTCCAATCGGCGAGGACGAGGGTGGAGAGGCGATCGAGTTGGCAGATGGAGGAGGAGATGGAGCCCGACATGAGGCCGGCAGTGCGGCCCGCACGGGTAAGGATCGGGTCCTCCGACTCGCCGCGGAGGGTAATATCGGCGACGCGGCCCGTGGTGGGGTCGCAGCTCACGCCATACCAGTTGGAGCAGCAGTTATTGCCGGTCCACGAGGAGAAGATCCCAAGGTAGGGCTCGGAGAGGGCGGAGCGGATGGCGAGGAGGGCATTTCGGTCCGAAGGCGGGCAAGACACAACGCCGGAAACGAGGAAGAAGAGGATTACCATATAAAGGAAATGCGACGCCATGGACGGCGAGCCCCTAGTACTACTCTGCTCTGCTGTGCTGCTATGAGCTGGGAATGGGTGAAGCCGTCAAGGGGGGTTTATAAGCTGATTTATGACGGATTTGCCCTCAGATAACTTTGCGAATAACGAAATAAAGGGCAGGATTGCGAATTGCGAATGGGCAATAAGCCAATAACCGCGGGAACAAAAGATGGAGCGGACCACGTGCTTCGTCTTAAGTGGAGTGTTTGGAGCATTTAAGCGTGGTGTGTAGTCATCCGTCAGGTGGTCCGCAGAGATCTCGCAGAGGAGCTTCAAAAAATATATATATATATATTTGTGAAAATAACCTAACGTAATAAAAAGAACTTTTATAACGCTGATGATGTCCATGTTTCCGGCCGTAGATCTCAATCGAACGGTTGATGTCGAATTGATCACATGATTTTAGTCTAAGCCGACAAGGTTGGCTTGACCAGAATAACGACAGACTTATCGACATGAATAACTGCCGAAATGTCGCGACAAGATTACCAGAAACCAGAAATTCGGCGGTATTTCATGCAACGGAGAGAAAAGTTCTATAATAAGTTTTTAATCATCTAAGACGTGCATTAAGTTTCGTTCACGCTAATGACCAAAATTTCGTTGTGCTTTAATTAGATTCGTATTATATAAGGTTTTAGCTAGAAAGAAGAGGGCGGGGACCTTGGTCAGACCCATGTGCGGGGGAAATCATGTGCACGCAACTCCGAAGACCACGTGGCGACATCCGGGCGATGAGAAGGACGGAATCCAGCTAGTGTCTTGCAGTAGTAGCTCATATGAGTGAACATGGAGAGTGTGCACCCGTCATGTGATGTCTGCAAGAAGCACACGCTATCTGATACCATAATCAATAATAGGGGCAGATGATCGAATAATAATAATAATAATAATAATAATAATAATAGTGCAGTTACCTCGAACTCGGCTAACGAAAGGCTGATGAGTGATGATACACTCTAAAAACACTCAACACTACAGCCAATGTTATGACCCAGATGGATTCGTTTTCTCTGACTCAAAAAGTAATATAGATTAACGAGAGGTAAGCTATCAAATAAAAAATAAAAAAAAGAGCATCTCTAAGACATAGTTTGGTTACATTAGCTTCCAAATTGATGGAAGCAAAAGGTTATCATTGCTAGTATTAGACAGCATTCATACAGATGTCCTAGATGACATCACCTTAATTGGTGTACAAGAACAAATAGATTGCACAAAATATGACATGTGTGATGCTTCAGGAAAGATGGACTTCAACACCAAATGCAATTGCTCTGGCAAACACAATATGTTACTATATATCAAGGGTTCTCTTGGAGAATTACATTACGAGACCTGCATGGAATGTGCACACCATTAATCGTGGTGGTTCAAAACCTCATAGTAATTCTACTGAAGATATCAGGTACTCTGGCAAAAGATCGTCTTTACTACAACTTAGATTGTCTTTACAATGTAATCAAATAGGTCCATTCTTACCCACGGAGACCTTAATTGAAATACTTACTACATTTGCACACACCCAAGGGAAAAAGTTACATTAGAAAGATTGATCTCAGGATTCTATGTCGAGCATTATTTATAGGAAAGTAGACAGATAGAACAGACAGACAGATGCTCATATCCTACATGCATAAACATCACCAAGGTGTTCATTCTCAGAAATGCTTTCTTTCTTTTATGTTGATAAATCAAAGAACAAGATTTACTTATATATGCTGTTATTTATTATAGCATTCATTTTAATGAATGGGGTCAAGAATTTTGGATAAAACAGGACTTACTATTTAACTCTTTCTGTAAAGTTTCTCCCAAGCTCGAAAAAAGTTGCTGCAATTTGTATACATCTTAATGTTTTCAGGAAGGTTATGACCTATTTCTCTGGTAAGTAAAATTGTGCAGTTGTTGATAGCAAATTTCAATTTTCTCTGGGAGATTCTTTCAAGCACCAAATTGAATTGCGGTTTCAGAATTCTTTCCTATGGAAAACATCAAAGTGAAAGGAATCTCCACCCACATACAGTACCAGACGAAGATATCAATTTGAACAAGAGAGTCATGCTTGTGCACTAAGATGATGCATCACATTAGATCTGTTGCAGCAGTAAAGCAAATTTCTTTTAATCATACATACCTGACAATCTCAGTCAACAAATTAAAGGAGCCTTGGTTCCAGAGGATTTGTATCTTTGTCCACGGTTAAGACAGCAGACAAAATAAGCCTGAAAAATAGTTCAAGATAGAATGCACAAATCAGTTGATTACTACTAAACAAGTGTTTGAGGAATTGTGTAAATAATAATAAAAGGTGAAACCAAAAGGCAATTTCTGCAAGTCATTACATGCAACTACATAGGGAAACGTCAGTACCATAATTATCTAGAATTAAGTATAAGAGCCCTAAAAGTTTATTTCTATTGCTCAGATGGTCGGAAAGTAATTTGAAGAAGCAAAACTATATTAGTTGCCCATAGATGCTGTTTGTAAATTTTGGCCAAGACCCATGCTCAGCGAGAGGATAGACTAAAAGAACAAAAATCTTGATGTCTTGGATGGCCCAAGTATGAATAACGTGAATGCATCCCCACTACCCACTACACAGTGCAAATGAGTGAAGTGTAACAGCCTACTAGGCCGACGACCATCTCCAACTTGACAATAAGCTGGAATCAGCTTTATAACTCATTGCTATCCTGTTTTACTAGATGTCCTTGTTCAGTTCTTACTCTCTAGTGGGTGTATCACAGTAAGTGGGTAACTTAAGATGGTATTTATCAGATAAAAAAAAATACATTCACTCTACTCTCGGTTGTCCTTTAATGATGGCTAAGGGAGATTTATTCACAGGTTTGATCCTTAGTGGTCCATTATAGTAGGTCAACAACCATTCCTCATCCCCTAAGATCCATTGGTATGGTATTTCTGTCCCAAACCACATTAAGTCAGCAAGTAATCATGCATTACAACTAGTAAAGCACATGAATCACACTGAGTATAGAAGACATAGTGAAATACAACCAAGTTAAGAAGTAAACCTGTAGATCACCATAATAAATAAGCCGAAGTAGAAGGCCAGCTTGATCATCCTGTACTTCTTCTCCCCATTTATTTGTCGAAAAATCTCTGTAACATCTATAAGATGTTTCCTGTCCGTAAAACTGAAAAAATATTGTTATGTATCAAGTTTTCCATTTCTGACCAGATAAACCAGAATTGCCGATAAGAGGAAACAGTGACTATGTAATCTAAGTAAAGAAATGCTAGTTAAAATTCAAATTCGACAAACATATACTCCTATGTGCTAGACTGCATATAAAAGAGTGTAAATACTCTACCAGCAGTAAATTCTACCCAATAAAATGAGAGACTGTTAAAAGAATGATTTGCATAGTAATCTAGAGAGTTGCAGCTCAACTATGTACATATAGGTGACTACTTCAAAGCAATTAATTAGATAGTTTGAGTGCTAAGTCATCTTTGCAAAGGCATCTTTATGTCAAGCTAAACCATGATTTACCTATCTTGCAGAATCTCAATTATTTTGTTCATTGATTCAATATGTTTTCTTTTTATCAGCAAGGCCTTGAACGGACTTAGAATTGGTTCATATAAGCAGATATGCCATCAATCTACTGGGTTTGCTTCATGTGCTGCTTTAGAAATGAGAAGTAACACTCAAAGGATTCTTCATTGCAGGAAATCCATATGTAATGTGCTAGCTAAGCCAAATATGTAGAAAAGAAAATCACAGGCAACTTCAAAGTGCAGCACAATAATATAGTGAAAAAAGGTAAGAAGTGATACTTACAGCTTTACATGGAAATATGTGATGGGTGCCATAATTAGAAAAGGAAATAAATGCCACGTAAGGAGGAAAGAAGTGCATAATACTCCTTGAACTGCGAATTCTGGGATGACAACCGCATTGATACGAGATGATGAATCATAGGGATTGATATAGTCGAACTCCAAATCAGATAAACAAATAAGCTGATCCATAAGTAAAACACACAAATTGTTAGAAAGGTCACCAAAAGGAACAAGCCTACATATATGATGAATAATCTCCTCACCCTGCTACATCAAAGAACAAGCTTAAAACAAGTAACGAAATAAGGAGATTGAAATTTCAAAGTCACACAAACACAGTATACATATACCATTCTCCTTGGTAATATCAACTGCACACACACACACACAAACACACACCCCAATCAATGAAAGGAGAAAACTTTCCATCACTATTAACAAAATTTAGCACACAATGGCACCACGCATTGTAAAACCTCCAAAATAACGTGACCCAGATGGCAAAATAAACCAAGCAAACATAACTTCTATTTAAGGATGTGGCTAGAGTTCGAAAAGGAAGAGTGAATTGGGCATTAAGTCGATCACCTGGTAGGCGGTCATGCCGATGAGAGAGATGACAGCGGCGAAGGCGAAGAGCCATAGAATGAGCTCCCACGCCATAAGATCTTCTCCAATTCTTCGAGTTTGGAGAATACGAGGAGGTCTCATTTAAGATGGAGTTATTTCTGAGGCAGCGGCGAAAAGTGAAAGCTCGAATAGGATTCAAGTCGAAAGCGAAAGAAAGGAATCAAAGAAGCAGGAAGATTACAATGATAAGAGGAAATAACTAACTAATGACGGTGTCCTATGTGGTTCGATTCACGAGCGGACGCTGCTATCGGATCAGGGTACGAGTTCTTTATCCTACCGCAACCCGATTAGAGTCCACCGCAGTCTCGCTCCTCTTCTTCCTTCGATCATCTGGAACGTGAGGGTTCGGGTATTCTTGGCTTCCAAGCTCAGCCTTCCCTTCGATTCGCTTCAAGTTCCCAAGCAATCTTCTCCCTTCTCGCCGAAGCATTTCTTCTGTCGTTCTTCTCGATCGCTAACTACTTATACGCCCTTTTTTGTACATCCCTAAATAGCCTTTTCGATCCAGGTATATTTTTTTCGACACCTTCTCTTGATTCCTTTTTTTTTTCCTTTTCGTACTAATTTATCATCTTGTTATAGTTTGGATTTCGTTCTAGTTCACTTTGCTACCTGTTGTTGGTAATCTGCAAGTGCTTTCTTTAATTGGATGTCGAATATTAGTGTAAGATTCGTGGGTTTGTTCTTGATTAGTGGAAACATTTTTGTTATATTATCTATAATTTCTTTTCGTCGAATTGAAGGGTTTGTTAAGTAATTTAATCGGTTCGTGTGGTATTTTAGACCAATAATAGAGCATGCGCTGCCCCTTTCGTGACAGGAGAACAGCTAATTAGGGTTTGGAAGTAGTTTCGGTATTGAAATAGTAGTTCTATTTTCTCACGCTATCACCACGAACCAACCACACTAACACTACCATTAGGTCTCAATTCATGCTAGATTCCGGATTTTGTGGAGTAGAAAGAGGAGCATTATCTATGTTTCAGATGATTTGATGTCTTTTAATTTTCTTCTTCTGTTTGGATGTGAGCAGGAACTGGTTATACATCTAGTAAAGCCTATGGGAAGGGTCAAGGTTTAAATGTTTAAGATGTGTGGAGCAACACCAAGAACTTAGTTTATATATTATGGCATCAAATAATTTGTGAATACTAAGACGAGTGGACAGTCAGGTGTTAATATTGCGCCTTCCCGAATATATTGGCTTGCGACGGAGAAAGTGTCTGGAAGCTGATGCTAAGTTATATGCCTACAATATATCCTCTACTATCCAGCATTTCCAGCATACGCTTTCATTCTAGCCAATTTGGGGGGAGATATGCATGTTCTATGACCAGATCCAAGTCTTTTCATTCTTCATCTGTTGGTTATCAAGCATCTGGGTGTTCTCCAGTTACTATGGCTCCCGTAGTGAGTTTAGTAGGACGCCAACTGCGTGCCGGTCTGTCTGTGAAGCACCGTAGCATGAGTTTGAGGCTCTCCATGCCGACGTATGGAAAACTGTCGAGAATCGGTTGGAATTGGCGACGTATACCGTGGAAGGTAGGAGGAACTTCTGCTGGACTGTGGTTAAGCTTTTCTACTTCTGGGACAGTCTATGCTGAATCTTCAATGCGAAAGGGCAACGAGAATGCTGAAAGTAATACTTCATCTGTCAGCTTGGCTCATGGCAAGAAAGTTTATACCAAATATTCAATCACTGGTGTGAACAAGAGACTCATTTTGCTCTTCTTGTCCTTTGATATTCTTGAGTCTTCATATTTCTTTCTGCAGATACTTGATGTGATTCTAAGGATTTACTTTCATTTAATGTCATCAATGTAATTGCAGGTATACCTGGAGATGGAAGATGTTTGTTCCGCTCTGTGGCTCATGGGGCATGCATCCGCTCTGGTAAACCTTTGCCTAATGAAGACCTTCAGAGGGAGCTAGCTGATGACTTGAGGGCCAGGGTGCGTTCACTTATATGTTAATTACAAGTGCAATACCCTGTTCAACCTCTTCTCTCTCACTATATCGTTCCATTAAATATATGTAAAGACAGCAAGATGCCTTCTACCAAATCTTTGTCCTTTCTTAAAACTTCTGCTTAACTTCTGTGAGTTGCTTTGATTCATGATAAGTGTGATTTTCTCTTTTAAATGTAGCAATGCAATTATAGACTGAAGAGACACAAAATTATTAGGGTTATCTTCTTTCTGTCCTTGCTTACTTTATTTCCTTTTAAATTCTGTTATCTCTGCTGAGTTGTTCAGGTAGCTGATGAATTTGTCAAAAGGCGGGCAGAAACTGAATGGTGAGTCAGCAACTCGCAAGTCACAACCTATTGGCATAATTATTGCAGTATAACATCTGGAACAACATTGAGCTGTATTTTTGCTAATTTAAGGGCCACCATTGTAAGGTCATTCTATTCTATCTTTTTTTAATGTGATATGCAAATAATCATTCTTTTCAGAATGTGCATTAAGGTTTCATATTGTAGGAACTTATGCTATCAATTATAGGAGACTTGGTTTAACAACTCTGTTTCCAGGTTTGTTGAAGGCGATTTTGATACTTATGTCTCTCAGATTAGGAAGCCACATGTTTGGGGAGGTGAACCAGAGTTATTCATGGCTTCACATGTTCTAGAGTGAGTCTTTCATATTTATATTTATTCTTTTACCTTATTCCATTGAGTTTTAGAATGTGCACTCACCAAAAGAAGTGATCTTCTCTGATTGTCTTCTCACTCTGGTTGGATGATAAACTAATAATCTCTGCTATATGCATTACTCAGAAAAGGAAAAAAGAATTCTGTCTATTAGATTGGGCAATAAATTACTTAGTAGGCAATGTGTTACTTACTTGCTTTCCTGATAGTAGTACTATATTTTAACTGGATTAGCTTTGAAGTAAGAACATTGACATCAGTTGGCTTTGGTTTCTTAGGATGCCTATCACGGTTTACATGCATGATGAAGATGCTGGTGGTTTGATAGCAATTGCGGAATATGGCCAAGAATATGGCAAAGAAAATCCAATCCAAGTTCTTTATCATGGCTTTGGCCATTATGATGCCCTGCAAATTCCAGGAACTAAAGGATCGAAATCAAGACTTTGACTGTTTGGCGGAAGTGAAACAACTGGTAAGTTTATGTGTTCTGAATATTTCTCTTTTGACAACTCTAAATGTAGAGTTTGCTAAAAACTATGTGCTTTGTTGGGTATTACACTTACTCGCATGAGCTACGAGGAAAATTGATTTTTCAGAATAACCTCATTTGTTAAAATTCATTTTTTATATTCATTCCGTACCTCATCATGTACATGCTCAGGCTGATGAGTCTAATAGTGAATGGTCTAAAAACTATTAAAATGTGTCATATATATATATATATATATATATCACATTTATATTCATTCCATAGCTCATAGTTTGTTTATTGGCACAGAGCTTTCGTTGGAAAAAAACGAAGCGGGACTGATGTTTTGCTCTGCAGGTTGCAGTATATATTTATCGGGGCTGTAATGGCTGTTGCAAGATAATATCCCAACGGAGAAATGTGGGAGGTCTGACCCAAGTATAAAGAAACATTTGATAATACTGTGCCTTTTTCTGGAATTTAAAATAAGCTAAGCACTTGTATAATTTATCCAGAAATGAAATGTGATGGGGGAAATTATGAGCTTCGAAAATTGTCTTCTAATTGTAATCCTCAGTTCCTCGCAAATGGCAGGTTTTGTTCCTGGATCTACTGCCATGTTTTGCGCTACAATTATTGACACCCTGTTGGTCAAATAAAGCGTTGCTGCTGCTGAGGTTAAGTTTATTGAAGACGTTTCAAATTCTCCAGAGCTTAGATTGTATTGTGTTTCTCTCAGTTTCGTTGGCATTATAGAGTTTATTACATGACATTGCTTCTTTTGTAGTTCTGTAAGTTATATCCTACTCAGTTTCGGTGGGCCAGATTTTAGTCTCCCTTTAGATGTTGAGATGATAAAGAATACTTTTCCAATGTTGTTATCTACTTCTTCTCTTGATAGAGAAGACAACAACGGCACAGCTAAAAAGAGTAAGTCTGAACATCTCCTACCAGTAAAAGGAATACTCAGATTCGGCTATGGATGATCTTCTGTAGCATGAAACGGGCCTCTTTTACTTCGTCAGCAGCAGCTCTCGGCTCTTTGTATAGTAAATTGTTACTACTATAATTGTGTTACTCCTGCCGCAGCATGCTATTTGACTGCTGTCTGCCAAGGCCAAGCGAGTTAATTCTCTTTTCAAACACTGCCCATGGGGCATTCAATCCATTCCAATTGCAGGAAATTCCTACTATTGGGCCTGTACACTATCGCTTGCCAATTCCACTACCTAACAAGTCGTTGTGGGGCAAATGCATCATTAGTGCTGAACGCAAAAGAGAGGACAAGTGAATCTATTAACCAGGGCCCCATGTACGTGTTCCTCCTAACAGAGACCCCACACCAGTAATGCTAAACAACACATTTGACTGGATCATTTGAAAATACAAAGGCAAAATAGAGCAACGTGGGATCTAATTTCATATTCTTCCTAATATAAGCAAACGTTGTAAATTAGAAGAACTAACTTAACCTTAAGAGGAAGAGGCATTAAAAAATCTATCTATGTAAGAGACGGACTCCAGAATGCTGTCTTACTTAACCTAAACCAGCAACGTGGGGAGTAGCTGAATGGGACTGCTCATACTATCCAATCTACTCTTCCGTCAAACATAACTCTCACGCGGGACCACCTAACTACATCTGTCATGTGTTTTTGAAATACTTGGGTTTATTCTATTTTACTTCGCGGGCTACGACAAAAGTTGTGAAAGGCATCCATCCACCCGAGCACTCGCTCGGCTTCCGATGCCAAATCCCATCTCATTTCAAATATCACTCATCTAACTACCCCTACCCTTCCACCTATATATCACCATATACCCTTCTCTATTTGCCTTCACTTGACTACATCATTGCTGTCCATTTTCGTAATTTCCACTGAAGCCACTGTTCCCTAAAACCCTGCTTCTCCTGTCTCCTCTCGTCTCCGTCATCCTCACCCTCACCCTCCCCTAATGCAACGCCTCGTTGCAGCAATGGCGGCGCTGTGAGAAGAAAGGAAGAAAGACAAGGAAGACAGAAGAAGAAGAAGAAGAAGAAGAAGAAGAAGAAGAAGAAGAAGAAGAGAATGGCGAAGGCCTATAGGTTTTGGGTTTGCGAGATCGGATACTCCGTGGTGATCTTACTCCTCTTATCCGCCGCCTCGCCAGTGGCGGGGCTGACAACCGACGGGCTCGCCCTCCTCGCTCTCAAGTCGGCCATCTCCTCCGACCCAACCGGCGCCCTTGACTCGTGGAGCGAGTCCGACTCGGAACCGTGCGCCTGGCCCGGAGTCACCTGCCAGAGCGGTCGGGTCACCGCCCTCGACATCTTCAACCGTTCACTTGCTGGGTACCTCCCGTCCGAGCTCTCCCTCCTCTCCTCCCTCGAAACCCTAACCCTCCCATATAACCTTCTCTCCGGCCCCATTCCCGCCGCCATCTCCTCCCTACGGGATCTCACCGTCCTCGATCTCTCCCACAATCTCCTTTCCGGCTCCATCCCCTCCGACATGGGTGGCTTGGGGTCCCTCTCCCGCCTAGATCTCTCTTCTAACCTCCTCAACGGCTCTCTCCCTCCGGCTATCGCGACCCTCCCGCGTCTCTCCGGTGTACTTAACCTTTCGTTCAACCACTTCTCCGATGAGATACCTCCGGAGTTCGGGAGCATTCCGGTTGCCGTAAGCTTAGATCTCCGCCGGAACAACCTCTCCGGCGAGATCCCGCAGGTAGGGTCTCTCGTCAACCAGGGGCCCACCGCGTTCGCCGGGAATCCGGGCCTCTGCGGCTTTCCTCTCAAGAACCCGTGCCCCGGCTCGAAGCAAGACCCCAGGATTGCTTTCCCAAACCCTAGCTTCAACCCTAGCTCAGCAACTGCTTACCCGATCGAGCCGGAGAAGCAGCGGCGGAGGTCCGCGGCGACTATTCCGATCCTCGCCGCCGTCGTTATAGCGGCCCTCATCTCGATCCTCGTTCTCCAATGGCAGTTCCGTCGGCGGCGCGCGGCAATGGGCGAAGTGAAGGAGTCCAAGAATTCCAAGGATGGCGCCATCATCGCCGAGGAGAGACGAGAGGGGCAAGAAGGCGAGGTGTTCGCGGCGCTCGACGAGAGTTTCGCCCTCGAGCTGGAGGAGCTCCTCCGTGCCTCAGCGTACGTCGTGGGCAAGAGCCGCAGCGGGATTGTCTACAGGGTGGTCGCCGGACGGGGCCCAGCGGTAGCTGTTCGCCGGCTCAGCGAGCCCGACGACGGCGACTCCGGTATCCCCGCCGTTGACGAGTGGCGGCGGAGGAGGGGGTTCGAGTCCGAGGTCGTCGCTATCGGACGAGTCAACCACCCGAACGTCGTCCGCCTCCGTGCTTACTACTACGCCCCCGACGAGAAGCTTCTCATCTACGACTACATCCCCAATGGCACTCTCCACGCCGCCCTTCACGGTACGGTAATCTTACCGCCCACTATTTCTCGTTTCTCTCCGTCCGATCCATCTCTGATGTCCGATCTTTTTAGGTGGACCGTCGAATCCAACGGCTCCTGTGCTCTCCTGGGCGGCGAGGCTATCGATAGTGCAAGGGGCGGCACGGGGGTTAGCTTACCTCCACGAGTGCAGTCCCCGCAAGTACGTCCACGGCAACATCAAGTCCTCCAAGATCCTCCTCGACGACGAACTCGGCTCCTACATCTCCGGCTTCGGCCTCACCCGACTCGTCTCCGTGACCCAGAAGTTGACCCACTCGGGGAGCAAGAAGCTGGGCCCTGTGCGCGGTGGCCCGCAGTCCTACGTGGCACCCGAGTCGCGGGCCACGGGCAGCGCGGTGTCCCAGAAGGGCGACGTCTACTCGTTCGGGGTCGTCCTGCTCGAGGTGGTCACTGGGCGGATCTCCGTCCCCGGTGCGGACGGCGAGGTGGGCGAGCTGGAAGAGTGGGTGCGACGCGCGTTTAAGGAGGAGAGGCCGCTTTCCGAGGTGGTGGACCCCGCCCTGCTCCACGAGGTGCACGCAAAGAAGCAGGTGCTCGCGGTCTTCCACGTGGCTCTCGGTTGCACCGAGCTAGACCCGGAGCTGAGGCCTAGGATGCGAGCCGTTTCCGACGCCCTCGACCGGATCGGATAGATCCCATTCCCGGCTCAAACCCGACCCGGATATTTTGTTTCCTATGAACCAAAGCATGGAATTGTAGGTCTCTTTTCCTTCCTTTCTTCTCTTTTTTTTTTTTTTTTTAATCTAGGGATTTAAGTTGGTGTAGTTATAAGTAGGCTGGCTATCTATCTCTTTGGCAGCTGAATGATTAAAAGGGCTTGGCTTTGCATAGATGATAGTGTGGCAATGAGGACTGAGGAGGAGGAGGAGGAGGGCCCTTGACCCTTGTGATCATATTGCTGCCACTGTAGTTATTTCCTGCTTCAACTTTCTTTTTGCAGCACGTGTACTGATGACTCACTGTGTTCGTACTTCTCTTAATATTATTTAAAATCAACCCTTCCATCCTCTACTATATTATAATAATAATAATGTAAACTTATACAATAGCTAACCAAGCCCAACGGGCTATCACTTCTATTGGACTCTCTAGATAAATCAAGGCCTTTAATCAAACTGGACCCTTTTCTTTTGAATTTCGTTTTAATCATAATTGCCTCGTAATCTATTGCTCGAATTTGTGATTTGGAATCGGCACAGATACTAAGCTGTATCCTCAGCTCTTCCTTCCCCACTTTTCAGCTCCGTGTCGATATGCCTGTTTTGGCCAAAAAAAAACAAGGAATAAAGGAAAGCCTCCCTCAAACGCAACACCTCTGAGAATCTATATCAGCCAACGTCTATTTAGTCTTATGTGAGAAATATGCCATCGAACAATAGTTCTAAATATCTCCACCTATTTTTAATATCGGTGTATTTATAACTTCAAAGGCATTAAAAGAGGTTACAGGCTTAATTTCTAGCAAGTTCTGGACTTCTGGAGTAGTCCTCAATAATATATCTTTCCTTTTTGTTTCCCATAGCTTGCCATGTGACTGTCATGCAAATTAGTTTCTTTTGAAATGCTATTTGATGAGGACCATCTACTGGTATTAATTAATGACCTCTTCCATAATTTCAGGATCCGGCCTGGCAGGCAGCCTCATTCAAATTTGAGCTTAGGATATCGTATCCAAATTTGAAGAGGTACAGCATTCATATCCATAAATTGGACTGGAATAATTAGGCATCGAAACTTAGATGAAGATGCTTAATTTATTGTCGATATTTTTGCTACGGAATAATGCATAATAATATTCGTAATTTTATTGTCGAAGTTGTTGTCTTGTCTACTAAAACGTCTTAATTTGTAGGGAATTTATGCAACCAGCATGCCGTGATATCATCCTAACGAAAGTTATGCTCTCTCATTCCTAAACTTATTCAGGACCTAAGGTTTATATTCTGTAGGAATAGAAGAATAGCATCCCAGAATATAATATACGTACCTTCTTCATAAGAACAGCAAAGCACGAATCTTATTCTAATCCCAGACTGCCTCGGGATTCGTACCAGTGCGGTGGCCAGGGGCGAGGGATGGTACTTAAGCATCACTATCCAAATTCCGGGGTCAACCTCTTGATGAAGAAGATATTAAGGAATAATATTTATTCTTTTAGGATTTAAGTCGCGTTCAAAGGTCTTTTGGGGGGAGGCCTTGTCTTTATTGTTATATATATATATATATATATAAACAAAAGTGGGGAGCCACTGGTCTTGTAGTGTAATACAAGCTTAATCAACCTTAATATATCTAGGGAATAAACAAGCTTCACACTACGTGGAACCACATGGGTCACACTGCCGAGCCACCAAGATTCCATGAGTAAGAAGCCAATTAGAATACATATATTATTATTATTTGTAATTCAACTATATATATATTTATTGTAAATATTTCAAAAAAGAACGGTTAGTAATTTGATTAGATGGCATTTACTTTTTTTATCCCCCAAAATTATGAGAAGAATTGAAAGAACCAACTACGTTTGATGGTACGTACGACAACATTTAATTGCTATAAAGAGTTTGATGTCAGCTGCTACTGGAGACGTTGAAGTCGAGTTACGCCAGCAATAAGACTTAATAAATAATTAGGTTAGATTTGGGGTCTCGTATATAAAAAAAGATGCTCCATCGCACTGCTTCATGTGGTTTCGTTCAATGTATCCCAAGCTTTGTTTCTTAATTCACTGTCATCCACTAAAATAGATACACCTACACTGCATTAAGGGTTGTTTACCCCACCACCCTCCAGAAGAAAAAGAAAGAAAAGAAAAGGAAACAAGTCGATGGCTCGCAATCTATTCGAAATCGACTCAGTCAAACATCTCGGCTCGTTAGATTTTGAGACCATTAAAATTTTAAAAAATAATAATAATAAAAAAAGAGAGCTGAGTTTGAGCTAACCTTGACTAGAATTAGCTCAATGTATGTGTAAATATGTATTATATATTTTATGTTATTGCTTTTCAATTAAGTTTCCTTCAGTTTCATATTGGAAAAATAAACAAGATGGTCTTTATAGTTATTTGGCAACTTTGATTTTTTTTTTCTTTTATCATTTAAGAGTTATCCTTAGATATATAAACACTTACACCTTAGGTCTAGTCAAGGTTTTAAGTCGTGAAAGTTATTGATACCTTGCTCCAAATCACCATATTGTCGAGTAATGTGATCTGGGCCTAATTGAGTCATCTCACGAAAAATATTAAGTTTGCTAAGTCGAATTCGCTCGGCAGGTTGAAAACTTGGCTAATAGCATTTGGATATCTAGATCAGAGAAAGGTGTTTAAATGCCCGACCGACAATATTTAAATGCTCAAACCCGAGAGCAGTCTTTATCGAGGCGTTTGAACTCCCGATTAACGATGTTCAAATACCGAGATACCAATTTCAGCCTCATTATGTTATATTGGTTATTTGTTTTGAGTTAGAACTTAATTAATTTTGAATAATTAGGATCAGCCACCAAATATATATCTAGAGAGTAATCTAGTCTATGAATGATTGATGGATATTATATTTACCTCTTCTTTTACCTCTCATCCCATTCAATCTTAATCTTCTCCCCCTCTTGTTCACTTAAGCCAAGACTATTGTCCACCAAGGTGGACCCCCCATCATCATCACCGTCGTCATCATCCTTTTTCTCTCCATCTATACCTTCTAAATATTTTACCACTCCTATCGCCCACAACTGTCATCAACATAAACACATCTCTTAACCGAGTTATTGAACGAAACTATCAAATTTCTAAAAAAAGTTCTTCACGATAATTATCTAGGGTTGGAATCGGCTCTTAGTCGTAAAGAAAGTACTGTCAGATTACTAAAGTCAATTGATTGATAACTTATATTTAACATTTTAGAAAGAAAAAAATATGCCATTCTCTAATTTGGAGACCTCTATATGGCCGGTGCCATCCACCTGAATAATTCTTTATTTTCTTCAGAAAAAAAATAAAATATATACTTCTTTATTCATTTGATCAAATTCGTGCAATAAAATGAAAATAATAATTGCAATATAAATCAACCATGATAAGCTAAGTGAAGGGATATATTGTAGTCTAAACTTATCTTATCCACATATTTGCCTTATTGTTCCAGTAATACCCTCGTAATCTCCACAAAATCATAATTTTGCCATTACAGCAATGCCAAGAGATATTATCCACAACGTCTTTACTGTGGCGATCTGGTGATTAATCCAAATATTATGGGCCTTAAGTAAGATGATTAGATTTCCCCTTTGGGCCGAGCCCACACGAGAGGCGAAGGGGACGTTTGACGGCTGTCGTGACGGAAAGCGACGGAATCGGGTACTCCGTGAGCGGGCCGGTGCCGTCAGCCGTGGACGGCGTCATCGTCGCGTTTAGTCTGGGCCAAACGCTGTTAACGGGATAAGATTCGTCGTTAAATACAGGAGGAGGGTGTGTGGCTGATCACGTGGCGAGCGGAAGAGAGGAAAAGGCGGCCGTGAGAATCCGGTTTGCAAAAGACCCTCGGATTTTTGAATAATTTACGGTACCACCCTCTCTACGACTTTGCCAACTTTACCATTTTGTCCTCCGGGCCCATGAGAGGAGTGCAACAAAAGCAAGGTACGTAATCCAAAGGATAAATTTGTATATTGCTCTCTAATAAAAATAAACTCATGATGATTGAATGGAAAGCTTGTTTATTATTATTTAGATATGTGAATTATATAATATGTTTGTGTTCAAGTTATATTTGCTTGCAGAATGATTGGACGATAGATTAAAAAACATTAATGTTTAAATAGCACACAAAATGGACAGCTTAAAATTAAGTGAGGAAGATTAAATAAGCAAATTAAGCATTCTTTATCCTATAAAGAAAGAGCTAACGAC
Organism: Typha angustifolia; assembly: GCF_048772165.1. Lineage (NCBI taxonomy): Eukaryota > Viridiplantae > Streptophyta > Magnoliopsida > Poales > Typhaceae > Typha > Typha angustifolia. The sequence goes on from NC_133253.1 coordinate 23,180,680, forward strand.
GTGTACTAGTTATTACTTAGACAAATATAAATGGTTTTCAATAGTTAGTCCAACAACTTCACTCTTTCTTATCGTAACTTGGGTCATTTTTTAAAATCCACTTGACCCTAATGTTAGAGAATTTAATGCCCTATAAATCATGTTTAACGGTGGATATTAGAAGCATCCTATCTGATAATTAATATGGGTATTGGAGTACTACAATTAATGACTTAATTTGCATTATCGATAGGGGAATATATCAAGAATCGAGATGTCATTCAGCAGTAACGTAAGCAACATAGTGATAAATATAATATAATTAGAAGCACCTAGCGAGCTCTTCTAAGGTTTTGACATTACAATCACGAATGTGCCTAAATGACAGTCTTCTTGGATCACCAAACTCCTCCGTGGACACTAGTAGGAAAAGAAGAAAAGAAGAAGAAACTGAGCCATCAATCTAGGTTGACCATATGAACACGAAATGAGGCTTGGTTTATCAAGCTTGAGTTGAATCTAGTTTAAATATCAAGCTTAGGTTTAACGATAATAATGTTTAATGATGTACAAAATAATTTTCATATAGTCAATTATTCACACTTATACTACATCAATAGGGTAAGTTTTAAAAACTTCTGCCCAGAGCCCTAGCTCTGCTAGGTTTTGGCATAGAGGCTTTAACCGTCTTTCTTGAGGGATTTTCTTCCTCGTGCCGCCAGCAAGGTTTTTCTCTCCCCTCCCTAGTATGTGGTTAGGGAAGGGGAGCAACCTCTTTCCCTCTTCCTTTCTCTCTTCCCCTCCTCTTCCTTCCCATAAAATTTTATGTCTTTATGCCCTTATCACCGCTCTCCACAGCCACCTCTTTGTTTCCCTTTCCTTGTCGTCATACGTCAACCACCGCCATATCTCCCCTCATTTGGATTGCTCATTGCCACCGTCGAGCTAACCTTTCTCCCTTGTAGCAATTGCTCTCGGATCTTACACGCTCAATCGCCTCCACACTCATCCCTTGGGGTCGATGTCCACCATTCGCCGTCCGCCACTACCCCCCACTGCAAACTCCCTTCTCGTCACATCCAACCTTGATTCCCATCCCGCACGCTTGACTGCCACCACTCCTCACTATCACTGCTACTTTCCTATTATTTAGATGACCTTGCCTGCTTCATTAGTGCAAACCTTGGTGGTCCTTGCCAGCCCCACCCTTTTCATGACACATGTGGCAGCAACAGCTAGTGGAGCTATCTTAGATTTCCTCTACTTATCATAGGTCGGATCAGTTTTGGAGTTGCTCGATTTGCTTCTCCTTTTTGTTTTTAAGTATTTTTAGTTTGTTTTGCATGTTGCTCTTTTAGCTCTATTGTGGTGTTGATTATCCATAAGACGCTGAATGTCTATGTCTTCTTCTAAGCTTCTTAATGCTTCTTTTCGTGGTGTTCTCTGTGTTTGGCCAAGTTTCTAAGATGAATATTCTATTTCGTATGTTTTCCTACAAGATTATTAGTGTTATTCTCAGAGCTTGACACTATACTCACTTGTCGATTTATCAGCCAAGTATAGAGCTCGTTAAAGGTTTGATGTCATATTTATCTTTTTTATTAGTATTAAATTAAAATAATTTGCAAGACAAATGAAATATTAATATTATATGAACTTTCTTTAAAAATAAAGTAATTAAGTCTTTGGATTAAGGGTAATACTCTTCAAATTAGTGCCCTTTGATAACTTAGAAATGGAACCCTTTCCGAGATCACAGGAGCTCCCCCCAACATCAACGTCAAGAGTACAGTGAACTGTTGATGGGTGTATATATATGTATGAACGAATGTGCAGCCACAAACAAACTCATTTCCAAGACTTCACGTACGTTCCAAAATGGTAGTTGTGAGAGAAAACTTTCCAAAATTTCGAATACTTCTCATTCTTCTGTTTGGTATACACTTGACATGACCTTCATTTTCCGATTGCTTGGGATTTTGGACCATATATGTCACCTACGACCATTAGATTTCGTCCAAATGACTATCTTGGGTCTGTTACAAAATCTCAAATGTATAGGTCTGGTTTTGGCTACTATAAAAGATTAAAATCTACTAGTTAAAACTACTATGATAGATTTGACTTCGTTATATGTATCTGAACTTTGCCATCAGCATCATCATTCATAGCTTTAGAAAATTTTCTATTTTTTTTCTTCAAATAGGAAGTCATTTATCACATTGTTATATTTGCAAACTTTGCTATCAGGTCTCAGGATAACTATAATCACACTTTTTAAGTGTGGCCCACAGTTCGATTTATCTTAATGTCATCTCTTTTCTAATGTAATCCACACCGTCAGCTCCTAGTCATGGATTCTAAACAATTATATTATAGTAATATATATACACACACACACATGAGTGTTATCGAGCGAAATTTGAATGAGTTGGCTCTAACTAAAGTTTAGACCGCAATTAATTTTGAGTATAATTTTTTATTCAATTCAAGTTGAACCAAACTAGGCCTAAATCGAGTCCAAGCCTGAATCAAAATTTTCAAGCTGAATTCAAGTCAAGCTAGTTCGAGTCGGACTAAGTTCGAGCTGAGCTCAATCTAAAACTAAACTATATTCAAATTGAGCTAAACTAAGCCTATATATATATAATATTAGTAAATAAATTTTTTTTTAAGTCAAGTTTGTGTTAGTTAGCTTCGGCTTGACTCGAAATTTAATTCAAGTGAAAAATTTTATTTATATATATATATATATATGTATGTATATGTACATGTATGTATGTATATGTATGTATGTATATAAGCAAATACTTCAATGCACCTTTAAAAATTATAATCTTGATCCAACGGCTATAATAGCCAATTTTCATACCTAGTACCGGTTTCCGGTACGGAAGAGAGTATATTAGTTAAGAAGATTAATTACGTGTGCCTAATTTTTTAATTTTCTTGTTATACGAAGATCTTAACTATTAGATCTTCATCAAAGTGATTGATAAACAATTAACTTTATGGTACGGAAGAAGCGCTCTATACGTTTTTTTCTTCCGTTAAGATTTCTCTCTTAAATATAATTATGCCTTAATTATAGGAGATATCATTTAATATTAAATAATTTAAATTTGATTATTTTGAGATAAACTTCAATTTAAATATAATTCTCTATCTCTATCTATTAAAATTTAATTTAAATCAATCTTAAACTAATGGGAGATATATGTAAATAATCAAAAATAATAAAAAAGATAAAATATAATTAAATTTTCATCAATTTAATTATAAAAGACATCAATACCCTTATTTTGATATATATACATTACTCTCAGTTAATAATATATATGTCTTTTACTTAATAAAATATTAAGATAATATAATTGTTAAAAAATAATGTGCAAGATTATATATCTAAAAAAAATTATCTGCTGAACCGATAATATCTTTCATTCATATTATACCCTTAAAGATCTTAACCGTTAGATCTTCATCAAATTGATTGATAAAGAATTAATTCTATTGCACATAAGAAACAGTCGTTTATATATGTATGAACTAATATTGTATATATTCCAAGACTAAGGTATGGAAAGTTTGTTTGCTGAAATCCTGGAGTTCAGTGTGGAAAACCAAAACTTCACCCGAAGGATTAAAAGTTTTAATCTGATCTTAACCGTCCGTGCCGAATCAAAAGGTAAATGCGAGGACACGTTACTCGAGGAGCATTCACCTGCCGGCAGAATCTATCCGCTGGCCTTCTGGGATAACGTCAAACCTCGGTCCGATGCCGAAAATAGTTAAAAGGGGAAGCACCCAAAAGAGGAAATGATGGGTACATTGTTCCGTAGCATAGATTGTAGATCGAGGTGTCCACGTAGACGGATCAATTGAGAAGCGAATCCAGACGGTAGCTCGTCTCGCTGTCTCTAGGGGTGTTTTCGTCAATCCGCAGCTGCGTTTCTGGACAGGTGGATATTTACTTACTGGGTGGCATTTATCGGAATATTTTGAGAAGTACAAGGGTAATTTAGCCACTTCGTTGATATAAATTCGGGTAGTGGCTAGGGGAGATTGCTCGCTTCCGCCGCTTCCTATTGGTTAGCTCTTCTTTCTCTCTCTCTCGCTCTCTCTCTCGCCTCCACTTTTTTTGTTTTTGTTTTTAAAAAAAAAAGGAAATCCAAAACCACTTCCTTGGTTTCGGTGCTTCGAGGAGAGAAGAGGAAGAAATTAATAAAAAAAGGAAGTAGAGAAAGAAGGAAATAGGATTAGAGAGAAGTAGGAGAAAGATCCATTTATTGATTTCTCTTTCTCTATCTCTTTCTCTCGCTGAGTCGTCGTTGATGGCGAGGGGAGTAGTCCGGAGACTCGTAGAATCTCAAAAGCTCGCTCCTTGATACCAATTTTTTAGATAAAGTTTGGATTTTTTTTTTCTTCTTTTTTTTATTTATTAGTTTTGATCGGTTTCTTGTGGGTCTTGAGCTAGAGGGTCGATTTCAGTCGTTTCTCCCGAGATTCCATGTTGGTGATTTGAGCTCTTCTCATGGCGAATAAGCATGGAGATTGGGAAGAAACTTGTTATAGGTCTGGATAAAGAAGGGATTTTTAAGTGGTAAGGGAAAAGAGGGAGAGCGACAGAGAGATGTACGGATCACCGCAGCCGGCGACGTCGAAGGATCCCAACTTCCCGTTCGCCCACCGGAAGGAGGAAGCCGATCTGCTCCAACACCGGCAACACCAGATGAGCTCCGGCTTGCTCCGGTACAGATCGGCGCCGAGTTCGCTCATCGGAGAGCTCTGCGACGACTTCCTCCCCGTCAGGACTTCCAGCCCGGAAGCCGAGACCATGTTCGCCCATTTCGGCAACTCGCCGCCGAATCCGGCGGCCTCGGCTGCGATGGAGGCGGCAGCTGCGGCGGCGACGCAGCAGCATATGCTCTACCAATCGCATCAACAGCAGCAGATCCCGAGCCATAGCTCGGTGGAGAGCTTGTATCGCACCGCGAGCTCGTCCGCGATGGAAGCGGAGCAGTTGAAGAGCGCCGCCAACGGAGGCGGCGGCGCTAATCTCATCCGCCAGAGTAGCTCCCCTGCTGGTCTCTTCTCCCACTTGAATGTGGGAAATGGTACCTCCTCTCTCTATCTCTCTCCATCCATAAAATTTTGTAGCTATTAATGATGTCCTAGAATAGAAACCGATTAATGAGGGAAGAGGTCCAAAGACAACTGAAATTTTTCCTCTTTTGGTATATTTATACAAAAGATTTCCATGAGAAAGATTTCATCCAAGTTGTGTTTTGCTTCTCGAATAGGCTATGGCATGATGAGGGGCATGAGTGGTTTCAGAAACGGGACTAACTCCTCCATGGAAATGGATAATTCTGGGAATAGGCTAAAGACTCAGTTAAGCTTCTCGTCGAGGCAGGGCTCTCTTATGTCTCAGATCTCCGAGACAGGAAGCGAGGGCATGGATGGAAATAGCCCCGAGGAGGACCCCGCCCACGTCAGCGGCGGCCGGTGTTATATCCCTGGCTACCCAATTGCCTCTTGGGAGGACTCCTCCTTGCTTCCCGACAACTTCTCCCCCTTAAAGCGAGCCCGAGAGGCTGAGGGGAAGATAATTTCCGGCCTCAGCTCATCGGAGTCGCAGGTAATTAATTCCTATTCTGGCCGTCGAATTAAATTATTTAAGGTTTTCATTTCTGGTTGTTCCCTGAATTGCTAACAGAATGGAGAGCGCCGGAATCATGTCTCTGGCCTTGGCCATCAGTTTAACATGCACCCTCTCACCAAGACCTCGTCAGACATGGCGGCTTACGAGAAGTTGTTGCAATTCCAGGATTCCGTCCCATGCAAGATCCGGGCGAAGCGAGGTTGCGCCACGCACCCGCGAAGCATCGCCGAGAGGGTACGTGATTCCATTAATCCATTGTTCAAATTTGGCGTGTGTGAATCTATCCATTAGAGTTTTTTTATTTATTTAATTTTAATCAGGTAAGGAGAACTCGGATCAGTGAGAGAATGAGGAAGCTACAGGAGCTAGTGCCAAACATGGACAAGGTAGTAACTCTTCCAACAGAAACAGAGTCTCTGTGCAAAATTCCAGTGCAATGTATTAACCCAGAATTCCCTGCTTGGCACTTTGCATTTACAGCAGACCAACACAGCCGACATGCTAGATTTGGCTGTCGAACACATTAAAGATCTCCAGAAGCAGGTCAAGGTACAGTAACCTACATTGATGGGATCGATCACTTTTAAACCTACCCAATTGGGTTCTAACTTTGGCTATTTCTGTTGTTATTTATCCTGCATAATTTGAAGACACTAAAGGAGAGTAAGTCGAATTGCACCTGTTCTGCCAGCAATCAACGGCAGTACTGAGATCCAGCAAGCATGATGATATCATAACCTTAGGCAATGAGCTTTTTACCACTGGATGAGGCCAATGAGAGAGAGAATAGTGATGTATAGTTTTGTTACGTTGGAAGCTACATAGATGGATTTATACCCACGACCTTGTTTATGTCTATTTTCTACTTCTCTTGTAAATTAATCTGAGCTCATGGATCACCGGCAAACCACTAGTTATCGTCAAGACATGAATTTGCTATTTATCTGCAATAGAGTAGGCGTTGGATTTCTTTACCAAGTACAGGAAACTGAGTAAGCTTGCGATCGACAACTAACAGATGGTTGTTATAGTTGATGGAGTAGATTACAAAAAATGTAATTTATCTTGGTTCTCTCTCCATGATGCGTATGATCATATATATATATACCTTTAAAGTCTAGATATTAAAGAGATGGAGAGAGAGAGAGAGAGTGAGATGTGAGCAGCTGTATCCAACTCACGGGATCACAATATTATGCTTCCCCCCTGGTAGGAGTGACGGACACGTAGTGTCTCCACCACCGATGAGCAGAGGGGCGCGTGTCGGAATCAGGGGACCCACGTGCATCTTTTACCGTCCGAATATGCCATCCCCCCTCATCAACGGCTCCGATGCATGGGAAATTATGATGCTCGTCTGCTCTACTATATACCAGATGCAAAGGGAGGATCGTTCGAGGGGAAGAGACAGCGACGCCTTGTTTTTGTCTCCCATAAGAGTTTTTTTCCTTTTTGTGTTTTATCTTCTCGTTGGTTAACCGCATATAAAAGAAAAAAGTGGGGAAGAGGAAGAGGAAGAGAAGAGAAGAGAAGAGAAGAGAAGAGAAGAGAAGAGAAGAGAAAAGAAAAAGAAAAAAGATTTATGTTGTTGTTGTGGAGAGTGATGGAGATATGGGATCAGAGTGTTTTTTTTTGCGTGGCAGAGATGGGTTTGACATCACCAGTCACCACCACCACCACAGTGGAGGGAGGGAGGGAGGGGGTGGGAAAAGTAGAGGAGATAGGGCGGTAAAAGAGAAAGGTTAAGGCGTTATCACCAAAAGGATGGCATGATGGGAATCAGATCGAATCCATGTAGATTTCTTTCCACTTTATTCGCCAACGAAAATAAAATAGAAATTTTCCGCAAAGGGTTTGGTATAGATGTATATTAATTGGTAGACTATAACTTTTGTTACAAAAAACTTGCATAGTAAACTATGCTGAATAATGGATATTATATTTTAATACCATGTCCATATTATGAAATTGTAGGCTTTCTAGCCTCTGGGGTCAAAGTCATCCACTCTGAAAATTTACCGATCCAATGCTTTACAATGACCGTCACCAAGTCAACCTTTTCAGACTGGATGTTCTCTGTTAACTCTGCCGTGGAAAATAGCATTAGCAGAACAACCATGATGGAGACGGAGCAACCATAACTAATATATATATATATATATATATATGTGGTCACATGACTTGAGCAATGAAAAGTAGGGCCATAAACAAATTAAATCCTAAATGAGCCTTTCAAACTTGAAACTGATATTTAGATAATATTTCATATAATAATGTTTGATATCATATGATAACTTCATCAAGATGACACTTGATCTGCTGGCGATGGTTTTTTTCCTTATAAATGTTAAAAATATGTTAAAGTTGACGGGTTCACATGTTACTCCTGCCGTGATCTCGGACAACTAAAAGTTTGACTAACAGTTATTAATTTGTTGGCCCAATTAGACATGACTAATCGATTCTTGTTGTGCAGTGCGTACGAAGAGCAGGTATGTGACCAGTCTAACATGAGACTATATGAATTAATCTAATCCGTGTCAAATAATCTGACACTATCCTTTTACCAGTAAGATGAAATGAATAGTTGCCCACAGTGCTTTTCCCTCCAAATAAATTTAGGATGACATAATGATTGGATTTCAGAAACTATTTTCTTGTTGAAGAACAAGCTGTAGCAATTACAACCACACTAGAACAATTCATTAGGTCTTATCAACAATAATGAAGTGAGTGTGATACTTGGGCAATGATACGAAATTTCATCCACCACAACCTACCTCTCCTTCTGGATCTGGGCAATCTTATAATATTTAACAGAGTTCTGTTGATTTATTTTACCTTTTTGACAGAAATGATCATTGCCTTTTAGGCAGGGGACCATAAGCTAGTGCATGCGAGTATATATGACAGCTAAATGGAGAAGCACGAAACGTCTGATCAAGGATATTATCTGCAGCAGTTCATGTAAGAAGAAAGAAACAAACTCACCTTATAGCCAAGTCGCCCTACATATCAAATCCATCTTTTTTTGTAGCGATCATCCTCTGATTAGATCAACTGTGAGTAGGAAGATGCCGGGATTCTTCTGTTGGAACTTGGTGCCTAAAACATAATAAAGGTGAAAGAGAAAGTTTGATTTGTGCTGTTAAAGAGGTAGACACATGAACAAATTTCTTCAAAAAGTTTCCCATAAACTTAAAAGTTGAACAATAAACAACTTTCCTGCTAATTATCATACGAGATAGGAGAATGATGCTAAACATTCCAAAAGTAGAGGTCAGTGTGATACTAGTTTATTATAATAGGCGATGCAATGCATATTTAAAGTAAAAGAAAGGGCCCACAAATTATAGGTTGCATTTATTTGGCCCACAAATTATTATCGGCTGCACTAATTAATATCATAAGAAAAAGGCTACATGCACTGCATAAGGTCAAAGAAGGCGAACATACCAAATCTAGCCTTTGAGATAAAGATTTGCTGGGCGGTGGCCGGTGCAAGGAACACGTGAGCTGGAGAAAAATGAGTACTGCCACATCATACGCCCCACAAAGAGAAATATCTACTTACCCGAAGCTTAGCATGCAATTTCAGCTAAAGCAGATGTCAACTTTGAACACCAACTAAACAAGCACTAGTAAACCAAAATAAAATAAATAGAATAGTCAGTATCACCCAGTTTGGGACCCAGTATACTGTTTAATGGAAAGTAAGAAAACAAGTAAATTTAAACATAGTCAACGCCTCAAATCGTATGTGACTGTAATTTCCCAAGTATTGAAAGCAGAATACTGCAGCACATCAAGATATCGGAGATCTATTACCAAAGCAGTATATTTCCACTATGAAGAATATAGTGGAATAAGTTTCTAAAGGGAAAAAGAAAGATGCATTAATGACATAGTGATAGAAATAATTTAATTCTTAAGGCACACTGCTTCTACAGACTACAATATGTAGGAGTTCTGAATGGACTGGACCCAGTAGATAAGTGCCAGAGATAAGTGCTGAAGAGCTTGTCTGGTCAAATCCAGTAAGGAAAACAACTCAATGATCCAGCCAAATGCACACATTTAATATCTAGTAAAGCATCAAGATTCCAGCCTAAATGAGAGTAGGCATGCAATGGAGAACCTTGAGAAGTTACTAAGTTGATCACTTGTGCGATCCACGCCAGTAACAACTTTTGCCTTGTGCTGGCAAAAATAGGTCAGCCACCCTGCACTAGCATCACCTATATCAAAGGAAAAAGATGTGAATCAGAGATTTGAGTAAAGCATAGATTTACAGAATGGTTGGAAGCTTGCATAATAACCATTGACATGTAGATGCTTCTTTCTATCAACAGAGGCAACTTGTGCTCGGCTGACATGCCAGAGATAGTTATAGTACTAAATGCTGTACTGATTGGATGCTGGCAATGCTAGACCTGTATGTAAGTAGTACTCTTTGTGAACTGGTTTTAGAAAGGAACCAGCGAAGGAATAAGTTTTAGAACCATCTATTGTCACAAGTGTTGCTTTCCCGGTGTACTTCAAAGCTAGCGGCATGACACAGCAGCAATCAGGTACTCTACCTATGCCCAAACTCGCACCAGTAAAATCTTAAACATTAAGATTTAGAGCATGAAGTCAAATGAAAATAATGAAACGACTCAGTAGAAGCCTCATGCTACAAAAAGTATAGCACAGCTATGATGCAACATCAAGGAAACATGAAGAACTAAATCTTGCTGATATAGATCAATTGCTATTGAATATCAGGATTAAGCATTAATAGGAGGATCTCCAAAATCTCTGAGTATCCTTATCTGAATAAGACTAGAAAAGGATTGTGAAGATTTAGAAATCTAGCAAGGATCTTATGTAAATTGGCTACTTAGCTGAACAAAGTGCGTTAGTAATAGCTGCAGAAACTGAGAAAGATACATTATCTTATGGTGTAAGTTACTGTAATGGTGTGGTTTCCCGCGCCACCACAATACATGCTACTACTGTGGCTAAAGAGAACATCCCACAGTAACCAGTTCAATTTATTTTCCCCTCTATATGCAACTGAGAAGATTTAATACCAATAGGCTCAACTTAGTTGTATAACATCATGTTTTGATAAAGCCTTCCAATTCTTGATGCAAGTTTTAGCTAACCTCTTATCTGAATTCAGATTCCAGAATCCAACAAGAAACTATGGCATAGTCTATTGCCCTAGACAATCTCTATTCTAAATTTGTCCTACGTTGCTGAAGTTGTCTTGGAATGAACATAGAGTATTCTAAATTTTCTGGCCATGCTTAATAAGATAATATGTGACACTAACATGGGCACACTGTCAGTCCACCAAAGTCCTACTATTACTTATTCAAGTTATAAGGCCTGCTAAATTTCAAAGATCTGAATAGACTAGGAACAAGGTCCAACAGGGTCCCTAACATAGTAAGCAACATGAATAAGAAAAGTAGTTCTGGAACAAAAAAATAATTAAGTCAATGTTTCATGGAAAACAAGAATATGACATTTTTATATTTGGATTCTTTGCATGAATGTCCTTCTAAAGTCCCTTATTTGCGTATATAATGCAAGGTCTCGAAATTCAGCAATCAGCATCTTTGTATATATCCTCAAAAGACCCTTACCTTTTCGCATTAGTACTCAAGTTACTTTTGGTAACCATTACTTAAAATCTAAACCACTTACCATCAAAAGAATGCAAAAGAAAAAATTAATGCTTCTTTTGCATATGTAACTCTCAACTATTGTATATCCCTTTTTTTACCATTACATGGTTCATATTTATTTTTTATCTGTGGGAAAATATTCTAAGGTGTCCACACAGAAAAGGAGGTTCGAGGAGTCTACAAATGAATACTAAGAAGGAAGTGAATAAGGGACTTTGGAGGGGTTTACATGCGAAAGGCCCTTTATAAATTTTTAGCTCAAATTATAGAGCATTCGGTGGGTTAGCTGATAGGACATAGGATAATAAGCTAGAATCTTGTCTAAGAAACTGCTAAAAATATAGTATCAGTTTACCACTACTGTTTTAGACTTCGATGTCCATGAACCAAAAAGACAGACATATGAAAGTAAGGACTGGAGCACATTCACTATGTTAAAAGTATCTAAGATGCAAATGTCTGCAGGCTTTCGATATTTTCGAATTAAAGCATGCATTCAAAAACTAAGACATCAAAGCCTTCTAGGTGATGGCAAACCAGTTGATAAAAAAGGGTTATCAAAAGTGTTCATCGCAAAACAAAGTGCATATAAAGGATGTGCAATATCTCAAAAATGACCACAACTTCTCACAAAGAATGGCGGCATCATCAAATTTCTATTCTAACAACAGCCTCTAATCTTAATTCTGCATCCATCATTTAAGAACATAACTTCTGTTATAAAATAATAACAAAGGGAACTGATCCAGAAAAAGAACTCTTTGTAGCATCCTTCTTTTGCCAAAGGCACACCCGTTAACTTCTTTCTGTTTTTTTTTTCTGTGCCATTGCATCTTGACTGGGGAAGCACAAGTGGTGTGTCCTGCAGCTTATGCATGCCTTCTACAATAACCAGGTAACATCTTATATGCCATAACCTTGGCAAAGGCCCAAAGATCCAGCTAAGAACCATGAAACCTATATCAGCAATTGAAATGCATCCAGAACAATGGTTGTAATCTAGAAGGCTTTTATTTGTACTGTCATTGCTTTATCTAACAAATGAAAAGTTCTTTCTACATATCAGTTCTTTAACTAAATTTGCTCTTTCTCCCATTATTCCTTTCTAATAGCTAAAAATTTAACCAGGCAACCTACACTGCAATAATAGGCAAATGTTGGAACTCCAAATCTTGAAATAGAATTCTACATCTGAAGTTCTTAATAAGGCCTAACCAAATAATGGTGCTAGATTCCACAGAGCTACTATATAATACAGTAACTATTATACAGTTATATTTTTTACTTCTACTAGCAGCGGTAAGTAAATGGTTCTATACAGGTGCCTAAGCTAATCAAACTACAAACACCTAAAATGAGCTATTTGGACTAGCTACACGGATTCCAACAGGTCTTATCTCACTGTATAGCCTCTTAATAAGGGGTAAAAGAAATAGATTTTGATTGATATTTTAATTGGAACAACTAAAATTGTACTCAATCCTAACATGTTTATGCTTCCCGACATCATGTGATTTAAAAAGTAATAAAATGATTCTAGTGATTGACACTGTCATTGCCTGAACATGCATAATAATTTGATGAGTAATAGATGATGATAGTCCAATGTAATGAATATCCCTCTAAAGACTCACCTTATGCAAACTTAGAAAATATATCGGACGGACATCTTGGATGACCAATTTGGTTGGATAAACTCTAAGATTATTCTAAAGAATATAATGACAAAATAATCACACCAACTATTCCCTCGGTTTTCTCAAATCATACTGATAAATGAAACGCATCATATAGGAGAACAAATCAAAAAAGAATCCTGGAATTCAAGAATATAAACGAGCATAGCAAAGAAGTCAGAAGAAATAAACCTTACAACTCTCCCAGATCAGAAATTAGAAATATCGGGCCATCTGGACATTCTTCTCTTCGAACCCGCATTTCTCGTAGAATGCCCTCAGCTCGGCCGTGCAATCCAAGATAACTTTGTAGCACCCCGACGCCTTGGCGTGATCCACGAGGCGTCCAACGATGCGCTGCCCGAGGTGGAGGCCACGAGCGGCGGCGTCGACGACGACGTCCTCGATGTGACCGACCTTGCCGCAGCCGCGGAGGAACTTCTTCTCGACGAACACCGTGCCAGTCGCCACGATACGGCCCGATTGGGGGTCCTCTATGACGAGGATGACGTGGTCGTCGCCGAGGGAGGCGAGTTCAGCGAAGCGGGCGAGGAAGTCGGCATCGGAGAGAGGAGAGCAAGGGCTGAGCTGGCCGAGGAGGTCAATGAAGCCCTTTGAGCGATCGGACATCTCGAGCCGCCGGATTGGTAGGAGAAAGCCCCCCTCCGCTTTCTCTTTCTCTCTCTCCTCCGGCTGTCTGGATTCCATGGTTGAGATCTTGGTGTTCGGAGTATCGAAGCGGCGACTGGATCACAAATCGCTAGTCGGTTCTGGGTCGGATTCGGACAGGGCTAAAATATTCTAACCTGTTAGCCCGTGAGATATCGGACTCGAACATAATCAACCTAACAGCTCAGAAAGCATCTACCCTCCTCGTAATCATTCTTTTTTTTTTTTTATCTTCTTCACTTCTCGGCTCTTTGGCTCTTTGACTTCATGATACGAAAGCACTCACAAATTGAAGTCAATAAATAGATCGCAGACAGATACGGAGGATAGCTAATTTGGTAGCTTCAATAAGTAGAGTCTGAAATCAAGTTAAGGAAACAAGAGAGTGACAGAAACGAATATTCAAGGAAATCAGTAACAAATTGCGTATTGATTTTTATCATACAAAGTTAGTAATCTAGATCCTAACAGTAACCACATTAGCTTAGTCAACTTAGCCATTGTGCAGTTTTTTTATTTCAGTAAAGGCTAGGTTAGGGCTTTTGAGTCGAGTCTAGCGGCAAGAGTTTGATGGTATAAAATCAGGCTTAGATTGGGATTAAACCTTTTATTCTAAAGGGTTCAAATCGAGTTTGGTTAGACTCGATTGATTGATTACTTTTAAATCTTAATGGTTGTAAATTGATTATGTCGAATCCAAATATACCTATTTAAATATATCGGCTTGCAATTGATGAATTGATTTGCATCGAATAGAATAAGCATCCTAGTTAATTTAAATAAGATCTCATCATATTGAATCTGTGTTTCTAAATATTTTTTTATGGAACACAATTAATATATTGATTACTCACATCTAAAAATATTAATTATGCAATTTTTAATTCAATAACTTTTAATATATAATTTTAAGTATAATTAGAATCTAAAAAACCTGAGAGAAGAAAAAAACAGTGCAGAAAATTTTGAATGTAATTTCATGGGAGGGAAAAAGATGGTAATCTCAACGGCTATTACTCCGTCTACTACGATCGTCCTCCACATGGCATGATCTGGTTCGTCAAGACGTCGCTTCTCTTGCCCGTTCTCGAAGTCTGCCCGAAAGTTTGAATACTTTCCTAACCCAAGTCACGCGCTCATAGCCCCCACTTACTTCTCCCCCGTAACGAGCGCCTCCGCCTCCGCCGTCTCCTCTCCTCTCTCCCTTCTTTATCTCGCCAATCGCCATGGTGGTCGCCGATGAAGATGCCTCTCACCTCGCGACTCCCGCTCCTCCATCGCGTGTTTCCCTCTCCCGTCTCCTCTCTTCCGTTTCACCCTCTCCTCGCCGCCTATCGAGTCGCTTTAGCAAGCCGAGCCGCCCGGCTTCCCCTGCTAGGAGGAAGCTTGCATGGGTTTCACTCCAGGGACGACTCGTCGGAGCGGAGGAAGCCACATCGGCTCGAGCCGTGGGGCCCCTCTTGGGCCAGGAGGATGCCGTAGCCTGGGAGCTTTTTAGTCCTCTCCATCGGGTTCTCGTCGTTGCTGCCGTGGCAGCCGCCACATCACGATCGAAGAGCTCGAAGAAGATACTCCAGCTGCAGAGATCAATAGATCTCAGGGTCTGTAGTAGCTATCGTTTATTTATTTTCGTGTTAATAGATAACCTTCTTTTCGGTCCCCATCTTTTGAAGTCTAAGCGTGATTCTTTTATATCTAATAAATTTTGATCTTAAAAAGATGAAACCTTTCATTGTTTCAAAATCTAGAAGTAGCTACATAGCACGACCTTTGTCTGCTATACTGAAAAAGGAACTACTAAGAGAAAAATCCATCGATGTAGTTCCCTAAAATGCGCACCGCATCCTAAGGAGACGCATTGCATTTTTCCGATGGTATTTGGTTAAAGACATACGAGGAAATATTCTTCATTTTTTTCTTCCTGTTGATGTTTATAGAGTAATTTTTTCGGACTATCTTTTGTTTTGTTCGTTAATAATGTGTAAATCTATCACAAAATTGATGGGATTTTTAAATTTTCTTTAGTGCTAATATTAATGGAAGGATGGCTTTGATTTGACGAAAGCAGGACCAGGTGCTGCTAGGGATGCAGCAGAAGCTTGATGACTTGTGCGAAGAAATGAACTTTTTGCAGGATCAAACAATGAAGTACAACGGCAAATTTTACTCTCAGAATGAGCAATTAGTCCGGGACAGGAAGGCAGAAGAGGAAGGAGACAAATTTTTTGGGGTTAGGCCTTTCCAGATAGAGCTGAATCCTGAGAGTGGTATTACTCCTCTCTGCAGGAAAAAGGTTGGAAATGCCAGCAAGTTCCAATTTTTATGCCTCCGTTGTTATATGAAACCTTTCTGGTGATTTTGATGCTAATCTTGCTTCGAATGTAGGATATAAATGGAGTAGAACCTATTAAAGATGAGTTAACTGATGAGTGCACCGCTATGGCGGAGCAAGAGGAGCGCCGGATGTCGGATTTGTCTGACTTCTGTTGGAGTGTCACCTCGTCTGTGGACAACCAGGTTAGAGGACTAGAGAATTGTTTGAGTAGATCTTAAATTTAAAATCCACGACCTCGTTGCCAAGATGTAAATTTTTTTCCAGCTAGAAAGACTATATACTAATTGTAATCTCTTAGTCCAGCGACGTACATTAATTGGTTGACTGACGCATTTCAGCTAAGCTCCCTGGCAGTGGAACAGGAGTTCTATAATCTTCGCAAGGAGTGCGAAGAGAAGGATGCAACTATAAAGGAACTAACTGCTGCTGCGCATGCCTCTAGTGTTGCAGATTCTAAGGTGCATATTCTCATTTACTTTTAGCGCATAAATTTAATCATTGTATTTATCTTATTTACTTCTATAAACAGAGAATTGCTGAGATACAGGAAATGGTAAGAAGGAAAAACATGATAATATCCAAATTGAAGAAAGACATGGCATTTCTAGAGCAGAAGGTAAACCACGCTCTGAAAGTTTTTGGATGTGGAAACCATGTAATTTTACTTTACCTTCTTAATCAAGAGAATTGATTCAAATGTTGTAGGTGATAGAATTGACAAGGATACGAAGAAATTCTTCAGTTGCCACAAGCTCAGAGAGCCCTCAGCTTCCAGTCATGTCTAACAATCTTCTATATGATATGAGTAGCACCAGTTCATCATCTTCAGACACTGAGTCACCTATTAAAGAACATCATATAAAATCTACTGCTAATTGTACGTTTGAACAACAAGGTTTTGCAGCAACTGAAAGTCAGAGGCAACTGTCACCTGAACTTCTCATTCCTTTGAATGGATCACCCGGGTGGCCTCTAAAGCAGCAATATGCCAGTCCTTGTAGTGAGAATCGGATAATTCACAGAGTTGAAACAACCCCATCAGTTAGACAGAGACATTCAGTATCTTCTACTTTAGATTTTAAAAGAACTAGAAGGCACACTCAGCAAGAACTGAAGAACAAGGCTCAGAAAAGATGGGTTTAAAGGGTTTGATTCTCCATGGTACTATTTCCCTTGCATTCCTGAGTTATTAATTATCTAACAGAAATCCAGAAGTTTGTTAATCACATCTAAATATTTCCAATATTCTTGTGCTAGATGCGCTATCTAGAATCCCATTCTGTGTTGCTTTACCTTGACTTGTTTTATTCAGTCTTCTACTCTACATGTTCTTGTTCAATCAGTAATGAATGCTCCTGATTGGAAATGCGACGATTGTTTTTTCCCCCTCGAAACATTGCTGCTTTGTAATTTCAGCTTTCATCTTGGAGTTTATCCACCTACCAATCTTATGCCTCTGATTTTCTCTGCTAATTTAAATTTTAGCAAGAATGTTAGATGCTGCTTGCTTTCAGAAATAGTGCAAACTGTTGGTGAAATGGTGCAAACATGAAGTGCAATTGCTGCTCGTGCTATCATCCACATATTACCTAGATGATACGAGTCTCAGTCATATTATTTATTTAATTCTCATCATCAGATAGATCTACTCTACATTAAGCAACTCTTTATTTAATTCTTTCATTATCTATGTCTTCTTTTCTCTCATTTTTCTTTTTGCTATCTCATGATTGCAGTTATTAGATAATCACTGATATTCAGCCGTGCTAGTGGTCCTTGAAGGAATCATTTATCAGATGCAAGCAGACTTAGGCGCTGGTGAGAAAGCAGGAAACAAACAAGGAATCAGCTACTTGCAGCATTATTTTGACGATGGTTCCTTCGAAACATTGCTGTCGTGAAGATAAGAATGTAAATTAATATTAACCAAAGTCAGAAAAAGTATAGTTTTTTTTTCCTGGGTACCATTTTCGTCGAATATTGGTGTGCCTTTGCCATGTTGTAGTGTAAAAATTGGCTCGGAATTTCGGACATGCTTTTCGGGCAAAGTTTATATATATATATATATAATTTTCAGTCTGTGGTAGTTATTTCTGTTGTTCTTTTCTGAATAAAATTGGTTTCCTGGGAAGTCAGCCCTTGACCACAGTGGTGAAGTTGGCCAAGAACAAATTAAGATGTCATATTGTTCTGATGATGTGCATATATGTTTGCAATAAATTGGAGAATTTTCCTGAATGAGACTGGACATCGGATTAAGGATTAATTTAGCCCAGGAGTAAATGTGGAGAACCTTGTTTGCTTGCTGAAATTTAAGCCCTCATGGAGATATGATTTTCTTATATTCATTACTCACTATCAATCATTTCTATGTGTCCCAATATCCAGCAATTCCAGCATCCACTCCTAAATATTTCTCTGGGCTTAAGTACAATGTTTAGTAAGAATTTTGTTTTTATGTCCCTTTAAAACCCCTTGGTGTCCTTTAAAGACAACTTAGTTACAATCAAGTTTAGTTGTTGGCATATTTACACTTGGATTTGTGTTAGAAATTTGAATATAACCTTCTTTCTATGCATATCTTCTTCCCCAAGATGAGAGAGAGAGAGGGGGGTGCCGAGGGAGTGGGGAGGGGGACGACTCCGCGGTAAGATGCCTCGCCGATCGGGTGCTCGGTCGGTGCTAACCACATGAAGGAAACGCAAGTAATCAGACGGCTGGGATTGGTTTAGTAGAACTAATGCTGTGACACCTAACCGTACGATATTCTAACCTGGCTATATATTGCACATCCAACCGTCCATTCTCTCGAACGAAATGCCTCGGACGATGTTTCATTGCGTTGTACCTGCGGCACACTACCTCAAACTCGAGCTCCATTATTTTTTTTATCCGCCCATTTCAGAAATTTGAAAGTTTGAAACCCTTTCCCCCGATCTCCCCTTCCTTTTTAAATACGACGATCCATTTCGATGCTATTGTCGATGTGGTCAGATCTGGCCTAAGAGGAAGACGAGAGAACACGAAGTAGGAGATTAGAAGAGCAAACATTTGAAGCTTTTTGCGGTAAGAAATGGTGTTCAAATGGGCCAAAACCCCCTTTTCTTGAATTTTCTCATGGATTTTTGCTTCTTATCTTGATCTTTATCAGATGGGGTTGTTCTTTTTTTTTTATACTTGTTTTGGATTTTACATGTGGTTTTATTCCTTTTGTATTGATTTAGTTATCCGATTTGGGTCTCGAAGGTGACGATGCCAGAGTTGAGGGATTGGGCAATTAATGGAGGAGGGCCAGCGGAGCTCTCCGGTGGCTTCTTTATCCGGAGGGTGTCGTCACCGCTGGCGGCGGTGACGGGTCAGAGGCGCGGTCGTATCGTATGGGTCACAGACAACAAGGAGAACGTGCCGCCGTCGTGGGGCGTCTCTGTCCGTCGTGCCCGGCCCAGGAAGAGCCCGCTTCCGGAATGGTATCCGCGCACTCCACTTCGGGACGTCACGGCGGTTGTTAACGTAAGGAAGAACTCACCCTTGTTTCTTGATAGGATTGGTTCCTTGGATCTTTATTCTTTTAGTGTTCTTGTTCAATCCCTTCATCTGTGGTAGTGTATCTACTAATTGATTCCACTTTTGATCGTCGTGATAGAGGGAATTCATCTTTCTGTTGCGTATATTGCAGTCTTTGTGTACTAGTGTATCCTTGTAAATATTTGTTCGATAGTCTTTTTACCAGCTTGAGATGGGCGATTGGATGTTAATTTAGAGATTGTGATTAAAAGTTCAAGCTCATATTTACTGGAAATTAGTGTGAGTTTCAATTGTTTTGAGATAATGAGAGTTTTAGTACAGGTCTATTCAGATTATGGGAGAGCAAATATCACTCTTGTTAGCACATCTACATGGTTGTTTTGCTCCTTTACGGATTCTTCTTTTGATCTTTGTCCGCTGTTGCTCTAAAATGTATCTGTTATCAGCCCAAAACAAATCCCTACTTGTAAATTTTTCATTTTGTCAGATAACTTTACTTCATTCCTCATGGAGATACTATTTTCTTATGTTCATTACTCACTGTCAATCAATTATATGTGTGTCGGTATCCAGAAAGTCCAGCATCTCTTTGTTCCCATGAACTTTCAATCAATCTAATTGCATCATAATCTTTTCTTTGTATTTGTTTCAAAATGCTAGAATTGGGTATAAGACTAATGAGGAGGTTTCCTGTTATGAAGCTAAAAACTTTGCACTGCCTTGTCATGTTTTCTTACACTCCTTTATATAGCTCTACATTCTATAATCCCACGTACTAGATTTTTAGATATGTTTTTATTTTCCCTATAAACTTAGGCTGTTGAGAGGAGAAGGAGCCGGTTAAGGGCAGTTGCAGCTCAGCAGAGGAGCCGCAACCCTGAAGTAACTTCTCCATCCGAACATGTCACAGCCACTTCACCAGAGGAATCGAATGTTTTAAGTCAGACTCCACCAATTCAAGACAACCAATCAATTGTTTCTGTTAACTCTTCAGGTCCAACTGTTGCAAACACTGCCGCTTCTCAAACTGAGCTGCTGCTTACCTGTAGCTCTCCTGATTTGGTTCCGTTTGCTGACCAATCACTGCAGACTGCATCTGTTTCTACCAATCCTTCCCCCACTGATCTGAACAAAACTGCCTTTGAGAGGAAGTTATCAAGCTCCATTGATGAGATAGAAAGGATTGTGATGGAAAATCTGAAGAGATCTCCAAAGGTAGCTCCTCCAAAGAAGGCAACTCAGAGGAGCACACTTCTGTCCATGCGATGAGTGAAACATTTCGTTTCGCTGCGTATCGGATTCATCATCTGATGATGGCTTGGTTATTTCCTTTTCCAACGTTCTTCTGAAAGTGTCAGTTAGCTGCCTTCTTTGATTCCTTTTACCCGAGTTTCTGCTGAGGCATAGGGTTCTTTGAGTCTGTTCTCATCTTTGTATCCTTAGGGCCATTCCAATGTTGCTACGGAAGAGGACCTAGCCTAATTGCTTCTTTATTCTTTTGTTATGGGTTCTTCTGCATTTGTAGTAGGTTTGGTTACTGTCTCAACCTCTGTAAATTTAGGGCCATTCCAGGTGCTGCATGAGAAGGCCCTGCCATCGTATAAAACAGTAATATACTTGAAAGTGTATCTCTCTCTCTCCCTATTTTTTATGTGCAATCTTCTCATCATTCAATCACAATATCATAATTTCTAGATGTCAGTTAGACTTTCTATGAACAGGCTGAAGAACAACTGAACAAGCGCACTCCAACAATATAATAGCTATTATGCTTGTCAAAGCTAGCATTTAGTTTATCCACTTCCAGTAATACGGTGACAAGTTTTTCTTCTTATCCTCATCATTTTGGAAGGTAGAATTTCTTTTGTTTCTTCTGTCATCTATTTATGTGAATTTGTATGCCAGGATTATACAGAAAAACAACATTCTTAGCATTAATTAGCTCATACATTAATAAAACCTTCATTTTAACAATTGAATGACAGACCGACATGTATCTAAGTCCATTTGCATGTCCATT
The DNA here is from genome assembly GCF_048772165.1 of Typha angustifolia. Taxonomy (NCBI): domain Eukaryota; kingdom Viridiplantae; phylum Streptophyta; class Magnoliopsida; order Poales; family Typhaceae; genus Typha; species Typha angustifolia. The sequence goes on from NC_133253.1 coordinate 23,202,227, forward strand.
TGTAATACAAATCCAGCACTAAGTAAGCTAAAGAAATTAAAGCTATCTGGACAAAACCTATCGACGGTAAAATCTTGGGTAACGAAGATCAAGTTATAATTCCTTGTTAAGTAGTCTTTTCTTTTCACCATCAGAATAAGTTCACCGGAGGATACCAGATGCCCGCACGGCGTCGTGGTACTGCATATCCGGCCACGTGAAATGGCTGGTGATCGCCGGCGGCGGCAAAGGTCCAGTGTTGAAGACAAAACAATAGAATTTATTCCTCCCGTCGATCATGTAGAATTTTTCGTCGTGGAAGACGACGTCGCAGAAAGGGTAGCTTTAGGAAGGGATAACATCGAGGAATTTCCAATCCCTCTCGCCGCCTTGAGCGTAGTGTAAGAACTGTTTTGTTTGTACCGTCGGCTCTATTATATTTAGAGTTTTTTGAGTCCATGAACTGGTTGCCAACTGCTCCTTATAATAATCATATTGGGATCAAAATATTACTATCATCTGCAGTAATCCTTCAGACAATGGCCAAAAATCAAATGACTTATTTTAAAACAAAAGTAATGCTCCACAAGATTGAAACCCTCGGGTGGATCTATAAATGTTTGAACTTAGTACTATATGAGAATTATAGAGAAGTATTATGTGAACTAACTAAGCAATTGAAGTGCTACTCGTCAAATAGTATTCTTTATCCTTGAAGGTTATCCTAACCCTTAGTGTGTTTTATAGTACTTGCGAAGTGAAGTTAACTCGAATTTGCAGCTCAAAAAGTTAATGTCATGTGGTCCGTGATAGTAGGCTACGAAGTATGAGGCGGGGTAGTGTAAGGTGAATTTTCACATCTGACGAATGCCAGGGTTAGTGAAGTAAGAGAGGTTGACTTTGACTCAAATAACGGGGGGTTAGGAAGGGAGACACGACGATTGCCTTGCTGAGAGCCAATGCCTAGCGTTTCGGGGATTAAATAAAGACTAAGAGGAGCAAACAGAGCGGAAGCGAAGCCTGATCGCGTGTCGTCGGCATCTTCTAGGTGATTTCTATCATGAGGTCATAGTTGAAATCAGACCACGGGCCATTGGAAGTGGATCTTCTTCTTCATGGATTGCTGGCACTGTTATACGTAGACAAATTAATCATATAATAAAAGTTAATCCTATTCAAATAGTACACCATCTTAACAGGTTATCCTACGCTAATCCGATTAGGAATAAGAGATGGGATAAGCATCCGTGAGAAAGATGAATATTTAATAATATAGGTTGCATATCCAAGAACGTTTCTATTATTATTATTATTATTATTCTCTTTTCCAATCTATGGATCTAACAGACGATCTCGCTAATTTTCTTTTCTCAGTCTCCGCGATGATGGAATACGAATGTGATGATGCGCCATTCGTCCAACGATCGAGACGGCATGCTCTTTGTTTTCCCTTCGTTATTCTTTAATTCGCTCTCGTTATCAAGCTAACGAAGACTTTTTAGAACGCGCCAGCGAGTAGGAACCCGGCATGTCAGCTTTTCTTGCAAAACTAAGAAACGCTGATGAAATGTATCATTTTTCTACTGTCCACTAAGTTTTCTTTTTTTCGCCGCAATTTAAAACGCTAAAGCATTGACCAGCTGAAGAATTAGACGTTCTCACTTCTCAGATAAGAGCCAAGCCGCCTTAATTAACATGCAAGTGGGTACTATGCCACGTCACATCAAAGGTTAAATTGATCACTCTAACTGATTGATCCGTAAATACCTCTTGTCTATTAAAAAGATTCATCATTCGCCGATTAGAGCACTGTTATTGTTCCAACATACGTCACTCGCCGTCTCATCATATTATATTTCGGAGAACAAATATTAAAATAATAATCCTTTTTTATTTTTCTTTCTTTTTTGGGGGGGTTTGTAAAAGGTGATTTTTATACGACGATAAACATGGGATCCGCATAGAAATATCTGTGCGGATGGATTTAATTTAGCCGTCTGGTGGACGCCAATTTGAACTTAATCGTCCACTTTCCGCGCCTCATATTCTAGAAAGTAGAAACTGACCTCTCACTTGCCTTCATAGATAAAAGATTCTTTTGGGAAGTCCACCAACCAAACGGTCAGGATTCGCGAATCAGGCCTTTTAAATTCTCCGAAACCGTGTTTCGATTCCGAATACTTCGCCAACCCTTTCCGAGGTGGGGTCCCCTAATCCAGCCCAGCAGTCATCGGTCCAGATGCACCAAATTGGAACGCGAGACCGACGATTCCTTTATTGGAAGGATGCCTGTTTCCACGACAACGACCTCTTAAAATTCTTTCTTAATCCCCGCGCAATTTTTGCGAAATTTATTAATACCTCTCCTCTCCCTCTTCCTCCTCCTCGGTCAAGAATCTAAGCGCTAGGCCGCTTAGAATCTCCATTAATTAGGGTCGTGGGGGATTAGGGTTTAGGGATCACCTCCTCCTCTTCCTCCTCGGTTGTCGTGGAGGAATCGCACTAGATCCTCATCCAGGTTCGGCCCGGCCTCCATCCCAACGAGGTTCCACGTGGACGACCTCGTCGCGATCCGCTAAACGTGGGGAGAGGAAAGGTTTTAATCTAATTGGGGGATTAAGAATGGCGTAAAGGTCATACCTCTGCCCTCCGCCGTCGGATTTGGAGATTCCGCCACTGCCTCAGTAGAATCCTCCACTCCAATGGCGGGATTCTACTAAAATTGCGCGACGTGTGTGTGTGTGTGTGAGAGAGAGAGAGAGAGAGAGAAAGGAGGGTGAGGGAGTAGTCCGAAATGGAGCGATCACAGCCGTCGGATGGCACACCGGTGGTGGCGATCGAGTGCGTCGCGGGGAGCTCGAAGGCGGAGGAATGGGGAGGAGATATGCTTCAAACGGGGGACGTGGTGGAGGAGATAAAGATACGAGGGTCACCGGCTGTGAGGTCACCGTTTAAGGGCGGGAAGGGTGGGGTCATGAAGCTTCTCCACGCAGCGTTCAAGCGTGGGGACACGTCGATCGAGGTGAGGGTGCGCAGGGGACCGAGCGAGTACGTGGAGCTCGAGGCTTGCGTCGTGCCGAACGAGTCGGCCGGGAAGCGGCAGTATGTGGTGCGATCCATCCACGACCCGAACTACGCCGTCGGATTCGTAGATCGCATGGAGAGCGAGTGCATCGCGTTACAAGGTAAGCTGAAGCTGAGTTATTGTTTTAAATTCTCAATATTAATTGTCTGCTACTAACGAATTATGTTAGTAAAACCGGTCTTTCCACTCTTATGGTTTATGATACATAAGCCAGTAGTTTAGGATTTTAGGTTATTTTGCTCTTATGAATAATTTAAGACTTACTGATAACATTTTGATGGGTGATTGGATTCATATTTGTATGACGTTAATTGGACAAGTGCTGACATCTATTAAGATGCTATTGTACCTCTTGTAATCTTGTTTAATTAACCCGAGAATCTTGATGGTTCGAGGTTAATTATGCCTTGAGCTAAGGCCTGTGAATCCATATTGTTCTGGATTACGGGATCAGCAGTTATATGATTCTGTTTGATAGTATTCTATCATCTCTGCTCAGCAAGATACTAGACATCATAAGTTGGTCATATTTTGAAGTTAAATGACGATTCCATTAGAAGATGAACCTCTGTGACCAGTAAGGAGAATATTAATCAGGGGACTGTAGAGTTTCTTGCAAATCGAGTTACACTAGAAAGCATTTTAATATCATAATGAAAGACGATTTGTTGGACAGACCATTTTATCAAGAGTCTTTCTTAAGCAGCATAATTGTCGCATTTCAAGACTCGTGCTCGGAACCTTGTTAGCTAATCTTATCATGAAAAAGAAAAAGATAGGAATTAGGAAACAACACTTCCTCATTACCTGTTTGTCATTTGAGTCAGAACAAATGGTTAACTTCAAGTTGATGGATTGGGGTGGAATATCATCCTTCTAATTCTGATATTGTTTTTGCCATCCATTAGTCAGCTAATTTGCCGAGAATTGAACAGAGGAGTGGAAGTTGCAGAATACCTATTAGAGTTTTTTTTTTTCTGAACCCTGCTCTGATATAAAATAAACATTCTTGTTAAGGCTCAAGGAACTCGAGAGTAGCATGTGCACTGAGCAAGGCCCAGCTCCAGGATGGATACGTCGCATACCCGTGGGAGAAGAAGATGAGGGAATCACTGTCCATACCAAACTCAAGTAGCTTCCTCTCCATGCTTATCCTTCCCAAGGCACTGGATGCTGCTGCTTCTCGCTACAACACTATGGAAGACACCTTAGCTCGGGCAAGCGCATGGCTCCATTCCTCTCAGTCCTCTGGGGTCCCCATTGAGTTCATGAATTTACAGACTGAGGCTCTTCTTACTAAGGTACATGAGAGAAAGAGCTGCAATAATTACTAATTTAATATCAGAATTGTCGAGCTACAAATTCTACAACGAAGTCTGGATGCTCATACATGTTATGATTTTCTTGTGAAGATATCAGGAGAGACAGCCTCTTCGACTGTGAATTCGGGATCACTATCCGACCTTTCAAACCTTGGAAATGCTAGCCTTTACGGCTTTGAGGACTACCATGGTCTGGACATTGGAGTGGTGAAGGCAGTTCGGCTTTGGTACACACCTGCTGCTGGAGAAATGCTAGTGGAAATTAGGCTTCAAGAGGGCGACAGTAGGCTTGGATTTGCCATTAGCCGCACTGAAGAGGTTCTTTTTCCTTAGCAACGTACATCGCTTAGAATTCTATTTATGAACATATCTTCTGATGGCCTGTATATGGTTGCAGGGTTTTATCTACATTTTATCGGTGATAGAAGACGATAAAGATAATGAGCTCCCTTCGACCCGGTCAGGGCTTAGAGATCTGTACAAAGAAGCAAAAGAAGCATCTAAGCTCCTGGTGATCTCAAGGGTGTCGAACGAGAAAGTCCTCCCCTGGATGGTGTCGTCCTCAGGAGCCATCCGGTGCTTCGACACCATCTCACTTAGCCAGAAGCTATCGCTGCATCGCTATGCGCTGCGACCAATCCTGCTGCATGTCCTCATGTGGGAGAAGCCAGTAGATCTGATCGAAACAACGAGGCGCCCTTCTATACCGAGCTGCGCGACAACGCGTCCATCATTACCTCCGCCACAACCAATGGTGATGGCTGAACTGCCTCCTACCTTAGTACTGGATGATGAATCTCAGGGTAAGATAGAGAGGGATACTGCTGGGGATGTGTCCTTCAGATTCTATGATTTCTCCCCACAGAACAACTGGGTGTGAACATCATATAACAATTGTTTTCCATGTACATAGGTGTGGTCTTAATCTACGAGTCATTGCGTTGTATTCTGGAGGAACTGTTATTGATCGGCCTAAATCATCATTCATTATAGTAAAGTAAATTTTGTTGTCGTACATTTCCAAATAAATATATATGTCATTTTCATCCATGGTAGTATGTAACACAAGCTGTTATAGATTCTTAACAAGGTGACGGTTTAATAGAGACTACAATGCAATTGCGAGGAAATGAGTTTTGTTAATCTATGAGAAAGGATTCACTTTGGATGGAGTCTAAACTCCATACTAGCTTAGGCTTAATGCTTGAACGGCCCAGCCCAAGATGTCCGATTTGGAGGCCAGAGAAATCAAACTCACGCGCTCCTCGGCACGTGTCTCATTAATTGTATTCATATATGCCACCGTGGCTATCCGTGTGCTTCATTGTGATAAATCATAGACGTTGTTTACTTCTGATCGGACGGCCACCGGTCCGTTTTGTGAAACCAAATTTCCTCCCGCTCTCTTTCCCGCTTCTCTTTTCTCCTACAAATGCTCCCCAATCTCATCGTCTTCTCCATCACAATCTCAGGCTCGCCCTTAGTAGCTATAGAAACCCAACCCAAGCTTCTCCATCACAATCTCATCTCGTCGATGGCTCGCACGAAGCAAACGGCCCGTAAGTCGACCGGCGGGAAGGCTCCCAGGAAGCAGCTGGCGACGAAGGCAGCTCGGAAGTCGGCGCCCGCGACGGGCGGCGTGAAGAAGCCTCACCGATTCCGTCCCGGTACGGTAGCCCTGCGTGAGATCCGGAAGTACCAGAAGAGCACGGAGCTTTTGATCCGGAAGCTTCCATTCCAGCGTTTGGTGCGTGAGATCGCCCAGGACTTCAAGACGGATCTCCGATTCCAGAGCTCGGCGGTGGCGGCTCTGCAGGAGGCGGCGGAGGCGTACTTGGTGGGGCTCTTTGAGGACACCAATCTCTGCGCCATCCACGCCAAGCGCGTCACCATCATGCCCAAAGACATCCAACTCGCTCGCCGCATCCGTGGGGAGCGCGCTTGATACTTCTTACCGTTAACGAATCGCGCTTGATGCTTATCGTTAACAAATCGTAGCAGGCTATCGTTTGATCCGTGTTCTCTTGTTTTGTTACAGGTTAATGTATTGCTACAAATCTAGTATTAGGAGCACTGTGGATGTAAATCTGATTTATGATCAACTAATTTGATGCCTTTCTTGATGAAACTGAATTGGAGATTGGTGGTCGTCGCGTGATTGCTAAAGCCAATAAATCGAGGCTCATTGAGATTGGAGTGGAGAAAAAGGAGAGTTTGGAGGTTATTTCGTGAATATTAACATCGAATTCAGTTCGGACTCCATTTTAAAATAATAGTGCTTGGTAAAAGATTCAGCATACAGTACGATAACACTTTAGAAATGCCTGGAAATTATTACAACATAATTAAACTGAAGTGATTATATTATCTCCAGTTAAAAATCACTCCAACTGGTTCAAAAGAGATACACGCAAAGTAGTCAGTGGGGGGTAAAAAAAGAAACACGTACTCTTGCTCTATCTGCAAGCATACAGAAGAACAGTCCAGATATCAACCGTTCCTCACAACTATAATTCCGACCGGAAAAAAAAAAATTAAAAAAAGTACAATCATTGGTTCAGCTTTGGTAGCTGTAAAACGCCTAAAAATGTTGGTGTAAAGAAAGTTAATGGATGTAAATAGTTATGCTACAGAGCGGTACCTGCAGAGAACCTTGCATCTCAGCACCCTATCTTGGACGTAGAATCCTGGCATTACCATAATCTTGACTCGAGCTGGGGCATGTGTTCTGTTCCTCTCTAAGAGGATGTCTTCCATATAGGTAGGATCAAAGTCTCTGTTCTCCTCGACCCGCAAGATTGCCAAAGGTGGGTTGAAGGAAAAAGCTAGCAAATGGAGCAGCCAAATGCATTTGCCAGCGACAAAGAAGCATTGGAGGAGCTGCTCTGGCCAGGGCCGAGACCAATTCAGAGTGGAGACAATGCAACTCATCTTTTGATCACAAAACCTACTGAAGTCTTCGCTGTAATATTTCGTGCCCTTCCGCAAGACCTCGTTCCAGCTTAGGTTCCGTAGTGCAACAAAAGATGAAAAATTCTCTTGGCGATCTTCCTTAGGGTCTAGAAATTTTGGTGAGCCGTTCTTCTGAAACGCGCAGTTCTCAAAGTCCTGGTAGAGAGATTGGTTTATAAGAGCTTCCAAATGATACATTACACCCTTTGAGTACTTATTGTTTAGTGTCATTTGATGTGGCTGGAGAACCAAATTTAGCTTCTCCATCAGTTCGCCATCAGTTTCTTCAATCTGGAAAATAAGTGCCTTGCAAAACTGTTTGACAGAGAGCCTAGCTTCTGATACTATTTGCAAGAAGCCTTCCACCATGACTTCATGGCTGACGGGCATTGGATTGTCTCTGCTTACGGATTTTGTTCTCTTTGACAGATTAGGCCTATCCAGAACCTGGGTATTCTTTGTGTGTACTGCTTGTTTGAGAGCCTTCTTCAGTTCTTCACAGTATGACTCTAGACTCATTAGCTTATCAGTCAGTTGTCCCAGTGAAGATTTCATTTCTGCAACTTCAGTAAGTGCAGCATCCCTATTCTCGTTAGCCTCAATCAACTCTTTTTTGAGCGATTCAAGTGAAAACACTCCAAACTCTTTCAGAAGCTGGGACATGTCTTCAGATTCTATTGTGTTTGGTGACATCTCCGATTTTGGTTTCTTTTTCGATTTAGGAAACAACCACGAAAGAATTTGCCCTTTGTGCTTTGTATGTGACTGTGCTGGTGGCTGATTTTTGGGCAGTGGCACTTTGTTGCCGACATTCTTGAGGCTCTTGAAATCACTTTCTGCCTCCCTACTGATTGTTGCTGGCTTGCATGTGTTGCACGTTGTGACCGCTTTAAATTCTCCCGAATTGGTCCTTCTACTAGAAGACTTGAGGATACTATCAGATGAGGGTGCAGTTTGCAAAAGGAATTGGTGGTTCATGCATGAACTTCTAGTAGACAAATGGTCATTTGCAGAGCAAATATGTGCCTCACTATTTGAGGAAGAAAACTTATTCATATTTTTATAATCAAAGATAGCTGCTTCATCTTCTCGACCTTCTCCTTCCAAACCAACAGCACTCCAAATTTCTGACAAGCTCCGGTTCTCTGGATGAATATAGTTAATTCCAGGTAAGGGTTGTTCTTCATAACTCTGTCAACATCAAACAAACAAGAAAAACTATTTTTAGAAGATAATAACAGTATACATCTCCAATCAACAAGGATTTGTTAATCCCTAGTTTATATATGCTTGAAACTCTCCACCTCAACTTTATTCCATAAAAATTCCTACCCATTGGTATTCAACAATATGTCCAGTGCAAGTTACATGGAAGAACTAAATCCAGCAACATCGGACAAATGAAAATTGGGACATATATGTAGGAAAGCACTGATGGTTGGCATAATCAGAAACCTCTAGTTCATATATTTCCAACACTTTTGTGATTGAAGTCGGAGAGCAAGGATTAAATGGACTAGGTGAAAAATGCACACAATGTTTGGCATAAAGATAACTGTTTATAAACTTACAACACTTATGCAGCTTGTTAAAGCACTCTTGTTTAACATTGGTATTGGGTTAATAATCATCTCAATCAAGGTAATCTTTAGTAGATAAAATAAAGAAGAAAGTCATTTACAAATCCATGCCTGTAGGAGTAGGTTAGCTGAAGTAGAGGAAGGAAAAAAAGAACCTTTTCTTCTAATTAAATGCTTAATTTCAGTACACAGTATGCCATGGAAGAAATAGAGTAAGATACTCTAAAAAGAGAGCACAAGATAAAGATGTTTTCGTACAGAAGAGAAGGACAAGGAAAGTAAATAAATTGTCTATTGTCGCATGTAAGATCTTTTCCCATAATAATACTTAAGAATGCTGTCCCCATTTAGATTTCTTTCGTGATGTCTTACAACTACAGTAGATCCACTAAGTTCATCAGGAAGAAGAGCCCCTATGCTGTGCCTAAAACGACACCGTAGGTAAAACATAGAGGTTCCGACAAACCTAGGGGGATTAAATAATTTTGTCATCATATACCAAACCAAGCCATATTAAAATGGTGCATGAGTGAATGAAGAAGAAGAAGAAGAAGAAGAAGAAGAAGAAGAAGAAGTAAAAGAAAAGAACTAAAGAAACTAAAATACATCACCTTTAAAAGGATAAGAGGGAAAGTAGGTAAAACTCTCCTGAGGCTCCAATGACAAATTCCATTAACCAAGAACTTTGCAGAAAGGATAAGAGGGTAGCTTTAACAGTCCAAGAAGAGCAAAAGAACAATAAGCCTAGAAGATAATGGTACGATAGACCAAGAAATCAAGTAAGCTACCATCAAAACCCCACCAAGCATCCACCTTTTATGACAGAGGTCAAATCGTCTGACCCCAAAACCAAAAACCCACATATCCATCATAAGGAAAAGAACCCAACCAAGAGCAACAAGAGCCTCACCGGCGTGAAGACGGGGTAATCCTCTCCGGAGAACTGGTGGGAAACCCTGGATAGAGAAGGGGAAGCAGTCGGCGGAAGCCTCAGGACAGCGGGGCTACCGGTCGTCCCTTGGAGGAGCGCCGCGTGGATGGCTCTAAGCTCCATGGCCTTGGCCATGGCGGCCTGGATGTCTTGCCTTTGGATTCCCTGACCCTGCGACGGTGGAGCAGTGGAAGAAGCCATGGCGCAAAGAAGGATTCGACTTCTGAGGCGATGGTGGTGTGGTCATATCCAGAGGAATTCCTTCTGGAGAGAGAGAGGAATTCCCTGTAGATAGAGAGAGAGAGAGAGAGAGAGAGAGAGAGAGAGAGAGAGAGAGAGAGAGAGAGAGAGAGAGAGAGAGAGAGAGAGAGAAGGTCTTGGGATTCTGGAAATCTAAGTATGTGAAGTAAAAATGGTGGGTGGAATGGTTTATATATATCTCTGAGTAACGAGCCAACTGCCTTTTCAGAGAAGCAGTTTGTCTGCATATCAGAATGCAGGAATTTGGTTCATCAGTTCACTCAGCAGCATTTTATTGGATGCATGCAACACCAACCGTAACAAAAATTCATGCAACTAGTCCTGCAGATGATCAGCTTCATCCTAGCAGCGCTGTGTGAAAAGAATGACAAGGGCCTGGCCATTATCTACTATTAACAATGGATGACACACCCACACTGTAATTAAAGCAACTAATAATGCTCTGTTCTTTGCTCTCTTCATAAGATAATGCACTCTGTTTCATAAAGTTTATTAACCATCTCCTACATTAGAAATGATGGTTAGTAAAAAGGAGCGATCATAATTGACACCTTTAGATTAGACAAATCTGAGCATTACGTTAAAAACTCAGCATCACATGCGAAGAAGAGCTATGGGACAAAGCAATGGTAGAGTAGGTTAAACTTTTTAGCTTTTGGAGATGAGGAGTGTGTATTAGATTATCAATGATATTAGTACCTTGGTTTGGACAATAACATCACCAGAGAAGAGCTTGGTCCTTTCTATTTATTTTATGCAATTGGCAAGATGGATTTAAGTGCTGAAAAGGATGGAAACAAGCTATATGCCATAAGACTCAAAGTTGTGTGTGTGTGTGTCTTTGATTCTTTTCCAGCTAGATCTCATGAATTCTTATTGTACTAGTGGTAGGATAGCCTTTTCTTTTTTCTCTCTTATCCAAGAAATGAAGCTTGAAAGAAACAAAAAGGCAACAGATATTGAACACTTGGGAGCTGTGTGCACACAAATAAGAGACAATATACCACCTATAAGATCCAGATCACATGAATGAAGCTATAGTCCTGATGCCTGGCTGCACTCATCTTTTTTAAATCGATGAACTTGGATGCTACCATGCATTTCTCTTTTGATATTATAATTTAAAGCAAAAGATATAATTTTTTTGTTTTGTACTTCTCTTATTGGGAAACTTGAATCTTACTCTGCCATTAACTTAATTTGGCGTATACACTATAAGCCAATGAGCCATTCTTGAAGGCCATTTGTTTCTATTAGAAGCTGAGGACTTCACAAGGGCATCGATAAGAGAAGAGCAAGAACTTAGCAGGCTCTTTCCTTTCAAAACCAGACAAAAAGGAGGGAACTTTGAAGTCTTCGATTGATTTGGCACAGTTGAGTTAATTGAATGGGTGGTGGTAAGTAAAGCCTGCAAGTCTACTCATCATTCATCATGCAATGAAGCCTTTCTGATGAACCCACGTGGCAGCTGGCAGAAAGAAATTAAAAAAAGAAGAAGAATAACGATAAAATCTAATTTTGCGTTAAATGTAACAAGGGTGGCATGCATGAATATTTGGTATAGAAATTACTTCAAACTGTTTAATATTTAATTCCACCTGCATCACTTGCTCTTGCTTTGGTTTTATTCTCAGCCAACAACTAGGCCTGCATATTGATCATTACTGCTTCCAGCTTACCAGCTTATAGCCATATCATCATATTTACACTCCTAACTGCCAGCCCACGATCACAGGTCTGCTGAAAAAGCTTGTCTTTTGCTCAATGGTCATAATCATAGTTCTCCTAATCATCTTGCAGTCTTTCTAATGGATGTCAAATTGATGACTATATCTCATTATCTCCTACTAGGGAGATGCTAAACAGACTAATCTTGACATTGATAAGCTGGAAGAGCTTGTTATTATGAAGGTTGTAAGCCTTGAACATTGGCATATGCCATGAAATTTCTCTGTCTGTCCTTGTCACACACTACCCACTTTCCACTTTTTTTTCTATGGTACTCAAAGCAAGTGGCCCAGCCATTGATGGTGATCTGGGCCAATAGAAATACTGCCGAAAGGCTAAAAGTGATTGAGGTGAAGAAAGAAGGAAGAATCAAACAGCCTTTGCCCCCAATGCCCCACTTCTAACATGGCTCCTTTTTTATGGAAGAAAGATACTCTTGCCTAAGTAAATGAGGAAGAATCGCATTGGTATTGGGAGGAATGCATTATTATACCATCCAGGGGATGATGGTGCAGTTGCTTTATTCCCCACATCTCTCTGAGATCTAATTGGGGCGTGAGGGCTGGACTTGGTAGAGTACAATGGGGGTTTTGGTGTTCCCAAGGACTTCTCCATTATTTTTTTCTTCTAGAGCCAATCACCCATTATAGTAGTATTATGATTTATGGGCCTTGTGGCTTCTCAACGACTGCTTTGACCGTGCTCAATCTATTGACGGCCCAATGAATGCATCATGGTGAGTATGAAACTTTCAAGAGCTGTGGTTTCTTTGCCCTTCTAATGGCTGACTTCCATAATATAGATGTGATCGAAAAAAGTGCTGCACTAATGATGGCCCATCTAAAAAGTCACTACTTTTGGTCTTTTGCCACTCCTAGTTCAGAGAGCAATTGCTTAAAACAAAAGAAAGAAGCTTCTACTGATCCACTAGTTCACGGAGCAATCTATGACATCACTTTTACTGGAGCTAGAAGATACATTTTAAAGGGAAACGCCAGTTTGTATTTTTACTCCAACAATCTCTTTTTCTCTGGGCCTTATTTGTAGTAAGGGGGTAGTCCGAGTACTGCAATGCAGCTACCAATACCCCAATACACACACACACACATATATATATATACGAACATATTTTATGTGCATTTTATGCAGGTGCATTAACCACTAGATTTTATTGCAGTTGGGGTACTTGGCAGCCCCTCATTAGCCATGACAGCTAATTGGACTTGCCTTGTGCTGGAAATTCCTGCAGTCAGGATACGTCATATTAAGAAACAAAAGCATAAGAATAAAGAATCAAAGAGTGGGTTAGAACCATCCAAACTGACACAGCTGGTTGGATGGAAGCATATAACCCATCTCATGTGCACTGTTATCTCTCCCTCTCTCCAGTCCCACTTCTTAATCACAGTTGTCTATTCTATGTTGTAATCTCATTTTTGCGATTGTTCTTTTCTGCATCAGTGACAAGGCTTGCTGTGTGATATTGCTGTAGGTTGACTTGCATTCTCGTTAACGTCCTCTTCACAGCACTGTTCTGTGACTGTAAACCAACTGGGTCTCTTTCAGGTAATCTTCTATCACCTTATCTCCAAGATGAAAAGTATGGGTTATCACACAAGGTCCCAAACACTAGGAGCAGGGTTTTGGTTTCATAAAGATGGCTCCAAAAGCTCTTGGTCTCACTGAAAGTGCTCCAGATAATAGAAAACTTAACCAAGTAGTGTTTATTCAGGTGAGATTTTGAAATATCCAAAGGAAAAGGAGAATTTTTGCATGCATCCATGCTTGTAAATTTGAGAGCTATGGAAAAGGATAAAAAAAAAGGATCCCTGTGGTGAGATAAGTATCATTTAATTGTCTTCAACCAGAGCAATATCGAGAAAAATGCCTTTCCTCAACAAAAAGAAAAAAAGAAAAAAAAAAGCAATAAATACCTGCCTTAACAGAATACTCATTTAAAACAGAGACCAAAAGATTCTTGAATCATTTGTAGAGGATTATAAATGGCATCTTCCAATTAAAAAAAAAAGGCAAATAGCAGCTAATAATTGTACTACATACAGGTTGACAGCTCATATCATAAATGTGATAAGGGGATGAAAAAATTAGGAGAGCTATCATTTTAAACTATATTTTAACAAAAATTTGCAGCAAATAGTTAAAAAATCATAGAGGGAACTCACATCATGCTTCTAAGGTTTAACCTAAGGTTGTGGTTATTTTCGAGTAACAACAAGCAGTTACTCAGTCACCTTAATGCAACATCATACATATGTGTATATGGATCATGTCAGGAAAGTAAAAAGATAAAAATTACAGGTCTCTTATAGCTTAAACTTTTAGATTAATTGAGTTAACTACGTCAACTACATGATAGCATGCAATATTATACTGTCATGCTTGCTTCCTAAAACACAAAAAAACAATGATGTGGGCACTTCATATAACTGAAAAAAGGGATTATTTTAGTGCACAATATCTGCCGCAGTAAGGGTGGCAGTACAAAAACCTCCTTGCATTAATTTCTGTTATTCTCATAACATGCGCTTTAGTAAATCACCTTTTCAATCGTGAATAATTGCTCCCTATAAAGAAAGTATAATATAATATATAAACTAAGCAGACAGGTAAGAGGCATGTATAACAAAACAACTGAAAAATATGTTTATAGAGGCAAAGCTGTATCTTACCGTCGTATAGTTTCCAAGATCAGACAAAAATAACGATGTATAAATCAACAGTAGATTTGTATAATAATGAAACCCAGATACTGGGTAGCATGAGGTCTAAGATCTCTATAATAATCTGATGCCAGAAATGGTATAAAAGATTGAGAATAGTAATTCTATCTGCCCTTGGAAGGAATAGATGGTGCACTCCACCAAAAACTAACAGAGAAACTGGTAGAAAGCGATTTCACATAGTGCCACCATTTGGGTGGAATGTAAAGCATCTCGCCTTCCTCTAAGACACAATCCATAAAATCAAGATTCTCTGCCTTCGAAAATTCCTTCACATCAATGTTGTCAAGGTCTACCTGCAGATATATATCCATCAACATGCAATTGTAGAAATGTCTCAGCATTGCTTAATTTCATTGTGCAACACATTCAAATTGTGATCTGTGATTCTGTATATAAGAAGCATAGTCATCTGATATGTAACATATGAAGAATCCAATAAAGTTATGCCCCTCTTTTGGCTACTTTGCAAAACAGTACGATCACTTCATCAAAGCTATCAGAGAAACAGTATGTACCTGGCTGGTATTACTTAGCATGGACTCAGTATGAGGGTACAAGTCCTCTGATGTAGAAGCAGGATAAAGTCTTACATACTTTCTGCCAACAACCTATAGAGAGAGAAAAGGAAGAAGAGTTATCAGATTGCATAGATAGTAGTTCCTTCTGGGGAGCTAGCCATGTAAATGGACCAACAGTGAGCAGAATACCTTTCAATTCCATCACCCACGAATATAAGAGAAAGTAAATGGACAACAAAGAAGGTATGGCTTGATAGTTATCAGCTAAACTTTAATCTATTACCATAATAACCACAATGACCATTTTAATGTCAGGACAATTTGAGCTAGAAGGAGATAAGCGTCAAGTGTCAGTGGAAACTGGAACTTAAAACTTCCAGGTTTTGACAACACTTTGGTGGTAAGTACTAATCATTAATTAAAACGTTCTCTGGTTGATCCAGGTTAGAGAGGACATGATATAGCCAGAACGGTACAAGTGAATTAGATAATGGGTGAATGAGGGAAGAGAAGAAGAAATTGCAGGAGGAAGAGGGACAGAGACAAGCAATTGAAGAATATGAACAGGATAGTAAGGCAGCAAGGATAGTGAGAAGATCAATTGTATAAAAGATAAGTTAGTAGCATTAGGTGCAGATGCTGTCAGTGAAGTGCAATAAATAAGAAACTTGTCTCCTACAGAAAACTTAAACTAGGCTGAATTTATCTTATTTCCACGAGGAAAGCTTTGTTGATTATAAAGTACTATAGAAAATATTAAAAAATAACATAAGAATATATAAGGTACTCAACCAAATTTTCACTATTATAAGTTTCGTAATACCCAGTTGTGGTTCTTCCAATAAGCCGTTTGGTCATATTATTTGGGTGCAAACTTACACAGTTGGATCTTAAGTATATTGGTAGTGATAACTACAACTCAATAAGCACCTAATCAACAATGAATAATTCATGCTTTGTCCACAAACTTCAAGCATGCCATATTTCTTCAAACGGAATGGTTGTAAGATGAGTAACTGGCTTAACATTTATGCTTGCATAAAATTTTCACTGCAGTCACTGTTTTGAAGGCTACAAAGCAAATGCAGTTTCCTCTTCTTTTTTTAATGAAAGCATGAGGAGCAAGCCAAGGCAAGTCAAATGTAAGATTCATATATTTATTTTAATCAATGTAACTACTAGCACTGATTTTGAATAGACCCTCTATTGAGATTTAGAGAGTTACGCAACAAAATAAAATTTTGAGTATCAAGTATTCAAAAGTCAGAGTAGAGGAATATACAAGTTCTAAAATTTGTTAAGTGCAAATAGGTATATTAAAAATTGAATAGTAGAATTAACATTTCTCATCATAGAAAGGATGTTATATATGAATATACCCTTTGCCAAGTAAGAAAACATCTTTTTCATTTTCAAATTGCAATCCTTAAATAGTGAGCAATCCATTGATAGCCTTGAGTCCTTACTAGTGGTGTAAACGAGCCGAGCTTCAGCAAGTTGGGCTCAGCTTGGCTCGGCTCGAGAGGAAGAAAATCTCGGCTAGGCTCGAGCTCGAGTCGAGCTGAAAAAGTTCAGCTCAGCTTGTCTTTAGCTCGATGAGGCCCGAGCTCGGCTCGATAGCTCATGGGCTTAATGGGCTTAATGAGCTTACATGGGCCGGTTCCGATATGTGACTAATATCTAATAGTCTTTATAAAAAAGAATAACATTTAATAGGTAGGATTTGAACCCAAACCAGTTGGGTAATAAAATTTGTTTTAACCAACTATGCTATTTAATATTTATATATTTATTTTGGTATATATATATATATATAATATTATCTCACATATTATATATCGAACCTATTCGAGCCAAGCTCGAGCGAGCTGATTTTAGCTCAACTTGGCTCATTTAGAGCTCAAGCCGAGCTCGAGTCGAGCTCACAAGCTCGCAAGTTTTTTTGACAGCCCTAGTCCTTACCACTTCACTTTTAACAGTACGATTTTTAAAAGGTGAGATTTTTGAGACCTAGACCCATCCTTGGACTGCTGATAAGAGCAAAACAATAGCTTGATTTGAGGCATGAAAATAATGAAATCAAATCCCAGCAGGCCTTTCTTGTGACCCTTTTGGAGACAAATGACATTAGGATAGATGGAATTGAACCTTCAGTTATTAATTTGTGCAGCAACAAAAATAATAATAGCATAATTTGGTCATTAGTAAATAAAATTCTGTTAGCTGAACATAGATTATGGTGGGAGGATGATTCAATGCATTAAAAAATGTACTAGAATGAATTCAGTCTGATGAAGCATGTAGCATGATTGAGAAAATTGTTTTTAGTACTCCAAGAGAAGCACAACACAAATCGTTCCCTATGGCCAGTGCCATCCACATTAGCGTCTACACATAATGGCCATGAATGTGCTAAGCAATTGAATATATTTCAGTTATTTGGGAATCAAATATGGCAGCCAACAGGAGAAAGGAAAAGTATGTAGTGATATACCTGAGCGAAGAGATTATGATGTGGATCATGGTGTAACGGCGTCACTGTCCCTATCGGCCCAAACCAAGCATTAAGAGATTGTAGTTCCCCACCACCAGCAAAACAATAATCTGGAATCATTATATCGTTGCGTAGCTCTCTTATCTGCTAAGTATACAGTGGCAAAACCCATTCACTAGCATACAGTGGTCAAAGAATCACCTCTGTAGAACAATAAAGCTACCTGATCAAACAAGCGATGTTGAGCTAGATATGTCAGATTGGCAGCGCAGTTAGTGGAGCAAATCTTCTCGAGAAACAGAGAGAAGGTGATCAGCTCTTGCTTCCATTCAGTACATAGATAGTTCTTTCCAACCTAAAGATGTCAACAGCTAATATAGTAATTAAAAAGGTAATAATATCAGTTTTCTTATGCAAGAACTATGAACCTTTGTGCAGAGTAAATAATGCGTGCACGCCATAGAAAACAGATGCATGAATATCATAATTCAGTAACATATTCTGGGACATACAAGTTTACTGAAATGGATCATAAAGACACAAGTAGCTATTTTAGAAACCTCTCATGAACCAAAAACATGAAAATAACAGATGAGAAGCTTGTGAAGTAATACACTAAGTACAAAGCAAAAAAAAAGAAGTGAGTTGGGATCACTCGAGATCCAGAAATTCTAACTCTGACCAATCAACAATTAACTGCAACCATAATATTTTTCACAACATATGAAAATAGAAGAGAATAAATATGATAAGGTATCACATTAATGAGATGCTTTACAGGAAAAGGAATTTCATGCAAATTTCACCATTCTAGGGTCTGGGAAGGCAATTGTTCTCAGCCTTAACCCATGTAAAACTGGGAGCAGACCAGTAATGCACTTATGCCTTTGGGAAAAGATGGTTATAAAACAATCCTAAACTTCTGTCCAATTAGAAGAAAAGGCATTAAGTCTAGTTTCAAAGATAAGGTTATTCACCTCAACAGGGACGGTTCTATCTCCTGCGATCCTTTTCAAATATTCAATATCCTTCCATTTTGTCCTTGCAGGCCAGTGCTCAATGCAGCCGCTGATTATAACCGGAGAGTCATGTAAAAAGTAATCACATATAAATGCCTCCAAAGAAATGGATGACCGTTTCACGATTGTCTTACAAGATAGAGACTTGCTCGGTAGAATTTGAAGCACCTACAAAGTGACCATCAGTTGTACAAAAGGATTAACATTTTTTCATGACCAGAACTTTAAGAAAAAAGAGTGACAATAAAAGAGAAAAATTAGCAGCAAATCTCATATTTTCAATTTGATCCAACATCACGCAGCGTTTCACATTATACCTGCTAAAAAGTAAATTGAATTATTCTTCTGTGAAACAAGAAAACTAATCATGCTGGAAAGATTGGACATGATAATAAATAAAATCACAATTATCAACAGCACAGCTCTCAAAAAAGTGAACTTTAATAGGAAAACATATATAAGAAGAGCCGAGTATGCATTCTACAAAGTTACAATAGTGCATTGAGAAACTTCATATAGAAAACATAGGCCTACTGAACAGAGGAGAAACTTCTAGCAAGGGGATATAAAGATTAAAAGGTTGCCGAATAATTAAATTCTGTCAGCGAACTCCATCCGACCAAGTTATTTCTTATCTAGCACACGACCCAATTATTTGTAGAAAATGAATTAAAATCTCAGATTATTCCAAAAGCAACAGAACCAACAGCAAAATAAACTCCATCAACGCCGTATTGCACCCAAAATACTGGACAAAAATGATTGAAAAGGAGAGGTAAAAAGATTCCATTTAAGCAAGTAATCCACTCTCACCTCTGCCAAGTCCCGGTTCTTGGAGATCCCCTCCTTCCACCTCTCGGCGCAATCACTCCCTGTACCGATCGATCCCCCCGCCTCGCTCTGGTCCGACATGATTTTCCCCACGATGGCGTCGAGATCGCCACGAAGGAGCGGACCCCCCATGATGATCCCCATGTCGAGCGCCCGGAGCGCCTCCCCCCGCTCGCCGGCGCAGGCGCGGAGCTCCGCCACGTGGAGGCACGCCATAGCGTACGCATCCCGCCACGTGTCCACCACCTCATGCCACGGCCCCGAGTGGAGCTGCTCCCACGCCATCTCCCTCGCCGCCTCTGCCGCCCGGAGGTCTCCGCTTGCCGCCTTCTCCACCGAGCTCACGTACGCGAAGCCCCCCTCCTCAGTTATCCGTCGTAGAAGAACCGCCCTCCTATCCTCCACCCCCGTCGCCGGCCCTTCGGCCGGCGAAGCAGCGTCGCCGCCCTCCTCTTCGCCACCCATCGGGCGCGGCGCGAGACAGAGCTCAAAAGCGCTCAAAAAGTGCTCAAAAAGTGCAGTCTAAAGAAGATATTTTAGGACCAAGTAACTAAGTTGTCGCAACACCCTGTGAACGTACCGCCCTTAGTATCTCCTCTCAATTCGAATCGTGGCTCGTTTCCGACGGCATTCTGATCTACCCTCTACGTCTTAATCTCACCAAATGGTGACAGTACTGGGAAGGCATCGCCGTGGACCGTGGACGTGGTGGGTCCCTCTTCACTCTTGCTTTCCAAGTTCCCAACCGTGCCCTAGCCCCTACAGCTAAGGTTGGGTTTCCGGTACTTCTCATAGACATTGCATAAAGATCATGATAGTATACTCTATATATACATGCTAGTAAACTTCGAGTCAACCAACCCCATGGCTCCATATGTGATCTCCATATGTGAATGTGATGTGAGAAAGAATAGACTCCCATAAATTTACCAAGAAATATCTTCTCAAGGTGGAAAACTGAAGATGCATGCATGCATGCATGCTATATCAACACAACAAATAGCTGGAAGGTCACAGAGATTATATATAATTCATTATAGGAGTTCAGGCCTCGATACAAGGCTGATTTAATCTGAATCACCTATATTAATTTTTAATTGGAATAAAAATTAAATTAAAAACTTAATGCAACATATTTATTACCCATATCGATTCTTTCATCTCTTGTTCTTTATTCCATGGGGGAGATATTAACTTTTAGTATATGTGGGCTGGGAGAATATTATTGTTCATTGGTCATAGTGCTGTGGACTAGGCCATGGGCTATAAGAGGACAAAAAGACTTAACTTTTCCGATACATATATTGAACTTGTTCAAAATTTTCAAGTTTGAAATATATACATTAACAATTTTTTTGCTAAATATCAATCATGAAGTTCATGGCTGGCTTACTAGGGTAACCTTTTTATTAGAAAGCTTAGTACAATTTCAAATAAAATCTAGTTTTACATCTTTGAAAGCTATAACTAATCTCAATTATAATGCAAATTATGCTAAGGCTTCAGACCTTTCTTCTCTCCTCTCATAGATGAAACTTTTTTTCACCATTTTAATTTTAATTGGGAGGGGGATAAGGCTCTTCTCTTCTCTCTTTCTCTTCTTTTTTCTCCCTCTCCCCCTTTTTTCTTTAGACTAAGGTGAGCATCCTACATTGCCCCTGTCCGCATGCTATCCTCTCACTCCACTTATAAATCTATCTCATCTACTCCATCTACACCATCCTCAAAAATCGATTAATTTCACCCACATCTAACTCTTTGATCTCATCCTACAACCACCTCGTTGTCGTTAGAATTTTAATTTGGTTTTAAAATATGGTGGTCGGCTACGTTCTTTGTTACAACAAAGAGTTACCGGTATTATTATGGTTATAGCCATTGTTGTTGTTTGTCGTCATCCGAATGGCCATTGTCGTGGTTGTTGCTATCGGCATTATTCTTTCTTTTCCTTTTGTCATTGTTTTTTTAAAAAATATGTAGCATCGATGCAGGTTTAATTTTCACGTGTTCTCAATAGAGCAATAAGATATTGACCATCTTATGCATGCAATTTTGCTAAGGTTAATTTCGTTGAAGACCATGTGCTTTTTTG
Source organism: Typha angustifolia (assembly GCF_048772165.1). NCBI lineage: Eukaryota > Viridiplantae > Streptophyta > Magnoliopsida > Poales > Typhaceae > Typha > Typha angustifolia. Next base: position 23,223,763 of record NC_133253.1, read on the forward strand.
GTAATATTGCTAATGATGGCTAAGTAAGAGGTCTATTTTTGAAGTCATCACCTAATCTTCTCACCTTTAGGTTGTGCTTGAGTAATTATAAGTGTAACTGTTGTTATTTAGTATTGCATCTTATTGTTGTTCAATCTGGTAGCATGTGTTAAGTCTTTGCCCATTCGACTCAGCCCGAAAGCCCGATCTGCTACGCAAACTAGTGGCCAAACTCATTATACATGTCTGTATCTATTTATTTTTTCAACGACAAACTCTAGTATTCTAGCTTGGTCTAAATAATTAGTGGCTCGGGCTATAAATAAATATTTAAGTTTGGCCAGCTAGAACCCTGACTTATAAGATGATCACCTGCAATCCTATCTCATATATATATATATATATATATATTTTTTTTTTCTTGATGAACTTTCTCAAAAAAGAAAAAAGAAAAAAGAAAAGAAACTACCGCCAATCCCTGTAAAGCGTGCTCCTGCTATCGGGAAGCTTCAAGACGAGGAACCCCACGAAAAGGTGCATAACAGTCTTGCTCAGCCTAAGCGCATACAGCTGTTGAGATCGAATTGTTAGGGCGAAAGAGGAAGTAACATTATTTAATGCAAACAAAGAGAATAAAGCTTGAAGGAGAGCATCTTTTGTCTAAAGCCCACCATGTCCCAAAAGCCTTTGATTTGCTTTAACTTTTCGATCACCGCAATCTTTACTCTTTAATCCTGTCCCTTGTTTTGCTTTTCCCATTTAAAATTTCTATATTACAGGCAAAGAAAATGGGATGTGATGGTGATTAACACAAAGAATAGGCTTTAAGCCATTCATCCATTATGACAAGAAAAGCAAAACAAAGAGGCTTCTCCACGACTCATTTAGTTAACCCATTCATGCTCACCAACCCAGAACCTTCTCATCTTTATTCCCTCCACTTCCGTCTTTTAAAATCTTGCCACTTTAGACTCTGTACTCCCTATGCTCACAATGATCCAGCTTCTCTAGCAAAGAAGTACTAGATACCCCTCTTCCTCTTCTCTTTGGAAACAAACCAAATCCACATGACAACTTTGGTTGAAAACTTAGTCTAAACTTAGCTTGCAAGGTGGCCAACTCACTTCTTCCTTGCCGGCGAGGCAAGCCGAGAAAAATTGGCGGCGACGCTGGATCATGAAGCTGGTAGTAGAAGTAGTAGAAGCACATGATCTTATGCCCAGAGACGGCGAGGGATCAGCAAGTGCGTACGTCGAGGTAGACTTCGGCAACCAGCTCGCAAGGACCAGAACAATCCGCAAAGATCTCCACCCTGTTTGGAACCAGAAGCTCTCCTTCCACCTCGCCGACGTTGATAGCCTTTCGACGCAGAGCGTCGACGTGAGCATCTACAACGAGCGGAAGTCGTTCCCCGGCCGCAATTTCCTGGGCAGGGTGAGAATTCACGGCTCCAACGTCGTGAAGCAAGGAGAAGAGATCATCCAAAGGCTTCCGTTGGAGAAAAAGTGGTTCTTTTCGCCAGTCAAAGGCGAGATCGCCTTAAAGCTTTACATCTCCCCTGAACTCAATTCTCCTCCTCCTCCTACTGCACCAACTACAGAGAACAAGTTAATCGTTTCTGCCTCCGCTGAGACCTCTGCAGTTGAAACAGAGCAGAGTGTTCCAGAGGAAGAAGAAGCGCAAATCAAGGAGCCCATTGAAGTAGAAGTAGTAGAGACCACCACCAAGTGCATAAACAAGCAGCAAGTCTCACCCCAACCGGCAAAACCGATACAAGAGCTGAGCCCGGTGAACGTGCCGGTGGTGCCGATGATGTCATACCCACAAGTTCACTACGGTCAAGCCCAGCCGAGCAAGGCTGAGGACTACAAGCTCAAGGACACGAAGCCGCACCTCGGCGAGCGGTGGCTTGGCGTCAGCGACAAGCCGACGAGCACTTACGACCTCGTTGAGGAGATGTACCACCTGTACGTGCGCGTCGTTAAGGCCAAAGACCTCCCCCCCAATGCCATCAGCGGAAGCTGCGATCCCTACGTCGAAGTAAAGCTCGGCAACTACAAAGGCACCACGAGGCATTTCGAGAAGAGGACCAACCCAGAGTGGAATCAAGTGTTCGCCTTCTCCAAGGACCGAATCCAATCCACGATCCTCGAAGTGTTCCTCAAAGATAAGGAGATGATGATGCGAGACGACTATGTCGGGAAGGTGGTGTTCGATTTAAACGAGGTGCCCACGAGGGTTCCCCCCGATAGCCCATTGGCGCCGCAATGGTATCGGCTCGAGGACCGACGTGGAGAAGGCAAGGTGAGAGGCGAGCTCATGCTCGCCGTCTGGGTCGGCACCCAAGCCGACGAGGCGTTCCCTGAAGCATGGCACGCTGACGCTGCCACCGTGCAAGGCGAGGGAGTGTACAGCGTCCGCTCGAAGGTCTACGTCTCCCCCAAGCTCTGGTACCTCCGCGTGAACGTCATCGAAGCTCAAGACGTGCAACCCAACGAGAAAGGGAGGTACCCAGAAGTCTTTGTCAAAGCCCAGGTCGGGAACCAAGTGCTCAAGACGAAGCCATGCCCTACGAGGACATTAAACCCGGCGTGGAACGAGGACTTGGTGTTCGTCGCGGCGGAGCCTTTCGACGAACAATTGGTGGTCACGATAGAAGACCGAATCCAACCTACCAAGGACGATTTGCTGGGCCGGACGGTTCTACCCCTCACTCTATTCGAGAAGCGGCTCGACCACCGTCCGGTCCACTCCCGCTGGTTCAATCTGGAGCGGTTCGGGTTCGGCCCACTCGAAGGTGGAAACCATCGGAAGGAGCTCAAGTTCTCCACCCGAGTCCACCTCCGAGTCTGCCTCGAAGGGGCCTACCACGTCATGGACGAGTCCACTATGTACATAAGCGATACGCGGCCTACCGCCCGGCAACTCTGGAAGCAGCCCATCGGGGTATTAGAAGTCGGCATCCTAAGCGCGAATGGGCTAATGCCGATGAAGACTACCAAGGATGGGAAGGGCACCACCGACTCCTATTGCGTGGCCAAATACGGGCAGAAATGGGTGAGGACAAGGACCATCATGGACAATTTTAGCCCCAAATGGAACGAGCAGTACACTTGGGAGGTGTACGACCCCTGCACCGTGATCACGCTCGGGGTCTTCGACAATTGTCATCTGAGAAGCGACGGCAGCAACCAACCAAAAGACTTGCGGGTTGGCAAGGTCAGGATTCGTCTCTCCACTCTAGAGATGGATAAGGTGTACACCCACTCCTATCCGCTTGTCGTGCTCCAGCCTTCCGGTGTGAAGAAGATGGGCGAGTTGCAGCTCGCGGTTAGACTCACCTGCCTCTCGTTAGCCAACGTTGTGTACGTCTACGGTCACCCTCTTCTACCCAAAATGCATTATATCCACCCTTTCACGGTGACCCAAGTCGACCATTTGCGCTATCAAGCAATGAGCATTGTCGCGGCGCGGCTTGGTCGCGCAGAGCCGCCGTTGAGGAAAGAGGTGGTTGAGTACATGCTCGATGTCGACTCGCACATGTGGAGTATGAGGAGGAGCAAGGCTAATTTCTTCCGGATCATGTCGTTGCTCTCCGGTGCCGTCGGAATGTTGCGGTGGTTCGACGAAGTGAGCCGCTGGAAGAACCCTGTCACGACGGTGCTCGTCCACGTCCTGTTCTTGATACTCCTCTGCTACCCGGAGCTGATACTTCCCACCGTGTTCCTTTACATGTTCATGATCGGTGTTTGGAATTATAGGTTCCGGCCGCGGCATCCGGTGCACATGGACGTGAAGCTGTCGTGGGCCGAGGCGATACACCCCGACGAGCTCGACGAGGAGTTCGACAGCTTTCCCACGTCGAGGTCGCATGATTTGGTTAGGTTGAGGTACGACAGGCTGCGGAGCGTGGCCGGGAGGATACAGACGGTGGTCGGAGACATGGCGACGCAGGGGGAGAGGTTGCAGTCTTTGCTGAGTTGGAGGGATCCTCGAGCGACGTGCATCTTTGTGTTGTTCTGCCTCGTTGCTGCTGTGGTTTTGTACGTGACTCCGTTTAGGGTGGTAGCTTTGGTGGTGGGGATCTACGTGCTCCGGCATCCGAGGTTTAGGAGTAAGTTGCCGTCCGTGCCCAGCAATTTCTTCAAGAGATTACCGTCCAAGGTTGATAGCATGCTGTGAGATTTGCGTGGCTTTTTATGGTATTGGTACGTGTATCGGTTTGGTTTTTTTTTTCTTTTTTTCTATACTGTATATCGTCTAGTGTTTGACTAAATGATTGTGTGATGGTTTGAGTTGTTGCATATCACACCGACTCGACTCATAAGATGTTTAGCGAAGATGGAAGAGAAATAATGTATCCTGATAATATTGCAATATAATTTGCTTGCGCATGGCTTACCTGTCCGTTGAGCTTAGCTAACCTCTCAAATTTTCAACAAAGAAAACTCAAATAAAAATGAATAACAAGCATAAACATATTTATCAGCGGTTGCCTTTGAGATAACTAGCAGCATAAAAATTGCCACTCAATCGAGGTTCGACGATCATATACAGCCAAAACAATAAGCAAAACAACGGGAGATATTGATATTTAACTGTAGGATGGATGAAAGAACAAAGAAACTTCTACCACAAGTCTTGCCAACAAACAGATGCTAAAGATAAAAGGATTCTGTGTCCACCAAATGTTCTGTACATGGGTTAATGCCCGCCGGTCCTTGTTTGCTTTGAATTTGGAATTTAGAGACCACTTTCTAATCTGAACTAATTTAGAGTCCGCTAAACTAATTTAATAACTAAACATCTTTTTTTCTTTTATATATTTAATCAAATTTATTCTTCAAAAAATCAACAACTACTCAGAAACTATTCTGAGCCTATTGGCTCTGAAAAAATATTTAAAGAAGGTAAACAAGCATCAATCCAATCACTTAAGAATAGAAAAGAGCCTGTATTCTTCTAGCATCAAGTAAGATAGCCATTAACAGCAAAATGGAATTTGACCACACAATTATCAGATGATTCTCCAATTCAGAGTTTTGAGTTTTGGAGAAAGTCGGATGCTATTCCCAAAGGAAAGAAAAACAAGTAGCAACCAAACAGAATATGAACTGTAATTTGGATTAAAAACATGTCATTACACATCTCAAGATAAGCAGGCCAAACATTAACAGAAAGCAAGTCTTTACTCAAATTCATAATTGAATCAGCTAGTCCATAGCTTAAGCAAAATTCAGGAGGACCTAGTCTGTCCAGATGTTTCATCTAATCATCTCAGATCTAGAAAACGAGCTCATGTGGTTTCATGCCCGACCTAAGAGAGAACCTAGCAGATAAATAAGCTCTCATGTCTGGGACAGACTCGATAGCTTTGATCAACTGGGTGTCAACAGCCTTCTGGTCATCTTTTTTTTCTTGTGGTAGTGCCTTTGCTTCCTGCATTTACAACAAATTGATAAAAAGAATAAGTATGGAATACTTAACTATATAATATAACATAATTACTCATTGTCAACAAACCTCCTTCTCTGTCTCAAAAAATTCGCCTTCAGTCTTCTTTGTTGTCTTCTTCTTTTCCTTTGCAAAATACTTGTCATCAAACTTCTGAACATCAACACCAGAAATATCAATCTTGGTGGATGTACCAATGACATATTTCTGATTGACACGGCGAAGGGGAACTCCATTGATCTTGAAGGGCCCTAGAAGAGCATATTACAATTGAGACAGCAATAAGAAAATAAAAAAATAAAAAAGAGAAATTTGATCTATATCACAGCACATAAGATAGAATTTGAGCTATTATCAAAAGGTTCACATTGAAGATAGTTTTGATATCAATTACTTAGCAATTTGAAGATACTTCAGTATCACAATCTACGAAGTTCAAGAAATAACTAGGGCAACATACAAGAACCATATACAACTTGTTCTTCATTCTACTAAAACCTCCTAAGAATAGTTTCACAATGTTCGTATCAACCGTTCGAGGCTACCTAATGTTACATGTAAAAATAAAATAAAATTTCAAATAGAGCTACATGTTATCAACCTAAATAGAGTGTAAATGTTGCCACCAGCTTACAATAAAAAAAATGTAAAGCATGGTCACAACATTATATTGATGCCTCAACCATGTGACACAAGATAGTAAGGTCCGGGTGAGGGAATAAGAGCTTACACAATGACCAACTCTCACTATGAATCTATAACCAAAAGAAACCTCAATCCTTTTATAGATACAAAAGCACAAGTTAACTCCTCGACTAAATCAAAGGTGTGAAGTAGAGCTAACTCTTAACAGACTGAAGAATTTCATCAAATAAGAAATTAATTTTAAAGCTTGATAAAAGTAGGCATCTGCTGCTGATAAGTTAGATGCGAATTCAGCATAATCTCAATATAATAGTGAAGTTAATTTTAATAATAGAGTAGAAACACTGCAGTGAACCAAAAGTTTAAGGCCCCTGACAGAGCGAAGTTATTTTTCAAACCGCTTATATAATAATCCACTGTCATTATAACAAAAAAAACATCTCTCATTTTATATACAGCCTAACTACAATAGAGAGAATGTTTGAAGATAGTAGGGGGCATAATTATATACAGAAAGCATCTCCCTGAGAATGTTTTGGTGATGATTCTATAATCAACAAATACGTTAAGCAGGTCCCTCCTTCAAAGATAAATTAGGAAGCCACTTATTGCAAATTCACATATAAACGCTCATTATTATACAAATTCCGTCAATCTAGCTATAAAATTTATTGAGTTACAAGATTCTAGAAAGCAATAAAAGACCATAGTTTAGTAATCGTATACATTTTCAATAAAGAAAATAGATTTATAGGTAAAAGGAATAGATAAGAAAAGTAAGCCGTCTTGTTTGAGCAACCATAATCCAATCATGAGGAAGACGGCCTTACCAGTTACGAGGAGTAATCCCGAAGGGAGCTGCTTCAAGAAGACGACTCTCTTCCCCATGAACCTTCCGGCAAGCAAGATCAACACCGTCCCAGGTGTAATACTCGGCCTAATCTCAAAACCAAACAATGCGCATCAACCCAATCACTACAAAAACATAAAATCCCAGAGAAAACAAAACAAAAAAAAAAAGAAACAAGAAAAAAACCTGAGCTTGGTGGGTTTAGGCTTGCGACGGTTGGCAAGGGGCTTCTTGACGTCGTCGGCGGGGTAAAACTTGGGGGGCTTCTCCTCGGCCTTCGGCGCCACCGCCTTCGGCTCGTGGCGGGGGAATACGCCGCCGTGCTTGGCCTTGATGGCCCAGATCCCGCGCTTGTGGTACATCTTCGATCTGGAGAACTTCCCGATCCCACGAATCAGATCGGGGTTTCGGCTCCCAACTCTAGCCTTCTTCGCCACCATCTCTCTCTCTCTCTCTCTCTCTCTCTCTCTCTCTCTCTCACACACACACACACAAACTCGGAAACCCTAGAAACGGCAAGGCGATGGTAAACCCTAGCAAGAGAGGGGTTCCATTTTATATGACGGAACGAAGAGATTGCAAACCCTAGAGAACTTGCTAAGGGCCCATTGGCCGTTCGGCTTTAGTAGCGATTCGCGCAATCTGTGGGTCGGATTTGCGCACTCTACATAACCTTAATGTCAATTGGGCCCATTGGGCCTATCTCTACTTTAAACTGAGGCCGGCCCAGTTTGCAAATCTTGCTAACGGTAGGCGCTCTTATTTACTACTACTACTGCTACTACTATTATTATTCTTATTATTAATATTATCAACTTGGACTCAAGAGTAAGCGTAGTTCGGAAGAATTGGTCTAAAAACCGTGATTAAGATACTCAAAATAAGAACCAACCAACGCCGGCGTTTGCACTCAACTCATTAATTACTCATCTCTCTTATGATCCTCTCTACCTTTCAAAGGCATATATATATATATATATATATATATATATATATATATATGTGCGGTATGTGCTCGGTCAGCATGGCCCACATCTGACCTTAAATTGGCCCTCACTGAGACCTTTCTCCTTATTACCAGAAGATTATTTCTTTACGAAAATCGGAGTTAATTATTTAACTTTCTTCTCATCAGTTGGTTTTTTATTTTAACTCCTTGAGACCGGACGATATATATAAACTAAACATGTGGAGTGAATTGAGTAGATCACTTCACCCGGCGCTTTGATTTCAACATCTAGGGAGTCGCCAATGTAGACTTCATGAATCACGTTTTAAACTAATCTTTGCCAACATAACAAACCAAAGTTGCAGACGTTTCGTTTTGTGGCTTGGATAAATTCAATCACCTAACAAATCTATCAAGGATATTGTTTCATCCTAGGTTTTCTTTTCTTTTTTATTGACAGAAGACTATCTTTCTAGAACTTAACATCTACCGCCAAAGCAAAGTTCCAGAACCTCCTAAGCCATATTAACCATCAAGTTTATAAAACACAGCTGAAGGAAAATCACAATACAATCTTACTATTTTCCATTACTTTAATATAAGGACCTCTTAGCTATATTAAGAGATATTTTAGTCATTAGGTATAAAACATCACCGATTCTTAATAAATTTTTCATTCTTTAATATAATTATTATTTATTATACTAGTAAATAATAATTTATAGCGATATTAGCTCTCTTGTTTTCGTATGAAAAAAAAGTTTTAGAATGGTTTCTTAGACTTGATAAGAAATTTGGTTAAGAAGTATCATATATGGAGAATTTGGATTCGTTTTTCTTTTTCTCATATATTCATTCACTTATCTAGAAAGTCTCCAAAATGGATTTAATGTTGGAATAACCTTTGTGGAGAAAACTAACTCGTTGACCGTTCGATCGGAAACTTTTCCACATTCCATCGACAGACCAAGTCGCAAACTTCATCACCTACCAAATTGTCCAGTCTACAGAGTAAGTAAATTTATGGAACAGAATAATAATGGTAGACGAATGAATCCGTCACTGACTTCTTCCCATGGAATAAAATATATAGCGACTTAAAGTACATAACAGAAGGTGGCTTCCAAAATTCATCACTTAACAAAAATGTGCAAAGTACATGAAACGTACATAATATAATACTGATAGACGCAAGAATCGGTTAGTGAGTAGATGATACCAGACATCTGCATTTCAATATCTAGGGAGTTGCCAATGTAGACTTCATATTGAACCACGTTTTAGATTCATCTTTGACAAGATAACCAACGATTAATTGGCTGGTGAAACTGTTCTATCCACAAAACCAAAGTTTCAGGCATTGCCATACTAAGTTAGGTGGCTTGACAAATTCACTACATTATCAAGAATTTTATTTCACCCTAGGTTATGTATTAAAAAAAAAGGTACATAATAGAAAATACAAGCTTAGGGCTATATATAGGGTGGAAAGCAGCAGAGAAGTGCAAGCAATAGCATACAATATAGCAGAACTACTAAGCAAGAGAGGGTTCTAATTAGCACATCCAGCACAATGACACTGAAGGTTGATGAAGTCCTTTCCATGGTTGGAGGAACCGGAGAGAATAGCTATGCCGTCAACAATAAGATTGAGGTCTCTCTCTCTCTCTTTAGATTTCTATCTATCTATCTATCTTTCTTTCTATTTTGTATGTGTATATTTATATCTCTGAACTAGAAACTTCAATTTTGTGTTTTCAGGAGACGAAGTTTGAAAGGCCAAAGTCAATTGTGAAGCAAAACGTTTTGGAGCTCTACAGCTTACTCCACCCTAAGAACTTTGTGACTGCAGACTTGGGCTGCTCCTCTGGCATCAATGCCTTCATGTTGTTCTCTGAGATCATGGATGGCATCAACGAGAGCTGCGACAAGCTGAGTCTCTCGCCGCCGGAGATCCACCTCTTCTTGAACGATCTCCAGGGGAACGATTTCAACACCGTGTTCAGATCTCTGAATGCACACAAGGAGAAGTTGATGAAAGAGAAAGGCGAGAAGTTTTTGCCCTTCTACCCTGTAGGAGTTCCTGGTTCCTTCTTCACTAGGTTGTTTCCGAAGAACACGGTTCACTTCATGTACTCCACTCTTAGTGTTCACTGGCTCTCTGAGGTAACATCGTGGTTGCAATTCAGTCAAGTTGTTATCGAAAATAGTTCGACTCCGTTTTATGGCTGATGTCACGGTGAATATTCTTGGCAGGTTCCTCGCGGGCTCGTCAGTGAGGACGGTGTTGCATTAAACCCGGGAAATATTTATATCTCTAAGACAAGCCCTCCTATCGTGCCTAAGTTGTACTTTGAGCAGTACAAAAGAGATTTTACGATGTTTCTAAAGCATCGATCGGACGAAATGTGCTCCGGAGGACGTATGGTGTTGACGTACGTAGGACGAAGCGTTCCAGATCACTCGGAAACCGTAGGAAATACCTACATTTGGTCATTGATTTCTAGAGCACTCAACGAAATGGTTGCAAAGGTAACAAATCTGAGCTTGGCGGAGTTTAAAAGCTTCTAAAATAATTGATAAGTTAATGATAATAGTACTGATGTGCAATTCTTTTATCTCAGGGAGCCATAAAGGCAAAGGATGTGGACACTTTCAATATGCCGCTCTACAAACCTTCAATGGAAGAAGTGAAGTTGGTTACAGAAATGGAAGGATCATTTGACATAGTGGAGACACAGATTATGGAGCCATTTTGGGATCTTTCCACCAAAATCGAGGATAGGGTTAAGAATGACAACATCAAGACTGGAACAGTAATAGCAAAGGAAATGAGAGCAGTGGCAGAGAGCTTACTGGCATCTCATTTCGGTGAGGCTATAATGGATGATTTGTTCTCACGTCTTGCAGAAATAATTGCCGACCATATCAGCAAAGAGAAGGGAAAGCATGTCTTGTTCACAGTCGCGTTTCAAAAGAGGGGATGATTTCTCGGAAGTTGGAAGTCATCAAGAAATTAAGAAAAGAGAATAAGGGGATGAAATTTTCCACCATGCATCTTGTTTTGCTAAGATTTATTCTCTGTTTAAAAGAACATGAGTTTGTATGTCACTTTTGATCTCTATGTCATCAGTTGCCAACATTTTAATCTTGGAAGATTTGGAGTTAGTTCCCAGTTTGTTGCATCTCTAAAGAACCATTTTTATTAGGATAAAATGCTATATTTTGACATGCAGTTAAATTAAAGTGCATTTAAAAAAAGACGACCTAAAGGCGTTTTGGAAAGAGCTAACAAGCACAATTTGTTTCATCAAAGATGAAAACGGCATTGATAAAAACAGCTTTATTATAAGTCATAATCAATACAATGATACTTTCGGATCTCTAAATAAATTATTTATAAATGTGTGTATTTCTTAACACACATACATCTCTTTATATAAGTAACCAAACCGATCCCTCCCATCAAGTTATCCATATATTTGGACCCTACTAGCTAGTTTCACGACAGCCCTGCTCCCATCCAATGTATATATCATCACCGAGAAGAGCAGACTAGGAGTAAGCAATATAGCATGGGCCTCTGGTAGAGAAGATCCTTTGACTAGTTCAAATCAGGCCAGAAATTGTCTGATTTTAACTAGATTTGATCAAACGGCCCAGCTCGTTCATACCCGACCCGACCCGACCCAGCCCAGTTTGGACCGCGCTGAGCCCGGCCCGGACCCAGTTTAGGTCTTGCCCGGCTTGAGCCCGAACTACTCATGGGCGGCACGGACCAGCCCTTTGCTCGCACATTCTGCTACAGTATTTACCCGTTCTGCTACAGTAAAAATCAACTAAAATTTTGGTACTCTATCATTTTACATTTTTTTTAAGCACACATTTAAAATTTTAAATTTATTATTATTATTTTTAAATGGAGGAACATAAATATATTTTTTAAAAAATAAGCTTATAGTAAAAAAATTCTAAAAATAACTAAAATGTGGGTTGGGCCAAATGATTGGTGGGTCGGGCCGACTCGGCCTGACTGACTAGTCCGATTTCTCACAGGTCGACGGGCGGTAACGGGCTAGACTATTCTAGCCCAGCCCGAACCCGGCTCGGCCCGAGTGATTGGTGGGTTGGGCCGTGAACAATACTTAAGCCCGATTGGCCCGAAAAGCTCGGCTCAAACCCTGTCCGGCCTGCCCGATGATCATGTCTAGTTTTAACCAAGCTAAGCTCGACCTGAGTCCGTTTTAGGCACAGTTTGATATTAGCTCGAGATAATAGTGGGTAGCATGAGTTAAGTCTGTACCCGCCTGGCCCGGTTCGAAAGTTTGACCCGCTACTCCCATCTATGGTCCAACCCATAATGCATATCTATTCTTATAGTTTTTTAGTCTCACATCAAATATTTAGTAAACTATACATCAATATAAGTATATTCTATGAAAGATAACTAAAATGTCATCATATAGACCCATTAAATTCCGATCAATAGGATATAAATTTTTTATATTTAACATATTATGCTAGACCTATTATGGTAATGGGCTAAAATATTCTAGCTCGGCCTAAATCTATAATTGATAGGCTATACCGTGAATAAATATTTAAACTCCATGAATTCGAAAAGCACTAAATATTGGACGGAGGAATGTATCATCTAAAATTTGGAAGACGATTTCCTAGCAGTCTTATCATGTTATCTGGGTAAACTCCTCGAGTTAAAAGGATCCATAAACATATATATATATATATATATATATATATATATATATATATATATATATATATATTCATAATACAATTTAAATAGGGTTATATGATAATTTCCCAGTAATTAACTAATGGTCTTAAATATTAATTACCATCCATAGAAGAAATCCAAGATCCTTTATCTTGCATCTTGATTGGCTTGTGCAGGAGCTTGTGGAACGAACCAGGTTGAGACTAGTGTTATTCCTATTACTCCCTTCTGATGTGCCTGCACTTAGCACCAAAATAGTTCATACTTGATCATCTCAATATGATATGAAATAAAGATGACTAATTGCATTTACTTGTTACCTGATACTTATTTTTATATAGCCATAACTGGTGATGGCAAACTAAGTAAGGCTCCCTCCTTGAATCTCCGGCGCTGCAGTTGCCGGCCAACGGCAAGCACCGACCGGGTGCATCTGAACCCGACCCTTACCCGTTATTGCAATATGCCTATGGCTCATTAAATGTGAGCCAGTGCTTAACCCTGTCACCAGATTTCTTGAAGCAATTCTCGGCATAGTCCTTATAATCCCTCCTACAATAATTATAGAACAGAGCCAGAAATTATTCTTAGGAGGGACAAAATTTAAGTCATATATATAAATTTGATAAAAATTATATGTTATTTTTTATTCTCTCTAACACTACTGCATTATTATTAGCTGAAAATATTTTAATAAATATTATAGATGATGCTAGTCCACGAAATGGAAATCCTAAAGGCGTCCAGACCCATTTCCCTTCATACTGTCTACATCCTCCTGCATTAGTTTCATGAATATTCCATGAATATCATAATTAACCTCCTACAGAATATATATATATGCCAGCCCAGTTAGCAATTCTTGCTGACATTAAGCTCTCTTATTTATTATTATTATTATTATTTTATAGTCCTTACTAACCTGGACTAAAGAGGAGAGTAGTTGGGAAGAATTGGATCTAAAATCCGTCACAAAGAACTAAGAAGTGAAAGATTGAGTGATTAATTACTCCATCTCTCTTATCTAACTTTCAAAGGCATATATGTATATATATATATATGTGTGTGTGTGTGTGTGTGTGTTTGTTTGTGTGATAGGTCCTCGGTCAGGCCCACATCTGACTTTAAAGCTAGCGAACTCCCCCAACAAATTGGCCGTCACCTAGACCTTTCTCCTAATTAACAGAAAAAGATTTATTTCCTTCCGAAAACCGGAATTAATATTGTGTTCGTTTGCAAGAGTACGAGGATCACTAAGAATACTCTCCAATTATATAACTTTCTTCTCATCAATTGATATTTATTTAACTCCTTGGGGGAAGATGAGTAGATGATTGTACCAGACGCTTGCATTTCAATATCTATGGAGTTGCCAATGTAGACTTCTTATTGGAATCGCGTTTTGGATTAATCTTTGCCAAGATGACCAATCAATTGGCGGAGTGTTACTGTTCTAACGAGAAACCAAAGTTGCAGACGTTTCCACTCTAGGTTAGGTAGCTTGGAAAATTCACCACTTATCAAGAATTATATTTCACCCAAAGTGATATAAAATAAGAAAGGTACATAATAGCAAATACAAGTTTAGGGCTATATATAGGGTGGAAAGCAGCAGAGAAGTGCAAGCAATAGCATACAATATAGCAGAATAACTACTAAGCAAGAGAGGGTTCTAATTAGCACATCCAGCACAATGACACTGAAGGTCGATGAAGTCCTATCCATGGTTGGAGGAAGCGGAGAGAATAGCTATGCCTTCAACAATAATATTGATGTCTCTCTCTCCATAGATTTCTATCTATCTATCTATCTATCTATCTATCTATTTTGTATGTGTATATTTCTATCTCTGAACTACAAACTTTAAAAAAATAATAATAATAATTTCAGGAGAGGAAGTTCGGAAGGCCAAAGGCAATTGTGAAGCAAAACGTTTTGGAGCTCTACAGCTTACTCCACCCTAAGAACTTTGTGACTGCAGACTTGGGCTGCTCCTCTGGCAACAATTCCTTCGTATTGTTCTCTGATATCGTGGATGGCATCAACGAGAGCTGCGACAAGCTGAGCCTCTCGCCGCCGGAGATCCACCTCTTCTTGAACGATCTCCAGGGGAACGACTTCAACACCGTGTTCAGATCTCTGAATGCACACAAGGAGAAGTTGACGAAAGAGAAAGGCGAGAAGTTTTTGCCCTTCTACCCTGTAGGAGTTCCTGGTTCCTTCTTCACTAGGCTGTTTCCGAAGAACACGGTTCACTTCGTGTACTCCACTCTTAGTCTTCAGTGGCTCTCTGAGGTAACATTGCGGTCGAAGTCAAATTCGAATTCATTCAAATTGTTATCGAAAATGGTGTTTGGAATATATTTTATGGTTGATGCCATGGTGAATATTTTTGGCAGGTTCCTCGCGGGCTCGTCAGTGAGGATGGTGTTGCATTAAACCCTGGAAATATTTATATCTCTAAGACAAGCCCTCCTATCGTGCCTAAGTTGTACTTTGAGCAGTATAAAAGAGATTTTACGATGTTTCTAAAGCATCGCGCGGAGGAAATTTGCTCCGGAGGACGTATGGTGTTAACTTACATCGGACGAAGCGTTCCAGATCACTCAGAAAGTGTAGGAAATACCTACATTTGGACCTTGTTTTCTAGAGCACTCAACGAATTGGTTGCAAAGGTAAACTAGTCGGAGCTTCATGGAGTTGTTTAAAGTTTTTAAAATAATGGATAAGTTAATAATAATAATATTATTATTAACGAGTGATTCTTTTTATCTCAGGGAGTCATAAAAGCAAAGGATGTGGACACATTCAATATGCCTCTTTACAAACCTTCAATGGAAGAAGTGAAGTTGGTTACACAAATGGAAGGATCATTTGACATAGTGGAAGCAGAGATGATGGAGCCATTTTGGGAATTTTCCTCCAAAACCGAGGATTGGGTTAAGTGTGACACCGTCAAGACTGGTGTACTAATAGCAAAGGAGATGAGAGCAACGGCAGAGGTCTTACTGGCAGCTCACTTCGGCGAGGCCATAATGGATGATTTGTTCTCACGTCTTGCAGAAATAATTGCAGAACATATCAGCAAAGAAAAGGGAAAGCATGTCATGTTCACAGTCGCGTTTCAAAAGAGGGATTGATCTCTTGCAAGTCACCGGGATATTAAGAAAAAGAGAATAAGCTGATGTAATCTTCCACAGTGTCTCTTGTTTTTCTAATAATTATTCTCTATCTATAAGAACGTCAGTTTGTATGTCACTTTTGATTCTATGTCGCGTCAGTTGCCAACGTTGTAATCTTGGAAGATTTGGATTTGGCCCAACAACATTAAAGTGAACCTTTTGGTTCCCCTCTGGCTTGTTGCACCTCTAATGAACCATTTTTACCAGGCTAAAATGCTATATTTTGACATGCAGTTAAATTAAAGTGCATTAAAACGCCACCAAAAGACGTTTTAAAACGAGCCTGCAAACATAATTAATTTAACACAAATAATTTAATAAAAACTATTAATTTTTTTCTTCTTACCGAATAATTGAGATTAAATAATACTAAATAAAATTAATTGAAAGTACATGTCATTTTTCTAAATTGTAAAGATAAATTACTCATATTTTATTTCTTTCTTAATAATAATAAATTGATAGTAGTTGGGACTCCTATTATTAAAAAAACATAAGATAAGCAATAAAAACATACTTAAATTTTAATTTTTTTATCAATTAATTTAGTCACATATGTAAAGTATCTCATATACCATTTAATTTATAGATAGATAAAAAATATTTTATAACTAATTAATTAGTAGTGAATCACTGCTCTTAGTCCGATATGAAAATGGCATTAATAAAAACAGCTTTATAAGATATAATTAATCAAACGATAGTTTCTGATCTCTAAATAAATTATTTATAAATGTGTGCATTTCTTAATACACATACATCTCTCTAAATAAGGAACGAAGTTAACGAAACCCCCCCACCCTACCCCCCAAAGCTAGTATTTTTAAATTAACTCCTTAGTTGCCAGAAAGGATCAGATATATCTATCCTCTGTTCACCTACCCATCACAGTCTCTTCCTTCATGGCCAGGGAAAGAGCATCAAGTCTTCCCCCACTCTCCACCCTCACCCCAGGCATCACCACAGCCCTACTCCCAACAAATCCTCCTTCCCCAATCTTGATTTTGCCAAACTTCACCTTTCCTCTTTCACCTTCATAGATGTGGCCAAGCAGTAGAGCATCCTTCCCCACTGCCCCACCCTTCTCAATCGCCACCAGCTCTGGGTTCAACAAAGCCCCCATGCTATCCACATAAACTCCCTGATCCATTTCAATTCCAGACCCCATGAGCCTCATCCACAACCCAAAGAGTAAAGACCCACATGTCATTTCCATGAAGTAGTCACCAACTACAGTCCTCAGAGCTTGCCACACTGTGTCCATGAATGCTCCCCAGCTCCATATTACCATTGTCTCACCTTCCTTCTTTCTGCCCACCAGGACCCACTTAGCCATGACACAGACTAATGCAGCTAGGATCCCAGAAGCTACCCAGAAGATAGGCAGCAAGCAATGCAATGGGAGAATCTTCTTTGCTTTGATGACGAGCATGCCATATAGAGGCCAAAAGATGACCAGTCCGAGGATGAAGTAAGGTAGGAACGTCTGCAGCAACGGCTGACCAATCATAGCCCAGATAGTTTGATACCAAGTCCTTGCCAAGGTCACGCTATCGTTGATGCCTTCTCGTGCCATCGCGGCCGGTGCAGCCATCGGACAGCCTGACAGATCGATCTTAGCATCGGATTCCTCAAGAAAGCTCCGCCATGCTAACGGAAGTGGCTCCCCATTGCGTAGATGCTGGCATATCTCGTAGACCAACGAGCGCCCATGATCAATGGATGCACTCTGTGAGCTTGACGTTGCCCGAATAACATCCACCTCTTGGCACCGGAGGAAAGGGTTGAACTCCAGCTTCTCTGACTCCTCTGCAGAAAGATTCTGATCAATGGTGATTTCTCCTATGTCCACGAGAGGGAATTCAGTCTCATCCCATGGTGTAGTGCAGTCGAGAACGACTTCGCGATCAGCCTCGTCTGATGGGATCTTCCTAAGTTGCAACTGGAAAACATAGTGCACGCCTTGCGGAGATTCCACCCTCCTGCGAAAATCATCAGCAAGGAAAAGCGAAGGACGAGTGTCATTCTCTTCCCTTGGGATTGCACCAGTTTCTGGAGGAAGAATACCCTTCGGCACCACTCGACCAGAATCCTCGCCTATCTCACGATCAAGTGGGCGAAGTTTGAATTTGGCATACATCTGTTGGCCATCGTCAAAGCGAAGCAGTCGACAGATGTTTGAATAGTAGTGTAGCTCGGTATATGAGTTGGTGTCCCTAAGAGAACCCCATACAGCATCTCGAATGTGGGGAGAACGCTCTACTTGTTGCTCCCTCGCCAGAAGGCCACCGACCAACCAAGCAGCAAAATCTGCAATAGTACGTGCATAGAACGCTTTGCCTGTCTTCAATGTCAGATCAAAAAGAGGAGAATGATCGTCCTCTTCTGAAAGAACTCGCAGTGCAGCACCCCGTGCATCAAGCCTTGCATCATCATCTGCACTCAGACTGTTACTATGTCGGATTATCATTGGGAAGCACTTGCCGGCACCAAAAATCTTGTGTTCTGGCAATCCGACAAGCTCCCGATACATCTTTAGGATGCCTCGTCCACTCACACCAATTCGGTGGAAGTACCTCGAATTGACTTTCATAGTTGTGACAGCGAGGTTCGCAGCAAGATTTCCAACAATTTTCTTATATTTTGGATCCATCTCTTCAATCCTCTCATCTGAAGCATGGAAGATATTATTGACCATCCTCGGGGCACGAGAACCCACATAGATGCCACCCTTTTGGAGAAGAGAGTTTGCAGGTGCAATGGAAAGAGCTCCAAGAATAACGTCATTTTGAAGAACAGAACCAGGAAGAATCAAGCTTTGGCTTCCAACAACAGAATTATTCTGCACCTCTATTGTTGATGCATTTGTGAAACCCTTCGAGGAATAGAACCCAGTGACAACACGGCAGAAATCACCTAGATGGACGCCATCACCAATAGAGATCAGTTCGGGATTTATCAATGGGTTGATGGCTCTGATGGAACAATAGCGGCCAACGTTGGCCCCAAGAAGTCGTAGATACATGCAGAACGCTTCGGTTCCTGAAAGTAGCTTTGCGAACCTGATGTGGCAAGCAACATTTATCCGATGGCGAAACCATCTTGTCAAGTGGCTCTGCTTTGCTACCCTTTTACCAGAAAGGAGACGACTTATAAAACTAGTGAGAAGGCTGAGGATGATACCATGGGTGGCATAGGCCGTAGCAACCAAGAAAGCAAAAGTTGTTGGAGAAGATGGAATCTCACTAACAATGACAGCATAGGCAGTGATGGCTGTAGGTAACCAGTGGAAGGAACCAGCTAAGCAAAAAAGGGTGAAATGGAAAAGCGAAGGGGAAGTTCTAGAGAAGTATATGTACAGAAGATGGAGGATGGCACCAGACAAGGAGCCGAGAAAACCGATTGCATAGATACCCATTAAGTGATAAAGTGGCGTTGACTCTTTTGGCTGCAGCTTCTCATAGGACTCTGTGATTGTTCCGTCCTGCATATAAGCATGGAGGGATATATGAACACATAAAGATGAAAAAGAAAAAGAAGACTAGGAAGTCCTAAAAAAAAAATCTAAATCACCTTGTGAGTCTTGGAGGAATTCTCAGATGTGCACAGTGTCTTCCCTGCTTCAGTCTTCTGTAGTGCTGGGACATCAGTGCCGTCACCCACTATACTTCCTTTCTGAATTACTGCATAAGGACCAATTGAGGAATTACGACCAATTTTAACTGGGTGGAAGCTCACGACTTGACTCCTAACTTCATGGCTTTGTATCAGCACACCTTCGGCAATCACAGCTCCTTCTCCAATTGACACCAACAGAGGATCTGTTATATCTACAGTGTCGATCAAAACAGATGACCCAATTCGAGCTCCTTGTATTCTAAACCAATAGTTCAGGTACACCGTTCCTCTAAGATGGACAGCCAAAAATTTCCCAGCTAATTCTTGAGCTTTCTTTAGTGCCCACCACTTCACAAAATCTACAGACCAGATGGAAATCTCTGGGGTCAGAATGTAGTTTAGTTGAAGGAATGAGTTCCCAAAAATAGAAAGGGAAAGACAGGCAAGGAAGATGTATGATATCCAAGCAAGAGGTGTCAGAACTAGAGAGAGAAGGCAAGACAGCAGAGATGTTTCTTCCATGGGAACAAGAGTGAGTAGGCCCAAGAAAGTGGAAATTGAGAGATAAGCAGGGAGGATTAGAATGAAAGAGATGTAGACAAGAGCTAGAATTTGGAGGGTCCCAATTCCCAATTTCTGGATATGTGACTTGTCAATGTCCAATTGGAGGAGGTCGGTCTCAGTATCCATCGGGTAAGATTGGGTCACTGTGGATTGGGGTTGGGACTTTTTCAGCAAATTCTCTGAAAAGATCGCTAAGTCAGAGATGCAGGTTGCTGTGAAAATATCAACTGCTCCAATGGGAACACCAAGATAATCTGAAAGCTTCTGAGCTGCTCTCACCACCCCAATCGAATCAATACCATAAGAAGCCAAGCCCTCACTAGGCGAAATTTTGTCAATTGGAATCCCAGCTTGCTCCGCCACTAATCCTTTTAGAAACTCAGTAATCTCCTTTGTGCCCTTTCCAGCATTATGACTTTGAGTACAAGAGGAAAGATTTAAATCATGCTGTAAAGAAACTCTTCTTCCTTGCAGAGCAGTGCCAGTAGTCAAAGATCGAAATAGCAGCGGCCTTTTATTTGAGTCAGACGTAGTTACTAGACTCAAATTATCATCAGTAAATTGCTTTAGGCACTCAAATCTTTTTATTTTCCCTGACGTTGTCTTGCATATGGTTCTGGGCTTAATAAGTTTAATGGAAGCTACAGAGATGCCATGTTCCTCTGCTACACGAGCTTTGATTTGCTCAGCGATTTCAACATTTACTGGCTTGCCTTCCTTTACCTCAGCAATAACAACTACTCCAACCTGATCAGAAGCTTCAGGAACTGGAATTCCCTTTGTATTCAAGATCTCCTCTGGAACACCAACTACTGCACAGCATCCTGGGCGTATAAGTTCAGATGAACTTTCCACTGTCTTCTCCACGTCAGCGGAATAAATATTTCTTCCAGCAACAATGATTAGATCCTTTATTCTTCCTGTGATAAAAAGCTTCCCATCGATAACCCTTCCAAGATCCCCTGTTCTTATGAATCTCTTCCCAGGATGATTCTCGATCTCATTACAGAATATTTCTTGGCTTAATTCCTTCTTGCCCCAGTATCCGACTCCAGAACTAGGACTGCTGATCCATATCTCACCTTCTGTCCCACACTCCTGAAGCTCTTTAAGGGTTTCTGTGTCAACAATTCTAATACTAACATCTGAATCATTAGGATCAACGTAGCCACAGCAAACCCTACCTTGCCAATCTATAAAAACAGGTTTGCCTTCTCCAAAAGCACAGCTAACAAATACACAGTTCTCAGCCAGACCATAGCCAGGAGCCATAACTTCTTGAGAAAGACCAAAGGACTGAGAGATCTCGATGAATCTTTTCAGAGTCTTCTGCCTTACTGGTTCAGCAGCTACCATGAGAAAGACCATGGAAGACAGATCATAAGCATGCTTTGTAATCTCATCTGATTCTAACCTTCTGACTATTAGCTCGAATGCAAAGTTAGGGCCTGCACTGTGAGTAGCCTGGTAGGTGCTCATGGTTTGAAGCCATAGCAGTGGTTTTCTGATAAATGTCATGGGAGAGAAGAGAACTGCTGTTCCTCCGCTGACTAGAGCTGTAAAAATACCTCCTATCAACCCCATGTCATGGTACTGAGGAAGCCAGCTAACGAGTATAGTTCTTGAGGTACTCTTGTATCTCTTCCGCATCATCTTGACATTATGAATAAGCCCACCATGAGTAATCATGACCCCCTTCGCATCACCGGTGGAACCTGAGGTGAATTGCAGAAAGCACAGACAACTCGACTGGGGATTGATGTGTCTAGCTACAATCTCCGAGGAGTGCTTTGAGTTGGAGTCCTTTCTACTATTTACGTAGTTCTTTATCCAAGAATCTGTGTGTATCCAAGGAAGATTAGGCCATTTGCCTGAAGTTTTCTGATTGCTTTTAGCCAACGTGATCACATTCTTAACAAAACCTGCACGTACAGCTGCATGGTAAGAAGATGTCGATAGAATTGCCACGGCATTGCTTGCTTTTGAGATATTCTCGATCTTGAGAAGGGCTTGCCCACCCCTCTGCAGCGGATCAGGGGGCAAAACAGGAACTGGTATAAGTTTAGCTCGAAGGCAGCCAAAGAATGCATCAATAAACTCCAACCCAGGAAGATAGACAAGAAGAACTCGATCATCAGGCTTTAAAATGGGTTTGCTGCCTGTCAATAATTTATTAGCGATATGAGATGCATTGCCACGAAGCTCACCATAGGTCCTCTGGTCCATGACATGCCCCTCTTCATTAATCCAACTGTAAAGAGTTTTCTCCTCAGTGACCTTATGAGTACCCCAGAACTCCAAGTAACCGTCTATGGAGGGAAGATCAGGAAATTCTACCCCAGCGAGTTCACCCAAATCTCTGGGAGGGCAAGACTTGAGATTGGTGGACAAGGGAAACAATCTCTGCAGAAAATGGCCTTCATTTTATAAATAGAATGACTAGGATATAGTTACTAACTGCCAACAGATATAACTAATTAACAATCTCATGTTTCTCATCTTTTTTAAGTATCAAATGATATTACCTTCACATAAGGAGACATTGGCGGCTCAATATCATTGGCGAACTGCTTACAGACCATAGCCATGGCATATGATGAATTCCGCTCCGTAAGCTCAAATGCCATTAACCCTCCAACATAATATGTATTCTGAAAGCCTTGAAGTTGACACTCCAACCTTTCATAGAAGCCATTCTTCATATCTGTAAGGCAAATAAATGCACTCATAACAGGGGAAAGTGAGAAAAAATAATTTATTAAGGGCAATGTATGAACACACCTTCACTGCTAACATGTGGAAAGTATTTAAATCGTCTCTGCAAAATGACTTTATCAACTAATCCCCCGATAGTCTTCGCAACATCTATCACACGCTTCGTCACAGTTGGACCCCTGATGTCCATTGAGTTTCCATAAGACCAGAACAGGAAAACATCTGTGTCAGCAAAGAACCTCTGCATTGCAACAGGATACCCAATTGTGGAAGGGTCCTCCATGAACTCCCCAAAGTAATAAAAACCCATAGGCATATGTTCTAATCCTCTGATCTCAACAACAGTGGTGTAATAATCTACTGTCTCCACCTTACTGAATAACTCTTTCTCAATTTCATTTAATTCTACCACAGAATTTTCCTCCACTGAAGAAAATGAATATCATTAATAAAAACTATAAAAATGTTCGCTGAATTGTTGATAGTTGATACAACAGCGAGACATATGGAATTGTAATTACTCTTACCAGTTAAAGTTGGAGATCTATAGGTTTTTCCATTATTGAAAGCAAGGGCACCAGAGAATATTATTTTGTCAAAATCCATAACTTTCTCTTCACCATCAACATTTTTGACAGTTAGGCAAGCACCAGAGCTGTGGCGTTCAACCATTAACACTTCCGTATTGTGAAGAACTTCAAAAGGTAAAGATTGGCTAAGTTTCTCCCACATGCTCATGTATCCATCTTTGAGGCGCCGGATTTTTCCAGCCAAAGAAGTTCTAGTAAATTCCTGGATGTAAGCATATGGCATATCTTGAACAAAACCATAACCAGAAGCAGTGTAACCATAGGCCACTGATTTAGGTACTGAACTTAAACCATGCAGCTTCAGAAAGTCAAGAGTTGAATCAGATGCAATGGCGCTTAATGCACGAAGCCCTACATGACCAGACTTAGTTGCCTCATCCTACAGAGAGAGAATGGTTTTTGAACAAGTGTCACCATTGTTGAGAAAGATGAAAATGTACATGTACGTATGAGTTGGGGGGAAAAATCATTGAGGACAGACCTGTAGTTCTAGCGTCACTGAAATCATAGATGCATAGTCATTGGCCACTTCCATGTCTCGATAATTTCCCGTGTGACTATCAATAAGAGCAAGCTTGTGGGAATCCATCTCTTCAAATTCAGCTCCTACTACTTTTGCTAGGTGTGTTATAACAGGAGCACTGTTTGCCGCAATCACTTGACCACCCAAATCATAAACCCTTCCTGTATAAAGATGTGGGGGGTATAACAACTAACAAAAATTGAAAACACAGAGATTGTCAGTACTGATATGCTAACCAAGTTTCTCACCTCCAATATTGACAGATTCACACATCCCAGCAACTGTTTGGTATTTTTCAAAAACAGTCACATTGTGATATCCTAGTCTAGCCAGTGCATAGGCAGCTGACAAGCCACTTGGGCCAGCTCCAATGATGCCAATCCTAGTTTCCACCGGCAAGCATGGATGCAACTTTGTGAACTGATCATCTATCGACTTCCTTGTATCCATTGTCCTCCAGTAGAGGTCTCCAATAAAAGAACCTACAACAATTTAATCAAACATGCCAATTACATTTTCTGGTAATCCTAATGAACGAGAGTTGGAGAAACACAAGTTCACTAAATACACATCTTTCTTTCCTTTCCTTTTCAAATTTCATCAAAACTATACAAATATGGAACAACATGCTAGCGGATTGATAAAAGGAAATCCAACATAATCAAATTTAATTCCTGCTAAGAGTAACTTGAGAAGGAAAAGTAACAGCAGACTCGTTCTTGTCCTACAAGTAGAGGGCTACGTTACGTGATCGGCAAGAACATAGACTCTAACCAAATAAAGCCCAATTGCTCTACAGAGTGAAACATAATGATTCTTTCATGTAAAAGTTGAAACCTTTCAAGCAGAGATCGCTAGTCGCATGCTTGGGGATGTAAACCAGCAGCATAAACCAACCCCATGACGAACAGGCATCAATTCAATGAAAGCAAAACGAGTACAACCACAAGAAGGCAATAAAGAAGTCAAGGAACTGATCAATACCAGCCTTCCCGAGCTGGGTTTTGACCCAAAAGGCACCGCGTAGCCGCTCTTCCACGTTCCATGGCGCTTACATCACACCGGAATTTAAACGCAGAAGATGCCATCTTGATACAAGAAAGAAACGACAAAGGCTGGTACTGGAGGCTCGGCGAGCAACCGAACCACTCGAGATACTCCATCAACTATCCGGGAATCCACCACCTCGTATGGTACGTCGAGATCCAATGCCAGTAAAAGAAAAGCCAGTAAAGGGACTTGCGGTATTAAAAATTATACAAAGGAAGGAAGGAAGAGGAGGAGACAAACCGTAGCTTTTGGATAGCAGGGATATGCTTTCGTGTTCGAATATTTGTTAGCCTGCGACATCGTCGACGAGATCAAAGAAAGGAAACGTGTCTTTCTCCCTGCAAAGAACGAAAGTGAAGCCACGTTTTACTTTTAGAGTGTTGGATAAATCGATCGGGTAAATTAGGGGATGATATTTTATGGTTTTTCTTAGGGAATTACGGGTATGCAGTTAAGTTATTAAGATCTAAGTGATGCAGAGTAGGATGTCCTCTGTAATATGTAATAACTGTAAAGTACAATATATGAGAAGATTGTTAGTATTATCTAATATAAAAGTGCGAAATGATTCTTACTATTAAATTGTAATAAATTTATAGTGAGAAAGTTTTTAGGCGATATCTCATATTCCCAATCCTAATATTTTTTTAATTAAATATATTTTAATCTTCTGTATTTTGGACCAAAATTATTTTAGAAATTAAATATATTTTATTTTATATCACTACGCCTGCTGAATGGGCCAAACTAGATGATTATGAATTATATTGGACCAAGTTAAACCTAACGAGGTGGGCCTGAGCCTGTGTTTGGGCCCTGGCTTTGGACGCAAGAATATAGCTGGGCTGCTCCTGCGACAAGGTAGAGGCTATAGCCCATTTGGTTCTATAGTCTTCTCCCGAGTACAAGAGCATCGATTTCCCGAGTTCTTCGCATCTCTTCGTCGGAAGCCATGCAAGACCCCACCGAGATCCGTAACCTTCCGATCGACATCGCCTTCGCTCGTCTCGGAGGTTTTAAGTTCTTTCCCTCTCCCCCCTCTCCTCCCTCTCAATTTCTTGATATGTTTTTATTTTTGATGAAGTTTATTTTCTTAGTATTCGTCACTCATTTTATTTTACTATTTGTCTTGTGATTTAGAATGGTTGGTGGATCGGAAGAAGATCCCGCACGATTGGAGGAAGCGATTGAACTCGATCAGGTCGCGGATCTCCTCTGCCTGCGCCACGCTGCCTCGGGATCTCGATCCCTTCCTCCAAACCCTAGAACCCGAAGGTACTTCTTGTCCTTCGAATTGTGCAAGGCTTCTTATCTATGTTTAGATGGTTGGTGGCTTAAGTTCTTTTGGCGGTCATTTTTCAAATTGTGAAATTCTTTCGGTACTTTGCGAATTTGGATAACACCCTTGCGTTGTTTATGTGATTGCATGATTTTTCAAGGTTAAATTTAGAATTGCAGCACTCATGATCAGATATTGAGCACAGTCATACTCTATGAACTAAACTAATTTGATTTTTATGTGCTGACAATTCATATAACCATTATATCGAGGAACAGAGAGATAAGAGTCGTCAGATTGTTGGATTGAGCTTATCTATTTTTCTTATAGCTGAACAGTTATTCTAGATTCTTTTACTGCTTTTACTATATTTATATATATATATATATATATGCCAGATGTTTTGTTTCATTATTGCATCTTTTCCCTGTAATAATTAGTGTTCTATATCTTCAGCAATTGGCTATTTGGAGGCAAAGCACATATATAGCATCCTTCTGAATTCAACAGCAGAGAGTCGTAATATTTTTGGACGTTTATCAGGTTCTGCAGTAAGATCTATGAACCACTTATTTTACCCATCAGTTTTTTCTCAGTGGTTTGGGTAAATCACACATGCATCCATCTTTTGGCAGGGTGACTGGGAGGCTGTAGTTAAGTCTTTTGAGAAGGACCATATTTTTTTGGGTGAGGCTGCTCAGATAATGGTTCAAAATGTTAATTATGAAATGTATGACGTTTTGTTCAGATTTCTCATAGAATTTAGTAAGTCCAAAAGAAGTCTTTGTTATTGTAACTAACTCTGCTGATTATCACATTGGGTGAAGTCCCTATCAGAAAAAACAGGTTCAAAAGATTCAACAACAAATTGCAGAATTAGAACGTAAGGAGACTGATATCAAAAGAAATGCCAGTCTGTCTGCAACTAAATACCTGGAAGCTTGCCAAGAGCTTGGACTGCAGGTAAGCATTCCTATATTATGTATGTAATTAGGGGCATATGCTTCTTTAGAGCCTGTATTGTGCTTCAATTTCTTTCAATGATGTTAGTAACTTTTCTATAGATGCATGATTTCTTCAGCTGAATAGATTGATTGATTGGGATTTATAAATGATGAATTATCTTTATAGGGGACAAATGTTAGGTCGGAACTTATAGAGACGGCAAAATCTCTTCCGTCCACATTCAGCAGCATTTTGCAGGTCCTCAGCAGTGATTCTGTGTTGAGGGCAATGGAATATTATACCAACTTTGTTAGAGATGCTCATACAGAGAAAGAGGTAAATCTTTTACCAGCGATCATTACATGTATAATGCATCCATTTTGGAGACATGCTAATAGCTGGCATGCAGGTCTCAAATAGAGCTGTTACACATATCTAGCTTTCTTTTCTTTTAAATGCAGAAAAGCCCAGGTGCTGTGCTACAAAACCTGAGGCACCTACATGAAAACCCACCTTCCCTTTATGTGTCAATGTCAGCTGAGGTTGAAAATTCTCTAGGAGTAACATCAAAGGTTGGTTCATCTTCTCTCATAACTGGAGGGCAGCCACCTGATTCTCATCTTTCCATGGATGGTATTGACTGGAGTATCTCTATGGATGATTCTCAAATCAACTGGGATATTGGTCCTGTGGAACAAGCCGATGAGACTGGAGACGCCTTTGGCTCTTATGAAATAATTGATTCTAACATTGATTTAAGAGATTCAGAAAATAGTAATGGCGTGGTATCAGATCACACTATGTCAAGTAAAGCTGAGGAGGGTGTTGTTTCCTCTACTTCTGAATCAGAGATATGTTGGGACATTAGTATTGAAAATCCTCAAATTGGTGCACTTGAAGATGCTGTTCTTCCAGATGCAAGTGTGGATGCCCATATTGCAAGTTCAAATGAATCAGAACAACCTCAGCTCCTAGATGAAGAAAGAAGTCAATTGTTGGAGACTGAATACAGAAATAGTATTCTTGATGATTTGTTAGAGGTATTGAGTTGTTGACTTGTGTCCTCATCTGATTGATGAATACATCGTGTCCCATGTTTCCTTGCCACTTGTTGTTTGCTTGTGTGTGATAATGGCCTGTTCATCAATTTCATTTGGAAGTTCTTTTTAATATCTTAATGAGTTGAACCTTGCACTTGAGACATTAACTTGCATAAAATATAGATTGATTATCTTCTGAGTTTCACTACATACGTACATAGATTGCTTTTTACTGGATTAATTGATGCTTCAAGGACTTTAAACAAAGTCGGGCATCCTATTATGTTCTGATCATTGTACAAACAAGAGGACCGATGTACGCTAAGTAAAGGTCGAAATCTATATGTTGCACAAGATTGTCTTCCATCTTTATGTGGTATTGTGGAGATACTTAAAACCTTCTTCCACCGCATTAGCCTGTAACACTCAAGATCTTACCATGATTATTCAATGCTTATTTTTTATTAGAGTATGACTTTCCAAGGTTGATGGTGGAGGGAGCTATGATCCCATCATACATTACTATTCATGCTGGAAGTTAAGACTTTCTGTCATATTACTTTTTTTTTTAAAATTCTTTGCAGTCTCTTTCCTTCATTTGAGGCATTTCAGGAAGTAGCCCTTGCTAAACATTTCTCTTCAACACCACTGAAGAGGCTTGTTTATCCTTCAAAATGTCCCAAGTATTTACGACATAATTTGAATAGATCCTTGGATAATCTATATGTGATGATCCTTCAGAATTAAATGACTATATTGGCTATGGTGGTTTTGCATGATAGTAGAACTTTTGGGCCATTGATACTGTTTCATTGCAAAGACTTAAACGGGAGTTTTCTAATGGAATATCTGGCTTGTCATCAGCTTAAATCATTTTTAAATCAGCGCTTGGTGGAAATGAGGAATGAAGAAACTTCAGCCTTACAACATCAAGTTCAGGCTGTAGCTCCTTTTGTGCTCCAGCAATATGCTCCTGATGCTGTGCAGATGATGCTGTCAGAGGTGTCGCTGGCTGTTTCATTACTTACAAACAAGAAAACACGTGATCTGATCATGATCCTCAACTCCAAAAGGTAAGTAGTATAACTACCATGTTGTACTTTGGTTTTCTTATTGTTTATTTCATTACACTCTATGTCTTCACTACTATATGTCTGTGAAAGGAAAATTTATCTGAATGCAATTAGTTCCCCTTTATTTTGTCTTCTAATATCTGTATTAATGCTTGCTCTTTTCTCTTCAAGATTTCTAGACAGGCTGGTGTTAACATTGGAGGAAAAGAAGCATCATGAAATGAAACTACGAGAGAGCTTGAATGATTTGTCAATGAGGCGCATGGAGCTGCACAATGCATTATCATCATCCTGGCCCAAGCAAGTAAATTAGTCTTACCCTTTCCTCATTTTCTTGTTATTTATTTCCTTTTCTTATGCTAAGTATAGGGTCGAATAGAAATCTCCCATTTGATTGTCTGTTAGTTACATGCAAAAAAATCTTCTTTGGTTAATAATGATCAGCATCCCAGTGTAGCAATATTTTGATTTGTAAGTCAGCCTGGTGTCACCTAGAGGACTTACAAGAAATATTAATATCTGAAAATTTTCTTTTGACACCTGCATCGTAGACCTCGTCATGCTTGGATCAATGAATTTTTGCGGGATAATGCATAATAAGAATTTAGAGATGTTGCTTTGTCTACCCTAAGAGAATATGATTTGAAGCATATTTGTTATTATCTTTAGGAGTTAGGACCACCCCATTAAGAAACAATAAAATAAATGCATTTACCATTCTGATTCTTTTCACCCATTATTTACGCCAACCCATTTGAAATGGTGCACGTATATTAGTTTTGTTGGTTTTTGCTCATTATATTTCTGCTTATATTCTTTGAAGATGTGAAAAGTACTGCAATATCTGATACTTTTTAATGTTTCCAGGAAGCAGCCATTGCAAAAACAAAGGAGCTAAAGAAGTTGTGTGAGATGACACTTTCTTCTATGTTTGATGGAAGACCGGTCAATATAATTGGAGAAATCAATACATTGTTAAGTTCTAATATCAGTCAATGAGGTAATGATAACTAATAATAGACTCAAATGAACGCCTCGACTGGGATGATTTTGCTTCTGCCGGATAGGGATTCTGATCATCTTAAAATTTTGTGACTATGCGCACACAGTTCCCTCATGTCTAGTCTCACAGATAATATATCGGTAATTCAGTCTAGAAAGTTCTGCTTTAATTCCTTATGTTTGCAAGCGTATAATGTTTTTGTCCAACTGGTAAGTCCTTTCCCTCAATCATCATAAATATGCCAAGAGGTTTATCTGTTAATCTTTTCGGCAGAGGTTTTTTATTCTGAGACATGTTGATCTGTATTGTTCTACATTTATATCCAAATAGCAAATAGAAGCTGTCTTCTCGTTGCTTGAATAGTTCCATAACTTAGGCAAATTTGGCAATGATTGATGGTCTCAGAATCATTTATTATTTCCTACTAGAACTATGATCTTTGTGAAATATGTGGGAAGTAAGTTTTCTCATTAATTTCTGCCCCTAGAAAAAAGAGAAACCCACCAAAAAGTTGGTAATTTCTGCGCCTAATGGCTCTCTGCAAGTATTCGTCGTGTTTGTAGTGGTAGAGTATTCTGGTTGTCATCCTTCAAGGCATCCTTAACCGTTATACTCCTGTTGTTGATCTCGTCGACACCTATAAGAACAGAGTCACATACATAACAGAGAATGGTCTCGCATGCCTGGAGGGGTATACGTATACTCCAGCAAAGGGTCTCGTATACCTGGAGGGTATACGTAGAGCCAAGGTGAAGCTGCCTGCAATGCATCCCATAACAAAAGATGGTATCATTTCAGTAAACTCCATTGTTTGAATTGGCCTAATGACACGTGCCTGAGGACCTATAGGTATCCCCTTGACCCTTCTGAACTCCTGATTAAAAATATTTAAAATATCATAAACCCAAAAATATAGTTAGAAATACCTGCCGTATTAGCGCGAGAATCGGTATCATAGCTCATGTAAAGTTTGTTAACTGGGGGAACACTAAGAATAGTCTGTGGTGTATTAAATTGAGCCCAACGAAATCATATGATCCTTTGATCATCTCCTTGGTAAATTTCGGTAGGCGGTTTCCTAGAAATGCTCTCATGCTACGTATCTCTTGAGACTATTGTTATAATCCACAAAGTTAAGGCCGAAACGAATCGTGAAGTAAAGACCATATGAAATATCCTTTCACAACATCATAATGAATTCAATTCGATTAAATGGACCACAAATTTAAAACAGAATTGATTGAGAGCAGCTTTTGTATTTGAAATGCCTAATTTTGTACAATAAAGTTTAAGGTCCTATTGATATTGACTGACTTATTATTTTATAATCTTAAGCTAAAATGACAATACAACTGTGATTTTTTTTTTGTAGTTTAATTTTTAATAATCCCAAGAACTGGACTTTTATAATAGATAGGTGTTTAATAATTTAAATAATATATAGATATGGCAGAATTTAAACCTTAAACCTCCACTCTAATACCATATTAACTCACTATATAAATATTTAAAATTTAAATTATAAAAGAACAATAGTTTTTAATGCGATTTTATCTTATTCATTAAAAGTGCTAAGTTACAAAATAAAAAGATAAACTATCCACGAATAGGTATGACGCCTCATTAATTTGTTTATAAAACGTTTTAATTAGAATGCTTATAAAAAGAAAGCGTGGGGCCTTCAGTTTGATTTCTTAATTCCTTATTCTCACAACAATGTCTAGTGGCATCATAGAAGGAAGCCTCCACTTGTTCTCCACTTCTCTAATTTTCTTTTATCTGTATTCTTTCTTTAGGGAATTGCCCATAGACAGATAATTTATTACCATACAGGGTTTTTGTTTAAGACCTTTAAATCCAAAGTTTATGGTGCATTTTTTCTCATGAATATTGCGACAACCACAAGTGTCAGTGAACAGCAGTCACGAGTATCAATCAATAAAACAACCAGAAAGTCCAAATGTTTGAAATGTTAATTATCTTCATTACAGTCACAAAATCTGAGAAATGGGAGCCACTGTGTGAATAGGGTTCCTTTTTCCAGGTAACAAACATTTTTAGCTCATTTGATCATATAACTGGATAGAAGAACATGAACAAATAGTAGTCTCACTAGTTTTGCAAGAGTAATACATCATGTGATATCAACCTATTATGTAAACTACCAAGATAGAGCATCAGAATATAGAACTCCTCAGAACATACTAGCACTTATAGAAGGTAGTTTTTGCACAGATCTCGAAATGAGTTTGAGATCCATGAGAACAAATCAAACAGGCGTAACAAATTTAAATTCATGATCTTGTGAATCCAAAACCAGACCCACATGATTCTGGTCTTTGAACAAAATAGAGTGCAAATGTCTATAAAGACCAGTGCATCGCATGATCTGAGTGGTTGAATGCCCTACCGGAGGCGCGATCGAGGTCTGGCCCATTTCCCTGCAGAGCTAGCTCAAGCTCACCTGAAAATTGACCACGGCGGGCGTCTGTAACCTCACCTAGTCCCAACTCATGCGGTACTTCGTGTGAACTGTTCCTACCGCCATGACCTCGAAAACCCCAGGGAGTAGTTGTGTAACTGCTTGCGGCGGTGACCGACTGAGCCATAGGAGTGCCATCAAAGCCGCTGGTTGCTGAGATTGGTTGAGTTTGGTTTCTGCTGGCATTGCTACCCCATGGCTGAGTTGACAGAAGAGAGAGAGCACAGCTGGAGTCTGCGACTCCTGCAAGACATTCACCCGGTGGAAGTTCAGAATCAGAGAATAGTGTCCCTGCTGAAGAACCTTGCATGTATGTATGTGTCCCGTGTAGAGATATTGCACTGAAACGAGGGTCGAAGCTCCCTTGCCACTGATTACCAGTCATCCGATCACCAGCCCTAACGGTTGGCCACACAGCCCCTGCAGTATTTGGATCCCTCGAGTAAGTGAAATCCATGAGAAAACTTCTGAATCTGCCGGGTTCTTCTGTTGAACAGGACAACAAAAAATGAGGTATATACATCAGAAAAATAAGAAGAAAAACATTTCAAAGACACAATGTATTTTACCATGGAAAGATGCCGGCAGGTGGCCATAACGGGATGATACAGGACCAGGCGGTGGCTTCCTGCGACGCTCATTATGGCCCGCCAAACGTCTACGACAACTCCGTTTCCCTTGGTCAAACTCAGGTAATTGGTGAAACCTGTGATATAATTAGCTGTATTAGAAATTGTTGAAACCTGGTGTAAATGATAACTGAAACTCGGTGGAATGATCCAAAAGTAGTCAGTCACTCATGATCTTATTGACGATCTGAAGGAGAACAATTGGCTAACACATGCTTACTCAAATCAAGTTCTGCAGATGGTAAAGCAGTGTGCAGTAAAACAGTACTAAACAATCAATTACCTATTATATATCCCAACACTCGTTGAAAGGTATAATCACCGACGCACAATTTTAACATCATTTATCATGGAAGATGCATGTCCATATATGCTAGTAATATGATATCTGTGCCAGATACAAAAAAGATTTACGAACATTACAATGCATAAAATTTACTGCGCAAGTGATACAGGGCAGTTGATAAGAACTGTCTTTTAATTGTTGTAGTATGCTCGTATCAATTCTTGAAAGTTGAATCATACATTCATGAGTATAAAAATTGAAGGAAATAAATTAAGGTAATTACTAACGATCCAATTAGTTTCGTACTTCATTTATATCCATCATGTTTTCCCTTCAGGTTACACTATCCTGTTGATGGGTTTTCATACCACTGGCATGTCTATGTGCATTTTGGTGTTAAAAGTTCACCTGGTCGAGTAAGCACTCCATTCACTTGACTACAAAATTCGCGGCTTATCACATGAGAAGGGAAACATCTGCCATAATTTGCCAGACTGAATATTTATTACTTACCATTGATTGAGCCTATACTTTTGAAACAGCTGAAGAGTGAGTGTTACAAACTTTCATCTCATTCAAACAAATATGTACAAAAAGAGAGAAAGAAATCATCAGCAAGATTAACCTGTGGCATAAATAGGAAGTACCAAGAAATTCGAAACAGTATAAAAACCTTTCACAAGAAAAATACCTCTTGTACATCTCATGCTGGTTCAAGATTAAATAAATCTAGCAAACCCATGATGGAAGTAAGACAGAAGAAATCAACTGACCTACTACACTGCTGACAAAACCTTTGCTCCAGCCCTCCCACAATGACCTTAGGAGACTTTGAGTGCATTGCACACACCTTGTGCCTACAGTAATAAGCCTTGGTCCCAGTAAGATCCACGTGGCAACCCTCCACCTGGCACCTGGGTGGCTGTGGGGCCCCCTGCATCATCCCCTTCCCCTTCTTTCCCGGCGCCGGCGACGAAGCCACGGCGGAATCTGGGTTCTTGGATGAACCCCCTCCACTACCACCACCTTCAAAGTAGATCTTTTTCCCAAACTTTAGCCCATTGAGGGAGTCATTGGAGCCACAGACCCCAGAGGCAGGCATGGAGCTTGAACCCATCTCCATTTCCACTTTCTACTGCTCATCCATGGCCCTTCGGACAAAGAGGGGACCAAGTGGGTTGATGGGTTGTCTTTAAAAAAAAGAAAATGAGGGATGGGGAAGGTTTGGTGGGGTTAAAACTTAAAAACTTAAAAAAGAAGGTCTTTACTGGTCTCAACTCCGTAGAAAACCAACATCTGCCACTATGGATTCATGCCATCTCGGGGAGCAGTACTCTGATAACTGTCAAAATGCTCAGGAAAAGACACGGATGTAACTTATTGAGAAGATTCATGCATTCTTTTTCATTCTAGAATAATATTATGTCAATAAATACTCTACGAAAACTTGTATTAACATGACATAATCTTATCTATTGAAAGTAATTATCATAATATTATGAGAGAACTCGATGATGTAAATGTAGCTCTGAGATAAAAAGGCTTTTAGTGGGATTTCGATACTCAATGTCCTTTCCTTTTATTTTAATATTAAAAAAAAAGAGGGAAGTGTTCTTTTAACTTGTATTGGAGACCTTTGCTTTTTTGCTTGTGGGGATAGTGAGGATGTGAATATTTTTCAGGTCTTTGGTTGGCTGGGGATGTCTTGGGAAAGTGGCTTTTGGAGATATAGTTCGGGTGCTCTTTCCTTTGATAAGATGATTCTTTTTTTTTAACCTTAAATTTTCTATTGAGTTATGGGGAGATATGGAGTACCAATGGTTTTGGGTTGTGGCCCACTTCTTTAATGAGCTCTGCTCATCTGACCTCTGTAGACTAGACTGCAAATCCAGCAGAAACTAATGAATGGATTTTATGGTGATGTAAGGTCTCATAGTTACCCCGAGTAGAGTTTGTGACCAAACTGGCCATCCCACATCTTACTATATTTCAAATTTTAATCAATAATTTATATTAAAGTTTTAAAAAAATTTAGATGTAGATTTCAAATCTATCTCTAACCAGGATTTGTGATTCCTTGTCTTTTAAGGACTGGAATCCCATGCTAAGTACACGAGGAATGAGGGAAAGAAAAAACTAGCTAATGTAATTTTTGATAAGATGACCTATCTAATTCATTTATATTCTATTTTATCACAGGAATAATCTATATTATCTCATAATTTGTATTTATATTACTATGATCTTCTCCGAGCCTCTATAACCTGAATAATTTGATCTAGTTATTATTATTTTTTTAAAACAAAGAAGAGAGAAAAAAAGAGAAGAAGTAAGTACTTACTTAGAGAAATGAATCTTTCTGCATGAACGCTGCAAAAAGTCATGTTTAACCATCAGTACATATACTATTACAGTATAACGAAATAAAACAAAGTTTTTGCCTTCTTTCTGTTGGTGAGTGAAGGTACTCTGGTACAGTAACTGCTTTTTAAATCATCATAGGTGATACCAAGACCTAGAAATAATAAAAATAAATATCCTATGTGACGAAATAAAAAGAATTGACTCTATAATTAAAAAGAAAAACACTGCTAATGTTTTTCTAATTGCAGGTAGAGTCAACTTGATTAGTTGCACTGACACTGGATCTCAGTTAATCACATGCATCCTAGATGTGGTAGGATAAATTTTATATCTCAAGATCTGTATAACCTAAAAGAGAGATAAGGCCAAATGCTGGTTATATAATTATTTTTAAATATATTTTATTTGTAATAACAACTGAGCCCACTGGGCCCCTTTTACATTATTATGTTTGTTATATACATTCTCTAATAATTTTGTTTTGAGGTAATTTGATTGGAGTAGACGTTACTATTTAGTGCGAGAGTGGGAGTGTGAAGCATGCGCTGTGGAAATTAGAACCACCTTTTGATGGTTGGTTGAAGAATTCATGGGTGTTGTACGGGGGATCAAACGAGGCATGACCACCGAGATGCTTTGCACAGCAAGTGAACAGTTGGAAGCGCGTACACGAGACTTCTTTCTCTCTCTCTCTCTCTCTCTCTCTCTCGGAAAACAAACAAACTCCTGCGGCATGTCTGGGATTGCTGTAGCCTCTCACGTGAATCGTGTCTCGTTGTCCCATTTCTGTGAACAGTTTAATAAATTTCGAACAATCTTTACCCCCCCCCCCCCCCCCCCCCCCTCTCCACTATCTGGCAGCAGATCATCTCCAGCTTTGGTTCCAGGAAATTTCGCAGGCGGGATGCGTGGGAGCTCGTGATGGTGCCAGTAAAGATTTATTATTCGTTTTTCGTCTCTTTTATTTATTTTTAAATTAAAAAAACTACTGGTAGAGCTTGACTAACGACGACCACATTGCCAAGTCTATTCGCTAAAGATTAAAAGCTCATACAGAGCATTAAAGTTTGAAATGGCAATTCAATCAAGCACTACAAAAAAGAAAAATCTTTGCACTTAGGATGTGCTTTCCTCTCTTTGTTTCACTAGAAAATTTCCGCAGGTATTATCAGTAGGAAGGTAAATTTCTGGGAGGGCCTGGTAAGTAATCTCTAGTTCTTTCTCCTTGCTGAAAAGGGTCTGAACTGTGAAAGACAAGGGTTCATAACATGCTTCCTCAACTAAACAATGGGTACATAGAACATTAAAGGCAACAGGTTGCTTTTGTTGAACTGGTATGCTACACAAAGATAGATAAACAACGGGATAGGATTTGGCATGAATGACAACAGAGTTTGAAGACATAAAATCTAACCAACTGCTACTTTTCTTCTTCCAAATAGTTCAGATGCAATGTGTTTATCTATGAAGCGACAAAGAATAATCTGACTTGAATCAAAACAACATCATGGCAAGTCATAATAAAAAGAGAACATGAAGTCGGCCGAGCTCACATAAGCTGTCAAAATTATTGCCTTCATCTTTATTCTTAAATACTAGTCCTATTTTTCCCAGAAAACAAAAGTAAGGATACTCGACTTGCTGCATGAAATTCTTGCGGAAGTTAGGATCGTGACTGAATATTAACCTGTCACTTGAATTTGATGCACTAACTTGTTCATCTCTTGATTGAAATAGCTGATGCAGCAGTGCCTCCCTCTTCTAATAGAATAAGTCACTCTGCCTCAGAAATCGCCAATTTTTGCTCAAAGTGATTATACATTGTTTGAAGAGATTTCTCCACTCTCTCATCATAACTTTAGAGGCTGAGCATCAGAAAGAAAGCAGCACAAGGAATCAGAGGCACAAAATGATTAATATCTACACTTTAAAATTTCAAGTCTCACTTCAGACATGATTCCGAACCTCTAATGTATCTTCTTTACAAACAGACCACCATGAACTCTAGCATATTAAAGGAAATCTGACAAGTGCAAAACGTTGAACCAACATGACAAATTCTATTTAGCACGAAAGGAGTGCCGCAATTTAGCAATATATTCTGCCAAGTGCAAAACTGTGGAATCATAGACAATCATGCAGTAGATTGTTATTAAAAACTGCGTCTTGCGAAGCAACCATGCTAAACTATCTCAATAATTCTTCTGCTTCTTTGAGTATTGACTCAGATGTTCCATAAGTCTGAAGCTAAAAAGGAACAATTGTAGAAAGTAAAAAAGGAAGAGACAATGCAGGTCAGAGTATCACATTGAACTTGAGTTAGCTAATAATGTGCCTAAACTTCTGAAGTCGAACCCAGCAACTCTGACCTAATGAATTCTGCAGCATTCCATAAGAAATACCTAGTTAGGTAATGCCAAAAATTCTACAAATCATGGAAAAAGGACACAGAATTTACGTCACCAAGTTTAAAAGATTAAACAAGAAGAGAGATGCATATAATGCATGCCAACAGAAAGGCAGAGCAGTGCACCATGGCATGCATGCACATATGGTGGTATCTTGGGTTACATTAAATTCCATAAGTTGTTATCCCCTTGCTCCTGTGCTAACTGTGGTAGCAATATTAACAATATTAATTTATGAAATTTCAGATATCATTGTTATGGCCCCTCAGTTTGCAAATTCATGTTGGCCATGTATAGAGATCGTTGTGTCATTTATACATATGCGTTTAACTTACATCACACTAAAACCAGCACCACTACCAGCTATACTGAACACTACTAATATGACTTTTAGAACACATTGCTGAAATGTACCAATCAGAGGATCAAATAAGGCAGGCAAGTTCAAAAATGAGGAAACTGGTTGATTCTTGCTCTCTTAGAATGTCAAAAAGCTGAAAAAACTAAATGTTCCACAAGAAACATATTAATAGCATTTACATCAACTCCAAATAGCAAAAGGAGTGACAGTTAATCATATTAGAAAGTAAATAAGTTGTACCTGTGAAACTATTTGCTAGTACAAGCATAACCAAGTCTGATAATTATAAATATATGTTTTAGAAAATAAGTGGTCCAATAGAAACCAAATGACATAATGAATAAATTATAGACCAGTATCAGAGTGGCAAAGACAAGAAACGAGAAAATAATGAATAA
Organism: Typha angustifolia; assembly: GCF_048772165.1. NCBI lineage: Eukaryota > Viridiplantae > Streptophyta > Magnoliopsida > Poales > Typhaceae > Typha > Typha angustifolia. The sequence goes on from NC_133253.1 coordinate 23,262,888, forward strand.
ATTATATAGAATGACTAGGACATAAAAAATACTGACATAAGATACCTCCAAGTCCTTTGAAACAGTTGGAGTGCTTTCTTATAATAAAACTTCAATGTCACGTCAGGGAGGCATTAATGCCCTTGAATACCCTTTTAAGGTTTCAACCATGTAGATGAAATCTGATACCTGTAAAGAGATGCAAGAGAACACAAAACAGACGGCATCCATCTCACGAGCACTTTCACTTCCTATCACTAGGATTGGAGAATCATTAACATATTAAAATATGCTGATGGGAAGTTAAAAAAAGAAAAAAAAGAGATCTTCCATCCTCTAAATTTCACTAAAGATGAACAAATATAAGTTAACATCCAAACTAGGAACTAGATATTGTGTCTTCAAATTTTAACTTTAAAGACAAGCAATTTGACCTTTTTATAGTTCAAAGTCGTTATGCTTGCAATCATGGGAGGAAAAGTCTCAAAATTAAAACTTTTCTTCAAAAATTCAATCATCAAATGTAGACGTAAAGTGGCAAGAGAAGAACAGACTATTGGATACAAGAACTTCATTTGAGATTCCTTGGAATCAAGAAGCTACAATTAAGCTATAGAAGATAAGTCTTAGTAGTTCTGAGTCTTCTGACTCTGGTGATGATTGAACAATGAGAGCAGATAGTCACCAGTCTGCTAATTCATTCATCCTTGAACAAAAGATGTACTATTTAAGAGAAAAACAAACAGGGAAAAGATAGAAATATATGTGAAGGGCAAAAAGATGCATCACCGAGGACTCTAGGATGCCTGATATATCGAGTAACAGGAGTGATCTGAAAACCAGCAGTAACAATTGCTCAAAATCTCACTTGCACTCAACTCCTGCTTCAGCAGCTCGTCGAGGCTTGCTCTTTCGCCTGCTTCCATTTGCCCGGAACCCATTAGACCTGTTGGATTCATCATTGCTCACTTGGATCACAGAATTTTTTTCCTCCAGGACTGAGTCAGAACTTTCTTTCACCTGTGAATGCCTTCTCCTCTTCTTTCCATTTTCAGCTAAGCTTTTGACCTCTTTGCTTGAGGCCATGGGTTTGACATCATCTCCTTCTTCTACTTTCTCAATGTCATCTTCATCAAAGTCTTCCTTCAAAGGTTTCTGTGGCCTTCCCCTCCTCCTATATGCAGGGACCACTTCTTCACCACCGCTCCCTGGATCCTCGTGTGTAGTGACAGCAGTCTTCTTCCCTTTTCCTCTCCCTCTACCCATTTAACCCAAATCACAATGGAAATACCTCAAACAATCATAGAAACTGCAAGAGTGGATTAAAAATAGTCTCAGTTTAATTGCATTGCTTTATGTATCTACGCAAGTAAAGTGGAATATAAAAGAAGTTCACCATCAACTACAGAAAAAAACAATCTAAACAGCCTGATGATGCTAAAAAGAAACCCACACTACACAGCACACAAAGATCTCTAAAAATTTGACGATGCTAAAAGAAGCCAACAGAAAACCATGCCCTTAATCCTTTTCTGGAGCACAATGGTAGAATCACTTATAACATTTATAGGCGAAAAGAGGGATTGAAGAAGACTTGCAAGTTACAAATAAAGGAGCGCAAGAAGTAGCTCAGATCAAGGATCTAATTTTCAATTGCAACTTGTATAAATTGAAAGAGATATATCCAAACTCCAAAGATGCAGAAGATAATACAAAAAGCCCCATAAGGGGAAAAACTGTGTGTGTGAATCATGCAATAAGAGATGATACAAGAAATCAACGATACCTTTTTCGCACGATCAAAATATACTTTTTCAATCAAAAGCAAGGAGAACAGATCGATGGCAGCTTCAAAAGAAGAAACTGAAGGCAAGAGACATCAGTCACCAAAACTGAGTGAAACCAAGAGCATCAAAACTGCACAAAGACATCCAATATTGCTGAAACTTATTTGCCAACACTTTTATAAGCAATAGAAGATAGAACATATTCATTCGATCAAATCCATCGAAAGGACGACGACAATATAGCAATACAGTTAAAAGCGATGCAAAACTATTACCAATACCTTCAAGAAACCCAAAATTCAAATACTAATCCATTCAAGGAAAAAACAAGCAACTTTTTTGTCATTTAAATGCCAAAAGAAGGCAAGGAAAAGGATATGAAACTGACCTCGAATGAGGATACCATCTTTCCAATAACTTCTAGTATCCCATTCCTTCTATAAAGAAAAAAAGCATCGGACGTAGGACTTCTACGGATTTTGGAAGAAACCAAGTGAGGATTTGATGTCTCAAACGATGTTTCCCGGATTAAACAGCCAATACTCAGATCAGAAATGAGAGAAGCAGTGCCAGATTTAACCAAAGAGGGTAGGATTTGATCAGCTAAACCTCCAGCAGTCGAGCACCAATAAGAGCTGCGAGAAGAGCAAAGCAGCGAACAAAGCAGCTGCGGCAGCGCAAGATGGTGAAGAGAGAGTACAGAGGAGATATTTCTTACAAAATGATAATTAAATCTCCATTTTAATAAATTTTGGACTAATTTATATTTTAAAATGCCAAAATTACCCCTGATTGGTAGTATGTAAATCCGGAAAGCATAGCAATGTGGGTTCAGGGATCTGTGTGCCACGGCCACCGGAACGGATTCAATCTGTGGTTATTGCCTTATTGGTTGGTGAGGGGTAAAAGAGGCATTTTATCCTGATTTCTTTTTTTTTGTAAATTGGTCCCTAGGATTTATTTTAATGAAATTCAAGGCCACATCTGGCGGACGTGCTTCCTCGTTTGGCGGCAGATTCGTCGGAACGACGACCGATCATTTGCATTTTGACAGTAATTACGCTTTTTTATTCCCTTGAAAACTTTAATAGTTCCTAATGACGATAATGCCCTCGGCAATCGAGACCATCATTATGGGGCCCAGAAATACAAGTACGGCCCACACAGGCCTGCAGTCTAGAATCTTGGGCACGCCGCCCCAAGGCCCAGAGCCTACGGGTCTAACCATGTGTTTAATTAATGGGTACTTTGCTCGTATACTCTCTAATAAAGGCCCGTTTGGCAAACATATAATAAAAAATTGGGATACGTAGAATATCAGGATAAAGGTAATTATTGAATAAAAATATGAGAATGGTGTCTGATTGTAACAGTTGAAATTAAAAATAAAATAATCAAAATGTATTATTATCTTTTTTTTCACAAATACCCCTTGTGAATCTTAGAATTATATAATTTAATTATATTTAATTTTTAATAATCTAATGTAAAGGTAACTAATTAAATATTTAATTTATTAAGAAGATATCCCTCGTAATCATCAAAAGCCAAAACATGAAAATATTGAACTCATATATGCAACAGCTATGAGTTCTAAACGTTAAACCCAAAAACAATGATCGGTTTAATTAAGCGAGAAACCTTCCGCATACCTCAAATTATGCGTAGTTTCTCGACCGACCGCGTATTGTACGGGTATTTTAGAGTTCACGATGCGCGACAATACAGTATAAATATACTCCGGGTGCGGACCGCGCCATTGAGTCGTTCAAATTGGTATGTCCGATGTTTCTTCTCCTGCTCTCCTCCCGCTCCTAAACCCTAGACCATGGAGATGCACATCTCCCATTCTTTCTTTATCTCGAGATCACAAATCATAGATTCATGCTTCTTCTTTGGAAAGATCCCAAAATGAGGCAAGGAAGTGGCGATCGATGGGAGATTATTCGAGGGATCAAGAAGCGAAGCATTGCTTAAGCTTTGAGGGTAATTTCTCCCCTCTCTTTAGTTTATGTTTTATTGATATCCATGCTTCTTCCTTGCAAAGATCTCAAGACGACGCAAAGAAGTGGCGAACGTCGGGAGACGATTCGGGGGATAAAGAAGCAAAGAGTTGATTCAATTTTGAGGTAATTTCTTCTCGATCTATCTCTATGATTTATATTTTATTGATCTCCTATAAGTTTTCTTTTGGTTTCTAGGGCTTAATTTCAAAATAGATGTAAAGGAATTGTTTGTATTAGATGTTAGCGACTTAGGTTTGCAGTCCTCTTCTGTGAGAAATTCTTTTGATCTCGTGCTTATATGTATTGATCCTAGATCTAATGATGATCAGGCTTTTGTTGATTGCCTACTGGTCCGTGGTTACGGAATTTCCTTAAATTTAGTATAAGCGAGCCTTAGATCTATTCTATTCTATTATGTTCTGTTCTGTTCTGTTTTGATTTTCTTTCCTTCTTTCATTCCTTTCTTTATCATCTTTATCTTCTCTCTTTTGTTGAGAAGTTATTTCAATTTGGTGCTTGTATGTACTGAACCTAGATCAACTGATCATTATGGTTTGTTTGATTGCTATTTGGTATTCAGTTATAGAATTTATTCTTGAAACTTAGTTGTGGAGCTCTGTAGAAGTCGTCACCGGCTTGAGAGCAAGCTCCAAGCCGGCAGCACCTGCTATATAAGGAAGAGAAGGTTGTGTTGGATGTGAGGTGCCATGGTGCACGAGAATGAAGTGTGGGAGATCTAATTTGCACACTTATAAAGATATTATCTATAATTTGAGTTCCACCATTCATTAGTCAACAAAATTTTCATGTTGGAGCTTTATCCTAGGAGAGAAATCCGAAATCCCGGAATAACAAGTTGGATCCCAACTATTTTTATTTCTTGTTGTAATTGGTGTTTGTTAAGTGTTTTATGTCTCTTTGGCATAGCATTATCCTAGAAGAAGGGAAATCCAAAATCCCTAAATCACATGTCAGTTTCCCAACTTTTTATATTTCATCATCTATTTCTATGTCCCATAATAGGTGCTTCTCTTGGGTTTCATGAGTCTAAACTACAATGAAGTTGGATTGTTTTAACCGTCAACTGCCTTAAGATATCATAATAATTTCCTAAGTATGTTTTCAGTGACGAATATTATTAGCATGTTGTCGGCGGTTGTAGAAAAAAAGAATTTTATTTTTGGAGTTTTCTCATCTTTGAATTGCACTATTAACGACCCGTATTATTGGGAAAGTTATTTGTTAGTGATGAATACCGTCAGAATCTTGGTCCTGATGACATAATATCAGCCATCAGATGCTGAAATTCTTACAAGTATGACAAATCGTGTTCTACTCTATTATATTGCTAGCTATTAATTTTTCTTTACTGGATTGGTTGAATTATTTCATAGCATAGGCTTTATGTGGTTTATATATTGAATCCTGGTGTGATACTGTGATGCCACTTTGAGCTAATAATCATCACTACTGACATGATTTCAGATATATATATATTATAAAGATTACATGCTTAATTTATTCTGATTCATATTAAACCAGCAAAACAAACTAGCTGTATGTTGATTTTAGTCAGAATTCTGTACTTCTTTTGGACACCTTGTAGCTGCACACAGAAGCTGTTCTGATCTGCAGTTTCACTGCTTTTCAAAGTATGTAGCTCATATGTTGTTTTACAATGGGAGTCATCCATTGAATGCTTGCTTCAAGAAGTTTCTCAGCCCTTTACTTTTAATTAGTATGATCTAACTGAAGAATGGTGTGATGCGACACTCGCTCAACCCCTATGAACAACTGGTCTTTTATTCTATTTCATCTTCTATTTATCTTTCCTTGAGCTTGGTTGGCATGCAGGTGAAAGCACAAAGATGACAAGACCTAAAAGACTTCTGTTGATCTCTAACCCATAGCGTTTCCAAATTGCAATTATCTGGGGAACAAGGTGACATCCTTTGGACCTCTTTTCTTCTTGTATTTTGTGTCGATTCTAGTTATGCTTTTTGCTATGATAAATGGTGCAAATTCTGGAAGATAAAATCCTTGTTATATTGATTTAAGTGGAGCAGATAGTTAGGTTTGCCTCCTGCCTGTTTCTTCATTATCAATTTAAGAGGAACAGATAATTAGGTTTCCCTCCTGCCTGTTTCTTCGCCTGTCCAGGATAAAGCTGGCTTCTTCTGTTGTGATTAAGAAATTTTTTCCCAAAACGTATAGTTGCAATGGAGAAGAACTAAGTCGCTGCGTAAACATAGATTGGTAAGAAGAATCGAGTTGTTCAAGTTGGATATGATGTGCCTCGAAGGATCAAATTACGTAATCTCGCCTGGATTATGAGAATTCATCAGAGGAAGATAGGTTGTGATGAACTCGATGTAAACATAGAAGCTGCAGTTGAGACATCCTTATGAAAGGCACCCCTTGTTTGGCGGGCGAGATATATGTCATCAATTTAATGAGAAGGAACGCTGCACATTTTAGTCTATTAGCGTAGATATGGACAACATCTTTCTTAGGATTGGCCATCAGATCTCACATGTTCGAAAACTATGGAGGCCATTTAATAGCGGAAAACTTTTGAGAATTGTCACGTAAGAGAGATCTAGTGAAGGCTTAAACGTCCCAGGCTTGGGTTATAGTTCATACAACTGGGGTTGATCCAGACAGAGATATATGAGGAATATCACGGGGAGTAGTAGGTGTAAGCTGATTAGAAAGGGATCAAATTTCCTTCTGACCATGGACAGGTTTGGCTTTATAAGAGAAGCGAGTCTCCTGGGGAAACTCCAATGAGGAGTGAAAGAATAATACGGACGTATGCTAAATAAGTAAATATTCTCCCGTTAAAGCCACACTCTGTAACAAGCCCTGGAACGTGGTAAAGATCTTCAGTTCCATGTGCCATGTGTGATGTGTCCCACACAGCCACATTTGAAGTGAAAAGTTGAAAGGTGGCAGCTTAACTGTTGACTTGTCTTATACATTTATCTAGTCATAAAGACGCTTATTATTAAATATTATTGCTAGTCAGCTTAACTACACGAACCAAAGCAGAAATGCTTAAAAATGGAAATGGGCGTTGACAGTCTTGTGAGATTGACTTTTATCAGTTCAGTTCATCACCGGCTTTTGGCAGGGAGGCAGTGGCGTTCCGCAGAGGCACTTGTTGTGGAGGTAGCAGTCGGCGCTATGCCACTCCATATACCTGCCCGTCGGGATCTCTCCGCAGAGTCGGTTGTATGTGAGGTTCAGGTAACCCAGATTGTTGAGCCCCTTGAGCGATTTGGGGATGCTTCCATTGATCCGGTTGTGGCTGAGGTCCAGGTGGTTCAGGTAATGGGGGAGAATCACATGAGTTAGATCGAACTCTAGCTCGTTCCACGACAAGTCAATGCTTCTGGTATGCTTCCCGATCCCAAACAAGAAAGAGGGATCACCTCTAAGCCTGTTGTGCGAGAGATCCATGGCGTCGAGGCCATCGTCCCCGTAGGACCGTGGGATCTCGCCGGTCAATTTGTTGTTGGAGAGCGTAAGCGATAGGCCGTATTGCCCGTGTAGAAGGTTTGGTGGTATGGCCCCGGAGAAGCTATTGAAGCCGAGATCTAAGTCACCAAGACTTGGGAGGGTACTAAGGAACCGTGGGATGGGCCCGGATATCTTGTTGTTAGATAGAGTGAGAGCAGCAAGATTGGTGCAATTGGCGAGGAACTCGGGGATGGGGCCGGAGAAGGAGGTGACCCTTATTAAAAGGGACGCGAGGTTGGAGAGCTTGGCAAAGGATGAAGGGATAGGACCGGTGAGGCGTGGGATGTAAGCGATTTCTAGGCTTGTGAGTTCCGACAGGTCGCCGATGGCTGGCGGTATGCGACCAGATACGTTGGCGAACGAGAGGCCGAGGTACTCCACCCGGCCTTCGTCGCTGCATACGATGTGGTCCCAGGTGCAGCAGTCAGTGGAAGGGATCCATGTGGAGAGGAAGGCAGGGTTGCCCCAGTTTTTTTTTATTTTGAGAAGGGTTACGTGGTCGCTTTCGTGGCAAACGGCGGCGGACGCTCTGTTGGCCAAAGTGATTAGGAAGAACAAAAATAGAGGGAGGATGAACCAGAGGCTTGGTGGAGACATTATTCTTACTAGAAGATCCTGACTAGATTTTTACTTGGGGTAGGAGTGGATAAGTATAGCATTCATATTTATAGGAATCATTCGAAGTTACGTGCCCGGTTCTATGGGCTTCACTTGGCAACGGATTTCTGAACATAGTTATGACACAACGATAAGCAAGTCAGTAACTTGTAGCTTTGAAATTTAGGAGATCCAATGAATACCGTAAACGAGGTGAAGACTGCAGAGTTAAGGCCATGGAATGGAGTCATTTGGCAAAGTTGATTGTTTATCCATTAATTATTACTAGTGGAAGATACTGCATGTGCTACGCTGCACTGAGAAAGAAGGATAAGATTCTTTCCAGCCCTGATTGCAGTAATCGCCTTCACTCGAAGTCCTTCAAAGCTTGATTGGTTGCCGAAGGCTGTGAAAAAACAAAAAGGTGATTGTCGAATACACTCTCAAGATTGCATTTACGGTGATACTCTTATTAGGGTTGTTTAGTTACTATAAAGTTAAAAAAAGAAAGTACTCATTTTCAGTTGTTTTTAATGTTTGATTGTAAAAAGTAAATTAAAGACGTGACTTTCTTATCTATTTTAAAAAAAAATTAGAAAAGAATTATTTCACTGAAATAAAATGTTTTGTTAAACTCTTGCCAAATGTGCTGCTTTGCATTACTCAGGCACCTCAAGAGAGATTAGATAAGTTGATCTAACTTGCTTATTAGAACATATAATGGAGTTATGTTGAGAGTGACTGACCCAATGCACTTTTACAAGTGCATTTCAACATATCCCAATTTGGCAGTCATTTAGGAGCTTTTGTGTAACCTGACTGCTGAAAGGAATGATCTGCGGTGGAGACTCCAAATGATCTGCTTTCTACAGGGAGTTTGGCTTCTCCCAAGTAGTGGTTTAAATTTAATTTTGGCAGACTAAGTTCCTACTTAGCACTGCTAGAAATTATTTCGTACCTTATACCAGGAGATGGATATATATCCTTCTGCTAATTTAGAGGGATTAATCTAATCCTGTAACAGTCACTTGCTGCCCTTGTGTCGGCCAAAACTGTCTTTTGTAGCTTAATCTGGTCCATGTCCAGAGTGATCAAAATTGAGAAAGAGTGATCAATCTTTCCGTCGAAGTATATATCCTACTTCTGTGCTGGTACGTCCACGTCCGGAGTTCTACTTTTGGTTCATGTTGTACTAGTAATCTCGGTTTAACAACTCCAAAGTAAAATTCAAGCCCGAGTAAATGCATCAAGCTTGATTCGTTTTAAATATGAGCCAAGCTTGATCTTAGTCAAGCCTAATTAAATTGAGATCGAGCAGGCTTGATTATTAAGAGGGGACGACGTACGTTGGTCAATAATTGAAGATGGTACACGTGATTGATTCTATGGGCAGGGATTTGGATGAGTGTGATGCTGCGATAAGGAAGTACCAGAAGGAACACTACCGACTTCAAAGTCTTCGACAGCTGGATGTCGGAACATTTGGTGGATTCTTTTTAATAAACAGTAGAAAGTAACCATGGCCTCTCAACCGGTTTTCGAATTCATGGTCTCCTGGTCAACCCACTAGTGCACACCAGTGGTCGTGGCCTCTGATATTCCTCGTTAGTGCTGTGGAAGTGGAACGCTCTAGGACCAAAAAGGGACTACCCAATGAATTCTAGCTAGCTACACCGAAGGCAAGTTGTGCTCCTCGGTGGTTGAGTGCCGCTGCTAATTAAATTAACATTTCTCCATTGAAGAGGCAGTTAGAGAGGAGATGAGATGAGGCAGATACGGGACTTGGATCGCGTTTAATGGGACTTGAGTCTTTAATTAGGTGAGATTACTTAGTTAGCTTCTGACATGCAAGAGTAGAGTTAATTGCTAGTTATTTTAGAGTTAATTATATTTTGACCCCTGCAGTTTTTTTTTAACATTCATAGGGGTCTGATGATTCGAAATAATTGTAGAGAAGAAAAAAAATGAGGGGGTGAAATTAAAAATCATAGTTGAGGGGGTCAAAAGTGTAGTTATCTCTTATTTAATCTATGTATTATATATTTGAACATAAAAAATTAAAAAAACATATGCCTAGGGTTAAGGTCTGGTTACAAAAGCTTATTCATTTATTGTTTTAATGATAGTAGTGAGTTAAAAATACATAATTATATTTAGACCTATGAACTGTTATCTATTTCCATATAGACCCCTTTATTTATTTTTTGTCATAGTTTAACTCTCTTATTATGGAAAACATCTAAAAGCCTTTTTCATTAGTTATCAATTTTTTTATAAAAAAAATAATATGCGAATACTAAATAATTCATTTTGGATTCTTTATAGATTATTTTACTCTTATTTTAGAGAAAAAAAGATAGCAAATGTGAAATAAAATAATATTTGATATTTCTTTTATTAACACTCTTAAGAGAATAAGAGATTTTCTATAATAAAAGGAGTCAATGTGTAATAACAAAAATATAGGGAGTGCATATGGAAATTAGTAATACTTTAGAGATCTTAGCATAATTATCCATTAATAAAAAAACTAATTCACTCGACCTTCTTAATTATTTCGACTAGTTATTTAATTATCTTTTTCTCTCATATTTTATGTTCTGTCATAGGACATTTCTTTATTTTATGATCCGATATGCGATTCTCATATTAGTCTAGTTATTTAATTGTTGCACATATCACACATATGGATCGTAACACTAGAACTGCACACAGTTACACGTGATAGTAGTACGCTATAATAATCGACATGAAGCTTCTTTCAAAAAGTTATTTAGGACCGGAGTAAATGACGATCCTGTTAAGCTGGATACTTTTATTACAAATCTAGGAAAAGAAGGAACTCTAGTGGAGATTTTACTGCAGCATATCTTCTCATTTTATTCACATCACACAACCTTGAGATAGACATTGCAGAATATTTTATCTCAATTCCCTCCACTGCATGGCGGCAGCGGAGTCCCACAGAGACACTTGTTATGGAGGTAGCAGTCGGCCCCATGCCCTGCCATATACCTCCCTGTAGGGATCTCCCCACAGAGCTCGTTGTAACTTACGTTAAAGTTACTCAACTTTAAATCCTTGAGCGATTTGGCCACCCTCCCCTTGATCTGGTTGTGGCTCAAATCCAAGTACGTCAAGTGGAAAGGGAACATCACATGCGTCATATCGAACTCCAGCTCGTTCCACGACAAGTCGATCTTGGTCATCGGCTTGGTGATGCCGAACAAAAACGACGGGTTTCCGGTGAGCCTGTTGTGCGAGAGATCGATTGTGTCGATGTCGCCGTTCGAATAATCTCTTGGAATCTCGCCGGTCAATTTGTTGTTGGACAGCATAAGAAAGCGGGATTTCTGATGCAGCAACCCTGGCGGTATGGACCCGGAAAGGCTATTACCGCTGAGATCCAAGTATCGAAGGTTAGAGAGACCACCGAGAGCCTTCGGAATTGGGCCTGAGAGCTTGTTGTTCGTGAGGACCAGAACGCCGAGATTGGTGCGAGTGAGGAAGGCAGGGATCGACCCCGAGACGGAGGTGCCGGAGATTTCTAAGTACTCGAGATGTGAGAGCTTGGAGAAGGAGGTGGGGATTGGACCGAAGAGTCCTGGCATTATCTCGATTTGAATACCGGTAAGCTCGGGGAGATTTCCCAACGCCGGCGGAAGCGGGGAGGAGACATTGAGGGAGGAGAGGTAGACGCCGTTGACGCGGCCGGTGTCGGTGCAGTAGACGTTAAACCATGTGCAGCAGTTGGTGGCCGGCAGCCATGCGGCAAGCTCTGAGGGGCTTCCTAGTTGCTGCTTGATGCTTAGGAGGACTGCTCGGTCAATCTTATTGCAGTCCATAGAAGATGAGAGGGTGAAGGTTGTGGAGAATAGGAGGAGGAGAAAGAGAGGGAGGAATGAGAGAGTGGGTATAGTCATCCTTAAGGTTTGTTTCTGCGGGAGTTTTCTTTTTAGGAACTTGATGGAGAGAACGAGAGAACAAGAGATGGAGATGGCCTTTTATATCCGATCGAGGAGATGGACGTTGGTCAATTAAGTATGTAAGATGGCTCACGTGATGGATCCTATGGGCATGGATTTAGATGTGTGATGCCGCGATAGGGGAAGTCGAATAGAAAGAACACTTATTTTGACTTCCAAATCTTCGACAGCTTGGGTGTGGGGGAATTTCTGTGGATTCTTTAGATAACTCGCACTCATTGGTGCACCCGTTGGATGGTTGGAGATTTATCCAATTCATGGAAGTATAATTTTATGTTTAAATGAAATGTATTCGTGAATAGATCAAGTGGCTTTTAGGAAGTTCCTACAGCATACAAGATTTAGAGTATGTGCTGCCATGGCTTTGTTGATGCTAAAATCAAACCTAACAAAGTTTAGACGGCATATTTAACATGTTTGATTCTCAATAAACCATTGCCACCTGGGATGTCAATCAATCAGCTAGCTCTCGCTCGTGTTTGACTTAGAATTAAAAATTTCGGAATTGAACATGAGATGAGTCAAAAAAAAAAAAAGTCGAGTTGAAATCTTAGATTTATTTTCAATTTAAAAAGAATACGAGCCAGCTTGTTTAGGACTGTTTGACTTATTTAGCTTAATAAGCTATGTCTAGGTCATTTAGGACTCAACTAAGCTTTACATGAGCGAGCTAAGTTGTGCTCGTTTATATTTTGAACTCAAATTTTAGCTTTTGTTTGACTCATTTTTCAAATAAGCAAGTCGATATTGAATAGAGTCTCGAGCATATTGCTACACAAAGTATCAAGTCCGTATCATGAATCACACAGCTGGACCATCCATTACCGGCCGCGGCCCACAATATCGATCGTCGATGGGAGTAGAAAGTCTCGGATGCACATTTGGTAAAGTGGGGCCTCGGGGGGCGGGGGGAGGGAAGTGTGATCCGATTTTATTTTGGTTTCTCTCGAATCTACCTTTTCCATTTCTTCGTCTCGTAATTTTTCTAGTACTTCATCTACTTGGATTTCCAAAATATATACAGGAGAATGCACTAAAACTAGAACAAGGTTTGCTTCGAATCACTAGCTGCTTCCATTTTTACAAGATAGGTGGCATCAAAGATGTAGAAAAGTGGAGCGGGGTGGGCCCGGTGATTCCCGGGTTGAAGGTGATCAGGAAGAGGGGGATTCGAGAAAGATGACGAGGCCGAGGATGGCTGGCAGACGAGCAGAAACGCTGGTTAGAGTTAGTTGGAAGGAGTTGACATGGCCGGTGGTGGAATCGCCGGAGAGGGTCTATCAGGTGCAGCAGTGGGTGGAGAGTTGAAGTTGCCGAGGGAGTCTTTGATCTCGAGGAGAGGTTTTTATCTCATTTTTGGAACGAACATTGGGTAGAGGCGGCAAGAGGATGATAGAAGAAACACCCCCAGACAGCTCGTAGTAACTTACATTAAAGTAAAATCAACTTTTAAGTCCTTGTGCAACTTGGCCACCCTCCGTTTGATCCGGTTGTGGTTCAATTCCAAGCACGTCAAAAGTGGTAAGAAAACATCACACGCGTCATGTGGAACTCTAGCTCGTTCCACCACAAGTAAATCTTTGTCCTTCGGCTTCGCGATGCCAAACCAGAACGATGGGTCTCCTATATATGAGCCGCGGTTGATGGTTGTGCAAGAGATCGACGATGTCCATGTTGATGCTCTCGTAATCTCGCGGCTTCTCGCCCGTCAGTTTGTTTGTCGGACAGTTTTAAGAAACCGTAACTCTCCATGCACCAACCCGGGTGGTGTAGATTGTTGTCGGAGATCAGGATAAGACGACTGAGATTGGTGCTGAATTTGTGATCTTAAAGAAGTAGAGAAAATGACGATTAAGATAAGGAAAGTGCGAAGACTTCATTTTATTACAAGACTGCGAGTTTCATCATACAAAAACCAAATGGATCACACGTAATCTCATCACTTGCACGGAGGAAGCGGCGTCCCGCACAGGCACTTGTTATGTTGATAGCAGTATTCATCAAACCTTCCCATTTGACCCCCACTTGGTATTTCCCCACATAGCCTATTATAACTCATGTTAAAGAACTGCAGATTCCACACATGGATGATCCCTTCCGGAATCCTCCCACGTATCAGATTATGACTCAAATCCACCTGCACCAATTCCTTATTCGGGAACTCCACTTTCGACAAGTCGAACTCCAGCAAATTCCTCGACAAGTCGATCTGCTGAACCGGCTTTGACCGGCCGAAGAAGACCGATCCGTCTCCCGTGAACCGGTTCCGCGACAGATCGACCTGGGCGAAGCCCACATCTGCGTAGGATTTCGGGATTTCCCCGGATAAGTTGTTGTGGGATAACCGGAGGTATGCTGGCTGGGAGGAGGGGGATAACAACTGGAACAGCGTGGTGGGCAACGAGCCGGTGAGGTGGTTGCGGCTTATGTCGATGGAAATGAGGTTGCGGAGCTGGGAGAAGGAAGGGGGAATAGAGCCGGATAAGGAATTGAAGGATAGGTCGAGTTGAGTTAGGGAAGTGAGGGAGCCGAGGAAGGAGGGGATGGAACCGGACAAGCCAGTCCAGGAGATGGTGAGGTACTGGAGGTGGGTGAGATTGGAGATGGAAGAAGGGATGGGGCCGACGAGATTTGGGAGGTGATGGAAGAAGAGCTCGCGGAGATAAGGGAGGGAGGCGACGGAGGATGGGATAGGGCCGGTGACATTGGTGTCTTGAAAGACGGCGAGGGCGGTGACGCGGCCGGTGGCGGGGTCGCATTCCACGCCGTACCAATCGCAGCAGGGAGTGGAGGGATCCCAGGAGTTGAAGTGGTAGGCGTTGTGGAAAGAAGACTTGACGGCAAGGAGGGCCTTCTTGTCGTCCTTGTTGCAGCGAGCGGAGGAGACGAGGATAAGAGAGGTAGTACATAGCTGGAAGAGGAGGAATAAAATGGTGATAGTACTAGTAGCCATTGTGTAGTTTGGACAAGATTAGGAGATGTCATAGATAGTATATATTTATATACACACAATATAGGAGGAGATGTAGCCAGGATTACGAGTCAAAGAAAGGAAGTGGATGTATGGGTCAACACGTTGTCTGGCTGTCCAGTTTGAATTTTTGACTACACTGTCAGTATTCAGCCAAAAGAGAACAAGATGTGGGCATTCTGGAATTTTAGACGAGAGTAATGTCACATTGTTACCCCCACACCCCCACCTTGGAGTGCATGACAGGTAGAGGTAGTGGCGATCTTTGAGCAGGCCGGATCGGCTTCAGGCTGAGACTTGTGCTCGTCCATCCACCCACTAATAAGTTGTGCTATGCTAGAATATTTCAGTTCATCACACGCTTACTGACATATATAAAATATTGTAATAATATTACTAATCAGTTGAGGGTAACGGGTTAGACTTATCGAACATTTATTTTATCTTTCTAACAAAAGTATTTATATACTAGTCCTCAATATTAAACTTTCGAAATGGGATTAAATAATCATAGGAAGCCAGCTAGCGTAGCGAACAGGACTGGCAAGCATAATGAGTCAGGCTTACAAGTTGGACCGGACTACCAAAGATCTGACCATTATTATCCATCAACCCATCTTAGAGTTATAATTATTTTTAGAGAAATAGAAACTTAATAGTATTTTGACATATATCGGCGGTTGTCGAATTTGATCACCAGAACACCGCTATCCTTTGCATCACTTATGGGATACGAAATAATATAGAAAATTTTAGAAATTATATTTTCTATATTAATTATTTTGTGATTTATACGTTATCTTTGATGATTTTGTAATCCAACTCTTTCATTTTTTTTATAATTCTCATTTAACATCTTATATTAATTTAAATATTATTAATAAAAATAATATTTTATTATAATATATAAAATAATTTATAAATATATAAATTACTCTTTGTATTTTTTTTATTCTTATTTTCACTTTCTCAAACAAATAAAGAAAAAGAGAAGTAGGAGGAGAAAGGAAAAAGAATACAAGAAAAAGTAGTAGCGTCATCGGTAATAGAGGAGGGTGACGAGATGAAAGAAGATGATTGAGAAATAAAAAAGATAAAAATAAATAGTTAAGAATATTTTAATAACTTGATCGATATCGGTTAGTAATAATAATATTAGAGTGCTAAATAAAAATTATATGAGAAAAAATAATATTTAATCTTCAAAAATAAAATGTAAAACTTAAGATAGATAAAATATAAGATTTGATTTATAAAAATTCCAGGAATATACTAAGAGGCTGGCATTTTACTTCAGAGAGAAATCAGTATATCCTCAATCAATTGGATATCGGTAGACCGTGACTGAATTGAAAAAGAACTGCAATAGCACCAGATATGAGATGTGTATTATTTAAAGCTTACAACCTCCAATGACTCCAATTCCCCTACTAAAATAATACAACAAACACCAACAATTATAATGATAAAAAGAAAAATTATAGTGCACCTTCTTCATCCATCAAAATATAAGGCAGTGAATTTTTCAGCTTGCATCATAATTTTATCCATTACAATTGAAATTGTTCAGCTTATCTCCATCCTCAAACACTAATATCTTCTCTGTTTGATAGAAGAACCAACATGCATCATATCAAGAGAAACAAGTGAGCCAGATTCATCCATATCCAGCAGGAATCAGATAATTTCCATAAAACAAAGTACAACATCAATTGATCAAATTCTCATATATGTATAACTTATTAATATCTACAAGACCAACAGACATTAAAGACATTTCCAACGATAAGAACAATAACGGCACAATAGTGAAGGGCAAAGGAGATACGATTAAGACAAATTAAGATTCTATATGCACTAGCGAATTGACAGTCATAGAAGAGCTTCTTGCCATATATCGCCCTTCCCTTTGACAGATAGAAGCATGCATTGTGCAATATCTCTATTGGCATTTTCATCACTTTCATCACACTGAAGTTACCCTTATAGTTTACACAGGCTAAGTATGTTTGTTCAGGCAAGTTGGATAGAAGTAGAGCATATAAATAGTTCTTTGAAAAATTCTAAATAAGCATGGAAGAGAGCCATTGCATAACATTTATCTCACATACTATAAGCAACGGTGCAGGCACACTGTCATTATTGTGTCAATAACTTAGTTTGAATGTAATTCTTTCTTGAAGTTTTCCCAAACTTCAGGACCATCTGGATCCTGATTTACAAACTTCTTTGTAAAGGCCTTATCAGAACATGCAAGGACACTGCTCAAAGCTAACGAAGGCTTAGCTTTTCCTCTTTCCTTGAGCCAATTGTACATCAAAAACCTCAGTTTGACCCTCCTAAGAGTATATGCCATATATCCTGGGAAATTCACTAGTGAATTTAAGGGATAGCCTATATTATTTACAAGAAAGGAAATCTTGCTCTCAAGGACATCTATCTTTTGGTTCAGAACCTGAGGAGCCCGTTTGATCATACGGGCCACATCATCCGGTTCAAATCCAGTTTTGACCAAAAAACCATATCGATCTTGAAGTTCATCACCTTTACCGCGAAACAGTTTGAGTGCCTTCTTCATATCCTCTGAATCTTCAATGAATCCTATACGTGACAAGAACTTTGTCTTCGCCCTAAGTGATCTTTCATCTTCTCCAGAGTTTGGTAGACGGCTAAGCTTTGTCCCAAAAGTATATCTTTCCAATTGATGCGGGTCCTCCTTTATAATCCTACACAATCGTTTTTTCCCAACATTTAGGTAGGTCTGGATGCTGTTGGGTTTTTTTAAGGAACAAGAGCCAATTATTTCAGGATGAGTAATGAAAAGTTTTTCAACATCCTCTGGACTCATTCCAATATCGATTAAGAATAGCATACCCTTACGCATGTTCCGCATGAAATTTCCAATCTGGATGTTTGGAAAATGTGAAAACAGATCAAATAATTCCTTTCTTCTTCCTCCCAATTTCATCAGGAGGACAACCACTGAAAACAACATCTTTCCTGAACCATCCAGCATAAGGTCTGGATGCCATCTAATCAAATCTCCCAAGCTTTCTTTACTAAACCCCAACTCAGTGAAAAATTCTAGAAGTACAAGCATCCTACTCCAGTTATAGAAATTCTTTTCCGACAAAACGCTTCCTATCCAATCTCTCTTGATGCCAAGGCCATCTAACCATTCTATAACCTTAACAAATTCCCTGTTAATATCCCCAACCAAAAGAATCGGACTTGAAGCAACTATCTTGATAACAGTACTCTTACTGAGTCCCAATCCCTCATAAGCTTGAAGCTTCATATCCAAAATACCCAACTTATATCTGAAAATTCCAGTAGCTTCCCTATATATCTTCCCTATCTTGCTACGAGCAATACCATAGTTGCAAAGAACATGAAAATTCTCAAGAAATTCTTCATCATCAGATAGGAACATTAAGTTACGAGGCAGAAGTGGATTGAACTCACTAGGTTTCAGACCTATGCTCTCGAAGAATGGTTCAAATTCATTGATAGGGTGGTAGCGAAAGAAACGTGTCAACCCCTTGCCAATATCTTCCTCTTTCTCTACCTTGTTCAGAAGCTTCCCAAGAAAGATGGGGGAGTGCTTGCACATATGCTCGGCGTCCGTAAAGTTTAAGTTTCTTGTGCCATGAAGGTAGTCCATTAGAGCGTTCTGAGCCTCCACAACTGCACGAGTGCTCCGTCTCACACCATTAGAGGGTTCCATTAGAGCTTCCTGGTCATGGATTCTCGCTGTAGCTTGTGATACTACTGAATTTGTCTCAGCACAAAAACATCTAGCATTAAACAAACCCGACATTTCCACCCAATAACCAGTACTTTTGTGGGCAAAAATTGAACCTCTGGAAGAAAAAGGAGATACCCAGTTGGGGAAAGACGGTTCTTTAATGTATCGACCTCTACCTAAGTGGAAACTTAAAATCTTCGGACGACAAAAAGAAACACCCGTGCGAAAGGTAGGGATTTTTGACGATCTCCATAGTTCCTCTGCACCAAGACGAGAAACCCATCTGAAGAAAGATGGTCTCGCAAGTTTCCGCCAAGGAATCATGGCAACTTCGAAGAAATTTGGGAAGATAGGGGACAACCAAGCACCAAGATGATAACTTTGGTGGGAACTAGAGTTACCTCAGAAGCCATAGTCGTCCGCCATGCCTCCCATATAGAAGGAACGAAGCTCTCCTTCTCTTCTCTTCCGATTACGAACCATAACTAAAGCACGAGTAAGGGTTTCTTAGGGGGTTAGCAAGTGTTAGAAGAGAGCCAGACTTTTAGTTGGACCTGAACCGTTCGATCCTAAATCAATCAATCGGATGGGATGTAATACTCTTCCATCAGAGCTTCAGTTCGTACATAAAAAAAAAAATTTAAAGAATAATTTTATACACATTTTTTAAAACTTAAATTAGTTCCACCTATAATTTTACTCATACTTTTTAATTTTATTTTTAAAATATATTAAATTACTTATTACTTGTGATAATATTTTATAAATAATTTTTCATACGACTTATTTTACATAAAATTTAACTAAAATATAAATGAGTGAGTATGTAATTTCATCAACACCGTTTATATCAAAAAAGAGCTCGAATTTTGAGATAAGAGATTAGTTCTCAACAAAAACTGCACGAATATATAAGATAGTATATTTTAAAGATCGAATTATGAGATGAGGGTTTAGTTCGCAAGAAAAACTGCACGAATGTATAAGATAATATATATATTTTATCTATCTTGATTAACTCTTCTGAGTTCCCGAAATGCCAACCCGCATTATACTGATTGTGGTAGTTTGTGCACTTTCTAGTTGAGATAGGGATGAAGAGACGGATATTTGTAAGAAATCTTTATTCCTGCCACAAGTTTTGGATTCTTGCTCTGCTAAAAGAAAAAAGCTTTGATATCATATAAGAGAGCTTAACTACTATTTCTGCCGAAGGGTGTGTAGGAAAAGAGAAAATTGATGAATGCTGATGGACTTATCTCTTGTGCTATCATTTGAGGTCAATACTAAGAGCTCAATTATAAAGCCCAATTTTGTGAAAATCTCTTCCATTCAGTCAGGTCGTATATTTATGACTAGTTGTTATATGTCAGTCAGTGAACGCAGACAGCTATAGTGAAATGAAAGAAGCCATATATGGAGGAGGGAGGACTGGAAAAGGTCTGCCATCTTAAGCTCTTTGGACATAATGAAAACAGACCTCTTATTTTCACAGAAAGCTTAAATTTATTGGAGTCCCTATATTCAAAGCAAACAATACTGAAGAGTCTGATAAGCAAAGAGCATGTCCATCTCCATATAGATTCATAGAGAGCAAATCTACACAATATGCTATCTAGGATTACAGTTAAAAAACGACTAGGTTAAAAAGTAGGATAACTTTTAGTCAATTGAGCTGATGAAGGAGTTAGGATCTGGTGGAACAGCCACTTGAAAAGCTCCCTCCAACATTTGTATCACCTTCTTCATGGAAGGCCTCAATGACGGCTGATCCTGGATGCACCAAATAGCCACTGCCACCATTCTCTCCACCCTTCTTTTGTCATCCATTGCCTCCTCATCCCCATCGACAAGCACATCAACTCTGCCGGCACTATAGCACTCATAGGCCCATTCACTCAATATAGCCTTCTCATCGTTCTCTGCATTGGGCTTGACATTCCTTCTGCAACAGATGATTTCTAGTAGCAGAATTCCAAAACTGTACACGTCCACCTTGGAAGTTATCGGCATGCTCTTAAACCACTCTGGTGCAACGTATCCTTTGGTTCCCCTGATTTCAGTGATAGTGCCACTTTGATCAATCTTTAGAAGCTTCGCCAATCCAAAATCTGAGATCTTTGCAGTAAAGTCTCCATCTAAGAGTATATTCTGAGGTTTTATGTCACAGTGGATGATTTGGCTATTGCATTCCTCATGCAGGTAGTTCAATCCTCTTGCAATTCCAGATGCAATTCTCACCCTCTGATTCCAACCAGGCCTGATGCTCCCAAAGAGGAAGTTTGCCAGAGAGCCATTGCTCATGAACTCGTACACTAAGATCCGGTGCGTCCCCTCATTGCAATACCCAAGCAATTGCACCAAGTTCTTGTGATGGGTTCGCCCGATTGAGCTCACTTCAGCTTTAAATTCCTTCTCACCTTCCTTGACCACCTTGTCTAGCTTCTTCACTGCAATAAAGCTCCTGGATTCTAGTGCCATGACCCCTTTGTAGACTATAGCGCAGGCTCCTCGACCCAGCTCTTCCTTGAAGCTTTCAGTTGCCTTCTCAATATCGTTGTAAGTATATGCATTTAGATTCATGTCCATCTTGCTTTGTCCACTGCAGAACCTCTGTGATCTCTGGTTGTACCAGAGAAGAGAAAGAGAAGTGACCAATATCAGAATCAAATTTACAAACACAGAGCCACCTAAAAGCACTGATACTATGACAATCCTTGTGTCCCGATCCCTTTTGTTTGGTGGAGATGAATTAAGTGAAGAGCTATCATTGATGGGCAATTTTATTAGAATCTTGCCTCCAACGCTCGGATCCATCCTTCCGTTTGACAGGGGAAATTTCTTCTTCCAACATGTTCCATCCATGTATCTTGCCACTGCGCACATGCAGTCTCGGAGGCAAAGTTCCTTGCATGTGTCTTCTGCTACTGTCAGCTTATCGGAATCAGCTCTGGGCCAATCTGTATCGGCTAACTCGGCCATATAAAACTGAGTCTCTGGTTGTGCCATGTTTGCTTCGCAGCTCAATGGAGTGAAGTCGGGCTTGCAACCGTTGCGCGTGTATTCTGGATCAAGGTAACTGAAGCCAGTAGGGCATTCACATGTTGAACTGGCGCCATCAGGCTTGCAATAGCTGTTGAACCCACAAGCGCCGCTTCCAGTCTCCACCAAGATCGCGGAGCAAATGTCAACTGGTATCTGATATGCAATAGTCCAGTTTCCCTCTCTAAGATTTGTCTTCGGAAATATGTAGTGCCGGAAAACTCCGTCTGGGTCAAGTGTCGCTCTTTGGTAGTAGTCCGTCGGTTTTGCAACTTCGGGAATCGTTACATTTGTGTAATTGCCGTCATTCTTTTTGATGATGACACCAGCGGATTCATTGAAGACCACCTTATCTGTGGTAAGATTAGTCTTGTCCCTGCTGATCCAATAAGCTTCATAGGAATAAATCAATTGGAAGAGCAATGGTGTTCAACACTAGGCTGCCATTCGATAGCAGGCGCATCTGGAACCGGCCTAGAGAGAAGTTCGTGTGAGATTGATGAGAAGAGAGCAGGCCACGCTGGTTCATGACTTGGGTGGGCAGTAAGGTGTCTGTTGGATAGTCAAAGCTTTGCCATGTATTAGAGGAACTCGAATCGACGAGCACGAAGTTGCCGTTGTCAAGCATGGCGGCGTAGCTACATTTACCGTTGTCGGCTGACGTCCATGCTTGGGTGCCATTCTCATCACTGAGTACAAGGCTGCCTTCCATGTTGAGCTCCACCTTGGATCCAATTCCGACAAGCTTGACATCATCCTCGGCGCTGTCGCCTTTCGCGTACCATACTATCGTCGCATTCGGGATCTTGTTAAACCAGATGGCAAGAAGGTAGAGATCTTGATTGGTTTCAACGCGTTGGAATCCGAAGGCGAACTCTTCCGAAGGCGATAACCACGTTTCAGCTATTTTCATGGTGGAGAGTGAGGAGCCTAAGGTGATGTTGCCTTTGGTTTGGGCATTAGAGAAGAGAAGAAGATGAGTAAGCAAGCAGAGGAGGCAAAGGAGATAACGGCGGAGAGCTGTTATAGCCATCACCATGTCTCTTGGAAAATATTTGCTACCTATAGAGTGCAGA
Organism: Typha angustifolia; assembly: GCF_048772165.1. Taxonomy (NCBI): domain Eukaryota; kingdom Viridiplantae; phylum Streptophyta; class Magnoliopsida; order Poales; family Typhaceae; genus Typha; species Typha angustifolia. The sequence continues at coordinate 23,285,602 of NC_133253.1, forward strand.
ATGTAGAAGTCGTGATGATATAGGGAAGCTTGTTATCCTGGCTTGAGATTTTTAGTCTCTCAAGTTGTTTAATTAACATATTGTAAATATTGTGAAACTTATCTTTCTTGTGAGTATTTTAATAGATCAGAAATTCGACCTTATGAAGTACCAATTTTAGCCCGGGAAACAAAGGAATCTCCCATTTCAATAGAACTGTCTTTTAAGACATCATTTTTGTAAAATTATCGTACTGCCGGGGGAGGAGTGGACTTTTATCTATAATCTCTTAAAATATTATTACTACCACTAAAATCCTTGTGACTCTTATATTATTATTATTGTTAGTTTTTTTAAACATAATACTGAATAAATTAGTGTTTAAATTGATAAATTCATCTGAGCAACAAGAAAGTCTTTTAGTTTTTTTGTGGAGCAAGTGCGTTCTTTCTCATCAAAAGCGTGCTTTCGGAGCAATTGGCCAAATCGTCGTTGGTTCATCCCAAATTCTTGCGCTTGACTTCCAAGTCAATGAAGAAAATTAACGACCCAAACATATACTTGTAGCAACGGATCCTCTACGGTTCCGATTATAAGAAATTTTGATCACTTAATTGCGTGCCATGACCTCATTGGCTATCACGTACGGTTATGCGAGAAGAGATGTTTCTACAACTGTAGGTGATCGGGCTGTATAGAATCACTGCGTGCGGAATTGTCAAACGAGGTGCTTGTCAAACACGACAAAAACGATCACGGCTAAGTACTAGGCCTGTATAAATTCCACACGCGTGACGAGGTCCTTGTAATGTGACCCACTGCTGAATACAATTCAACACAACACCAGAGCCACATACTTGTACAAGGTGTGGTGTTATCTATTAATTAGATCCACAGCACAGCCCACGGCAGCGACGACTCATTGACCCCAGTGAAATTCCATCAGAAAAGGTGATAGAGCCGACTACAATTCTATATGTTGAAAGAACTACGATCTTATTTCAGCCAAAGGAAATTAATGGCATACCCTTCTTCTCCCTTCCATCATCCCCTTGCTTCATTCTTCCTCGTCATCTTCCTCTTATGTTTCCGAAGCGCAACATGCGCTCGAACTCACCGGAACATAACCTTAGGATCCTCCCTCACCCCTCTCGGCGCAAACTCATCTTGGCTTTCCCCGTCCGGCGATTTCGCCTTCGGTTTCTGGCCCCTCGACGACAACTCCACCACCTTCCTCCTCGCCATCTGGTTCGACAAAATACCCGACAAAACCACCGTCTGGTATGCCAACGGCGACCAGCCGGTGCAATCAGGCGCCCACGTGGACCTAACGGCCGACGGCCAGCTCTCCCTAAGAGATTCATCCGGCCAAGAAGTTTGGAACGCCGGCGTGAGCAATGCCTCCTACGGCGTCATGCTAGACACCGGGAACTTCGTCCTAGCCAACGCCGACGGCACGTACCGGTGGCAAAGCTTCGACGTGCCGGCCGACACGATCTTGCCGACCCAAGTGCTCCAGCTTGGCTCCACGCTCCAAGCCCGGCTAATGGACACGGACTACTCTAGCGGAAGGTTCAATCTCGCGGTCCAAAGCGATGGAAACCTCGTGTTTTACTTAGTCGCAATCCCATCGGGATATCAGTATGGCCCCTACTGGGCTAGTGACACCGTTGGAAACGGAACGCAGCTCGTGTTCAATTCAACGGGCAACATCTACTTTTCTCTCAAGAACAATACCTTGTTCTACTTGATAAATGGAACCATGGATTCAACTGAAGAGTTGTACCAAAGAGCTACCTTGGATTCTGATGGGGTATTCAGGCAATACGTTTATCCAAAAAAATTGACTCAGTCTATGGTTTGGAATGGTGATTGGAGTGTGGTGGGCTTCACGCCCTCAGACATATGCCAAACACTCATAAACCAGGATGGAAGCGGAGTTTGTGGGTTTAATAGCTACTGCACGTTTAGCGTTAACAAGAGCGTGACCTGCGAATGCCCACCGCAGTACTCCTTCATTGATCCGAACAGGAAGTACAAAGGTTGCAAAGCCGACTTCGCGCCGCAGATCTGCAAGGCTGACGAGTCCGATGCGGAAGATCTGTTCGGGTTCACCGAGATGACCAACGTCGACTGGCCCTTGGCGGATTACGAGCATTACAGCCCTGTTGACGAGGACACATGCCGAAAGCAATGCTTATTCGATTGCTTCTGCGCCGTCACCGTGTATAATGGAGGGGATTGCTGGAAGAAGAAGCTTCCTTTATCAAATGGAAAGAGTGGCAGCACTGTGCAAAGGAAGCTGTTACTGAAAGTACCAAAAGGTAATAATTCACAACCGCAGAGTCCTAATCCTGGTGGAGAGAAAAAAGATAACAAAACTTTGATCTTGGTGGGTTCTCTGCTTCTTGGAAGCTCTGTTTTTTTCAATTTTCTTCTCATCTCGGCTATCTTGCTTGCAACGTTCCATGCCCAAAAGAAGAGAGCCCAGAAGCCTAAGCCTGAGACTTCCAAAGCAGAGCAGGGTCTCAGGGCCTTTACTTACAGAGAGCTTGAGGAGGCCACCGATGGCTTCTGCGAAGAGGTCGGAAGTGGAGCATCCGGCGTGGTTTACAAAGGGCAATTGTCCGATGATCCCCCCACGATCATTGCGGTGAAGAAGATCGACAAGCTCTTGCCTGAGACGGAGAAGGAGTTCAAAGTCGAGTGCCAAACCATTGGCCAGACTTACCATAAGAACTTGGTCAGATTGCTTGGATTCTGCAACGAAGGAACCGAAAGGATTCTAGTCTACGAATTCATGAGCAATGGCTCTCTAACAGGATTTCTCTTCGGAAGCGAGAGGCCGGCATGGCATCGACGAGTCCAAGTCGTCCTCGGTGTCGCAAGAGGTCTTCTCTACTTGCACGAAGAGTGCAGCACACAGATCATTCACTGTGATATAAAGCCTCAGAACATACTACTAGATGACAATTTGGTTGCAAAGATTTCCGACTTCGGATTGGCGAAGCTACTTAAGAGAGACCAAACACATACGAACACCGGAGTTCGAGGGACGAGAGGCTACGTCGCTCCCGAATGGTTCAGGAACGTCGGAATCACGGCAAAGGTGGACGTATATAGCTTTGGTGTCATTCTACTCGAGATAATATGTTGCAGGAAGAATGTTGAGTCAGAGATCACAGATGAAGAGAGGACTATATTGGCCTATTGGGTCAATGATTGTTTTAGAGATGGAAACTTAGATTTCGTTGTGGAAGGAGATGAAGAGGCTATGCTTGATATGAGGAGGGTGGAGAGGTTTGTAATGGTGGCTTTGTGGTGCATCCAAGAAGAGCCATCTCTGAGGCCTACCATGTTGAAGGTGACCCAGATGCTTGATGGAGCAGCAGCGATCCCTGTGCCTCCTGACCCTTCTTCCTATATCAGTTCAATCCAGTGAAGTCTAATAATGTTTACTCGTAATTGCATATATATATATATATATATATATATATATATATATATATACATATATATATGAGGTTTCTTAGTTGCTTATTGTATGAAATAAAATAGTACCACTTTAGTTAGAGATAAAAGTGGCAATCAGAGACAACCTGGATAATTAGATCCTCTCCAGCTTACGTAGGAGTGTTCAAGATTTTGTTTCTCACCTCATAACCGGTAACCCCCGGCGTGGTTCACCTCTTCACCGAGGCTTCTATTTTTGCCGAGTTCTCGGCGCTGACGTCCAGCTATCTGGCAGTCTATCCAACTGTGCTTATCTCCTCTTCTATCCAACTATGCTTATCTCCTCGCAGGAAGACGTGAGGCGATCGGTAGTTCTCCGTGCAGCTGCCACCATCTGATATCCAGCGCAGGCGCAATAAATCCAGGCAGAATTCAGGGCTGAAGGCGCCGGTGACCATCACCACATTTCCTGGAGGACTAAATCTACTGAAAATAAGATCAACTCCTTTTCCAGTAGTCGTGATACATATATTTCTGGTATTTCATAGGCTATCTCCGCATTGAAATATCAAACATGGACAAAAAAAATTGAAGGAAACCCGCAAGTATAGCATATAATGTGGTGTCTTTCCAATGTCTTCAGCATTAATATTTCTCACATCCACGATGGGTAGTCAAAATTCATCCCTTCTTACTATCCCTTCAAGGACTGGATAAAATTAACAATTAAATCAACCATGTGAGCGTCATAATCAGGCCCCTCCATTTGGAAATGGCCGACTCCTTCAAGCAAGTGTGTCTCAACTCGGCCTGCTGCAGATTTCAGCTTACGCTGCAACTGTTTTACAGTTGTGAAGCCGTCTTTGGTTCCCATCACGAATAGTTTTGGTTTCTCAGACCGCAGGATGGCTCCATGGTGTCGCCCAAATAGGATGGAATCTGTTAGGCCAAACGGATATCCCAAACTCACATAACCTACTACTTCGTGTATTTTATCCACTGCTGAGCCGGCAATCAGTGCTCCTGTTCCAGGATATTCAAATTAGCATTATGAAATACATAAACACAGACACATGAGTACGCACATGTATGATGAATTTGATCAAAACCATGTGAGAAAGTGTAACAAAGTTATGACAGTGAAATTAAAGTCTTAATCCACATCTCTGAGGTGTCAGGTGGTCATCGTTCCCACATCGCCGAGGTGCCGGGTGCATCGTCCCACTATCAAATATTAAAAAATTTATGCAGGCCAAGATGTTAGTAATATAAGACGGAGCGTGATAATGCAATGATCTCATTAATTTTCTTGGAGAATGACCAAATTATATATCTATCACAGGCACTTGAAATTGTGAAATGTAAGAATATTATAGACTTCAGAAAATCATTACATGGTCAACATTTTTCAATGAGTTCATCATCAATTTTTACTCAGCGTAAAACTTACGGTAATTAGAAAACACGAAGACAACAGGGTCAGTATTCAAACATGCTCTTGATGGTAGCTCATTGTGAATTGGTTATTATGAGCTTACACAGTCAGGGTTGATATCTAAAGTAAATCATAGTCAAAATAACGATATAAATCAATACCCTGGCCAAGTTAAACAGCATTGATTAAGTGCAAAGAAACAAAGGCAAACTCCTAAAGCCATATTTGATGATGCATCAGAACAGTCATAGCAAGTTACCTATGCATCCAACAATAGTCACACATGTATTTTATGGTTTACAAGCAGACAATAGATGAAGGATAGTGAAATCATTGTATTCAGTGCAGGCATAAATATGTTTTCGCTAGAAGACTTATGATTTTGGTATTCATGTGTAAATATATAAAGATAGTTTTGATGCGCCTAAATTTAAAAATAGGAGTTGCTAAAGATAATACTCATATGTGGCAATCTGTTTTAGTATCTCCTCACACTGTGTTTTCCCATTTGCATCAGATAAGGACTTTCAAGGTTATTAAACCATTCAATTGTCACTCATAGCCTGCAAAGATGACATACCCAAAACGACAGCTAGCGATATATTAGATCAATCCCCAGTGCAAAAGCTGCAATATTTGCTTTTTGTTAGAAGTTTAGGGGTCTCTGGAACTTATTTTCGAAGTCTGATTCAGGACAGTCCAGTATTGACAAACAATTTCAATCCATCAAAGTTTCCATATTAACTATTTCAGACTCTTTGGAGTTCCATCAAGGATTCTCTACTACCTAGATCTAATTGCAGAAGTTGATCTATATAAATCTTTTCATTATTGCCCTTATGGCAGAATATTCCCTTCTTTTCTACATCATCTGCATCATCTCCGAGAAACTCTAGTTCCTGATATTGCATACCTATATTTCTATAATTAAACACAATTGCCAGCCACTAATTTATCAAACCCAGTTTCCAATTTCAAATATATGGTGTAATCAAGAAAAGAAACTCCAAAACTCTCTGGTAGTAATGAACTCTAATTCATAAGGAAAATCCTAAGGGCCTAAGAATGTTTCAGAGAACTCCTCGATCCAAATAGGCGAAGACCCATTTCATCAAACAGCTTCAAGTCAAACAAAAATCAAAATTCAAGAGAAACGGAGACCCTCAAAAAAAAAAAAGAGGAAGGAAGAGAGCAGAAAGGAAACCACCTGCAGATGAGCCCACCAAGACGATCCCATCAGGAGAGAAGGTAACTGAGACCCACTTGCACACGGCGATAACGTCGTTGACCTCGGCGAAGCCAGTAAGAGAAACTCTTCCCGTTGACTTCCCCGCCCCTCTCATGTCAAAGGTCACGGCCATGTAACCCTCCTCGGCGAGGCCCGTGGCGACCCCCCTCAGGAGGCCCTGGAATCCACCGAGAACAGTGTAAGGGTGAACCAGGACGACAGCGAGTTTGTTGCTTCCGCTCGCAAGAGTCGTTGGTTTGACGATTCGAGCGTCGAGCTTTACGCCGTCGCTGGTCTCCACCGTTGTCGATTCCATCGGCATTGTAGGAGAAGGAAGATGGGAACGGAAAAGTTGGTAAAAAGATATGTTCGAATTGAAAGCAACATGCGGGGATAGCTCAGTTGGGAGAGCGTCAGACTGAAGATCTGAAGGTCGCGTGTTCGATCCACGCTCACCGCAATTATTGTTTTTTTCTATCTTTTGTTATTTATTTATTTATTTATTTTTATTTTTTTTGAATAGCTAGCTATATTGAGCTGATTTATCCGCCTGCTGAGATAACGATCTCCTCCAAAATAAGGTTACATAATTCTAGGGGTAATGGGTTTGTCGGCCCAAGCCTAACAGACCCCAAACTTCTCTTTCCACATTTGGCCACCCAGTCGGCCACTTTGTTCCCTTTTCGTCTTACATGACTCAAGCGACAATTTGCAAAAGAGCCGAGTAACTCCGTGCTCAGCAACTAAACCCCTAATATCCCACGAACAGCTAACCCTTTTCTGCATGATCCGGACTAACTCCAATGAGTCGGATTCAACCTCCATCATAGCATAGCCCACAGCAAGTCCCAATCCCAACCGGAGGGAGTGCCCCTCGGTTTCGTAGCGTTGACTCGCCGACGGACGGTTCCCACGCTGCCGCTACCAAGGTACCGTTCGCGACCCTTATTACAGGCCCCGCCCCTCCGAGACGATCCACCCTAGAGAAAGCCTCGTCCATGTTGACCTTGATCCACACATCCGGGTGTGTCCACCTCGTCGCCTACGGCCTCGCCAAAGTGTTTCTTGACCTGCCTTGCTTTGCATAGTCCTTAGCGAGTTGCACTGCTCGCCGGACTAGCATGTCAACGTGCATCTCAGCGCCTCCAAATACCTTCGCGTTGTGTAGCTTCCAAAGCATCCATAGGGTGGACGCTATAATTGCCTTGCAGTCCAAGGTCTTCTCCGGGTCAGCATTCCAGGACGTGGTGATCCAATCTTCCGTCAGCTCGTCACCCCATCCTTGGCTTGTTGCCAACACTCCCCAGACCTCCTTCGCAACCCTACACGTGAAGAAAAAGGTCCACTACACTTTCTCTATGAATCCCACACATGGCGCAATTCTCGTCCGGACCAACTCGAATTGCGTGGAGGCGCACCCACGTTGGCAGCCTCCCTCACAGAAGCTTCCGTGCAAACAGTTGAACTCTCGGGGCCACCCGTAGTCGCCAAAGAGTGCTCCATCCTGCCCATCTGTCTTGGCACCTCGGGTGGATGAAGGCATAGATGGATTTGGCCTTGGGTTCACCCGCTCGCTCCAGCCACCATATCCATCTATCCTTTTTCTTTTATCTTTTGTTTTTCAAGCTCAAATAGACTCGTGCATAGCTCATATACTGATATACTGCATATAGATTCGAACGACCTATGTACTCATAGAACTCATTTTATGATTTATGAATTATGATCGATGAACCCATTTACTAAACAATCCTATTTATGTTTATTATTATATTCATGCTGTCTTGAATTCGTCCGTTCTTATTAATTTCATATTGGATTAATTTGGATTAAATAAATAGTTTAATCCAAACTCTGGATCTCTCACAAAGAGCAATCCTCCAAATAAAGAGAGGAATATAACAATAAAAGGAGCACCCGACTTTGGCCTGCCATGATAATCTTATGCGCGCGCAGCTCTTTGCAGCAGTATAAGCAGCCTCGAGTAAAGACATTAGATTGCTAAAAAAAATAGACAAGAGATTGTCACAGGGATTGTGCTAAAATACACTAACTTTTTTGATAGATTATTTGACAATTCAGATGGGTATAGAGTATAGACTCCTGAAAGTATAACTAGCAGACTTAAAATTGATCAACGAAAAAGGCATAGTAATTAACAGTGCTAAGATTCAAACCTAACACATCTGTACAAGATAAACAACAAAGATCAAGAAGAATTATGCCATCGCCTTAAGAACCTTACACTATTTTTCAACCACAATGCCTTCACACACACCTTACGGCCGGCTCAGTTTAGATTCCGGCGCGCATCCAAAACCTTTTTCAGCTCCTCGTTCGCCTCCTCCGACCCTGCCGCCTTCCCGCTACCCCATCGATCCCTCTTCCCCGTGTTGGACCCACCCTTGCTGACGTCATCCCCGCCGGGAAACCTACCTACAGCCGCCGGCTCAAACTTTCGGCCGCCGATCTCCACCCTGAGATCCTCCACCGCCCTCCTGAGGACACCGCTCTCGGCCCTCAGCGCACCAAGCTCGCGCTTCACCAAGAAGCACGCCTCCTCCTCCGCCGTCTTCTTCTCGTTCGCCTTCCTCTCGTCCGCGAGGTGTTCGATCGTGATCTTGCTCATCACGAGGAGCGGCAGCTTGGCAAACGAGATCCCAGCCATCGGATCTTTCCCGCCGCCGCCGGCGATCGCCGACCGGAACTCCGGGGGAATCTTAAATCCCCACCGGAACCTCACGGTGGCGCGGCTCCATAGCGGGAGGACGCTCCTCGAGCTAACCTCCATGTCGGAGACCAAGCCACCGATACCGCCATTGGCGGCGCCGTGAAATCCGTTCACGATCGGCGTCTCCTCCCCGTTGACTGATCTCTTCTCGCCGTTCGTGTCGACCTTGCCTACGACGGCGGCGTTGGATCTGATTGTCTTCCTGACGGAGAAATCGCCGAATCGAGGCTTGAAGAGGATAGAGAAAGCCGGATTTCGTCCGAGGAGGTTGAACTCTGCAGTCATGGCAATGGGGGCGGCGATCGGAGACCCGAAGGCTCCGATCCCTGTCTTGACGACGAGGGAGAAGGGGTTCCAGGCGTCGTTTGGGCGGTACGAGACGCGGAAGGAGGGGCCGGAATCGAGGGCGGTGGCGAGGTCGAGGCGAAGCTCGTCGACGTCGCCGGCAGCGATACCTGAGAGGAAGGGGAAGCCAAGGACGCTGATGGGGACCTTGGCCCGCAGCAGAGGCTTCTGATCGTCGCGGAACTTGATCGAGGCTTTCATGGCGGCTTCCTCCTCTCTCCGAAGGGTTATGGTCTCCCAACTCCCTCGCTCTTCTCGAATTCTTCGATCCAAAACACTAATAAATCGCCATGTAAGGAGCTCCAATTAAACTAGGGCTACGATTTCCAGAATTGGGAAGAAGGGCAAGTGGTAATTTTAGTGGAGATTGCGCCTTGGATGGATTGAGACGAGGGAAAGGACAGGGCTGGAGGCCGTGATGGTTGATGATTCGGATGAATGGTAGCAATTAGGGCGTGGGTTTTCACTAAATTACCGTGATGGCAATTGGATATGAGTTCAAGAGGTCGGTTCGGCTTTCATCTTTATTGCATATTTGAAAATTTCAAAAATTCGAAAACACACCCCGCCGTCTATCTATCTATCTATCTATCTATCTATCTATCTGGATAATATTAATAATATTACCCAGTCTCCAGACCCCAACTTTTCCAAAGAGTATGTATGTTTTTCCTGACGCAAACCAAACCTCACAATAGAAAGAAAGAAAGAAAGAAAGAAAGAGAGAAAGAAAGAGTGACTCTACCAGGCACGGCGGCCGCAAGGGCTAATTCGGTCTCGCGCTTAGATCGGGGCCGTCTATCATGCTTCGAGATTCGAAACTAAGCAGCGATGAGAGCGGTAAATTTTGATAGCGTAATATTATCATACGCAAAAAGCCCCCGGTTAGGACTTAAGGAAAGCCGCCCAAAATCCCCAGATCCCCTGCGCTAGTTTCTTCGATTTGGAGTCATTTCTTGTCGAGTCCCAAACCGGGGAAAAATAAATCCCAACGCGTAATTTTTATCCCTTAAATTCCTAGGTTTTGGGTTGCTCCAATCTATACCGGAATTCGAGTTCGACTACAATAAATGTCCTTGCGAGCTCTTTGTCGTGAGATCTCTAAATACTCGATTCAGAGGTCGTCTTGTTCGAGTGATCCCTAGGGTTTTACTCTGTTTCGATCCTTGCTGACGAAGCCCTCTGCCATGGTGAAGCGAGAGCCAGGGGGGAGTAGTGGATTAAGAGAGGAAGCAGGGGAGAGGAGTACCAGTGAGCAAAGTCGGGAAGGCGCCGTGGAAAGGCGGGTACTGCGGTCTCGGTATCTTGCCGTCAAGAACCTAATCAGCGGTACAATTTGTGCTCTTGTCTATTCCTTCTTCTCTAATGGATTTATCTGATTGCTTACGTTCCAATTTGAGTGGGATTTGGTGATTACCAGATGATCGGGAAGATATTGGCAGAGGGGATTCGGATAGATTCAGTTCCATTATCACCGAAGTGGAGAATCTTCATCAGCTCGGTAAGTAGATCTCCCTGTATTAGTGCCATATGATAAATTATGCTAAAAAGATAGAGGAGGTGCAGTCTAAATTTGCGTATCCAAGTGGCAGCTGGATATGTTTTTCCACTGGACGTAAGGAGCTTTCATACAATTGATTTGTGACGATGGAAGCCACTGTTTACTTTATGCAGTTGTCTCTATATTGTCTTGCTTTGTTTCTATTTTGTATTCATTAGTTTAATTGTGTTGTCTCAATATTGTTTACACCAGCTTGTTGCTTATACAATGTGTAGAGCTTCAGTTAGAACTCTGAAAATTTTGTACAGTAGGTTCATTGGTTGCTACGTGAGACCTTTCTGCTAGAAATTGGTTTTGAGACGATATGTCCTGTTACTTGCTCTTCTAAGTACTCTCTAGTTAGTAGTAGCAAAAGTTCAAAGTCATCTTCGTTTGCATGTTATCTTGCAGCTTTTTAGTCACAGTGTCTTTACAGTGGGAATTCTAGCTAAACACCTATGCATTGTATTTGACTGGAGACACTAGACAGAATTTCGTTTCATCTTTGCATGCATTAAAGAATGACAGCAGGAGGGCTCTTTTGTATCTTCTTTTCACACACTCTTCTGTTTTACTAGTGTGATGATTACATTCTTATCTTCCAATGTATACTTACATTCACAGTTCAGAAGCCCCGGGAACAAGTTGCAGATGCAGAGGCTCTATTGGATATTGCTAACACACTGGTCACATCAGTTAAGTCTCAAAGGAGTGATGGACTCAGCCCATCAGACTTTGTATCGGCACTTCTGCTGAAATTTGGCGTACAAGATGGAAATGCCAACAATAATTTTGTTCAGAATGTGATTTCTTGGGCAGATGTTGGGTTCTTTGTATCTCATGTTTTCATGAAGGTGCCTGGATGCTGCACAATGTAAAGTTTTTTTTTAAATTCTGTACTGCAATGAGAATCTTAAATTTATTTTCTTTCTTTTATTTTCCTTTTTGTGATAAATTATGCTGACACTGATATAGTAAGGTGAAAAAAAAAGAAAAAAAAATCTGTGTTGTTTGTTGCAACACTTTTAGCCTTCTAATTGCTTCATGTTTCATATTAGGAATGGACCTATCGACAACCAATTGAGGCAACGCAAACCTATGATTAATAGAAAAAGGACGAGGCCAGCTGAAAGTACTCGACCAGAGGAGGTTAGTTTTTTTTTTTTCCAGCTGTCACTGGTTGTGCTGATTGCTGAATTTTTCTTGGGGTGCATTTTGTTCATTTGGACTTTGTAAGTTTCACTTCCTTTTTGTCAAAAGAAACTAGTTGGTTAGCCTGCTATTTGTCCCTTCATTTGCTTGCCTATTTTCAAATTCAAGGGTCCTTGGTCTTCTAGAAAAGTCATATTTTAGTTTTCAGGAATGTTGATTTAATTCTGAATGAGTGTACTATTTGAAGTCACCATGTTGCGAGCTGATCTGTCATAGGGTCTGACTTGCATGGGGGCAACTAGTACACCTAGAAGATTAAATTTAGATGCTTCAAATGTCCCAGTTCATGATTGCCCATCATGTCTTAGTGAGATAATTAGTCACCAAATTAACTGTTAATAAGTTGATAATATAAGTTAGATGTACCCTACAAAATTATTTAATTATTGTCTTTTTGAACAGCTTGCTGAGGCTGAGCCAGGGTCTGCTGAAAAAAGTGATACTGATAGGAACATGTCGACAATGTTTGATATCTTGAGAAGGAGAAAAAGTGTGAAAATGGAAAACCTAGTTTTGAACCGATTATCTTTTGCACAAACTGTAGAAAACATATTTGCCCTATCATTTCTGGTAAAGGATGGCAGAGCTGAAATTACTGTGAATGATGCTGGATATCATCTTGTTTGTAAGTTCTTTTCTGTGTTTTCTTTCTTAAGCTGAGCTCTTATACAAGCTTACTATAGTGACAGAAATAATGATGTGCTTTTTTATTTCTTAGCTCCACGGAATGCTCCTGCAGCCACTTCAGTTGCCTCAGGGGATGTATCTTATAGCCATTTTGTATTCCGATTTGATACCAAGGACTGGAAGGTACTGGGTTACTAATCATTGTTTTGCTGCTTTCATGTTTTCTTTTGTTGGCTAATCCAACTACATAATATTTATATCAATCTCGGATCTTAGTTGGCTTTGTCTTTATCCTATCTGTATGTATGCTAAAGAGTAAATACACTCACATAATATTTATAGAGAGATCCAAACATTATTGTCAACCACAGTAGGAAAGTCTTTGTGGTAGAAGGGTAATGATCTATAAAATTAGGAAATTGTTGTGAGAACAAAGGCTTTATACTCTTTTTTGGTTGAGTCATGGGAAGTTCGTTATATTGGTACATATCATGTAGTGTGTTCAGTCTTCTTTTCATTCTCTTCATATTTTCTGTGTTATCGGATAGCTTGTTCATAATTTTTTTGAAATTGGGGGCACATACACAGGAACTAAAAGATGAGAATTATAAGATGATTCAGACTGATCAGGAGTTAACATTGTCAACATTCAGTCATTTCAACTTTCTATATGTCATGTCTTCTAGTTATGAATATCTTCTGTGTATGATTATCTCCTAAAATCCGCATAACAGCCAGTTGTTTACGTTCCCTTTACTTGCTTTGCCGATTCACAGTTAATGTTGGACGTTGTTGGGAAAGGGGAGGAATTAATGCCCCATAGGAATAATCTGGGATCATGTGGTGCCACACTATCAGAGGCAATTCATGATGATTCTCAGTCCGGTGCACCTTCCACACCAATAAGAAAGCTGACCCGCAACAGGCCTGGTAATACAGGAAGAATCAACAGTTGATGATACACTGAAAAAAGACTCCTCTGGTGAGGAATTCCATCACAGGCGAAAGGGTAAATGCCGCAATCTCGGCATTTGAGAACCCATATTCATATCCCAGATATAGTATTTAACAATTCTTCATATTTACAACTGATTTATAACATAGTTTTCATGTATAGATATTCAACTTTGAGAGCCACTAACTTTTCTAAGTAGGATCCTATTATTCATTAATCATCATTGTTAATATCATCCCTTTTTCACCTTCCCCCTTTCCGTGTTGTCTTATAATATTCCAAAACAATTGGAGAGCAGCTGTTTGGGAGATATTATTTCACCATCAATTGTTTTGGGTTCATTGCTACTCTACAGTTAATTTGTGTGCAACAAAGTGCTGCAGATCCGTTTTCAAATGCTATTAAAATCATTACGTTCGAACATATGTGTGCTCTGCTGAATTGCATAGAGAAATTGAAGTGCTATTGTCTGTGATGGTCGCAACCATTTATTACTTGTAATTTACATAAATCAGGCTTGTGGATATTGTATGAAGCTTACAGCTTTTTGGTATATCTTGACAAGATTTGGAAGTAGAACTAGAGTCAGATTAACAACATCTTGGATATGATTTAGTTCTGAATCGCACTTTGTGGAGTACCTCTAATTATTTTTGTACTACTTTTTCTCCGTCATTTGTAGCAAATTTTCATTTCAATGTTTGATCTCGTATTGCTGAATTCATTTTTGTTGAATAAGAACGGTAGTTTTCTTTATGTTGGTATGTTTGGTTACATCAATATTGAGGATATGATATAATAAGCATCTGGATTAGGAACCAGTTATCTTACTGCTGGTTGACTCTTATTTATTCTGATCAATTTTAACTTGCAGTTTATTTCGAACTGGAACATAATTCTTATATTTATTATTCTCAAGCAACGCCGGCATTTACTGTCGTCGTTTGTGTATTACATTTATATTAGTCGGCCTATACCCCCACGAAAGAGAGCCACACGCATGCCACGTGCGACTCGGTAAGCTGAATTTTTCGGCTCAGCGAAGTTGATGGCAACTCTGCCTGACATTTCTTGTGTACCATCTTATGTATTTAGCATAGCGATTTTTTTAATATATATTTTGCATTAGCACTGTCAACTCAAGATATTAAAAAAGAAGAAGCAAGAGTTTATAAAAAATTCTTTTTAACTCTTTATTTGTGGATGACAAGCATCTGGAAGAAACTTAAATTTGTATCGTTCTCTAATTTTAAAGACCCAATTTTTCCCATGCACCTCACTGTTAGACTGTCAGTGTTGGGCTGTCTGTGGCAAGCCCCATCGTGTTTAACCCATTGTCCACATAGACGACGGAGCCAGTTATTGCGGAAGCCAAAGGGGACACCAGAAATGCTGCAGCATTTCCAACCTCATCTGTAATCAATTCACGGAAGAAAAGTGATCAGCGTATAGCTGAAAATTTCACCAATGGAAGATTTAAGCAAACATTTCCTTGTGATCTACCTGCTAACAACTCTTTCTGCAGTGGTGAGTTAGCATATGAATAGTCTATCATTTTCTCAATGAATCCGATGGCTTTTGCAGCACGGCTTCCCAATGGGCCTGAAAATATATTTGACCTAATTTAAATCATCCGAAATCAACTGAAGGAAAAGGCGGAAGATTAGAAACCAAAGCCATTCATTTGATACAATCACATGCAATATTGATGAAGTTCATTCCAGTAAATTGAAGTAAGCTCCAAAAAAGAAGATAGTATTGGTGGATTCTATCAAGCAGACATAATTGGAAAAACAACATCTTCAATTAAGCAACTGCGATGCGTACCTGCAGATATTGTATTAACTCTAATTTTGCCTTTTCTTCCTGCTTCAAAAGCTAGAACCTGCATAAAGGAAAAAAACAAGGCCAAAGCAACTAAAGTGACAAATTCGTACCAAATCAGTGCAATAAGAAAACATTTAAAGAAAAAGTTTCAAGAAAATACTCTGGTGTCACTCTCCAAGGCAGCTTTAGCTGAACTCATACCTCCTCCATACCTGAAGATTTTTTACATTAGAACTTCAAAGCATGATAAATAAGAATAGTTCAGTATCAAGACTGCTTTTAAGTTATCAAACAAGTGAAAGAAAGCATACCCAGGAATCGACCTTTCAGAAGCAATGTATGTTAAGGAGATTGAAGCACCACCTGCAGTATATGGAATGGTAATGAACACAGGAAAAAGAATAAACATCATTGCTATGTCGACGCTCAAGCTTAACCCACAGCCATGTCTATCAAACCGGAGTCAAGCTGGACGAACATCCAGACACCAGCCAGGGTCATGATCATCAAGTATATAGAAAAGCCAGAAATATGTAGATTGTTTTCTAAAATTAATGAGAAATAAAAGATAGCTCAATTCCTGCAATTATACCTGGATTCATTATTGGAAGGAAGTGTTGCAATAATGAAACAAAAGAATAACTAGATGCTGACATAGCAGCGAGGTACCCTTTTCTGGATGTCTCTAGCAGGGGTTTAGTAACCTGCATTTCCAAATATCCAAATGGTAGATGCGTCCTCACAGACCATAAAAAATAATGGGTTTAGATATGTCTCCAAGATAAAGAAACTTTACCTCTGGTCCATTTGCAAGAGAATGCACGAGAATATCAATGCTTCCAAAATCATTCTTAACACACTCAACTACTTCCTGCAGAAATAGAAGAAAACATACATGATGAGCACCAACAAAACCAAAATTTATAAGACTGTCAGTCAGACCAAATTTGGTCATCATTCTAGAGGCCAAGGAGATGGCAGAATATGAAGATGTGCAAAGATTTTTAAAAAAAACAATCTGTATTTAAGTATTCAAATTAAATATAAAGGAATTAACAGAGCATGACAAAATGTACTGTCCCTACCTTGACAGTCCAATTTGATGAACCTGAATAGCGTTTGTTTGTTTTAACCTGTATGAAACCACAAAAAACATTAGTATATCCTTCGTCCAGACAAATATAGTCTGAGTGCATAAACTGATAGACTTCTCATCTCACATCTTCAGGTACATCCTCAGGGGTATCAAAAACCGCATCTAGTGGATATACTTTGATAATTTCCATTAGAGAACCATTAGCTAACCTGCAGCACGGTTAACATCATATATTTATGTTGACTATATGACCAATTAATGATAAAATCTACCTATACAGTTCAGAAAAATAAAATGCAAGTTTTAAGCAGCGGCACTAACTGGCGTGACGCATCAAATTTGCCCCGCCTCAAGCTAGTCTCAAAAATATTGAGAGCCTGCAGAAAGAACACAGTTTTGAAAGCTTGTCAGATGATGTTTGCTAGTTTACCCCCGAGCTATTGGTAGGTCAATAGAGCTCACATACAGGCACCCATGTGCCAACAAGAATGTCCGCACCAGCAGCAGCAAGAGCCTTGGCGATTGCCCAACCATAACCATTGTCGTCAGCTACGCCAGCAATAAATGCCCTTTTACCTGATAAGATGACCATACTGAAGTTATTGAAACTAGAAAGCTCAAAATACTGAAGAGATAAGATGCAGCAACAGAATTCAGTAAGATTGGATTATGTTCCAATTTTACTAATATCACTCGTATGTTTCACCTTTTGCATTTCTCAGGCTGCCCTACTTTCCAAAGATGTACTGACTAATGAGACAAGACAAATAGAGACTTTAATGAATATTTTGTAGGATACTAGAAGAATTCCTTTTCGTGGTCAAACTAAAGGAGGAAGACAAAAACATGTGGAAGTTCAGCTATATTGTAAAATAAAAGGTTGTTATTCCAAGTCAAGCATGAAATGTAATGCAAAAGATATTGTTTTACCTCTCAAGTCGACAGGCAGTCCTGAAACACCTTCTTTCCCACTTTCACTAGACATTGCCTTTGGAACCAAACTAGTGAACTTCAACGAAGCAGATGTAGAACTCTGGCAAAGAGGTTTCCTGGAGGACATGTAAGAGGGATTAACTGTCCCTTTGACATCAACTGCTCTACATGACATGGACATTCTCTGACATGGGGAAATGCACGGCTTTGTGTTTGTCATTTGAAGGTATCCAGCCGTTATCATTGACATCTTCTATCGGCTATACTTCCAAGCGCTGATCTTAAAGATTTTCTGTCAAGTTGAAAGACAAAACAGACTTCATAACATAAAGTATGGAATGGTTTTGTAGATCATGAACGTCCTAAAAATGTGAAAAAATTTCAACCCAAAATTGGGGAACTCTTAACTAACTGGAATGGCACTTCCGAAAACAGCACGCGTTAATCCAAGCAGGGTAATCGTACGCTAATACCACTTTACGATTTTTACTTGATCTCTAGTAGCATGCTAATTTCAAATGTCTCCCACAGAAGAGAGTTTATATATATATATATGTTCATTCCCTTCCGTTATTGCGAAGTTTTTCTTCAAATCTTTGTAATATACAAGCTTCATTCTTCGACAAATTGCAACCAGATGCATTCCAATAAACACCGGAAAAATAATTAGAAGAAAAACACAAATTGGACGGTTCTTGCACCGATGGATTAAAGTGAACGTCTGCATTCCATCAAAATTAAAAAGGGATCGTAGATCATGAACGCTGGCTACATTTTCCAAATCGAAACTCACCTATTGAAGCAAAGCCTCGGTGTCTTCCCCTCGAATCGACGCCGCCTTTCCAAACTCCTCAGATCTGAAGTAGATAAGAAGAGAATCAGACGATGGATTTAAACGAGGGGAGGCGAAGGGATCGATGAGATCGAGGTGGCGCTTAAGAAATTTTTATCGCTTTCGGAGAGATCGAGGAGAACTCGCCAGTCCCTTGGCGGTTATTAGGGTTTGGGTTTTTGGATTTGGAATGGAGAGATCACGCTCTCTACATGGGTGTCATGTGGTAAACGACAGCAAGAGAGGAGAGACGTTTATTAGTTTATACGAGGAGCTGAACTGAGCTAATTGGCGGAACATTTTTCCTATACCTCTTTTTAATTACAGTTGGGAAGTTGGTGGGTGAGCTCAACTGCCAAGGGGGAGTCTGGGGAAGGAACCGGGATTGGCAACAATCCCAGTAACACGAAATTCTGAGACATGTCTGACGAGATCACCTCGAGAATCATAGGCTTAATTCGGCCTCGTTCGGGTTGTCAACGGGCTTGATCCTGGCCCACACTGTAGGCAAGTGAGTACCGAGCTGGGCTGGCCTTTAACAAGCCTAAACATCTATCGCGCTTGTTGTAAAAAACTAATACTCCCACAGCTATAGACTCCGTATTGAATTAAACAACCTGTTTTATTAATGTCCCTAAATGGTGTATCTAAGTCCAATCCAATTTAAAGCTCGAGATTGCAATCCAATCCAATCCAATCTGTTGAAATATCACCACTATACTCTTTTAATTAATAATTACAAGGCAAAACTGAAGGACATTAACCACACACAAACCGTCCGCTATTACTCGTTGCTCGTTACTCTTTTTAAGTCCATAACACGTAAACTAAACTCCAACAAAATACACAACATTAGATACTATGCAACTACTAACTCCCCCTAAACAGCCGAGCCAGTGCTGCTCCCGAACCCGCCGGTGTGCGGGTGGTGCCCGATACCAGTACCGGTAGTAGCTCTCTCTTCAGCGTGTTGCTCCTTCGCAGCACGCTTCTCAGCCTCCGCCTCGCCTTTCCTCATCTCTTCACGCTCCTCCGCCGCCATCTTCTCCGCCGGATCCCGCGACCTCATCTTCTCCGTCTATACTCACCAGTTTAAGTGGAGTGATAGTTAGCAGGTAAGAAGACAAGGTTACCTCAGGTAAGAATAAAAAAGAGAATAGAGCTAACCTTTTCCTCGACAGTCGCCTTGGCCTTCTCCGTGCCGGCCTTGGCGGAGGCCGCCACGTTCTCGGCCTTCTCCTTGGCAGTCGCCATCGCGCTCTTCCCGCTCTGCATCTTTGCTCCTCTTTGAGATTCGCGCGTGTTTCCGATACGTCTAATTTAAGGTATGTACATCTATCAGGGGGCGTACAATATATATATGGAAGTGGCAATGGCTAAATATTGTTGACACGTAGAAGAATACGTGGCATTCGAGTTGTGCTACGTGGCGGGAGAGGGCGAGCAAGCGACTCACTATGTGGCGTGGCGAGCGAGTCGCTCCACATCTTCCGTCTTTCGACACGTTTGATGGCAATTAATTAAAGGATCGATAGAAGAATTGGGTTGATGTTAAAGTGGCGGGAGAGGACGAGCAAGCGACTCACTAGGGTTAAGTTTAACAAAATATTCAATCCTTTGAAAAGAAATGCTTGGCATGCCACAGCTATGCTTATCAACGTTAGGTTGTATGTAAGGCATTTTTCGCGTGGTGTATATGATCCGACAGTATTTTTTGGAGACATCCATTTAGATGTCATCGCTAGAGAGGTCACTCTTTGGAGTAGGATGTCGTTGGAAATCACCATCGTACTAGAACGTTTATGTTTTCTTCTGTATGTCATGTAGACATTTATGGTGCCTAGCTACTTAAGCATAAATAGTTGTTAGTAGTCGGTATGTAACCCTTAGTCAGACATGAATTTTGATTTTTCGATCTATAATAAATTGGATGGATTTAGTATAAGTAATTCTAGAATTAAATTGGATTTTTCATGAGAAGTTCAAATCCAGTCTATTATCAGATCGAATTTGAATCTTACTCGAGGTCCATATAATTCAACAAAAAAAAAAGGAGTAAATATAAATATTATAATTATCTATTCATTTAATGTCTAATAGATATATAGATATAGATCAAATCAACTGAATTTGATCTAGTTACACATTTTCTTTTTATTTTATTTTATTTTGGTTAGCTCACTAGTTTTCTTGGGAACCAGATGAATGTGCAACATGAGAGATGCTTAATTGAATGGAAAAAAAACGCATGCAAAGAACACGTGGATATATAAGGACAGTCTGAAGAAACGTCAACAAAATTATATACGCGATCTCGTTGACATATCGTGTAAAAACCATTTGGCAATGTTGGCTTAGAGGCTTAATTTCCGCCTGCACAGTAGAAGATTGACGAATACACACATCTGAGTCTGTGACACGCAACCAGTACTACCGGTACTACTACTTCCCGTGGTTATTAAAGTAGGGAAGTGACATAGAGTAGACACCTGGATGTGGAATTTAGCAAAATTAATCTTACTATATTTGAGACAACCATGCAACTATATGACTAAATATGTGGTTTAATGTAGTGGTTAAGCAAATGTACTACTCTGAAATTGAACTCGTCGTGCAGTTGGTAGTTGTATTTGATTAAACAAGTGGAAAGAAGTGATGACAATATTATTGTATATTGCATCTCACACCAAAAAAAATTAAGTGAAAGCGAATGTTATCTCTGTTGTTAGGTCGT
Organism: Typha angustifolia; assembly: GCF_048772165.1. Classification (NCBI taxonomy): domain Eukaryota; kingdom Viridiplantae; phylum Streptophyta; class Magnoliopsida; order Poales; family Typhaceae; genus Typha; species Typha angustifolia. The sequence continues at coordinate 23,306,529 of NC_133253.1, forward strand.
ATGTCGCCACTCTAAGGACAGTTCACCAAACTTCAACCAATCGTACACACAATATATCACTGTAGCATATCTAACCATATATCATTAATAGACAGTAATGGTTCTATTAGAAAATAAAAATTGTAGTTTAATGTTCTAATTGCTATAAAATTAAAATCAAGTTGGTCTGCAATCTGCACGAGTCATAAATATATATATATTTTTGTATTATAAATGAGCCTTTCGGGTTTATTATTGAGTAATCATATCATAATTAAATTAAAACAACTAGAATTTAATTATGCTTTACAGAGTTAAATTATCGGATCGGGTTAAACAATGGGCAGCCCAATAAGGAGGAGGCGTTATGAGTTATGAGGCATCATCCAATTGGGAAAGGCGAGATTGCCCTCATACTGGACCAACCTTGAGGAGCCCATTGGAGAACGGCTGGAACTGTCGGGCCTCCCATGACCAAATACGGACCAAGTAATGAGGATGGGCTCCGTATTGGAAACGTAGTTCAGTTGCAATTTGTCCGCAAAATCAAGATAAGAGGGCTGCGCCAAATCCAGGACGGGCAAAGTCGTCACTAAATTATGTGGAGTTGACGTGGCTCCACGAATCGAGAGCGCACTTCGATCTGCCGCCATGTGGAGCCACCACCGAGCCACTTGCTCACTCTTGTGGACGAGTGTTCCCCGTCAGTTCCTTTAAATCTCCGGGGTGTAATTGTCATTTAGGTAATAGGTGAGTTTTAGTCTTCGGAAATCCTGGCCGGTGCAATTTAAGTGTAACGGACGGTGCAGATGATGTCGGTGTGGGGACTCGTTGTCCGCACCCGTGATCTCCTGCTCACCGGCTCATCAGATTAGCGAATCATTGGTTGACACGTCCGGATTGCGGGATCCTCGAGGCGGGAACGCTTTGTCAGCAGGGTGGGGACCGCTTGACGGAAACAGAGCGAGAAGAGCTTAAATCGAGACCCCTGAAGAGCGAAGAGACCCCCTCCCCTCTCCGTCTCCTCAGAAGGCCAAGGGGCATCCAGGAGGTGAGGAGGAGGGAAGAGGAGAGTGACGAGGCGATCGTAGAGTATATTTATCTCTCTTTCTCGGATTAATCCGGGAGAGGTTTGTATCAGGTACGGGGATTCATCTGTTCTTTGTTTCTTCTTGTTAGATCTATGTTTGAAGCCATCCATGAGTTTTTAATCGCCTTTTCTTTTAGATTCTCGTAAGATTTTTTTCTTCTTCTATAGTTGTGCAAACTCATTGTTGCGATTTATTTGGTTCGATCTGAAGCCTTTCTTTCTCCGGATTCGATTTTGAAATATTAATGCAGGCCGAGATTGCTTCCCTCCGAGATATTTTGAACTATTGAACGGAATTTTTTTATTAAAAAATTGGTATTATATTCTATAAAAAGAGTTGTGTCTATCTGCTCTCTTTTCACGGCGTGGTGAGCGTGATGATTAGATAATTAGTCTTGGGAACCGGAAACGTGCATCAGTTGGGTCCTCTAATTTTGTGGGCCGCTAATTCATTTGACTAAGTTAATTAGTACTATATTTGGGAATCTCCTACTCGACAAGGAAAAATGATGACGATGAGAACCTTTATTTGATTATTGTAAGAGAAAGATAAGCGGGTTTAGTGTCATTCTGAATGATAAAGTTTAAAAGGCAATTTATTTTCTCCAACTCTGTTATTGGAATGAATGGAGAAGAATATTTTAAATTAATGTAATTTTATTTGCATAGAAAGTTTTTCGATTGTGGCGCCTTTACGAGATCTCGTGACCTGCCCCCCCCCTCCCCCCGTTATATTCTCACTAATTGAACAAAATAAAAAAGGAAAGCATTTGATGCTTCTGCCATCCCCCTGGTGCAACAGCCTGGCACTTCTGTTTGGTTCGAGTAAAAGATAAGTAAATACAAATTAGTGCATCCATGTGCCTTTTTATCTTTCCAGAATGGTTCTCTATTTTTCAGTTGTACGGAATGATGGAGATCGAAATTAACTTATTACTTAGTCTTTTTATTATAAAATAACGCACCTGATTTGCCAAATGTAGAGTAGTCTTTATATTGTTGTAATTTTATATAACTGGAGACCATATAATTTGTATTAGCCAACTAACGTAGTGTCTATCCTAAAAATGAAGGCATTTTTTTTTCTTCTAATAATAATGGTTGACACAGTCCGGCCTCCGTCGTTCCAGGCGGCTGCTTCCTCGCGCTTTCTCACCGGCATTTAGTCAAACACCACGTTTTCGTCTTCTTTGTTGTATTTCTACTTCCTTCTTTTAAGAAAAAAAAAAACTTATCTATCTCTAAGTGCACGCCTCCTCTCTCGTACAGGGAGGAGTTGTCCAAACCCAAGCAGCAATGGGAGCCGGCGGTCGGATGACGGTGAAGGAGCAAGCAGAGCAAGGAGAGGAATTCCATCGCTCCGGCGAACCCGTCCGCCGCTCTCCGACCGAGAAGCCCCCGTTCACACTTGGCCAGATCAAGAAAGCCATCCCGCCCCACTGCTTCCAGCGCTCCGCTCTCCGCTCCTTCTCCTACGTCGTCCACGACCTCCTCATATCCTCCATCCTTCTCTTCTTCGCCCTCGCGGTCATCCCATCCCTCCCTTCCCCCCTCCACTACGTCGCTTGGCCTCTCTACTGGATCTTCCAAGGCTGCGTCTTGACCGGCGTCTGGGTCATCGCCCACGAGTGCGGCCACCACGCCTTCTCTGACTCCTCCCTCCTCGGCGACCTCGTTGGCCTCGTCCTCCACTCTGCCCTCCTCGTCCCTTACTTCTCCTGGAAGTACTCCCACCGTCGCCACCACTCCAACACCGGCTCCCTCGACCGCGATGAGGTATTCGTCCCTAAGACTAAGCCCGCCCTCGCCTGGTACTCCCGCTACCTCAGCAACAACCCCCTCGGCCGCGTTGTGACCCTCCTCATCCAGCTCACCCTCGGCTGGCCCCTCTACCTCGCCCTCAACGTCTCCGGCCGCCCCTACCCCCGCTTCGCCTGCCACTTTGACCCCTACGGCCCCATCTACTCCGACCGCGAACGCATCCAAATCTTCATCTCCGACGCCGGCGTCCTTACCGCCGGTTACGCCATCTACAGCCTCGCCTCCTCCCTCGGCTTCTGGTACATCGTGCGGATCTACGGTGTGCCGCTCTTGATCGTGAACGGATGGCTGGTGCTCATCACCTATCTCCAGCACACCCACCCCGCCCTGCCGCACTACGACTCCAGCGAGTGGGATTGGCTACGTGGCGCCCTCGCGACCGTCGATCGAGATTACGGAATCCTCAACCGGGTCTTCCACCACATCACGGACACCCACGTGGCGCACCACCTGTTCTCGACGATGCCGCACTACCACGCCGAGGAGGCGACGAAGGCAATCAAGCCAATCCTTGGGGAGTACTACCAGTTCGACGGCACGCCGGTGTTCAAAGCCATGTGGCGCGAGGCGGCGGAGTGCGTGTACGTGGAGGAGGGGAGCACTAAAAAAGGGGTGTTTTGGTACAACAACAAGTTTTAAAGTTAATTGTCGTAATTTTGGTTAGGGCCCACGAGCCACTTTATCACCTTAGTGCTCTCCTCCTTTGAAAGGGGGAGGGGAAGCCTTTTGGTAGTAGTGAGTGGTTTGTGTGGTGTTTCGTGATGCTTTCTTTGTTCGTTCGTTTGGTTCGCTTTTGTTCTTTGCTCCTGTCCTCGCGTTCTGTGTCTTCCCTCGTCTCGTGCTTAATTAAACTACATACCAAAGTTACGGAAGAGGAGAATAAAAGTAATTGGGAAAGAGGGAAAGACTTTGGTTATTATCATAAGAAAATTTCGTTCGATTCTTGTGCTCTCTCTGTCGATGCATACTACTTTTTATCTATCAAATTTTCAGTATAGTTTACTTAAATTCACCCTTTAACTTTTTACCTTCCTTTTGGTTCCTTAAGCTCGTCGAGAGACTAATAATGTGCGTCGGCACATCATTCGACTTTTGGAGTAGCCAATGAGATTATGCCATACAAACATGTTACATGAAATTCTCCACTTTACGCAAATTATGAGGGAAGATTCCCATTCATACCTACCAAGTCCAAGTGATTAGGTAGTGGACTTATCCGATTGGAGGATTATATGAATGCCCGATTGGCCTTGTTCCCGGGTGGCTGACATAGAAGGAAATATATCAATAAGAACATATGGATAATGGATCTAATGGAGGCCTCTACTTTGGAACTTTTTCAGCCATAGCATAAGGATACGAAGCCTCTACTTTGGAACATATGAACATTAGGTTTTATTTGGGCCAGTTATATGAAAGATTTCTTCGGACAAAATTCAGAAAACGTTTCACAACTGTGTCGTCCCAATTGTGGCTGGCTTTCTAACCTTCCTAGATAGCAAATCTTTTAGTGCATCACTGGCCACCCAAGTCGTCTATACTAATTAAAGAGCTGTTCCTCCAATAATAGAGTCAGATTCTCTCTAGTTTGTGGGATCCAATGACTCGACAAAAATGATAGAGCGATGCTTAGCTCACAATAGACAACACTATAAATATAATAAAATATTAAGAATGAGGGACCAAGAAACTAAAAGAATGAGGCATGATCTTGATAGACTCATAAGAATAAAGAGTTTCGAGTCAGTCTGTAATCCCATTATGGTGGTCTAAGAAACGGGCCCGTGAATCGTCCAAAGATCAAGAATCACCAACCTACGACAGAAAAGAAAAAAAAAAAATCTAACATATAAAGACATGTAGCAGGAAGTAGGCAATGAAAACCAAAACAAATCTCCCACAAAAAGTGCATTGCCTAGATTCGAAGGATAATAGGGGAGCAAGTGGAAGGCAGTTTAGGGTGGCAAAGCATGGCGCTACTGAGACAAGGAGAGGGTAAGTATCAAGACACTGACAAGCATAGATTGTAACTATGCACGGGAGAAGCTAGAAAGGATGGTGAAGCCCAAGGCAGACCAAAGTTTTCGCAAGATCAGAGATAGACCATCTCCATGAACCTTGGCCATGGCTAGAGCACAAGATGGAGGGGGTTCGATGGGCTGTCGACTAGAGAAGATTCGACGAAAATAATTAAAAACACCAAAATCTCGAGGGAAAGAGAGACCCGGCAAAAGGGAATGACTCGGCTTAGTCAACGCCAACACCCCTCAACGACGATAGCATAGATGATGGCACCAAGAACAACGAGAGGGAAAAGAAGATACTCGAGGAGAAATCAGATGAAGATTAAATAGTGATAAAAATAGGAAAGGGAAAAGAACATAAGGAGAAAAGGGGAAAAAGAGAGAAGAAAGATGAAGATGGAGACTCTCTAAGAGGGAGAAAATTATCTCCCTCTCTCTGTAACCACTCGAGGTAGAAGAGGAGAGGGTAGGAAGATGTTGGCATCAACTGAAAATAGCTCTTCAAAAGAGAGAAGGAAAATGCGGTCAAAACCCTATAGTATAACTAGGCCTTTCACTAGAGAGTCTAACTCTACTAAAAGATAACTCCCGTATTCTTCGTGAATCCAAATGTATTATACAAAAATTACAAGCATCTGTAGAAGAAAATAACCAAGAAACTATGATACAACTTATCCCATCTCTCTCTTTTTAATTACAACAACCGCATCAATGTATCAAATTCTACAGATGAAAAAAGAACAAACATAGCAGCATGCCGCTCATATATCCACATTCTAAAGATGCGCATATTAATCCTGACCTCTTTTGAATTCAAGCCCACCTACAAATCACACCAGCAGATTAACGAATTAAAGGGGAAAAAAAAAGAATTATAAGCATGATCAAGATTTTTCTCTAATTTTTTCTTCTAAGGATCACTAAGCGATTTCATCTCCGATTACATCTATATGAGAAGAAGTCAAAGTTAGCAATGGGAGATCACCAAGACCTTGGAAGAAACCATCCATCTCACCCAACTCACGAAGAAAACCAGCACCTGAGTTGCTTCCAACCCACAACTCCCTCTCTTCCTCCTCTTTATCTAACTCTCTCTTAACTCCCACATCTTCTTGCTTGCACCTCATTGTAGCCTCCGCATTTGCCGTCGCAGGAAGAGCCTTCTTGTCCTTCTTCTTCTTTCTGCTTTCTATAATCTTTGATGGCTTTCCGGTAAGCCTCTGCACGAGCTCGCGGAAATTTGCGGGATCCGTCTTTATGATCTCGGGTGCAAATATGTGCACAATTCTGATCTTTGGCTTCAGCTTTGTGATCTCACGTGAACTTTCGCTTACGGAGAGAATCCGAGGCTGTGATTGAAGACGTCTGCAGCTGTTAGGATTCACCACCTCCTCCATTTTTTGCTCTTCCTCTTGTATGATGGAGAGAGATTGAGAGAAAGAGTGGATGAGGAGATATTGAATGATGTACTGCAAGATTAGAAGCAAGGTTGTTTGTTGGAGATGCAACAAAAACTTGATGACAAGTTTAGGAAGAAATGAATTTGACTAAATATATTGAGAAGGTGTGTATAACTCTACATAGATTGGTGGGTGTAACTTGATATTTTAATATGAGGAAGGAAGGGGAGACGAGAAGAAGAAAACAAGTACTATTGGAGGCAAGTTTGGGTGGTGTGTGGATAAATATTACTAGATAAAATAATACAAAGTCAATACCGAAGAAAGAGAACAAACTAGAAAGAGGTCACCTTCGTATAGTCCCTTAGACATGCATGGAGGTACATCAAGAGATGGATAACCATTTAAATGCCGTTCTAAGTTATATCTCTTTTCTTTTAATTTCTTGACAACCTTGGTAGATTCCATATGTATTTTATCTTAAAAATTGCAACTAATGCCAAATTGTGCAAGTTGTTTAAGTTGTCTTACAGGTCAATCCTAACCAGTAGTCAAGTTTGGAGCGTTGGCATTTATTCCTTGCCACAAAGATTTAGAATATCGGGGTTAACTTGTTACATATCTTTTGCTTGTATTTGTATATGTACAGTTGTTATATTTAAGAGGATAAGAGCCGTAAGTACAGGCACTGTGGGAATCTTTGAAGGATAAAATAGAGCTGGCGAAGAGAACAAGGATGCAACTATCTATTTTGTTGGTTACCTCACTGCGATTCCACCTTACTAACTCCAATTATTCTATCATAGCTAAGCATAATTGTACTCAAAGTAGCATTTGTTCGTGGTTGTCGATAAAATGTTACAAAATAAACGTGCTAGTCTTGAACAAACTCAGATCCTGTGTCAACCATTTATGGCACATCATCTTCAGAATATCTCTCTCTTGCTTTTATGTCAACTATATCAAAAGGGTTGTGATATAACTTCTTTAATATTTAAACGACCTAAATAAACCTTTCATACGAGAGTAACATTTAGTATCGATTGATTTGAGGAAGTATTAATTTTGTGGAGCATTTTGGTTTGACTTGTGTGGAAATATATGGTGGCATCCCGCCACGTGTCGATCGCGCACCCGCTCCTTAATTGGAACCAACTCCCAAGTCAGACGGACTACCGCTTCACCTATAATCACTTGACGGATGAAGGGCTCCAATAAGAGATAGAACCCGAATCCGATTAGGAGTATAGGCTACGACCTCGTACGAGTATTTTGACTCATATACTGGCATAATTGTGACGTTATCTCTCTCTCTCTCTCTCTCTCTCTCTCTCTCTCTCTCTCTCTCTCTCTCTCTATATATATATATATATATATGCCCCTCAGTTCTTCGATCCCGCTCTGGTATCGTTCGAATTGGCATCCCACGGTAAGATCTCTTCCGCCTCTCTTCTTCTTCATTTTCCTAATTCCATACATCCTCAGGAAAATCCTAATCCAAAATCTTTCTTTCTCTCTCCCGAACTCCAGAACCCAACCCATAGCTTTTACTCTCTGTTCGCAAGGATACCGAGAAATCGATGAGAAGTCCGTGGTGATTAGGTGGTACCTATCCAAAGTCCGAAATCGAAGAGATATTTAGGTAATTCCGTCTTCCGCTATCTTTCTCTCTGCCATATTAATTGATTTGGGGCGAGATCGTGTATAGGTTTTAATATAAATTTGGGATTTTGGAGTAATTTGCTCCCCTATTTCTGTCACTCCCATATTTGTTGATTCTGCACCGCACCCTAATTTTAGGCTAAAGATTAGTATAGAATCTGAATAGTTCGCTATGATTGCCCTTTTGGGGATTGGTCTTCTATAACGAAGGAGAACGGTGGGGATGAAGATTATCTGGTTCTTATTATGTTGAAGCCGTAGCTTTATTTCAATGTCTTTAGTTCATGTTGGCTATCAATATACTACAGCTATGTTTATCATGTCCAAATCACAGTTACACATTGATGTCAGGCTTCATTCTAATGTACAGTTATCTGTCATAATTGTACTTCAAACCATTGCCTTAGTTTGACACTTTGGATTAACTTTATGGACGCTGTTTGTTCAAACTTTGTCATTTTCTACCTCAATCTAAGCTAGGAATATGCACATCAAACTATTATGTGATATTTACTTGTAGACAATGGTTAAAGTCTTGATTTGTTAATAACTTACAATCAGGAGTTAATTTGTTGAAATCTATGCAACCAGGGTTGTTATAGACCGAATTCACATGCCAATCTAATGCTAATACAAGTTTGTTGCAGATCCTGGAAGTCATACCAGCTTGTTATCTGATAGGAATCCAGGTCTCGATATAGTGCATATACTGAAAGCTTTGATCCAATATCTTGGGTTCAAGTGAATTTTGGATTGGCATAGTGGTAACCAATAGCCTATCAGATTCACACATAGAGTTTCAGATTCTATACATACATACATATATATATATAGCAGATGTGAATCCACTCCACTAATTCTCCTACTAAAAAAATTGTAAAACTGCTGTAGGAAGTTAATATAAATAATTTATCTAGTAATTTCAGATCCTACATATATGACCTAGAGAATGTTTTACGTCTACATAGTAATGACCATCAGAGATTGATTGCATCTTCAAGGAGTGAGTGAAAGCTATATGATTTATTTAGATCAACATATAGCTATATGGCATGATATACTGATAGTTTTCTAATATATTATAACTAACTTAGAAGTTATTCAGACTATTAGATGATTTAAAGTGAATTTTGCAATCTACTAATTTATGTTCTATGTGCTTGCTTCCATGTCCTAAAGTATCTCTGTAGCATTCTGTGTTAAGGGGATGGAGAATGATAAAGTGAGCATTCTTTGGTTGTAGTCAGCTGTAGCAGATGAGGATCTAACAATTTGTGGTAACCTCTTTCCTCTTGTCCAAGTGTATCAAGTTTTCTAGAGTTGATATTGGTATTCTTTTTCTAGACCTGTTAAACGACTAACAATCTTGAGAATATGGGTGTTAGAAAGTTCTGCCACATGTATCAGTTTTCCCCTGAAGAGATCTCATAATTGATATAATAAGAAAACTTAATCAGGAGTTTCCTTCTTCTGGATTTTATATCAGTTTTTTAAATGTCAGTTGATGGATGAAAACTTAATCAGGAGTTTGGGATTCATTTTTTCACAAAAATGAGCATCTCTCCTGGTTCAGAAATTGCATATTTCCAGTATAACAATCCAACAGAGCATAAATTTGTAAAACTCAAAATTCTGTCCTTAATGCTGGTCGCCTTTAAATTTTCTTACATTTCCATAAGAGTGTTTGAGACTTTCATATATATATATTAAATCAGTTAGAGAGGGAGAATCTATGGTTCTTATTGTAATGTGAAAGGTAGTAATTTCTGAGTAATTTATTTAAAATATAGTGCATGTTTGTACTTTGTTGCTTTTCTTTGTGAAGAAAACATGTTTGTACTTTTTGAATCTTCTTTGAAAAGTAGCACCCTCTTGTTTCTTTACAGATATAGTAAGCGAGAACATTATCAAACCAATAGTAGAAGCAATATGAAATAGAGATTGTGATTCATTATGTTCTAATCGACTCACTAGGTGTGAAATTGAATATCTTTCTTGGCCACAATCAATAAGGATCAGACTTCCTAAGTTACTTTTTGATATCTGATATTAAATGGAATAATTTTTTTTTATTCATATCCAACAGGGATATCCTTTATCAAGTATGAACTATTATATTTTGACAGGTCTCTAAACTAGGGAAGCCCATGGACATTACTGTTTGCATTTTTAGTGAGCCAACTAGTGTTGCAGCTTTTAAACCCCCATCACGAGCCCTTCAAAGAAGTCTCTTTCGAATTTCCCGGTCTTATGCATTTTGGCCTTCGTCGCCTTAGCATACCATGATCAAGAAGCACGCCGTGCTATCTCTCTTGCAAGGATGCCGAAGCTTGAGACAGCTGAAGCAACTCCACGGCTTCATGGTCGTTGCTGCACTCGCCAATGACGTCATTCCCATGAGCAAGCTTGTCGACTTCTTGACCCTCCCGAGATGGGCGACTTCTCCTACGCCCAATCCATCCTACAACACATCAACTTTCGCACCACTTACCTATATAATTCCATCATAAGAGGCATATCTCTCAGTGACGAACCCGAGGCTGCTCTCACTATGTACAGAGACATGCAGCGGTTGGGCCTTTCTCCTGACAACTTCACCTTCCCTTTTGTCCTCAAGGCGATCGATAAAATTCGCCACCCAACCTTTGGATGTTGCGTCCATGCTCGTGTTGCCAAAACCGGGTATGAAGCTGATGTCTACGTTTGCACCACTTTGATCCACATGTATATTTCGTGTGGCGAGATAGGTTCTGCAAGGACTTTGTTTGAGCACGCGGTGAACCGTAATGTCGTCACATGGACTACCATGATTGCTGGCTATGTTGAAGGTGGTCGGGGTAGTGAAGCGATCAATTTGTTTAGAGATATGGAGGTTGCTGGGATGGAGCCTAATGAGATCACTGTGGTGCATGCTCTGGTTGCTTGTGGACAGTGTAGGGATTTGGAAACCGGGATATGGATTCATGACAGACTACTTCAATGGGATATTGATCCAATTGGATCAAATGTTGTTCTTGCAACAGCACTTTTAAATATGTATGCTCAGTGTGGTAGTTTAAAGACTGCACGAGTGCTCTTCGACAGAATGCCTCAGAAGAATGAGGTGTCTTGGAATGCGATGATTGGAGTTTACAACCAGTTTGGCCAGTTTGATGAGGTCCTACGGCTGTTCGAAAATATGCGTACTTTGGGATTTAAGCCAGACAACGTGACATGGCTGAGCGTATTGGGGGCTAGTGCAAATAAGGGAGCTATGATTTTAGGTCAAGGGATTCATGCATATCTAGAGAAGACAAATGGTTTCAGACACATTACTGTTAGCACTTCTCTTATGGATATGTATTCAAAGACTGGGGATGCCCAGAGTGCTCTTAAGATCTTCCATTGTATGAAAGGACGGGATTTGTTGGTGTGGACCAGTATGATAATTGGGCTGGCAAAGCATGGCCATGGCAGGGAAGCTGTGAATCTCTTCAAAGATATGCAACATGATGGTGCTGCTCCGGATCATATAACATTTATAGGAGTATTAACAGCTTGCAGCCATGCAGGTATGGTCGAAGAGGGTCAAGAGTACTTTAACTCTATGAGAAATATTTATGGTATTAAACCCACAATGAAGCACTATGGTTGTATGGTTGATCTTTTCAGTCGAGCTGGCCAGTTAGCAGAGGCTGAGAGATTAGTAAAATCTATGCCAATCCAACCAAGTGTTATGATCTGGGGAAGTATCTTGACTGGTTGTGAGATTCATGGAAAGGTTGATATAGCTGAAAGAATAGGGAGACAGATAATTGAATTAAATCATCAATGCAGTGGAGTGTTTGTTCTTCTTTCCAATATATATGCAGGGGCTGGGAGGTGGCAAGGAGTTGAGCAGACTAGAAAATTGATGTGGCAGAAAGGATTGAAGAAAGTTCATGGCTCCAGTTCTACTGAATGCAGAATATTTCACCTCCATAACTTCACTGCTGCTCTTACGTAGGAATTAAGAGGGAGAAAGAAGAAGGAACATAAAGGCATGGCATCCTGATTGAACTCCTACCCATGGTGCTTTTCTATAACACCTATCATTTCCATTTCTTCCCATCAAATTAAGGTGTTCAAGATGATGGAGTTGAAAAGGGTCTGTTTGTGCTGTTTTTTTCCCCTCCCCTCTTCTATGTTGTCTAATCCCGTCATCCTCTTCTTCTTGTAAATTCCAGATATCTAAGAGGAAGCAAAAGGCACAGAAAGGTAAGATCTGATTTCAACATTTCCTTCTCTTTTGCCTAGAGATTTGCTTTCCTATGTTAAATATCATCTGCTGAGATAGAACATTGCATCTTCATGCCTTTTGATCTTATCAGGAGTTTGCATCAGTAATCGATTAGCCTTTTCATTTAAGCTCATTTTTAACTCTTTTGCTAGTGCAGAAGAAGTCATCTACTGCAATGTTAAGAAGAAAGATTAAATATTGATTCCTATATAAAAGAGTATATTGATTCGTATGTACTTTTTATAGATACAATGGATAGGTAGATTCAATACATTGCAGAAGTTTAGCCTAATGAGATCTCTCTAGTTGGATCAACTGTTGTCTTGACAGAGACTTTTTAGCTATTTATTCTTTCTGTTCCTGCTTAAAAGCAGGTTGCCCTTTGTCCATCAGAGCGACGAGGTTTATTGAAATGCAATAATCAGTATTTGTCACCAGTGGTATTGACCAACTAAGTTCTACAACTCCTTTTCAGGATGTTAGAAACAATGACTTGGCGATGCCTAATGGTGACTCATTCGATTGATGGAGATGGCATGCCAGGGAGGTGAGAGGACTACAATCAGGCAAGTTCTTTTTTCCTGTACATAAACTAATAAACAAGTCATGTATCCTGTAAAATATGATAATTTTTTCGAGATGCTTAAGACATGAAATTTTTTCATAGATTACAATAGTCTAATAATCTTCTTACTCTTAAACATTGGGCAGAGAAGGACTGACAAGCGAACATTATCTATTGTTCTTAAAATTGAAACACCTCGTAAAGCAGCTAATTTATGCCATAAATCACAGTACATGGCAGCGCTGATCTAGAAATAATAGACCTCTGGTAGATGTACTCTTGGAAAAACTATCATCTAACCTCCAAGTCCTTTGTTGCTCACCATGCTGCTTGCATACGAAAAATGAGGTATCCATGTAATCTATTAATCCTGCCTCCATTCTGAAGGTTCTTTTCTCTAGCCAACAGTTAATCCCACAAAAATGGGAAAGGTCAAAGTCTCAATCGTGGAGAGTTGTCCTCTGTTCCTCAGGCAGAGATGGCTTTTGGCCACCCTTTTTTTAAGGACTGAGGGACCCCTGGAACTTAGAGAAAGTGGTGCTTTACAAGCATCAGAGCAAACGGACTATGGGCATTCCTATGATGCTACCAACTGCTGCTTAAATTTTTATCCTTATTTGGTTCTGTCGTGCCAAAATTTGAAGCAATCAGTGAAAGTAAGCTCAATGTGAATGTGGATTGATCTCTTCGTTCTTCATAAAGTAGAGCAAGTCTTCTCCAGATTAGAGTGCGGCTGTGACGAAAGAAGATAAAAGAGGCAGTATGAATTGTCAAGAGACTCTTATATTGCTATAGCTTAAGTACACAGAAATCGGAGATTCACACTGATGGAGAATCACAACGAGGGAGAAATCTCTTTATATAAAGGTCAGTGGTATATGTTAAAGGTAGAAAATGGATAAGAGAATGGCCATATAATGGTTGGTTATCAGAATTTCCTGGGGTGCCTAGAAATCTGCAGCTTTATCTATGGTTTTTAGAGGGCTGATCTCAAGAAGGGGCTGTTTTCATGACTGGTATGAGAAGTAAAATGGCTTTTTTTAAAAGTGAATATGACTGCTCACCTTAACTCCCAGCTCAGGAGCAACTTAGCAAGGTTGAGGAAGCTCACAATCCCCCAAGTCTAGCAGTAGTGCAGTCAATCCAGTAGCTAATCAATCCACAAAACTTTTGAGTATCCTTGAAGCAAAATGTGATCTTCAAGGCAAAAGGGATCACAACTCAGGTTGGACTTTGGGGCACATTGAACACTTGGTTTTATGCCCAAATTTCGATCGGCTGTGACATTGCGGACAAAACAGTAAGAACATTTCATTTATTTGTCTATTTTTAGAAACATGAGAACAATCTTATGAGTTGGGTGACATGGGTGTAGTTGATTTCTCTCTACCTCTCGATTATTACCAACAATCACAGGATTTGATGGAATTGAACTTGTAATTTTATGCATTCACTTCTCTCAAAACTAGTCCGATATTGTTTGCATATCATCATCTTTGTGAATACAAAATAACTACTACATCACAAATTATATTGTTCACATTTCATTAATATATGTTGGTGATCTTGCGAGATAGGATGCCAAGTTAGTGACTTCATTCACAAATAATCATACCTATATACTCGAGCACGCACACGCTCACACACAAATATGATATGAGTCCAAAGTATTATCTTTAATAGGCTAGATAGATATAGACCCAAATCTAGTCAGCTAAATTGATAGGCCCATGGACTGAAGGATTATATTGCCATTCTATATAAAATGCCTACAAAAGTACTTAATCGAAATTAGAAACGTAGATGGCTCGCTAACTCCATGATGTGCCCAAATCGTCCGTGCTAACCTATAACGAAGCTTAACTAAGCTTAGTCCATTTTGAGGTACATACGATGAACTAAATACCAATGTTGCATCATGATGCTACATTCCTTCAAGAGTTTAATGATGCAAACAGGGAATCCAGAGATAGACTTTATGATATAGACAGAAAATGCAGTGCAATCTAAACGAATGCTAGTTTTTTTTTTCCATCGAGAGTATAGTTGATGTTATTGGACACAGTAATTTATGCATGAAAATATATCATCCCGTCTCGAGACACACAATTGTAATAAACTACCCTTCTCAATACACACCAGCGTACAACACCGAGTCACGTCAATCCCAGTCCACTGAGGATCCAACGTCATGCATGCATGCATGCATGTTTTGACGCATCGATCCGTGCAATGCCATGATGCAATCATATCACAAGCCATTCGTGACGTAAATCACATCCATCCATCTGTCCAAAGTTTTTCAATATCACATCATAATTAATAAACACAAATAATTACTCATAAAGTAGTTATATCATAAGAGCTACATAAGAGACTCATAAAAATCTCTCTCCTAAGCTCCATAAGAACGTACAATAGTAGTCACCTAAAGTTACATTCATGTACACAGCGTACTACAAGCACCACCGTGAAGTTATACTAGGAGGTATGGGGTGCGAGATTCAAGAAACCATTGGTCCAGATTCTCCTGCAGCAGTGGAGCCCAACAATGGCATGTCATGAGCTGCTGCTCCAGGGCCAAGAGGAGCAAATCCCATCTCATAGAGAAAAGGGTTCTGTAAGTAAGGTTCTAGCCAATTAGGAACTACCTCCTCGTGAGAGGTCGCGTGTGGAGCTGGGTCTTCTTTCGGTGGGCTTCCTTGGAAGGATGGCAGAGTGGGAGGAGAAGGAAGAGAAGGGAGAGGTGGAAGGGGAAAAAAGGAATTGTGTTCATCTTGGTACTGGAAGTAGGGTTGTTTATTTTGGATGGTTTGGAAGGGGTATTCTAGGGTTTGGAGGTCAAAGAATGGAAGCATGCAAGGGTTGGGAGACGAAGAGGAGGGCCCAAGAAAGTAGGACGGGTTTGGGTAGTATTGGCTCTTCTTATCTCCTCCTGCCTTGTTAAATATCCTGCAGATCACCCATTCTTCCTGCAACAAGATAAAGAAAACAACAAAAAGGAGAGCTTTGTAGTTTAGTATTAATCCTCATCCTGGTCTTAGATAGCCAGGTCTCTACTTGTACTCCTAGTGTAAGTTTGTATATGTAACTTATATATATATATATATATATATATATAAGTATGCATGTCTAGATATACGCATGCTTAATTGTATCTTGTCTATCTTATGCATGAAACTTTATCTACCATAGAGTACAAGCCAAATATATAGATTTCTTAACAAGCATTACTTAATTATATCGATCATCAAATGATGGTCATGAGGGCACGATATAAGATTTCTATGCGACATGTGATGGTCGATCCAGATATTGTAGCATTACCTTGCATGCGTGGCGGCAAGAGAAGTCACCTTCGAGTCGGTACTCGTGTAGGACCCACTTGGTCTTCTCCCCTCGTGGTGCCCTTCCCTTGTAGAAGACTAAGGTCTTCTTCATGCCGACGAGGGCCCCACTGGTTGCGCTGTGGACCTCCCTGTCTTTGCCCGTGGCCTTCCAATAGCCTGCCTCCGTAGCCCTATTGGTCCTCAGCCCAGTTGGATACTTCCTGTCCCTTAAGCTAAAGAAGTACCACTCCCTCTCCCCCATCTTTGCCACATCTAGATCGAGACCCATATATTTATAGGACCAAATATTACAAAAGAAATGAATGAAAGAGTTAGTGCAACACTAACTATAGAGCTAAGTATGACCATATATATATATAAGAAACAAACATGCAAGAGGAGAAGCTAAAAGCTCTCTGAGTTCTCACTATGATCACTCTATCAATGTACTAAAAAACATTGATGTAGTAGAAACGAGTACATTAACAAATTTTCTTAAAGCAATCATTTAGCTAGATATATATATATATATATATATATATATATATATATATATATACCTGGTAGCTCCCATGGTTCACATCTGTTGAGATCAACCTCCACAATGTCCACTGCACAGAAGCCTCCATTAAACACCTTGGAAGCCAGGTAGAAGGTGATGAGCTCTTCATCCGTAGGGTGAAACCTAAACCCCGGAGGTAAACCTTGCTCATTGGTCTCCTCTCCAATTAACTCCAACACCAAGTCTCCCATGTTATGCATCCTTCTTAAGAGCTAGTGGAGAAGAGAAGAACCGCCCTAACAAGAACTTTTTGACACTTGGGTAGTGTTTCGATGATAGAGGAGAAGAGGGCGAGGGGTGTATTATAGGGGAAGCACTGAAACCATAGAGATCTAGGGTAGGGCTATAGCTTTCAGATATAGGTCATTCTTTGATGGTAGTATTGAAGGCTAAGCCTGAGGTTTAAGGGCCAAGGTGCACCTGGAATGGATCCAAATAGGAAACTTGGATAAGCCATATGAGACTGGGAGAGGAGTAAATGCGAAGCGGGGCTGGGAGATTTATGCGTGCATGTGTGAACAAATAGAGAATAAGTACATAGACAGAGTGGGTTTGCTGCAATCGTTTCCATCCAAGACCACCTTAACAGTTGCTGCTACTGTTGCTGCACAACTTTACGATACCACATGTCAAGAGACTGTGGTATTTATTGTTACTTCGGTTAGAATATAAAATATAAAAAATGTCGATTAGCTTCTGAGTTGAAACCATATCAGACAGATATATCATTTAAGTCATAAAATCTCTATCTTTTTAAATCAAGTCTACTATACGGGCTTATCAAAATATCTTAGATGTAAGCATAGAGGTGACAACAATTATCAGGTCAGATTAGTTAGATTTGAGTCAAGTCATAATAATGCAAACATAAACATAACTCATTTATTAAATAGATTAAGTGGGTTATAAATGAGTTATCAGATGACATAAGTTATTTTAGTTATAAACAAGTTTTTCATGATATAAACAAGTTAGTTGGGTCATAGATAATTTATATAATGAACATGAACATAACCATTTAACAATCGAATTAGATAAATTAGCCCATTTACGACTCAAATCTGATTATATTAAACTTAAATCTATTTAAAAGCTGAGTTATCATACCATGTTATCGAGATAGGTTAATTTTGTCACCCGTAAGTTAGAGAGATTGTTAAAATATACTATGCTCTAAAATGTTGAGGCAATGGCTAATGTTGATGTATCTCAGACTGAGATATGTAAGGTTATAGTGAAGGTTGTGATGGTGGCGAAGATACCTGCAATGACACTAGTCGCAAAAGCAAGGGCACTGAAAAAGGCTATTCATCATGCCAAGGCAACAGTGGAGGTCTTAACTTGGGGCTAAGCATAGATGTGACTTTGGCAACCCTAGACGGCGATCCAATAGTAATCCAAATTTGGCACTGCCTCTAATCTCTTAAGCTATCACCTTCGTGTTCTCTATAGTATTCTCCTTCAAATCAATAAGGCATATCACATCTTGATCACAAAGGACTTGATATTTGGATCATTTACATTTCATCGGGCAAATATGGCGAGCTTGCTGAGGAACATTGCTTCTGATACAATTACAACTTATATATATATATATATTTCTGTTCTCTCTCTCTCTCAATATATTTATACAGTTGATAAATAACAATACATGGGCAATTAAAAACATTTCGTACTAGTTTAGAGGAGCAACTGAACAATGTAGTGACTTAGAGTTATAGCTCAAAAGTGTTTAGTTTAGAATAACAATTTGGTAGCGTATTGTCTTGGAGCTTAGACAAAACCACACGATGTTGTGATTAGGTTTTGTGGGCCTAATATGTTACGAGATCTTAGTGGCTTTGTGTCACTCGAAGGTTGATCCTTTCTCCAACCTATGATTAGCAAACGATCTATTGAATAATAATAAAAAAAAAACTCTCCCCTGTAGGGAATCAATTAATACCGTAGAAACAACTAAAAGTGCTGACTTGAGGTAACATGGATCTTTCTTCTCTTCCTGTAAAAAAGTTAGCTAATTATCAAAAGTCTTTCTTGGTGATCATGCTAAGCAAACCGAACAGTAAGACAATTAGTCATGCTGTCTTGGTATGTTCACATCAAAAACCACAGATACATTTACCTATCTATATATAGTGCGAAAAAAATGAACAACCACATCAACTTTTGATAACATGATTTAATGTAATCTTGCATACGCTCCATCTGCAAATAAAGTACTTGAAATCTATCATTGCACTCCATATAATTTGTCACTAACCAAGTATAGCAATCCCTAAAATAGTTATATATATATATATATCTTTTGAAGTTTTAACTGCTACCACGTCTTTGTCTCTTTCTGTTGGTACTATCAAGCGATTTGACATTCATAATGTGCACATATGAAAGGAAAAGGGGTCCTGTAACTCCTGTTACTATCCCTTCTCTCCTATTTCGAACAGTAGAAGAGCTTCAGAGATGGATGGATGGATGGATGGATGGGTAGCAGCAGCTAGAGAGATCACCGAAAGGAGGAGGGAGGGAGGAGTACCTATCTATGTCTATGCCCCGAATGCTGCATTTATTATATATTGTGGGAGGAGTTAAAGTGGGGAAGGGAAAAAGAAAAAGAAAAAAACTGGCATTGTTTTTATCTTGGAGTGTGGGAAGACGAGGAGTTTGCACGAGTTGGGAAATCGATTTTTTTCGTGGCCGTACAAAAATTCCAGAATCACAGTACTCCCCCCCATTATCATCTGCATTCCATTGTAGTAGATTTACCAAGGTGCCCAAAACTTGATCATTCATCCTACATTTTATATATACATATATCTAATATCAATGATGCTAACAAAAAGATGTAGGTGTAATTCTCTTTTCCTTTTGATTTGACAATCTGCTGATATAAAACAGAGGATACTTAATTAATGGTCATTAGTTATCGCTCCAGATTTGTTATCTGTGCCTAAAAGTGAAACTCATCTATGGAGTTATTCGAGTAAAGGGTAATAAGGGGGGGGGGGGGGGGAAATGGACAAAGTGGTCGGCTGGGCAAGCTGTCCTATTGGTACACCCGAGGAGGGAGATGGTGGGTGAAGCAAAGTCAGAGGCCTCATTGAAGAGCGAGAGGGAGAGAGAGAGAGAGAGAGAGAAAAGCAGCGCACTAATTTCCAAATAAAAAGTTTAAAAAAAACCAATAATTTGTTTTTGCAGTTCAATCATGCACATGATTAGACCTTGGGGTCCACCATTCTCTCTGGATCTATCCCTCCTCGTAATTCGTACAATGGTAACTTGGTAATTCTCATGGATCATGGTTTGGTTAAATTTATTAACTTTTCTGATAACCTAATATAATCTTGTTGGTCAACTTTAATTCTAAATAATATTATAGAGAAATTATTTGGTAATTAATTATTTGGTGGTTTGACTTATTTTCGTTGATAGCTTGGTAATATGGTTAGCTCGGAGGAATAGCTTAGCAACACAATGACCTGAAGCAGGTCTCAACGATATTTAGTTCGTAGCAATTGTTCAGCGACACATAAAAATTAAAGTCTAAACTAAATAACTAAACATTTAGTTGGATCTAAATAACTCAGTATCTAAAAAGAATTAATTGTTTATTCTATCTATATTTAATCTTTAAGCTTACGAATGATAAAAGATTAAGAAAAAAGAAAACTTCACCAAACTTCCTATCGTTACGTCTAATGTTGCCCACTAGCATAAATAGTGTATAGTATATTATTTTGCCATTAGAACTTTAAATTTACGTTAAAAAAAGCTTTTTTAATGTGCATTATTTAAGAGCTTCTCTCTTCGGAACCCACGTGCGTACGTGGAGCTGAGCATCGAGGTGACGAGACGGCTGCTCGTGCACACGCGACAGGCCTAGGAGATGACGTGGAGGCTCGTCATTTGAAGAGAAGGGTAGAGTGGGACCAGACCTATGGATTTTGTCGTGTTTCACGCTAGGGTAGGATAGGACGGCAAATCTAAGGCTCGGCCGCCCTCCCAACTAACTCATTTCCCGCCATAAATTCCTCAACGGTCATTTAATTCAAGTGCACCTAAACTGCTACTTTCTACTATTTCTCTGGTCATTAACCTTATAATCTAAACTCCATTATAAATGTATGAAGAATTTTAAACCTCAACCCAACCTCCACCCCCCCCCTCCTCTCTAGACTCTAGTATATGCCAAATTGAGTGAAGACGACTTTTGTCATCAAATCTAGTCTTTAGACAAAGACTATTTTTTTTTAATATATATATATATATATATAGCAGGTTTATTATTAGTCATCTAGTATATATTCATGAGCTGGTTTTTGGCATCTTCCTAACAAGTTTGTCTGGTTTGCGTTTTATGTGGAGCTTTTAATATTTTGCAGCAGCAGAGGATTAGAAGTTTCCAGCTATCAGCTGCGGGATTTGATGGGGTGGGGGGGGGGGGGGGGGGGGGGGGTTTCTTACTGCTTAGTAGCATGCATGCATGCATGGGGTTTTGGGCTCTGTTTCCATGTCGTCAGACAAGTACTGAAAGATTTCTCAGAGATGGCTCAACGTTTTGGATCAAGTAATTGTTATTTGCTACTTATTGGATCGTACACTCGGTGCCTCTGTCACTCTTGCCTTTGCCTTCACTTCCACGTAAGCCATATACATAGACCCATCCGTGAATAGGTAGGTGGTAGCATCCCCATATCAAATATACTCTCTACTCTCTAGCAAAAAGTACGTGCATGAGATTAATTTAGTGATCAGCTTCTATATGTTACAAATTAAAGGCAATTACCTTACGTAAATATTGATCTAAACATATTATGTCTGAGAAGTCATAAGGATCGAGGTCTAGTTTTAATTATGAAGTATGACAAGTAGGTAGATTCATTTTTAAAGCTGAAAGGCTAAGCTATGCAAAGGGCTCTCTTCCTGTCATAAACTACTTTCGATCTTTCGAGGCTTCCTGCCAAGTTTGGAAAGCTCTCTTACGAGTTAAAAGTATACAAGATTATGTTGTTCATGGAATTTAAAAGTGGTCATTTTAATGAGTTAATTAGCTCACGTTCCAAGCATTAGCTCACGTTCCAAGAATTAGCTCACGTTCCAAGCATTAGCTCTCTGTTATATATTAGAGAATTCCATGGTATTCTCTGGAAAAGGGCACTTCTCCTTGCCAATAAATACCATAAAGATCTATCTTCTACTTTTGTCAATCACTCCTCTACCACTCACTGCATTCACTAGATATCTTAAGCTTAATACTAGCAGCTCATTCTCGAGCCTCAGCATACTACGCTCTTCATCGGGCTCCTCAATTATAGTCGACAGTCGCATTACTTGATTTCAATCCACGATCTCGGCTAAAGTTGTACCCACAAAGAGATAGAAACTGACTTTGAGTTACTAATCAACTTGCTTAAGAGAAATCATTCATTGTCTTAGATGGTATCCTCACTAAATTGATGACTACAAGCTGCTTAAGTATTACATCCCTTCTATATATGTAAAATATATCTATTAGGAAGCTAATAAAATAGTGGACTAACTTCCTATTTTGTATAGGAATGATAGTTCTGGATGTACTTGGCAAAGAACTTTTTCATTCCCTTTCGTACCGACTTTTACTCATTGACACCAACGATCGCTTATAACTCAAAACTTAAAGTAATACAATTTCTACACTTACGAGTTGTTGATGGGAAATCCCAATTAATTGAGTTAATAATAAAAATCTTATCTCTTGAAAAGAAAAAAAAGTACCTGGTTTTATTTAAAATATGAATGCAGTAATGACTATAGAGATCCATCTTCCCTTCAAAATTAACATACATTGAAATAAATGTTTAAAAATTAAAAAATAAACTCGTCACTTTATATATTTTTAAAATTGAAGTAGCAATGGCTCAAGTGATCATCACCAACCGAGCCGACTGGCCAAACCGGTAGGCAAACGAGCCACTCCTCCAATACTCCTCTTCCTCCTCCTTCCAAACTCCGTCGTCAAAGTTCCGAGCGTAACTCACCGAGTCGTAACTCGCCCCGACGTGACGTGCATGCGCCGGGCACACGGTCCTCTTAACCTTGGCCCATAGAGCCGCCCACGTATGTCTCCTCGCATTCGCATACCTTACCACCGCCCATCTCCGCCGCGTAACGCAGAGCCCGGCGACCTTAATGGCGGCTCGTCTCATCACTAGCCACGCTTTTACCGGAAACCCACCTCTGCTTCGCCGGTTCCCCGATAACTTTTGGTACATGAAGACCATTGTTTACCAATCTCTTCTTCTTCTTCTGATGTAACTTCTCTTATCTCTCCATTGCTCTCTCTTTCTCTCTCCCTTGCTCGTTTTGTTGATTAATATACTAGGAGGAGAGAGATTGGGAGACTTACTGGCTAACAGTCTTTGTTAAATGACCAATATACTCTCGTAACGGACGTGGTATGAGGACATATTGGTCATTCCACAACGTTGGTATCCTTCTGGGCCTATAACGGAAGAGCTGCTGGGCCCAACTAGTCGGTGTATTATTATTACTTTATTATGCCGCGAGAGGTCAGTCCTGTCGTTTAGAAATATCTATGCGGGTATCATAGCAACCGCCCATTTTAAAAGGTTGTCGTACCTTTTCTTCCGCATAGACACTTACTTCTATGAGTTCGTCGTGGGCCTTTTCTTGTGTCAAAGTCTACGTGTGGGCCCCCAATAGACTTTTGCTTTCTGGGCTTCCAGCTGTCAAATAATAATCTTTTGATGGCATATCTGTCAGTGGATGTAAAGAAGATTCAATGTCTGGCGGTTTGTACCAAACTAAAAAAAGACGTGCATGAGGATGAAAGAGGCCAACGAACGCGATGGCCGTCCGTTTCGCCTTCTACGGACCGGATGGATCGGAGGGCTAAAGAGAGGGAGCAACGGACGGTTGGTGTGTGGTGGTCCGTTAAAACCTTTGACAATGACCAAAAACGAGCGGAGTGGAATCTGGAAAGCTTCCAACGTTGAGGGCCCCATCAAATTAAGGGTGTAACTCAGCTATTGTGCTTCAAATAATTTTGAGCAATATTTATTTATTTATTTAAATAGATTTGTGAAGTTTAGAAAATAGAGGCTTCTTGGCAAATAATTGCATGGAGTGTTGCTGTTGGATTATTCCTCTGCAACATCAACTGAGTGCCAAGGGTGATGATAACACTGGAAATAATCAAAACTGATAGAAGACACTGTACTTCTTAGAGCACATTTCGGTTGGGTTACAAGAAGATTAATCTACAAAAGTAAACCATATGGACTTAAGCTTTTTTATGTGAATGACTCAGTAGGTAGGGGTGTGTGAAGGAGAAGAGCTCTGCTGTTCAAGAAAGGAAGAGAAAAATATATATATATTTGGTTGGTATAGAGTTTCCTCTATCAAAATCTCCTATCAAGTTGTCAAATACCATGATAGCTTGTAAATCATACAACGGTTACGTGTATTTATTTATTTTATTATTTTTTTTTGGGACAAAGATGTCATCCTGGGGAGAGACTAGCTTCAAGGAAAATGTATCCATTATGATTAGAGGTTTAGGTATACCTAGCTGAATATTTCATCACTATTCCTACTTCCTAAATATATTGTGGAAGTTGAATGCTTGAGAGGACTACTTTGAAATGAGTTGGATGGCACTATTCAATGGGCTTGTTCTATAAAAAATAATGATATTTAGGTGTGTCTTTCGTTGGTTCCCACCTTACATTAGATAGATGGAAGAGCCATTGCTCCTGATCATGAGAACTTATAAAATCTGAGCTTAAAATTATTTTGGTTCTTACCTGAAAGGATAAAACTATATAGAAAAGAAATCCAAACTATTTCGTACAAGAATATATCTCTGATTCCAGCTACAGATGAGGCAAAGGTATTACTTTAATTTAATCCAGATGTATACTTAAATTTTCTTTTGTAGTTTGGGATGCTGCTGCTTTCAACGATGGAAGCACGCAAATTAAGATTGGGTGCAAATTGCTGTTCAATAGTCAATGCAGCACATAATAAGATAGAAGATTCCTGCAACTAAGATAGATAGGTATCCTTCTAAACCGCTGCTGTTAAGCTTAAATTTGCATGTGATTCTATAGAAAAGAAAACTGTCGAATTTTGCCCATCTTTTATTCAGTGTAAGATGGTTTTCGACTATAGTATAAGTTGAAGTGTTTTATAATTAAGAGCCATCTACTAATATATTGAGATATCTATCTATGGGAAGAACAATTCTAATCTCACTCTACAAACAATTAGTCAGTAAAAGATCCCATAGTTGAATCCATGTGATTTGCTTGCAAGCAACAAATTGAACAGAACTATATAAATGCCCACCCTCTGCCCTTTTTCTCAGCAAAATTGATCACTCTCATGGAGTCCAACCTCCCTGTTCTTTTACTCTTTCTTTGCATTGTAACCTCCACTGCATTCCCTCAAGATTTGTCTATACTTGGCTACTCTGAAGAAGACTTGGCAACCCCACAGAGGCTAGTTAGTGTTTTTGATGCTTGGATAGATAAACAGAGCAAAAGCTACACAAGCCATGAAGAGAAGCTGAGAAGGTTTGAGGTCTTTAAGGACAACCTGAGGCATATCGATAAAACTAATAAGAAGAGAGGGAGTTACTGGCTTGGGCTCAATGAGTTTGCTGACATGCATCACGAGGAGTTCAGAGGTCGGTATCTCGGATTGAAGACCAACTTAACTAGGAGAAGAGATGACAACAAGTTCAAATCCTCCAAAGCCTTTCTATATGAGCAAGTTACAGACTTACCTGAGTCAGTAGATTGGAGGAAGAGAGGAGCAGTGAGTCCAGTTAAGAACCAAGGGGCATGTGGTAAAATTCCTACACCTATCATTTTCCTACCAAGAAAAAAGAAATTCTAATGGAATGTAATGGCAATGTTACTTTGTGCAGGAAGTTGTTGGGCATTCTCGTCGGTGGCAGCAGTTGAGGGCATTAACAAGATTGTAACGGGGAATTTAACATCCCTATCGGAGCAACAACTCATCGACTGCGATATCATATTAAACTACGGTTGCCAAGGGGGGATGATGGACTACGCTTTCGCGTTTATTATCGCTTACGGTGGCCTTCGCACTGAGGAAGACTACCCTTACCTCATGGAAGAAGGTTCCTGCGAGGCCATGAGTGTAATGCAGTAGAATCATGCCCTTACATTACAAATGAGAGCAAGTTAACATTTGTAGTATTTCATCTTTTCTTTCTTTGTTTTAGGCTTATGGAAATGTAGTAACCATCAGTGATTACGGAGACGTGCCGGAGAACGATGAACAGAGTCTACTCAAAGCAGTGGCTTATCAACCTGTCAGTGTTGCTATAGAGGGTTCTAGTAGAGACTTCCAATTCTACAAAGGGGTGAGAGAAGAATGGCTTATCCTAAGATCACCTTCACCATTTTCATTTCTTTGTTTTAGTGATGATCGTTGGTTGATTACTTGTTTTGATTCCAGGGAGTCTTCGATGGACCTTGTGGGACTGATCTGGATCATGCAGTGACAGCAATTGGTTATGGATCAGTCATGGGGTTGGATTACTTCATAGTGAAGAACTCATGGGGAGTGGGATGGGGAGAAGATGGATACATTAGGATGAAGAGGAACACTGGAAAACCTCAAGGGTTGTGTGGTATGAACAAGATGGCTTCTTACCCTATCAAAAGGAAAATGATCAAACAAAATTAATACCCCTATGATAAGATATTAAGATGGGCTTCAGATTCCATCCTTCTGTTGCTCATTCTACCAGAACATCTGTTCATTAAGATGAATGTATCTACCTACTTGTAAAAATGAAATTTACTTTGTAATTTTTTTTATATTTTGAGAAAAGATATTCCATTGCGTTGAAGTATAACCTCTGCATTTAAAAAGCTTCAAATAATCACTAATAAACTTAAAACTCAGTACAATAACATTAAGATTACAAGCCTACCTGCATTCTTTATAAAAGTATACAATTTGTCAAGCATATTGTCTTGATTCTTGGTCATTAATTTGCAAAAGAATAGGATGTTTTAAGACAATTACCCACTTTTCCACCATAAATTCTAAATACTATTGTTTTAAGACAATTAGCTTCTCATGCAATCCAAGAGCAAGTACTGATAATATCATCATATATTGAATGTTATAACAGATTCAATTTTTAATTAATTAATTTATTACATTATTATCTCTCAGCTTGCTTTCGAGATGTAGTGCCCAAATGGAACACGAGACAGCATAGGAATGGAGCAGCACGTGTAACGATGGGCGCCGTCGATCTACCGGGCATGTAACTGCATCAGCCACAGGATTTAACCAGGCAGATACCTGACTATGCCCGGCAAGAAAATAAACATAACCAAAAGTATGAACACTAAAAAAAAAAACCGATAAAAAATCCGAGATCAGAACCTAAAGGAGTTGGAAGGGAATCCGAAGGGAAGAATTTTGGATCAATTACAAGAGCAGAATCCGAAGGGAATCCACTCGGTCATATGATCACATGGCTGTTGCTGGCTTCCATCTCGGGAGATAGATAAGCGTCGGGACAATGGCGAGCCCACGAAGTGCGCGCATACCTACGCCGCTTTGCCAGCATATTACATGAAAAGGAGGGGTAGAGATGAAGAGAAGATGAAGAGAGGAGAGGAGGAGGAGATGGGTAAGGCGGCGTCGAGAAGGATACCAGAAGGGAATGAGGGGTATGGGGACTGGGGAGAGAGGTTTATAAAGGGTAAAGATTGAAGATTAGGGTTCAATAAGGGCATGGACGCATGCGTTTATGGCGCTATGGGCTTCTAGGCTGCACTTTATCTCGGAGATATAGCCCACGGGCAAACATGGGTTAGGCCCCATTTCGTTCATTAATACTGGGTTAGAAAGTAGGGACAGTTCTACTTGGCCCTTTTCTATTTTCACATATGCTAAAATACTTTTTTATATATTTTTATTTTATATACACATAGATCTTTTAAACTGTTAAAAATCTCTGATATCCATAAGTCGTTAGACATAACAAAAAAAAAAAAGCCTCTCTATATTAACTTCTTCTTTTTTTCTTCCCTCCAAAAAATAAGAATATAATTATCACAAATTTACTCTCCTGCGAGTTAAAGTGATAATTTATAGACCAAAAACATAATGGAGTAAGTAGCGAAAAAGAGATTTGAAAAGGGGACAGTTAGAGGAACTAAGTGAGAATTTACCTAGAAATTAAAATCACAATAAATCTCTTCCAATAGAAAAGGCTTGTATTTTGTATTTATCTATACTTAAAATCGTGGAGCAACTCATGAGCCCTCATCTGGTGGATGTTGCAGGAGAAAACACAATTGCAGTACTTTCAAGAGAAAAGTATAAACATAACCTGGGGATTTATTTAATAATTACCTAGTAAATGAAGTGCAGACTATCTTTCCTCTTCTTAAAAAAATGAAGGATATCTCAACTTTACTCGAGAATAGAAAAACAAAACTGAAAGCAAAACCACCAGGACTTCTGCAGCCTTAGCTTAGAAGTGTTCAATGAAACATTTATGCTACCTTTCTGTACAAACGATAACACGAATGCTATATTGATTTGAATAAAAAAATGAACAAGGTTTTTATTTAGTACAAATTTTCAGTCAACTTGTTTCTCTTGGCTTATCTTTTAGCAATGTCATTTCTTTGCCTTGGAGAAACGAAGGCACCTGTACTTCTCACCGCTTACGGTAATCTCAAGTGCTCCATCCTGGTTGTCCTGATTTGATGCAGTACCCATGAGAACGGCTTTCTCCTTCTCTAAATTCTCCCTCTCCATCTTCAGTCTTGCTTCTTGTCGGGAAATCTCCGCCTGCATAACAAAAATGGATACTAGTCTTATTATATTTTCTCTACATCATAACACTCGCAAAGAGCTGCTCAGACAGAAAGACTACCAGACTGCATCTAATCCTACATTCAACTTGTATATAGGTACTCTGAAGTAACTAGAATTCCTCAGTTCTTATACAATTTCTCAAGATGCGTCAGTTGTTCATGCATCCCTTCCTTGTGACGAACTCCTTGACTGAAACTCACTTGCATACAGTAATTGTCTGCCCGAAATGAAATGTTCCTAACAAATGTTTGAAAGCTTGTAAGAGGTATTGCATTCTATCCAAGGTATTACAAGTTCAATGCTGGAAATAAAGCAAGCAAAGAAACAGCTAATTATATTATCCATCATATGTGACTTCACATAAGGGACATAACCTTTCCTTTGCTTATTATTTTTTAACTTCAACTTTACAATTGCGGCCATGATGGAGATTATCACCAAGGTCAAGGTTACCCAATGATTGCAAATTGCAAAGGCACAATCCTAATCAATTATAGGATTTCAATAATCTGCCAACTAATCAAACAACTAAAACCTTCTTTCAGCTCAAAAGACTAGCTGAAATTCCCTATAAACATTTTAAGTTGGGAGTTAAAGATTACAAACCAGGAACTAAAACAAACAAAGGATTCCAGAGGTAATAAATTTAGATTTCCTAGGAGTTCTACAAGTAGAACAATCTGATTCCAAGGATGTCAGAAGGACATGATTATGAGCACCATCACTTAATTAAATGCCAACAAGATATGCCAATTAAGCAATTATAAGCGGTGCTTTAGGTCATAAACCAAGCCAGAAAATAAATTCGACTAAAGATGTCAAAGAATTGATTTTGTCCTAAAAGAAACAGACATAGCTAAAGAATTTGAATCTAATAAAATATAATCCAAACCTAGCAGAACTTGTAGAATGTACTACACTCGACAATTTCAAGAAAAATTCTTTTTACTCGTGAGTTATCAAGGTATCCTCAAGACATCTATATTTTCGTATCGAACAAATGTTTAAAAGAGAATCTGCAATTCTGCACCATTGTTCTTTGTAAAAATATATATTCATTATTGATTTCAACAAGATAGAGTGAAGTCAAATCACACGAAATCAAAGGAAGAAGGGAGGAAGACGAATCTTGTTGTACCTCGCGTCGGGAGAGCTCGGCTTTCCAGGCGGCCTCTCGCTCGGCGACCTCGCGCTCGCGCTCCTCGATGTAGCTCTGCATCTCTCTCTCCTTCATGATGCGGTCTTGGATGTCAGCATCCAACGCCTCCTTCAGCTCCCGCACGAACCGATCCACCACCGCCTTTATCCGCAGCGACATCTCCCCCTTCCTCGTTCTCTCCCCTTAGATCTCAACGGTCCTCGATCGACGGCCTAGATATCCACACGTTTCCGGCGGAGATTTTCGGCAAACGCCATAATTCCGGCAGCTAGGGTTTCAAGAACTGGGGAAGGAGAGAAGAGGAGAGGAGAGACGAAGGAAGGAAGCTTCTAAGAGAGACGTTTGGGTTCGGGGGGGAAGAGGAGTGGCGGACGAGGATGGAGGTGGGTCCTTCCTGCTTGCTTCCGATTTTAAAAGACCGCAAATTTTTGTTCCAATCTTTTGCAATTTGCTAACATTAACTTATGTGTAACTAGTAGTATATAACGAACTATATATACCACTGTCATGCACTTCAGCTCTATGTGCTATAGACACATGAAAAGATAACATTATATGTCTATTCCGCATTAGAATATAATATATGCTGAAAATATCTAGCATAATCCTCTGCAATGTATTGATAAAGCTAAGTTGGAACTGTGTCCAAAAATAAACATTGGTATAGCCAAAGGAGTGTTGTCCTCAAGGGAGGAGGAATCATCACCTGCCATTTAATGTTTACAACCTCGGAAGGCAACCTTATACATATCCTTTGTTGTAATCATAGCTTTATACTACAACTCATTCCATTGGAAAATAAGATAAGAACCATCACAGCGTAATAGCAGCTAGTACTAAGTTATTCAGATTGAGGTCACCAGCAGTCTCCCTCTCAGGAAGGGTCTATTCAGAAACTAATGCACTTGCATACCATGTGGGAGGGGGACAATGCGAACCATTCTTACATTCTTACAATTCCGACCATGTTTCTTCATCCTTGTAGTGTTCCTCTGAAGCCAAGGCTCTGATGATGGACTCATATACCTCAATTCCTTTAAGATACTCGTCTTTGTTCAAGAACTGGACCATAATGAAAAAGAGGTGAAATTTAGCTTCAATATCAGTAAGGGCGAAAACGTTGCATAAAGAGCTCAAAAGAATGGTGCTACACCAAGGCACTAAAGAGAATCATAAATAAAACTATTTAATTGAAAAGCAAGAACATGGTTTTTCTTTTTTATTTCATACTATTCTTCCATTATTTTTCTCGTCCTTCATAAGAATTGGCCGGATTAGCATGCAGTTCAAATCAAACTAATGTCACCGCTTGGCAAAAGGCCAGGATCAAGGAAACCAAACTTGAATTATCCATGTAATCTTGTATACTTCTATAAGTGAACAAAAAAGGGAGGTCATTCAGCAAATCAACGTACTGAAATGACACATACCTGGTGTTTCATATCAATAAAATGCACAAAACCATATGTATCATACGCTGATGGTAAGATTATTGCAGGAAACCAACTTCCATAGAACTATTCATGTTTTATATGCAAAGATGATATCATATGACAATAATTCCATAATTGGTCCCTAAAATATGAAGCGGGGAGTTTTCAAAAGAATAATCCATGCAGTTAAACAATACATCCCAAGATATTTATATGACCAAGGATGAGAGAACACATATATTCTGTGTAAACATATAAATAACCTTTATAGTTGCCCAGAAGCCAATCTATTGAACCAAAAAAAGACTTCAATTTGATGATGGTTAAGTGCAATTCATGACCAAATATTGAGATGTTGGTTCTTCTTTTCCCTATTTACCTATCATTTGATTCACTATTTCAATGATATGCAAGCTCTTCTTATACATACATACATACAGACATACATAATATATATATATATAATTGAGCAAAAGAGGAGCTTAATTGAATGAAAATGACAATAAGCCGAACCTCATTATGGTCATGGAGCAATATAGGAGTGTTTGCCATTGGTGAGAAACCAAATGCTGGTACTCCTAACTCTCGGAAATAACGAGAATCAGTAGCGGCTGGGAATATCTCTGGCTTACTAAGTTTACCGTTGGCTTTCTTCACAGCTTCTTCCAAGGGTGCCCACCATGGGTTGGAACTATCAGCGGCAGTGATGGCCGGCTTTCCGAACTTGTTATGCACAGAAGCCTTCTGTTTGAACTGGCCAAGAAAAAGTGCATGAAGCTTAGATATAGCAATGGAAATTGTAGTGCAACCTTTAATTTATCATTTTCCCAATCAAAATGCATATGATTTAAACCACGGGTTGGAAATATCAGCGGCAGTGATGGCTGGCTTTTCCGAACTTATTATGCACAGAACCTCATGTTTGAACTGGCCAAGACAAAGTGCATGAAGCTCAGATATAGCAATGGAAATTGTAGTGCAACCTTTAATTTATCATTTTCCCAATCAAAATACATATGATTTAAAAGGTATTGATATGTCACTGATAGTGAACTGGTAAGATACTGTATGTCGCCCTGTGAATTAGAAACTTGTTCAAACAGGTTCAAATAGATTTCAGTGGAGGGTTTGGGCCTCCGGGCGGTGCCGATCGGGATAGGCAATGGGTTTGGGATATATATATATAACCGAGTCTAAGCAAGCCAATGCTGGCCCGACTCGGCTCAATAATTCTTTCGAGTTTAATTTTTGGGCTTGGCTCATTTGGAGCTCGAGCCAGGCTCTTACCGAGCCAAGCTCACGAGCCTCATGAGCCCACGGGCTTTTTGACAGGCCTAGCCTTAAGGTGCCCACTCTTATGTCAAATTAGTGAAAGTAGCAAGCATCCAACATTACAAGAAGCACAATTTGTCGATACCTCATATGTCAAATTACGTATGGAAGGTGCCCACTCTTCAGCAATACGTCTCTCCAGTGCTTCAGGATCAACATTAGGTGGGACTCGGACATCAAGACCTACCTCTGCTTCGGATGGTTGCAAGTTCATGACAAAACCCTGACAGAAAGAAGTTTCAGGATGTCAAAAGATATCTGCATATTTTATGTATTGACTTTGCCAAAGCAAAGTAAAGCAGCAGAACTATAGGCATCTCATAAGTCCATTTTGGAAACTAAGTTTGGAATACCAATCATTTTTCGCAATTGTTGTAATAACATGAATCAAAAAGTTGACTTCAAAACATTTGTTTATAATCACAATTCAGATTCCTAGGAAAGAAATGTAGAGACCTGCAATTTTGAGATATGAAAGTGGATTTATATTAGAAGTCAACTGAATAACATACAGGTTTGCCTCTGATTTATTTCTTTACTTCACATCAGGGCGATGAATTTGAAGCGGGGATCTTAACCATAGAGATACACTGTTTTCCTTCCCCACAATGATTGTTTCATTGTCTTGGGGAACATCAGCACCTGAATATTCCACCAAGGAGATTAATTTAAATACCTAGAAAAGTGGCATCTTCGTGCACTGTAGTATGTATGGTGTAGTTAATTAATTGAAGCACCCAGAAAATCCAAGTTGGCAACAGAATTCCACAGCAAGATAAGATGAAAAATCAAAACAAATTCAAACAACTACCTAAATCTTACTAACTTCCATAGGAATCATCCCAGAAATTAAACATCCCAATTTCCAGCTACAAGTCTACTTCTAGATCAGCTAAAGTTCAAGCTACAAGCCTACAATAACACAATAATCAACGACGATAGCAATAACAGCTAAAAGGAAGAACTCACAGTCGGTGATGGGGTGCCCGCTTTCAAATAGACGAAATTCACTGAGACAACCTCTCCCTCAGCCTTCACTCCAGCCTTCACCAAATCAAACTGTGCTGCCCTGAATTTCCGGACTATCTCAACACTCTTCATCAGATTCTCCATCGCGCTACCATCGTACAGCTTTGCTCCATGCCCTGGTTGGCCCCTCGCCCTGATCACCAGCCACCACGGAGACCTCTCCCCATAGAACAACCGGTACTCCTCTCCAGGGGAAGCCAGCCCTTCGTCGAGCACCAACCCCACATTCATCTCCTTAAACTTTTGGGACGCCACAAATGCTTCCACCCCATCGTGTCCTCCAATCTCCTCATCCGGAACGAAGGAGATGTAAACCGTGCGGTCCGGGGCGTATCCAGTGGTACGGAGACGGCGAATAGCTTCCAGGTACTGCATCCCGACACACTTCATGTCCTGCGTACGCACAAACCACGCATATAACACGAACCCTTCAAGAACAAATCCTCAAAAAAAGATAAGTTTATACTACTTGAACGCCTAAACGTCAGAGTTGAAGGGAAAGATCGAGTCTTCGTACAGAAAACACGAATAACTCAATAAAATTTCCCCTGAACCGGAAACTTCATGCTACAAGAACGCCTAAAATCCACAACTGAAGGAAACAAAGTAAAAAAGTGAATTACTCGGAAAGATCGAATCTTCGGTAACGTACCTGCGAGCCGCGGGCGTAGATGCGACCGGAGGAGGGGTCCAGGGCGGCGGAGAAGGGGTGATGCGTCCACTTGAGGGGCTCGGAGGGAACGACGTCGGTATGGGAGTTGAGAAGGATGGAAGGGAGAGAGGTGCTCCGACCCGGCCATCGGAGGAGGAGAAAGGGCTTACCGGCCACGAACTCGAGGACGTGGAAATCGAGGCCGATGGCGGTTGCCTGGTTGCGGAGGAAGTCAGTGGCGGCGGCGTAGTCGGGGTTTGGGTGGGAGGTGTCGATCCGGAGATAGTCTTGGAAGCGGGACACCGCCGCCTCGGCCTCGGCGGCGGTTGGTTTGGTGATGCCGTTAGCGGCCGCTGGTGAGAGGATAATGAGGAGGAGGGAGAAGAGGAAGTGGAGAGAGAGATGAGATGAGGAGAAGAACTCGATTCCTCTATCCATCGTATCGACAATAAATTTCGAGGAAGAGGAGAGAGTGGCGAAGCGATCTTTTAAAGTGGAGTTGGAAGCTATCGCCTCAATTGGGAACGAATAAATTAGTGGAAGACTTTTACTTTAGAAATACTAGGAACTTTATCCAAGTAAATCGTAAAATCACTGCTAAAGAAACCAATAATTTATTTGTAATCAAATATATTCGGAGTCTTATTATGTGTTTATCTTATTTATCATCCTATTAATTGGTTCTATAGATGACCCCTTGCTTAATACGCAAATTATATTAAGGATAATTTCCTTTTCAATCATGAACTATTTTGTCCACAACTGGAACCCTTTTTTTTTTTTGGTACCGATGCTTGCATTATCAAAAATACCTTATTCTCTGATGTTGTTGACGAAATCGATGAATTAACCAAATTGGCCATATACTTATATGACAGCTAAAATTAAATATTTTAATTATTTTTAAAATTTCTCTATATCCTCGACTCTTCTTCTTCTTCCTCTAATAGCAATGGATATGCCTCAACTATCTTCTTTCTTCTCCTCTAATAGCAAATGGATATGCTCCAATAGCAATAGATTTGCCCTAACTTCGTTGAATTCAAACCCGAGCTTAGCTGTGGGAGGGAGGATGTAGTCGGAGTTGTTCTCGCTTAGCATTTCTCTCTATAATCTATGAACTATATTCTTCTTCCTTCTTTCCCAAAACATCCTTTTGAGGGCAATTTGAAAATGTTACGAAGATGGGAGGTTGACGATAACAATAAAGAAGCTTGAATAACAAAAAAAATAACTTTTTAATTAAAACATTTAGTAGGATAATTGAAACATTTAGTAGTCATCTATCAGTTTTGGATCGAAAAGCAAACATTAGCTAATAGAGAGAGAGAGAGAGATTAATTTGAACCATTTGAATAATTCAGAGATTTCAGAATCACTTTTTATTTCTTCAAGGATATAAGTGATACTAAGATGTAATCTAAGTTTTCAAGTAGTAATAAATTGAAGGAAAAAGGTGTACATTAGACCAACTAATTACAATCAATCAATTTTTCTCAAATATAAACAATGACTAACAATAGTCAAGAGAGACTGTGAGTCGAACCAATTGCATAAAAATCAGGGGAGACATTGGACTTGACAACCTAACAATCATAAATAGTAATACTAGGCTTATAGGCTCTGATTCGTAGTTAGCATCAGACATTGGCACTGGAGATGGTGTATATAATCCTCTCCCTATCAAGAAGCAGTCAGTGATAAAAAAAAATTTCAATATCCAGAAAGGCAAGGTTACACGTGGAGGCTTGATTTTCGAGGCAGATATTGGTGTATTTTAAGTTGATGGAGTCAGTGGGGGTTAAGATAGGTCATCAAAGCACCTTGGGATTTGTTTAAGTTGATCCTCACAGGAAAGCTAGGAAAACCACCACCAACACCAGTGCTCTAATCTCTAGGATAACCCCTGCATCCCACTCTGCACTCTTTAAATATCCTGTCTCTCTCTCTCTCACTCTCTTTCTGCCATTGAGATCTAGAATAAACTCCACATTACAAATTCAAATTTTACTTTCGTCCGATTGATTTAAACTAGAGAGGAAAAAAAAAAGTATAATTTTTTTATTAAAGAAGAAGAAAAAACTATTAGATGGACCCAAAAGCCCAAGTAGTTGATGACGTTATCTAATGACCCAAAAAAAACTTTATTACTGCTTAACTCGCAAGTAGGAAGGAAAGTTAAAAAAAAGAAAAGAAAGTGAAATAGAAACGCCGTCTCCCGAGTCTTCCTTCCAATTCAAATTACAAGAGACTGGAGCGAAGGCAACGCACACGGCTGACGCCTCTTCGAGAGTTGTTACAACAGTAAGGAAAGGAGAGGAAAATAAA
The DNA here is from genome assembly GCF_048772165.1 of Typha angustifolia. NCBI lineage: Eukaryota > Viridiplantae > Streptophyta > Magnoliopsida > Poales > Typhaceae > Typha > Typha angustifolia. Next base: position 23,343,032 of record NC_133253.1, read on the forward strand.
ATTAGTATTAATAACAATATATCAAAGCGACGCCTTCCTGCGAATCCGTGGAATCCCAATCCCTCTCCAGCTAAAGATCTCCCCCTCCCTTCCCCTCCCCTCTCCCTCGCTCCCAAAAACCCCCTCCCAAAAATAGAAACCTAGAGAGAGGAAGGGAGGAAGAGAGAGAGAGAGAGAAGGGAAGGGTTTCGATGTCGGCGGCGTCCGCGGGGAGGAGGAGACCGGGGGAGATGAAAGTGACGATGGAAGAGATGGCGAGGAAGCTTACGCTGTGGCACACGCGGACGTTTCGCCCGATCTTGACCCACGACGAGCTCGAGCCGATCATGGCGTCCGTGGGATTCGTGCCGCTTCCAGTGCCAGAGTCGACCTCGCCGGCCCCAGCGGTGGAGTGGAGGGAGTACGTTTTCCGGGCAGGAGTTCCTGCGGCCGCGACGGCCAGGGTGGCGGCGGTGGGGGGATGGGTGGCGCGGCCGAGGTTGCCGTATCCGAGGATCGATGGGCTCCACTTGATGGCGTACAAGGCGTTCTTGGCCGCGCTCGAGGTCTACCTCGGGCCCCATCTGGTCCCTAACCTCTTCCACGTCAGGTGCGCCTCGGTGACCCAACCCTCGTCTCTTTTCTCTCTCTACAATTTTCTTACGTTTCACCTCTAGGAATTTGACGAATTACGGAAATGCCATTATCTTGCTCCGCACGGCTTGACGTTGGCGATCTTGAAATATTAGTAAAAACAACACAATTTTTATCAGACTTCCTTATGCTTGTGTATTTCTCTAATCTTCTCATTTATTTCTCTAATCTCTCAGAAAAGTAGGGAAGATAGCCCACCCTTATGTAGTTATCTGCAGATAATTACTTGTAATTGTTGTCGTATAACTTTCTAGAGTGAGAAAATGTCGTAGTCTGGATTTTTCAATCAATTTATTAGTATAGCCAGGTCCAATATGAGCTAACGTTGACAAGTTTGAGGATTCAGTGGGCTATAATCTTTTGTTGCCCACTATGACATTCATGCATACTACGACTGGGTTATTTGCATGACATTTGCCAATTTCTCTTAGGTATATCACGTTAAACTTGTTGAACGTTGAAGATTGGCTCACACTGCAATTAAGTTTGCCTACGAAATATTCACCCAAGTCTTCAATTCCCAGCCAAAATAACTCAGAAATAAGAACATCAGGACCACTGACATGGTATATTTTTGTTACAGAACTGATTCATTCATCTCCTCCCGTGGCTGGCATTCTCCTTAATCTTAGATTTTGTCTCTTTGCGGAGGTTTATTCGATAAATTTATTTGCCCTATTAACTGGTGGCTGCATTTGTTCTGCTCCTTATCATCACATCCTTATCAGGAACAATAGTCAGTGAACTTTTAAGTCTATTGCTCTCTTCTCTGGCATATGCTCGTCCACAGTGTCTCAAGTTTCGCCTATATATATTAACTACATCAAGCAACTGCCACCTCAGTGCAATCCAAAATTCTTAAGCTCTCTTTCTTGAAATTTCTCCCTCTTAATGTTCAAATTGGGAAGGACTCAATCCCAACTCTAGATACTGCAAATCCACATTGTCTTTGTAAAACTGTCAATTAGAATAATAACATGGTGGATAAGTGAGGAAAGCTGCATAAGGGCAAATATAATATCCTTCTTCATATTTTAGAATTAATGAATGGTAAGGTGGTAACTTTCGGCTTGCTCTCAGTAATTTATATTGCGATAACGTTAGATTGTCCTTACTAATGCATGCACCTGATACTTTAAGAAGATCATGTATTTTGGCAGGCAAATATACACTTGCAATGAAATTATGCCCAGTCTAGCTGTTCTGTAAACTTGTGCCTTCAGTAAAGAGCTTGTTAACAATCATGATAATCAATCATAATTTTGTGTTGTTAGCAAGAAGATCTTGTTCTGAACAACTTTTACAACAGAAGGATTACTTTTGGTAACTACATTTAACAAAGCATTATTAAAATAAAGTGATGGACAACTTGATACGGAAAGCCAATAGGCAGCATTAGGAAAGAGAGGAGCACTTTGTCAAGGGCTCTACTCCTCTCTAGTTCTTACTCCTTTTCATGGTCTCCTCATTTTTCTACACTTTTGCTCTGCGTGTAAGTTTGGTTTTATTGTGTCTTGCTATTTGTTATGTCCTGTATCCATAACAATAGGCAGGGGCAGCAAAGCCTGGTGTCTGGTGTTACATTTGAAGTTAGTGTCTTATACCAATATAGGCAAATAATAACATCAAGTATATTGCCTGATGCATACATCTGCTAAAGTCCTTTCAGAAAAATGTGAACAATTCAGAAATCAATATAATGAAGAAATCTTGCTGCTAGGTTTTAACCTTTTGCTATTTTTTTTCGGCCCAATGAAGTACTGTAGTTCCATGATGCAATCATTGAGAAGAACATAAACTGGCGATACAATTTATTTCCCTTGGAATTTTTTTTAATACCAATAAAATTATCTTGGAATTTTTTTTTGTTGTCTTTTTTTGTTTGTTTTAGGACCATGCCGCTTGCTAGGCCACATGACCTAGTATTTGAGAAAGCATATCGCACCATGAGGGACTGTGGGATAGAGGAAGATGGAATCCTTGTCTACCGCGAAGGAACTTTGGATCAGATCACTAAGATGGTATGCAGTCAGAGCAGCAGTGATGACAATACAAGCAACGTGAACACAAGCAACAGCAGTAGTGAAACTTGCCTTATGAAAATGAATGGCACTGAGGAGAGCAACAACGCTGCCAATTTTATCTGTTTAGTTCCATTAGAAGATCTATTCCCTAGTAGAGATATAGTGAATCAGTTGATCTCCAAGTACAGTAGAGATCAATCAGATCAGTAACCTAGATATCTAGTTCTTTATGTTCTCTTTCTTTTCTTTTTTCCAATATGTTTTCTTGCTAAGTTTTGTATGATTTTGTATTCATGCGCCACTAACATTATATAACATGAATTACAGTTTTGAGAGCTCTTTAGAAGTAAATCTAGAAAATTTGTATGGATTTGCTCTCTTCAAGGTTATGACATGTTCTTGTGCTTACGTAATGTAGGTTCCTGTAACCCTAGGCCTTCTTACCTGATCGATGTCCAATGAGGCAATGACAATCTCAGACTTGCTGGATGAACAACTCTCAATTAGCCAATGAGAAGTTCGCACAACTGCATATGGGCAAACCTTGCATCAAATCACTCCATAGTCCCTAGCTCCAGATCATTCCAATTTCTGTGCACCGCGTCAGCTGGAAGCCCTTACCAGTTACCATTCCTCACAAGTCACAAAGCTCTCTCTGGATGCATCTTGAAACAAAGACGTCAGGCAAAGAATACCAAACTTGCATGATGGTCTAATTGTTGCCTCATAGATTTGCCTCTTTTTCTTTATTTATTTATTTTAATCTCCTTTCCCTTTCCCTTTCTCTTTTACCATTACGCCTGGCAATCACTAGACATTCCTAACTGTATTCTTGTCCTCCTATTTCAACCCAAAGATCCCATTTGCCAGCTTGGACTCGTCAACACCCTCCCTTCCTCTGTACTACTCTTCCTGCTGCTGAGGTACTTGGCAGTCTTTGATTGGCAACCAAATCATCCAGCAGTTAAATTAACCAATTGTTCGCTGCCAACTTACCCATTTCATGCGACTCCTGCTGCATGTGATCTGCTGACTGTATCCACCTCCCCCCTTTCTTTTCCTCAGGGCTAGCCTTGAGAGTTGAGCTCAACACTAACTCTCATTAAGCCCAGACCTCGATCCTACTGCTTCCCCTGTATCTATCCATTCCTTCCTTTGGAAAAGCATAGAAAAGAAGGTCATTCGTTAATTGGAGTCTCAGAATCTGTAGACCCACTTTGTCCCCCCTCCTCCCCTACCCTTTTCTTGTGGCATAGTCATAGCTGTGTCACCATCTCATACTATATAACAACTCTTCTTCTCATGTCATTTCTTGCCCATTGCTTTCATGCCTCTTTATTCTCCTCTCCTCCTATCACCATCATTCTCATCAACAACATCGTCAGTTCTGCTTCCCTCACATACTTGGTCTCTGCATGGAGGTATGGCCAGGCTTTTATGAATCAGCTTTAGTTTCTTTGACATGGATTTCTCTAGACAAGAACTACCTAACTATTTGTTCAAGCCATTCTTCATAGCTTGGCAATTTTCAACAAATTCGTTGATGCAGATTGGACCAGTAAGATGAAATTTTCAATTTGATTGATGCAAAAGTTCTACTGACGAATTTGAGATAAATTAATCTTTAGAAGGTGTATAGCTCGAGCTTTTAAGCATATGAGGTTATCCATTTATATTGCCATTTATCCCTAGCTATCCCAAGACATTAGTAGTTTTTCAATTTATAATTATACATATCCAACGTTGTTCTCAAATCACAATATTAGTATTTCTGCTTCTCAAGAGGAATTAAACATATGATTAGTTGTCTCAGTCAATATTGCAATATGCCAATTTTATTGAGTATTTATATTGTACAAGGATTTAGCAATGACATATATGCGATGGTAAGATGGATCTAGTAAAGACTGCTGATGTGGTAAACAAGATATATATATATATATATATATATATATATATATATATATATATATATTTCTTTCCTCCTCTATCACCAGTCGGATCTAAAGATTATTGAATATGTTATGCAATGCTGGAACGATAAGAGCTCAAGGAAACTAGATAGTTTCAAGATTTGTATGCCATTCTTAGATAAGCTCTTCATCCAATTGAGGAGATGAAAAAGAAAAAAAAATTCGATTTAATGCAACAATGTTTCTTATAATTTTTATACCAAACAATGATATGCAGACTGTTGAGATGAAAGTGGAGATGGTAGCACTACATGAGAAGAGGCTCAGGAAATGTCTATCCAAAGTTAAAGGTAAAAGTGGCCTACCCTACACTCAATGTACTAGTACAAGATCTTGTGGGTTACTCACAATTGCAATTGACTCCACCTTTTGATCCTTTTTATACTATAATAACAAAAGGCATTCTTTGTAACTTTTGTTGTGGATGTAATGACTCACAGGGATAGAGAAGGTTGAAGTAGAAGCCAGCATTCAGAAGGTTGTAGTAACTGGTAATGCACACAAGAACAAGATACTAAAGGCTTTGAGAAGAGTTGGCTTGAGAGCAGAGTTCTGGTCTCCACAAAATGAGATACTTAGTGCTTATGCCACTGGAAGCCTCATGTTTAACCACTACAGCTTCTTTTAAAAAACCCAAAGTTTCCGTACAACTCCACAAGCCAATATATGATGGATTTCTTGTGGAGTTACCAATGTTTTATGTCTATATAGGTTTTGTTATGAGGTACCAAGTAAAATGTATTTGCCAACCAAAACTCTATATTTTCATTGCAATCACCTAGTTGTGATACAGTAATGTGATACTTTATGATCAGCAGCCAAAACTTTGTTCATAGCTGGGCTTCCTTGTAACCTATCTTGGTGCAAAATCTATTGCACATTATCTTGAAGCATGCTCACTCTATGATAATAAAAGGCATGAAAATGATAAGATGTGGTAGATTGTTATTTCTCTATTTGATATACCCAAATATGAGTCCATGAAGGGCTCCTACAATTACATGGCCTCCAATGAAAACTTCACTGAGCTAATGTAAGTTGAAAATTCTGGTGATCTAACAATTAAGATTGGAATCAAGTATCTAAACTAAAATTTTGGAAATTGAGAGGAGTATATCTTTGGATCGATGAAACTAATTAATATAATATTCGGTAACTCACTCGCAAGTTGCTACTGTGCATCTCCACCGCCGATCCTCATCAAGTCTGAACCGCGAATCGCGAGGTTCTTATTGCGACTCGCCAATCTTTTCGTCCCACGTAGTATGTGTCGTTCCACTCCACCAACCAGAAGAGCAAACTCGCCATACTGCCATTTTAATTACCATTGCCCACGGTTCTCTCTCTTACAAAACCTTGCTCTTGTCCGGCTCCCCCTGTGAGAGAGAGAGAGAGAGAGAGAGAGAGAGAAGAGGAGATGCATCTGAGCGCGAACGAGGGGATCGAGGGGAACAAGTTCGTTGTAACGGGAGGACTAGGGTTCGTGGGGTCCGCCCTATGCTTGGAGCTCGTGCGGCGAGGAGCCGACGAGGTCAGATCCCTCGATATATCCTCCTCCTCACCTCGGTCCTCTCTTCTCCAAGATTCCTCCATTCGATGCATCCGAGGTAGTCCGTTCTCTCTCCATCTCATAAAGTTTTAATTTTTGGTTCGAACCGATAATTCCTCGACTTCTTGCAAGTATAATTTAGTGATCTTCGAATCTTAGTCATGTCGGATTTCTTGGGGTTCGAACTTTTCGTACGATCGCCATAATTTTCAACTTCTGGCAAGCAGAATCACGCGATTTTGTCTACACTTCTCCTTTTCCAAGAATTGGAGTTCAAATTTGCGGGTCGATCGACATATAAAGTTCTTGCGAGCACAAGAGTGTTCCTCAAATGTTCCATCCTTTGACCTCGCAAAGAAGACAAGGAATGAGGTCTTGATGTACAGTGGTTATCGTTTGTGATTTCTAGTTGTTTTCTGCAAATAAACTAACATTAGCCATATCTTGATTTAGAGGAATGGAGATATCTGAAATTTGTCTGATTTTAGAGTATTATATAGTTCTATAGTCAAATATATACCTGGACACTTGTTCTGCATGTTGCAGGGGATGTGAGTCGAAGGAAGGATGTTGAGAAGGCCTTACGTGGAGTTGACTGTGTCTTCCACCTTGCTTCATATGGCATGTCAGGGAAGTCGATGCTCCAAGCTGGACGTATTGATGAAACTAACATAAATGGAACCTGCAATATATTGGAAGTCTGTCACGAGTTCGGTATTAAAAGACTTGTCTATGTTAGTACTTACAATGTGATATTTGGAGGAAAGGAGATTGTAAATGGAAATGAATCATTGCAATATTTTCCTATTGATGACCATGTCGATCAGTATGGACGCAGTAAATCGGTTGCAGAACAACTAGTTCTGAAGAGTAATGGACGTCCATCTAAGTGAGTAACTTTTTATTCTACTTTCTGCACAATCATGCAAATTATTCCTGCATAATTGTTTAAGCTAGTGGATTTCTGGTTTTGCATATGTTAATATGCTGTTGGATCAAATTCTATGTAGCAACTGTTAGATCTCATGTAAAATCTTTGTTAAAAGAAATGATTCATTGATATACGCTGGAAGGTCTGAGGCTTTGAGCATACATTCATATACTGCTGAGTAGATACATACTTTTGCATTGCATCCATAGTAAAGCCTAATTCAACGTTCTGATACTGTATTCCACCGATATATAGCACACATCACTGCTACTGTTCTATTTCAGTTCACCTCCTTTCTCTTTGTAGGAAAAGGAATGGTGTTTGTCTTTATACTTGTGCAATCCGTCCTGCTGCTATCTATGGACCAGCTGAGGAGCGTCACCTTCCCCGAATTCTCTCCCTTGCTAAGAAGGGTCTGGTATTTTTCAGAATTGGCAGTTCAAGCGTAAAGACAGACTGGGTCTATGTAGATAATCTTGTTCTTGCTCTAATATTGGCAAGCATGGGGCTTTTAGATGACATTCCAGGCAAAAAGGGACACCCTGTTGCTGCTGGACAACCATATTTCATATCTGATGGTAATGGCTAGATGAATGAGATAGAACTGTTACGCTGAACTTAGAATCTTCTAAATCATGGATATAACATTACTTTCTCTTGTTTTGTGCATTCGCATGTTGGGGCGCAATTGATTATTATAAGTCATGAGAAGTTGGGAGATAATTGATACCATTGCAAACTTTTCATGAGTTTTTCTATATAGTAGTGCTATGACACATCTTAGCTTCATGGCCTGCATTATCTTTTCTACCTTCCATACATGCCGCCTATATCCCTTCTATTATCCTACTAAAAAGTAGATTCTATTTCTTTGCAGGATCACCTGTCAACACTTTTGACTTCCTTGTCAAACCGTTGCTCCAAAGTTTAGATTATGTTGTTCCAAAAGTTACACTGGATGTTCGGCATGCGCTGTTTATGTCGCGAATATTCTGGGTCTTGTATTCACTTTTGTATCCATGGCTTAGTCATGAATGGCTTCCAGAGCCTTTACTTCTTCCTGCTGAAGTTTACAAGGTCAGCAAATTGGACTTATTATTTTTTGGTAAAATTAACTTAATGTATTTTGCATGCTTTAATGCTTATATCATCATCCTATTCAATTTAATTTTTGTTTTTGCTCTTTCTTATGTATACTATGGAGATGTTGCTGGATACCATGTTTAAATTGCACCAAAAGACAAATTAGACATCTTATGTTGAAAGGTCCCATAGATGCTTTCTAATTTACCCAGGAAGCAATTAAGGAAGGAAAATTTGTTACTCCCATTAGATTGATCCATTATTCGAGACTTGGACATGAAAACTTACATTGAAAATTTAACAAGTTTCCTCCTTGGGAGAGATAAAACTTGACAAGTGAATCCACTCTATCTTTAATGCTCCTTGCCTGCGTGTTCATTTATAGTCAACACATATGCATTGCGTTGTATGAGTATGGATGCAGGAAATACTAGTATGGCTACTGATCCATCATAATCAACTTAGAATGCTCTCTGGTTTTTAGATTATATGATGATTTTAAGTGATATCTACATACTTTGATGTTGAGATATTCACTAATTATAATGGCATTGATGATCTCTAAACAGGTAGGTGTTACTCACTATTTCTCCTTTCTGAAAGCAAGGGAGGAGCTCGGTTATGTACCTATGGTGAGTCCTCGTGAGGGCTTGGCTGCTACAATTTCCTATTGGCAGGAGAAAAAGAGGAGAGAATTAGATGGCCCAACAATATATGCCTGGCTGTTTTGTATTGTTGGGTTGTCTGCATTGTTTTCTGCAGCTTTCCTACCTCCAGTAGGCCCCGATCTACACCTTTTGATGTTCCGATCATTGTGGACAATTAGAGTCATCTTCCTTGTAGCAGCAGCATTGCATGTTGGTGAAGCTTTCTATGCATTGTCCTTAGCTAGAAGGGTTGATCCTACAAATTCTAAAGGTTGGTTTTGGCAGACACTTGCCCTGGGTATCTTTTCCCTGAGATATCTATTGAAGAGAGCTAGAAGCTGACTTGCACCCAAAATGTACTGTTTTTTTTTCTTCCTGATTTAAAAAGAAAAATATTGCGAATATTCTCTTTATCAATTAATAAGTACGGGCAGCCTGGTTGTGTTTGTCTCATGGCATTACTAGTAATATCCTTGTATAGAATGATGCCTTGTCAATCTGGATAGGAACAATTCATTGATGATGCTGTAGTTGCAGCGATATGGTGATTAGGATTGATGGTTGCATAACTTTAATGTACTAAAGACCTTTTTGTTTAGCTCTGAGAAATTTTGACTTTAGTGTGATTCACAGTGATCACATAATTTTCTGAAGGCATAAGAATTTGCGTGGAGGCATGTCAACAACAACCAGAAAATATAGTGTTGACACAGTTTAAAGAGGAACAGAACTCTGAAATTTATTTAGCGGACATTCCACTGATTCGTGTTGGTTTAGAGCTGTTTGAAATTTATGTGGCAGTTGCATGTATGATCCAGCCTGTGCCATGAAGCAGATAATACACTGAGAGGAGATTAAGTGACAACCTTCCATCTCTGTGGTGAAATTGCTTGTGGATTGCTATAACATTTGCAGTTGTAATTCTGAGTGTAATCAGGAAATTGAGTGATAGGTAAAAACTATACAACCGCAGTTTGGAAAGGTCGTTTGGATGAAAATAAAATTCGGTGGTGGTTTGCAGTGAGTTATGCCTGTCTTTCATAAGAATATTCCAGGTGACAGCAACCAAATGGATTACTTTCAGTTACTGATATCAGTATTTGTTGCTCTTTATTATCCATGCCTCCTAGGGGCTATTTGCAGAATTTTTTTAAAAATAATTTAGAATTATCAACATTGTACTTGTTATTATTCCTTTTTCAGAATCTTGAAATCGTTCTCTGTAAATATTCTCCCGTCCTCAGGCACATGATGTGCATATTCGTGATAAACCTTCTCACATAACATAATCAGGATTTTGATAACTATCGTGCAGGAACAATTTGTTTTACTTCACCATGTTCAATGTATATTTGAACTCCCTATCTATGCGAAACCTATTAAAGCTAGTAAAATAAAAGGTCTAAAGCTAGTAAAACCCAACACAAGCAAAATTATTTGCAATCCTGGTATGATTACAAGAATGCATCACATAAAACAGACGACGCCAATGTGGAAGTATAGAGGGAGGAACCCGCTCATTATTTCCGTCAGCATCTCGTACAAATAGATGAGATCAGAAATATTATTTCAGCTGATTTATCCAGAAGATAAATTATATATATATATGACAGTTAACCCCTATGGACTACTGCTCAAGCAGGAGGGTTTGTAAAGTCGCAATTATTTCTTTGTTAAGTTTCAGGTTAAAAAAAAAAAAACTGAAATGGCATCAGAATAAATTATTTCATGCATGTCAACAGGAAGTGCTTCGCTTTTGTGCACTTCTACCCATGCTTAAGGATTCCTCTAACTTGCATGCTTGTGCTTGGATGGCCACTTCCATCTCCTGTGTCAACCCAGCAGGAGCAGAGGCCTTAGCTGAAGGATTCCTCTAACTTGCATGCTTGTGCTGGGGTGACCACTTCCATCTCCTGTGTCATCCCACCAGGGGCAGAGGCCTTAGCTGAAGGATTCCTCTAACTTGCATGCTTGTGCTGGGGTGACCACTTCCATCTCCTGTGTCATCCCACCAGGGGCAGAGGCCTTAGCTGAAGGATTCCTCTAACTTGCATGCTTGTGCTGGGGTGACCACTTCCATCTCCTGTGTCATCCCACCAGGAGCAGATGCCTTAGCTGAAGGATTCCTCTAACTTGCATGCTTGTGCTGGGGTGGCCACTTCCATCTCCTGTGTCATCCCACCAGGAGCAGATGCCTTAGCTGAAGGATTCCTCTAACTTGCATGCTTGTGCTGGGGTGGCCACTTCCATCTCCTGTGTCATCCCACCAGGTGCAGAAGCCTTAGCTGAAGGATTGATCTGCTCTACCTCTTTCACTTCATCAGCTATGAAACTCAACAGAATCACCTGCACAGACTGCTTAGTTGTTCCAGTCATTCGAAAAATTTTCCACTAATGTAATTTAGCAGCATCTTGAATGCTAAAATTGCAGCGAGTAGTTAAAGAAAGAGGGTTCTCATACGACCAGATAAACTCATAAGTCCTATTATTATACCATCATTTACATTCAAAATTCTCTGATCTAACTCTTCTATTAGTGGAAGGGTAAATCTGATCTGACATAGTGCGAGAAGGCTTTCTCAACGATAAATAAAAAGAAAAAGGAACGATAATCGGAGAAGGTAAGAAGAGATTTAAGGTGTTCTTATGATTCTCAGGTCGGCTTGGATAAACATCCCACCACACAGGCTGTGAGCAGGGTAAAAACAAGCCAGAATATCCAAAATTACAGAACACAGTTCAATAAGAACTCCTACCAACAAGTATTGTCATATAAAGTCATTATGTATCACGACACATGTATTTTGATGTCATTACTAACATGAGTTGTCCATGTAGTGTGTTCCGTGGAATAACACATGCCATGCCAGTGCCTTATTGACACCAATGCAGGGTGATATCTTTATACTCCGTAGTCCCTTAGTACCTAGTCTTCATCCTTGCAACCCAGTGCTAAACTTGCATAGCTTGTTAGGTACAGGAATGCAATGAGTGTGTGGACTTGTACTAGTTGGCACGTATGGTTTACCGGCACTGAGCCTTCCCATAATATGTAAATCATTATGATAAAGAACATACTCTAAGAACGATGACATTTTATGGTGAAGAATCTATAGTACTGATCTATCACCCTTAAATGTTAGTGTCCAAGACAGAATCATGCATTATGCCTGTGGCCCAAGAAAACTGATGTTAATGCTCTGTAAGGTTGTGGTTAAAGTTTAACAATCAGTTAGCAGCTAGAAGCATTGAAGACATTTCTGCCAATGGAGTGCAATTATGGTTAGTGTTGACGGTAGCAAACAAAATAAGAAGATGAAAAGAAGAAACAGATGGAACCTGTTCAAATTGCAATAGAAAGGGATACGGCAGTCTAGTATCTTATAAGCTTCATACTAAAGTTTCTCAGCAGAAGAAAACCTGGACTGGGGATTTCGCCACCAAAGGCCGAGATACGCCGCCACCAAAGACTGTGCCACCAGGACCAACCAGTGAAATACTCAGCCCACCAGTTTGAGTATGCTGGTTGCCACTTTCTAGCAGTAGGAATTAGCCAGATAATGACAGGATTTCATATTGGCCCTGAATAAGAAATGTGACAGAATATTTTTTAATGACATGGACAAGAAACCGACAGAAGTCTTCTTTGCAACTAGAAAATTTCTAAATAAACTTATTTTAGGTAAAAGAAGAGTTCTGCTTTATTTGGCACGTGGACTAAACAGGATAATATGAAACCAGAAAAGAAAATGAAAATTCACAAAAGTTTTTCGAAAATCTGTTCAAAGCACCAACCTCATAAGTCACTGTGCCTCCAGAAACTGTGGGTTGATTTGCAAAAGGAATGAAGGTTCTCATGGAAAGCAATGTTATCTTTGATGTTATGTCCTGAAAAAACTCATTTTAAGAATTTCTGCAGATCACATTTTTGCACCTGACTCCAGAAGTTGGTCACTGTCTATGTAATAACAAGTCTTAAAACAAACCAAGATGCAATACTTCGGAGCAATTTGGCATATTAATATGAAAAGGAAGTCAACATCAAGCACCATAACAAAATATCATTTCTATGCTTCAGATATTTCTGCTTAAAAACCTTAACAGTGACATCTGAATGCATCATGATCATACAGAACTTGCAATTTGTGTGAGAAATCTTCAACACAACAAGGGGAAGTGAATACAATAAGGAAATGTAAGCTTCCTCATTCCTGAATGACAGGAATTTTGCACTTTTACAAAGTCAAGCAAGAAAAGAGCTCAGCCTGTAGAACTGAAATGTTTCCAAGTTCATGCAGGGTGCTAACTAGTATAACCTATTTAGCCCACGATGAAATGATAAGCATAATAATGAGTCAAAAAACTTCTAAAGCATACTATTTGGAGCATCAGTTCTACTCATTGCCTTTACTAACTTTAAGTTTTTATTCACTTTTAGAAGGTCTACAGACTTGACTAAATCATGAGTTGGTTTCCTTTACTCATAAAGTTGACTATCAGTATGCAAGAGCATTCGATCCACATAAAGCAAATAATTCAAACTAAATTAAACTATATCTAATATAAATTGAAACACAAAGCAGTTAAATGAGCTTTCCTTTCCAGAAAAGTATGCATCTCACGGAACAATTGATACTAATGAGAATAAGATATTAGACAAGAATCCAAACATCAAATCTGAAGTTTCAAAGGAGATATAGAAACTTAGACCGACTAGAAAAACAAAATATGAAAAGTCAAAATCAAATCAAACTAGGAAAATCAAAAGGCAAGTTTGAATTAGTTTAGAAAACTGAATCCTTAATCAGTTTAGAAAAATTGAGTAAGAATTGAACTCTTAAAATCAAAATCAGGTAAAAGATGGAAGTCTGAATACTACTCTAACTTTGAAAATCGAAGTTGAGTCCAAATGTGAAAACCAACAGTAAGAAATGAAAAGTATAACAAATACACTACCACAATTTTTTGAACGTGAAAAAATCTCTCATATAGAGAGAAAAAAACTACAAATTTTATTAACCTCTTGGATCAATATGTTTCACACTCGAACATAGATACAAAATTCACTTGCAACCACTTTCATCGTGCTCCGAACAATCCCACGGATTGAAGTCCTCCTCTAGCTTGAACTTCACGTATCGATAAACTACTTGGTGAAATAGATCATTTCTCGTTGATTTATACTAAATGCGAAATAGATCAAACTCTAAAATTTCTCATGTTGGTATAGATATTGATGTAGATAACACAATTCATCTTCTTCGATGCTTGATGATCAAATTTTGATATAGCCTAGCATGCGAACATATGTAGTAGTTTTTCTCACACTTTAGTAGAAAGTATGCTTTGTGAAGAAAATAAGAACTTGTAGATGATGAACTTGAAACTCATCAAGTTCTCTCTCTATTGATCCTCCTTCTAGCTTTTGGTTTAGATCCTTCGAAGTGCTACAAGTTGTAGAGGATGAATAGCATTCGAACTCAAATTATTCCTCACACAATGATAAAAAGTTGAAGCTCCTTTAGATGAGGAATCCTTGGATAGATTGATGCTTTGCTTTGCCCCTGGGTTCTTTAAATAAGTTTGGAGGAACCTCTATAATTTTGTATCAGGAGAATCCCAAAAGGAAACATTAAGTTTGAAATGGTTTCAGACTTTTGTTTTCGACTAACTGGTAGAGTGCATCCGACATACTTGGTGTACACCCAACTCTGAATTACATAGGGACTTATATGTTAATTTCGTGTCAAGGTAGGCACCCAACTTGCAGAAAGCCAGAAACTGAACACTTACTATTTTGATTTGATTTCACTTTTCGCTCTTCGATCTTTGAACGAGCATTCTTCCAAAACTCATATGTGGCATAACATTAAATCTAGTTGTATATCATATTTTGAAGTATTTTATGTCTGAGAACTTGCCATTACATACATTTGCACTTACAAATCAATTAAGCAAATTCCTTTTCCTTTTGTAAATGGTTTAAAAAGAGAATACGTACATAACTAATAAACAAAATAGGAAATAAGTCTATAGTAGGATGGACACAAAATGTCAAAATAATTCTAATTAAACGGAAAAAATTCCAAGTACCTCTCCTTGTTTCACTGTCATAACATGTGGCATAGTTCCGATGCCTACTGATCCTGTAAATAATTAATACGAATTACTGTGTGAAAGTAATAATCTCTAATTTGTGTTATAGGATTTCCAACACATTGAATTTTCCAAATGAAAAAGGTTGTAGGATTATCAAGCACAATCACAGACTCTTTTCCTATCTATGACTGGTACTTTTGTCGAAAAGCTGCCAAAGATGAATGAGGGAAACAAATTCAATTGTCGCATAACAATTAATGAAGTACAACTATTAGCAAGATTTTGCAAGACTGTAGGCAGTAGACAGGTGGACAAGGGATCTTGTAGTGTCTAGGCACTATGCGAGTGCCTAGGCGAACGTCCAGAATTCAAGGACAGTTAAAATATAAATAGCTAGAAGAAAAAGATAGTGAGAAGAAGTTAAAATTACTACCTATAATCTAAACAATCTACTAATACATTCGTGTTAAGAACTATAGTAAGCTATTAGAATCCACTAATTCATCAACATGAATGTACAATAAATTTGAATTTAGAATCAATCTACATACTAAAATAGATATGAGATGATAAGGTGGTCGCCTAGGCAGGACCTAAATGGAGCCTAGAAGGTAAGGCGGAAGTTTTTTTACATAATGGCTATTAGCAATTCATTAAGTACTGTAAATCTAAATTTAGACAAATAAAAACCAAATATTGGACTACAAATGGCAATGAACCATTAACTAGTTGACTGTTATAACAATTTCATATTCATATCCACAATTCGTCAATAACCACAACCAAACAATATGGAGTCTGACAAACTATTCCACATTTACAAGATCATACAAGTAGGCTAGGTTTCAAACAGTCATTTCCATTCGTGATCACACATAAAGCCCTCATCTTTAGTCGAATATCACAAAAGTAAGAGCAGGATGCTGTAAAAAATAAAGAAAAATAAATAATTAAAAAAAACAAGAATCATATGGTCATGTTTCTTAACAATAACTAAAACAAACCTCACCAAATAACAAGTCCACCACCCATATAGGAACATCTAAAACCGGGCGTAGAAAAAGAGTTAGCAATTGAAGGAAGATATGAGATTACTTAATGCTTTCATCTGATGTTTCCGAGCAGTTGGTCTCCTCACAGCTTTTTTGGGGGCCGTCGTTGCCACTGAGGGTAATGGCAAAGGCGCTCCATTGCCCGGCGAGATTGTAGGAACAGCAGTATTCGGAGGGAGTAGCATGAGAGCCATATCATTTGGTGCGTACTTCCTCGGCCGCCCACGCTTCCGTCTATGCTGCTGTCTTGCCTGTGGTGCAGTGACCGGCAAAGCAGCATTCGGGGCAATGCCTTTGGAAAATTCTTGGTTAGGTACTCTCTCTTTAGGTAGGAACACTGATACCCCATTTGAACATGAGACTAACTTCATACTTGAAGTACCAAAGTGGACTTGCTTTTGCTGCTTCCCGGGAGCGGACGAAGTTCCTGGCCCAGTTCTTGATTCCATGTATTGGAATCAAATCCTGAAACAAGATCTCAATCTTTTTAATAGGCCAAAAGGAGATGTACATTTGGATTCTTTTGTAATCGATTTTACAAAGAACACTAATGAGATCAACAAATAAAACGTCGAAATAATCGATTTCTACTAAAAGAGCAAGAATTCGAATATCTTAAACCTTAGGACCAAAAAAAAACAAGAATACGAGAGAAATTACGGGGTTCGTCTTGTATGAAAGCCCTAATTCCTCGTCAAAAAGCTCCAGAAAACTCTCGTATCCAGATGAGAAAATTGGAGCAAAATGACGACAAAATTTTCTTGAGGACTTCATTGGATGCACTATGATTTCAAGAACAGAAGAGTGAGATCGAAGATGCATGCATCCAAATCAATTAAGATTCACACGATCTCTCTATTTGTTGCTTTCCCTTCTATCTCATCTGCTCAGGGTTCACTCTCTTTTCCAGAGAGCAGTGATGTCGCTTGAAATAAATTAAAATAGTTCACTCAAGGGCCTGCAACGGTGACTGTTTGGTTAAATAGGTTTCTTTTCAAAACTAATTGCTTTAATAGGTTAGGTCTCAATTCTCGAACAGATTATAAATATAGGCGATCGGAAGGTTAGGTCTCAAAAGCTAATTTGTTTTTTAGTCCTAACCTACTCAGGTTAATTTCACTTTTAATCTCCTGTGGTTTGACTTTTATGGTTTAAAGATATGTATTAAACTATATTATAATACAACAGTTTTTTTAATTATATCTAATTCGATTAAATAAGTTTTTTTATTGGAGGTAACAGTTATGGAGTAAAAAATAATAATTTGCTCATGCTAAGAGGAACTTATTAGGGTGGCAATAGGGTCGAATTAATTGAGCTAGGGTTAGGTCAAATTTAGGTCGAGTCGCATTCATCTTAACACGAAAATTAAAATACAATCTAATTATTAAATGGGTCAAGTTTAATAAACATAAATATGATCATGATTACTAAACAGGTAAAGACTTGTGTAACTTGTTAGTAAATAGGTCGTCTACACTTGGCACGTTAACACTAGATGATTAACTCAATTAATAATTTATACAATACAAAAGTATTGTGCCAATGTCAACTTTACTATTTCAAAATACAAAATAACATAATAAACTCAAATAAAATAATATAAAATAGTAAAATAATTTAAAAATGAGATCAGCACCATTCACCACCGCCGCCAAATCAATCACCGGCGCTCTTCACCGTTATGGACACTCGAAACTCATCGGACCCATCACTAGTGCATCAAATTCTCCTTAAGATGAGAAGAATAAAAGTTAGAATAAATGAGAATATTAAATATTAGTATATATATATATATATATATATTATCAGATTATAATTCGACCTAAACGAATTGAATAGTTTAACTGTTTATAGTTCAAACCTGATTAAACCCGTTTAAAAGATAAATTATAAGAGTTTTGTTATTCAACTCCTCTGTCTCAATTAAAGAAAGCTCTAAATAAAGGTAAAGGAAAAGAGAAAATACTAATCACACTAGGAAATAGGAATACAACATAAGAGCAGAAACACTGGATTTTATGACGTGCTACACAGTACGAAATACAGCATCTTCAGGTACTAATAAACACACTGCTACAAAGATAAAATGCTACACAAAAGCTAGAAACTTAGGAGCTAATGAGTTCCCTAATCTCATACATTATACTGGGAAAAGAATCAAGCAGGGCAAGGGAAGTCGCAAGACAATTTCCTTTCCCAGTTCGTTCTACAGCACCTAGGTTTTACAAAAGAAAAGGTGAAGGAAAGAAGCATTATGAAGGCTTCTAGGAGGGCAGTCAGCATGAGTTTTTATTTCCATGGCATGTTAGAGAAGCCTTGTTGATTGCTATTATTGCATGTGCCGGTACTTTGGTTGAGAGGGCTTCCAGGGCCACCCGATGATTCACTCAGTGTGCCGCGTGAGGGTGGGCTGGCTGGCCCCGTCGTCGTCCCGCCAGGAACGAGCTTACCAGAGGCTGATGCTGGATCTGGAGGATTGTGCTTCGACTCTTTCTTCCCATCAGCGATAAAGCTCCCGACAACTACCTATAAAAGATGTTTACATTAGGGCACAGAGTCTTACAGGTGATAAAGCATGCTAAGTTAAGCAGAATCCATGCAAGAATTTGCTTTAAGAAAATAATATCTAAAAGACATGGAAGGCTCTGAGGGCACCTTTTCTGATATAGTATATAACTACGTCCAACAGCAAAACAGTTTCACAAGGAAAAATAAGAATACTACATAAACAAATTCTACATGCCATAAAAATGAAACATCTATCTATAATACCTCATGGATAATTAAATATCTTCAAGTCCAACGTATGCTAGCTTAGAGGACTTTCACTGTATGTATGATAAGAACAGACCTGGACTGGTGATGCTGCTGTCAAAAGTCCTGCTACTCCACCACCTAAGACACGACCATCAGGACCAGCTAGCGAAACACTAAGCCCCCCTGTTCGACTACGCTGACCACCACTCTCTGACAGCAGAAATGAGCCAGACAATGACAAGATCTCAAACCGCCCCTGCATAAGAATGTGGAAGAATCCATAAGAAATAATAAATGAATACCAACGAAAGTTCCTCCTCCAGTCATTGAAGAAGATTATATTTCCTATTAGTAGACTTAGAAACACTCTAATTAATATAAGTTATATGAGAATAAAACAAATTTGATTCAGCCAAAATACCAATCAAAAGTACAAACCTCATAGGTGACTGTCCCACCGGAAGTTGCTGCTTGACGAAGAGTTACATTTGAAATAGCACCATTTGCTGAAAGAATACAAACTGCACGTGGTCCATGCTGAGAAAATGCCATGATCTTTGATGACACATCCTGACAAGCAGTTTTTGACTATTATTAGGATATCAGCATTTTCAATATGCTTCTGAGTGACAAACTTTAAATATCAGACAACAGAACCTGAAAAGCAACAGAGTGTAACAATATCTACTGTCACTAGATCAGGCGAAAGCTCTTTGATAATAACTAGAAATTTGGAGAATGGCTTAATGTTTATTCCCATAGCTCCCAATGGCAACAAGTTGTCAATAATCTGGCCACAGGGTGTCAAAAGATTAGTCTATATATGAAGAACTTGATCACTGTTCAGAACGACAAGGAATAATACTAGGGTATCTTTTCTAGCATAACCATATCCCTCAAAAACTGCTGATTTACATCCATTCCCTCCCTTGAAAGGCAAAAACTGCATCCGCCTCTTAGTATGAAAGTTAGTAGGGGCATAGAAGGCATGTGTTCTAGACTTCTACATGGGTGTGCATGCAACATCAGATAATGGAGAGGCAGTTGTGCAATTAAACTTTTTGACCGTTCTCGTGCAAAGGAGAGTTATACATATGTCAATAAGAGTTTGGGTAAGATTGACAAGCATTCAGAGACACTTAAGAAGTAAGATGTAAGAGAAATGAAAAGCCGGGAATTGCATAGGCAAAAACAATAGAATGAGAATCAAATGTAGTTGCAATAAGTCATTGAAAGCTTAGAAGAAATCATGAACATTTACAGAGAACCCCACTTTTGCATGTTTCAAGATGTTAGTATATAAGCCCATTTCAATACCAAAACAAACACTAACCTAAATTAGTTGTTTTATGAGATTTCCTTTATCCCACAGCTTTTCAATTAGTCACTTGCAGAGTTGATCAGTTTGTTCATAATATACAATCTTTTTGCAATTATGAACATAATGGTAGGAAAAAGAGTTTATGCCATTCTGAGCATTTCTTAATTCTAGATTGTAGCAGATTTAGCAACGTATAAGTTTCATATTACATTCATTGGCATAATAAGAGAAGACAGTAGCAAGATTTCTGTTGACTAAATGAAGCTAATCAAAAGCTCATCATACATACAGGATACCTATACACAAGGCTACAAGCATAAATAGCAAGGTGCTTGATAAAAATCACCATATTCTATGAAAAACTAATAGAGACTAAAAAATGGATTTAGATCAGGCCAAGCAAGTGGCATAAAAAGTCAAGACCAGTCACTAGACACAAAATGGCCAAAGAAAAAAAAGGGAAAAAGTCCATAGAATAAATGTCTCTTTGAAATGTAAATCATAAAAACTCAAAAAAAAAAAAAAAAAAAAAAAAAAACTAAAATGCATTCCCAAGATTCGATCATTATAAGCATTAAAAGACAATGTACAAATCATGACACAAATCCTGTAACTAAAATGCATTCCCAACATTTAAATTTGCTCATAATTTATATGATTTTGGGTACCTCTCCAGCCTTCACTGTGATAACATGTGGTGTAAATCCAATCCCGGCCGATCCTGCAAGATAGCTTTCTGTATAAGAACTATGTAGTGCATGACTAAATTTGTGAAGTATTAAAGAAACTCAACGATCAATGCAATAACTAATCCAAATAAACCAAACATCAGAAAATTTTAAAGGCAGAAAGGACAAGCGGAGTTGCAGTTAGTAGATCTCTGAGGAATTAGTCTCTAACAAATACAAAGCCAAATACACCTACATAATATAGTTAATTTGAAATATAAAATCTGGTAAGCTATGAATGCAATTATTCCCAAGTTCGTAAATCAATAAGTAGTTAATTTTGTCCACAAGAGAAGGAGCCACTGAACAAAAAGCCTAACAATAATGAATTGATCAGGTGTATACTTACTGCTTGAAATAAATATCATTACCTGATCTCTTGTTGTTACAAAAGCTTCTCTGTTCTTATGAGAATTCATGCATTTATCACAAAATATTACTTCTGAATTCTTAGATCCAGTAAACATAATAATGTGTTGAGGGCAAAAGGGTCATTTGGCTCATACTTCATTCACTGCCTGGCAGATATACCGAAATACTCTAGTTCCCAGCAAATCTAAACAGCCTCTTTTACTCGGAGTAAGATCTTTCCTCCACATGTTCTCATCTCTTATTCAGATACTATGGACCCAACTACATCAAACACTTGAATAGACAAGAAACAAAATAAACGCAGCACACTACGTAACCTATCACTCATAGACTTAGAGACTAGGGATTACCCAGAGCCGCCATCTGCTGCTTCCTGCCAGAACCTGGAGGCCGGCCCCTCGCTTTCTTCATGGCATCTGCCGAAGCTGAGGATGCTGGGTTTGCTACCCCAGTGGATGAAGGAGAGAACCCTCCTGCTCCAGGAATTGGAGCAGCTGAGGACGCAGGAGACAGTGCAAGGGCCATGCTACCATCCGGCCCATACTTGCGCGGTCGCCCACGCTTCCGTTTCACGGGCTCCCCCATGTTGATGTTAAGCCCTTGCAGGGGGGCAACAGGCGAATTGCCATCACCACCACCACCGGTGGGACCGCCTCCGGTGTTTGCTCCCCCTCCCCCTCCTCCGCCTTGGTAAGTTGGAGCATGCGGAGAATTCGTAGTTATCGGCTTGTAAATAGCCGTGCCATCCGGCGTATAGGCCAATCGCATGCTTTGCATTGATGGCTGAGTTTGCACTGGATTTTTCTGCAGAGCCACATTAAAGGGCTCCCTAGCTGACATGATTCCTTGCTCAGATCTTACTTCCATGGAGCCAAACAGAAAAACCTGCACAGCATCACCAGGCAATTCCAACTCCGAGCAACCCTAACCCGAAGATTTTCACTAGAATTCCAGTAAGATCACTCTCCTGCCTCCTTTTTCCCACAAGAAACTTCAAAATCCTACTTTGTTCCCTCAAATACTGCACAAAGATCCGATTTTTACCAAGAAAATCCACTAAAACAAGCTCGCAGGCACACTACCAGTAGCAAGAACTCCAGAAGCAAGCTCGCAAATCAGTTCCTTTTCACCAAATGAAAACAACAGAAACAGCAGCTACAGCACCAGCATGCAAATTTTACAGTAGCAGGAAATAAGGAGCTAAAAAGAAAAGGAAAAATGAAAAATTACTACCGGAAAATCGTAAAACCCAAACCCTAATACGATTTAAAAACCCAGATCAGTAAAAAAAAAAAAAACAAACCCTAATCAAGATCGAGCAAATAAACCAAGGAAAATACAGATCCCCATCCTCGGACGGTCCCCAAAATTCCTCCTTTTTTCCCAAATTTCACCGGGAATTTCACGAAATCCACGGAATTTTCGAAGAAAAGCCCCCAGAAAAACGAAAAAGAGATAGAAAAATATGTAGGAAAAAAGGCAGCTCCGTGGAAGAAAAAGCAACAACTCTACCCCGCTTTAACCCAGAGCTCCCAAAAATCCTCACAAGCTCCCAACAGGAGAGATTGGGGCAAATCCCAACCCAAGTATATATTTCTCTCACGCCCCTGAGATTTTTTTTTTTTTTCTCACTCTTTTTTTATTTTTCTTTTTTTAATTTCCCCGAGGGTAGGGGCTTTATTAAAAATTGAGGGCGGAAAAAGGCAGGTAAAGCAGGCCGAAATTGCTTTCGGACAAAATATAATAAAAGATATGTCGGGCTACCTCATTCACTCTAAGACCCCCAACTATAATTTAATTACATTTCGCCCCCTTTTTCCTTTCCTGCTTAAAAAAACTTTTTCTTTGCCGCAATGGACCTAATGGTCTAAGTAAGGTATCATTTCTTGTTTGCTATTAATTGATTCTTTACGGCAAAGAAACTTTGGATCATGATGATTGTCGCAAATTGCAACAATAAATGAATAATTTATTTTAAAAAAAATTAAAATATTAGTTGGTAGAAAAGATTAACCAAATCCAAAGAAATGTTAACAAATTTAAACCAAAGTTTAAGAATTTGGAAGAGCACGTGGCGTGGGTTCATCACTCTTATAGTCTTATGCCAGCCACTCACCACTCACTGTACACTTAAATTAAGAATTGTAGCTTCTTAGACCGCTGCTTCAAATTTATCAGGCCATGACCGAGTACTCAAGTCCACACTACTAGGCACCTCTGTTTTGTTTGGATTAATTTAAGTCATCTATTTATCCAACTTCTTAGTCATAATTTTGTTCAAATGGCAGCTATAAACCACCCAAGTTTATGCCGGATAAAATCAAATGAAGGTATTATAGAAGTAATATTGGTGAGTCTGACTTTTTAGGCGTGGCATTAGAGTAATGAAAGCGAGCTTATCCTAGAAATAAACAAGTCCATTAGATTGATTTCATAATAGGGATAAGCGCGATTATTTTAGCCGGATAGGACCCCACTTTCCCAAGAAAAGCCAAGCTTTGAGATGGGAATCTTTCAAGCAGGCTCGGGAAAGGACGAGAGTTAATGGACAGGCTTCAAGTCTTTGACGAAGCCTTGGAAATCAATCAATTATTGGAGAAAAGAGTGGGGGAGATATCGAAAGCTTATCTTGACCACTGCTATCTCTGTACCTTTATTTTACCCCTTCTCTCCTTTCCTTTCATTTTTTTTTCTTCAAACAAACAAAAATATATATATATATAATACATATATATATTGAAATTATTGCATGTCCAAAAGGTAAGTTAGGTATCAAAACAATACGGTGTAGTAGTTAGTGTAGGGGGGAAGAAAAGAAAGGTGAGGTTGATATCTTATGTAGAAAAAAATAAGAGGCAAGCCATGTGACAACTTCTCATTTCATTCTCCAATTGTTCAAAAGCTTTAGCTCTACCTTTACTTCTTGCCTCTTTAAAATTTGCAAGAAAAGCCAAAGAATACCTTGCAGTATACGTTTCTTAATCTTTCTGCTAATTATCTACCACCTAATTATCAACTTTTTGCACCCATTTCTGAGATAGCAACCATCTGTCTTCTTATATTTTTATATATATATATATATATAAATATATTATGTATCCTAATGGCTTGCTGTAGCGTTGAATAGATCTCTTTGTTTTATTCTCTAACATGAGACTTTGTCGTTTAATCAGCCAATCTTCCTGCAATTCTGCAAGGTGAGGACCAATACGCAGTCAACACTTTAGCATTTTTGTCGGCTTGTTTTAGTAATATCATCACCAGGGCAAAGACGCATTAACTACAGGGATCGATCTTGACTACGACACCACTCCACTGGTTAGAAAAGGATGGATAATGGTTAATAGTTGTCTGGAGAAGCTCATCTAATACTATATTGCAAAATTCACAGACTGGGGAAAGAAATAAAAGTAATTTATATACAAAAGAAATAATTTTCCGAACAAGAATTATTTTTAACAGAATAATCACAAGAAAATCGATGATTATAACGAATATAGATATATTTTTAATCCATTTAGACTAATCCATTCTGAAAAATCGATTATAAGGGCCTTTGCATAATTTTGTAAAGATGGCAATTGCACTTTACCCCCTCATGGTTTAACCTAATTGCACCAAGCCCCCTATATTTTTAATTTAAGTATTAAATTTTTTTGTATATTATATTTGATATTACTAATTATTGAGCAACTTCTGCCATTAAAAATCATCATACTTATTTAACAAAAGTACACTTCTGATCAAAACGAAATATTATTCATGGGTAAATATCATTTCATCTTCCATAGAGATTTTATGTAATTAGATTAATACCACTAAAAGATGTGGTTGAAGTAAATTTGTATCAGTTCCTGGAAAAGATATTTCTCTTTTTGTTTTCTATAAGAACATAGAAAAGAGGGGAATTTAATACTAATATTAATAGCCGATATTTTCCCTCTTTTTTTTCATGTTAATATAAATTGCCCTATTATTATTATTATTATTTTTTCTATTTTCTAGTTTTTTTGGTTTTGGACAATACGACCGTTGGTGAAACGAGATATCCAAAAGCTATGGCTTCCGTTGCCTCCGTCCGTATCCTCTCCCCTCTCCCCCCTCGCCGTTCTCCGATCCCCACCTACGTCAAAGGTCACGAAGTTACAAACCCTAACCCTGGCGTTAACTCTCCGGTCCTCGTTTTCAATCTTACCCAATTTCTCATTCGATCTCTTCAGGAACTTCCTGCCGATGCCGCTCGACCTCGTCCTCCGAGAAGACCCCATCCGATGGAACAACACGGTAATTTTCATCTAATTGTCATTTAATTTTGGTTTCAAGCTCTTTTCCTTCTTCAATCTTTCGATCGGTTTGGAATCTTAGCTTCGATCTACCTAAGAGGAGAGAGGCGCTGCTTCAGATTTTTCTCTCCGCTGTTTCCCTTCCGGTTATAGCCAGAGATGCTTTAGCAGAGACTGGTATTCGAGCAAATTTTATTATTGTTTACTTGTACGAATTCTTGGTATCAAGTTTTAGTGCGGAGATGCATTTAGAGTTGATTCCGGTGATTTAGATCTACAGGAGAGTTTCCGGACATACGAGGATGAGGCAAACAAGTTTCGGATAACGATTCCCGGAGGTAATTATTAGCTAAATTATGGATACTGGTGCTTTTTGATAATTCAAAAAGGTGGTATAGGGGCTATAGAATATAATTAATTGTTCTGGTGTCCGAAATGATATTTGCTTGCAGTTATAGTTATGTAGGTGGTTCTAATTCAAATTTAAGATTATAGCATTTGACAACCAACCGTGTACAATAACTAATATAAGGGATTAGAGGACTTCTTTTGTAGATTGGTCGGTGGGGGCAGGTGAAGCTGATGGAATAAAGTCTGTGACAGCATTCTACCCTGAAGAAGCTTCTGATTCTAATGGTATTGGTGTATTACTCTCTAACAAGGTGGATAAGTTAATGAGATACGAGTTTGCTGAATTGTTTCTTTCTTCTTCTTCTTGTACTTGTCCAGTCAGCGTTGTGATCACTGGGCTCGGCCCAGATTTTACGAGGCTAGAATCGTTCGGTTCTGTGGATGCTTTTGCAGAAAGTTTGGTAGCGTTCAACCTCTCACATCGTCTCTGACTCAAATCAAGAAAGTACTCATTGTTTCTAGAATGCAGGTAACTGGATTGGATAGAAGCTGGAGAAGACCACCTGGGGTTGCAGCAAAACTAATTAATTCCAGAGCGGCAAATGGTGATCTTCCTTTGATATTTATTTATTTTTCCTTCGAGTGCTCAATAAAGTTTCTGAGACGTAGTTATATACGAGTTAGTGAGATAGATCATATTTTGTTAAAAAAATTGGATCCTGTTACATATCTTTAATTATATTCTTACAATTATCGGCATGAGCAGGGTTGTACTATATAGAGTATACACTGCAAAATCTTGGTGAGAGGCGTCGGCACCTTCTTTCAGTCATTGGCATGGCATCCAATGGTTGGTACAACAGGCTATATACGGTCACAGGGCAGGTAAGAATTGATCTATAATAGTATATATATATATATATAAAGCCCATGACGGAAGGACTAAAGCTTGTGATATCTTGTAGTTTATGGAGGACGAATCAGATAAGTATAGATCCCAAATAGAGAAAGTGAGTACTGTGTTGTCTCTAGTGTTCCCAAATACTTATGTGATTTTTCACGTGATTACTGATTTGCTAAACCTCTGCCTTATTTGCAGGTTGTCTCCTCATTCAGATTGATATGAAGCAAGGCAAATGGGACCATCTATCAATGCAGCAATTTTTTCTTTATATTATCAGTAACAACACTTTTGTCCCTATTGTCACTAACTGAGATCTCATGTATTATTTTGCAACTACAACAATATACTTGAGAAATTAAATTGGAGGCTAGTCTCCTTTTATTTCCAAAAAAACAAACAAACAAACAAACAAACAAAACTAAACTAAACTAAAACAGTATGTTTAGAAATACTGAAAGTGTGCAGCATATATTATACATCAGGGGTTGTAATGTGCTAGTCATTCTAAGTTTTTTGGTTCATTCTTTACGATTTGTAGCCCAAGGATACCAAGGGCTGTTTTTCCTGTCATATGAAATGCAATTTATCATGCCTTCTAATTTCTGGGAGCATCGCGAAACTACCATGATTACGGTAGGAGACAAAACAAACTATGATCGATCAATCCCTACACGTAGGTTTGAGTTCTATGCAGCATTCACAAAAGTGATAATTGCCAGGTGACTGATACAAGGTTTGACGCCAGAATTAGTCAAAGTACAACACGTCGTAATGTTGATAAATTACAAAAGTAAAATGCTAAGAAATTACAAGTAATTTTAGGTGTTCAACCCTGAAAAAGAACATAGCAAAACGAAGAAATTTTTTTTTCAAACAGACAGGGTGCACAGTGATGCATGTAAACTAAATTACATACATCTTGACTAATATATACAGAATGCACAACATCTCGCTGATTCTGGTAGGTTGGCAGCTTGATGGATTTGGTCCTTCAACGTCGTTTAATACTTTGTTCTTTTTATCTTCTGAGGAAAACTATGAAGCTGGTGTAGTTTCTAGAAGGCGGAATATTGTAATTTCTTGCTGCTTAAAGTACCGACGGTCTTCCTCGTCCACAAGGACAAGATTGAGGTAATACTTAACACTGAACTTGTTATTAATATTGCGATATGTTGGAGTCAACTCATACGGGCTCAAAAACAATCTTATTGGAATTGATTCTCCTGTAGAAAGATTTGATTAATGATATATACTGCACATTTTCCTAATTAAGAAACTTACTTCTATCTGCACTTGATTCAAAAAATAAGGCACTACACATATCTCATGAATATACTACACCTGCCACATATGTCGACCACTAATATATGAGCACTACATAAACAGTCATAGATACTTCAAGAAGGGCAAATTAAAGCAGAAAAGGAGTACTCAACATGATCGACTGTCGCATATAAACAGTAATTTAGTTTGTTAATAGGAGCCTAACTGCCATTTGGATGTGGAGTAGTCCGTGTATTTTAAGTTAGGAAACATCACAAAATAATTTTAATTATAAGCAACGACTAAAATAATGGACTAAATATCACCTAAAAAGATTGATGGATTCTACCACTAAAATTTATATTTTGAACTCTTTGCTTTTGGAGTTGAAACAGATAGTTCAAACTCCAGTTATGGTTGGTAGATATGCAAGTTCTTCTATGCAAAGTATAGGAAATCTAGCAGCATAGGGTGAATATATTGAGTAAACTGATGTGGATGCACCTATTTCAGTCAGGACTTATTTTCATGTTTATATGACTTCTCAGTTTTAGCAAAATATGTTAAGCATAAGAAACCAGGCAGATATGTTTGACATGTAAGCAAGAAGCCCTGGCACAATACTTAAACGGATGGCACATGGTAGTAACTTTTTTTGAGAGAAATTAGGGATGGTGCCCCAGTTAGGATTTTATTAGGTTATATAAAGAATTAAAGATAGATCTTTGACAACATTTCATATAGTTCCCAAGAGCTATTTTACTACTGGAATAAACACTATTTAGGATTCTCTTATTCTATTGTAACTAAAACTTATAAGGCCTCATATTCTGTGTATCCAGAAAGCACAGTTAAGATGAATGCACCAGCCACAAGAACTCATCAGTAACAGTCAAAGAAATCCAATCATAGATGACCAATATGGCAGTATCTAGGGCTATCAAAATAAACGAGCAGCTCGCGCTCGACTAGACTGAAGCTCGAGTTCGGCTCGGTTTAGATAGAGCTAAGTCAAACCCACGCGGGATTAGAAGGCTCGAAATTATTTTCAAGCCGAGCTTAAGCATAAGCCGACTTGGCTCGATAGACTCAATATAAAAGAGATTGTCAATTAGGACTAGTCAAATCCTAATTCCCTAACCCTCACTGCCTCAACTCCCAAGTCCCAAACACAGCTGCTCAACTCTCCCTAGCTTTCCCTCAGTCCTCACCCGCTCGATCACTCCAATCCTCCCTCTCCATCGTCAGCCTATCGCCTCGTCCTTCTCCACCATCGACCCAACTCCTCCTCATCCTCCTCTTCAAGCCACCGCCTCGTCGTCATCCTCCTCCTTCACCAAGCTGCCATCTAGTACTCATCGTCCTCCTCAAGCCACCGCCTCGTCCTTTGAGCCAAAATTTGATAAATAGTACTATGTTAAGTTTTGCAATTGGTGCTTTGGTTGGCTTTATTAAAATTTTGTAAAATTTAACTTAGTTCATTTAGTTGGCTTTGTTTTATTTAAAGGTTAAAATTTTGAAATTGGTGTGATTAGCTTTAGTAAAGTATTGTATAATTTAATTTAGTTCATTTAGTTGGCTTTTGTTCTGGTTACAAGTTTAATTTTGAAATTGGTGTGATTACTAATCACTGATTAGCTTTAAATTTTGCAGTCAATTTGATTGGTTTTTGTTTTATTTATAGGTAGGTTAAAATTTTAAACTTTCATAAAATTTTATTTAATTTAACTATTTCAGCTTAAATAAGTTGTGGCTCGGCTTGGGCTCGATCTAGCTTGATCTGACTCGTCTTGAATAAGACTTGATAATTAGCTCAATTCAGGCTCAAGCTCAGCTCAGGCTCGGTCCGGCCCGACTCGAGCTCAGCTCGAGTTGAGTTAAGTTGAGCTGAGCCTGAGCAAAGTTACAAGGCTCGAAATTAGTTTCGAGTCAAGTCTAAGCTAGAGCATGCTCGCTCAGGCTTGGCTCCTCAGTTGATTTACACCCTTAGCAATATCAATCCTTGAGAAGTGTAGGAAGTCAATGCAGTCATATAGTTTTATTCTTACATGACATGTATAAAAAATAGAAACAAACTACATGGCAGATAAAAAAAGTAAGTACACATGAATTGGTCTCACAAACGTTTGTATGTACTTAAAAGAATAAGTTGATTCTCTTTCCTATTCTTCACCATTCATACTTGGTTTAACTTCATCAGCATGGATGACACAATCTATAGATTGCTAAATGAAGTTATCACAGATCATCTAGATATATATGAATGCAGAAATGCTAAATTTCAAGATCTATATGGCATACCTCTGACAGGAGCACCATCCATCAACTCAAACTTTGCTAGTGTTTCAGTCTCAACATATGTATTAGGCCCTGATCCAGTCGACTCCCGGCGTCTAATCTCAAGCTCCATATTTTTTATTTTAATTCTTACCAGAAGAAAATAGATCTTTCCAATGATAACATCCTTGAGATGATACCTGATCAAGGTTAAGTCCATATAAGAGTAGGAAAGGTGTACAGTTGGCAAAATAAGCAAAATGTTTGGGAATTTAGATGTACACAACTTACTTGCTTTTGTTGTATTCAAACTCAATGTGTAGGCAATCTTCTATTCCAACTTCCATCTGTAAAACCAGCCATCATAACCATACTTTTCTCAGCAAGCAGCAGAAAATGCATGACTTATCCAGTTATCCTACATCAATATTCTAAAGTACATTCATTGTCACCATCAAAATTAGTTTATCTTATTTTGCAAATAATCTAGTCCAAGTATGTGAAATAGGACTAAAAAATGGATAGAAATTCTTGGACTTTCAAGCTGCATGGAAATGATAAACTTCAGTATAATGGTATGCCTTTCCGAAAGATATTCTAATCAGCAGAAAGAGGGATGGTGTCATGTTGACAACTTCGCAATAGCATCATGGAAAGTGGGAAACCAAATCTTCACTTCTGATTACAAATACAATGATATATAATTAGAATTTGTTTTATTGTGATATCAGATGTTACGAGATAATATTACCAACAATTGTCGTGCCACAGGCATAGCACGTGCCACGGCATTTGCCAGCCATACCGTAAGAGGAAAGAAAAAGGTAGAGGATACTCACCAATGAAAAGTGATTCAAACTCGACCCGTTTCGCCCAATAACACACGTCGTGTCTCAGCCGTGTCCACACCGTATCCTTTTTTTCTTTTTCTTTTTTAATCACGACACCTCTAACCCATCCAACACGAACACCTCCCCCAGATAGAGGTGTCCGTGCTTTGATACTCGCATTCGCCTTCGCATTCGCCGTCGCCAATCGCCCCTCGCCTTCGCCGTCACCTGAGCTTCGTCGGGTGCCCTAGCCCGATAGAGAAAAAATATCGAAAGTTGGGGGGTTTAAAAACTTAAGTTGTGGATCCGGACGGCGACAGCGAAGGCGAGTGGCGATCGATAGCTTGACGACGAGCGATGAAACTATTAGGAGGGGTGCCGCTTGTGCCATGTGCCGGTGCGCCACTGATACAGCCTTCCATGTATATTACTACCAATGTCAGCGATTTTAATTTTCCTTTCATTACTCATATGAAACTTTCCTTTAACATTTTCATAATTTGGTTGTAGTATGTCATCAGCAAATGCCCACTTACTCATAAATGTCCTCTAACTCAGATAGACTACAAATTAGACCATAAGTAGGAACCATCTAGATGAGATGGCACTGTTGGTTGGTAAGCAAGCTAATAGTATTGGTCTAGAATTGGGTGCTTATTTATGCATCAATTTCTTCTACAAATGAACTGACCTTTATGCTGTTGTTAATTGTTGGAGTAGGAGTGTAGTTCCGCACCTGTTAGAGTTAAAAAAACATAAAACTCAGAAATGTATGATCAACCAGTATTTCTTGTGAAATTGTATTGGCATGTAGATGAAAGTCTATGACAGGCTAACTATGGCATATGTTAAGGAACTTTCTTTGAACAAAATATAACATCAAAATTTACCTTGAGGTCATCCTCATTCATAATATAGCAGGATATGTTTCATTAAATACATACACAATAAATTTGACGGTCGAGCTTTTTCCTTTTATGATGATATGGGATTTACAAGCTAAATATTATGGTCTTCCAGAAAGTAAAAAGAATAAAGATCTTCTGGAAAGAAAAATCCTTCAAGCAACAATTTAAGAGTACTTAACATGCTCTCGTTTATAATGCAATGCTGAAAAATGAACTAAATGTCTAAATCATATAATGACTCAATATATGACCAAAGCAATCCTTGAAAATTTTCTTTTACTCCATTCAATAATTGTCCTCTGAAGATGCTTCTAAATAGTAGTATTACTACTCTGGCTAGAAAAGTAGCCAAATTCACCAATGCAGGACAACCTAAAATAAATTCTCCCATGTTACTAAACTTTTTGACAAAACACAGATTCTCCCATGGCTATTTATGTCTTCATAATATAAATTTCTCTAGAATTAGATCAATCAAATATGGACTAACCACAACAAAGCATTGGCAAAGAAAAGATAAGAGATTCTTAAATATGACACTCAAATCATTACATTCCCAAGTCAATTAATTGGCATGGTAACAAACATGAATAACACACAGTTTTAGAGTATGAAGTAAATTGTAACTTACGCAGAAGTCCCGAAGTTCCACAATATTGCTGGCATAATTCCTACTGATCGTTACCTTTAGAATGTACCTGAAACCTCAAATGAAATAATTACTTAAGTTGCCAGCGCAGGATAGAATATATGCTGATTCTCAAAAGTGAAGATTTGAAATTTATTTATCATCACCCAAATAGTAATTGTTTATCACTGTGAGCACAACTTCAGAAAAAGGTTCAATTCATAATCGAAGATCAAGATTTGTATCAGGAATGGTTAAACCTTAGAAAGAAAAATGTAACAATATACTTAGGGATTGTCGAGTACTAAATAATAAAAAAGGCCCAACAAAGAACAAAGCAAGAGTTAATGGAACTATGAGACGTAAGCACCATATAAGGCGTAATTTTGTTTGGATAAATGGAAAGGGCATTTTTCTTCACCCTCGGAGTATTTTGTTTTCTATGTATACAGCAAGATAAGGTCTGATTCATTTGGTTTCTTGATAATGGTGTAAGTTTAATTGGCCCAAGAATTAAATGAAGATCCATTTTCAACACCACAACTATGATGCATATCGATAAGAAAGCTATTTTAAGAATTTAATTTTTAGTTAAACGTAGATTACATTGTCACTTTGGATAGCAAAGCTATCTAACTTAGAAATAGATATCATGGTAAATGTCCCTATCTGTGGACATTCCAAAATGCTAAACGAGTAATCACTACTCCATCAAATTAAGGAAACCATAAACAGATCTTTCAGCCTATCACCATTGATGAAGACTCACATCCACAGACAGGCTTACCTCAATCTCACGTTTGTCCCATTATATGACTCGTATGGCATTTCAATGGAAGAGAATTCAAATGGATATGTTTTTCTTTCATAAATTTCACCAGGAACATCTAATTCCCGCACTGCAAAAGAGGAAATATTCAGGATTTTGAAAATGCTTCTCAAAAATAAAAAAAATCAACAGCCTAATTACATAAAATGGGAAATATATTTAGAACTGTCTGATTTAGAGTAAAGAGATCAAATAAAGTAATATGGTGAAAAAAGTGTCACCTGATGGACAGCCTGCACTTTACACAATCTTTCTGATATTGTCCATAAGTAAGATAATTTCTTATTATATAGCATGAGCCCACATAAATCTTAATTCTAACAATTGAAGAGAGAGAACTGTCTTGTTATTATAAAGTATAGGTGGAGCCAAATTGTAATGACAACGATGACACCGACATGCATCAGATAATTCAGACAAGCTACTAGATCCTCAATATCAATATGTAACAATAACATGAGTAGTGGCTGGTGAGCAGCTAAAGGCTAGTAAATAATAATCATGCATGCAAAGGGCAGATCCTTCATGGTTTTCTTGAGAACGGAAGCAGAAAAGGCACTCGGTGCCATGGTGCACCTAGATGGTTGACATGGAATACTTCAGCATAATATGATGTGTGGAGAGCAGTGGCAAGCATGACTTTCTAGAACTATAAATCACAGTGAGCAAATAGATTATAATCTGAGAAAGAACTATCTAATACTGCTAGCAGATGTTGCAATACAACCTGCTTATTGGGAGTTCTCTTATGCAATACAGGAAACGTGTAGATTATATAGACCATAGGCTACAGGAAAGTGAGTGTCAAACAAGTATCAGAATTTCTAAAACTTAAAGCAAGAAATAACTAGGCAGACAAAATTTACTTGGTTTCTCATAATGCATGAGATGCACTGTAGAAGGATTTAAAAGAAATTTTATATAGTAAAACTTGGACAAATTTATTTATTCAACTTGTACACACATTCCAGAACGACTCCAAAATAAAAATAATATTCAGTAAGACAAATCTTAACATTGCTGCCATTTCTTTTAATTATTGAGCATGTTACCACAAAATTAAGAGTCAGAATTCTTCAAGGTGAAACTTACCTAGGGATGTGAAGTCATAGAAGTTACCTCTATCAAAATACAACTCTGCAAGAGAAATAGAGATAAAATATGTTAAGGAGAAAAATATTTACTGAATTATTGTTACTAGATTATTGACTAAAAATACATCTTATAAAAACATTCCATTAGCTTTGTTTTCTATTTCACAAAATGAAGTATATCTGGGTTTTTCAATGATACCGCTAAATTTAAGACTGACAGCAAACGAACAAAAGAATAAGAAAAAGAAAAAGGTGAGATGAAAGTATTCAAGAAAGCTATGAGATATATGATAAAGATACTCAATATAAGAAATGTGTGATATCGTTGCATTATTCTATCAAGGTATTAGACTACAAGCAATAGTGATGTTTATTAGAGTTATTAGAATTTATATCATTTAATTTATCTTATTTTATTGTGATCTTATATAAATAGGGCTAAGCCCTCTCTTTCACTATATGAAAAAATACTTACTAAAATTCTCTCCTCTTTTCTTTTCCTATCTCCAAAACCATCTAGGTTTGGGATCTCTTACTGTTTCATGGTATCAAAGCTCTCCGATCTGTAAGTTTTTTTTTTCTTTTAGCTGCCCTTGGACTTCACTGTTCCAATCGAGCATCACATTATTTTCCTTTTCCTCACTGGAGGACTCCACTGGTGAGCATCAAAATTTTCTTTTCTTCCTCATTGGAGGATTTCATCGCTGCCTACCGTCGCTAACCGTTGTCGCTGCCCATCGCGCCTTCCTTCCAGTCGAGGGCATCGCTGTTGGAGGGGCAGCTCCTTCTTCTTCACCGGTCGCCTTCCTCGAGCTCAGGTTCGACCAAATTTTTTGCTGCCACCGGTGAACTCTCTCAGCCGCCTCATTCCTTCACCGACAAGCCTAATTTTGCAGCTCGAGCTCTCCCATCGGAGAGAAGCTTGCTATTGCCGTCGGTGAGCTTCGTCTTCACTCCACTCCATATAGCAGCTCAAGCCCTCCCATCAAAGCTCCTTCTTCACCGATCACCTTCCTCGAGCTCGACATTGACCAACAACTTACTGCTGCCATTGGTGAGCTCCGTCTTCACTCCACTGCAGTTGTCAGTGAACTCCACCGATAGCCCACCTCCAACGGCTTAGCTACTTGCTATCAGTGAAGCCGTCCTTCAACAGCCGGGTTATTGCTCGTCCGGCCATCTCTCACTCACTCAAACTCAATGAAGGCCACACTTCTTGCTTTTGTTCATCCAAACAGTAGAGATAATGGCAACTGTTTGACTGCAAACTCAAATTAAGTTTTCCAAACTCCAAGTGTTCAACGAAAGGCCTAAGTGGGAAAATGAATCGCCCTCAAGGTGTTTGACAGATTTTCGTCCCTTCCAATAGCGTCTTGTGTCCCAATCGGTCGTGAAAGTGTATCACTAGTCAAATTTCTTCTTGTCACTCAACGGGACTTGATCACACGAGCCTCTTCCATTGAGATCATCCTTCGCAGGCGACGTCTTCTCGGGCACATTGACGGCATCTCTATGGAGTGTGCTCCCCCTCGCACTATCAACCAGACTATTATTGTGGTTTCTTCTGAGTCTAACACACTCAAGACTGTTCAGTCGAAGGTTCCATTTCCATAGTATGATGAGTGAGCCCTGCGTGACATGGAGGTCTGCGCCTACCTTATTCTATAGGTTGATCGATCATTTCAGCCTCAGCCTCAGCTCCAGACCTTATCCTTTGCTCGGGCCATCTGGACCCATCTCAGTTGTCGATTCTTTCAATCGTGTCTGATGCATCGGTTTCAACTCCATCGCAACGCTCACGAGGCCAGATAGGGTCAGCTCACTATCTAGGAATTTTATGCCCGTATGACTGACATTTGGCATGAGCTCACGTCAATGGAGCCTACTTTTTGCCCTACTGACTCGGTGGCTACTCAGCGCCATCATGACAAAGATCACTTGATAGAGTTCCTGTCTGCCCTTTGTCCGAATTGGGATCGGTAGTCAGATTCATAGGCTTTACTACTTGGATCAGCTTTACCTACCATCACTTCATCCCAGTGCTTTTCCAATCACTCCTCTCTCTACTTTAGATCTATGGCATCGGCGTTTAGATCATATATCGAGTTAGCGTCTCAAGATCTTGTCCCAATTTGGGTGCTTAGGCAGTAGTCATTTTTTCCATCTGTCTCTTTGTACTAGCTGCAGGTTGGCAAAACATCGGGCCCTTTCTTTTGCTCTTAGTGCGAATATCTTTGATTCCCCTTTTCATCTTGTGCACTCTAATATTTGAAGTCATGCTCCGCTCTCCTCAGGTCTTGGCTTTCTTTATTATGTCTGTTTCATTGATGATTTCTCTCGTTTCACTTGGATTTACCTCATGCGTCATTGTTCTGAGGTATATCAGATCTACCGTAATTTTTCTTCCATAGTTCGTACTCAGTTCAGTCGATCTATTAGGATTTTCGATCTGATGGTGCTCGTGAGTATCTTTCATCTAAGTTTTGTTCTATTCATACTTCTACCGGCACCCTACCTTAGCAGTCATGTCCATATACGCCTGCTCAGAATGAAGTTGCCGAATGAAAGCATCGCCATCTCCTCGAGACCACTCGTGTTCTCCTCCTTGAGGCTTATGTTCCTCATTCTTATTAGGCTAAGACCTTTATCACTGCTCTCTGTCTTATCAATCAAACCCCACCATTTGTCCTTGATGGTGTGACTCCATACAATCGTCTCTATGGTACTTCACCCTCGTATGGTCATCTTCGTGTTTTTTGGTGTACCTATTTTATTCTTCTCCCTTCAGGTGAACGTAACAAGTTGTCCCCTCGGGCAGCTAAATGTGTCTTTTTAGGTCTAGGATATATTCCTGAGCATAAAATCTATCGTTGTTATGACACTTATGTTGTTGTCTTAGAATACCACGCCATGTCACCTTTCTAGAAAAGATACCCTTCTTCACATCCAATACTTTGGTTCCTGAACTCATCATTTTTGGATCTCCCCACACCTATCCTATCCTCCGTCCCCTCAGATGTTCTTGCCCTAGCTCCACCATCAGCCCCCCACTTGCCTAATGCTCCTCTACCATTGTTTTGAAAAGCGATCTTGGCGGCTGCCTCACCAATAGGGAAGGTGCAACCAGCCCGCAGTAAAGGTAAGTTTTGGTTTTTCGGGCCGGATCTTCACTATTCGCTAACCGCCTAACCCATTAATCATTTAAAAAAAATCTCCAATCGATCTCTCCCTCACTCTCTTGATCTGAGCCCTAAAAATTCTTCCTCTCAGTCGTCTCCCTCTCTCGACCTTCTCCGAGCGGCAACAAGAAATCGACGACGGCGAGAAGTTGACGGTGGCGAGAAGTCGATGGCGGCGAGCGAGGTACCCCTCAAAACTCTTCTCTTCTTCACTTTCTTTCTTCTTTTCCTGATTTCTTTCCTTTTCACTCTTGGTGGCCACCTCTCGATTTGGCCGCCGATGTGAAAGGTTGTCGTCGTAACAATTACTCCCAGTTTTCTCCCTCTCTTTCTCCCATTCACTGTTGGCTTTCTTCACTGCTACAGTACAGTAGGTTCATTCTCTAATTATTAATTAGTAATTAACAGTGTTAAGTGTTAATTATTAATAGCAATAGGTAAATCACTAGTAAATTTTCTATGTTAGTTTGTGAATCATGACAAGCATGCTTTGATATGTAAATCACTAATTTATATTAGTATTAAAAATTATAAATATACCATATATAATTTTTTAAATTTTTTTAGATAAAAAATACTAGACCGCCTTCTCACCCGCCTTGGTGCTAGACGGTGGGGTGACCATCCGCCATAGACACTTCTTTACTATCATCTCCATCTGTCACTCCAGATCGCTCTCACTGGGATTCTAGCTCTTCCATAAGAGTACCCTCCTCCCATGATGACCTTCCCATACTTCTACACTCGCAGATCCTGTCCCCGTTCTACAGCTGAGCCTCCCTCTATTCCTTCGACAGTCTCATCCTCTACTGTGACAATTCCTTTACATGCTCATCGTTATTCAGAGCGTGAGCATCACCCTCCTGACTGGTATGGTTTTTTTATGTCTTTTGCTACATACTCTCCTTAGTTTCACACTTTTTTTTGTAGCCATCCACTCTACCCCTTAGCTTAAGTCATATCGTGAGGCCGTACAGGTTCCAAAGTGGCAGCAGGCCATGATAGATGAGCTTCAGGCCCTTCAATAGATGCGTACTTGGAATGTTATCCCTTGCCCTCCAGATATCGTACCTGTCAATTGCAAATGGATCTTCAAGGTCAAGTATCGACCTGATAGATCTGTTACTAGATACAAAACTCATTTAGTTACTCGGGGCTTTACTCAAGAATACAAGATAGACTATGAGACTTTTGCTCCAGTGGCCCGAATGACTTCTGTCCGCACTCTTCTTGTCGTTGCTTTCAGTTTTCAGTGACATTTACATCAAATGGATGTGAAGAATGCATTTCTTCATGGTCTTCTTGACGATGAGGTATACATGGACCCTCCACCCGCGTTCCCTATTCCTCCGAGTCACATTTGTCGTCTGCAACGAGCTATCTCTAGGCTTAAGCTAGCCCCCTGTGCTTGGTTTGATCGATTTCGTAGTGTTCTTATAGCCTATGAATTTCAAGAGAGCCCCTCTGAGCCATCTATGTTTTTGCAGTCTTCTGCTCAGGGTCGGGTCATCCTTCTTCTATATGTCGGTGATATGATTATCACCGAAAATGATTCAATTGGTATCTGCTCCCTTCAGCAACATCTTCAATATCAGTTTGAGATGAAGGACCTCGGTCCTCTTCGATATTTTTTGGAAATTAAAATTGCCTAGTCATCTCATAGTCTTTTGCTGTCTCAGTATAAGTATATTACCGACAATCTCAATCATGCCACCATTACTAATACTCGTCCTGTTGCTACTCCAGTTGAGCTTCATATAAAGCTTCAGCCTATGATGGTCAGCTTCTTCCAGATCCGACCAGATATCATCAGCTTGTCGAGGCACTCGTATATCTGACCATTACTCGATCTGATATCTCTAATGCAGTTGGTTTTGTCACTCAGTTCATACAAGCTCCTCGATCTACCCATTATGATGCTCTTAAACGCATTCTTCGGTACCTACGTGGCACCATCACTCACTCTCTTTTCATGCCATTGACTTTCATCATGGCTCGGTGAGCTTATTCCGATGTAGATTATACTGGTGACAAGTCTGATCGAAAATCTACTACTGGCTTCTGCATTACCTTAGGAGACTCTTTAATTTTTTGGCGTAAGTAAGAAGCAAAATGTGGTGTCTCTCCAATACTGAGTCAGAGTATCGTGCCATGTGTGCGGCAACTAAGAAGGTTGTTTGCTTCATCGTCTCCTTAGTGATATGGGTGTTTCCTTACACCTTCGAACCCCCCTTCATGTCGACAATGATAGTGCTAAAAAGTTAGCTGAAAATCATATTTTTCATGAGAGGACGAAGCACATTGAAGTCGATATTCATTATACTCGCCAAGAGTACCGAGCTGGCACCATTTCAATCCATCACCTCAGCATTGAGGAGCAGATTGCCGACTTCTTCACTTAGTCTCTTCCCCTCCTACGCTTTGAGCTTTTATTTAGCAAACTCTCAGTTTATGATCCACCTTGAATTTAAGGTGGGGTATTAGACTTATTAGAATTTATATCATCTAATTTATCTTACTTTATTGTGATCTTTTATAAATAGGGCTGAGCCCTCTCTTTCACTATAGGAAGAAATACTTTACCAAAATCCTCCTCTTTTCTCCTCTCTCCAAACCCATTCTAGGTTTGGATCTCTTACTGTTTTAATGTTGAAAGAAAAAAACTGCTTGAACTAGCATGGGAACAAATGCAAGCTCGGACAAAAGTGCTTGGGTGGACCTATGAATCAGATTCACATGTATATAAGGTATGAGTTGGATAACGTATGATCAGGTTCAGTCAGGTTACAAACTTACAATAGC
Organism: Typha angustifolia; assembly: GCF_048772165.1. Taxonomy (NCBI): domain Eukaryota; kingdom Viridiplantae; phylum Streptophyta; class Magnoliopsida; order Poales; family Typhaceae; genus Typha; species Typha angustifolia. The sequence continues at coordinate 23,383,552 of NC_133253.1, forward strand.
ATCATAACTTCTGGTATCACCAAAACATGGGTACCTGCATCCAATACAGTCCAGCAGGTGAAGTTGTTTAGGCATAGATCCAAATGTCTTATGGCAGGTTAACATTTCATGAGCACACGAGTTGTTTAACAAACAGGTCATGCTAGACAGATAGGATAAGGGTAATTTGGGTAGTGTAATGGGTTTTATGGTGCTAGCCACCACTTGGATTGTCTGTGTAAACATATAAGTGATATACCACCACTTGCATTCCTAGAGAAAATAGAAAAGATAAATATGTAAAACGGGACCTCTAGCCCAAGTCCAGCATTCTTCATTTCGACAAATCAAGAGAACCATCACATGTATCTAAAAATTTGAGTTAGTATCATTCAAGAATGTTACATTGAGCTGAAATGAGCACCATATTATTAAATTGAATTTTGACAACAAGAAATAAAGTAATAAACTGAAAGAATAACATTATTGAGCAAAGCATACCTATCTGACCAAGTAGCTCGATCTTGACACCAGTGTGCTCAACCTTTTTCCCTTGGATAGGTTCTAAAGAGACCTGCATGTTAAAGAGTTGCACAAATCCATTATCACCAAAACCATTAGAAAAAGGATATGCACGATTAATATCAATACCTCTCCAGCTATGTTTTCAAGACTCTGGAACACTGGGACCATTGCTATTTGGCCATTATCCTTCTTTATGGAAGCCTGTTTAAAAGGAAACAGACTATTAGCAAAGTTGAAATTAGAAACATCATCATATATTCCAGGTTCAATCAACGAAACAGAGTCAGGGGACAGCTGGAAAAAATGTAATGGGCTGATATTATAAAAAGAAAATCTTATATAAGCTATTGTTGTTTACCTATCTAAATGAAAATTATCTGTGCATAACAGTCCAACTATCAACTCAAAATAACAATTAGATATGACATCCCTGTGCCATTAAAGAAAACTATTTGCAAATGTATATAGAAGGAATCTGCTTTTGCATTTATATAACACAAAATAGTGAAATACCATAGTTCAAGCCTGTAGCTAACAGGACTCTGATAGTTTCATATCCTATGCTAACCAAATCTGCATAATTTGAGAAAAAGAAGGGAAAAAAAGACTAAAGAAAGACCAATAGGAAAGATGTTTTTCATGTGCACAGCTGTTAATAGGAGGACTCTGGATATGTGCAATGGTGCATGTCAATAAGATATAACTTCTGAAATTTCATCTTATGTGAAATACCGCTGTCAACAAGTCCATACTTCAATTAGATAGATCATATTAACAATGGAAGACAAGACCAAGAATTATAACAGATTCAACATTTGACATAATATAATTCCATTCATCGAAGTTAAAAGCTTTACCTGCTTGCGATCTTTTCCATCAGAAAACGTTATTGAAATGATACATGGTGGCTTAAATGCTCCAATAATATAATTCTGAAAAGATAGCATACAATATTAGCATAATAGAATGGAAAAGGAACAGAAAGTCTCTTATAACCCTGTGTACACGAACATTAAAAAGAAATTCTGTCTAAATAATGTAATTGGATTTTTTTTTAACAGGTGACAAAACTGTCTCAGATGTTACTTGACAAGAACTTCACTGGGGAAGAAGCAAATAGCATGGAAAAAAATACATATTCTAACTTAACCAAATGTAACTTATTGACAATTTTATATTTTTCCATAATACAAAACTTTATTTTGCTTATTGATTTAGAGGCACTTGGTTCTTGCATAAGGAGTATTTATTAATGAATTGGATCTCCCTGAAGTACATTTTGCAATCAATCACTCATTTATGTATATTTTGATCAAACCATGGATAAGGTAAGTCACATGACTAGTTATATATAAAATCTGATCATATATGAAGAGGTGTGGTAACATGTTTCCTAAGTAAAATTTCTAGTAGCGAAAAATGACCAAAATACCCTAATCTATATCTAACCTCTTTCTACTTTTCACTTTTCTTTTTTCCACCATGTAAAAATTCTATCCTGATTTCTATTAGCAAGAAATGACCAAAATACTCTCCTCTATAGCTGAAGTACTTGTGATATATAAAAAGTGAGTAGCAAGAATAATCTTCTTTATATAGCAAGTTGTAACTATTTATCTTCTTTTATTCAATTTTGCGCTATCTATTATGAGGGCATTTTAGTTTTTTCATCTTAAAAAGTCCTTATCGACCATATTTATTCATAGTTTTAGTAACCAAAATACCAAACACATATTCGTGCATAAATTAGGTAATCATCATAATTTTATCCACATTTTATAATCAAAGAATAAAATATAAATAAAGGTATAGATGTAGATAATTTGCATTTGAGAAGTGCACATAAAATTATCCTTGAAAAATCTTACACTGAACCAACTGAAGACTTTATTTTTAACATCATTATTCTTTCATTTATTTTTGCCTCTTGCGTGACGAAGCTCTACATGACTAATATTTTAGATGATGAATGCACAATTGCACATAATTATTAGTGAACCTTTCGCGTGAAAACTTCCTATAAAATAGGTTTCAAATTGGTTTCGGTGCCCATAGAAAGACCTTGTTCCATGCTGATCCACCATAATCCTCACGCATGTCTTGCTGTATTGTTCTCTAACATTGAATTCTCTAGCACATCATAAAGAAAAACAAACTACGCAGACAGTAGGCATGATACGGAAAACAGAAAGATAACAGTCAACATGCTGACTTTTATCATGAATAAACATCGTGATCCAAGAACTTAACATGAACGATTATCGCTATAAACATCGTGATCCAAGAAAGACTGACAGAAAGAGAAGAGCTTTCCTTAGAACTAGCAAGATCAAATGACCTATGGACAAGGGTACTAGTCAACCATGGATGCAGAACCAGCAGACATGATTTACTTTCAGTTATGTGTTAAACCATCATTTTATCATCTCTTCATCTGTTTTTTCATCATACCTGGAGCAGGCAAATAAACAAGCCCTTCGTCTTCAAATAAATGGCATGGGTTCACTGTTCAGAGAATTCATCAACAGGACCAAATAGAATCCTCGTTGATGTTGTCGTGAATTACTTCCATGTATTTAAAGAAAAAGTAAGCTTGATAATGCCCACCGAGATCATTTTATTCTCTCCCTTAGTATTACATATGTCCTAAATTTGACCAAACAATTCCAAGTTTTCAACATTGCACATCTTGACTAGCACTAGCATATTGCCACCGACTAAACATATTTCTACCCAAACCCAAACGTCTTAGGTGTCCAAGAACTTAAACTTGATTGTGACGAAGTTAGACTCAAGGTTTCAAAACTCAACACCGGGATCGAGATCAGAGTAGGCCGCTAGAAAAAATGGTACGTATTGGTCGTTCGATTGTATTGGTCGTATTGACCAACTGTATCAAATTGGATTATTATTTTATTATATAGAATTTTAAATATTATTTAAAAGGTAGAAAATTTTCTAAAAATTTATAAAAGATAACATAAAATAAGAAGAAAAAAATAGTCACATATGAAGCCTAAAAACCAAAGTTCCAAAATTCGGTATCGGAATCGAGATTGACCATCCAAAAAAACGATATGTATCAGTCATATCGGCTATATTGGTCGTCAATATCGGATCAAACTATTTTTTAATCATATAAATTCTAAATATTATTTAAAAATATGATTTTTTTTAATTTAGAAAAATTATAAGAAAATAATAATTATTCACATATGAAGTCTAGAAACTAAAAATTATATCAACTTATTCAAAACCTTGATGAATACCGAATTGGCTCTCCCTTTTCTTTCCCCTTCTCTCTCCCCTTCTCTCTCTTTTCCCCCCTTTCTCTGTTATTACCAAGATAAATTTATTTTTTTCTAATTTTCTTTCGTTTCTTCTCTCTACCTTCTCTTTCTCTTATTGCCACAAGGCAAATTTTATTTTTTTTATTTCTTCTCTCTCCCTCCTCTTTCTCTTTCTCTCTCTTTCTCTCTCAATCTCTCTCTTCTTCCCTCTCTCTTACTGTCGCAAGGTAATTTTTTTTCTCTAATTTTTTTTTCATTTCTTCTCTCCCTTCTCTTTCCCTCTTAATCTCTTCCTCCCTCTCTCTCTCTCACTCTCACTCTCCACTCTCTCCCTCGTCTCTCTATTTCAATCTCTGTTGTGGTAACAAAGATTGAAGGAGAGAGAGACGAGAGAGTAGAGAAAGAAAGAGAGGACGAAGAAGAGAGAGGAAGACACTAGAGAGAGAGAGAGTAGAGAGAAATGAGAGAGATGGGGCACCGATAAGAAAAGAAATGAAAAAAAACAAGAGAGAAGAGAGAGGGAGAGAGCCCATATCGGGCAGGATCGGTCGATTTGGCCGATACCTAGTCCATGGATTAGGATCGGCTATGTGGAATCGACCCAAACTTGGAACTATGCTAAAAACTATAAAGATGAATCTTCACTATTGTTCTATAGTAATAAGAAAAAAGAAATTAAAAAGTGTATGATAAAGAGGGAAAAAAAAAAGAGGAAAAAAAACAACCGAGTTCACCAAAGTGTGGAACAGCTAGAGGGGCTCAACGAATCGGCCTAGAATGAGCTCGATGAAGTGTAAGGGGTAAAAGAAGAGTATATATGAGAGATAGAGGTAAAAAATAAATTAAGACAGTTGAGGGCATCAATTACTAATATCTTCTAAGTTAGATATATTTAAAATTCAACCTAAATCTTATAAAAATTCAATTTCAACCAATATTACTGAGTTTCAGTTGATACGATCGAGGCAAATTGGTTGATACGGCCAAACTGGCCGATCCAGGCCAAAACCAGACACCATACTGGTTTCGGGTTTAATTTGGGATCGGCTAATTTTAGGATCCATGGTTGGACTTGGAACACTAAGTTAAATTAGAGGGATACTACATTTTCTGTGCTAGACACTTCAGATTATGGGTTGAAGTGCTTTAGAGCGTAGCAGGAAAACATTCAAACTTGGAGAGTGGAGAGCAATTTTCCTTGACCTCCAAGCTATCCTACCCTATCAGCAACCTTGAGGGTCTTGTTGGCTTGCAATAATATTGCTTGCACTCTTTGTTGACTAAGGCACACTCATACCTTGAGCTAATTGACTGAGAGACTACCTGCTAGACTGCAACAGCCTTTATGAACTTTGAGGGAAACCTATAAACCCACTTGCAGCCCTTATTAATCTGAGAAGTGATCTTGCTATTAAGGTGGACCAAAAAGAGCTAGCCTTGAGTGCAAGATGCAAAGAGAGCAACCCGCTTCATGCAAAGTGTACGCAGAACCAAGGGGACGGCCTATAGAATTCTAGACAATAGGTCATCCTCTTCTTAAGCCCTCCCCAGCTCAGGAAACATTGCACTTGTGTCCCTTTTACCCCCTTTGCCTCTATATAAATGGTTAACCCTCCACATGTAATGGTATCCAATTTTAGTATAATTGAGTTATTGTAATAGAAAAAGGTGTCCTTACGATTCCTGCAGCGCCTCCTTTCTCTCTCTTGTACCACTGCAATCTAATTTCCAATTGGGAGAAGGCTAGCCGTATCTTGCGAAGAAGATAGAGCGCTGCACAGACTCGCAGCCCACAAAAGGCTAAATCTGTGATAATATGCTCAAAAGCATCGAATTCTAATGATAAATAGCATCGATAAAAAAAGAAAAAAGAAAAAAAAAAGACAGAAATTTCACCTATGCAAATTAAGCCTACTAGAAAATAAAGATCAAGAAGAAGACTATTGATTGCAGCTTCTCTTGTGATAATCAAACAAATAGAATAAACCGTACCATGGCTTTTATGATGAATTGCAGATCCTATCCCCGAAAATATTTCCTGCGACAACAAGAACAACAACGTGATCGCATGAAAACCTCTACAAAACTAAACAAAATCAAGTCTCCTATAATCAAGAACTCCTGACTTAAAGAAAGCTAGAAATATGTAAAGGACCAAGACAGGCAAAATCGACTCCGGATCGGCTCAAATTCTGTCTGAGAGTGAGGAAACCGGCCAAGATGCGAAGAAACAAAATCCTAAATAATAAACATTTACTTGAGTTAAGACAGAACCGGAGAAGACTGAATCCTTGATTGAGAGAAGGCTTCCAAGAACCCTAGATCGCGATCTCGGGAGGAAGATGGCGATTAACCAACAAGAACTATTGGAATCTGCCAAAATTGAAGGTAGAGAGGGAGGGGTTTCTTATTTTTGTTGAGAGAAGGGAGGGGTTCTTTTTAAATAGGGGCAGCCGTATATGGGAGAGCGTTTGGGTCGTCTACAGGTTTGGTCGGACGTTCTCTTTACGACCAGAGTTAAATAAAGGCTTAGACCGTTAATTGGGACACGCGGGCGATCGGCGATAACATTTGGAGGGAAGAAATAGTCACATGTACGGATGCTCGTATTTGATCCTTAGAGACATTATTGCAAACAGGCCGAGCCGATTTGAATTCGATCTGGTTGATAGAAATGCATGGTCAACCACCAATTCTAGTACTAGAGTTTTACTCCAAAAAAAAAAAATTCTAGTAATAGAGTTGGTATGGGATGGACTCCAGCTTTAAAAATTATTATAAAAAAATTATTTAATAACTAATGGTGGCTTAGTTTGATAATTTACTTGGTTAATGATTTAATAGTACGGTTAACTTAGAGAGTATCAATTCAACGGTGTAATAATTCGGAACAATATCACAGTGTTTAATTCGACTAATATATTAGTTAAAGTTTGATAAAATCTTACTAATTTTATATTTAGGGAGGGTGAGTTTTCTACCTGACCTATATTTAGCACCCGACTTTCTAAAATATAAAATATAAAAATAAAAAGTAAAAATGCATGGCTTATGTTTGACCTCAGCGACCGGTAAAAGTGAGATTGACTAACCGTTTCGTTTGCAGACTTATTATTATTCCTTCGTATATTTCAGTATGAAACTTTTCTATTTTGTTGATATTTGGAATATGTTCAACCAATTACTGTCCCATTATACCGTACGGAACTTTCCAATGCATTGGAAACTCCAGGAGTTAATGAAGTCCTCTTAAAATCCATATCACTTGAACCCTACCTACCGTTCTAAAAGCTCAAATCGGATTTTTGGGCCCTCTATAAAAAAGAAGGCAACAATTCATTATTTCTTCAGTCTCACTAGAATTATAGGTACCATCCATCCCTTTCTGGCCTTCTCAATTACCATGACAGTGGTAAGCACTCCTTGGTCTTTCTATTGTAATATTGTTCCATGTTGTTCTATCATTTACATTACTCCTCACATCTTTGGAAAGAAATGTCACAGGTGACGGGTAGAGATGGCAGGCTATACTACAAACTGGACTCGAGAGGCTCCGCAACGGATGGTGAGGAATGGGATGATGGCCCTGGAGGATGCGTGACGGAGATATGCATATGCCATGGCAACGGCAGAATACATTCTATCCAAACGACGTATAAGCGTCAGGGAACCACTCTTGTCTCACGCCTGCATGGTGGTAAAGGAGACACATTTGACATTGTAAGTGAACCGACGTTTCCATTTTGTATTTGGGTTTTAAATTCCTCCTTGCTTGTGATCTGAGTGAGTGCTTATCGTAATGTTCATCTTCTTGATAGATTACTCTCACTGAGCCCCTCACATGGATAAGTGGCTATTACACTGCATGCTGTTTGGATCCGGAAGTAATCCCTGAAGCCATGGATGATCCCTGTGAGCTTATTGCTTCTCTTAGATTCGGCACCGACCAAGCCACCTATGGACCGTTCGGCAGCGATATTGGTGAGCCCTTCTCCTTCAAGTGCAGCCGCGGCATCTCTGGATTCCACGGTCGTAGCTTCGACGACGATGGTGGCTTCCTCCTCGCCATTGGTGTGTACTCCATGAGCGTAGCCAAGGGCTACGTAGATGATGAAGCTGCGATGCCTAGCTTAGACCAGTTGAGGATAACTGGTTAATATATTTTAGGATATTTGATCAGGGGGAGATTAGTGGCATCTATAAGAACAACTTCTATCAACAATATATGGCATTTTCCTTTCTATATCAGTTGTATCCTTTTGGTTTCTTAAGGGAACTAGTTAATTGTCTCAGTAGAATCATATGATCATTTTGAAACTTCTTGTGTTTTTTTCTCAGTTTTTGTAAGCGAGGAATACCAATACAGCACCCAGATTAATATATTGTTGAAGGATTATTTAACTAACTATCAATGTCGAACAACTCAGAAGCATGGGCTATGAGACATTGCTAGCGTAAAGTAAATGGGCTACGATTGTGTATACTATACCCACATTTAACATGGAAGCAAATGAAAAATTTGTAGCACATGAGAAAAGGTGGGTTCAGTAGTAACATCTCGGTGCAGCCAGTCTCATGGTCCCTAGCTTCGGCTAGGGCTATCAAAATAATTAAGCCAGCTTAAGCTCGACACAAATTTAAATAAATCAAGCTTGATCAATTAAATTAAGCTCAAATTTAGTTTCAAATTAAACTTAAGCACATGCCGATTTGAAAAGACGATAAGAGTGGACCAATGGATAAATATAAATGATAAATAAATAAACAACTATATATACAATAAATAAGATTCACTTTGATTACATAATAATTTTACAAAGAAATACTAATAGATTGATGTAAACCGAACTAATGATAATCAAGCTACTATACCACTTACTGTGTACCAGGCTAAAGTGGATTCTGGTGGAGATAATGATAGGCAATTAGGTAGTGGAGTCAATAGAAATTATGAGATCTAGAGAATAGAAGCTTAAGCGATAATGGAGATAACAATGACATATGATAAATCTAATGCTTAAAGTGGAAGAGGAGGAAGTAGGTGATCGGGTCCTAAAAGGGAAGTGAGTCGACAGATGAGGAGGAATGAGCTAGTCGGGTGCTAGAATTTAAGGGAGAGGGAGAAGAAAGCCACCTTACTAGATTAGGAGGATCGGCAGTCAATGAGAAAGGGGTTGGCAATGGCCTTAGATCAAAGAAACGAAAAGGAATGAGATCGAAAGAAGAGAGGGAGAGAGGGAGGCAAGAGTTAGGAAATAATTGAAAATAATTAATATTATTTAATTCATTCATGCCCTAAACATGGCTACACTTCACGTATTTATTTGGACGCTAAAATCTGCATCCAAATAAATTCGACTGAAATCAGCATTCGAACATTATTAGTCAAGCATTCGAATGTCTTTGAGAAAGATTGATTCTTGAGTTCACGAACACTATTGCTCAGGCATTCGAACGCCTCAACGAAAGTTGCTCTCGATTGATGGGCACTCAAACGTCGTTGGAAAGGCGTTCGAACACTTCACGAAGATTGCTCTTGGGTTGAGATACTTGAAAGCCATTGCACGAGCGTTTGAACACTTCAACAAAGACTACTTTCACGCTACCTTCATATTCATCATCGAAAGTCATTGGTAGAATGTTTGACAGCACGAGCACGAGACTGAAAATTCTTAAAAATAGGAAATTAATATTGCGATAACCATAATCGACCCAATGAACCCAATCTCCATTTTAAGATGACCCGACAAGGTTTAGATCACATCACAGATTCAATTCAAGCTTAATTTAATCTAAATTTGAAATTGATATAAACTCAATTATCTAGCGGCTCAAGCTCATGTTAAAAAGGCAAGTTCTTTTTTTAATATGGCTCAAGATAAATTGAAATTGAAATTATCCAATTCAGGCTCGAAATGAATTTCTAATTTTCTATTCATACTTTTAACATAGCTTTAGCTCAAGCTCGGCTCCTTATACCACTTCGGCGATTCGAAATTTGAATCCGCATAATTTATAGCCGTTGAAGCAAGGCACTCACAAAACATAACCCCAACGGCAACTTTCCTCGGACATATAAAATCGAAAGGCCCTTGCCCATCTCCAAGATATTTCATTTTGGTTTTCTTCTCGTGTCCAAGAAACTAAGATGGAGCAGGGGCAGATGCGCGCGATGGATGCATACGAGAAGCTGGAGAAGGTTGGGGAAGGGACATATGGAAAGGTGTACAAGGCGAGGGAGAAAGCCACGGGAAAGATCGTGGCATTGAAGAAGACGCGTCTCCCGGAGGATGACGAAGGGGTTCCGTCCACTACCCTGCGCGAGGTCTCCCTCCTCAGGATGCTCTCTATCGACCCCCACGTCGTCAGGTCTTCCCTTCTGTTACTCAGAGATTTCGCCTTTTCTTAGACTTTGGGTTTTGGGGATCTTTCGAGGTCGAAATGACTTGGGTTATTTCGATTGGATTCTTTTGGGGATCCGGATGCGTTTGTAGGTTTCTTGATTGGCAAACTGCTTTTGTCTTTCTTGATCTTTTTACATGATTTTCTTCTTTGATGGTCCAAATCATCTCTTCTTTGGAGTTTTATTGGTTCTAGTTCTAGATTTTAGGTCTACATATCTGCCCATGTAGTTTATTATGGATCGACAGGCTAGACATAGGTTCGGGTTGAGAAGATGGGTTCTTAGTTCCTTTTGTTTTGCATCTCTTTTTTTTTCTTGGTTAATTATTATTGAGCTCTCTGGTTCTTCTCTGCAGGCTGTTGGATCTCAAGCAAGGCCAGAATAGAGAAGGGAAAACAATTCTATATCTTGTCTTTGAGTACATGGATACTGATCTGAAGAAGTATATTAGAACTTTCCGCCAGACCCACGAGACGATTCCACCCAAATCTGTGAAGGCAAGCTTTTATAGTAATTCCCAATATTTATATTTTATTCTGAACGGCAGATCATGCCAGACATGGTTTTCTTCCTCTCTATTTTTGGCGGTTACGAGATGGTTTAATTTCCCACAAGCATGTGTCAGCTAATTATTCTGTCTTCAGCTTTGCTAGTTCCATTGTAATTTATACTCATATATAGATCTTTGTTGAACTAATCATGGATCATGATGATATCTCTTTGCTGCAGATTTTGATGTACCAACTCTGCAAGGGTGTTGCATTTTGCCATGGTCATGGGGTACTGCACAGGTAATTTATCAACAATGGATTCTCAAAGTAAAGTCCAACTTTTACTAAACTATATACTCCATCTCCATTGGCACAGAGATCTGAAACCTCACAATCTCTTAATGGACCGGAAGACAATGATGCTTAAAATTGCAGACCTGGGGCTCAGCAGGGCATTCACTATCCCCCTCAAGAAATACACCCACGAGGTATAAACTGTCAAAATAGCTATTCTTTTAGTTGAAGTTGTCGATTAGTTGATGCTTTGTAATTTCTCTTTTTCCATTTTAAAGAAAACTAAGATGACAAATTGTCTCAGATCTTGACACTGTGGTATAGAGCTCCTGAAGTGCTCCTTGGTGCTACACATTATTCAACACCAGTTGATATGTGGTCTGTTGGTTGTATATTTGGTAAGCAGTTCCATTCATTCTATGCCATTATGAACAATTTGCAGTCTCCAAATGTAGCGAGGAATAGCTTGTATATTGTATTAGCCTGATATTGTCCTCCTTTTACTGAATTCCAGCTGAATTAGTTACAAACCAACCACTGTTTCCTGGAGACTCTGAATTGCAACAACTCCTGCATATTTTTAGGTGAAAATAAAATTTTATTTTAGTCCTTCTAGTTCTTTAAATTTCTTTTGCTTGGCTAATAGATATTTTGCCTCACTAATGCAGGTTATTGGGTACTCCGAACGAACAAATCTGGCCGGGAGTTAGCAAATTGCCGAACTGGCATGAATATCCTCAGTGGAGCCCCACGAGTTTATCCTCGGCTGTTTCTTCTCTTGATGCTGATGGGCTAGATCTGCTTTTGGTTAGTCTGTTGTTCTTTTCAAATTATATAGAATTTCCTGCTTGCTACTGTTAATATAAACATAATGCTACTGAACATTTAATGTTCTGCTTGTTTATATTTGTGACTTTCTCTTTTGGTATTTAATTTTTTCGATTATTTTGCAGAAAATGTTGCTGTATGAGCCTGCCAAACGGATTTCTGCAAAGAAAGCCATGGATCACCCATACTTTAATGATGTGAATAAGGCATGCTTTTGAAGTGTGACAGGACGAAGGTCATATTGTCAGAACTGTTTACTAACACTTGGGAGCAAATGTTATCTTAGATTGTTGCTTGCTTTCCTCAAGCATTGCAATTGCTTCGAGGTCTCTTTAATTGGCTGTTCGAATTTTGCTTTCTTTTATTTGCCTGGCCCCCCCGGTGGATTGTAATGTATGAGGCTATCTTAGATTGCCCATCTCAGCCGAATTAATTGATATTGTAGACAAGAACCATCTTTTTCAGTTAAGTGTTTTACTAACACTTGCCAGTCAGTTTTTGTAATAAAATATTTTCTGACATGACAGAGAGTTGTGCTGCTATATTTGACAATGAAGAGTTGTATCTTCTTCCTTCTTAATTCTGTTCGAAAAGGATGCAATGCCTTTTCCACTGTAGGGTTAGTTTTCATTTCTAGTGATTGGCAATTTTGCTTCAAAAATTTGATGAACTCAAACAATAATTGCTGTGCTAATTACTGCAACTTGTCATTATTGGCTGCAACAAGATCAACCTTAGTGAGCATGCTTTATATCTGCAGGATTTGAGAGAATTGCAGTGACTGTAGTAGCAACAATGAGCATGCTTTCCATAGAGACACCCATCTTCCAGAAATTTTACTGGCTTGCTCAGCTAACAAAAATTTGGCAATGATCTTTACCATGCACCTGTATGAGCATAGACCACACCATGATTTATTGGTTGCTCTCTATCTATTACATCTCCATATAAATTCTGTCATGCTGCTGATTTATTGATCACATGAAGAGAAATGGAATACATTTGCAGTGAGGCTAGCTAGTGGCACTTGCTAATTTACATCATCAACAACACTTTGTAAGATATTGAACTCTTGCCAGAGTTCGATATAACTATCGCTGAAGTAACCCGGATTAATCACTAGTGTAACAACATTTTCAGCGATGCTGAGAGGTTTTTTCTTTTAATGTCTATCCCTGTGATTTATACTGCTGCTCATTGCAGATAAAGAGCAGCAGCAATAATTAACTTGCATGATGAGCTTTTAAGGGGAAGTGATCGCGCTGCTATATATGGACTTATGGACGTCACCTCGATAGCCTCTCAATTCTATGGTTAGATCTTCGGCGACTCTTAACTGGTGGTGAAGGCTGTCGACAGTCTCGGTGACCGTCCCAACTGGGATATTTTTTTAATACCATTCAGAAATCTGTCTTGTAAAATTCAAGATTCACCTGTATTCAGATATGCCATTATGTATGAAATCAAATTAATTTCTTATCTTTGGCTACTTGCAGTCTGATTTGTCATATGCAAGTTGTCTAAAATGTGCTTAGTAAGATCTTCAATTTTCATTTTACTACTAATTGACTAATCTAAATGTGTGTGTGTGTGTATAGTAATTTGGTAAGCTCCACTTGAGCCGGGCTTGGATCCACATGACCAGGATCCGAACCCAGCCCATTAACTATTTAGACATCCCGTAGAGCCCTTTAACGAATAACGAGGAGAGGAGTCAGGAGAGGGGAGGTGAGGTCACAGGTGGTGATAAGATCCCGACCTTCTTCCCGCAGGAAGCTCGAAAGCCAAAGGAGATCCGTTCGAAGCAACCAAAAACCAAATCTCTAGCTCGATCACGACGAGACGTGCCTCGTGATCGCTTCCTCGAGAAAGCTAAGTTCCTTTCTCTTCTCCTCTAAGAACTACGGTATTTACTAAGTGTCGCGCGAAGTTGGATTCTTGATGGTTTTGTCTCTCACTGAGGAACGTTTCGGATTTCTCTCCTTCAAGTAAGCTTCTTAGGTTACTTGAAGTGGTTACGCCAATCAAAAGGTAGGGTTTCAATTCACGAGCTTTTAGAGGTTGAGAGGAAGTAAAAGAAAAAAGAAAAAAGAAAAAATTGTGCCTTTCTTTCGCGAAAGGTGCTAGGGTTTGTCCAGAACCGCTTTGCTTTGGGTTTCAGAGTTTGAAGAATTGATTGGCCAAGATGAGCGACACTAAGGACAGCGGCGGTTCGGAACAAGAAATGCCGGATCTTTCTGAAGATGAGCATATGGATGAGGATGTCGGAGATGAGGAACTCTCGCCTTTGATCGAGAACCCTTTGGTTGAGCAGAACTCTCATTTGGCAACTGAAGCTTTTCCGGGAGATTGTCGCGAACCGGGTCCTGCTGAACATGTTGCAGGAGGTAATGGGATGACCTCAGAGAATAAAAGCAATGTAGAAGATCCTGCTTCGATGGATCAGATGGACGATGCCTTGGATAAGAATGGTGCTTCAGATGTCAAGGTTGAGAAGGACACTGAGCTTGTAAATGCTCAAGTAGAAAATGGTAGCGGAATTCCAGGGGCGGATAGAGAAGCAGTTCATTCTGAAGAGAACTACTCGCAGGGAGCATTGTTGAAAGAGGAAGTGAAAGGGGAAGATGAAGATGAAGATGAAGGGGAAGGGGAAGGCGAAGGAGAAAGGGAAGGGGAAGAGTTCTCTGCCCCTGTGGAGTGTTCTAACCAGTCTTACACTTTTGACCCATTCTTGGAGGGTGAGGATTCTGGAACGGAGGATGACCAGGCAGCATTTATGAAGGAGCTGGAGAAGTTTCACAGGGAACATAACCTAGAGTTTAAGCCGCCAAAGTTTTATGGGGAAGGGCTGAATTGCCTCAAGTAGGTGTAGTTCTTCAGTTTCTTTAACTGTCTTTTATTCTTGGTGTTATTGTGGGCAAGTCTTGTGACACCTTACTGGATCAGGTTATGGAGGCAAGTGACGAGATTGGGTGGTTATGATCAGGTAAGAATGTAGTACTGTTTGTTGGTATATATTTAGTCTCATGAGATAAGAAGTGAAGAGCACTTTTAGTAACCCATTGCACTTGATGGATGAAAGATATAATATATTTGCCACTTAAATGGTGGTAACGTTCATCGGCCAACCAATCTAGTGTGACGACATGAAGAAAGATAAGAGAAATTGTTTGCTGCTCTGTTTGGTACTTTGAATGGATGTATCTTTTTCCTCGAATCCTCCTTGTGCTAATACCTTGCATAGAAGCAGCATAAAACCATAGGGCCTTTAGAAAACTTAGGAAGTTTAAGATTCTTCTTGACTTCTTGGAGATATGCATCTTGCTGTATGCCGTCAATAACTAAAGTTTCTTACATTCTTCACATTGCTATCCTCTTACAGTTTAAGTTGATAAGATTGTTGATGTTAATGACTTAATTGTCAATCCAGGTGACATCGTGCAAGCTTTGGCGTCAGGTTGGAGAGTCTTTCAGGCCTCCAAAGTAAGTTTTATAGAAATTTGCCCTTGTATGTCATTTCCTTGTGATAATCAGCTGATCCAACAAACCAAATGATCAATTATACCGACAGAAATAAGATTTATGTATATTGTGCTCGTTATCTAGTCCCACATCTTCGAGCACCAATAAAGAGCATGCATAGATTTTGCAGAGTTTTCAGGATGAAGGGTCTAAGTGACGCATAACATCAAGTATATAGCAATATTCTGAAAGATACATAGTATGTTATTTTTCAGTAATTCCAGCATAAAACATCAGTAGGTGGGGATCAATATAAGTGTAGCATCATTATCTGCTTATTCAAATTAATGAAATTATAATGTTATAATCATTTTAGAAGTGAGTGTGAAATTCACAATTTTGTGGTAATATATGGAACAATATTAGAACCTTGTCTCTTAGTAACAGATGTTGTCTTTTGCTGGAAGAGGCTAGGACAAAGAGAGTCAAATGTTCTTTTATGAGCTGATTTATACTTATATTAGTATAGGTGAAACATCTTAGGGCACTCTTAAATGTGAAACAGAACTTTTATTATCACTGTATTTGAATATGTGGGCTGTCCTGCCCACATAACATCAGAGATAATCTATCTTCTACCTCAGAAATTTTATTGTAATCTTCACGTAATTTGCAGCAAATTTCCTTAAAATGTTCAAGATGAAATATATATAAACTGTTAACAGAAATATCCTATTTGCAGTTTTTGGCGTAAAATATACATTCACACAAGTTGATATTTGCAACTCTCTTACTTTTTGTCCTTTCTTTTTGATATATTAACTCATTCCTTGATTAATTTGTCATTCTTTGCAGAACCTGCACTACTGTGTCATGGTCATTTAGAATTTTCTATGAGAAGGTAATGATCTTTTTGCAAGGATTTGTGTGTAGAACATTAGGTTTCATTGTTATTTAAAGAACCTTTCATGCTTTCTGGTGGATAATATTAATTTAATGTTTTGGACAGGGTTAAAAAAAACCTGATCAGCCTCCCAAAAAAATGATGCGTATTGGCCATATCTGTGGTATTGGCCGCTCAGATAGAATCGAGCTATATTTTATTACATAAAATTTTAAATATTATTTAAAAAAGCAAGAAAATTTCTAAATTTTTTAAAAAATTACGAAAATTTAGAAAATAATAAGTATTCACATAAGAAGTCTAAAAACTAAAAAACATACTAATTTATGTAAAACTGCTGCAACAAAGTAGAGAGAGAGAGTGGAAGAAACGAAAAGGAAAAAACTCTACCATAATGAAGGAGAGAGAGAGGATAAAAAAACTATAATGAAGAAATAAGATAAGAGAGAAATAAAAAAAATAAAAAAAGCACATCCCTGAGGTCGTCATAGTTGGATCTGCATCGATAGAGTTTGCTAGAGCTGGATTTTTGCATCGGAGAAGCAATAGCTATGGTAGGAGAAGAAAGAGAGAGAAAGAGAGAAACAGTGAAAGAGAAAAAGAGAGAGAGAAATAGTGTGTGTGTGTGTGTGTGTGTGAGAGAGAGAGAGAGAGAGAGAGAGAGAGATAGTGAATGAGGATCGACCTGAATCGGTCGATCCCACCTGATTCCAATCGATTGATCTGGATCCTGTGTGGATCGGAATCTGGTATGGCCCATCCCTCGAACCATGGTTTTGGGGTTGTGACAACAATACTGTCCATATGGATTGGATCCTAGTGCTTGTTGAGCATTAATGAAATATGCATGACAATTGGCCAAAAAAAAAAAATCTTATTATCTCACAAAGATCTTTGCATGGGAAAAGAAATTTTTAGAGTTATATTGAGCCATATTCTTTTACTTTGCATTTTCGATTTAGTATCATAAGCAAACTGCAAGACTATAGTTAATGTAGAACCCTCCTGTCTTATTATTCTGAAACCAACTAGGATGCCACTTCTCAACAACTTGATTTTTCTTTTCTTTGTTCACCAATTCAGGCACTCCTTGAATATGAGAAACACAAAATTCGTACGGGTGAGTTCCAAGTATCAGCTTCTTCTCTTCCAGAGCCGATGGTTGCTGATCATCAGGTTATGTTCTTATCCTGTCAATTGGATTCTTTCACCCTATAGTTGGTAGTTTTACATGTGAAGTTTCTCATCCTAGATCAAGACTATGAATGTACTTATGACACTAAGAGGAGCTTTACTATTAAGAAATATAGCAGGAAAAGAATCGAGCTTTCCTGGATGCTTGTTAGAAGGATATCCTTTACCTATTCAATTTACTTGAAAATCAAATGTTTCGACTTTTTTCCTTTTTATGCAGAAGACTAACATATTACCATCATGGGCTAGAATTGGCTTGGGTATTCCTATACTCCTATTAGGATCCCAAGGTTCTGAGAGTAAGGCGTTCGATCACTATTCGTGGTAGTGATTTAGATACCACCACTTTCTTGTTCCTCCCATATTAGTGAGAGTTTATATGTAACACTTGATTCATTTCGATTCTTTATTAAGCTGTCAAATTTATGTTTTCAGTTAGTGTTATATATAACCATGATATGTTACAGTTTTGCAAGAATATATATGGCTTCTGAACTGTATTATCAGTTTTGTTTGCTTACTGAAAACTTGAGTAATATTTTCTGGTCTGTTATTAATTATATATTTATCTGCAGCTTGTTGGGAATCAATCATTGGGCTCAGGTAGAGCCAGACGGGATGCAGCAGCACGAGCTATGCAGGGTTGGCACTCTCAGCGTCTACTGGGTAATGGTGAGGTTGGAGACCCCATTATAAAGGTTTGTGAGGATTGTGACATTTGTGTATCTCAGCCTTTTAGTTTATTTATTCACCTTTTTTCATTTGTATTTGCATACTGTACATTTAGTATTTGTTGCAAGGTAAGTTAATGAGGTTAACTTTGCAGGATAGGAGCTCAGTGCCCCTTTCTAAACGTGATAAGCATCTCAAAACCATTGGTATGTCTGATTATGAGTTCTTTGATAATAGAATTAGCTTCCTTTTATATTTATGTATGCTTTGAAATGCATAAAGGACTCAAGAGGAAAAAATCGTCCAGCCTGGAGCGTGCGGTCAAAGTAGCACGTACTAAAGTCATTAAGCCACAGTTAAGTTCCGTTATCTTTTGATTTTAATCACCTTTGTTCATGATGTATAAGACTATCTTAAGCAAGTATAGAAGTAGCTTCATTTAGCTTTTAATGAAAGTCCTGATCTTCTAGTAATCCATAACTTCAAACTTCTAGGTTCTCATTGAGTTGGACTGAATAACACTAAAATCATCTACATATGATGGTTTGGAGTTTAGACTATAACATTTGATCAATGTTTTTATGGAAGACTCTTTGCCTAGTCTGTTAACCACAGGGTATACAAAATACTCAAATGGTGTTTTTTTTTTTGTTGCCAGCGCGGATTCAATGGTGGTTGACATTGGAGCTCCTGCTGACTGGGTGAAGATCAATGTGCGGCGAACTGTAAGTTGAAATGGAAAACTAGTTTAAATCTCTTCTACTCATGATTGGAGTGATGGCAAAAGAAATAGTGTTTATTTAAAGACTATATGCTTGCCATGTTGCAGCCAAATCTGGTTTAGATTTGATTAAAGCTTTTGTTTAGTCTACTTACTAGCATGAATTTTTCTGTGCTTTTCTGCAGAAAGATTGCTTTGAAGTATATGCTTTAGTTCCTGGGCTTCTGCGTGAAGAGGTAAGTAAGCGTTCTACTTTCATGAATTTAAACCAATTAGTAAACTTTTTTACATTTCTATATTTATGTCCTTGGACTATGGACAAATGAAATCAGGTGCATGTGCAATCAGATCCTGCTGGCAGATTGGTTATATCTGGTGATCCAGAACAGCCAGATAATCCATGGGGAGTGACTCCCTTCAAGAAGGTATTATAGTTTTACTTTGGTATTACATTTTGGCTTCACTTCCTCTGAGTCTGATTTTCCTCTTAGGTAATAACGTTGCCTTCAAGGATTGATCCACACCAAACATCAGCTGTTGTTACACTCCATGGCCAGCTATTCGTCCGTGCACCTTTTGAGCACGCAGACATGTAGTTGTGCATGTAGGTTTTTCTCAGTTTACTAATACCATATGCAACAATGAAGGGATAATAGTGAGAGTTCTGCTGATCATCGACTGTGCGCACCAGTTTGTGCATCTCGTCCTTTGCAAAAAATCATTCCATCTAACTGTGGGAATCCCTCGATCTACTTTTTTTTTGTTTCATTCGTTGCTGAGGCTGCTAGTACTTTCATGTTGCTAGACGTACTGTTCAAGTAGATGTTGTAACTTGAGTAGCTGGGACAGTGGAGCTTTAGTGCTGCTTCATTCTGTTGATTATAGCAGTTGTCAGAAAGTAGTTGAGGTACTAAGCTAGGATGATGATTTTCTGAACAGATAGGTCATGGTTATAACCTGTAATGTCTTCATCTGCTTACCTCTTTGTATATGTAGTATAATTCAGAATGCTGCAAGCATGTGTATTTCTTTTCTGATCTTAGGAGATTTATGGTTTCTGAAACTTCTCAATGTCAATAAATTCAAATGAAGTGCACTTTTGGAAGTAAGGCTGTAAATTCCAGTTGAGTTTCCGATTAATGATGCAATTTGTACGATTGGTCGTCCGAGTCTCGAGAGTAGATTGATTGAAATGTCTGAGCAGTTGAAATATTCTGGAAGCTTTAAGAAATGTTGTCGGCTACGATGAATTGAGAGCACTGTGGTGATAATATATTTTTCTTGTAAACAAACTTTATAAGTTTGGAATTATACTGTTTAATTTTTGGGGTGAATTTGATCAACTGGTTTTGTTCTAAAGAGTGATAGGTACTGGTGCAAATACATCTAAAGATCAAAGTTTGTACTTTTTGGAGGCCAATGTATGCCATTTGTTCATTGATATGAACTGATTTGCTGTATGCGCATTCTCTCAGTGATGCTCCCGCAGATGAGCGAGCCATACTATGCGTAGAATGAATGATCTTTTAAAAATATGGAAAACATTAACTAGTTGTATTCTTATCATATAAAAACGTACTTTTGGAAAGAAAGAAAGAACGATAAAAAGAGGAGAAATTTTGAGCCTTTTGGGTTTGGGCCGAGTTGGAGGGGAAGTCGTTGGCTTAGATGGTTCTAGTAGTTGGCTTCGGATCTCAAACAGTCTCGGATCCAATCTATTATCGTCAGCCCTCGAGCTCCGTCCGATGGGTCTCGAACTGTTATAGATCCGTTGATCAGAGTAAAACCGACCGTCCGATTTGTGTGCTATCTTACTTTTTATATTAGTAGTCCGAAACCGTTCCAGTTCCCCCACGGCGACAACTTCTTCGGCTTCGCGAGGTCAGCTTCTTACAAACCCTAATCCCTCAGTTTATTCTCTTCTAGTTGTTGATCGTGGGATTTGGAAATCCTAATCTTTTTCCTGGTTCACGAGGATCACTTGGCTTTGTACGCTCTCGTTTTGATTCGTGAAACATGGAAATCTGTTGCTGGAAATCCCCATCTCTTGTTATTCTCTTGTTTCCTTCTGTCGATTTTTACAAGGTTTGGGGTCTTCGGAGAAGAGCTACGAATTAGGGTTCTTTCTGATGATATCGAGAGGTTTATCGATTCAATCTCACGCCTCTATTGTTCAGAAATTGGGAGGGATCTGATCACTTCCAATCTTAGTACTTGCCTCTTCAATGTAATACTACGAACCTTTTAAGCTAGTTGGTGATCTTGAGTGCCACCTAGTGGTGAATTATCTCGCTTGCAATTCCCTTTTTTTTTCTATTAGGAAAAGATTTGATCTTGGAGCTGAAGGGAAGTACTAACCCTTTGCTTGTTTGCATTTAATCTAGGCATCCTCTGTTGCTTAGTAGTGATGGCGGAACACTTGGCTTCGATCTTTGGGACGGAGAAGGACAGGGTCAACTGCCCCTTCTACTTCAAGATTGGCGCGTGCCGCCACGGAGACCGGTGCTCCCGGCTCCACAACAAACCCACCATATCCCCTACTCTTCTTCTCTCCAACATGTATCACCGCCCTGATATGATCACCCCGGGTATTGATGCCCAGGGCCAGCCCATTGAGCCCCAAAAGCTCCAAGAGCACTTTGAGGATTTCTACGAGGATATCTTTGAGGAGCTCAACAAGTTTGGCGAGATTGAGAGCCTCAATGTCTGCGATAACCTTGCAGACCACATGATTGGGAATGTCTACGTCCAGTTCAGGGAGGAGGACCAGGCTGCCGCAGCTGTTAAGGCCCTTCAGGGTCGGTTCTACTCTGGTCGCCCCATAATTGTGGACTTCTCACCGGTCACTGATTTCCGAGAGGCCACATGTCGGCAGTATGAGGAGAATAGCTGCAATCGTGGTGGTTACTGCAACTTCATGCATGTGAAGCAGATCGGTAGGGAGTTGAGGAGAAAGCTGTTTGGGAGGTACCAGAGGTCTCGGGGGAGCCGCAGTCGGAGCCGCAGCCCTAGCCCGTATCATAGAAGGGAGAACCGTGATCGTGGAGATTATCGTGACCGTGACGACTATCGTGTGAGTGGGAGGAGGAGTGCTGATAGTGTGAGTGGGAGGAGGAGTGCTGATAGGTATGGAAGGTATGACAGCGATGGGGGGAGGCGGAGACATGGGAGCCCCCGGCGGGCGAGGAGCCCAATTAGGGAAGGCAGTGAGGAGCGCAGGGCGAAGATAGCACAGTGGAATCGGGAAAGAGAGGAGAAGCATGCGTGATGTGTAACTAAGGTTTCATTCTTACAATCACCTCTTTCACTCTTTCTATTCTTAGGCGGCATTAGTAAGGAGTTATGTTTGGCCTTCCTATGCATGTGTTGTCTTGTGGAAACTTTTTGTGGTCCAGACATTTATATACTCCTTGAACCTCCCAAAGTAGACTCTTCTGCATTGTGTGGATTACAAACTTCAACTTTACAGTCTCTTGCACTTTAGTTAATATCTATGATCGGTCATGTGCTGCAGAACCAGTTGGTTTCTATGCTTATATGCTTCAATATCTGTAGTTCTTTAGTTCCCTGCACTCGAATTGTTGTATCGTGATATGTAGTAGATTTCTCATGTAACATTTCTCTGACTTCAGCTAGTTTTTTCTTTGATGCAAGTCCTTTTATGCTGTTCTTTCACATGGTTGATTGACCGAGATTTAGAATGCAGCCAAATGCGACGATGTTATTTTGTAGTTGTCTACTGGATACCAAAGCCTTCACTTTGATTTGGAGAGAAAAAAAATGTTACATGAAGGGTTTCTCTTGATTTTTCTCTGTGGAGCATTAGAAGAACGATAAAGATGCTACAAACAGTAATATTATGATGTCTGGAAGTTTCTCCTGAATCAAATAATTTGGGACTAGGTATTAGCTGTTCACCTTCATTTTTGTTTAGGAGTTTCTGAATTAATTCTTAGGTAGATCAAATAAACAGAATTTAAGAGGAAATGAAATAAAAGGATATCAATTTACGATGACCTAGAAATCTTGATTGATTGTTAGCCAGTCTTCGTAGGTTTATCTTCTTCCGATATCATTCTCTTTTATGATAGGATCTCTTAATTTTCAGAATCTTCTTCCACGGTCATAACAGATCTCTAATCTTTCAATTGTCCTTCTCAAGTGTCTTCTTGATGCTCCATAGCTTGGAGCTCATTTATTCCTCGTCCAATATCCATTTACTGAGATAGAAGTAACTTTGTTCTTAGTTACAGTGAGATCACTCTCGTGAAGCAATTTTCGTGATTGAATAACTTGTGAGGCACTGAAAATTATCTGTTTGGTTTTCAAGATTTCCTACACAGCTTGAAATTTCTTGTGATCGGTTTACATATTATGTGCTTGCAGATTTTATGCTTCTAATCTCACTCACTCTTGGAGGCACATCTTGCGAGAATATTAACATCTGCAATTGAAGGACGAAAATTAAATCATGCTAGATTTCTTATATTTCACTATTTTCTAAGTGTGAAGGTCTATAACTAGTTAATGTCGATGTACTGCCAGAAAGTTCTTTCTAACTTCAGATTCTTGTCCTTTCCTGATAGGTATAAAGAAGTAAAGATCCACCCTCAAAAACCAAAAGAAATAAAGTACTATCTCTTTACAGATAAGGACCTACTCAAGGTTGGAGTCTCTTTTCAGTTCATCAATAAAATGAAAAGTATTAAATATTTACTTTGTTCGTTGGATCCATAGGAATTCATTTTGATGAAGGAATAATTGATTTTGATATATTATCATCTCGGATATACTGATGCCCCACCCTATCCTTGACTGGATGACTAACCAATCTAATTTGTAGGTTAGTTGATGACAACATCCATGGCTGTTCTAGTGGACATTTGTCGGTC
Source organism: Typha angustifolia (assembly GCF_048772165.1). NCBI lineage: Eukaryota > Viridiplantae > Streptophyta > Magnoliopsida > Poales > Typhaceae > Typha > Typha angustifolia. Next base: position 23,407,207 of record NC_133253.1, read on the forward strand.
CTATACATGACCAGAGCAATAGCAGATTTGGATGCTCAAGTGGAATTTGGAGCGATAAGTACCCAAAGATTCATATTGAACTCCGGTGGGAAATTTCTTCTGTTTTTGTCTGTAATTGTGGATTGGCTGAAAGAACAGATGACCCTTCCTCCACTTAACAATACTTCAGAATGTTGTTGTAGTTCTACGGATACAAGTTATTTAATGTTCCAAACTCGAATTACGGCCAATATTTTTAGCAATTATCAATCAAGGAAGTACAATGTATTTTTTACGAGACAAAGAAAACATAAGAATACCGATGCACGAGAGAGAGAGAGAGAGAGAGAGAGACAGACAGAGAGACAGAGAGACAGAGAGAGAGTTTATCTTATCTTAGTCAAGTTTATTATTCTCTTCTTCCCTCTAGATTCTGGTTTACAGAAGTATGATAAGGAGTCGGACATTTTTCGGATGATAGACAATGCAAACATATAATACTAGAACAACTATGATTCCGCATATATACAAACAACATGCAATCAGCAATTGCTGAAAGTAAAAACCTAAAATTTTGCAACGAAAGGCACATTTACCACAAAGCAACGAAAACATATAATACTAGAACAACTATGATTCCGCATAAATATTACCAACATGCAATCAGCAATGCTGAAAGTAAAAAAAAAAAAACTATTAGTTTGCACCAATAGGCACATTTACTACAAAGCACTCATTTAAGTGCGAACCCACATGAATGAGAAACGGTAACAATGGTTTGTCTTTTATTACAAGGACTCTTCAAAATTTCCCAAATGGGGTGTTGGTATTACCTAAAGTCACTTGAAGAAACAAATGCAATGCAAATGTTAAAATGAGGGGCCAGACCTTCCTAGAATATGCAGTGAGGGCAAGGGCTTCTTCAGCTTCTTACATCTTAGCTTCCTTATATTCAGCTTCAGGTGTCTCGTCTCCCCCACTGCTACCACTACCACTACCACTACCACTACCACCACCACCCTGTCCCTGTTGCATATGCTGCCCAATTTTAGAAACAGCCTTGTTTGCAGCTTCCATTTTCTCCTTGATCTTGTCCACATTATCCTCAGCCATCGCAGTCCTCAAATCAGCAACAGCAGACTCGATCTCCTTGGCAACCTCTGCAGGTATCTTCTCCCGATATTCTCCTAGACTCTTCTCGATGCTATAAACCGTCGAATCTGCAGTATTCCTGATATCAATCAGTGCTTTTCTTTCTTGATCATTCTGTGCATGGAGTTCAGCCTCTTTCACCATCTTCTCTATCTCATCTTCTGAAAGGCCACCTGAAGATCTAATAGTGATCTCTTGCTCTCTGCTTGTTGCCTTGTCCTTGGCAGATACCTTAACAATTCCATTGGCATCGATATCAAAAGTCACCTCAATCTGGGGCATTCCTCTAGGAGCAGGAGGAATGCCTTCGAGCTGGAATTCACCAAGAAGTTTGTTATCTGCAGCCATCTCCCTTTCACCCTGCAAGACCTTCACTCCAACCTGGGTTTGGTTATCTGCAGCAGTGGAGAATACCTGACTCTTCTTGGTTGGAATTGTAGTGTTCCTATTGATGAGCCTGGTAAAGATGCCTCCAAGGGTTTCAATACCAAGGGAAAGTGGGGTCACATCAAGCAAGAGGAGCTCCTTCACATCACCTCTTAGGATGCCACCCTGTAGAGCAGCTCCCATGGCGACTGCTTCGTCAGGGTTCACACCCTTGCTTGGTGATTTCTTGAAAATCTCATTAACAATTTCTTGAACCTTTGGAACCCTTGTCATCCCACCAACCAATAGAACTTCATCTACTTCTTTAGCTGAGATGCCTGCATCCTTTAAACAATTCTCACAAGGGATGCGTGTTCTCTCAATGAGATTGCTGACCAGAGCCTCAAACTTGGATCGAGTCAGTGTAACATTGAAGTGCTTTGCACCAGATGCATCAGCAGTAATAAAAGGTAAGTTTATTTCTGTTTGTGCAGTTGATGAAAGCTCCACCTTTGCCTTTTCAGCAGCTTCTCTGAGCCTTTGCACAGCCAATTTATCTTTTGACAGATCAATATTGTCAGACCTTTTGAATTCACCTACTAAGTAGTCCAGCAATGCACTATCAAAGTCCTCACCACCAAGAAAAGTATCCCCATTGGTGGCCTTGACCTGAAAACAGAATAATGTTAGCCACAAGAACTAATAAATAGAAGCACAGAACATAACTGGAGCAGAAACAAGACAACCATACCTCGAAAACACCATTAGAAATCTCAAGGATTGAAACATCAAATGTACCACCACCCAAGTCAAACACAGCAATTAGACCTTCCTTGTTGTTCATTCCATATGATAGAGCTGCAGCCGTTGGCTCATTAATAATCCTTAGTACTTCCAATCCAGCAATTCTTCCAGCATCCTTTGTAGCTTGACGCTGAGCATCATTGAAATAAGCAGGGACTGTTATGACAGCCTTAGAAACAGATTTACCAAGATAAGACTCTGCGGTTTCCTTCATCTTGGTTAGGACAAATGCACCAATTTGACTAGGCGAGTACTGCTGTCCATTCATTTCTAACCAAGCATCCCCATTTGGTGCCTTAACAATTTTGTATGGCACCATTTTCAGTTCTTTCTGTGTCTGTGGATCATCAAACCTTCTTCCAATCAAGCGCTTGGTGCCAAATAAAGTATTTGTTGGATTTGTCACAGCTTGACGCTTTGCAGGAGTACCGACCAAAAGCTCACCCTTCTGATTAAATGCCACAACAGAAGGTGTTGTCCTTGCACCTTCTGCATTCTCAATCACCTTTGGAGTCTAAATCAAAAGAGAAACAAATCTCATCACTTTGTGAAATAAGGAACAAAAGTTAATTCAGGGACTCCAAATAATACTCATAAAATTTTATTCAGAAAATTAAGTGAAAGATCACATTTCATTTAAACCTCCTTCGGAATTCCAGGTTCCTAAAGTAAAATAGCAACTCTAGGTAAGTGCTTAAAAAGAATACTTATTGGTATAACCTGAAAGAAAACCTAAATATCTAAGAACCTACTAAAATCATGTTAACTTTCAGGTAAGATATTTCTAGAAGTAGAGCACACCTTCCCCTCCATGACTGAAACACAGGAGTTCGTAGTACCCAAGTCAATCCCAATAACATCAGCTCCAGCAGGTTTTGAGCTACAAGATAGATACACAAGTATGTCGTTATGGTAGTTAAAACACTAGGCATGCAAAGCAATACACACACACATACACACAAAATAAAATAAAAGGGACAGAAAAAATAACTACCTGAATGCTCTTGCTACAGCTCCCCATCTGTAAAGAAAAGGAGATGTGCCATTGAGTTGACTGGGGACCTGAAAAAAGCATTAACAAAATCAAGTCTTGTACAGTTGCCTGGAAAAATGAAAAATGTGACCTTCACAAATAAAATCAAGCAGTACTGTTTTTCTACTAAGCAGTCCATTGTGAGTATCACTGATTCACTTCTTTATCCACCCATAAGAATCCCAAGATCTTAATTCAGTTTAAGATATAACAAATCAATCTCCTCTTCATTTCCACAAATACCATCAGATTTTCGAAGGCAAGTAAGGTATATAAACTCCCTGACTTTTACCGTTCTTTTCTTTTCAAACACAAAAAATGACGACAAAAGGAAAATTTTCAGAAAACGACAATTCATACAAGAGCAACAGTAAGCTTCTTTTGCTTTTAACTTTTTTTTCCTTGCAAATCATATAAAGCCACAAGATTGCATCATTCATTATCTAATCTCCCTATAACATCTCCAGTAAATATTAATTACTGCATATACAGAGAAAGATATAGATATTTCCATACCATCTAATGATCTCTTATAAATGCGATAAAGAAAATGAAGGGAAGGCTATTGCCATCTCGTGTTTACTTGAAGAAAAGTTACTCTCCTAATTCCTAGGGAAACAAAAGGATAACAAAATATTATCTTGACTCCTCCATAATTTTCTAGACTAATTGGAGAAAGAACAAACTATACAAGCCAAAGTCGTCAACTTGTTCATCGCCCACAGCCTTTTTATCGAATCAAACAAATAAATAACGCACCTCTCCATCAAATAACATCGAAAAAAGCTGTAACTTAAGCTTAAGACAAGATCAAAGTGTATGAAATGAGAGAAATGGAAGAGTAATAGAATCATGGTAGAAAGAAGCAGACCTGAGACAGGGCAGAGGCCAAAGGCCTGGACCTAGGTAGCCTTGATAGGATAATAGAGCCGATCGCCATTGCAAGGAAGCTTAAAAGAGCGAACGAGGTATGAAACAAACAGAGAGAAGGGAAGAGGAGAGAAAAACCCTACTTAAAACCCTAATGAGCTGGGCCCTTGCTTGGAGAAGGGGAAATGCCTAATTTATAAATGTACGTAAGATGCCACGTCACTCCAAGAAGGTTCTAGACGCGTGTAATTTTCTCACATCCGCTTCTCTTCGTGGCCTCTTACTGCCAACAAGAACGAATGCTTTGGTCCGAACAATAAACGGCACTACGAATTGCCACGTCATAGGAGGGCCATCGAATTTCTATTTATTTTCGAATTTCTGGAAAGGATATTTACTGATGGTTATGTGTAACGTAACATGAATATGAAATGGTCCAAATGGATCGTTTTGTATTTATACTATCCACTTGCTTTATCCGATTTCATCTGTATAAATTAACTATGATATAGATGCACAGGTAATAAATGAAATGTGAGATTAAGAGTTATCTTATATATATATATATATATATATATATATATATACACTGTGTAATAAACGGAGTTATTTGTGTTTAAAATCGTGATCTTGCATGTTTGTCAACAACGATTCTCATGCTCGAGCAGCATTAGCAACAAGCCAAGCACAGATTCTCAGATAAGCTTTTTGATCAAATATCGAACCATAATTAACACCATGCAGAAAAAGATGGCGGAATTCAAGCAGAACAATTTCTACTGGACTTGGCGTCTTAGAAAACTGGAATGACGTCCTTTTTTTTTTTCTTTTATCAAGAGAGAGAGAGAGAGAGAGAGAGAGAGAGAGAGAGAGAGAGATTGGAAGGGAAGCCAACAAAAAATTTAAATACAGTGATATGTTCCATTCGTGGTTTTTTATTTGATTGATAAAGAGAAATCTTCATGACGAGAGACACTGGAATCTACAAGCAACATGCTTAACCAGTTACACCGTAGACACCTTCACCAAGGAACCACAGCGTATGTACTTCGCACAACCAGGAATTCAGAATTCGCTATAAAAGATTAAACTTAGCAATCCTTCCTATGGGTAGTCGGACTCCAATCCGCCATCCACTATCTCATCTAAGGTTGGATACGATCTCAGCATCCTTCACTCCATGCTCCACCGGTATTTACGATATCCAGCAGGGCTCTTACAGCATAGCGTGACGAGCAACCAAAGCTCTGTTCGCTTGCAGCTCCATCCATCGGAGCAACATGACGACTTTGTGGTACCACTGGTGACCATGGACACGGACAACCTGAAACATTCCCATATTAGTATCACATTATGAAAGAACGCAAGCCATAAGTGCATCACATTAAATGAAACACAGAGAACATTTTCCTTATAGTGGCACGTTGTCAAACCATTATAACAACCTAAAAATTTCCTTTCTCAGTGTTCAGGGCCACTCTCTCTATTGTTGGTACATTGTTAGACTTAAATGAAAAGCTGTCGGCGTCGCATGCACTTTCAGCATAGAGAAGATGAGTATCAGGCCATGACTACAAAGCCAACAGTTGTTTTCTTACAGTTCATCTTAGTATAATACTCCTTTGCAATTGTAGCCACTTTCTTTCTTACCTATCTTCTACAAATTCAGTCTCCAAACAAAAGTATTAAAGAATTGGACGGATCTCAACGAGTGGAAATATCAATGAGGTTCCTAGTTCTTACATGTTTCATGTACTACTTAGAGCAGAGTAAATAAATATTGTATTAGTCCACGAAATTCAAGTTCAATGCAAAATTGCAACAGATTTGATCAGTATGATAAGATGGATCTGGTGATCATTACAAACTAGAAAATATAAAAGCATATTAATGGTTCAACATAAACATAACTAGCCAAGAAAAAAGAATAGCAACAAAAAGTTACCTCAAATGCCAACGGCTAATAGATAATACAAGCAACTCCTTCAGCAATGCAACTAAAGTCGAGCAATTTGAGAATGAAATATCTAAAGACTCTAGAAATGTTTTTGCTTCAGATCAGGTCAGCTTTACTTACATTGTGATCTATATCCCACTCAATTTCAGTTGGTTAGGTGTTCAATCTAATCCGACTGACTTACGATTGACTGAAAAAAGTTCAGAAAAAAGTTCAGAAAAAAGTTAGGTTCTTACAAAATAATTGACCATGTTTGTTTTCGTACACATGAATTAATTGTATATTAATTTTCAGCTTAGGAACCATCTCTTCTGATACCATAAACGAGTTCTTACGCTTCTAACATGAAGCATATGTATATGCAAGAAGTCAAATGAAAGAATTAAGACATAGAACAGGTCAAGTATGACAACCTTATCCTCCCCATCACAGCATTAAAATTGGCACACAGAAAAATTTAAAAACTTAAAACTACAATGCAGGAAACAAGAGAGGTATAAAATATTGCTTGCAGGTCCTTAATTGTGCAAGTAAAAAAGACATAGAAAAAGGTCTGCTGAAGTTGCTATTGTTTGCAGTTACTCATTATGCTACAGTGGATATGAAGAACCCTAATTCTTTAAATCAGCCAAATATGAGGTCGACCAAAAAACAAGCCAATGTGAGTCACTGGAAAACATCTTAGTCAGCCATAAGTGCTGGATGATAGGCCATAGTTCACCAAATATTTAATTTCCGAAATAGTTAATAGAGGTAGAAAGCAATCAGATTTCTGGGAGAATGCACTTCCATTATGTTAAAACGACAAAAAGAAGAGATAGAAAGCAAATATAGAATACTGACAAAGTTATAGAATAATAAACCACATGCACAGTCGAATCTGAAAAGCATAATAAAAGCACCATCATTTTGAGTTTAGCAATATGAATTCAAGTTTGCATAATTTACTATGAGATTAAGTTTCAAAATTAAGAAAATCTTTTAAGTGACCTCTAGAATGCAAAGAGATTATAGCTTGCAAGGCAAGAATGCATGCCGCTGACTTGCAGCAACTGCTGTTCTTGGTCCTGCTGCAATCTAGGATACCTGTTAGAAAAAAGCAACAGCACATGGTAGTCAGCTCATATAAGTATATAACCTTCTAACAAACAAGAAATAAGGATGGTAATGTACCTCAAGGTGCTACTGGCATGATGTTCATTTCAACCTGCTGTTTGATCTGAACCACTGCCTTGAGTAAACTGAGGTGAGTGAGCAGGGACTATGAAATGTGGCTGGGGTGGCAGCGGAGCTGCTACACCTGCATGAGTAATTTAACAATGACAATGTGTGTGAATGAATCCTATAGTTAGCTAGGTACAGATTTAATGAAAATTTCTGGTATAGTGGCTGTTTAATACACTAATCATCAGGTCTGCTAAGCTTGATACAAACTACTATTAACAAAATAAATGAAGTTAAATGAGGAATCTACCTACTGGAAAGGGTGTCTGAATTGTAGGCCGGGGTGAAGATGTTACTCCGTTGACATTTAGCCCACTGAATTGAACAAAATGATGACCAGGCATCGTGTAACCTTGAACTGCAGTATAACCATGCCCACCAGGAATAGGCTGGCCCAATTGTCCAAACGGATAGATGGCTGTATTTACAGCACCTGGAATGCCATATGGTTGGAGGTATTGCTGTCCCATATAGGGATTATATACATTCTGCAACAGAAATTCATATCATCATAGAGAATCTGGAAGTCATAAACATGATGGTCCAAATAACAAAAAATTATAGGAATGACGATAGACATGATATTCAGATATTCAACCTGTGGATAGACGTATTCGGGTCCATATGTGGTGTAACTGCAAAAGAAGCAATAAATCCTTTGAACACATTACCTTTGGCACTTCAAATTTTGGAACATAAATACTCACAGGTATCATAAAGAGAAAAGGAACTTAACATATTCCCTCCTTCCTTCCCTCCCTTCCTATCTCTAATTATAGAACATGCTACTGAAATTTACATATTCTTTCCACTTTCTAAGAGATGACTACTTTTTTGTGTCGAATTTAAGATAACTACAGTCATTTCCATTAGATAAATATTGTAATATAGATGTTCTTGGGTTACATGTCAGAATCTGACTGACCTATAAGGTGGATATAAAATCCCTTGGTAGTTGAATGGAACTTGTTGATGATGAGTGGTACCTCCAATATAACCCCCCCTTTGAGTTGAGACACCCGCAAAGTAGGGGCCAGCTGACCTTGGACGTGCTACGAGAAGAAAATAAGATTAAGTAAAAGATGTTTACAACAAACATTCAAAAGAAAGCATCATAGTAAACTCAAGATCACAAGGAGAAGCATAATAACCAAAATAAAATTGTTTCTCTCCAATTTACTTTGATTGATATTGCATACAAAACATGGCAAAAGTTTAATCTCAGAATAACAGAATAGTATTTCATCCAGAGAGCATTTGATAAATGTTTTGCATGATGCAAACTATAGAGGTAGAAAACAGCTCTATTTCTTGAGATAAAGACTGCATCTCTAGAACCCCTAGAACTTTGATCACCAAATATATGGAGATCTACATCTGTGCAGCTCATATCAGTTCAAAATTATAAAATCTTCATTTCAAAGAACTGGAATGCATTCCATGATGAAATCTTAATATGGTGCCTGGAAATATGCACTCCATGACGACACTTTTGGGGTAGCTGCAAGTAAAACTTGTCAACTTTCAGCACTCCAGATATAGAGCACCCAATATAGGTCAACCTTTTGTACTAAATATCCACCTCCTTTAACATAAAATTGTCAAAATTATGTTTGCACGCCAAAAGATGTCGACAGGGCTGTTAAAAAAGCTCACCGGCTTTAAATGAGCCGAGCTGAGCTGGATTTTTCAACTTGAAAGATTAATCAAGCCAAGCCGAGCTAGAGTCAGCTCTCTTAAGATCGGCTCAAATATGCTTGATATATAATATGTAAGATAATATTACATCTATATATATATATACCAAAATAAATGTATAGATGTTATATAACATAGTTGGTTAAAACAACTTCTATTAACCCAGCCAACCTAGGTTAGAATCCTATCATTCACCAATTATTTGCTATTTTGCACATATAACACTATGATTATCGAATCGAGCTACAGACCAGCCCACTAAAACCACGAACCATTGAGCCGAGCTCAGTTTTTCCAGGTTGAGCTCGAGCTCGAACTGAGCTGAGTTTTTCCGGCTCTCGAGCCAAGCTGAGCTGGGCCCAGCTCGGCTCGTTTACACCCCCAAATGTAAATGCTTCCAACTCTCAACAATTATACAGCAACATTTGTCCTTATATGTTCCAACTTTTCTTTGAACTGCCAAATACGTGCCACTTTGGTGTAGACTACTGGATTCATTCAATGTAGAAAATATTTTGATAGGCAATTTTCAGAATAAGGAAAATTCAGTTGTGAGGATGCATTGAATAAGGAATGGGGAGTCATATAGGAGGCTTAGCATGTTCCACGATGTGATGTAAATAATGGTTGAGGCCCCGCCAAACACAAATAAAAGCTTCTTGCCACCGATAATCAATATAAGGTCACCATATAACTTATAATAGATAAGACAACCAAATTCATATAGACAGGAAAGATTTCAAGAAGCTGAAAAGTTGAAGCCTCAAAGAGCTTATGTTTCTACGAGTTGCTTCCACCTTATAGTGGTTTGTTAGCAAATTTCTGCAGTGTAATGAAAAACTAACTTCCATTCATTTACAAGAGGACAATGAGAATAAAGCATAATGGCAACATGCCAACAAGATTATTAATATAAACAACAAAATATATAATGTCAAACAAACATCTAAGCTATAATGTCAATATCGTTCAATCAACAAACCAACTACCTTACAGTTTTGTGAGCCATGCATCAAAGATTAGAAGGATAATGTTCATTGCGCAAACACCTTATAATAGTACTGGAATCACATAATAGCGTCACAAAGTATTTAAAGCCTTCCCTTATAATCTGGCAATTTGATACGAAATGTTATGATAAGAATAAGATTACCATAAGAGAGAGCAGGCTGGGGGCGCCCTAGTGAAGCCAAATTGCAGTTTGCTTGCCTGCCATCAATCACCGGGTTTGGGTCCATGCATGCCCTCCTTGCGGATTCCGGATCACGGAAAGTAACCTATTCCCTCCGCACCAATCAACACCCCATCATAGGAGAATGAGACAAACATCAGCAGTTAACTCCCGATAACAAAATATTGAATTTCTGCACATTCTCAATCGAGAATCAACAACTCCAGTCGAATTATCAAGATGAAGAAATCCGGAAAGAAAGAGCACTCACAAAACCATAACCCTTCGACCTCCCGGTGTTCTTGTCGGATATCACGACGGCTTCAAGGATCTCCCCGAACCGGTCAAAGTACTGGCGCAGCGTCTCGCTCTTCGTCTCCCAGGCCAGTCCACCGACGAAGACCTTGGTGTAGGTGGTGTCCCCGAAAGGAGAATTCAAGAGATGGAGCCCGGAGCTCGAGCTCGATGCCGACCCAGACGCCGAACCGGGCCGTGGATGGTGAAAAGCCATGAAAATTTATCCAGAACTGACCTCAATCGAATAACCCAGCAAGCAGTTAGGCTCGAAAACAGCGAAAAGACGAACGCTGCGATCGGAACAAGGAAACCCTAATCTAGAGAGATGCAAGGAAAGATTGGGTGAAGAAAAAAAAAAAAAAACCAGAAATTGAGAAGAAGATATGGCGACTCTATCAAACGAAAGCAACAATTAGGGTTTGGGAATCGAAGCGAAGCCCCTAAACCCTCGAGGAACAAAAATAAAAACCAAAAGCAATCCAAGTACTTGACCTATTCTGACCAATTAATTATTGGTTTAATAATATTGTTGATAATATCAACTAACTAATTTGTATTTCTTTGCCCTTAGTGGCTGTCTCCATCTGGCTCTATTTAATTACCTTTCTTTCCAAGCACTATTCCAATTTACAAATTTTCTTTTAGTATTATATAGTTTTAACCAAAATTTATAAGATACCTGAATATTTTTATGCCTTTTTATAATAATATAATTACCTTTTAACTGAAAAATAAAAATTGGCAAGTATGAAGAAAAAAACTGAACCATTAGGAATTTTCAAGCTTACACTTTCTTATTTGAACTTGGAAAGAACTAAATTGATTTGGTGCCTAGTAGGATTTGAATTGAAAATTTAAAAGAGCCCTCTTTTTTTTTTTTTTTTTTCGCTAATAAAGTATCCTGCAACTCATAATGCTTATAAAGTTAAAATATAAAAGTAGTATTAAAGTTCTGAATAGACTCCTTGCAATGTATATCCAAATCACTACACATCACTATCAGTTTGTCAGTCAATCTTTGACTTTGTTAACGTCTCGACTGGTATGCTTTACAATACGGTGGGGGCATACATAAATGAGCTACTTGCATGAACTCTTTCTCTTTCTCTTTCGTATTAATTGCAATATAAAGGCTTTCTAATATATCACCATAAGGAAATTTTTGAAAAGCCTTGTACACTGGGCTTTTTATTATACAGGTCAATCCTTGCATTTTCTAAATAAACCCTCTGTCTTTTATATATGAAAAAAAATTATATGATCGTGAGAGTATAGACCCATGAGATAAGGAGTGTTTGGCAAATTTTATATTGAACGTAGAGTGCTTTGCATGAATGTACAAACCAAGTCATTCGTTGACTAGGCCTAACACTCTCATCCGACTGAGTGGGCCAACTGAAAAAGGCTCAAGCCCAACAGCAACAACTATCTAGCCCACCCAATTGCATGCATGGCTAATTAGAAATCCCTTAACATTTTGCACATATATATATGCTTAATTTTGATGGGGACTATGAACACCTGTAAGCAACTGTAAATAAAAAAAAAACTATACGGTTCGCACGTCTACTTCATTATGAAAAAAGTTTGCCTAAAGATTAAGATTGACAAGAGGGTATTTATTATTAAGCAATATCTTGCTATAACCAGCCTTGCATCAATAAGCCAATTTCGTTAATTTTGCCACAGCTCATGATCCGGTCCACATTTTTTTGTGGCAGACATGAGACATGCAATGACCATTGGTTCTGGAATTTGTTGTTCGCTTTGTTTCTTCTGAAATGTACTCCACTGGTATTGTTAGGATTGACATATTTCTGTGGATATATAAGCCAATGGTTTCGAAGGTATAGAGTTTGGCCACTAATCAATAGTTCGATATGGGATCAGAGATCTGTTTACTCACAATTAAGTATCCTAATCCTAAACATTTTATATAAAGATGTGATAAATATTGTACACATTCTCTCTCTCTCTCTCTCTCTCTCTCTCTGTGTGTGTCTGAAGGTGGTTTATATTATACAAGCAAGAAGACGAGAAGCACAATGCATGGGAACAGAATCTATTCACGTGATGAAGATAAAATATTCGGTTGGTGAGGCAAAAGCACCATAGTAACAATGACAAGATGCATTGTATATTTCTTAAATCATGCATGGAGTGACATGTTATTCTCGTTACGTCGGTGTTAAAATGGTTTAAATTGAAATACGAGTACCTCCCAGACTACCATTCACTTCCCAACTAATTATCTTTTGGGTGCATATTTATATATATGTCGATGTCTCCATTTATTTTTAATCGAATTCCTCCATTCCTCTCTGTGTCCTTGCTATGGATCAAAGTCGTGCAGTCTTAATTATAGCATTCAAAGGAATGTAATAAATAGATAGATAGATAGATAGCATCTTACAATAAATAGCATTTATGATACAGCTCATTGATACACGAGGTTCTTGCACAAAGGATGTTCGAAACGTAAAGGCTATTACCGCTAACTCTATTTAAATTATTTGAGTAAACTGTTTGCTATAGTGTGTAGTCAATGGGTGATGTTTAATGTTCGTTCGCCTTCAAATATCAGTTAGATATAGACACACACATATATATATATATATATATCGACCGTCAACTCTCTAGTGTTCGTATCTTTAACGATATCGAACGCAATCTAAAGACTGTTACTGTTAGGGTGTAAGAATCGATTCAAATTTATCCAACCAAATCATATCACACACAATCTAAAACTATTTAAAGGAAAGGTATACTGAATAGAATATGGAAAAAAAATCTCTCACAGCTGCGTAACGCCAACTAACCAAACCAAACCCAATCATAAATGGTCTATTTAATATTTTAATTCCTCTCGTCTAATCTCAACCGTCTAACCAACAGCAATCCGACGTCTTGCAGGCCGTAGTACATTCACCTACCGGTGAAGCTACCGCCAGCTCATCAATTATAAAGACGCTCCTTTCCTTCCCTGGACATCCACGCTCAAAGGAAAAGCGTCAACCCGAGCTGTCCGGTCCGGTCCGGTCCTGAGTCTTCGTTCTTCATCCCTCTCGGCTCCGAGATGGAAGTTCGCCGGAGAAACCCCAAGAGCACCGCCCCACGAGGAGGGAAGGATGTCGGCTCTATCGGTGCATCCGCACGTTTGCAGGCGTCGGATGCATTGCCGCTCCCGATCAGGCACACGAACCTCCTCTTCTCGGCGCTCTTCGCGGCGTCACTGGTGTACCTGATGCGGCGGTGGCGGGAAAAGATCCGGTCGTCTAGTCCTCTCCACGTGGTCGGCCTTGCAGAGATCTTTGCCATCTTTGGCCTCATTGCGTCCCTCATCTACCTTCTCAGCTTCTTCGGCATCGCCTTTGTCCAATCCATTGTCTCCTCCAGCGACGATGAAGAAGACTTCGTCCTCTCCAAGACCGCCGCTCCGACCCCCGCCCCCGCCCCCGCCCCTGCGCCCTGCGCCCTCCTCGGCTCACCAGATGCCGCCCCCGAGAAAATGCCGGTCGAGGACGAGGAGATCGTGGCCTCTGTTGTAGGCGGTAAGATTCCTTCGTACGTCCTCGAGTCAAAACTGGGAGATTGCCGCAGAGCCGCCGGGATTCGGCGCGAGGCATTGAGGAGGATTACCGGGAGAGGATTGGAAGGACTGCCGCTCGATGGATTCGATTACGGTTCTATTTTGGGGCAATGCTGCGAGTTGCCGGTGGGGTACGTGCAGCTGCCGGTGGGGATCGCAGGGCCATTGATTCTCGATGGAAGAGAGTATTACATCCCGATGGCGACCACAGAGGGGTGTTTGGTGGCGAGCACGAATAGAGGATGTAAGGCCATTGGCGCATCGGGAGGGGCACAGAGCGTGGTGATGAAGGATGGGATGTCGCGGGCGCCAGCCGTGAGGTTGCCCTCGGCAAGAAGGGCTGCCGAGCTCAAGGCGTTCATGGAGGAGCCGGCTAATTTGGACACGCTGTCTGTAGTATTCAACCGGTATTTCTCCTTCTCTTTTAATTTCTTTTGCAATTTTCCCTGGTTTTGACTAAAGATTAGTTTTTTCTTTTCCCTATCTGGAAGTATAGTTGTTAGTTTCCTTCTACATCTGTGAGCCTTTGAGCGCTGCAAGCTTGCCCGTGTAATGTTTGATTATTGGTTCCTGCAGGATCTCTTAACTATTCCCTGACAAAATTTGATTTTTTTTTTATAAAAAAAATTCATTGTTTCTTCGTTTCTCTTTCTTTGATTGTGTATTGGACGTTTCGATCTTGCATTCGTTAATATTTCCTTCCTATGTGAAGTAAATACTGCATATTACCACCTTACGTCCAATTTCGTTTGAGCCAGTCACCTACCACATTATAAATGTTATCTATGACTCCACTCAGTTAAGTTTTGCGTTTAGTTCTTCCTGCGTTGAAACTTCTGCTGTTCTGCAGATCAAGCAGATTCGCGAGGCTGCAGGGAGTTCAATGCGCGCTCGCTGGGAGGAACCTTTACATGAGATTTACTTGCAGCACTGGAGATGCTATGGGAATGAACATGGTGTCGAAGGGTGTCCAAAATGTCTTGGACTACCTGGAGACTGACTTCCCTGACATGGATGTAATCAGCATCTCAGGTTTAGTTACTTTACTCTCTGTAAATCCATCTTAATAAACTAGCATTAATTGAATGAATTCTTAACAGTGTTGGATAAAATTTTAGGCCATGTTGAGAAATCTAAGACTTTTTCTTGAGCAGGCAACTTTTGCTCAGACAAGAAGCCGGCTGCTGTGAATTGGATTGAAGGGCGTGGGAAATCAGTAGTCTGTGAGGCAACCATCAAGGAGGAGGTGGTGAAGAAGGTTCTCAAGACCACTGTACCGGCTCTTGTGGAGCTAAACGTGATCAAGAATCTTGCTGGATCAGCTGTTGCTGGAGCTCTTGGAGGGTTCAACGCTCACGCAAGTAACATTGTATCTGCCATCTATATTGCCACTGGTCAAGATCCTGCCCAGAATGTGGAGAGTTCTCAATGCATAACCATGATGGAGGCTGTGAATGATGGAAAGGATCTTCATATTTCCGTGACCATGCCATCTATTGAGGTATCGTTCCTTCCGTTTGTCATATTGCTCAGTCAATCTGTCTGTTCTATTTGGTATCTCGATAATCCTGTCGTATTTTCTTTGTTCTCTGTATATATTTTATTCATTTAGCACCTCAGAAAGTTAAATTTAGGAGCACAATAGAACAAGGTACCCGATTCGGGATATGGTTAGCTGTGAAAGTGGGTAAAAGTTTTATCCTTTTGAAAACTGTATGCACATATAAATTTTCCACTGTCTAGTCCATTATTGATCAGTCTTTATCTTCAGTGATAATTTGTCTCAATCTCACCTTTGTTGGATGCGTTCCCTGTATTGATTTAATTCAGTAATTTCCAACATTAACTAATTTCAGCTTCTTTCTTTGGATTATCTCTGGAAATTATATGTGCCTTTTAACTTTCCTAGCTTTTCTTTATTCTCCCGACATTTTAAATTCAAATTTTCTGATTGCCATTTATTTACTGGTTTCTCTAATCAATTTAGTTAACAAGTTGGGTAAATAGAAAAAGAAGAAAGGGAAATGGAATGGTTGATATTCTACTAATGTTAGCTTGCTCTGGCATGCCATATCTAGATAACTCCACTAACTAAACAGCTGTTCTTTTTTTTTTTTTGGGTATGTTTGAAGAATCTTCTTTTAAGTTCTTAGTTTGCCAAGTTGCAGGCGAGATTGTTGCTCTCATGTATGTTCGGTCATTGGACGAAACTAGTCATCTGCAAACCCCTTTCTTTAATTCTCTCTCTTTTTTAATCTTCTAATATGTGTTGTCCTGTGCTTGAAAAGTAGAATAAATTATTGAGTCCAGTCATAAGAGAGTCATTTTATTCGTGTTACAGGTGGGCACAGTTGGTGGTGGGACTCAACTGGCCTCACAAGCAGCCTGTTTGGACCTACTTGGAGTGAAGGGTGCCAATGTAGAATCCCCTGGGTCCAATGCCAGGCTGCTGGCCACCATAGTGGCAGGTGGCGTTCTCGCTGGGGAGCTCTCCCTCTTGTCTGCTCTTGCTGCTGGCCAGCTTGTGAAATCCCACATGAAATACAACAGATCCAGCAAAGATGTCACTAAAGCTGCCTCTTGAGCACTCCCTTTGCTTAAGAAACAAGGGGAAGCACAGAAAAAATTAGAATAAAGTTTGCCAAAAGTTTGTGAGGAAGGTCTGAGAGGTAAAACTGTCAGCCCTATGCATGTGGGATCTGTACTATCTTAAGCAGACTTGCACTAGTTTCCTTGCTCTCACTGAGCACCATGTGAACAATTAATCTGACCTTGGCTCCTGTACTCCAAGTTGTAGAAGACACTTGTGTGGCCATTGGCCGTTGCAGGTTAGTGGTGCAGTAGTGATATTTCTCCTCGCTTCAGGATTCCTAGCAACTTGGCCTACCTATCTTCCCCTAGATGTGTGATCCCTTGTAACTATTATTCTGTGGTTAGTAGTTGGAGCATGTGATGCCTGTCTTCTCTAACTCTAGCAGCTTATTTGTCCTTGTGATTACGTTCTCTGTATCTTGGTGTATTGATGCACATGAATGCATTGTCGTTTCTATTATCAACTGTCAAAGTTGTTTTCTCAAACTCTAAACTTTTAATAAGTAGCGAACAGCATTGATTCGTCTGTCCACATAAGCTGTAACACAACTACACAAGACAAGTTGTTCGTAGTTGAGAGCTACTGCTCTATAATGTTGATAGTGTCACAGCAAGATTTACCACCACGACCGTCGTCTCCATTTCCATCCTAAATAAGCTTCAATCCAATTCTTGAATGCATATGACTTGCAACCGAGTTGGACGAACAGTAAACTAATCCTAAAAATAAATATGCTACCCAAATAATAAACTACCTTTTGGTTTTGGATCAGGATGAGAGTGGTGGCCAGTGGCATTAAAAAATGCCCATCATTCCATGTGATCAATGCACCGACCATGTGATGGGGGTTAGATTCAAAGTGACTCGACCAATACCAACCAACTTTTACTCGGTCCTACAACTGTAAGATCTATCAGCACGGCCCAGTCTTGTCTTTAGGGCTTGATCCAGCCATGGGATCCTCCGGGGGGGAGCTGACTTCCGCTCACCCTTATTCGATCTGGACCACTTTTCCACAAGGAAGATCGAGACTAACAAGTTGGAGTTTTTTTTCCTTTTAATTTATTTAGAATAATTACACCTGCTTTCATTTTCGTATAGATTTTTCTGAAATATTTTTTCATAATATATTGACTCTATTAATTATGAGAAAATTTTGTTAGAAAATGATATACAAGTAAGTGTTATAAGAACTATTTTACTCTTCTTTTAGAGGAATAATAGATAGAAAAGTTGAGGGTAAAAAAATTATTGAATATTATTCATTGACACTACGAAGGGGTGAGTGATTTTTCTTTAGCTTAGGAGATATATATATATATATGTACAATATTCAAGGGGTTTTGTTTTCATAAATTAAGGGCTTCCCCATCGCTAAGCCCAAGCACTGTTGGTATATTGAGGCCCAAAGCGTTATTCTTATTTTTGCACTCAGTTAGATTTCCTTCGGTCCAAAAACTCGCGGAGAACAAAGCCCTAGAAACCTAAAACCTCGAGTGGAACCCGTCATTTTGTCGATCCGATCCGAGCAAGTAAAGGAAATCCAATTCCGGGGAAAGCCACCTCGGTAATCGGGTCTAGTTGCTCGTCGCAGATGGTGAGCAGGGAATGGAGTCGAACCCTCGGGAACGTGAGGTCGTTCGTGGGCAACTCACTGGGTGGCCTCAGAGGGTGGAGCAACCTCGCTTCATGGACAGTCGCCGGAACCCTCGCCTACTTCCTCTGGGTCAAACCCGCGAGAGAACTCAAGAAGGAGCAAGAGGTGACCAATCTCTATTCATTGTTTCTTTATCCTTCATTAAGATTTGGGGACAAATATTTTTGGTGTTTTTATGGGCAATTCGACGATTATCGTCAGTATTCGGTCAAAAGATCCAAAATTTATGATTAGGGTCTCGAAGGAGAACATTGTGGTGAAGCAATGATTCTATCTTGTAAATAACTGTTCTTGAATTGTTGTGCACTGCAGATTGTTATTTCTGCTAGACCCACGATGGAATTTGGCTTGAGTGCAAAACATTAATTATCTAGTGTAGATTTTTGGTGCTCAAATTGCTTCGTATGTCCAGCAAAGCAGACTAGGAAGCATTTCTGGAATGTATCCTTCTGAGATTTTGAGAATAGAGAAGAAGAGAGGTTCTGGGAGTGGATTAAACCACATGCTTCACCACCTGGGTAGGGCCCTTTCAATATCCTCTAGTTGGGGCTTGCGTTTGCGTACTCCCTGATTTTATAGTGCCATGGATTAGATGGTCATGACCTCGTGAGAGATCTAGGGCAAACACTTTTTGTCACCTTAAATAGCCTGGCCAATCAATTGACCTACTAATGGTCAAAGTTTATAGGCATTCCAGATATATATATATATATATATATATATATATATATATATATATATATATATGATTTCTAGTTTGTTAAATGTAAAACTTAGCAATTGTAACTCTTGTAATATATTATAACAGTTGCCTGCCATCCAAGAGTTATGCAAGCATAAGCTCAAGAAATTTGAGGCTAGTCATCTCTGTTTTCTGGTTCTTGTACTAAGCTAGTTAGCTTCTTGTTGATTGGGTGTCTCATGAGCTTATGGTTGGACTGCTCGACCGTTTATACTTTATAAGCATGCACCTACAATTTTATTTGCATTTGAGACTGGTTGCTTATAGCCTTACATTCGTATAAATGAAAATTTTGAATCACTCATAAGTGATACTCCTCTTGATTAGGAAATAAGCGAATTATCTCTACTATTGGAATTTGCTGCTTTATCATAATGTGACTGTTTAGAAATTTGTCTGAGAAATAAAACTAGTGTAACTGATTATGAAACTTCTTAGATTCAAGATTCAAGTCCTGTCCTTAATGTAACTGGTTTAACTTTGTGAAAAAATACTGGTTATGCTGGAAAACAGATTTTGTGATACTAGCGAACATTTATTTGACTACATCTATTCTTACATGTAGTTACAAAGCAAAAGAGTAGTCCCCATATGTATTATGAAGATAAGATGACAACTTTCCGTACTCTTCTTTCTCTAGTTTCCTTTTACTACTCATTCTTCCCAAGTAACTATGTTCTATTTTCTGCTATTATGTTCATCCTAATTGAACTATCTCAAGCTGTTAAGGTTTGCTTTCTCTCTGCACTGGCCAGCAGAAGATTCTCCATGTATCTTGAATCTATGTTATGGTTTGCTTTCTAATTCATCTTGACAGTGCGACTTTTGTATATTTGGACTTCATCATGGAGCTTATAAATTGTCAGTACTGGGTTTAACCATCTGATTTGCATGATTTATGTAGATGTTGACTTCAAAATCTCCGTAGTCCTTAGAGACTGTAGACACTTGGCATTAGTACTACCTATATAAGATCAGATAGAGATTTGATATCCCTGCTTTTGATATATCAAGCATGAGCAACTTTTTCTGTCTTGAGATAACTCAGCAGAACAGGAAGGCCATCATTTTCCTTTCTGGTAAAGTGTCAGGAAGATTGAGTCATGCAACTGTAGGGAGAGAGAGTTGTGCAACCAGAGGCCTGAGAGGATTTAGCTCTATATGAAATTCTTGGAAATGTATTCAGTGATGGGCAACTCTGAGGAAGCTGTTACTGATATATATATTTTTGCTCATTGTAAATGAATGGCTGAGTACTTGAGCATAACATGCAAGATTCTCGTAAAAGATTGCATATAATTTATCTTAGTATAAAGTTTGTTTGATTGGGTAACTCATCGTATTCTATGATCATATGAAATCTGTTAAGTTTGGAGATCCTACGGTCAATTGCATTCTTGTCCTGTTGCTGTTGTTTATTTATAATTAACGGACCAAGGCCCATCTATTTTTCTCATTTTTCAGGAGAGAGCAGCTCTGGCTGCAGCCTCGGATCGTTACCGTTATGTTGAGAAAAGGAAACCAATTCCTGATCCTCAGGTGATCCAAGTTTACTTACAGAAAGGACATTCACGTGATTTTGCTTAGTAACCAAGTTTTTGAAGTCCCCTTCTTTTTTGCACTAATACTGTGGCATCATGATCAGGAAACTGGTCTAGTTTATGGGAAGAGAAAGGACCCCAAGAATTCTGACAATTGATTCTCTGGAAATAGTGATACCTTGGTGGGATTTTCTACTGCTATTGGCAGCTTTCGAACAACTTGCTTCAGATTCTTCTGGGTACATGCTATATGTTTTATGAGCCCCTCGCTGCTAATAATTTTGAAAAATCCTTTGTCGCTTTAAGCTCTTGATTACTTCAAGCTGTACGCAATGTAATATCATACACATGTACGTAAATAAAATGAAACTATAGATCTGAGGTGCTCTAGTACAATCTGTGGAATTTCAGGATTTTCTTTGGATGATTTTTTCAGACTGATTACGTGTTAGCGATGAGATGTTGCCCGAGTAGATATTAGATCATGAAGCCAACGCTGTAAAAAAAATTGAATTTTCCTTTGTTGATGGTGATTTATTTGTCATTAAGTTAATAACTTTTCATATATGCTTATTTCCTAAATTTGTTGAATAGAGCCTATTACGGTGATCGGTTATAAAGTGATAGAATGATTAATTATAATATTTGATGTGACATAAAAAGTAGAGATATTTTTGACAAATAGTTAAGATAGTTAATTAAAACGATATCTCTTTAGAGATAAATATTAATTAATAAATATAAAACTATTAGATGAGAAATGACTAATGAGAGGAGAGAGAAGTAGTTGTTAGTAAATTAATATTTGAGGTAAATTATTATTTGGTTATTACACTACTGGTAGTATAAAAAGGCGGTTTATATTATTAGAATAAGTTTATGCTTCGAAGCCTAAGATTTTTCGTTTGAGAGACCTGTGTATATAGACCCCAAAATTGCTGAATTTATTTGTAAAAGTCCACCAATATATATTATTCATATACCTATTGGTATGTACCGTTGGTGTGTACGAAATAGGCTAAGGTGCCAGTTCCCAAATAACGGATGCATCATCGCCATTCGCCACGCTGGTATCTAGTGGCCGGCATGCTCATGTGGCCACGTGGCCCACATCTTATAACTGGGCCAACTGGATCTGGACACAGCTGGCACCAGTAGCTTCAGTCCACGTCAGAGACCACTGCATCCACTAGTAACAAATACAGCATACAGCATATCTATAGGCGTAGCTGACGGCCCGACACGCGTACCTCCGAATTGGCCTCGTATTCAATAAAGTTTAGCATATTTAATGCCGGATACTTGAGACATGGCCCTAATTATACTATCGACCTCTAGCTAAATAAACTATACATCAACCCTTATTTAATGCTTCATTTATTCATTCAAAAGACAGCGCACATGAGATCATAGATTACGACTTTTGCAACAGGGGAGAGGAATAATCTTCTCCAGTAATAATTTATCCATCTAAATCATTTAGATGATTAAGAATTAGGGTTAAAGTCAGCACGATTAAAGTTGGGAGATCTTTTTTTTCTCTATGGATGTAATGGATTAGATCAGGAAGCACTAATAAATTATTTGAGGATTAGTTGTACATGGTCTACTAGCCATGACTACGAGGCAGTGCGCAGCTCGCCTTTTATAATTTTTTTTAATTAAAAAAAATATATTAGAAATTAAAAAAAAAAGAGCCCAACTTGCTCTTTTCGAGGTAACCTAATAAAATAAATTAGGATCCAATTTGCATTCCAAGTCAATTGCATAGAAAATAATCAGAATAAGAGGACGTATCTTTGCATTTGCACTTATTGAATTTTTATAGCAACACTACCCTCCCAGGTTCTAATCGAGTTCTAAAGTAGATAAGATTCAGATTAATATATATTAACACCAATTAAGGACCTTAGGTTTTAATGTTATTTAGCTGTTAGGACAGCAGGAAACGTACCTTAACCAAATATTTAATTATAAGCAATTAGGAGGAGATTTTGGTACGATCTGAAGCTCCACATGAACACGTGTCGACCGGACAGCTTATTACCTTAAGTGGGCTGCTTCGTGTTGTGACACTTGGGACGCCCTCCTCCAGCCTGGATCTTAGATATCGAAACATGGCCACAGGATCCAGAGATAAAGTTGACCAAGTTCCGATGCCGTCACCACGTGTCATGCAGATGTAGGCCTGGAAAGCCGCCCACCTTGACTTGTTGACCGCACGTGAACGGCACTCCTGGCCCGGACCGAAACGGTTCGGGTTTGGCCCTAAAACCCGTAAGCGAGGAGAAGCTCAAATGGCCGTCCGATATGTTAATCACAACCGTCCGTCCCCAAATCTAAACCCAATGGCAGAGTAGCAATCACAGCCATCCTCGTTAAGTACTAAAATGGTCCAAATCCCAACTTGCTAAGTGTTTTTCTCATCAATGCTTTAAAATGCAAAAGTTATGGTTTGGTTGAAATTTGAGATCACATGGCATTTATAGTTAGTTGCTGCATTCCAGTTATATATAGTCGCTATAAGGCTCTAAGTTTGATGTGGATGCTTGGAAGCTATTGGGTGTAGATGCATGCATGTATATATGTAGTGAGATTACTACATCTACATGCAACATCAAAGATAGATAGATAGAGAGATAGATAGATAGATAGACGGATGATTTTACTTTTATATATCGTGTTTGAGAGGGTCCTCCCTCAATTGAAGAAAGCAAAGCATGAAGGTGCAGAAAATCTAGTAAAAAAGTTCCATGATGCTAGAAGAAATCCATACACCATGGAGCCAGAAGCTTTGTTTCTTTCCTCTTTTGGTATGTGAAATTACTGCAGGACGGCATATATCATGGAAGGAGGCCATAATGCACGGTCCCAAAAGGACAAGACAAGCGTGTCCACATGATTGGTCAAAAGGGTTATTGAACCCCACGCAAGCCCTAACTCAAAACCTAAGACCCATATAGCAGTTTACAGGCAAGAGCTCACTTTGGACCTCGAAATATTGCATCGATCGGATTCAGGCCTTGGATCCTTTATATTATTTTAGTTGTCTCGTAAGATAGGAGAACAAATACCAACGGCATATATCATCTCTTATTAATTCATATTTAAAACTATATAAATCTACTGATCTTATAAGTAGTTCGTCGTATAGAACTTAACATAGAACGCATTATTTTATGTGAGCTTCCTTGATGTTTGCATACATAATATATACAGTAAAAAAAGGGTCATTCTTTATTATTTTATCTCTCTCTTTTGTCTAAGCACGCTTTCCACCATCTATCTATTCCTTCTCTCACTTCAGAATCCACCCCTCCTCCCTTCCATTTAGAAAGACCAACTCCTCTCTTTCTCTCTCTCTCTCTCTCTCTCTCTCTCTCTCCGCCCCCCCCCCCCCCCCCCCCCCCCCTCTGTGCATCTCCTTGCTTTGAAGGTCAAAGATTAGCGAAAGAGATCTTATTTTCTGGCATCAGAGGAGCTTCCTTGTATAGTTGCAGTTAGCGAGCCTTGCCTAACTCCTATCTTTGTGTTGGGTTCTTCGAAGATATGAGAGTAAAGGAGCAGTCTTGCACTGGTTTGTTCCTCTTCTATGCTAGCTTCACCCATCTCAAGATTCTTCTTCTGCGTAACTATTTTGAGGAAAAATAAAAAAAGGCTTCTTTGATGGTCAAAGAGACATAGCCTAGCCATCTGAGGGGCTTCCTTTGCTAGTATAGGGTTCTTCTTTGCAGTGGTAGCTGATGACGTTGTAGAAATGGCAAAAGGATGGTAAAAGAATCTCTACTACTCCGCACCAAGCATTACTAAAAAGAAGCACTAGTCTTTCAATTCCATATTCCAAGAGCTTCTTTGGTTGCTGCACAAGGAAGAGATTCATATAAGACAGATCGAGGGAGAAAGAGTGAAAAAGATAAGATCTCATCTTTGGATTTGGGTTTGTGGGATAATCTAATAAAAAGGTGAAATTTTGGAGATATGTTTCTAAGATTTCTCTAGTTGGCTTCTCACAACATATATTAACCAATCCAATAACTCTAAACGGAGAAGAAGAAGGTTAGGGAGAGGGAAAGAGAAGAAGAAGAAGGAGAAGGAGAAGGTTAGGGAGAGGGAAAGAGAAGAAGAAGAAGAAGAAGAAGAAGAAGAAGAAGAAGAAGAAGAAAGAAGAAGAAGAAGAAGAAGCTGGCGAACAAGTGGTGGGAGCGACAGGAGGAAGGCGGGGGAGGAGCCTCCTCTCGCTACCTCCACCACCTCCTCCGCGCACCCCAACCATCCCAGTCGCCGCCGCCGGAGACATCCATCCCTTCTTCCGAGAAGAAGTCCTCCGATGACGACGGCACCGGCGCAGGGGACCAGCCTTCCACCTCCGCTGCCGCGGCAAGCGGATCCGGCGGCCCGACCCGCCGCCCACGTGGCCGCCCTCCTGGGTCCAAGAACAAGCCCAAGCCCCCCATCATCGTCACCCGCGACAGCCCCAACGCGCTCCGGTCGCACGTCCTCGAGGTGTCCGCCGGCGCAGACGTGGTCGGCTCCGTGACGGAGTACGCAGCGCGGCGTGGGCGCGGGGTGTGCGTCCTCAGCGGCGGCGGCTCCGTCGCCAACGTGGCGCTCCGGCAGCCCGGTGCTGCGCCTGCGGGGAGCGTGGTGGCGACGTTGAGGGGAAGGTTCGAGATCCTATCGTTGACTGGGACGATTCTGCCACCGCCTGCGCCCCCTGGGGCGGGTGGGCTGACCGTATTCCTTTCTGGAGGGCAGGGGCAGGTGCTCGGGGGGAGCGTGGTGGGTCCGTTGGTGGCGGCGGGTCCGGTGGTGCTAATGGCGGCGTCATTCTCGAACGCCGTGTACGAGAGGCTTCCGCTCGAGGGCGAGGAGGAAGAGGAGGAGGCGGCTGCAGCGCCAGGGAGTGCTGCTGCTGCTGCTGCGGGAGCTGCGGCTGCGTCACAGACTTCTGGGATTACTATTGGCGGCGGCGGTGGAGGAGAAGGCGGCAGCGGCGGCGTCCCGTTCTATAATTTGGGTGCAAATGTTGGTAGCTATCCTTTTGCAGGGGATGCATTTGGATGGGGTGGTGGTGTACGACCACCCTTTTGATTCTGGATTCTGAGCTACCTTATAGCCATTAGCATTACAACTGATGCATCCATTTGGAAGATCTCTTGTTTGCAAGTTCAAGAGATAAAGACATTAAAGAAGTTCTCATCTTTAATTACTTGGTAAAGAAGACAAGATCAAGGGAATAAGTTCAGAGTCTTGAGCAATCACTTGGGATTTTTGTGTAACAATGAAGTGCAAGTGTTGGAAAGTTCTCATCGTTACTCAAAATGGAAGGAGTACGTTCGCAAGCTCAACAAGGTCAGTAGAGTCAAAGCTTCCTGGTGACACAGACAATTTTCAGATTCTTTCTCTTCTCTTAAGCTTCTGACAGTGCCTTTTTCATTCGATTTAGATCTGTTATACAATATGCTCTGATTCTTATTTCTAGATCCTCTTCTCTTTTGTACTCCTCTATATCTTCTCTTTGTTTGGAGCTCTCATCTGTTAATGTGTTTTGCATGTGAAGTATTGGAATCTTATTGTTCGCTTCAGTTCTGCTGTACATGTAGACACAGAGAAGTACTAACGTACATTACTCCTGCCAATGGGGTGTCATAAAGGACTACTGCACTGCACTTCTTAGTCCCCCACATAATATAGGGCGCATACCCTAGGTTCAATTTTTGTGGGAAGATGGTGAAGGGTAAAAGAGGGTTAAGTAACTGAAGCTCTGAGATCAGTGCAGTCAACTTGATTTCTACTGATTAGAGGGTAGAGTTTTAGTTTTCTTTTTATTTTTCAGGTTGGGGTTGGGGGGCGGATTAAAAATAGGATTGAGTTGTTGCCTTGTTCGTGAACTAAAATGAATCAAGAGAGAGGGAGAGAGAGAGGAGGGGAGAAGCAGTTATGGTGTCATTTATTATGGAAGGAAAACTGACCGTAAGATATAAAGATATTAATGTCAGACTTCAAGATTCCCTGCACTTGCTTTCTATCCTTTTTCCGAGTAAACAAACTTATGGAAAGAAGGTTGCTTTTTTTTCTTTTCTTTTTTCTCAGAAAACTAGTTCAATATTTATTTATTAAAATAGCCAACATCTAAATTTAAATATCAAAAGATTTATTTCACTGTACTTCCAATTGAAATACTTAATTGTTAAATATCTTTTATAAGTAAAACTTTGATAGACTAAGAGATATAAAATATTATCTAAAACATCTAAATAAAAACGATGATAAAATTAATGTTTTATTTTAAAAAATACTGATAAGATTAATATTTTATTTAAAAAGATACTGATCTTATAACAATGTTATCTTATCAGCATTTTAAGTAAAATGCTTAATAGTTCATTATTTTATAAATTAAAATATTGATATTTAGATTTAGAGAAAACCTATTGGATAGATAAATTAAACTATTTTGTTGAACAACTCCTCTCAGTGCGAAAAATGATAGAAAAAGAGCAAACCTCAGCCTGATGGTTGTACTTTGGAACCTAACTTTTGAAATTAATCTTCTTCTTTTTTGTTGGACAAAAGCTACGTAATAGCTCAATTCCATTACTAAATCAACCAAAAGAAAGAGAAAAAAACAACAGCGAGGAAACTATCATCTCAGACCCAGACAAAGAATCAAAACAAAATACAACAATACATTATTTATTCAGCTCAATAGTATCATTTTTCCTTCCATAAACTTGAAGCCTAGTTTTCTTTCGTCGCTCATAAATTTCCTTGAATGTGTGCCCAGTAAATAATCAGATTGTTAATTTGATGCAAGTTGCTTGGGTTAGAAATTGATCAATTCTATAACTTCTCTCTCTCTCTCTCTCTTTCAGTCTGTGTGTGTGTGAGAGTATCTGACATTTATGAAGTGTTTATGACATTATGATGATTTTCTTGTTCGCAGTTGTGCAAATTCTTCCAATGAAGTTCTCCAATTAGGCCATCTATATAATTCTTCTTTTGTGATGTAAAAGGATTTACTTTACTGATTGTTCATAAGTACATTATTTCCTAGAGAAAGACAGAACTAGATAAGCATTAGAGTGCAACTTAGTCGTCTGAATAAATAGATTGTTCAGCAAAATAAAATTTTGAAATCACTGGTTGTACTTTGCTGTACAATTTCAATCTCTGGTTGTTTGTTTTCATATGCTGGAATTTCTGACACTAATCAGGAATTGCCTGGTGGTATCTTCTCCTAACAGATGGAAATTTGTGTGACTTATGTTAGTAGATAATCGTCATACTGACAGAGAGATATGCTGATCATATCGAAATTCTGGACCTCTGAAGCTTATATTACATCTAGCATTTGCTGTGATGTTACTGCTCTTCTTTGTGAGTATATCTTCACATGTTAATGATATAACGGAGCGGAAACAATTAGACCTTAAAAAGTTTCACAAGCTGGAGAAATATGGAGATTTGGGAAAGGTTATAGATCGATAAAGAATGGCATATCTTTACCTGATGTCTATTATCTTTACATGAACAATGCTCTGCGATCTTCCATTAACAAAATGCATCAGCTTAAAAGCAATTAAAATAGACTTGAGTAGTATATCGGCAACTGTTTTTATAGAGAGATTTCTACTTACATAAGCTGTGTAGTATGTATGTCTTTTTTGCACTGAAATAATTTCGAGTGATAAAATTGGGAAGGAAATATAAGGAATGATCCTTTTGTTTGCACTGTAATTCTGAAAAGAATCGTGCTACATTCTAGATTATCTAAATTCCATTATAATTAAACAGTGTTTTGAAGTAACTCGCAAGGGATTGATGTGTTCTTTGAAAAAGAAAAGAAAAGAAAAGAAAATGTATGAATAGGATGTCATTCCCCAGGCACAAAATCCAACTGCTTTCTATGTCACTGCCATCATAGTCTGTACTCCACATTTTATTCTGACATGAATGGTATATTCTTTGCTTGAATATTGAATTCCCACTGGAATCTCACATTAAATTGAGTAAATGTACGAACCTAGTGATCAAAATAATTTGTTGACATTAAGCAATTCTCAGTGGCAGCATATCTGCTGCGTCCTGCGGAAAATCTCGAGAACAGGGCTGCGAATCCTCCCATTTCTTTTGATCCTCGCAACATAGTTAATTGTGCCGGCTTGGTTGACATAGCTCGGCAGAGCTCGTTATGTGAAGGTTTAGAATCTTCGTCACTCTCAATTCGCATTCACCTTCCTATACTAGATCGATTTTTCTTAATCATAGCTCCAGTCCTTTGTGGAGAGAAACCCGAGCTATTCTGGCAAGATTGACCGAACTCTCTATGTTAGACAACATGTGGCTCTTTAGCAATAGCCAACTATCGGTCAAATGGATCAATGACCAGATGGCCAACCCTGACTGGATAATCCATTATATCGTCCTTAATTGTAAGCGTCTGCTTGCCAAAACCCCCTAGATAAGACTAGGGTTCACAAGCAGACAAAACAACCTCTATGCCCATCTTCTGGCGCAATGTGCCATTCACTCTAGGTCCTCAGATCTATAGACGGGTGAGGCACCGGAAGCCATATGTACTCCCTCTTTGAATTAATGAAATCGGTTCACAGACCTCCTTTCGAAAGAGAAAAAAAAAAAAAAAAAAAAAACCTACTCACGACTTTATAGGTTGGTTTTGCGTTCTAGAGCTTCTTTAAGCGATCTCCCCATCTTAATTCTCGTCACTTATTAAGCAGCAGATCGTATAGATTAATGAACACTAGTAATTCTATGCATGAGAATCAGTATGGGATCCCTTTGCAGTGGACTGTACAAGGGTTCGACTGTGATAATCCATCAAATCTTGGAAAGGGTTTAAGGAAGATCCAACTTAGCAAATAATTAACAGAATAACTACTCAGTCTTTAGAAAAATAAGATAGTGAAACTGTTCGAGTCGTTGGCTAGCATGCGCCTAGTGGGTTTATAGCGACTGCCAAACAATTACCAATACTGTTAAATTTGCCGTGGTCAACTGGACTCTCAGGATCCCTGTTCTCTTGTATTAGTGTCTCCTCTATGAATAGGTATAACACCACCACCGTTGTCTACAGATTTGGTAGTCATAATATTCGAGATTATGTTCATTTGGAATGGATTGATTCATTTTCGGATTTGTTTTCTGAATTAGCAATTTAACATAACACAGATGTGTAACGAAAGACATCCTATTAGGACACACAATTCTTCATGGTGTTCCACTACCCTCAGTGACCATTTATGGTTTAATTAGGATGCTATTCATTCCCACTATCTCACAGACAAAGAACATAACCAAGCACAGCTAAATTCAGGTCTCATCTGGATACCAGAAGTTCATAACAATCAGGTAGGATCACCTGTGCAGGCAGTTGAATATTGAACAGAAGACTAAGCATTTAATGATAATTGTCCTGCACTTGCAGGAGCCTCAAATTTTCCATGATAATAGCAATACGTTTATGTTTCAATGTATCCGGGCACAGATCAACCTGAACCCAAATGATAAACCAAATTGTACTGATAATAAACAGAAACACACTTTCACCATTCATAAATAAGACCTCCTAGAAGCAATGAATCAAACTGGGTGTCAAAGATTAGCCTTTGCCAATGTTGATCGAATCTTTGGTGGGCTGGTAACTGCTTCTAGATATAGTCAATCAGCCTTTTCCTCCTGAGCACCAATCTCCTGCAGGTAGTGTTCAGCATCCAGAGCGGCCATGCACCCTGCAACACAATGGATGGCTGCATGTTAGTACAGAAGTAGGAGTTGATGAACTCAGAGAGCAGATATACTAACTTATGAATGTCCATTATTCAAGAAGATATTGGATGTAAGGGAAAAATAAGAAAGTAAAAATATTACAAACTTGTCCCTTAATCTTAATTTGTGTGATAACTGATAGTAGAGGAGGGTGTATGAAGTCCACTAACAAAGGATTTTGAGGCGGCTGTGAATGTGTTATCTTTTTTCTTTTACTTTGCATCATATTTCTTCACAAATGTTGAATCTATGACACTCATGCCAATTGCAACAACTTAGCTAAGCTTCGACTCCACTAAAACATACTGAGCACTCCAAGCATGGGATATAAAGCATCTCCATTCAAACTTTAGTGCATCTAAAGCTATCTCCAAGAATAATGAGATTAGACTTGATGAATATGCTTTCCAAGACTCATGCAATGCTCATGATCCACATAGAACCAAGATTCCTCCTTTTTTATATGTTGTATCACTATAAACAATAGAAAAAAAAAAGAAATTCTGATCAAAATGCCATGAACATGAATTTTAGATCATAAATTCATTATCTCACAAGACGTACTTCTTGTGAAATCTTCAGCTCGCTTATGAATCAAAAAATAAATATGTGAAAAGGCGTCATCTTTCTCAATTTTATAGGACTATTTGCATGAACATAGAAAATTCAGGCTACCGATCCCAAGTTTCAACCAGAGAAACAGTGTCAAAAAATATACATGGTTCAAAACCCAAGGCACCAAGAAGACAGTTTCAGAGCAAGTCGCTTGCCTGCTTTTACTCTTTTAGTATTTTGTTTTGGTTAGTAATTAAACACAATTAGCTTGATAATTAGAATCCAAGTGACAGCCGCTGATTAATGAATCTAGCAGATTGGCATCACACAACAATGCTTAATGTAATGTAGACAAGCACATGAAGCAAAATTCACAAATGCATCTATTTATGACAATATCGCCGTAGTCGCAAGAACTAAACAACTAAAACATTAAGAAGATAAAAATTAAATGACTAAAACCATTTCTTGCTATTTGCCCTCACCTTTCAAACCATGACATGTTTACCAGCATAAATGAAAGTAGAACATCCTTCTGCGAAGAATATCACCCGTTGCCTTTTTCTCACAATTGACACAAACAACAGCAAGCCATTTAAAACAACTTAGAGAATAGGGTCATAATGTCAGTCTTGATCTCAATCTCTTTTGTAGAATTCAAATTAAAGTTAAAAATGTTCTTAATAATACCTAGTTTTCAGTAAATACACTAGTAGAGCAGCACTAGTGTATAAACTGAGCAACTAACTCACCGCATGCATCTCCTTCTACTCTATACGGCTCTACTGATCATACAGTAGCTTAATTTGAGAAAATTACTAGAATTAGATCTAACCGTATCTGGGTTTCGAAAGAGAATAAGCTCTTTTGTGAATCACAAGAAAGAATCTAGTGTTTTCAAAAAGTTGGAAAGAAGGATAAGTCTTGAGCCAATTCATTACCTGATCCAGCAGCGGTAATAGCCTGCCGATATTTCTTATCCTGCACATCCCCGGCGGCAAACACCCCTTTAACACTGGTATGCGAGGAGCCCGGCTTCGTGGCAACGTACCCATCGGCATCAAGCTCCAGCTGCCCGCCGAGAAACTTGGTCGCCGGTTCGTGCCCAATGGCAAAGAAGAGACCTGACACCTTAAGATCCGATATCTCCCCGGTAACGACATTCTTAACCTTAACCCCAGCCAAGGGTCCCGTCTCCCCTTCTCCATACGCCTCCACTACCTCAGAATTCCACAAGACTTCGATTTTAGGGTTTCCAATCGCCCTCGCCTGCATGATCTTGGAAGCGCGGAATACATCGCGGCGGTGGACGATGTAGACCTTAGAACCGTACTTGGTGAGGAAGTTGGCCTCCTCCATGGCCGAATCTCCGCCGCCGATGACGGCGATGGGGCGGTTGCGAAAGATCGGAGCGGCGCCATCGCATACGGCGCAAGCCGAGATACCGCGGTTCCAGAAGACTTGGGATCCGGTGAAGTGGAGGCGGCGGGCAACGGCGCCGGTGGCGACGACGACGGCGTCGGCCTCAACGACTGTAGAATCCGAGGCGACGCGGAAGGGGCGGGAGGAGAAGTCAACGGATGTGATGGTCTCAGAGAAGATTTGGGTCCCGAAGCGGACCGATTGGGCGCGGCACCGATCCATGAGCTCGTATCCGAGGATGCCCTCGGGGAAGCCGGGGAAGTTTTCGACATCGGTGGTGGTGGTTAGCTGGCCTCCGGCGGCGATGTCGTTGGCCATCCAGCCCTCGAAGAGGACGGGTTTGAGCTCAGCGCGGGCGGCGTAGATGGCGGCTGTGTGGGCGGCTGGGCCACTGCCGATAATGCAGAGACGTGTGCGGAGGGATGTGGAGGCAGCGGCGGCGGCGCCATCTTCCATGGGGGCGGCGGAGGCTGTTGAGGTGGCGGCGGTTGTGGTGATGGTGGCGGCACCGGTGAGGGAACGGGCTTTTTTGAGGAGGGAGAAGAATTTGGAGCGGAGGCTCATGGATTTGAGGGGTCGAAGGATTTGTTATGCTTTGTGTGTGTCTTGGGGAAGTTTTTGGTGCACCCGTCCTGCGCGGCGCCTGACATCAAGGACAACAGTGTTTCGTTTTTATACTTGTTCAAACTTTTGGCTGGTAAACTTCGCCTAGCTGATAAGATATAACAATAAATTGATGAAAAATATTGAAGCCGTGTTATACTTGTATTTTGTCAAGTTGGTAGCCTTTTTTATTTTTTTAACAATGAAATCTGGTGTCGTGTATTAATAATGTCAATTTATGCGATCTTACTTGTTCACACCAAGCCCTGTTGGCGTAATTGCATCCAAATGGCTCGCATTTTGTAGCTATGCTAGTGTTACAATTTTTACTAGCTAAACTGATGGCATTAATGACGGACGGGGATTTTGACCGCAACAACGAAGCTACATAAACTTAAAACAAATCCTGCACAAAAAGAAAAGATGCAGATTATCTTCAATTCATTTATTAATCCTCAAATCGCGTGTGGATTTTGAATGGGCTAGGCTTATTCGGGGCGGGTTCGCGTTCAGATATGTATTTTAAATAAGATGTATTTCTAATATCTTATTTAAAATATAGAGAATTAATTGAAAATACTAAAAAGACAGGTGTAAACTTAGGGCATCGTCGTCGGCAACGACACCCAATAATCTACCACACGCATAGATCTCCCCTGCGTCGTCTTCTCCGAATCCTCATCTCGTCTCACCTCCTTCTTTCTCCTATATCTCCCATGGCGGATCCCACAGCGGCACCTCAGATCCCAGTATCCTGGCCGTCGAACGATTCCCTCACTCGAGCGTGGATCGCCGATCTCACCGCCGCCTTCGAATGGGCCTCGAGGAATCTCCAGCCGTCCGAAATACCATCCGTCCTCCCCTTCCCTGTCCTCCACCGCCTCGTGCTCGCCGCCTCTAACGTCCTCCACAAGGAGCCGAACTGCGTGCGGATTCAGCCGGACGAGGACGAGACGCAAAGCGTCGTCGTCGTCGGGGACGTGCACGGGCAGCTGCACGACGTGATCTTCTTGCTGGAGGATACCGGGTTTCCGTCGGAGAGTCGATTCTTCGTCTTTAATGGGGATTATGTCGATCGGGGAGCATGGGGGCTCGAGACTTTTCTCCTCCTCTTAGCTTGGAAGGTTTGTTTGGTCTTCTTTATGTCTTCTTGTTCAATTCCGCTTTCAATTTGTGGCAAGGTTACATTATATTGTGAACTGTTTCGGTGTTTTCTTGGCATGCTGCAAATTATTAATTTCTTCTGCCGTGAATGGAAATCTGACATTTTTATTCCCTTCCCTGTATACTGGCTTGAAAAACTAGTCCTTGAGACAATTTTTTCTATTGTTTTTTATATTGATTCATTAGGAGACTTTTAATGCTTATATTTGTCCGCTTATTTTTTTTTTTTTCATTTGCTATTTCAGAGAAGGGATCGTGTATATCTTTTGCTTGTTGGAACTTGGAACAAACTCTTCTTTTGCTCTTAATCTATGGCAATGGTTTGGAAAGATTGTAAATTCTTTGGAGGCCTCGATCTTTTAATTGTGAGAAAAGGGAATTTAGCCTTTTGTTGTTCTTTCCTGTTGAATGAGATTAAAAGAGATACTGTTTGGCAATAATATACTTATATTTGTATACTTTGTGTTAAGAGCTTTGCCTTTCGAATCATTAGTAGTATTTGAATGGTCATATTTTCCCCTTATTTTGGGTTTGCTATGTTGAGAATGTATTATGCAGCGACATTATTATCTAGAAACTCAACCATTCCTGAAAATACACAGTATTGGACAATAGGGACACAAGATGATGCTTATTTTGGTCTACTCTTATTTCACTGGATGATCTGCTAATGTCTCTTTATACCTATTCCATTTGACCCCCATAGGTTTTTCTGCCACATCGTGTATTTCTACTTCGCGGTAATCATGAGTCCAAGTACTGCACATCAGTATATGGATTTGAAAAAGAGGTAATGGTTAAATATGGAGATCAAGGCCCACAAGTTTATCGAAAGTGTTTAAGATGTTTTGAAGGTCTTCCCTTGGCCTCCATTATAGCAGGCTCTGTATATACTGCACATGGAGGGCTTTTTCGCAGCATAACCACTCCTCCATCAAAAAGATCAAAAAGCAAGAGAGGTCGAAAAGCGGTCACTACTGCTGTGGACACAAGTGTTCTCAAACTCGGTTCCTTGGACGAGTTGTCCAAAGCGAGGCGGACAGTACTTGACCCTCCATGGGAGGGCTTTAACTTAATTCCTGGTGATGTGCTATGGTCTGACCCCTCATCAAATCAAGGTCTTTCTCCAAATAATGAGAGAGGGATTGGTTTGTTATGGGGTCCTGATTGCAGTGAAGACTTTCTAAAGAACAATGGATTCAAGGTATCTTCATCATTATCTAATCATATAACTAGCTCTTGAAATATGTGATTGATAGTGGCCAGTACCAGTTATCTTATTGGTAGTTCCATTGACAGCAATACACAACATACGACTGTATTGATGTTTCTTCATTCACTCGTATTTTCATAGAATAGACTTCAGATAATTTGTCACATTCTAGCTTTGCAAATTGTCTGGTAGGTATA
This sequence comes from Typha angustifolia, assembly GCF_048772165.1. Taxonomy (NCBI): domain Eukaryota; kingdom Viridiplantae; phylum Streptophyta; class Magnoliopsida; order Poales; family Typhaceae; genus Typha; species Typha angustifolia. The sequence continues at coordinate 23,442,823 of NC_133253.1, forward strand.
GTAAATTTTGGCATATGGAAGGAGGATCATGAAAGTCTAGTACTATAGTACTATTCCACTAATCCACTTTAAAAAGAATATGTGATTTAAATCTTCTAACTTTTCCTACTTTTATCACGTCACAGCCTTGTGTTTTAAATTTGCTTAAATATATGCAACATGATACCAACTATTTGTTTGTGTGTTTAATTGGCCGGACTCTGAATCAGGGTCAATAAGGTTTCATCATGTGCACCTTAATCCAGCACCTGCTTAAACGAGATCTGAAAGCAGGCCCAGTTTGGTCCAAGCATGAAAAATGGAACTGTGGGCCAAACTTTTGGGTTCATCTGATTGAGGTGGTTCAGTTAAATGGCTTTTTTTTTTTCAACATGTTACCAGAAATGTAACCAACTTATTTTGGGTTATGCAAATGAGGCATCTGCTTTTCTACAGTGTACAAGGTGCACTTTTGACAGGGCATCTGTTATAGAGTAACTCATCATGATGTGATTTTTCAATTAGCTTCATTATTGTTAATGAATAGCAACAATTTCACACTGTTAAGAGATTATCATGAATAATTTTGGTGCATGTCGTAAGCTCCTTAGATGTTATTGGTTTTGTACTTCTGAGTGTGCGATAACCATGTTTTGCAAATTTCCTGAAGTCTTTCTGTTTTTTGAACTAAAGTTGATTATCAGGTCACATGAAGGCCCTGATGCCCGGGATAAACGACATGATCTTGCTGGGATGGAAAATGGCTATACAATAGATCATCAGGTGGAATCTGGAAAATTGATTACCCTTTTCAGTGCTCCAGATTACCCACAATTTCAGGTAGTATCAAAAAGCTATATGCATAACTAATTAGAGAGAGTATACCTTTTCCATTAGTAGTTGACTTGTTAAATATTAAATATCCATATTTTTTGTGGTAATTTTTATGAGTATCTTTCTATTATATTGTGAAAAAGCTCCATGAGATACTTGTTAATAAACCAAGTATCTTGTATTGCAACTTTCTTCAGATTGTTTATCAAGGTTGTCTAGCAAGTGATCTGTAAGCAGTTTGTGTTCAGCCCAAAGTTTTTATTCATAATGTCTTACTTATTTATCTCAATTTATAAATATGCTAGCCTTAAGCATGGGCCCAGCTTACCCGTGATCAAGCTTGGAAACATGAAATTGGGTAGCCCAATACTTGGTCATCAGCATGTTTTAGTGCTTAGTTACATTGGCGCCTAATTCAGCTCGTCAATTTCTCTATCCTTCAAAATCTGTATGTCAGTCGACCTACATATGTGATTTGATTTTTAATTTTTCATTCAGGCAACAGATGGACGGTACAATAATCGCGGTGCCTATATTGTGTTGCACCGCCCTGATTTTGCTACTCCTGAATTCCATAGTTTTGAAGCTATAAAACCAAGGCCTAAGGTATGCTATTTCACATGCTTTGAGTGTATATTGCTAAAGCGTGGTGGGGATGTTCTTTTCACATTGATTCTTATTCTCTGTCCTGTTTAGAGTATAGTCATCCTTATCATCAATTATTAATGTTATAAAGATTGGTGACTAAAAAAGAATGTTAGATTTAATGAGATGAAATGAAGAACTTTGGTAATAAACGTTCTTTTACCTTTAGGGTATTTACCTTCCCAATCTGAGTTCTTTTGCCGAGCATATCAAAAGAGAGGTGTGATTCTTGATTGCGATAAATTGTTTAGTATTTAATTACCGATGAATCCAAAATCTACAGTCCGATCAATCTTTGGCATAATATACATTTCTTCTCTTTAGGTGAATCCCTACTACGACTTTGAGGAAGTGATCGACTCAGATGAAGAGTTAGATCTTCGATCTATAGACAACGGCTCATCTCTTGAGGTCCTTAGTTCCGTAACAACCGAATGATTGAACATTCTGGCTGTGCTTCGATTTTTTCTTTTGTTCTTTTTTGTTGCAGATTCCTGCAGACTGGGCTGCCATTTGGGATGTGTAGAGAAGAAAAGATATTGTTTTGTTTACTTGTATTTTGTTCTTTTGTTTTTTAAGTTATGCCTTTTGCTCTTTCGATTGCATCTGGTGTGTTGTTATCTTTTGATAGGCTATCCACTTTTTTCATTTGCAAATTGCAACGAAGTATGTTGTTACAACTCACCTAGTCATGAAAAGAAACTTCAGTGTGCTCACGGCGAGAATATTGGGCATTAAAACATTGATCCCAGCTAGTCATGATTTTATTTGGACTTCACTGCATCTTTGGAAATTGGAACGAAGAAATGTTTAAATACTGCGACGACTACTTTGTAGTCGCCGTCTCCGAAAAAGGATGGAAAAGCGATAAAACCAAAGGGCCAAATCGAATTCTGTCATTGCTGAATACCTTGGGCAAGTAAACTACCTAGGGTTTTCTCTCTCGTTGAAAGATGATCGCGTCGTCTCTCTCCTTCTCCTCCCCCTTTCGTTCCTCCAGATCTCCATCTGATCTCCACGGATCCCGAGGGGGAGATGGGACGGCCTCGATCTCCTTCCATAGGCTGCGGCGATCGGGATCGGCGATGACGGCCGCGGCGGCGGCGGGGAAGAAGAGGTACAAAGGGACGGCGATGAGGGAGGAGACGCTGTCAGAGATGATCGAGAAGAAGGTGGCGGAGGCGATGGAGGCGTGCGACGGGGAGGAGGCCAAGGGATCGGAGGGGTGCAGGGTTGCGTGGGACGAGGTGGAGGAGGTGAGCCAGGCCAAAGCTGATCTCCGCCGCCGCATCGCCGAAAGCGACGCCGATCCCCTCGAGCCCTTCTGCAACCAAAACCCCGACACCGACGAGTGCCTCGTCTACGATGACTGATCCTTCCATCCCAGCCGTCCATTCAACAAAAAAAAATAAATAAACAATTTCATAAAAAAAAATTCCTTTTCTCTTAATCCTACACATATTGGATTGGTGTCTCTTCTCTATGCTTGCTTGCTTCACATATGTTTCTCTGTCAAGGATTGTAACGATCTAAGCTTAAGATTATGCTATGTTCACTCTCCAAATTGTAGAGAACGCAGCCTGGGTCAAGTGAGATAGATCTCTGGTTGTGTCTAGTGACGAGTATTTAAAATAAATGCTTAAATTTGAGTTGGTTAGCTCCAATACTACCTAGTCACTAACACATAAAGCATGAGCACAACACTCATCACTTTTGGGTTTCATCTCATCATATTTCTAACATGTCCATGTGATTGGTTAGTACTCAATGTTACAGCATCATGTTAACGTGATTCTAAAAAATAATATTTCCAATCATTGTAGAGTATATCCAATCAGAGATAGAATGATGTTTTTCTATTAATTTTTTATTGGCCGGACTTTGTGTAAGCTAATTATTAATAAGATATTAGAGGAAATCTAAATAAAGCCTTTGATGCATCCATTCATTAAAATTTTCAGCTGGGGATGTATTGGCAGTAGAACCAACTGCATGCTTTAAGTTCTCAATCTATTGACTGTTCATTAAATCAACTTGTAACTTTTGGGACCTGACTTGATCTAGCGAACGCTGTTAGAATTCTTTCACTAATTATCAGATTGATGGAAAGTTGGAAACTTTGATATGAATCAAGTTTGACACAAATCTATTAATTGCACCTTCACAACATTAATCTTAAAACAAGGTAATCAAACAAATTTCCGTAGTGTACATTCTATTGACTAAGATCCAAGATCCAAGTGCCTAAATTCTGATATAGTATATACAGTCAGCCCGTATAACTTAATGATTCCTTCAATTTCCTCATTGAGCAAATGATTCCTCCGATCTCCAACTTTAAGCTGAAAGTCATTAAACTTTCTCAACGAAAACGAAAGATGATCGTATCAATTATTAAACAAAGCAAAACCTTAGACCTCATCTGTTGCAAATTTGGCATCATCTCCTCTCACGTAAACTCCTAAGCACCTCAACCGCTTCCACCACTTTCCTCTTTCTCTCTATATATATATGCACGTGAACTTCTAAGATTACTAAAAGCTTGCTCTATATATTTCAAACTAATATATATATATATATATATATATATATATATATATATATATATATATATATATATATATATATATATTCCTTATAGCTCACAAAGCGTGGTGTGCCATGGCAAACCACACTCCCATCTCAATAACTCACGAGCCTACCAATGAAGAGAAGGAAACAACAAGAGCCCAGAGATCTCAGTGGCTCCGAGCAGCCATTCTCGGAGCAAGCGATGGCCTTCTCTCCACCACTTCCCTAATGCTCGGCGTCGGCGCCGCGAAGCAAGACCACCGCTCTACTATCATCTCCGGCGCAGCCGGCGCTGTCGCAGGTGCATTCAGCATGGCTGTAGGCGAATTTGTCTCGGTTTCAACACAAAGAGACATCGAAATAGCCGGCGGAGAAGCGAAGACGGCACCGACACCAAAGACATCACCGAATCCGGTGAAGGCGGCTGCTGCTTCCGGGTTTGCGTTCGTTGCGGGGTCGTTGGTGCCGCTATTGCCGGGTTATTTTGTGAAGGAGTACCACGTTAGGATTTTGGCGCTCGTCATCGTGGCGTCGGCGGCGTTGGCGGCTTTCGGAGGAGTTGGGGCTCGTCTCGGGGGATCGCCGGCATGTGTGTCGGCGGTGAGGGTGTTGGTAGGAGGGTGGGTGGCGATGGGGATCACATATTGGATGCTTAAGCCTCTGGAGAAAGACGACGGCCGGGATTTAAATTACTAAAATATGATATGAAAGACTAGATTTTTATTTAGTATAGTGCCTAATAAATGAAACGTGCATGTAACTTTGATCCTGATATATGATAGTGAATAAAATAAATAGGTCTTTTTTATTTTTATTGTGATTTTGATACAACTGGCTGCCGATCAGGGCCCAACACCTTGGGCTCTGGAGATTGGGCCTCCAGTAAACAGCTTCAATCCGATACTTGTGATGCCTAATATATAAAAAGGGAGGATACTTGGTGGTGCCTGTCTTCCGTGCTACTTTGGAGAAAGCTTAAACAACCATCCCACTGATGTTTAATTAGTAATTTTGTTCGTCTTGGAGCTATTTGTTTCCTGGTAGCTTTACATTCTTGTAAAAAGAGGGAGTATCAAACAAATTACGCTGTAACTTGATGGCCCTCCAGTCTCTACTCTCTCTATATATAAATGGGAATTGCAATTCCCACTTTATGACACTACTTACTAGACAATAGCATCTCAGCATATGCAACAGGAATATCGACAGTGCTATATCCTCCTTTCATCGATACCTATCACATGGGATCACTCGCATTGTAACGTCTATATAGTTTTATTTGCTATATCGGATAAAGTATGTATATATATATATATACACTCTAGAGCCTTGACCCCACTCACATGCTGAGAAGAATTAAATAAAAAAGTAAAGCTTAGGTAAAGGCTCATAAGTAGATGCATGACTTTTGAAGCAAGGTAGGCTTGAATGCTCTGGGTCAACGATGCCGGTGATCCGCGTTACGTGCAATATAACTAACTAACTAAACTATATATGGAATCGTTCAAATTAAGAGTAAAGTTTAAAGGGAGAAGTCCTCGTGAGAAGTTGAAGGTCCAAATTATACGAATTTAAATTATAATTCAGAGGCATAAAAACGTAAAGAGTATATTTTGAGGTTATTTGTTCATTACTTTTGTGATATACTTTTTTTTGAAGGCCATGGTCTGGACAGGCAGAAGGTCAGAAGCAGTTGAAGCTGGCCTAATCCACTTTTGCACGCAAATAATAAATATGGCCAGCAGCCAGCTAGCAAAATGACTATTTTAATTAATTAATTAATTGACTTATTTCTTGCTGCAGATAAAACTTTTGAGTGCAAAGATGAAGAAGAGCCTCTTAGTTTCAAAATTAGGTAGTGCCACTTGAATATATCTCTCATATTGGTACCATATAGAAAGTTAATAATTAAATGCCTTCAAGTAGTGTGACATAATGAGAAAATAAAAATAAAAATGGCTGATAGTCTATGACATGCATCTATTATAATTTATACCGGACTACTTATATCGGACCAGCGATATCGCGATAACAGATGGGAACGGCTGTTCTTGACGGCTCACGCAACATCATCACAAGAGCTCATCATCAGAGGGCCACGAGACATTTGGTGGTACTACGTGTCATCATCTTATTTTCTTCAAGAGGCATCCGAGAAAATGTCGGTGACCGGATCCACCGCCACCAGGGTCGCTGCCGAAACTACTTAAGATGGCAAAATAGCGCCGAAACTGTCTTGAGTAATTTGCTAATTAACGGGTACCTCGTTCAAACTCCTACGTCCCATCCTTCCCTATTCTTTTTGACGAATTAATTGTAGTCTTTCTTCTTCTCAATAATCTAATCTCTATCTCTTTTCTTCTCGACGGGACTCTAGATTAAATCCCGAGAGACAGACAGAGAGTGGAGATCACAGCGGTGGTGGCTCTCTTGATCTGGCGGTTCCAGATCCGGAAATTGGGATCGCCGCTGAGGGGGGCGCAATCCGAGATTAAGCGTAATTTTTCCTTATATTTCCAAGGATCGTGCTCTGTTTAGTCGATTTCTTCAGATTTGGAAGGATTTCTGCTCGGTCTCAGTCGGACATTTTGCTTCCAGGATCGGTTCTTGATCTCTGAAAGAGCAATGTCGCCGGATTCGAACGAGTGCAGCGGCGGAGGTGAGCCTTCGGAGGTCGAATTCGAGGGAAGGGAGGCTAATGTGTTGAATTCGGACGGGGATCTGAGGGAGGTAGATGGCGTTGCGGCTAAGTTGGGGGAGGAGGAGGAAGAGGAAATCGGGGGTTCCTTTGTCATTGTTAATGGAGACTCGTCCGATTTCTCGGATAAGGATATTGATCTAGGTGGGAAGGTAGATCCATCGATGGGTGGCGATGAAGGCGATGCGCCGGTGTTGCATGCAAGTTCTGTTGCCGGGGAAGAAGTCGACGGAGATCAGGAATCTAGCGAAGGGGAGGGGGTTGTGGTGGAAGTCGACCAAGGCTTGGATAATGAGCATGGTCATGTAGAGGGTGTTGTTCCTGTTGCGAATTGGCAAGATGAAACCAATGCTGGATTGGAAGAAGGTGAGAAAGATTGTGAGTTGAACGCAGAGAAGAGTGAATTAGGCGAGGAAAAGAAAGAGGAAGAGGTGAATAGGGAAGTAAGCTTGGAATGTAGTGAGAGTTACCCAGAAGACGACAATGGTGAGGCTAGCGCTGTAGACGGTAAGGCTGACAAGGGAGAGGAATTAGATTCATTTGTTGAATCGGGAGATGACAAGCAAGTGGATATCGGGGAGGCTGCTGGAGTAGAAGGTTTGCCGGAAATTGCAGTGCAGGCTAGTGACAAAATGAAAGTAGAATCAATTGCTGATGATATGCAGGAGCCAGAAAATCTGGGTAAAGATAAAGAGAGTGGTGATCAAGTGGAACTGAGGTCAGTTGATGAGGCACAAGACAAGCGTGGGCAGGAAACTGCTATTATGGAGGTAGATTACCAGCCAGGATCGGAATCAGCTCTAACGGAGAGTGATGATCGAGCAGAAGCATCTGCCACTCTGGTTGAGAAGAAAAATGAAACCTGCACAGCATCTGTAGAGGCTGAAGAGCACGATCAATCTGAACCAGCAGATGCTCATGTAGAAGACAAGCATGATGAAGACACACTGGAAGCAGAGATCAAGGATGACTTAGGATTAGATTCGCCTGCCCAAGTTGAATCCAGACAGGAGTCTGAGAACGAGATTGCAGAGATTATTTGTCAATCTCAGTTCCAATCAACGGTTGAAGTCGATAGGCTGCAGATGCCTGAGAGTGGAGTTGCGGAAGACCTGGGACCTGAATCACTTCCAGTTAGGCAGGATGAGTTAGGGTCCTTGAACATAGTTGATAGACAGGACGAATACTCTGGCAAGAATGTGACAGTTTCAGAAGACGAAATTGGAGCCCATCTGCATGCAGGACATGGTGATGAATCTCCCGAGAGTTGTGGAGCGAGCTCCATCTGCATGGCTGACAAAGCTGAAAGCAGCAGCGATCTCTTGGAGATTGGTAAAGAAGGTAAGTCAGCTGATGATGTTGGCTGTCTGCATTTAGAAACAAATGGTAATGGTGGTCCTTCAGAAACTTCCGAGAACTTGGATGTGTCTCATGGCAGTCAAGAGGAACTGGTGAAAGAAGTGGACTGCACTGTTGATGCCAAGCAAGTTGAAGAAATTAGGAATAGATCTCCTGAGCATGATAATTGTTCCTCAGAAACTGAAGTTGAAGCTCCTTCCTTTGCGGTGAAAGAGTCTCATCTATCAAATCAATTCAGTGAGGATGCGGAATTGAGACCTCTAAATGAATCTTCGAACTCTTTTGAAGATCAGACTGCAAGCATTGAAGTTGGAGATACTCTATCTGTTTGTGCTAATGAGGACACCGCTTTGGAAGTTAAAGATTCTGATAGCATCGTGGAGACCGATAAAGACAAAGCTATTTATAATGTTCCTATAATGGATTCAGGATCCCACGCTGGAAATGACCATACAGAAATCGACAAACATACGGCCAAAACTTTAGGAGGTGTTGAAGCCTCAAATAAGGATGACGACAAAAACATTATGAACACAGAAGTTAAAGTGGCTGATGGAGTACAAAGCACACCTGAGGAACCTAGTAGTTTATCTTTAGATGGAGACAAAGTAGACAAACAATTGTTGAAACGGAAATTTTGCTATATTATTAGAGTCCCAAAATTCACCGATGATGAAATCTGGGCCAAGATTCAGCATGCTCAGTTAGAAGTGGATGAGAAGACCGAAAAGAGGGACTCTGTTCACGTGGCAATTCAGAAGCAAAAGGTGGCGATACTTCCTATTCTCTTTATGTTCTTCTGAATCTTCTATTTCTTTATTTTATTTTTTGGCTATGTTGTTTAACTTGATTTTGGAACTCATATTTTAGGTAGTTTCTGGTGGTTATCGGAACAACTTAGACGCTGCAAGAGTGGATGAGAGAGCTGCAAGGGCTAGATATAATGCTAAGAAGCAGGAAATTAGTTCTATCCAGTCAATAATTTACAAGTTAAATAAAGTATCCTCAATTGAAGAAATTGACGAAATGGTAAGAGGTTTTTTTTTTCACTGCTGTAAACGTAAACAGTTAGTTTTTGTGCTTCATCTTAGTATGTGTTTGTTTTTTGTTTGTTTAGATTGTGCTAAAGGAGCGCAGCTTACAGCATGAAACTATGTCATTGAAGCAAGAAAAGCTGTGGATTCAGGAGATTAAAGATTTGAAAGCTGAGCGTAAGAAATTGTCGTCCAATATGGGCTCCAAAGCAGAAATTGATGAGGCTTTTGATCAAAGAGACCAAATATATGAACGTCTTGGGGTACTTGTTATATGCATCGATGGTTATTTTCAACTCAGATATTTTTGGACTTATACATATGACATAATTTTTATCATCTTCAGACTTTGAGGAAGGAATTAGATATCCTTGGGGGGTACCTAGGACAAGCCGAAGAGAAAACAAAGGTGGCTCAGAAAAACTATGATGATGAACAACGGGTTCTTAATAACTTAAGGGAACAATTTAATGCTGCTAATGAAGTTCGTCAAAAGGCATACGTGCATTGGCGTGATTTAAAAAGTGAAACAACTAAAAAGGTGCGTTATCTTCTTAGTTCTCAGATTTTGTGTTCCTCTTGTTGCGATGTACTCTTTTTCTTCTAATTATTATGTCGAGATCCTGATTGTTAGCTTGGTTAGATGGATCACTCATTCCCATATTTGAACTTCTATCCAAAGGGCTGGATATAGTTAGTCATGAATGTTGTCAGGGAGCATTAGCTAATATATTTCTTTTTTAGTATTTAATACTTGAGATACAGTTTCAACACAGTTGATATATTGGCTGTTTGAAATTGTATCAAAGAAATGATCTACATTCTCACAACCTACTTATAGTATCTCGAATGAGAAATGCTGATACTCATGCTGGATATGTGTGTCAAATAAGTTAAATTGAAAAACAGAAGACATTCAAAACAAGATAGTTTTAACCACTGAAAGGGTTTCTTCCAACTTAAATGATTCGGGCCCAAAAGTTTTTGCAAATGCAATAGTCACATCTTATTCAATACTTGAGTATCAATTTCTTTTTTAGTATCCAATACTTGTCATGCAGTACCAACATAGTTGATATATTACTGATCATGCATTGATGACTGTTTGAGGTTGCATCAAAGAAATGATGAACATTCTCACAACCTACTAATAGTATCTTGAATGAGAAATGCTGATACTCATGCTGGGTATGTGTGTCAAATAAGTTAAATTGAAAAACACAATAATTTTTTTCTACCTTATTATGACTGATTTACGTTAATGACATGGAATTCCTTTGGATGTCACTTTTGAATGTTACTAGCCTTTATCTGTTCAGATTGTCTTTTCAATCAATATACATTTGTTGAAATTAGGTCTAGATAGAAGTAGAACTGATCTGACTATTATTACATGATTTATTGGTGTGCAAATATGTAATTTAGTAACGAATTTTTACATTCTTGCCACTAAAAACTTTTTTAAATATCATAATTTATTAATTACCACTACAATTTTCAAAATATCCTAATTGCCACTGAAATCATTGAGATTTCTAAAAGATAGCATTCCATCATTTAAATCTAACTATCATGGTTAAAATTTAATATAAATTGTAAAAAGACCAATTACTTTTGTATAAATTGTTTAAAATGATACTAAAACTATATAATGTTATTCGCTATCACATAACAAGAAAAAGAAAATCTTTGTTGTTTTGTGGAAGAAAAAAAATCAGCGATAAACATTCCACACACAACTTCAAGAAAGACAAGTGTTTTGGGTTAAATGCATTTGTTAACTTTAACAACCACCAGTTAGAAATATTCTATAAGTATCCCTTCAAAAATTAATTTTAATGGCAATTCCGAAAGAATCAAACAGTTTCAGTGGCAATTATGATATTTTAAAAATGTAATGAAAATTATCAGAATTTAACACTTTTTATTGACAATTATGTAGAAAAGATTCATCAGGCAAATACTACCATGAAATCTCTGAGATAATCCCATCACTAAACTTTTCGAAAATTATTACACTATTTTTCTTTACTTCGTTTTGTTACTGCATCTCTGGAACAGAACCTTGATAGACATCTAGTTGAATATGTTTTGCTTTGGTCTGTCTTATCAGTTGACGCATATTTAGGTGAGTAATATGCATGAAATTTGATGTGTAAGAACTAACAAGCATGTGGTGGAGTAGCACTTCAGAGTTCAGAGTACCAATTAAGAAGACATTTCCTGGTTCGTGGTAAACCTGGATATGTTTTATTGTCTTACTAATTATAACAGTGTTGAAGTTGGATTTGACAAACCAACAAAACAAATGTGCAATTTCTTTGGAAGGTCTTTAAAAGTCTTAATGAAATTTACATAGTTTGCAGATTAGCCGGCAGAAACATTCAATTTATGGACTTTATACAATATTAATTAAGAGGATGAACAAATACAGTGCTAAAGGTTTTTAAAAAGCCTTCGTGATTGCCATTTGATATTTGGAAACTCTGCTAACAGTGCATATAGCAATATGATGAGAACATTGTAGCTTCTACATGATATATAAATATTTAAAATATAAAATAGTTGCTGAATACCGTCATTTTAACAATTTTTAGTTTGAAGCATCATCAGTGGCATATCACATGCAGATGGTTATCACCAGCCTACTCACGCACGACCATGGTTAAAACTTTTATGGAATATAAATTGTTTTAGGTTTTTTTTTTTAACCCAACTGTTGTATGAATTATTAGGCAGGAACCAATGCGTTCATTTGCTTTAATGTCATGAATCTTGAAGTGATTGCAATTTTGGGTTAATTAGCCCTTGTGCATCTCCCAGTGCACTGATTTGCCCGTGCAATAGTGAAGTGAAATTCATGAAATGTCATTAAGAAACTCTTGGCTCAAAAACCCCTTAGGTATTTTATCAAGCACACAACATGCTATATTCCAATGGACCCTATATTCACCAGCCAAGCAGAAGAGGAATCTAATTTGATTTTAAACTAGCACAGCCACTTCCATTCATGTAAAGAGTAAAGTAGTTAATAAATTTGCATACATGGACATGCTATGTCATAGCTACATCCTTTAGAGAGGATGTGGGGATTTGCATTATTTGATGGTTAAATTTACTAGTTAATTGTTATTCTTGCAGAACAAGTATTTTTTCATGTACAAGGATGACAAGAAAGCTGCAGCAAACTATTTATCTTCACGAGACATGGAGGGACTACAACTGCATTGTGATAGCCAGGTGAGCATCCATTTCTTTTGGCATAACAAGATCAAAAGTTGCACAGCATTTGAGTTCTAAAGTTTCTCCCGTCTACAGGTGGAGAAAATTATGGAATTATTAAACAAAAATCAGGAATTCCGCCAGCAGTATGTTGAATCTAACAAGAATAGCACATTGAGGAGATTGGGCACATTGGACGGAAGATTACTTGGCCCAGATGAGAAACCACCCGTTCTACATAGCAACATTTATAAAGCATCAAGCAGTCCTTCGCATATGTCAGTTGTCACTTTGTTGTCTGTAGCTCCCGAACAGAAACCGGAAAAGTCAGGTCCACTCACAGCATCTACTGAAAAGGATTCATTTCCCATCTTATCACCAGAACAAACTAGTCAGCCTTCATCTACTGTGAAGGATCCCTTTCCCATCTTGCCCCCGGCACAAACTAGTCACCCTGCCAAATCAGGAAAACCTAAATCTGCTTCAAAAGAACGAGCGACAGCTACATTGTTTGTCATGGAGGAGGTAGACTATGCTGAGAAAGAGAAAACAAGTAAAAAAGAGGAGGGGCTTGCTAAGAATGCAGAGGAGATGGTGAGAGAAGAGGAATTGAGAATGGAAAAGGCTGCAGCTGAGAAAGAGCGCTGTAGACTGGAGCAGAAGGCCAAAGCGAAAGAGGCTGAAGACAGGAAGAAGCGAAAAGCTGAAAAGGCCAAGGAGAGAGCTGAATACATAGCGCAGAAAGAAGCTGAGATAAGAGATAAGGTAAGCCTTCTGTTTGCTTGCTTTGTGAACTAGAAACTTTTAAATTTCTTATTACAATAACAATCTCCTTCCAGCAAAGAGTATGCAGCGTGAATATCATTGTAAGCTTCATAAACACATTTTGCTTAACAATGTATATGTGAAAACATGCAGAGGAGAGCAAAGAAGGATAAAAAGAAAGCTGCTGATGCGACTGACGCTACAAATGGAAATGCCAAGAATCAAACTGCTGTAGTTACTGACAGCAATTCATCTGAAGTAACTCAGGAAACTGATGTTCTGGTGACATCAGGTTCATCAAAGCGGCGCTCACGATCTGTGGTAGCAGTGAAGCAGCTCAATAGGATACAACCTGTTCCTTTGCCCCTAAGAAACAGGGGTAAGAGGAAGACGCATATGTGGACATGGATCCTTTTGTCAAGCCTACTGGTGCTTGTTTTGTTCTTGGTAGGCAACTACATGTCCTCTTCCAGCTTCAGTCTTTCATGGTTTGGAGTTCAGTGAAATTTATACAGATCGACATATATATGCCTATGTATTTATCAGTTCAAACCTATTGGAGGTTAGGATAAGTGTTACTGATAGATAATTGGCAGCCATTCTTTCATGACTAACTCGTTGAGTTCCTTGGGATGATGGCACTTCTACAGTGTGCCTTTTACATTTTCAATTGGTACTTGGGGGTAAAAGAATATGTATCATCATTTTATTTGGACAGAAACTTTTTAGTTCATATGTTGGTCAAATCAATTATACTAGCAAATATAGACTTTCTACATATACCGTTCTTCCTCCATTTATGATTTGACTTTTATCAATAGCTTGAGCTGATCATTACCAACTCTCTGTAATTAGAATTATTATTTGCCATGTTCTTGATCACTATTTAATTATTACACTATCTTGGCGAGTATAACCGCCTGTTCTATTGTAAAGGAAGATGAGTCCAGTATGTGGCGAGTGATATAGTCATGCTTCTTCGTCGATTGTAAAGAAGGGGATGGATATGTTTTCACCTCTTAATTTTTTAATAAATTCATGGGAAATAATGTTCGTTAGAACTTGGTGTCCTCCTACGTACTTTTAATGTCTTTGAATTTGTCTGTCATTCTTTTCGCCTTAAGATGTGAGACATAAAACTTAACACTTTTGAAGCCGTGATCTGAAAACCATAGGATATAAATATCACGATATTTTTTTTTCTTTTTCTTTCATACATGAGCACATGTATTTCTTAAAGCTTGCTTAATCGTGAATATTTTTTTCCTCGGTTTGCAACTATTGGTTAACAAGGAAAAGCAAAGATAGCCGATAAGAACATAGGTACCAAGTCCCAAGGTGCCTCAAGATCTTTGGTCCACCGTGTCATCTGGCAAGGGATCTTGTTACACATATCTCGGGTTGGTGCAGGAATCGAGTATTGAGTGGATTTTTGCTATGCTTAATATGACCACCATATTGGTTCGTAACGGGTAAAGTGGAGGACACACTAGTAACAACTCCGCACACAGAATTAATTCCCTACAACGAGCTTAATTCAAAACAAGCTTGACGTCTCCTCTACGAAATAAATGCGATGCTTTCTCTATGCCCGTAAACAAAATTATAAGTTACGCCTCCAGCAAATCTTTGCTATTTATTGAATTGCAGCTTTACATGCAGTTTCTTTCCTCTTTCTTTTCTTTTAATTTTTTTTACCTTTCTTTTTTATCGATGAAAAAAGTTGATATAGATACTGCAACTTAATTTGTTAAAAATTAAGTTTAAACCAACTGCAAGATCCCCTGTATTTGTTTAACTGAAGAAGTGGAAGGCTGTCAAAAAAAAAAAAGTTCTTGGGTCGGTTATCTTAGGATATGCTGGGCCACATAATCTAACGGTATTCAGTATTGGCAGTCTATTCGATTATATAGATGGTGGAACTTAATAGTTCGTAAACAGTTTTTCGTTTTTGCAATTGACTTGAGAGTAGAGTCTAATTGAAAGAAGGATATATTAGAAGCCAAGTAAAAGGGCTGGTTGAATCGTTCAATCCCAATAGCTGGAGCTGCTGTGCTTTGTTGTTGTTGTTGTTGTTGTTGTTGTTGTTGTTGTTGTTGTTGTTGTTGTTGTTGTTTTGTTGTTGTTGTTGTTGGACATGAATATATTTCCACTTGGGAAATATGAAGACACATTTTGTTTTAGGCTGGTTAAAAGTGTACGAAATGCCGAATAAACTAAGACATTATAATAGCCCTCCTTTCAAATCCTGTCTCCCTACGCACATCGATTACAAGACAAACTCCATAATTTATATTGCTCATGGTGTTCCTTTTTAGAGGATCAACAGCCTGATTCCCTTGTAACAAAAGTTGGAACTTGGAACCGAATATCGCAGCACAAAGTTTGGCAAGACCAAAGCAGCCCACATGTGTAATCAATGTGCAGGTGGGGTGGGGGTCCTTTTTGTTGTTGCAATACACAAAGTATAATTTAATAATTTATGGGAGATAGGGAGATGCATTCCACTACCCACAAGACTCTCCCTCCTTATAAGTTTTTTTTTTGGGTCATAGCAAAGTCGTATAGGCTTAGGGTGGGGTGGGGTGGGGTGGGGTGGGGTGGGGGAAGTATCTACCCCTATCTCCACAATGCCAGATTTCCACTGGTCAGCTCTTGATCGCCTTGGACTACTACTGTATATATGTATACCTTGAGAGGTGCACGGCATATTGGCATGTGGCATGTTCTTGCTTCTCTAGTGGCCAAAATAGCATGGCCATGGCTTGCTTTGGTTTGCTTTGGTTTGGAGAACAATCTTCACATTTATTTCTCTAAACTATTCCCGACCAATTCTGGTCTCCCCCTTAGTCCTCTTTGCAGGTCCCCAGGTATGGCTCAAATCTATTTGTAAAAAGGACACACCACCATCTAAGATGTGGAGGAGGGTAAACTAGAATTACCCAACTATATATATATATATCTATCTATCTAGATATGTATCTGTAGAAAAGATTGTGATACAGCTATAAGAAGATGGGCGCAATTGAAAGAGAGTTTTTTGCGGGTATAAGTATAAGTTTTGTCTACAATCTATTAAAAGATAATATATACTATTGATTGATTACTTGTTGAGTTTAATTTGTTAGGTCAATTGGCTGTTTGAAAATATTATCAAACTTCTTCATGGTCCAAACAGTTGGTAGGAATAATTTGTAGTCTAATAGAGAGAAAAGAACTTGTTTAACTAGATTTATGTAAAGAAAGCATTAGAGTTAGGGAATAAAAGCATCATCATTAGTTATTTTAATTGGGCTGCGTTGTTATCTGAAACTTTTAATTGGGAGATGGAATGGACAGTCAAGACACACATAGTAGTTGCTCCGGAATCTCTCTCTTTTTCTCGCCAATCACCGAGCAGGAAGTGGAGGGGGAGAGGCGATAAGGTTAAAAAGACCATTCATTCGAACGATGATATCCAGTATAAAAATGATTTGGATGACAACGACTGGAGCGAATTCCTGCAGCGGAGATTGCAGAGGACCTGCTGCTGCCTTTTGGTACTTCCATCCGTCATCGATAGATAGCCGTACCTTTTGGATGTAAAAGCTACTGAGCTCTAATAAAGCTCTAAGCTCTAAGCTCTGAGCTCCGGGTCAGGGATGACGTGCTTCACCTCCTAGTATTCGCATTTTATTATTATTATTATTCTTTTTTTTTTAAAAAAAATTAAATTAAATTTAAATAAATAAATAAAAGTCAAGCATTTTAGACAGAAAAAAATACACCAACATATCACATCATTTGATTAGACGTCAACCACTATTCCCTGCCTCATCACGTTTCTAAACGTCGGACTCTAATCGTAACAGCACATATTAATTCCGAAATCCTATAACGGGTTCGGATCGCTGCACTATTTTCATCCGAATCCGGTGCCGGCATGTGGCTTCCTTCCGAACACATGTCCACCACGCCGCAGCCGTTGGTTCGTAACGTCCTACGATTCGCATCACCGTTCGTTTCTTTTTTGTGACGGTGGACCACCGCCTAGTTGTACGATACCATCGTTGTTGCCAGTTGTCGCTGTCCTGATACCCATCAGTCGATTCGACGGCCAGGGTTGATCGATGCGATGTGAGGACCCACGTGACATTAAAAAAAAGAGGGTAATTCCACCGAATTACTAACGGAACGGTTTAGTGATGGGCTTAACGCGATCACGGAGAGGACGGAGGAAAAGGCGCAGGAGAACCGCACGATTCCCCGTGATCTAATACACCAAAACGGGCGATGTGTATCCCACCACGTTTATCGCGCGGATGCACGTGAGAGTTAGTTGCGGAGGTCCCCCCCGACTCCTCTCCTCCGATCCGAAATCGTAATTAAGACCATGTGCCAAGGGCTTTTAACTAAACGGATGCCGCATAACGGAGTGAGTCACGGTCGTTACGGATCCCGACCGAATGAGATGGGGCGGCAGGAGGATAAGACGCGTTGGTGCGGACTGGGCCCGCCGACTGGAAAAAAGTGCGCCACGTCTCGACAGCCGCAGGGCCCCTCTCCGGTGTTCCCTGTTTCACCCGATTCGGTCAGCCGATCCGGGAAGCGACTCGATGGTAGGGCCCGGTTCCACAATGGGCGACGTACCCCGTACGGTTCGGATCCGGCAGGGTAGATGGACGGCTGTGATTTCGATGCAAGCTGGATCCGTACGTGCCGGGAGACGAGTCTAGCACCATCAGGAACGTGCCGTACTTCTACTCCTCTTTTCGCCCCCCCCCCTTTTTTTTTAAAAATAAAATAAAAAATAAACATCTTACTTACTTTTTAATTAGTAGTTGTCATTAAAATAATTGTTGTACCTTTTATTTTTAATATTTTGGTACTATTTATCTTTAAGAAAACGAAACAGCTGGCGTTGGACGACGCCTCACGGGACCCATGGTGATACTTTGACTAAATTAACCAACCTCCTCTGAAGTTTATATTACCAAATTAAACTTATCTTAATATTAAAATAGTTTAACTTTCTTACGTCAGTATTCATATCACTAAAACCTGAGTCGATTAAAATTAAATTTTATTTTATTTTTACCCTGAAAATAAACTAACTACTGGTGAGTTCACCCATCTCAATAAATAAATAAAAAATATTAATAAACAGACTCCAGTATGGTAGGCCTCTTATTTGGTCCAATGAGCGATTTGAACAATAAATCTACTAACATGGATCGAATCACAACAACAAGATCGATGGTACACTCTATTTTTTTTATTAAAAAAAAAAACCATTGTATCGTACATATAATTGATGGCTATGGTCGACCTTACATTTACAATTTGTTACTTTACGCAAATACTCTTATCAAACTTGATCAGTAATTTTTGCCTTTGAAAGGTTAAAAAACAGCACACTTTGAGTAATTAAGCTTTACTTGATTCACTATTTTTGCCAACTTATAGGATACCTTTTCTCTGGGAGCTCAAAATCCTATAAGATAATAATGTAGTCAAATTCTAAAACTATCTGTGTAGCAATATCTTCTTTTTAAGTCTCACACGTAATACCTAACAAATCCTTAAAACAATTTTATTGAGCCCATGATTGTTAAGTTGACTAAGCCCACCAGCATCATAGGTGATTAACCGGTGATTCGCACGGCAAACCATATCAAAATAGTCGTATCGAACCTAATCTTTGATTAGTCCACTGCTGCCATATGGACCACTCTCTCTGCCTTTCATTTCATTTCCCCTCCTCTCCTTTTCGAGCTCAGATGAGAGAGAGAGAGATTGTTTTGTTTTCTTTTCCTTCAGTTTAATAATTCTTTCAAGAGGTATTAAAGAAAATAGGACTACTAAACTGAGGTGGGATTTAGTTCGCTTTGAGTGTGGAAATTTTTGCTTGGTCAAACACAGACCCTGCAGTGGACACCACATCAATAATTGTTCATATTTATCTAAGAATACTAGTCTGTCATTATAATCACTATTTATGAATCGGACGGCGACGTGCATAGAAATAATGTATCATCAAAAAAAAAAAATTCATAAATTTATAGAGAATTTATTACGGTCTCATTAGTACTTTGTTTTTTTTTTAAAAATAATAATAATTTATTTTATGTGGGTTTTGTTACAGAATTATATATAATTGATCTTCTTCTTCTTCATTCTTCTTTTTGTGTGTCGGCAAAAGATATATCTGGTACGAAACATTTTCCATCAACCCACCATGTACAGTTTGCCTTACCTTGCGAAACGTGTCCTCGGGTGACTCCCTTCCTTAGATGTTAGATGAGAGAGGACGTCTTGGTTAGTTCCTCCATGTGATATTTCTCACTTTATTAACGTTTGTTTATATATATATAAACCTTTGGAGTTTCTCAATCAAGAAAATTAAAAAATAGAAAACCCTTTGGAGAGCTCGATTGAACTCCCCAAAGCCACTACTATTTAATGCGAAAAACTTATAACAGAGCGTAGAAAAAAAAAAGGGAGGAATTTTTTAATCAGTCATTAAGAAAAAGGAGTAGAAGAAAGTACAAAGAAAAAAAAAAAAAATCTAGTCACCGGAAGGTTAAGGTACCGGTATTCTCCTCTCTCTCTCTCGTTTTTTTTCTTTTCTCTTTGAATATTAATAATATATATATATATATATATATTTAACGTTACTAAATATTGTTGTTAAGGAAGAGAGGAGGAGCGAGAAGAGCATGAGGGATGGAGAAAAGAAGTAACCGAAAGGGCGAAAGTAGCGTCGCTTCTCTTTCCCACTGGTACGGCGAGCCATGCCACACGTAAAGCCCTTATTGTTGAGTAGATTTACGATTCGTGCCACCGCCGTTTGCCGAACCTGAGGTAAAACCAACCGCGAAAGGTAAGGGGGTAATATCCAACTTTTCGTCTTTCTCCACCCCCTTCCGAGCTTTCGTCTTCCCCTCTTGCGCCTTGGATCGGGCCGTTTCCCTTCCGATTCCCATGGAGGCGGATCTGATAGGCAACTAGAGATTCCTTAGCCTATCTATTTGGAGATCATGGAGAGGAATCGTTGTTGAATCCAGCGACGGTAAGCGATCTTAGGGCATCTTCCCTTCTCTTTGCAGATTTGTTATCTGTTTCGCCAAGAAAGGGCTAGATCCAAAGCGAACGTTTCCTGTCCTTTTCGTGCATCCATTTTCCCTAATTTTTTTGGGTGGAATTAGGTTGCGATTAGGAGTCAGAGACCAAAAGGGCAAAAATTTCCCACAAAAGTTGCTATCTTGGACGATTTTGAGGTGATTTAGGGTTTTGATTGTTTGGAAGAAATGGAAGGAGAAGTCGGAGCGCAGGTTGCTTCTCCAGTTTTTTTCCACCAGCCGCTTCCCGGCCAGTTCCAGGACGCGGCGTCTGTCCTAGCCAAGAAGCGGGGCTTGCCTTGGTTGAATCCAGGCTTTGATCAGCAGCGCATGATGGGATCCAATCCTTCTAACCCGACCGGGAATTGGAACCCAAAGATGTGGGATTGGGACAGCATGAGGTTTCTGGCGAGGCCCTCACCGGATGCTTCCGATGCCCTCCATCTCGGGGCCCAGCCAGCTTCTGCTGATGCGGAGCAGAGGAAAAAAGCGGAGGAGAGTTCAAAGGTGGCTCCTTTGCGACGGGGTTCGGAAGTGGATGGCGAGAATTTGACTTTGAAGCTTGGTGGTGGCGGTTTCTCTGTGGCAGCAGCTGTGGAGGAGCCGGTGGTGAGACCAAACAAGAGGGTCCGGTCCGGGTCACCGGGGAGCGGAGGCGGCAACTACCCGATGTGCCAGGTGGATGATTGCAAAGCAGATCTGTCCAGCGCTAAGGACTACCACAGGCGTCACAAGGTCTGTGAGATCCACAGCAAGACCACCAAGGCCCTTGTTGGGAAGCAAATGCAGAGGTTCTGTCAACAGTGTAGTAGGTAATTGCATCTCCCTACCTAAGGTCCATCCTTTTTTCTTTGTTAGTCGTGCCTTCTCATTGCTTTACGTGCAAAGATTAGTGGATTCGTGTTTTATAGCATCAGTTGCTTCATTCAGTATATCAGCCAGTGTTCTTATTTGAGGATTATCACTTGACTGCAAATAGATATCATCCGGGATTTGGTTCTTTTTATTATTCAGCACACTCCGAATTTTTCGTCTCCCAAATTCTGGTGCTTTAGATGAAAGAGTGATCTCATAGGATCTATTGTTTGAGGACCTGAACCGTATTGTTTCTCTTATTAGTCTTGATTCTTAGCATGTTCATGGTGCGTATTACATTGAAGCTTGTATTTATGTGATCCAATCTGATATGGGTGCTCTGTATAGATTTCACCCCCTCTCAGAGTTTGATGAGGGAAAGAGGAGCTGCAGACGGAGGCTTGCAGGACATAATCGACGAAGAAGGAAGACCCAGCCAGAGGATGCTTCGTCTCGATTGTTACTTCCTGGAAACCAGGAGAACCCAACCAATACGAATCTGAATATTGTCAATCTTCTAGCTGTTTTGGCACGCTTGCAAGGTAATTTGGCATCTTTAAACACATTTTTTTTGTACTGTGATTTTTAGCCTTATCAGTTGGCTTTCCAATTGCAGGAACCAATGCAGGTAAATCGGCTAGTATTCCTCCCTTGCCTGATAGAGATAACCTCATGCAAGTTCTTAGTAAAATAAACTCCCTGAACAATACGAACTCTTCAACAAAAATGCACAAGCCTGGAGGTTTTGACTTGAATAGTTCAGAAGCATCACGGCAGGATTCACTCGAACAGGCAGTTAATGCTCTTGGCAATCAAGGTGCACCATCGACGATGAACTTGTTGGCTGTTCTGTCAGCAGCCCTTGCTGCCTCAAGCCCAGAGGCCCTTGCATCTCTTTCACAGGGGAGCAGTGACTCTAGTGGTAATGACAAGAGCAAAAGGCAATACGGAGAGCCTGCTAACGATGTCAATTCCAATGATAAAACGAGTGGATTGTTTCCTTCAGTTGTTATTGGGAAAGGCAACTGTATCCAACCAGAAGTACCTGAGCAGCCTGTCCGAGAAGCCAGGCCATCCTTGCCCCTGCAGCTGTTTGGCTCTTCCGATGAAGACAGTCCTCCAAAGTTGAGTTCGACAACAAAGTACTTGTCTTCTGAGAGTAGCAATCCAATGGAAGAGAGATCTCCATCATCTTCCCCACCTGTCACCCAGAAGTTTTTCCCTCTACATTCGGCAAAAGATAGCTCGAAGTTAGCGGGAATGGCAGATTACAGGGAAGCAACTGCTACGGTTGAAGCAAGCACAAGTCATGGATGGAGTGCACCTCTCGTTCTTTTAAAGGATTCAGGGAGACGAGTTGACAATAGTGCACCCCAAAATCTCCCATTTCCAGCGGGTTATGCTTCCTCATCTGGTTCAGATCATTCACCTTCTAGCTCGAATTCTGACGCACAGGTAAGATAAATACTATATTTACGTCTTCTTGCAACCTTTAATTGTTATGTGGTTGCCATCTTTGATGCTATACATCTATAGGATCGGACTGGGAGAATCATTTTTAAGCTCTTCGGCAAGGACCCAAGTAGTTTTCCAGGGAATCTCCGCGCCCAGGTTCACAAGAAATAATTAACCTCTGTTGTTTTCCTTTTTCACTTGACTTTCTCATTTTGAATCATCAAGTTATATTGGGCTGTTCCTTCATTTCAGGTATTGAATTGGCTCTCAAATAGTCCTTCTGAGATGGAGAGTTACATTAGACCTGGCTGCGTGGTCTTATCAGTTTATGTATTGATGCCATCAGTTGCATGGGACGAGGTGGGTATCACGTGAACATTACCCGTAGTCTACATTTATGACTATACTTTGTCTAACGAAATCTGGATGTAACCCTGGGTTGCAGCTTGAAGGAGATCTTCTCCAGCGAGTAACTACGCTAGTGCAATGTTCTGAATCAGATTTTTGGAAAAATGGGAGGTTTTTAGTTCGTACAAGTAGACAGCTGGTCTCATACAAGGATGGTAAGCATTATTCTTTTTCTTTGCTTTTAAAGGTGTCCTTTATCCTTCTCTTTTTGGTATGATGGTTAGCATGGAGCTTCAATTGTTAATTTGCATGAGTTTGACTGTTGTGGGCTTCTTTTCTTTGTTGCTCCATTTGATTATTTGGTTCATGTCTTTTTCTCAACTTTCAGGAACAATTCGTCTGTCTAAATCATGGAGAACATGGAGCACTCCAGAGTTGACCTCTGTGTCACCTCTAGCTGTTGTGAGTGGGCAGAAGACTTCCCTTGTTCTTAAAGGTCGCAATTTGACAATTCCTGGCACCAAGTGAGTTTCATGAGTTCAATTGTCTCTTACACTAGCAAATTCTGTGGTAGTTGTTCCACTCATCATAACCAACGCTGCGTGAATGCAGAATCCACTGCACATATATGGGGAAGTACACATCAAAAGAAGTTCTGTGCTCAGCTTATCCGGGGACAATTTATGATGATTCCAGTATGGAGACTTTTGATTTTCCTGGGGGACCTCCCCTAGTCCTCGGGCGCTGTTTTATTGAGGTTCTCCTTTTAAGTTTTATGATCACTATATTTGAGTTTTTTAATTATTATATGACATCATTCGTAATGTGATAAAAATAGCTATTGACCCATCTTCATTATTTTGCACATGCAGGTAGAAAATGGTTTCAAGGGAAATGGGTTTCCTGTTATTATTGCTGATTCTTCCATCTGTCAAGAATTGAGAACCCTTGAAGCAGTGTTTGAGGAAGATGTGAGAACACCAGATGCCATTCCAGAGGAACAGGTTGTTGATAACAGGCAACCAAGATCAAGGGAGGACGTTCTGCACTTCCTCAATGAACTTGGGTGGCTCTTTCAAAAAGCTAATGCCTATTCTAGCCTATCTCACCCGGATCTTTCTTGCCCTGAGTTCTTTGATTTCTCCATAGCACGGTTCAAGTACCTCTTTACATTTTCAATTGAACGGGATTGGTGTGCTCTTACTAAAACACTTCTGGATATTCTTGCCAAAAGAAGCTCTATTAGCGATGCGCTATCACAGGAATCTTTGAAGATGCTTACAGAGATCCACCTACTGAACAGGGCAGTGCAGAGAAAATGCAGGAGAATGGTAGTTTTGCTTCTGCACTTTACTGTAGAACATTCAGATAATTCCAAGATGTACCCATTTCCTCCAAACATGCCTGGCCCTGGAGGGCTGACTCCATTACATCTGGCTGCATCTATCCAGGACTCAGAGGAAATTATTGATGCACTGACGGACGACCCTCAAGAGGTAACTAACTGACTGTACTCCTACTTGCATGTAATCCTGATCATATTTCTACTCTTTGCTTCTTTACCAACTGTGTGTGCAGCATATTTTCTTTTTTCAACACATGATGTGTATTTTTTTGTTCTGTCGAAATACCTCTAGATCGGATTGAACTGCTGGAATTCAGTGCAAGATGACAGTGGCCAATCTCCTCACATGTATGCCGCAGTAAGGAACAACCATTCGTACAATAAGCTGGTAGCTAGGAAGCTGATGGACAAGAAGAACGGTCAGGTTTCAATTTTGGTCGGTAATGAAGAGATTACTATGGATAATTCATGGATTGTTGGTGATAGTGACCAATCTGGTGCCCAAACTTCGCAATCAAGATCTTGTTCACGGTGTACCATGATGGAGGCAAGAATTCTCCGACGACCTGTCCGCTCAAGGGGACTGCTTCAGCGCCCCTATGTCCACTCATTGCTTGCCATAGCTGCAGTATGTGTATGTGTCTGTGTATTTATGCGAGGTTCTCTACGGTTGAACTCTGGGAGCTCTTTCAAATGGGAGAATCTGGACTTTGGCCCACGATAAATTTGGAGAAAAATTGCTTCTTTGTTTGATCTGGCAGTTTATTGCGAGGATCGTCTATTAGTCTCCACCAAAGGCGCTGACATTGGTTTGAAAGATATAGAAATTGTAAAGGGATCGGATTTATTTGGTGACTGGTTGTGTCGAAGTGATGGCTGAATGCCAGCTATGGAACAACAGAAATAGTTTTCCAGACGGCAGCGGATGCAGCGGGATCCCATGTGGAGGCTAGGAATGTAGTATTGCAGGGGAGGAGGTCTGCGTTACTACAGAACCCAGATAAAATAAATGACTGGTCGCTGTGTAGCAAGTAGCAACCTTTGATTTCTTTGGGTGAGGAACTTTTCTCTTTACTTTTGGTTATATATATAATTTCTTCTTGCCTTTGTTTTAGTTTCTCCTCCATGGCTGTTGTCTTATGATGCAAGTATCTGTTATAACATCGGCAAATGCCCACGGGTTGACTCTAAATGGCGGACAAGAGGAATTACACACACACACACACACTGTTACTGATGTTTATCTAGTGTGATGGGGATAGATGGGTTATAGATAGTCTCAATAGATATTTGATCCATTATTTTATTCTTATGCTGAGTAGGATTTGCTGACAATCTTACATGTACCTTTTTTTTTAAAAAAAAAGAAAAGAAATGTTTGTTAAGATGTATGGTATGATGACCATTGGCTTTTCCTTATTCCATTCGCCTATTTGAGATGGTTACGTATACATCTCGGACATTACTGGGCTCCTTGTCTTCTATATCCGCAGTCCTGGGTTTGTGCTAATCTTTCGATGCACGCACTAAAACTGGCAAAAGAAAAAAGGGGTGGTAGTTCTGAGCAATTGGAGTCCAGGTCTTACGACATTGGGAATTTTTATGTAGATTCATTGAGCTCGTCATTTGTGTAACATGCTTTTGTGACTGGGTTTCTTCCTTTCTCCTCTTTGTTGTCAGAATAGATTTAATTCCATGCAGCAAGGTTGACCTTCTTATGTAGTATCGTTAAAGAGCCCCTTTGTGCCTTCTGGTGGTGGAATTGATGCCAAATAATGCCATCTGCCATATCAGATGAGGTTCTTATCTTGATGCCACAGGAAAAGCTTTCTGAAAGCAAGTAGCTTCGAAAGCTTGCTCTCCCCCAGCTGCAGGTGTTAGGATGATGATGCCTTTCTTCTATCTCGTGAAAACTGATTTCCTTTCTTCAGAAAAAAGAAAAAAGAAAAAGATGCTTTTTGTTTCGATACATCACTGGTGGACAGTATGACTACTTTGTTGCCCTCGGTTGTTGTTGGTATCCAAAGAAAGATCCATGCGACTAATAAAGAAATATACAAAACTAAGTTAGCCAAAAAAAAATAAATAAAAAAAGGATCATCTGTGTAATGCTTTTATAACAGACACTGCAACCACTTAATAATGACGAAGCACTTGTCCTACTACTTGTTACGGGGGGAGATCGACGTAGATAACTAACTAAAAAGAGAGGAACGAGCAATAATTGTACCAGTATGGGAGCCCACCAGCTTTAGCATGTGCAACCACAAGGGGAGTGAGTCTCCCTCCCATAGTCTCATGTTCTGTTCCGCGTCCAGACCACGTTGACGTGGATGGGGCCCACCAACATCAGGCCGACATGGCGCGGTGTTTGAGGGGTTACTGCAGGCGAGGATGATGGATGGTGAAGAGTGCTGTTTCCTGCCGCGTCATATGCACGCGATCCCGTATACCCGCACCTGCACCCACTCCCGCACGGATAAGAACCAGCGGATGGAGTGTGGTACGTGTCGTTTTGTGGATCACGCTTGTTTACGTCTTCCTCCTTGTATCTTTCTTACGGTGGACGACTCGTGTATGCGAGCCAATCCGTTACAAAAGGTTTTTTTTATTTTTTTGGTTTGAGATAACCCGTTACAAAAGTTACGGTGGACAGAACCTCCTCCTGATTTTTTTTAGTAAAGCCACTAATTTAAATAGTTGAAAATTAATAAGTCTTAGGAGAAAATTTTCTTTATTATTCGCCAGCAAAGTTTGACAAGCAGTTGATTGAATTTAATAATTTTTATTTACTAATGCCTAGTAACAGTTTGTGAGCCCATGCACTGCGTAGTTTTAGGGTCCAGTCCAGTCCAGTCCATTGAAAGCCCAATGCCAGCCTTGAGATATATTACTTTAGTAGAGCAATAGAGTAGCTAACTTGTGATTATTATACATGAGTTATTCTTTTAACAAAGCATTTTATTTTTAGCCAGCACATTGTAGAAGCTAGCATGGATGGTTATCATATCAATTGCTATGCAGGCATCTTCCTTTACCCGCTTTGCCTTTGGAGGAGGCGCAAAGAATTATAATCATGTTAGTCTTACTTCCTGATTGATGGATGATACTTTTGTTCTCTCATATCCAAAGAAGATAAAGTAGTAATAATAAACGCATGAGAAAAATAAAAGGAAAGAGCCACTGTATACCATTTGCGTATTAATCAATCGGAAAAGTCTAAATTTTGCAATGATGGTGAGCTTAGTCGGGTTAAATAGAGGAGGTTTTGATACTTTGAACCCAATGGCATCTATAAAAAATATTCTTGCAAATATTGGTGTGCTATTTATTGATGGATTACCTGGAATCTGTAACTTAAGTTTTGAAAACTGAAAAAGAAAAAAAAAAAAAAAGAGAGGATAAAATAGATCCTTTAATTCCACTCCTTAATCCACAACGATATATATATATATATATAGTAGACAAATAAAACCAGGTAGCCACTTTGGCATTGATTCTCTCCAATATTGCTTTCTTGATCATGCATCCACTCAACCCTTCCTCCTCTTTAAATTTATTGTAGCACCTACTCCCAAGTTATTCTCTCTGTAGGAATTAAGCAAAGCAGATGCCCTATAATTATGTTGTTACATAGAGAATCTCCTTTAATTTCCTCTTTTTCCCATCGCATTATTATTAATTCATTTCAGTACTGCTATTAATTTACAACTTCTCTTCCCCTCCCCACCCCATGCGTTGCATGCATGAATGCATCCGAGTTGTAGTAGCTGTACTAGGTCAGTGAGGGCAGAACCCATGAAGCTAGACAAGGAGATCTCCCACCCGAGCCATCCTCACCACAAGCTCAAGATCGAGTACACCGAGACTCCATTCTGCTGCGATGGTTGCAGGGAAGCTGGGATCGGCCTCAAATACAAATGCGACGAATGCGAGTTCGACCTCCACAAGGCCTGCGCACTCGCACCTTCTTCCATCGCCCACACCTTCTACAAGAAGTGCGACTTCCGGCTCTACAGCAATCCACCGGGTCTGCTTACGAGGATATGCGATGCGTGCGGCAGAGACGTGCTGGGCTTCGTCTACCACTGCAACAAGTGTGGTTTTGACCTCCACCCTTGCTGCGCCAACCTCCCCCTTCGCCTCGACGACGGAGAGAGGAGCTTCTATCTCTGCCGGAAGCTCTCTGGATCCTGCCATCGATGCGGAACCAAGGGGTTGGGGTGGTCGTATAAGTCCGACTGCAAGAACTATAACCTTCATGTGTCGTGCGTGAAGGAATTGGTGGTGGAGAGTTGGCGGGCTATGTATGCGAACATGGATAAGAACAAAGTTAGGGAGATCCAGGCGAGGATTCCCAGCCTTCGAGGGGCAATGCAGAACCATCACAGGGGAAGGGTACTCGGGAAAGCTCGTCGCTGCTGCCAGATCGCCGCCACCGCCGTTCGGATCATCATCTCTGCTATCCTCGGTGATCCAACTGCTATAATTGCAGCAGTCGTAGGGGCTTTCATATCCAAGTAACTAGCTACGGTCGATATATTATTATACAAGTGTGACATGAAGTGCAATATATATATATATATATATATATATATTGCCTGGCCGGTGTGACAATTATCTATCTATCTTAATCTGTCTATATATATAAGAAGTTTACTTAACTGTATCTGGATGTAATATGAAAATAATCTTAGCTACCGTTTTATTCCACAAACTCTTAAATAAGTTGTTAAGGTCTATCTGTATGATATTGGAAATTTGGAACGAGTATTAAGAAAGTTGAGAATGAGGAACAAATGGGGGGAAAAAAAAAACTATAGTGGGAATAGGCAGCAAAATTTATGCCGTTGCCGCTGTTCGAACCGGATTGCCAGAACCATTTTGGATTAACGAATGTGACTTTGTGTGAAGATCTAATTCTAAACCATTATAAGTATGCATTTACAATAAATAAAACTCATTTATATACATTTTCCAAGCCATGTTGGATTAACCGATGTTTTGAACGGATGTGCTACAACGGCTTTGAATTTAACTAATTCTAAATTATATCTATTTTTTTAATGAGATTATATATATAATCTCATCATCTTCTGAGCCCGTTACGCTTAGTTGGATTATCATATTTTTTTTTCTATTCTAAATTAGAAAATATTATAAATTATTGGACACATAAATCGGATTACAATTTTATTCATGACTAATATTACTTTAAAATTAATCTCTTGCCTCTTATCTCTCTTACCACATATCTATTTTATTTCATAAATTAAAGTTTTTAATTTTACTATCTTCTCTGAATTCACTACCACAAACCACTTGCAAGTATGCATTACATATCTCTTATGCATAAAAATATTTTAATTAAAATTGATATGTTAAATTAAGAGTATTTAAGTTAATTTTCTACTTTTTTATTTCTATATTATTTTAACTTTACTTCACATCAATTATTATTTAACTATTCTATATTATCTGTAAATATTACAAATCCTACTCTAATTATATGTATAATTTTAGGAGTAAAAATTATATTTTTCCTTAGTAAGAATTATATTTTTTTTTTCTTAATGTCAGAGCAAACGATGAATAAAATTAGGAAAGCTATCCTTATTATTAATAATTTTTTATTTTATTTTTATTTTTGCAGGAAAACCTATAGGCCAGAATATTTTATTAATCCAAAGATTATTATTGATGTGAGTAGCCATGAACCTCTCCTCTCAGCCTAGCCAAGGCCAAGGCCCAAGAGGGGCTCGACGAGCCGCCGATAAAGAAGAGTCGACGGAGACTAGCAAAACACCAAACCTCGAGGAAGCAGGTTGACTTGGTGGAATGGAAACGGCTCGGTGCTCGGCCAGTGCTGACGAAACCTTTGGCGGCGGCAGGGAAGGCGGCGCAATGGCCAGAGCCAAGTCACCAACGACGCGGTCTGCGGAGGGAGGAGGGTGGAGGAGAAATCGGGTGACGACCGAGGAGGAGAGGTAAAGGAAAAACAAGGGATTAAGAAGAGAGGGAGAAGAAGGGAAGAAGAGAGAAAGACCTCTCCCCTCTCCTAGGCGCACGGGCTAGGACAGGGGAGGGGAGGAAGACGCTGATGTCGACGAGAAAAAGCCCTTGGAACGGGGGAGAAAAATGCGACGAAAATTCTAGCAAAGCGACGGCCGGCCGGCCGTAGGGATAATGTTTCACTGGGTAAGAACCGTAGCAGCGTAGCTCGGTCGGCCAGCCTACTGACAGACAGACTTGGTCGAATTTGGTCAAACGTCGTCGTCCATTCACGATGATATCGGTAGGTACGTCCGCGTATACTACGCGTACCGCTCGAATATGTTTATATATATATATATATATACCCGCCCCTTGAGGCCATCGAATCCCGCCTCGCTACTTTCAACCATCTTCCATCCTCCTCCTCTTTCCGCTCCAAAGAAACCCTAAACCCTAGACTCCTCCTCCTAAACATTTCAAGAACATGGAAAAGTTAAAAAGAGGCGATCGAGGATTGAGGAGGGGTTCTCTAGATTTCCAGGTGTTTTTCTTCCTTTTCTCTTGGTGTATTCCTCCTATTAGCAACCATGGCTGCATTAGGTTTCTGTGTGGGTGCAAAGAACTTGCTTTTCTAGGTTTACACCTTGTACTTCTTGCCTAGTGGGTTATAAAATCCTGTTATTTGGTTACTGTGAGCATTCTGTTTATCTAACAAAAACGGGTTGTTTTGGTGTGCAAAATCAAATGGATTGCAGCGAACTGTTGGCAGTTCCTCTGGTACGATGATATTCATGTCCCAAATTATTCTTATGCTGATTGCTTTACATGATTAAGTCGATGCCATATAATGTGTTATACTCTTCTCTTTCTCTCTCTCTCTCTCTCTCTCTAATTTCTAGTAAAATGAGATAATTTTCTTTTGATTACTTGAGCTATCGCGACCCGTTGAACTTTTATTTTATTACATAATAATTTTTTGAACTATTAAAAATATTTCACTGTGAACTATTTGATTAGGGGGTCATTATGTAAATAAAAATTTAGAGGTTATTATGTACCAAAAAGTAATTCACAAGTTATTATAGAAAATAATGATAGTTAAGAGGTGAAAAGAAAATTATCCCTAAAAAGAATAGAATGGGTGTTTATTGGATAATTGAAGTCATAGGGTCAGATGCTGTTGCAACATTGACAAAATATTATACCATTCATGAATCTCTTTTTAATATATAAGACAAAAAAATTTAATGCGACCAAAATTTATAAGGGATAACACGACATGTTTTAACTGTAACTATGACCACAAGATTGCAAGCAGTGGAGTGTGAGTGCCCATATCATTGGATAGGCAAAACACGGCAAGTGGAATTCCTGCAAATTACGATTGCCTTTCAGAACATTGATATGATGATCATTAATAGAATCACATCCTGTTTTCCTCAAATTTCTTTCAATCTTTGGTTACTGTGTTGTACTTATTATGATATAATCTAATCTACTTAGAGTTGTATTCAAGCCTCTTTGCCCAATGAAAAGTGAGAGGATTCCCTCTCTGACGACTTCGGTGAACAATGGGCAACTCCTACTACTATACAATGAGTAATTATCTTTGTCCTGATTTCATTTTTGACTTGATCTTGATAATGATAATATGCTGAGACCCTCTGAACTCAACAATCAACGTGAGATGTTAGACTTGAACAATCATGTTGCTTTCCCTTTTCTTCTTGTGTCTGGAGAAGGAATTACGCCTGCTGACATTTAAGTGCGACCTTGCAACCTATTCTCCTAAATTTATTTTACAGTTGCCATCTCTTTTTAGATATTGCATAAATTTAAGTCAATATGTACTATTTACCTAGTAAGGACAGTTTTTTCCTTCTCGAATAGGTAGAAACCACTGGTAATTTGGCATACATAATCTGTAAATTAGTCCAGATCTAAGTAGTGCTAGAAATTGCATAACCTGTTCTTTTTATCATTCTTTTTGACTGCAAATTTCATTATCCTTTATAATTTACAATGTACTTATTTATTGTCTATTTGTGTGTTCTTTTCCTCTTTTTTGGGTCCCAAAATTGTTGTACTTGTTGCTTGATGCAAATCCTTTAATGTTATGATGTTGCCTGCTCTATTGTTTAGTTTTTGCAGATTATGTGATCATTGGTAATTTGAATTTATGCTTGTTTAGGGTTAGAGAGAGAGAGAGAGAGAGAGAGAGAGAGAGAGAGAGAGAGAGAGACATTTCAATGACACATCATATTATAGAAGTAGTAGATCATTAAATACACTTATCTTACTGTTATAAATAGTGGATTCACATAGTAATATTATGCCACACTTCAATTATTTTAATTTTATTATACTGAAGATAGATTTGAAGACATCATATTCACACATTTGAAGTGAATATTGCTGGCACATACTATTTTTGTTTGATGCTTTTGCTTCTTCCTCTCCCAATATTTTCAACGATTGCTTCTCCTATCCCTTCTCCAATTCCTTCAAGTAAGTCTACAATAATTCCAAAGATTGCATGAGCTGCAAGCTTAGCTGCAGCACCTAGTATGTTAGACTTCTCTGGGCATGAAATACCGTGGACATAAAGCCCATTTACCAAGTCTTTTGCGCATATAGCATGAATATGGTAAACACAAGTTTTACATTTATAGACCTGTCCAGAACGTTTCCTTTGGCATATCTGACAGACGAAGCTTGTCTCTCTGTCCATATTTGTTATAGCTGGTGAAAGGGTTAAGGGATGTGAGTGAGTTGGAAACTCCATTTCCCCATGCATTGTAGCACAACATGGGTGCATCTCAAAACTGCATGAGGTGCAACGGAAGGCATATCCTTTGGCAGATTTACTGCAAATGTTACATTTTGAACGAGCAAATCCACCTATATGTTCCATAAAGAGGTAAGCATAACATACAAGTGTGGTTCAAATGCAACAGACTCTAAAAGGTCTCCAGCCAAATTGCAATAGTAATCCTTCAATAATCTCTGTTATATATGCATATAGCCAAGTATGAATGTGTATATGGAGGGTTATACCTGGTTTATTGAAGAAGACAAGTTGATGCTTCTGATGGAAAGGATGATTATAAAGCGATGGAGGAGCCATTGCACAAAATTCATGCAGATCAAAGTCACACGTTTGACATCTAAATCTCCTTCCCGCACCATATTCCTTGCAGCCCATGCATGTAAAAAGGTAAGGCATGTTAACCTGAACTAAGGGGTGCTGTGGATGGCTAAAATGGAAAATTTCTTCCCCTTGATTTGGTTTGCCAGTGGTTGGGGGATCCATCAATGGCAATGTGGTTTGAAGCTTTCTTGATTTTTTTGCTGTGAGCTTGCGCATACTGCGTCCTCTTCACAGTTCTTCGAGATGGCAAAGCATAGCATCAAAGAATTTATACTCGTAAAAAGGTAGAAATGATTTGCTATCTATCACATCTCATATAGGATCACAGTGAAGCTATTATTGAGGTAAATCGTGGACAGCTGTATTTCAATGCTTGCTAAAGTTAACCTTGATTCTTATGCTATGGATATGTTCATTTCCTGGAGTGAATTATAGAACCCATACTTTTTAAGTGAATCTTGTTTCTTATTTTAAGGACCTATAAGGCTAGAAATTATGAATCATGGGGAAAAGTTACATAAGAGTTACAAAAGTTCCTTGAGTTTATATGGCATGGGAAATTTTGGATGTTATATTCTTCACTACATAGGAGACGAAGGAAAACTAGTAATCTCAAGTTCTGATAAAACTGGAGATTTGATATGATTCCATTTTGTGGCCTCACAAAGGCATCCCTTCACCTATTTAGGATTGTAAATCATCAATATAATTTTGATTCTGAAGAGCATGCTTTACAATTAAGGGAGGTTGAACTGCATGGAGTTGCTTGAGAAACACCTCACTTCATGACAGCATTAGGAAGGTTTTGATGAGTGAAAATAAAAGCATTGAGTTATGAGAAAGACATCCAGGTAGATTACAATTGCAGTAATTGATGGTATTTCCTTTGGAAAAAGGAGAACACAACCGCTTGTACTAAATGAGAGTGGCATTTCACTAGGTTTAGGCCTTGCAGAACAAGAAAGATCGCTATCTTTGTCGAAAAAAGAAGGGGATCAAATGGAGCAAGTTCTTGCCGTTGCCATCTTTCTGACAAGCCAACTGTTTTGGATAACTTCGGTGTGCGTTAGGTCTCAGATTCTTGATGCCAGCAGTCCGAAAGCAGAGTTCTTTGAGTAAGTAACATGGTGACCAACCAAAAGGAATTTGCTTTTCTTTCACTTTACTTGTCTTTTCCATGTGATGCTGAATGTGCTTTATATCTAGGCCTTGCCATTACCTACAAGTGCTATCATCGGGTAATCCTCAATTCACAATGCAATAACTTTCGAGAGATTCTTGTTACAAAAGAAAAAAAAAAAAAGAGTAAAAAGGTTCATATTGTATTCTTTGTGAAGAAAGGTGTTCAAGTTAATACTGTAGGATATGAAAGGCAGACCTTGGTTAAGGCAGTGTTGTAGTTATCATGGAATGCCACTAATTTAAGAAGTTCTCTTATGGTACTTTCCCTTCCGCATCAGGCATTGTTTCGTACCCAAAACTTGATCTTCTGTAAATGTTCTTACTTGGCCAGAGTATTTCTGAGAAGGAGGTGTGGTCTTCGACAGTTTCAGTATGCATTAGAGATGAGTTTTCTCTAAATATAATAAGAATTAGTATAGAAGGATCTTTCATTTGCTTTCGTTGGATTTTTTTGTAGCTGTTTTTATGTTTCATCGGAACCAAGCTGAATTAGATTCATTATTCTGGCCTGTTTTCATTTATTCCTCCATTACATGCACCCTTCTTGTTCTGATTCTTCTATAGGTAGTCGAACTATAACTGAGGTCAATAAAAAGTTGGTCATTGACCCCACCATGCTGATATTTAGACCTGAGAGGGTCTAATCTTATCTCCTTGTGGCCAAAACTTAGTAAAGTATTCTTCGGTCATGATCTTGATCGACAGTAAGTAGACCATTTTCTTTTCCTAGGCCCTTCCCTTCGGCAGCATACCCAACTTAATGAGTTTTTTTTTTTTCTCAACTACTGGTCTTTTTGCAAAATCTTAGTAGTTTAACTTTCACTGGATCTATGGTCATTGGCGTTATATAAAATTGTTCACCTCACCTATAAAGATGATAATTTGATACAAATTTAGTGGATACGTTTATTTGTTTCTCCTGTCTTAGTAATTTTTGTTATTAACCTACGGTTCGTTAGTTGTCAATATTTGCAGAGTACGTGGACACACTACAGTAACTACAGCCAGAAAACAAGAAGAGTTGACCTCGTGGAAACATGGTCTTGATTAGCCTGAACAACTTCTTTCCAAGAGAAATCCAACAACATTTTCTTTGATTAGGGATTATTGAAAAGAAAAGATCCAGAGGTTTGGTATCAAACAAGTTGTTTCCTTAAGTTAGACTGAGACTCTAATTCAGCTTTCAGGAGGATTTACAGATAAAATTAAAGCACCGACTACTCGAATCTGGCTTTACTAGATTAGAGTTGATCTGGAAGTAGAGTTTAGGCAGAAGACTGGTTTTCCGGTCGATGGTAATGCCCACTGCAGATCGTCATCTAGATGAATATAATAGTACAGGAGAGAAAAGACCTCCCTACCTAACCCAACTAAATGGAGAAGGCAATGGTAGATACGATAATGGAGACGTGAGTTATTAGTATTTTTTTTTCCTCTTTGTCGAACAATTAATTTGAAGAGTGGATATGTTCTTTGACCCGTGAGGAGGAATAGCATCAAATTATTTTTCCTTCAAAACTGCCTTAGCCAACAGATTACATGTATCTGCCAATACTCGTTGCTTCACTAGTATGTGCATTTACATACCTGACTCGTTGCTATCACATTGCAGTCCTTTTGTTCTTTATTTGTTTGTTGTGAGAAGAGTATCACTCACGGTTTGCTAACTTAATTTCAGAACAATAGATGGAAAAGACGGAGAAATTGTGACGCTGCTTCGTTACGGAAGTCCATAATCCAGGTGTCCTTTTGTTCTTATACTTTGTATCTTAGCTGGGCCCCTCCTATCGTAGTCTCTAACTTCCAACGAACCATTGTTCATGGAAGTTGCCTCCTCTTTGGAGGGAGCAAGACTACTTGCCAAACTCTTTCTATTTTGGTATGGGTTGTTCCCACTAATTCTTTCATTAGTCAGTTTGCAAGCTACCAATGATAGAAATTACCTCCAATAATCTCTTGATTGGACTCTTAATTGGCTACTGTGTCTGTGACGGTACGGTTCTAACAGGGAAGCAGAAGATTGAGAAGGGAGAGGTGGTTCAAGAGACAAGATACTTTGAATTGAACGAGAGAAGTCTTCCGAATGTTCCTCTAGCCATTTCTTTCGAGAGGTAACTTAAAATGCAACTAGACAAAGGGAATCCTTTTAGCAAGAATATTGAAGAAAGACCATTGGACATCTATCTAATTGAAAGATGAATGGTATAAAAGATTTAAGATAGAAAGCAGAGATAATTACTTCATTATTACTCTTCTTCGTGGACCCGAACCCATCATTTGCGACGATGTTTCCCCCTTAAATAACCTGTCACTATTCTTA
Organism: Typha angustifolia; assembly: GCF_048772165.1. Classification (NCBI taxonomy): domain Eukaryota; kingdom Viridiplantae; phylum Streptophyta; class Magnoliopsida; order Poales; family Typhaceae; genus Typha; species Typha angustifolia. The sequence continues at coordinate 23,479,680 of NC_133253.1, forward strand.
GTTTTATTTCCTTTTGTTTATCTTTTTTTCCTTGGTCAAATTTGGCAGGCTGACTTGTCTTTTGGTTGAAATGTCCTCTTTTCTTTCTTTCTTTCTCTTAATTTGATCAAATAGTAGAGAAAGATCATGGCATGGTAGGATATTTTCTCGGAGACAACCCAGATGGTTGATGGACGTGCAGTGCGAATCTCAAAGAACAGGTGGTCGACAGTAAATTCTCCGCACTTGCCGCTTCATTTAGAAGATTAATTTAAACGTAATAAAATAAGAGTTATTTAGAAAGGTTTTTGTATGATTCAATAAGATAATAAGTTGATTAAAAATAGTCAACTTAAATGAACGCAAAATATGGTGTGAAACGAAGCAAGGAGAAGAACCTTTCAATAATTTTTTAGATGAGTCTAGGCTGGCTATTCGCACAAGAGAAGAAGAGGATCAATGTTCGTTTTGCGGGCCACCCTGTGTGATGGTTCCATCACGTGGCTCCACGTAGGAGAGAGTGAGATTGATCGTTTAAACAATTCCACCGCCCAAAAGTATCTTAGCACCTCCCGGTTAGCTTTATCTCCAGAGCGTCGAGAGCAGTCAAAGTTACGGCGCTGTGAGGATAGACAGTTGTGTGCTTTTGACCAGAATATGTAAATCGACGGAGGCTTAACGCTTAACGAATCCAATCCCTTCTGTTCACTTTTAAGCCTGCATTTAGTTATCAGTTGTTTTTTTTTATTATTATTATTTTTTTATAAAAAAAAAAAGTGGAGACTTAAGATGTAAATAGAATATGAAGTAAATGAAATAATAATTAAAAAAAACTATCTGTACCTCTCCCTCTCTTTTTATTAAAATCACAAATGTAAATGAAATCATTTCCTATAAAGCGCACCGATCTCAAACCCTCTCTTTCTCTTTACCTACACTTTTTTTTTTTTAATCATTCCTCCTTTTCTGTCTCAGATCTCTCTCGGTTGTCTCTCATATGATGGGCGTAGCCCTCCAAGATCTCCTCCACCACCCTGTAACTCTTCTCATCTCCATCCTCCTCCTCCTCCTCCACGTCCACCTTGCTCAATCCCAACTCAACAGCACCACGAAAGAGTACTTCAGCTACAGTTTCTCCTCCTTCGACGAATCGGACGGCAAGACCAGGCTCACCGTCCTTCCCAATGCGAGGATCTATCTGGGCGCCCTCCAGATCACTCCCGACACTATTAACAACCCTTCCTACCTCGTCAACAAATCCGGTCAAGTCTTCTACTCCCAACCTTTCAAGCTTTGGGAATACACCAATAATCCCAACTCCACCAATACCACCACCACCACCACCACCTACGTAGCCTCTTTCAACACCTCCTTCAACGTCAACATCTACCGCCCCGATAATTCCACCCCGGGCGAAGGCTTTGCCTTCGTCATCGCCCCATCCCTCAATGACCCTCTTCCTGGGAGCGACGGCGGCTTCCTCGGCCTCACAAACGCCACTTACGATGGCAACGCCACCAACAACTTCGTCGCCGTCGAGTTCGACACCGTCAAGCAATCCTACGATAGCGACAACAACCACGTCGGACTCAACATCAACGGCGTTAGATCCAAAGTGAGTAATTCGCTCACTCCTTACGGTATCCAGATCGCGCCCATGGTACCCGCAAATTACACAGTATGGATAGATTACAACGGTACTTCTCGCTATCTGTTCGTCTACATGGACGCGGAAGGCAGGCCTAAGCCCTCCTCCACCGTCCTTAACCATTCGCTCGACCTCGCAAGTATCCTCAAGCAGCGCTCCTACTTCGGCTTCTCGGCGTCCACCGGAACGACCTACGAACTCAACTGCGTCCTGGCATGGAACATGACGGTGGAGAAGCTCGCCGAAGACAAGGGCGGGACGTCGAAATGGAAGATTGGATTAATCATCGGGGTCCCGGCGGCGGCCCTGGCGTTACTGATCGGGCTTTTATTCGGCCTCTATATGAGGAGGAGGAGGGTGGGAGATGACTCGAGCGTTCTAACTGGGACACTAATAAGGAGTCTCCCGGGGACTCCGAGGGAGTTCAAGTATAAGCAGCTGAAGAAGGCAACCAACAACTTCGAGGAGAAGATGAAGCTTGGGCAAGGTGGGTTCGGAGTGGTGTACAAGGGAGTGCTGTTAGGGGATAACGGGGAGAACATAGAGGTTGCAGTGAAGAAGTTCTCCAGGGCTAACACCTGCGGCCAGGATGACTTCCTCTCCGAGCTCAGCATCATTAACCGCCTCCGTCACAAGAATCTCGTCCGCCTCGTCGGTATGACCTCTTCTTCTTTAATTTTCCTTATTGGCCACCCTACCTACCTGCCTAACTTCTTTGTTTGATTATTATTGATTAGTTGATTTCTAAGCCTAGCTCTATATCCCCCCCCCCCCCCCCCCCCCCCCCCCAATTAAATATCGTACTTTGACAAAAGACTTGCGCGTTGTTAATTAGGTTGGGACCACAATATCGTTAGCTATACTGAATTAGATAATATGTCCATTTTCCTTTGATATTTCTGATATGACAAGTCTTCGTATTGCTATATATTAAATAAGCTTATCATTGCTTGACTGAAACCTGGTCTTCAACTCATATATTCTCTTTATTGGAACCCTTCTAGATTGGAATAAGTACCGGTTTTTATATATATATATTTATATGTATCAGGATGGTGCCATAAGAATGGAATGTTGCTGTTGGTGTATGACTACATGCCGAACGGCAGCCTGGACCAGCACATCTTCGGAGGACCGGAGAAGCCACTCTTGACTTGGGACTGCCGCTGCAACATCGTCGTCGACGTGGCGTCGGCCCTCCATTACCTCCACAACGAATACGACCAGAAGGTCGTTCACCGGGACCTCAAGGCTTCCAACGTCATGCTAGATTCCGCCTTCAACGCCCGCCTCGGCGACTTCGGCCTCGCCCGCGCCCTCGAGACCGACAAGACCTCCTATTCCGAGGTCAAGTTCGACGGGGTCCCGGGAACCCCTGGTTACCTGGCGCCCGAATGCTTCCACACCGGCAAGTTCACCCGCGAGTCCGACATCTTCGGCTTCGGCGCCGTCGTCCTCGAGGTCGTATGCGGCCGTCGCCCCCGCTGCCAAGTTGGCGGGTTCGAATCTCTGTCCGACTGGGTCTGGAAGCTCTACCGCGAGGGACGAATCGAGGAGGCGGTCGACCGGAGGCTAAACGGAAGCTTCGACCTTGTCAAAGCCGAGCGGCTTCTACTCCTCGGGCTTGCCTGCAGCCACCCGATCCCCAGGGAGCGGCCCAAGGCGGAGACTATCGTCCAGATCCTCTCAGGCTCTGTGCCACCGCCGCCGGTTCCGCTGTTTAAGCCGCCTTTCGTCTGGCCGGCGGCTGCTCCTATCGATCTGGACGCCGAGGATGAGACGACGACGACGGGGACGACGACGGGGACAGCTACCCAGTTGACCTGCACTGAGGTGACGTCCTCATCCTACTCTTCATCTTCCGAGAAGTACGTCAGCGTGGATAACAACATCACCCAGAGTGACGTTTCTATGGTGTGACAGATCGAATGTCAAAATCTCCTTCAAGATTGAAGCCTATTAAGGTAAAGAAGAAAACCAAGAAAAAAAACAGAAAATTAAAAAAAAAAAAGAGTCTGTAAATAGTTTGTAAAATGAAAACCAAAAGTTAGTGGGAGTCGGTTCTCAGTACGTAAACGGGGACAATTTTTTTTTTTTTTTCGTTTGTTTATATTGGGTTATGTTTCATTATTTTCCTTAATGTACCCAGTCTTACGTTGTAATTAAATTCTGCGTTGATAATATGATCTAATATGATCACATAAACATTGGCCAGTGTCTTATTAAAGAAACGACGTCCTGTGTTCTTCCTTAATTTGCTGTCAAAAATATTCTTGACCTTTTGGGGAGCAAAATTGTTGTTTAGCCTAGTTTAGATTAATTTGATTCCAATCAACGATATACTTACTGATCGTAGATACTAATCTGAAATCGTAATTTGAACCGTACATTGTCCTTGCACCAACCTCGCATTCAAGGATAAGGAAGAAATTCTTAAAAAATTACATTTTCTTTATATAATTTGGACAAGTAGTATTCAGCTGTAATTAAACAATGGATGACAAGGCATATCTTATACGAGACCGACGTAGGTAGGTGAAACACGACAGTATACTTGGAAGTTAGTAAGGAAAGTTGTTGGAAGATTCATTAAATTGTGAAAAGGGGTAGACGTTAGAGCTAGAGTGAGAATGATAGCTATCTTATATATGCATCCAATGTCATCTGCTCGTCAATCGTGCATGCCAATAATCAAGATTCCTTCAGCCAGTCATACCTTACGAATATTAATCAGACTATTTGGCATGTCGTTATACGAGCTAAGCAATTAACTCTAGAGCAAGTGGTCGTCTAGTCAACATTATATTAGTTTGTTCATGTATATAATATTGAGATATATATATATTTTTTTTAAAGGCCAGTTGTTGCAGTTGCTATGGCTGGGCACAAGTGGGCAAATATTATGTTTAAAGATTTTATATAACTAATATTTCTATCAACCTCTTCCCCTTTCCATCCGTAGGCTTGACTAAATGAAGGATGTTTTGGACGGTTTCTGCAGAATAATTTCAGAAGCAAGCAGGCAATGAGATCATTAGCCTTTCAATTTGATGCTAAGATGCCATGTACTTTGAAGATTGGAGAGCACAATAATTATTCTATATATTCGCAGGCGAAGCTAAATGTATTACATATTAATTTATACGCACCACACCACAGCATACGAAATCAAGCGATTCTAAACGTGAGGCATAAGCTAGGGTTTGGTGCAAAGACTTTTTTCCTCCCTCCTATAGGGATTTTCTTCCTCACCATCGCCAACGAGCTTTTCTTCTCTCTATACCAGCCCTAGCTATGCTAGGTTTTCGTATAGAGACTCGTTCTCTCTCTCCTAGAGGGATTTTCTTTGTTACTATTGCTTGCAATCTTCCTTGTTCCCCCTTCAATGCTACTCGTAGCTATCTCTCTACTTTCCCCTCGACGCTGCCAACTGTCCCTCCCCCTTGAAGTCACCATCAGCTGTTCGCATCTCCAATATTGTTGACATCATCTTCATCATCTTGCAGTTGTCTTTTCCTCGACCTTCCTCATCTATCCCATGGACTGTGGATCTTGCCTCGGTCCCCTCCTTGACCTTCTGCATCAATGTTGTCTGTCGCGATTGTTTGTGGATCTCACTTGCTCTGTTTCCATGCCATCTCCATTTACATTGGTTATCATGGATCTCACCTGCCATGGTCTCAGCCCTCCCCACAATTGTCCTAGCCTGACCTGCCTCGGTCTCATCTAACTTTATGTTTTGCAAATTTTTAGTTTTGTGGATGTAATAAGTAGATCTATCACTCTCACCCTCTTTGCCATTTTTTTTTCTTTATTATTTCTTTCTTGGTTTTACAGGGTTCTCTTATATCAAGTTGTAATTATTTGATTAAAATTAATGATACGATCAGTCTATAGACTTTCTCTTTAATATTTTCTTGGTAATAATGTGTTGTTCAAAACCAATTCCATGAGTGGAATTAATGTTTCCTTATAATAAATGGGTTTATTTATTAAACCTTTCTGGGCCGAAGTAAGTCTAAGAAGGCCTTGGGCCATACCGTTAGCCATCATTCACATTGGTAAAATATTCCAGTATCGATCGGGATGAAGTGGCCTTACCCTTATCTAATAGGTAGGAAGTACCCACAAGAGAAGTTTCTAGTTCCATGGGTGTGATGAAACGAAACCTCAAGATTGATTAGCTGCCACTTTTAATTGATTGATCTATATGTCGTCTTTTTCTCCTTTGTTTGTGTGTGAGAGAGGCAGACAAGAAGCCCAAATCCCTGTCGCAAACTATTTAGTCGAGCTCTGGATTAAGTGCATGTGGAAAGTGGGGTTGAGCAAAAAGCACTTTGGTTGCCAGAGTTTTGTCCTAATTCCCAAATAACTTGCTTTCATTTGTGGTTGCTATCATCCCTACGTACAGGTACATATTCCTTAATGGGCCCCCTTAGGCCCAATTGGAAAAGAATAATCCTACATTATGGCCCGTGAGGAAAAGGAGTCCAAGAAACGGGAAGTGGACTTCTCGGAAGTCGTAACTGAAACGTACTTGACTAGAACACGTGGGGCGGCAGCCAAGTCGGCGCCGAAGCAACAGAAGGCGGCGCAACGGCCGTAACGCCACTCCCCCCCCTACTCGCTCCGTCATCTTCTAACTTCTAACCGCCGTTCCACTGCGCAGATTTCTTTATTACTTCATCCCACTTTGTGTGCTATTTCCCTTCATCTCCAGAGGGTTATTTATGCTGGTAATTTTAATACTTTTATCCAAGTGTACGTTTAGTAATTAATATCCCCCTCGTCATTTCTTACATATTATATATTGGATTGGATACAAAACTTCTGTGAGCAATTTTATATCCAGCTAGCTACTTAAATTTCTTTATAGTTCTGATCACTCTATTTATCATTCATTTCATAATAACAACAACTAGTGTTTCTGATCGAGTAATTTATCTACTGTTTCACTCTCTTTTATAATTCATTCCATCTGCTCATCTGAAAAGAACCCTGCCAAAGGATAAGAACGCCACAAATTTAATTTAAAACCAATAATTAAACCCCCCCCCCCGCTATATCATTTTATATATATATATCTCTGTGATGGTTATGTTTCACTGGTTCGTGATCAGAAAACAAAAAATAAAACAACAATACCCATCTTGTCTCTCAGGATATTTATACCAAAGTTAAGCTTAACAATATCAGCACTAATTGTTTGTGTTCTCGTCTACAGTCTCATTAAGCTAAACATGACTTCTTCAGTTAATTGGTGAAAGTTTTAGTTAGATGATCTCTACTAGTTTCCTTATGCTGTTTTTGTATACATGATACATAGTACATATTCCATAATGATAGTAACATATATACGTCATATAGTTTTACTTCTTGACCAAACTGTTATATTTGAAGAAAAAAATTAAATTTCCTTGTTATTTTATGATTAGTCTGCAATTAATTATTGTAGATGATCCAGTCTTAAAGTTTATTTTAATATCAATGCGGAGCATTTCAAAGTTTCCCTGCGTTGGCAGATGCTATTTCTTAGTCTCAAAGTATGCTAATTGCCAACCTGGCATTTGCTTTGGGAGACTTGATCATGAGAAAGGCAACTTAATTGCTTTTCTCCAAGCAATAGAGGTTTGAAAGTAGACTTATATTGTTTACCCTAGATTCCAACTCATTAAAGTAATTAGCAACCAACTCATTAGTTCTCTATCATGCAATTGCTTTGGAAATTTTATGATTCGGTGTTTGTTGTTTTCTCGTCTTGTGTTGGACATAGTTATTGAAACCAGATCAGATCGGACCGGGTGGTTGGATCGGTGAACCGATCACCAAACCTGTTCGATTTGTTATTAGATCGGATAAGCAATCGACTCGGTGGTTGATCTAGTGAATCGTGCAATCCGGCTAGTATTTGGCGAATCAATAGGATCAACTAGTTTTACAAAATTACATAATTATTTTTAATATTATATTAGTTCTAATATTTTTAAAATTATTTAATTTATAACATTTATATTATTTTTAATTTTTTTTGTACATATACTATTGAAAAGTCTCTTATTTACTTATCTTTCTATCTAAAATTTATACTTACATGTATATCTCTCAAATACAAACTTTTTATACGTATATTTTTTAAAATTTTTATTTTTTGTGTGAATATTACTTGAAATAAACTATCATTTAATATTAGACAATTTAAATATAAAAAATATCCTTATTTTTATTTTCAAGTATTTCTTTTAGTTATAGAATTTATCTCATTTATATTAAATAACTTAACTTGAAAATAACCATGATTGTATCTATATAAATAACATTTATTTTTAAAAATATAGATATAATTACAATACTATTATAGATATTTTTTTATTTTTATAATTATTTATATATATTTTAAATATTTTTTAAAAATTAGCCATCCGATAGGGTGAACCATAGGTTAAATATTTTTATCTTTTATATTATCTAAAACTATCGTCCCATGTATTTAGTAATACGCAAAAACTTATACATGAACTGTACATACGAGAAAGTCCAACTGCTGGCACATTTTATGTGCTCGAGATTAACTTATAATAATCGAGAGTAATTACGTACGATTGTTTCCAACCAATGATATGTGGATTAATGCGGAGGCAAGCACCAAGTTATGTGATGTCTGCTGATGTGGACTACTACTGTCTACAACGTCTTCGCCTCTTCGGTTATCCTTATCCGTCCGCAGAGCTACACATAAACATTAGCCCTAATTGTGATAAGGAAATCTTTTATATGATTAACTAAGTTAGACACCAGTTTTTTGGATAATATTAATTGGGGTTAGGCTTAAACACAACCCTTCTTATCGGATCCGATTCAATACACACCGGAGGATTTGGTGATCCGATCATCATATTAGCTTCATATTTGAAAGGATTTCACTATAATCATTTTACTAATAATTACCGATTAAAGCTAACCTCTGGATATATATATATATATATATATATATATATATTCCATTGTAGCGATAGTAATAAGAGACAGCAGTAACAAAAGATGAGCTCAAAAAGATATAGTGAGGTTCCTAGTTGGTAGGACGACGGGAATTGTAATAAAAAGAGAGACGATCCCATAAAAGGGGGTTTTTAGTTTTTTTTCCCCCTGTGTAATTATTATTAATAATAATAATTATAAAAGAAGTGTTAATTATATTGCCACTAATCATCGAATCCAACGGCTGAGGACCCCCCAAGGGAATCTAATTCGCTGTCCGTCGATACATAATAATAGGCTGCGGAATCCTTTGGCACGTTTCCGTATGTTTAGCAAACCGCCATATAAAAGTTCTCTACCACTTCTACTTTGCCCTTTTACCGATCTTTCTTCTTTCTTCTCTCTTTGTTAATCTCCTCCTCCTCGCCCTCATCCTTCCGGCGACCTCTATAAGATAGCTGGTTTGCGGAGTTGATTTCTGGCCTCCGATTCCATTCTAAAGGTGAGGTAACAATGCTGAGAGAGACCCGTTTCTTTGTTTCTAGAACCATATCCCTTGGTTTCTGAGAGACTTGGCTTTTGGGCTCTGCTCTGTTTTATAGGTAGCTTCGGGTTTCTCGACACCTGGACGAGCTGGCGATCGAGAATCACCAAAATATTGGCTTTGTGCCAAGTAACCAGAAGAAAGTTATGGTACAGGTTCCATCTTGCGCCTTGTTCTTGATGTTCTTGTGCTTTTATTAGGAACTGAGAGTTTTGATTGGGGGATTTGTTGTAGGTGGGTCCGATGATTCGGATGGGAGAGGATGACACCGGTCCGCCATGGCTGAGACCACTTCTGAGGACTAGTTTCTTCGTTCCCTGCCAAGTCCATGGCGATTCCAACAAGAGTGAATGCAATATGTACTGCTTGGATTGCAGGGGTAATGCCCTCTGCTCCTATTGCCTCACTGACCACAAGGATCACCATGTTGTTCAGGTCATCAATCTTGTTCCATTCTTCTTCTTTGTTTTTTCTTTTTCTTTTATATAAACTAAAACAAGTAAAAGTGAGATTAATTGATGGGCTCTCTTTTATTGCTCGTTTGATTTGATTTTTAAAATTTGTTTATTATCCTCAGATTAGGAGATCTTCGTATCACAATGTGATCAGGGTGTCAGAAGTGTCGAAATTTATAGACATATCCTGCGTGCAGACGTACATTATCAACAGCGCCAAGATAGTTTTCCTGAACGAGAGGCCACAGCCGAGGCCAGGGAAAGGGGTCACCAATACTTGTGAAATCTGCGGCCGAAGCCTCCTCGATTCCTTCCGCTTCTGCTCCCTTGGATGCAAGGTCGCTTCTTCTTCTTCTTCTTCTTCTTATCCTTCTTCTTCTTCTTCTTTCTTCTTTCTTCTTTTTCTTCTTGTACTCTCAACAACTAATTAAATTAATCACTGGCCGGCTTTAGAAAATTAAGATCACTTTTCCGCCCCCGGCCTCTAATTTGGACAAGAAATTCCATTCTGCCTTTCTCTCTGAATACGACTCAATCCCGATCTCTGACTATTAATATGTAGTAGTTATCTGTGTCGATCCTTTATTTGATTTAGATCGATCATTAACCAAATTAAAATGCTCTTCTATTTTCCTTAGCTGGGAGGCATGCAGCAAGACCCGGAGTTAACCTTCACGCTGCGCGCGCGACCCAACAGGGAATGGCTTGTCGGATCGGAGTCTGACGAACCCTCGACGCCAAGAAAGATCCGAAGGACGTCGGCCTTCAACCATTCCGTCGAAGTACCCCGAGCACCATCGGAGTTCAACAGTGCGGGCGGGGGCATTTCTCCGGGGACTCCTCCTATAATAAGCTATCGGACGTCAAGAAGAAAGGGTATACCCCACCGAGCTCCTCCATTCTAAAAGGAAGAAAAGAAAATTATCATCATATCAACAAAAAAAAAAAAAAAAAAAGGCTAGCTCTGTATACAGAGAATGATAAATATGGAAAGATACCCACCCACCATATCGGATAAAAGGCAGTGGAGAAAGGATAGATAGATAGATAGATAGATTGATAGATAGATTGATAGAATAAATAGATAGATACATAGGAGAAATGGATGGAAGGAAAGAAATCCTAGCTTTTTCTCTTCCTTTTATGTGCATATATAAATTAGAATGGGAGTGCGATTCATGCATGAATTGGGCTAAAGCATGCCTTTTAACCCTTTACTTTATATATATATATATATATATATATGTATGCATATTCTTTTAGTACAATCATTATTAGTCTTAGCAGTAGGTGTTCTGTACATTAAAGTTGGGGTATGTATAAATCTTATTAATATTTAGTGTTTGTTATATATAGATGTGTGCGTTAATGTAGCATCTCTCTCTCTCTCTCTCTCTCTCTGTTTCTGTGTCCTGCAGCTATTTTGTATTAGTATTAGTATTAGTTCTCTCTCTTTCTTTATTGTTATTTTTATTTTATTTTCAATTTTATTTGTGCGATGTGGTTACATAGTGATGGATGGATCGGTTATTCGGTTTGGGTTGCCTTGGATTTGGTGTGGGCTCGTATAGAAATTAGATAATGGAAGCTACAGTTGGGTTAGTTTGATTAGAAGGGAGGAGACGAAAGGAAAGCGGCCATCAACCGTCAAGCATCACATCGCTCAGTGACTTGGTTGACACGCCACAAGTCCAAGCCCAACGATGGAGACCGCCCCCATCTTGAGTTGCTCCTTCTCCTTCTCTTACTCGATCTCTAGCTAGCTACTTATGATCTTATCTCTCTCCTATTCTCTCTGTTTAACTGGTGTACATGAGAGAGCCGTGAGGAATCCCGAGAGCTGTGAAAGGCCCTTCTTTTCTTTCCTGTCCCTTTCCAACTTATATATATATATTATATATTATATTATGCTAGCTGTTGTAATGCCTATATATTTAAGCCAAATCTTTGCCCAGCACCGTATAAAGTACACCGGCATATATACATGTCAAAAGGCGTGGCCTCCGAATTTTCCATCCAACAAGCCATGGGCTGCTGAGATGGGACCCGATTATAATATTGCTAATCTTGATTAGGATGGGGGGATTAAAAATGGAAAGAGGGTTGATTGGGAAGAAATTAGATTACAAGGAAGGCTGGCACCAACGTAACGCCCCGTTCGACGGAGACTTATCTTTCCGTTTCCATTAATTTAATAACAACCGGAGGGGGTCGCTCTCAGTTAGTCAGGTCGCGACACGTGGATGTCGACATGCTAGGTCCATGTTATCCTTAAAAATCTTTCTACGCGTTTATAGTGGATAAGTGCCATCGATTTATTCTTCTTCAAGTTTAAACTTTGATGCTATATGATCTTCTATTCTCTTATCGTCTCTTCTCTTGCAACTACGCACCAACCAACGACCGGCTTAATTCCACCGGGTTAGGTGTTGGTCTAACGGCCTGTTTTATGAATGAAAAGTACCTTTTCAACACGCGCTCTGGGTCGTCGTCCTACGTGGGAAGTAGAACGTCTCTTAATTAATCTCATCGCATCGCATTCTGTTTTCTATTTTTTCACTCAAGGATGGAAGGAAGGAAGGAATGAAGGCAGGAAGGAAGAACAAATCCAACGTTTGCATGTACTTGAATTGGGCCGAATATTGAATTTGAATTGACGGCCCAAGAAGAGTAGGTTGGGCCGGGTCGAAATTTATTTTTAAATTCTGCCTAATTATATATTATATATGCCTTCAACTCGAACCGATCGAGGAGGTGCCTGCCGCCTGCCGTCTGCCGCTTGCTAGTGTTAGATATTTGTAAATAATCTCAATGGAATTAAGGCGGCGTCTCACGTGTCTATGACATGATCCGGATAGTGGAGACAACAAGTACGATGCAGTATTTTGCACGTGTCATCAGAGTTGGTCGGCATGTGGGTACCTTGTCAGAGCTTCAAATTGCGTGCAGGCAATTGATTGATTAATGGAAGCTGCGTTGTTACATGATCAGATCGCCTTGGTTTGGACCGCTCCTCGACTTTTGGCTCTTGTCCGGATCTGGATTACCACCTACACCTGTCCTTAATCCATCCATCCATCCATCTATGTCTTCTGCTATATATATATATATATATATATTGTAACGCCGTTCCTTTATAATATATATAAATATATTCCGCCTAAGCACGTACAGTGTTCTCTGTCTACTTCTCAATAACAGGGAGAGAGATCGGATCAGATTTACGTGGACGGAGAAAGAGTCCTCCTTTTAAATCGGAGCGAAGTGGATCAAAGAAAATATTCATGATTAGTGCAGAGAGATTCATAAAGCTTGAGAGTGATAGAAATTAATGTCGACATAAGGGATAAGATCGATCTAGTAAACAATTTTAATTAAACAGTAGCGGGAGAGAGAGAGAAAGGGGGTTATGATGGAGCGATGTTTTCAGCATGGAAAGTGGAAAACCGAATCTTAAAGGTCCCTTAATGAAAAGCCACTTTCCCTAGTAGCGAAGTAAGTAGATTAATTAGCTCACCCCAATTAATATATAACAAGCTTGTACGATGTGTTATTTTGGATTATATATGATTCGTATTTATGTCCGTCCCCATGAAAAAGGGCAATTTACATGCATGTAACTAACACGCGTACACATCTGTGGGAATTCCATGAGCAACATCTTAATCAAGCTACGAGTTTAGCTCAGTAATGCCGGCTATTTTTTGACCAAGCACACAACTTGGACCGTAGACCAAGCAGTGGCCCAGGAGCGAGGCTATCTATGTTCATGTACCATCAACTGCACTGCTCGACTTCATTATTTGTCAAGGACTACCGGAAGCAAGAGATTAGTACTAGCAACCGGTAAAACGAGGATTCCATCAAATTAATAACGGCATACCATCCATTTTTAAGCATGCAGCTTAGTTTTTACAACCAAAAAATAAAATTAAAAAAAAGATTAAAAAAATAATAATAAAATAGTGGCAGTGCCGCTTTAATACGGTTCGAACTAGAGTAGCTCCTGATTGATCAAAAACCACAAAATTGAGTGATTGGGGGGTATTTCCCAAAAGCTACTTTCCTATTTTTAGATCCCCATAGTATTTAGCTGCTCCAGTCAACGATATCATGTTAGCCTGCTTATAAAACATTATACTAATTTAGCATTTACAAGAATTAATAGAGCTATAATAATTATAGACAATATCTCTCGGACTTAGTGAGACATTTACAACAATTCAGCTCCAGTAGAATATTTTCTACCTTAATTCTAGCTGCATTCGTCAACGCTGTTATAACTCTCTTCTCCTCAGACCATAATGCACTCAGTCCCCTTCCTAACTCACTACTACACAAAATATAGGTTCCTCTAGAATCTTCAAAGGATTCACTCGAGCTATGTCGATTATATATAATTTAGTCGAATCTGTATGCATGGAGCAAGTGGATGAAATGATTGCCTGTTATTTGGAGCTTGCTTAATAATTAAAGCAAGCATCAAGCGCAATTAATGTTGTTCTAATTATATAACGTTAAACTAGTTTTAATAGATTTTGGATTTAGTTTTTTTATTAAAAAAATTCGGAAGGAGTAGACAAGCAACGAATATTTGTGGGTAATGCTTTTAATATTGCAGTCAAAGCTAGCTATTGTACTTGCAACTTTTTATGTGGATGATATACAAGCCCAATAGAATCAAAATGGTAGAAAGAAGAAAGGCTTTTCTTCGGTACTAAGAGTCAAACGTGTCAAACCAACTGTCACAACTGTTGTCGTAAGTTAGGGTAGATTATTTTGACTAGTCTATCAAATACTAGTGGATCTAGTTGCAAACGCGAACATATTCATTCTAATAGATACAGCATAAGCATATTTAGTTCGGACACCCAAAAGGAAAAAAAGAAAAAAAAAAAAGTGATCAATTTTATGTTTAATCGGTGAAAAATCAAATTTGTCACTGTAGGGCGTGACTTTGATCACAAATTTCTATGCCATTATCAATGGTATTGGATTAGCCTTGATAGATAAGGATACCAGATTAAAACTACGACTAAGATGGGTGGAGGAAATTAAATGAAGGGAAGACTAATACAAAGTAAAAAGTCGTGCGGTGGTGGAGTTATTCTCGAACCCCACTCAAATCTCACGAGATATTGATGTCCCATTCTATCTATTCTAGCATTTGATAGTGGATAATCGCATCTTTATTCTTCTAATTACTTATTATTATTATTAGCAGCAATGAAAACGACAAGTCCCAAAGTTGTAAATACGGGCTGGCGGTGCAATTGGAATTGTGGGGACAAATAGTTAGGCTTCGATGTCTCTATCTTTTTATACCCGAATACATTGTTTAAAACGAACTCCTATTAGTCCTTTATATATATATATATATATATATATATATATATATA
Source organism: Typha angustifolia (assembly GCF_048772165.1). Taxonomy (NCBI): domain Eukaryota; kingdom Viridiplantae; phylum Streptophyta; class Magnoliopsida; order Poales; family Typhaceae; genus Typha; species Typha angustifolia. Next base: position 23,494,680 of record NC_133253.1, read on the forward strand.
TAAATGTCATGCATGCATGTTTTGCCTTGGAGAATGAATTCTAAGACGTAATAAGTGCCTTCTTTTCATTGCCAATAGGAAAGTGCGTAATTTCTGGATGAAGTAAATAGTGATATTAACATCCATCTTGGATCAAGAGCAACTTTTCTACTTTGTAAACGAGAGCGAGTCCGTTATAACGGCTGCTTAAGAAAAGAGTTGCAGCAATAAATAGTATGTAGGTAATGGAGAGTGAATGTACACATACTCTCTCTCTCTCTCTCTCTCTCTCTTACTGGTGTGGATTGTCAAACTTAACGATGTATTCTAATGGAATGTGAATGGACTCTGTCTTCTCCTTCTCCTTGGGCCGCCTCTAGTTTTCGTAGAATTTGGCATTAGGTTCTGTACCCCTCTCTTAGAGAGGTTTTTCTTTCTTTCTTTCATTCGCCGCCGACAAAATCTCCATCTGTCCTTCTACTGGTCGGAGGGGAGAGCTTTTCTCCCCTCTATAACGCTAGCTTCCCCTCATTTACGTATCCTGGTTTCTCTCCCTATGTTGTCTCTTTATTAGTTGAGCATTGTCCATCGTCGATTCCTCCTTGCCGCAGTCCCCATTTTTGCATATATTTGATGTCGTCATCCAGGGTGATATTGTAGGTTCTGTAATTAATTAATTAGATGGGAACACTTCAAGAGCAAACTTTTCTTACTCCTTTTATAATTCTTGACATAAAAGCTTCCTACTTAATTTTCTCGAGGACGCAATTGTACATATATGACAGTCAACAACAGTTCCTCTGTGCGACCAAATTACCCCTTCTCCGTCATCCGTGACCCAGATTAACCAACCATGCATTCTCTCTACTTCTCCCCCCCCCTCCCCCCCCCCCCCCCCGAAGAAACGGCCCGCCATATATAGTTAGTGACGAATTGGCCTTCGTCACACTACGGGCTATCTATCTACTCCTATCATGATCAAATCTATAAATATATATATATAGTCTGTCTGCAGATCCCCATGCGAAGGAATTGCATATAACTCACAACTCTTTTATTATTACTTTCTCCATCGATCATATGGGCTCTTGCTTATCATCCTCCTCTTCCTCTATTACCACTACTACAACCACTACAACCAATAATGTTTATTTACTTCACTCGGCTACCGCAAAAGTTATCGCCATGGATGGGTCCCTAAAGGAGTACTCTGAGCCAGTCAAGGTGTACGAGGCTCTCGGCTTGAGCCGCCTTTCCTGCTTCCTCTGCAGCTCCGACGAGCTGCTCTACGACGCCCGCATCCCGGCATTGGCTTCTCAGGACTCACTCCACCTGGGCCAGTTGTACTTTATGCTCCCTCGATCCAAGCTCGACTACACGTTGACGGCGACCGACATGGCGGCGCTTGCCGTTAAGGCCAGCTCGGCGTTACCGGCGGTCACGCCTCCGGAGAAAAAGAGATCACGTAGCCAAAACCGGGCGATTAGAGTCATGCCGATTGCAGAGGTAGATGAAGGGAAACATCATGAGTTAAAGAAAATTACTACTTCTTCCTCTTCTCTACGAACTATATTAGTTGATCGATTTAGTAGATCGTCGATATTGGGCACCATTGAGGAAGCTGATGAATGAAGCAAGATCTGATCTTCTTCTTCTTCTTCTTCCTCTCTCTCTCTTTTTCAATTTTGTTTTATATATATATATCATTTAAATATTTTTTTTTTTTGTATTCCCAATTTGTATTTGAATACAAAGTAATTGTGTTGCATCTACAAGATTCGATCTGTTGGTAATGGAAGATACATGGGTGTGGGTTTGAAATGTCGCAGCATGCTTCACATTTTCCGGTGTTCATTAGAATAGTCAAAGGATGAGTTAATAAAGAAGAAGTTTTGGGCTTCTCCTGCCCAACTATGATACGGTTCGAGTACGATAATGCGATGCGAGTCAACATCTGGACCATACGTTAGCCTACCATCTAGGAAGAATCTTTAAAACACCCACTTAACCCGGAATACTTCTTAAACGTACCACTCAATATACACTAACTGATACGGCTGCTTGTCCTTATGTCTGCTCTCTGCACGTGGTCAAACAATAGCTTTGACCACTCATTAGATGCAAGAATACCGAATTTCTATATCCCACTAAAACCTTCCAAAATATCATTATTATCACTATATATATATATATATATATATATATATAATAATTGTTACCGACAATTTTTGAATTATTCGATGAGTTGAATTTTACTAATAACGATTATAACTAAACTTATATTAAAAAGAGATCAATTATTTAAAAACAATCTAATCATGACTAGATACCTTTTTTGTTTGCTTCCCTTTATTTTTTTTATTTTCTTACATAGTTACTGTTGAAAGCCTTCTGAATTTTATAACTGCCATTATATTGTTAAAAGTATTATATTTGCCACTAATCTTTGCACTCTTTCATAATTTTAATTATGAATAGTTTTTATGAAATATTATGCTAGTGTTAAAATGAACATATATAAATGACTAAAACTTTTTTTTAAATAATTATCCAATTGTTAAAACAGTCTTTTTAATTTTAATTTAGATTAGTTAGATTTAATTAATTAAATGATATTTTTGAAAGAGTAGAATGATAAACTATGATATTTTGAAGAGTGTTGTAATAATTATAATATGTAAAAGTCTCAAATAATAAAGGAAGAAGAAAAAAAAAATCCAATCTGGCCTTGGCCCAAATATTTAGGGTATGAGCCCAATGTTTTAGTTGGGCCTTATTACTCTCTCAAAAACGGGCTCCAGGCCTTCCATTGCATGTCATGTAACGATAGCTTCCATTAGTTGAAAAATATTTACTAAATAGTTTCCTGGATTCCATCTCTCAGGAGTGAAGATATATTTGACACTCGTCGAATTAGCCCAATCTTATGATTCTTCTCATTCTGACACTAATTACTAATTGGTCGCAGTGGTATAAGGTTAGGGAACTGATATTTACTAAGCAGTTTTTACTATATACATAGCAACTCAATTTTTTTTATTTAATAGAACGTTTCAATAACTCATCGGAGAAAAGAAGAAATCCCTTGACTCAAGCTATGGCTCAAAGGGCAAATATCAATTCTCGGCTAGGGATATCATGCATATATAATGCAACATTATCCTCCGTGTGTGCTCTAAATGCACTACTAAACCATCTATCTAGTTTGTAACCCGTGAAATTAATTGGAACCAGTGTGGTTAATTCTTGATGAACATATCTTATCCTAAAGTTGTGCTGTCCTCCACTATATATCTTCCCCTCCAAATTAATCTTTATCTGCTTCCTCCTAATGCACATCACAAAAAGGTATACATCTCTTGCTAGGGAAAGAGGCACACTATTATTAGCTAGCTTTTCTTTTTCCATGGGTGAGTTACTATTCCACCTTCTTGTGCTCGTACCTATCCGTTTAAATGGGACATGATATGATTGCCTTCCAGTAAATTACCTCAAAGGAGGAAACATTTCTTATAGAGGGAGGAGATGCATTAAGATAAGAAAAGAGATCATTCTTTCTTTCTCAAAAGTGATGGCAGATCATGAGATCCTTTTGCAGTTAGTTTCCAAAGAGAAGTCCTTTCTCGCTGGGAAAGCAAAAAATACTGGGCCATAGATCGCGGACTACAGGGAATTGATTAAATAGAGTATATATTATTAGTTTTATGAAGCTAGCTAGGTAAGGAGAAAGTGTTCTATTTTCTATAGATTAAAGAGTGGGTAATAATTAATATATTCCTACCGCATCTCCTCTTACAGATAAGCAAGGATATAGAATTAACGTATGCTAACCAGTTAAGCTCTTTCTGGTACAAGCTTTCAATTCTCTATTAGGCAACACTTTAGCTATTTCGTCCTTTAGATGATCTATCTATTTGCTTGCTGGAATTGAGCAACTAGCTAAACCAATACATACATACTTAATTGGTAGTGCATTCGCTCAAAAGAAAAAGAAAATGCATGATTGACGAAACTAGACAAAACATCGACGTTAAGAAGATAAGTATTACACTTACGCGTCTGATCAACGATCATCATCGAAGCATCGATCAAAGAAGCAGACAAATTTAATACAAAATAGATACTCTTGCCAAATATTAGAAAACAAATATGACAATCATACCATGTTTATGGACCAGTACAAATTAACAACTCATCATTGATCCATCGATCGATCGATCGATCTCGATCGCTTGCTAGAGAAAGAAAGATTCAAAGCAGTCAAAGGGCCAGAGATGATCCATCATTTTCCACGTGGATCGATGGTTGTCATGCACCCATCGCCCCCGACGTTAACCTAACAAGATTCAGAGCATGGATGAGAAGGAAAGGGAGGAATTAATTGATGATGTGAAATTATCAAATATTCTATGCCCCCCCCCCCCCCCCCCCTAGCTAACATCTGTACATGTTCTCCCTTGGAACTCTAATTTGGTTTTCAGTAGTATGGGGGAATTAAGCAGGCCAGGCCGAGGTGCACATGATTGATATATATATATGCATGCAGGACCACCTTGATGAGCTCCTTGGAGATCTTTGGAATCCTTTAATTACAACAAACAAGAAGACACATGCCAAGTACATCAAATCACTGAATTAATCCTCGTTCACTGATACATTAGACGTCAGATTTCTAAATGAGGAGTAACAAATTAAGAATTTAATAACTTCGGCCGCCGAGCTCTATATGTCATCCAACTTAATTTTGTGCGGTGCTGACCGCTAATATATTACATATATACACATAGTGGGTAGTTAATGATTAATTAATCAGCTGGCTTCTTGGACCACGACGTATAATATATAGCTGTGTTATATAGTTAGGTGGGCTTTGGACCACGACGATGACAAGTAGAAGGTTTCCCTTCTCCCTACCTCCTTGTTTGGATGCACAAAGGAATGGGTGCAAAGCTAGCTTTTGACTGGAGGTTCGTCGCAGCATGCAGCGTTGTACCTCTGAATAATAATAATAATAATAATAATAATGATGATGATGATAACAATAATAGGCACCTCATCATCATCATTAATTGCCCATATATGCAGCAGGATGCACATCCATCTCACTTCCATGCACCTTTTTCCTCCTCTAAGCAAACTTTAGCCATATTAAGAAGTAAGAGTGGATCTGCCGGTTCATATTGAATACAAGACATGTATACAGGATTAAGAAGCCCGACACGTGTATGCGTGCATGTTATCCATCTTAAATATTGCAAATGAAAGCTGATTGAGACCCAATTTATCAGTGATTAATGCACGCTCGTGTGTATGTTTGTATATATCTTACAGTGTATATATACTAATCCATATGTAAATATAATACATCTCTCTCAAATTGGGAGTGAATTAAAAATAAAAGCACTCAGATGTAACATATATATATATCTCTCTCGACGTACGTCGAGCCAAGAAAGCAGCCCACATTCGAATGGGGCCAGTAGCACCTCACGTGGACAGAATTATTGCAACCCCTCTACACTCCTCAATTGGGCCCACACATAACCCACTGACGGAATCAGGCCTTCTCTCCTCTCCTGCTTAATTAGTGAGCTATTTAAACCTCATCTCATTCTCATATCCTCCACCTCTCCATAAATTAAGAAAAACAATTAGCTCCGGATCCGTCGTCTTACACATACAATTAAAAGTTTGAGAAGATGAGGATGATCGACTTGGGCGGCCAAAGAGGACCCCTCCAAATAATCGACACCCCCACCGCCGTCGACTGCACCAAGGACGTCCGCTTCCGCCGCTCTTTCCGCTCCTTAGTCGAATGCATGGTCCCTTACTGCCTCCTCTCCTCCTCCTCCTCCTCCTCCTCCTGCGCCGACACAGACTCTTGTTCCTCTACCACCACCACCACCACCACCACCACCACCACCACTACCGTGAATAATACCACCACCACCGTCACTGGCACCTTCTTCGGATACCGCCGCGGCCGCGTCAGCTTCTGCTTCCACGACGACTCCCGCTCCTCCACGTCACCTCTCCTCCTCCTCGACTTCGCCGTCCCTACCGCATACCTCGCTAAGGAAATGAAACACGGCCTCCTCCGCATCGCGCTGGAGTGCGACCGCGCCACCGCACGCTCCTCCTCGTCCGCGTCGCTGTTCGCTGTTCCAGTCTGGTCCATGTACTGCAACGGCCGCAAGGTCGGCTACGCCGTACGCCGCCATATGACCGAAGTCGACGCGGCGGTGTTCAAGATGATGCGGTCGGTTTCCGCCGGAGCCGGAGTACTTCCCGGGACAGAGTCGAAGGCGGGGGATGGAAATCTCATGTACCTAAGGGCGAGATTTGAGCGGGTTACCGGATCCGTTGATTCGGAGTCTTTTCATATGATCAATCCGGTTGGAAGCACTGGGCAACAGCAGTTGAGTATATTCCTCTTGAGGACGTAGGTAGATAGATAGATAGATAGATGATGATGACGATGGTGATGCTAAGTATACACATCAAGGCTAGTGAGCAGTGCTAGGCGGTGTACTTCATATATCTTCCGCTGTGTCGATTACTGTATTAAGAATTTTGTTAATTAAGATAATGTTTTCCGGCCCGCAGATATTAATACATATAAGGTTGATTTTCCAAAGAACATCTACATCGAAATTGGATCAATTAGAAAAATAAATAAATAAAATAAAAGGATATTATTAAAGAGCAAGACTAATGGCAGACAGATGAGATCACACATTCTCCCTTCCTATTGACCCGTCGGCTCAAGTCGGCCATGCGCACGAGGTGTCGAGAGCAGACACTCGGCTATGCGCACGGCTACATGCATCTTCTAAACCTTTTATTTTATTTTAAACCTTTTATTTTATTTTAGAGATCTTCTAATCTTAGTACTAAGTCTATGTCTTTTTTCTTTAAAAAATAAAAAAAGAAAGCAGATCATCATCTCATCTGCTTTCGGTTGTCCCCCCCCCCCCCCCCCCCCCCATTTTTTTAATAAAAAATAATTAATTAACCAGCACGGACCATTGTGATAATTAAGAAGCCAACAATTAATCTTAATGGCCGGCGAAAACCTATATATTTAGCCCTAGGAAAATTACATGCATCAATGCTTTGCATTACATTATATGGCACTTGTTATTAGAGTTGCATAGATTAAAAGAAAATAAATCATTGGGTGTGAGAATAGTTAATTGGTCGTTGGGCTTGTTAGGGCCGTTCCCTAATTATTGAGGCGCATTATGAGCATCTCAACTTTTTGTACAAATTAAACTCTTAATTTAACTTAGAGAGTGGGATGCCAAATACTCTTTTCAAGTGACATGACGCCGTTCGCAGGGGATTCCCTCATATTTTAATAAGGCATGCTAAAAGTTGTGTTACTTTATTCCCAAACTTTCAAATTGATTACTATGGAGTATGGAAGTATGCATGCTTTCGGTTCTAAGTTCCGATGTGGATTCTCGATCCTTCATAGTTCAGATATGTTGATTGTGGGTCACATGCTTTTTAAAATGTTTTATTAATAGAGCACAATAACACTAATTAGCCTAGAATTCTATATTTCCTATTATTTGTGACAGAAATACGTACTGCTACAAAGAAACGTAAGTCCATGGGAAGAGAGACTTATGGGATTGATATTTAATATATTATCCTTATATTCATTGTAGCTCATTTCTTGAAAGAGAGACATCTACCAAACTTACAGTCTAAGAGAGAGAGAGAGAGAGAAAAAGATCAGATATGGTTGCTAAAGTTTGTTCCAGGGAGAGACAGGAATGATGGTTAGCCAAACCATTGCCTGTTGGCCAAGATCCAATCTGATACAACAACATCGTGATTGGGCTGGACATCATGATTGAGTTCATGAGGCTGGGCTACCATCTTCAGACACATCAATCGCCTCCATCTCTTCTATGGGTAATTAGGTGTACATGTGGTTGATTTGATGCATTACCTAAGGAATACAAAATAAATAAATAAATAAATAAATAAAGCCCAAGAAGTGATCATTGTGTCCACTGAAACAATATAACTCAGGATCATGCATGCATGCCACGTGACCTTAGCTAATTTAATTACCACTGCTAATGTATGGAATCTGTTTCCCCTCCTCACTTCTCTTTCTTTTTTTTTGGGCCCATGGATCCAGGCCCATCATATAAGAATCATTATATGGACCCGGCCCAACAAAGAATAAATCATGGGCTCAACCAAAGGTGAAAGGGCCTTTCTGGAATTTAAAAAAAAAAAAGAAAACGCAACCAAATTAAAAAGATAAAGTATATACGTATAAACTTTTGACTGGTAAGTGGTAACACCTTTGACTCAGAAAGAGATGTCATATATAATAAGATCACGTTAGAACTGACTGTTGAACTAATAGGATAACCACTTGATTCGTTAGGAGATTTTCCAATGTTTTATATGTTCCCTATCTTATTCTACAACTTATTCCTCGACGCACGTACGTTCATGGTAATCTCGATCAAAATAAGCTAGTGGTCCCACCTGTCATTATTCCCTTTTTTTTAACCCCCCTCAAAAAATAAAACAGTTAAATAGCAATGCAGACGTTTCATTTCGTTATCATGAAAGGTGATGAAATATTAAGCCATTACGATTCGTCAGTCGTCACCCACCCACCCCAAAATTTATATATATGAGGAGGACATGATTGTTCCTGAAAAGCTATGCTTTTATCAATGGGACTTGGTCGTTAATTATAGTTGATAAGGAAATTAAGGGTGAAGTGGATTCGCTGCTACTCGATCTAAATAATTTCCAAGCTCCCTTTCTTAATTATTTCTTTTGGCCCACATTGCTTTAGCTTTGCAGTCGGTCTATGAATTCTTTAACCACCGAGATTCTAAACTAAGTCTGGAACTCGAAGCTTCCTTCGTCGCCATGTTCACGTACCGAGGTGGTTTGGCTTCCATCTTTTTTCACAAAGAAACTTTAGACCACTAAAACGGAGGAGCATGCGAAAGGCCTAGTAGGCAAGGCAAACACAAATTTAATTAATTGTAATGATTACACTCCAATTGGCCACCTTTTATTGTGGTTGGTTAGCCGTTCCATCAATATCCTGATGGTCAATTAGGGACAATTTGGCATTCTACGTACGTACAAGAGAAAAACAAACAAAGAAAGTCCTGCCCTATTAGTCGAGGAGTTATATTATATATGAGGTTTTACAATATGGTAAAAGGTATTCTTATTACGAAGTGTATGTATGTAGGAGCCTGGAGCCCCCGCGTGAGTAGTTGACATCTAATTAATTGACCTGAGATCCAGACATAAATCTCGTATGTCAAAATATATGATCACATGAATAAATAATTCATGATGAATTAGAGAAGACAGGTAAAGAGTATGGGCAAGCTTTGAAGGAGTGTCTTCTAGTGCCCGATGTGTCCGTTAACCTACGGCATTTTTCCTGCCATAAATTAAGCACGACCTACCCACTTTCTAATTAATGCCCACATATGTGAATATACATAAATTACTCGGAACTAGTTTTACTGCTGCTAAATGTCTAAAATGTTAATAATTACTTTGATGCATGCTTACTGATCATCTCGCTGGGAGATTCTTGAATTGCAATGCATTGCATTGCTTGCTTTGGAAGGGAACAAAAAAAAGTTGATGGCATCTGTCTCTCGTACGCAGTTAAGTAACATAATGACACCTCACTTCTTCTAGGTACACTCCAAAGTGTTAGCCAATGTCCAGCTGGCAGCTTCACTTTTGCTCATCTCCCCTCCCCCCCAAAAAAAGATGTTGCAATCCAAGTCCAACTCCTCCTTAGTCTCATCACTTCTCGATGAACTTTTTTTTAAAAAAAATAAAATAAAATCTCGATGATGATCTTAGTATCAAAGGCATTAGATTATGGAGCTTTGTTAATTAATTGAGTCCATCTTTGGGTATAATAGAAAGTAATTAAGTGAGGATCTCGGTAATTACCTCACCCTGGCCATTAATCAATTAACCCATTGCGAGGGAAGAGATGCAATTTTAATCTATCATCTACCAGCTGTTGAGTGAAAGGAGTTAAAAAAAAGAAGAAGAAAAAGATAGAGTTCTACTGCTGCTGTTTTATGTTTACTCTCTAGTGTCGGCAGAACAGCGAAGCACTCCACGTAAAAAGTATATAATATTGTCTATGTGTCCATGGAATATTTTAGTGGCCCATATATTGGATCTTGGGTCATCCTATTTATTATGACCTCTGCCGTTGTTTTTAAATTAGACCTTGGGAACGCCATCCACAATTAATCCATGCAACTTAATTACAAAATATATGATATATACATATACTATTTCATGTGTGGGCTCACCTCTCTCTAAATTTTTGTTTGCAGGAAGACAGGACAAATATATTTAAGAATTTGAGGTACGAAATAATAAATTTAGTAAGTTTCTTCTTTCTTCCAGGTAAGACTGATAGAGAAAATAATGAAGATTAACAGTGGTGATTATTTATATATTTATATTACGGGTATAGACGAGTCCTTTCTTTATCAAAGTTATATATATATATATATATATATTTAGTGTGAACAGTGAACACCGACACTTCGCTTCGCTTGTAAGGTGCTTTACTTTTATATGTGAAAATTCGGAAGATATTCTATTTCTCTTTCTTTTTTCCCTGTTTAGTCTTCTGATGGTCTACCATCGTACTCCAAGTCTATGACTAAATAAGTTCCATTAATACATTATATACATTATAGTTGGAACAAACTTCACCTACTTAGTGAAGCATAATAAAAAATAATACATTATATTAAGCTCAAACATTACTTAAAGGTAAAATAAATAACTCTGCTATGTAGTATATAGTCAAGAATTATACATACACAAAATACAAAATAGAAAAAGAAGATGGTGATCTGTCAAATCTGACAAGCTTAGATCATCACCCAGCTCGTAGGCCTTGACAGAGATGGAAAGGAGGAAGTGATATTGACGATGGTCGATGGGATAGTGCCAGTATATCAGTGAAGATAGAGAGAGAAAATTAATTAAAAAAAAAAGAAAAAAAAAAAAGAAAATGAGGGAGGAGGAATCACCCATTCACCCACGGGGAAATCCCACAAAGGGGAGGAATTTCTTTTTCAGAAGGCCCAGTAGATTTCCCTGCTAGGGCCGGCGCAGCTGATTTGTTTCCTGTTGATTTTTGACCTACTTAGATGAATCAGTTGACGAACAAAATTATCATTAAATGCGTAAAAATCATGTGCAATGTATCACAAGGTAAATAGGAATAAAAATGATATATATATATATCCTATCTATGTAATGATGCACTGACATAAAGGAAATCGGATCAATAGTAATTTATTCCAAAACTTGTACATCTTAGATTATGACAGCTTCTTCAATAGTATTATACCCTTGCCTTCATATCTCCAGTACAGTGACATTGAAAAGATCACGAAAAAGGTTTTCGTCGATCGAGAATCCCCAAAACAACCTCCTAGAGAAAGTGACATGGTCAATTGGAAGATATCACCGGCAATTATAGTAATAAGATGGCATATTGGCATCGCTACCGATGTCTCCATTTATCTAATCCTAAGCTTTCTCTTCCCCTCTAATGGAGGTTAGGAGGGAATAGTTCACTAGTCCCTCTGTAGGCCGAGATTAATCAATGGTGGCCCTCAACCATAACCACCTGCCCTCTCTACTACTGGGACCATGTCTTTATCAGACACACTGGCTGCTCCTCACCTAATGTAAAGATTGGTCTTCTTTCTTTTTTTTTTATAAATAAAAAAAAATACAAATTGGTAATTGGGAAGTGGGATAGTTAGCATTGATTTAGTGGGCATTTTTCTTTGATTTCTTCTTTTGTGTTTTTAGTTTTTGGTTTGGTGGGTCATCTTCTCTTTCAGGGATTTGGTTGTCTGGATGCCTGTCAATGGTATCTATTTATTATTGGGTTTATGATTATTTCCTCCAAAATAACCCACCTCCGTCCGTGTGCAGTGCCTTCTCCCTTGCCTCGCCCTCTGTTGCCTTCGTCGTTTCCAAGAAAACTTTGAGCGGCTTCCTGAGAGAGTCTCAGGTGCTCCTTAATTTCCTGGATTCACGGCAAAGGTTTACGATGGGCAGTATTGGCCTCCTCCGGTGAGCATTCTTTTTCTTTGCTTCGATCTCATCAAGGTTTTAAGATTGTTTTTCCTTGGATTCCTTTTTTTATTTTTATTTTTTGGTTCCCTTACCCTTCTTCTGGGTTGTATGATGATGATGATGACAATGATTGAGGTTGTGTTGGCGAGTGTTCTTTTTGGTTGCGGCTTTTAGATTCATGTGATCACGCTACGATGGGTTCTCAGGTTCTTCGGAAGCTAGCGTGCAGAGGGCCAAGGGATCAGTTGGGTTAGCAGAACAAGAGTGTATGGAACCTCCAACCACTGATTCTGGCGCTTATTACAGCCGAGATCGGCGTTCCCGGAGGTTAATATTTCTGAGCTCTCTTCTTTATGCGTGAAGATGCTGAACAAGTTTCTTCTCTGTCTCCTCCTCAAGTGTCTACATTCCACAATTCGAATCTTTTCATGATGACTGCTTCAAGGCTTATGTGATGAAATGGTGTGAATATCGATGAATTGGGTTGAAAAATAGCATAGCCGTATAGGGTGGAGTGCCTTCGAAATCTAACAACATGAAGAAATATCTACATTGTGGTGTTAAGGATTGTTCTTGGATGATTCTCCCTTGTCTACTATTACTATGGAAGAAAGTACTTTAACTTACTGTAGGGATATTATTGGCACGGTAGCTTTCTAGCATTGAGGGACGCTCTCAGTTTCTAAGCATTTTTTTTTCTCCTTTCTTTGAGCTTAGGGAAAAGCATTCGGTTTACAACAGAACAACAAATTTATTTTGATTAATTGCTGATCTTTTCTTAACTTCGACCACTTTACTGTCCTTAACTTTTATCATTTTAGAGCTTTATGCTTTGAGCTCACCATAATTTCATCTTCTCTTTGGAGCATTTTTTTTTTAAAAAAATTTAGTTTTGCGTCAATTTCAGTGTATCGTCGGTGCACGAAGATGTGTTGAATATGTCACCTCGATTGTCCTATCACAATCCTGTAAGTGATCTGACTCTTTTTTCCCCCTCTGATTTTGTGGTTTACTAGGTTATTTATATTGTATATTTGCCCTTTGTGCAATATTATAGTTGTGTCAGGCATCAAAGTATCATACTTCTACATCTTTTGTTCAGCTCTGTATAAATTCTCTCTTCTTTGGTCTATTGCTTAAGCTGGAAGCAGGTCGTTCAATAATGATAGAAGTGTATATGCGTACAAAGCCATATTCATACTAAAGTTTGTTCCACCAGATTATCAGATAACAAAAGTATTTCCGGATATAAGATGGCAATCTGTTTGACATGGCACCTAAAAGAGAATTTTCGTTTCTGGAAGCTGGTAATTAGGCCAAAAAATACAATATATACTTTCTACCATGTCAGCTCCTATAATGTGCAACCCACTGTTTCCATAGCGTTGCAGCAATAGAGATGCCAGTTAATGCATGTCCCTCAGAAATAAAAAGGTGAAATGGATTGCACAAGGAAACTCTCCACTTTGCTCAGCCTTCTTCAGATGGCTGTTACATTGCCCAAGGAAACTTCCATGTTTACTGGCTTTTGGAAATCAATAATCCTTTTTACCTGTTTCCATGCTATGAATTTTAAATTATAAGCTGCTGCATACATTTGAATCATAATTCTTGTACACTGTCCTCTAATTGCCCCCATATTCTTCTATCATCTAGCAGAGTATCAATCTACAGAGAAGACTTCATAAATGGAGTTCCTTGCACTTAAAAGAGATGGTTCCACACCGTCATTCTGCTGCATCCACAGCTCCAACTGAAATTCTGACTCCTAAGGTTAGTCCTAGATCCTAATCATAATTTCAATGACAAACTCTACGTAGGTTATGCAGGTCCCTAATTTTACCATTATTGGCATGCTAAAAGCCTAAAACTCATCCAGTCATCTAATATGATCAATTTCCTAAGTTAAACGTTACCAATCATTTGTACTCTATCTAGGAGAATCTGGAGTTCCTTTTTTTTTTTTTAAATATATAAATATTTCTTTGCATGTTATTAATTCTATCAGCTATTCAGTCTATCATAAATGTTGACACGTCCATTAACGTATCGAGTATCATATAATACCATTGACGTTATTGCCATAGAAAGGAAAAACAAATAAAAAGTTTTCTATATGCCCTTTTTCTGACGTTGCAGCATGTCGTTCGCAGTCTGTTGCAGACTTGGTCAATGAGATTGCAATTCTCGAGCTGGAAGTTGTACATTTGGAACGGCATCTACTCTCATTATATCGAACAGCTTTTGACCAATATCTATGTAGCTCCCCTAGTAATGCTGGCGAGGCCTGGATTTCAGAGCACTTCTCCAGAGACCAACTGGATGATGCTAAAGTTCAGATAGTGCAACAACATACTCAAGATTTAACTTCCAGCCAACTAGTAGAGAAAAAGCATCAATCTTTAAAACTTGAGAGAATAGAGGAGAGCGCGCTGAATTGCAGGCATGTCGAGCATTCTGCCATCAATACATTAGCTGCCTCAGATTGTAAGAATGTATGCACACTTTTCTTATATCCTTTGCATCAAGCACAATTACTTTATCTTTCTGACAATCATTTTATTTAAGATCATGAAAAAATTATCTCGTATCTGCAAAAATGTAACATGAATAAATTTTATCATTTGTTGTTCGATTATAGGTCCTTAAGCATCTCGATAAAATATAATCTGGATAATTAGTATACAAAATGAATTTGGTGGTTACAAAATTTTGATATTCATCAGGTAACTACAAAGAGTTGAATTGCCTACTCCTATTTATCTATTGCAAAAGATCTTGTGCCTTCTTGCATAATAGTACTGTTCTCGAGTATATGAGATCCTTATTTATTAGCATTGTTTAATGAAGACAATACATCAGTCGCACGGGCTGCTGTTCTGATTTGACTTTGGAAGTGTAATTGATATGTTTCTGTTTAAAATAAGATTCAATGTCTTATTACATTTGTTATCACTATTTGGTATGCATACATAATGCTTTCGAAACCTCACTAGCACATATGCACCAAAAAATAGACAATGCCACTCCGCCATCACACTAGATGATGAAGGCCCAAACCTGAGCAAAAGGTTACATCACATATCACCATGGCCAATCCACAACTACCAATCTAAGGTCGTAAGTTTAAGTTATTCCATTAAGCTTAATGATGAACTTCTTGTTCATATGTTTTGTATGAATGAAGCGTATGCACATTTTAGTGTTGACTATTTGCACAAGAAGTGGTACTTTAGCCAACACTCCAACAGAGCTGTCTTTCATTGTTTGGTTCCAAATGGATATTTCTGATCCATCCTGTATATCTTTTGAATGTTATCAGGAAATATCAAAATGTACTTCTGGGCATCGCAGCCTTGCGGATCATCTGGGTGCTTCTATCAGTGACCATGTACCTGAGATTTGTTGTAAACTTTCTGAAGATATTGTCAGATGCATTTCTGCTGTCTATTGCAAACTTGCAAACTCACAGACGCAAGATGTGGAACAGTTGGCTTCACCTACTCCATCTGTGTCATCTTCAAGTACATTTTCTCCCAAAGATCCTTATGATAGTTGGAGTCCTCAGTGCCACTATGAAGCTATAGTAAGCCCCTGTCGGTTTGAGTCACTTAAAGAGAAGAATGATCCATACAGTGGCATGGTTGTCATTCCACAAATACGCATAGATGCTGACAGATTTGGCTATGCCTCTAAAATGCTAGAGAAATTCAGGTAGTTGATCAAACTGTGCTGTAGGAAAGTATCATTATGGTCTTTGTATACCCTAAGAATCATTTTGGTACATCTACCATAAAGCAGGCAGTTTGTTTATTTAGATAAACTAGAATGCTGGAAGTAATTTTTTTAAAAATTAAACCAGGAAAATCTTATGGGATGAACCTGGCATTCTCATATTAGAATTAGCTACAAGTACCATTACATAGTTTTTGTGTCTAACAATGTTCAGTAAAATTTGTTGTTGTACCATAGATATTCATGAAAATATGACAATTTCCTCTATGCTTACTTTGAAGAATGGATGATACACTATTTTAATTGCATCTGTTGCCACAATAACTTATACATTTGTACACATTTTGTATGAGATAGGTCCCTGATACGATGCCTGGAGAAGATTGACCCAAGGAAGATGGGGCATGAGGAACAACTTGCTTTCTGGATCAACATTCATAATGCATTAGTGATGCATGTAAGTTTTAGTAACTTTCCCTCTACCCGTACTAATTTGTTAACTACATCATGTATCATGATATTGAGGGGTGTAACTAGAAAATGTCTTATGATATATCACAGGCATTTTTAGCTTATGGGCTTCATGATAATCACATTAAAAGTACCTACCTGATCCTAAAGGTAAGCATCGCATATAAACTTTTGGTTTTGTCACCACAAAGATTACTTTTCCAATAGTTATACACTGAAATCTACTTCAGGCAGCTTATGATGTTGGTGGCCATTCAATAAATGCTCATACTATTCGGAGTTCAATTCTTGGTTGCCAACCCATTCGTCCAGCATTGGTATGTCTGCAAGCTTCATTCTCCTTATGAAATTTGTCAATTCAGTAGCAACAATGACCAACATACCAAAATAAAACCATAGCAAACATCTTCATCTAGTAGCAAGTGTTTCAAACTCGATCAACTTAGATCACCCATCCTAAACAAATAGAGAAAGAATTGAAGCAAGAGATATGGATTTCTACTAACTCAGATTGATGGACTCCAGTTTGACCTAAATTTAGGGACCAGGATAACTCAAGTTTCGAATGAGGGGTCACTGATCCTATAAACCAAGATGAGTACTTAGGCTAGTATGATTAATGATTATCATATAGGGTCATAAACAACAGTTACTACTATTCTGTATAGAAATTCTATACCCTTCTCATCAACTTGTGTTTCTGGTAAAGGCTATCCCCTCTTCCCAAACATAGCCTTAGCTATGAACTTAGTACATATTGATGGAAGACAATATCAATAGGTAGTATAATTTCCACACAGGGTTTTGGAACTCCCTTATTGAGCTATAAGTGGAGTTAACTGCAGGACAATATTACTTGATGAGTAGGATACTGCACTAACATAGTGAAGATATATAGATTCATCTTCGTCGTTTTGTTAAATTTGCTTGGTTTACAACCTCATTCTCACAAGCCAGAACATTCAAGCTTACTTGCATCTATTATTATCATGCATCTGCAGTGGGTGCGTGCACTATTCACACCAACAAAAAGGTTCACGATGGGGAATGGCAGACATCCATATGCTTTTGATCGTCCCGAGCCACTTTCTCATTTTGCTCTTAGCACGGGAGCATACTCAGACCCTGCTGTATGATCTTAAGGCTTATTCTGCTACAACTATTATTCATTTTGGATTAGATATAGAAGATAAATCTGAATCAAAATTTTGTAGGTTCGACTTTACACAGCCAAGGGTATCTACCAGGAGCTGGAGCAAGCAAAGACTGAATTTGTTCAAGCTAATGTCGTGGTTGGAAAACAAATAAAGATCTTACTCCCAAAGATTTTACACTACTATGCAAAGGATGCTTCTTTCGAATTATTTGACGTTATTGAGATGGTATGCAAGTGCCTACCTGAAAGCCAGCGGAAATCCATTCAACGATGTCTTAGAAGAAGAGTAGACAAGTGTGTGGAGTGGTTACCATACAAGTCATGTTTCAGATACATTGTGCATAGAGATCTAGCCGAACAATAAAGATTAATCTATTCTCAGTTCATAAGTGAAAAAAAAAAAATCCAAATCGTTCTTTGTATCATCTTCCAACACGGTTCCTTCCTACACTAGTCCAACTTTGATCAGTCTTGAGTTTAGTCCTACATTTGTATAGGTTTTCCTGTTGCCTTTTCTTGTTGAACTTTTGTACAGTGACTGCTTACTGAATGATGGATTATCTTGCCATTCTCCGTGTTATCTTGTATCTTGTGTGTTACTACTTACTAGTCCATGGAGATTATTTTTCCCTTTTCTTCCACTTAACTGTTAAGGAAGTAGAGTCAATCTGCTTTCACCATGTACCGTTCCCATTTGCAATGGCACTAATGAAGTTGGCAAAACCTTGAAGATGCTTTGACTCCTCAGAAGGGTTTTCAAACTTGCAACAATCATCTGGCCTAGCCATCACATTACCTTTTTAAGCATTGCATCATTCATCTAATAGTACTAATCGGAATGAGAGACAAACAACAAGTTACAAATGCCTGCCTAGAACAATATGGTTTTGAACAAGAGATTGAAATGCCGACTCTCTTCTACTAATGTCAAAATGCCGAACTTGAAAAAATGTTGACAATAAGAAAGAATCAGCAGTGACCTCCAACTAAGCCAAATTTGGTAATGAACTTCTTCTTGTTACAATTCAGCATCTCATTTAAACTACACTGTAGATTCTTCTGCTTCAGCACCTTTTGTCGAAACTCCAGGCTTTTCTTCAGACCATGATGAAAGAACTCTGGATAATCTGCTACCTCACTGATGCCTCTTCCCATTTCTTCCACCAGGAACTTGATTCTGGGCTCCAAGGAATTTTTTACACTCTTGATAAGAATGGGCGGATACCCAGCCACTAACCGCGTTACTTGGTCAGTGTTGAATCCACAATCCCTTAAGAATGCTAAATTGGGCTGCAAAATCTTGTTCACATCACGACATAGCACATCAGGGAAGTTAACAACCAACCTTTGCAGATCCATCTCACTCAAGCCTATCGATTTCAGGAACTCAGTTGTAGGTTGTAGCCGATTCTGGACGCTGTAGCCCATAATATAAGGGTTCTTTACCAGAATTTTACCTATCATTCCTTCCTTATTGAGACCTAAGCTTGCAAGGAAATCCACAGTATGAGAAAACTTGGTCTCAATGCTGTAACTGATGAGCCGAGGGTTGAGCAACAGCATCTTACCCAACTGCCTCTCTGAGATCCCCAATGCCTGGAAGAAAGCCAGTAGTGGGCATAGCTTCTCTTCTACACTATGAGAAAGAATGTGGGGAAATTTACTTATGGCCAAAGCCACTTCTCCAGGCTTCGTTCCAAGTGTTGCGAGGCAATGAACTGTGGGAACAATCTTCTCATCCAAGCCCAAAGCAAGTATTTTGGGGCACTTTGCGACGACACAGGGAAGCTTTCTCTCTTTAATCCCAATGCTCTTCAAGTAATTCCAATTCTCAGAGGCTCTGTTTCCTTCTACGCTCTGCAACCGCTTGCATTTTCTCAACATTTGCTGTATTCCCTCATCATCAAATCCCTTCTCGTTGAGGAACTCTTCAATGGTTTTCCTGTCTTCAATACTTCCCATACTTCCTAAGACAGTTTTGAGTCAAAATTGCAAAAGACAAATCATCAAACACAAGCACCACTATATTGGTATTGGTATTTTCACATGAAGCTCGTACAAATCAGCCCCAATATTCTTATAAACTACTCCCGCAAGGTAGCGAGAGACAATAAACATTACAACCCAACATAAATGAAAGGCTCAAGAATTCAAATCAGAGAAAGAGATAAGATTCCAACTGTTATTGACATGAATTTCTGAGGAGAAACATAACCCATATTCCCAAATTCCAGATTGAGGATAGAGATCATGCATAGGGACCAAAGCACGACAGCTCGGACAATTTATGCCAACAATTTATGGTGCCAAAATGACCAGAGGAGCACAAATTTGGCGTAACCTAACAAGAATGAGTGAATTATCCACAGAAATAGAGCAGAGAACTGGAGAGAAAATACCTTGTGGGAGAAGAATATCCAGTCTAAGCGAAGCTCCTGTTAATACTCACGAACAAAAAACTCCAGACGATAACAAATCGGAGGCCTTCCGGTCCTTATCCCCAGCAACTAAGGAAGGCACTGCCCCTGTTTTTCCCATTTTGCCCCCGGCTCTTATCGATATTTTCCGCTAACTGATACACCCCTCTTAAACCCTAACAGACACAGTCACAAACGAACACTCTCCCTCCCTCTCTCATTTGTGAAGAAGAACACAGCTATGCAGGTGAGATCGTCTAAGCTTCTCTTCTCAAGATTTTTGAGGCATCTCTCCTCCTTGCCAAGATCTTGGATCTTGGAGAGCCGGTCGAGCTCACTTCTCCCCTCCCGCTCTCTTCTTGCTTACACACCCGGAGCCCAACTCAGTACTACCCCTAATCGGCCCATGAGAGGCGATAGAAGAGCAAGACGAGACGATCCTTCGGAAGATGTCTACCTCCGGACGCTCAACTGCGGAGACGATGTTGGGGAAAGGAGGAAAGAAAGCTCCCAAGAAAGCCCTCCGGCCCGAACGCACGAAAGGCCATTGAGGGGAGATCGAAGGCCTCAACCGCCACGAGGAGCGGGGCAGATTGATGTCGAGGCGGGCGATTTCTTCCCTGAGCTCGAGGATGGAGATGAGATGCTGGGTCGAAGCCGTAGGTTTCCTCGGAATCGAACGCCCAATAGACCAACTGGAGGAGGACCAGATGACCTTTTCCGCGATGGAGATAACGACGAGGAATTTGAATCTTTACTTCAACAAGAATCACCTCCTCGTTTCTCCAACAAATCCAAGGCAGAGGAAAAGAAAGATTCTCTCAGCAAGGAGAAAGGTGTGGGTGGACTTGGGGAAACCCTCTTTGAAAAGTTGGACCTTGGAGATGGTAGTGGTGGTGGTGGTGACAAGATGAAAGAAACTTATCAGAAGCCCCTTTCTGCAATGCCCGAATCACCACCAGAAGATGCTGATGAAATTTTCAAGAAAATGAAGGAGACGGGGCTCATCCCTAATGCTGTTGCCATGCTAGATGGGCTCTGTAAAGATGGATTGATCCAGGAAGCCATGAAGCTCTTTGGATTGATGCGTGAGAAGGGAACGATCCCTGACGTCGTGATCTACACGGCTGTTGTGGAAGGGTTCTGCAAGGCTGCCAAGTTTGATGATGCAAAGAGGATTTTTAGGAAAATGCAGAAGAATGGTATTGTTCCGAATGCTTTTAGCTATTCAGTTCTGATACAGGGGTTGTGTAGAGGGGGGAAATTGGAAGATGCGGTTGAATTCTGCACAGAGATGTTTGAAGCAGGGCATTCACCAAATGCAGCAACTTACGTTGGCTTGGTTGATGGATTCTGCAAAGAGAAGGGGGTGGAGGAAGGTGAGAGGATTGTTAGAAATTTCCATGAGAGGGACTTTATTATTGATGAAAAGGCTGTTAAGGAGCACTTGGACAAGAAAGGTCCATTCTCACCCCTAGTTTGGGAGGCCATCTTTGGAAAAAAGGACTCTCATAGACCATTTTGATCTCATAACTTACATGGTGAGTACAGTTTTTGATCTATTTGCTTCCAATATCAAGATCAATTGGTTAATGCAATTTTGATCTTGTTTGTTTACATTTACATTTAAATTTGGATAGTTGTTTTAATATGAAAGGTAGCTTCTCGAAACTGTAATCAGAAGAATGTGCTAGATGTGTAAATTATCTTTTTGTGCTCATGAGTTCGTAGCCAGAAGTCATCATTCATATGAAATAGGGTGAAAGTTAAGTTAGACAATTCGAGAACTTCAAATGGAAAAATCTGAATGATCAGTTAAGATATTCCTTTTCTTATTTAAACTATATATCAGTTTACATATTGGAAAATGATGTCGCATGCTTTGCAATTGGATTAGAGAATTATTTAGCATATACTATGATGTACTATGGCTTCCTTTTCCTGTGTGTGTGCATGTGTAATGTGCATCGTGATGCGTTAGAAGTGAAATAGTTCTCACATATCATATCCTTATTTGTTGAAAAATATCACTTTCTTTGCATCAAGGAATGCCTTGCTGGTCTAGTGATGTGTTGGCACCCGGCAGGAGGCGTGTCAACGTCACTCCTTCATGCCGAGGCATGTTGACGTGTGTCGTTGCATGTGTTGCCCGTATCGCTCGATACAGTTAGAACACCAAGTAGCATGTCTTGAGTGCCTCATGATACCTATTTAGCTTACTCAAGGAGGCCCTTCTTTAAAGTCTCTTTGCTAATAGGCTTATTGTTCAAACCAAAAAGAAGAAAAGGAGAAAGGGAGATCTAGAAGATGAGGTTGATATAAGAATGGGATCTTTGAATCCTATCAAAAGATATGCTTATCTTATTTTCTCTTTCTAATTTCTTTGATTTAGAAACCAAATCTGATATTAAGCATTCTAAATTTAACAAAATAAAGTTAGACCTATCATTTGTAAGTGTCATTCTACATAATCTAACATTTTGTGCCAAATTTATATAAAATACCCTTCAAAACTAGTAAATGGAAATTATTTAATAACTATTTGATATTATGTGTTGAATTATATTTTTACTTGACTATTGGTATATTTAAGTATTTTACAACAATATCTAGGGATAAAATATTCTAACATAGGCTTTAATACATATTTTAGAACTTAAAATATGTATAAATAGCTTTAGAAACCTATTTGGAGATGTGCAAATGGCACAATTGGGGTGTGTCGATAGGATATCGACACGACATGTGCTATTGGCACACAATCCTTGCTTTGTGTCTTTGAAAATTGTATCATATGATCCTGTTAGACACTTCTTTTCCAATAAACTTATGGCTCTTTTAATAGCTAGGTGCGCCCATGGTAATGGGCTCGAAGAGAAGTATGCTTTTTTTTTTTCACTCTTGATAAAATGAGGCTGGATGAGAGAAAAGGATAAGTATCAGTGTTTTGAATGGCGTTTGAGGCGGCTGCCTTGTATTGCAGTTTTTGATTCAAATACAGATTGGACATGACTAACCCACCTCAAATTGGATCATTTTCTGTTTTTTGTTTTAGTTAAAAAAAAAAGAAAATTTCTGGATGCTGTTTTCGAACGCAATCGAAGAGTGTTCGAATGCCTGCACATCATTTGCACATACAAAGCACTATTTTTGGCCCTTTGAATGCGAACAAAGGGCATTCAAACGCCTGCATAGCGTTCACATATACAGAGCTTTGTTTTTTGTTGTTCGAATGCAGTTGAAGGGTGTTCGAACGTCTGTCAGTTAAGTTGTTTCATATTAAAGTTTATTGTTTCAGTGAAATAGTAGATACTTTGAGATCATTGATTATTGAAGCTTTTGTTTTGTATCTAGGCTAGAGCCAACCTTCTCCCTCCTCTATCCTCCCCTCGGTATTCGCCTTGAGTTTTCTTCTACTGCCGAGGTTAATTCTCCGCTTCTCCCTTCCCACTTTAGCAACTAGCTATACTAGGAAGCTCTTTTCTTTCTCCTTATCTTGTTCAAGATATTATTTCACTCACCATAGCCATCATCATCTTTCATAATTCTAACCCTAACCACATTACCAACTTCTATCATCCACGTCCATCTCACTATCTCCTGATCTTTGGTTATTAATTACCCCATATATTTTGATCCATCTACCCGATCGACGAGATTCCGATTGTGTTGTTGGATTCCTAACTTCCAGAGGAATAACATATCTTAATCTCAGATCATTTCAACAGTTAGATCGATCCTTACTACTTTCGAAAGTTTCGTATTTTGTTTGTCCAGAATAGCAACGCAGATCGAAAATCATTTTCCTTGAGGGCGATTGCAACACGTTGATAGGGTGCTTTTACAATCTAACATCTCAAGGTGAGACTTTGCTAGTCATGCTTTTCCTTCATTCCACTGTCCTTGATTCTTCCAAGCCTGTTCTTTCTCTTCTTCTTTCTTTTTGGCCACTTGAGGTTGTAATACAAGATTGACAAATTCATAGCACTGAAACCATCACATCCTATAGAAAATTTCTTGTAAACATCTTATGCTCATTATGCTTCTTTTAACATCCTATTGGCTCTTGTTGTGCATGTAGCTGACTACTTAATGTCCCAGGGTTTGGTATTGACCAATTGTTGTCTGTCATATTTGTTTTATTTTTTTTCTGCAGCCTTGTTAAAAAGAGTGCAGTCCTCAACTTGCACATTTTTACCATGCTACCGCCTCAAGGCCTAGCCTGTGACCGAAGCAATAGGATCAGAATGACCAAGTATGTGCTGACTGGAGGATAGTTATTTCTGGTGCTCTTAGTGTTTATGTAAAAGCAGCAAGCACTTGGTATATTTGTTCTGGTTTTTTCAGCTAAATATCTCGCATAGATAGCCATCTTTTCTTGCCTCCTTTTTTTGGATGCTAGATATGTATCTTTTTATTCTAATATATTTTGAACTATTTGCTGTTACTGCAAGAAGAGGCTATTTCTTGATAGTTGATGGGATGACCCAAAAAGGGAATGCTGCATGAGATCTTTAAACTTGCACTTCCTTTAATTGTTCCTTTTTTCTCTTTCTGTTAGTTTCTCTGGATGTCGTTGCATCTTCGAGTATCGTAATGCATCGAGGTTCACCAAGAACTCATTCTTTGGAAACTGACACTATGCATTATAAGTCCGTTTGGTTGGACATTGTAAGAGATCTCATGATTCACAGATTCGTCAAATTTCACCACCTGTTTGTTGCAACTACCCAAATATGACTTGACACCTAACCATCGATATTAGCTTTCTTCATAGGAGGTACTCATCGTGCACCATATTTCTTTTTCTTTTTTCCTGATTTTCTTTTAAAAATGCAAATAGGATTATCATTCGTGTTATGTGTAGCTGATAGGATCTCTGGTTGGGAGATTTGAAATGTTAGTATTAATAGCCAAGTTCTCTTATGGTTCCCTGGAAGCAATTATCTCCCCAGTGACATATGAGGGCTATTGATAGAAATGCCAATCGAAAAGGATCTTTTGATCTATCATTTGGCAAATTGAGTTTTCCTTTTGACAATCTTTTGGGTTGTTACCACTAGTATGACATTTATTGCAACTGGTTTAATAGCAATGAAAGCAGCAGACATTCTCAATCCGTTATTCTGCTCTGACATGTGGCTGAAAGCCTGAAACAAATGACAACTCAAATAAAGTTTGGTGGATATCAGATACCATTAGGTCTAGAGAGGCACAACTTGATGCGAATTTGGAGGATATCAAGTTAATTAGGTCTGGTTTTGGATATCTATTCTGCATTTACTGCTCCGGGTCATTATAGTTCTGATGCTTATGTTGGATATTTTTATCCTATACATGCTTCCTCCTGCTCCTACCCTATGAATCTAGAAAGATTCTCCAAGTTGGTTTTCTGAATTTTGGATGTTACAGGAGTGCTTTTGCTTGAACATAAGAGTCATCTAAACTTTATTGTGATCTGTTGGCTTAGCAAGTTGGCGTGTGCTAGTAAAATAATATTTTAAGAAATATTTCTTGAAGAAAGATGTTTTTTGCTCGGATACATTATGTGGGAAGTCTCTTTGTAACTTAAAATACCTGCAAAAGTAGAATATCCTTGTGAATACATTAGCTTCAAGTGGATTGAGTTCTCAACTAACCTTCAGCTGTTAGAATTTTATTGACTATATAAAAGTACAAAAAATATCTAACGTGGACTAACTCACAGAAATAAGCATTATTCTACTTGTTCTTTCTGGATATTTTTTCTTTCCAATGTGGCATGCAGAGTAGGAAATCTTAGATGCCTCAAGATGATGCTTCTATTATGTGTTGGTTGCATGCAGTTTGCCTCCGAAAGTACTGTCATAATATACATTGCTTTATTTCTGTACATCTTTACCTACTCATTTTCCTTGTTATGTTTATCCTGGTGGGACATCTGCAAAGGAGAATCTTTATGGGGCAAGGAAAGTATGCAATTGTGGTCCGAGTGTCCGACATGATAAAAAGACCTGCAAATCAAGTAATGATGAGAGAATTATGTATCATAAGCACATTCAATTGATGTCATCTTAGTTGAGATATTTGGAGAATTGTGTTCTTTTTCATTTCTCTTGTGAATGTTAAGAGGAAGAAGGGTTTTTCTTTTTTCTGCTTAGAGGTTTGCCTGGAAAATAGCTCTTACCTAAAAGTTTTCAAGATTCTGAGCGAGCATTTCCTCATCATTCCAATGTATATCCTTCACTTTTGAATCAGGTTCATCTCCGATTAGTTGAAGAGGAACATCTAGCTCAGGTGGAGTCTGCAAAAATTTGTAAGCACAATAGTGGTTGGATATTCTTAAACATAATTTCTTTTAAGAAGTCTTGACTCTTGAGACACCTGAATTTGAAATTTACCATGCAACGGATAAGTGGCCAGTTGATCTCAAAGAAGAAAGGATGTTGTTTGATTGCATTAGCACCCATCTTTGATCCTAAACGATTAGCAGGGTCTCTATGGAGCAATCCATGGATTAACTGCTTTGCTGCAAGGCTAACCTGGCAATATACTTGGAATCAGTCATAGGAATTCATGAAGGAATATTGCGTGGAGGAAAAAACCATTCCTTTTACTAATAAAAGTGGGGAACAGTCTACTAGTCTAACATTCCTTGGTTGAAACAAAAATTTTCTCTGCAGAATTTTGAAGTAATTTCTTCTTATAAGAAACAAGTTGATCTTATTTATGCGCATGCCAATTGGCTAACAGAAGATTAGACTGGCTTCTTTTGTGGTGGTTCTCTGGGCATAGGACAGGCTGATTGACCATGTACAAGATATGGCCTGTCAAGAGCAATCCTAAGTGCAGAATAAAGGTGATGTTATTATTGTTTTTCGCCGTAATTTCTGACGATTGAGGTGTCTTTGTAGTTCATATATTGATAAAAACTAACTAACTCTGCTAGGAATTACGTCCTGATAAGAGCTAGCGACCACGGTATGTCTCTTTGCACAAAATTCTAATCATTTGCCAGTCATCAGTTTAATTAGGGCCTACCTGGTGATGATATATCCAGTATCATAGGTATGTCAGCTTCATGGATTATGAGGATATGAGGTTGATTTGGTTGGGGGACCAACTAGGCAGCAGCAACTATATGAAGCAATTAGGGAGCCTTGAGACATAGGAATTTTTATTTTACTCACATAGTTATTTAGATAGGTTATATATAAAGACATAACTATATACACCAAATTTTGAGTCTAGGCAGGTGACTATAATTTTAAATTATTCTTGGAAGATAGAATCACATGTGCTTGATACACATAGATAGATGGGTATCAAGAAGAAACACCAGGAAATTCTATCAAGCCTAGGTCCCAACTTTTTGGTGTCCATGCATGAACCCTTTTCCTCCATCAGTCTCCATCTCTATCTATTTAAGAACATGTACCTAGATAGGTAGTAGATTTTACATAACTACATATTGATGCATCTTTACTTTTGTTGATTGTGATATGTAAGGATTGATTATTTTAGCATGTTCTTTACTAGAAATTGGATTTGTGAATTCCTAAAGAACCATCATATAAAGAAAGGGATCGAAGTATATCTTGA
The DNA here is from genome assembly GCF_048772165.1 of Typha angustifolia. Classification (NCBI taxonomy): domain Eukaryota; kingdom Viridiplantae; phylum Streptophyta; class Magnoliopsida; order Poales; family Typhaceae; genus Typha; species Typha angustifolia. Next base: position 23,522,166 of record NC_133253.1, read on the forward strand.
CAGCTAACTTTTTTTTCCCTAAATCCTCTTGTAAAGAGGCCTGTCTGCCTGCCTAGCTTAGATGAGTGCCTATTACTTAGAGGTAACCACATTTGATGGGAAGAGTTTTCTTCTTGCCACTTTTTTTTGGGGGCAACCCTAAGCTAATAAGCTAAATTTAGTAAAAAGGCATAATGACCCAATTCAGACTTCTTGTATGTAATGTAGACAAGATTTGCTGAAAATAAAACTGACTAAGCATCAGCCACAATCAAAGTTTAATAGGATCACTGCAATTTCTTACTGGAATGCTGCTGGGAAATGTGAGTTCTTTGTGCATAATGTTGGAAAATGTCTTTTGTCTATTCTTTCCTCGGAAGGGTGTCCGACCATATAACATCTCATAAAGCAAAATTCCTGCATATTAGAAAAAAATTGGTGAAGGCTGGTATTTTGAAGGATAGGTTTGGTATTAGTAGGATTTACTCAGATATGGCAAGCCGAGCTGAAGGAATGATGACTTGTCTCTTTGGAGATGCATGCTACTTAGTTCTTTTTCTATATTTAAATGGAAATGCACATTCTTGTTCTTGGTGAAGAGCAATGGTTAGAAAGTTAACTTTGTAACTTGCTAAATAGAACAGGTTTAAGTACATGCACTTCAAATGTTCTAATAAGATTAGTCATTGTGCGTGCGATGTTGTCATACAAGTAATACTAGGAAGTTAGAGTAAAAGTTTTAGTTATGAACAAGTTGAGAAATGACAAAGTTTCTTCCTAGGAAAAATTATGTCTAGCAGTAAACATTGTGCATAATAACATTTTGCATTTCTGCATTTTACACCTTACATTATCTATTTGCCTGTTATGAGATCTATAAGTTTCATTTTATTCATCATAAAGAAAATCCTGGTTTAAGAGTTACCTAGCAATAAGAACTAATGTAAATATGGAACAAGACAAACATATTGTTCGTTCAAATGTGAAAAATATTAACTACTCTTTTTAGGAGTGATATGATGGCTCTAGGTTAGTTTAATTTATGGGCATTAAGTATTCAGCTTGCATGCTTAAAACTAATCAATGCTTCCATGTGTTGGTATTCTTACCAAGAGCCCACCAATCGATGGCGCAACTATGGCCCTCCCCAGTGATAATCTCCTGATACAAAGTGATGCAAGAAGATAAACACTACCTCAAAAAGGTGAGTATAAAGCTGGCATTTATTATAGCTAGTTACAACTGATACTAGCATAGGGGCATATACGTAGGCAATAGGATGCACATTTCAGTAAGAAAAGCCATGGTAAGATAATTAGCATAATGACAATCACTCCCAAGAATCAGTTATTGTACTTCATTATTTTAAAAAATCAATAAGGGAACAACTAAATTGAAGTCTTAATAGTTTGCACATTTTTCAAATGTTTTGAATAAGTATTGAAGTATGGGAAACATGAAAAATCTCTGGTTCATGGTTCCTTTGGCATGCCAAAGGTATTATTATTTAATAATGTTATGTAAGGTTTTTTTATTATTATTGATGAATCCATCCCTAGACTGTTTTGTGTGCTTACGATATTGCACAAGAAGAATGTTGTAGGTTGACTTTTGGTGAAGGCACCTGAGCATCATCTACCATATAAGATCTTGTTGACATTTTTATCTCACTTCAGCATCCAGGTGCGGTTATTACAGATGAGTACTCTTTTATTATTTTCTGCAATAGCAAATTATCATGTTAAGTACTTTTGAACACAAGCCCTTGGTGATTCTATTTTTCTGTCACTTTATTCTTCCGTTACCCATAGCTGTGATCAGAGATCACAGTTGACTGATAGTCAAGTTATGCTAAAAGTCTCTGCTTTCTTCCTAATGGACTACATTTAAGTTGTAGGTCTTTTTTGTTATCACGCCTCATGAATTATGCTACTTTGTAAATTTTTTGCATTCACTTGACATTCAGCAGATAACTGGAAACATGTAACAAACTAAAATACATGAGAAATGAGAAAGATCATACAGGAGCTATGTACTCTTCTGTTCCAACAAATGAATTTGATTGTGTACTAGGTTCTGCAACAAAGGTTGGGGGAAGATGATCTTTAGATCTTCTTTTCTTTGATGTTGATGCATGCTTTAGTACCTGCAAAATATTGAATGTTTTGATTGTTATACCAAATTATAGTTCAATATTTATATGAGAAAGTTTAGCTCATATGTTTAGTTGAAAACTTGAAATAGCAAGATGCTGTAGTATTTTGTGAAAATTGCGTCATACCAAAAAGAATATTATGTTATAGCTCTTTGTCATTTACATCTTTTATAAGTATTGCAGTATGATACTTCATTAACATATTGACCAGCTGAGGATAAAAAATACCAAATAAGTGCAGAAATGTCTGTGATAGTTTCTCTTTTTTTAATTCTAGATGATGTCATCATGGTGCATATTCACAGGTGGATTATTGCAAAAATCATTGCTCATATTTGTCAGGGAATAATTTAACTTTCTCCTCTTCCTAGATAAGTCCAAGCATATATATATATATATATATATATATAATGCATGAGAGAAGAATAAAGGTCAGCAACTCAATGAAGCATTTAGTTGTAATTAAGAACATAAAAGAATGTTGTAGAGACTAATAGCACGGAAGATATGACCAATATTATGTATGATAGGGAGAGGATACTCGAATTTGTTAGTGCCTTGAATAATGAACAGAAGAATGAAATAGGAAGTGTCATTGTTTAGACGTAATGTTACAATTTTGTAATTTCAATTACTTGCTTTAAGGATTAGACCATAATAAATAGACTTTTTTTTAGGGGGGTAATACACAGTAGGGTTATCAAAATAAACAAGTAGCTCGAGCTTTGCTTGGGCTAAGGTTTTGCTCGAAAGTAAATGAGCCGAGCCTCAACAGATTTTTCACAAGTTGGCTCTCTTAGGCTCAGCTTGATAAGTCTCAAAATTACTAGTATATTATACTAATTTATACTATGGATAATTCATAAATATTATCTCAAGATCTGATGGCTCATATCTCTTTCTAATTTGAAGTAAAAAAGCTTTATTTAATTCAAGCTTGACCGGGTTGAAAGAGGCTTGAATTGGTTTACTCAAGCTTGACTCAAGCTCGAAAGTAAATTAGCCGAGCTCGAGCAAATTTTTAGGCTCAAAATTAATTTCAATCTGAGTCTGAGCACACCTACTCACTCAGCTCATTTACACCCCTAATATACAGTAATAGATAATACAGAGAGGTTGTACATCATAATGGATCTTTAAACAGCAGAGTTAATAGTTATATACTTAAGAGAACACAAGAGAAAAGTTTCCTAAATTAGATGGTAGAATTTAAAAGAAGTAAAACAATTTCTATTTAAATAATGAAACAAGAGAAATAAAATTTACAGGAACAAGCCAATACAATATAAGGTACGATGTTCAGTTGTAAATCTTTAGGTAGATTTAATAGATCATTGAGCTTTGCTATTCAAATTGTATAGTGTTCAAGATCTTTTCTGTGAAGTGCTCAATTTTGTCGTCTATTTGAAGAGGAACAAATGTTCCTGAAACTTCTCTTAGTATATTTTATTCACATTCTCAAATTAGTTTGCAGTTGTGGAAACATTGTTCTTTTGCATTCAATAGAACTCATAGTCAATCTGACAGCAGTGATCTGGTTCATAAAACATTTGATGATAATAACAGTTTCACATTTATCCAGGCACCTGATGATAACCAGGCTAGGAGAATTTCAGTTCTCTTTGACAAATCACATAACTGGAAAGGAAAGACAACAGAAAGTACAGTAATGGCAGCTTTCATTATGGAATAGGAGACTTACTTGAGGTTTACAAGATGTCAAGAATGACAGATCAAAGTCACTCAACACGACATGCCCATCCTTTTGGAGTAGGATATTCTCTGGTTTCAGATCACGATATATAATTCCTATGTTGAAAAAGATGTAAATACTGTAAGATCTATCATTTTCACACGAAAAAATACCAGATAAAATGCATGTGCAAAACAACGAGAAAAGATGACAAATATGCAATGGAGCAGCAAAACAGAGATCCATGATTTACTACTTTAAAACAAAAAACCTTGAAAAGCTTTTGATTGGAAAAGGAAGTAATGATTTGTCAATGGTTATATGTTAGTAAAATATGTAATAAAGGACTGGTAAAAGTAAATCTATGTAAAAATCTACTGCCTGCATACTTGAGTCAATGAACTACCTAGACAATGAAGATATTCGAGACCAATCAGAACCTCTGCTGCATAGAACCTGCAAAAGTTTTAAGGTAATTATGAGTTTGAGAAACAATAATGACAAAAAAGCTGCAAAATATCAAGCAATACCAACGGAAAACCCTTTTGATGTGCTCGTTGATTTGAAAATATTTATTTAATTAAAATTCATGGGAATTTTTTTAGGGTTTAATATTAGGTATTTAAGTGCAGAATAATTATTTGTACAGATAAGGCATAAAGCTAGTTTTGCAAAATTAACACAGGTTATGTAAGTCTTAGAATTACTATTCGTCATCTATCATCCACACACCTTTAAAAATGTTCAGCAATGTTTGAATCCTTTTAAAATTAAAAGGAAGCATTTTCTATCCAATTAATTGATGGCTTTAATTGTTATCCTTTTTTAGACCTTATGGATGTTAGAGAATTGTATGTGAACTAGTTTCTCAATGATTCTTGAAAAAGTTGTGTAAATATCTCCCTGTGCCATTGCATTGTAAGCAGTTACAAATTCTGATGGGAAGTTGTAAAAGACACAAATTTGGATTGTCTGTGAAGAAATTTGTTATGGTAATAAATTGGAATAAAGTCAAGCACTTCCTTCTTGTACCTAGCAGCTTCTTCTTTGAAAATCTTCATTGGTTGTCGGTCAAGCAATGCAAACAGCTCTCCTCCAGGGCAAAAGTCTGTTATGAGACAAATGTGTGTTTTGGTCTGAAGAATAGAGGATAATCAGTGAATTTCACTCCATTAAGAAGCATAATGATAACTAGGGCATATGTTATATGAACACAGGCCCATATAATTTGCAATGCAAATGTACTAGAACATTAATTGTTTGATTGTCTGATATATGACTACTACTTTAGAAATGAACAGTTGTATGACTCAAAAAATGGAATATGCAAAAGGGAAAAGACTATTTATTTTTCCAGTAGCAGCTGACACTTATTTAAACTATACTCAGGATTATGAAGTATCATGTATTACTTAAGCATCCCTGTAAGATAAGGATATCAACTGCCACTTTTGAATAGAGAGAGTAAAACAACATGTCTCCGGTCCGCTTTGACCAATCAATCATCATTTAATTAGTATCATATGTTTTCTCTTCCAAACATTTTATTTTTTTTCTTTTACTCGTATTGGTAGAATTATATATTATTCCATACCAAATTAATGACCTTCTGATCTCTATCTATGTATGCTCTGAGAAGAATGTCTAATAGGTAGTAGTTGGACAAACCATTCAGAGACCACTTCTGTCCACGACAGTTGAGCTTTTCAAAGGCAGAAATGAATAAACAAAAGAAGATGGCTTCAAAAGAAACATATAATCTAATACCAAGTCTGACGAAGCAAACAATAAGTGAAACAATGAGTAAAATTTGAAAAGTTTGCTGAACAATTCTATAGTAAATCATATTCTAGTAATGTGAATTATTACACAATCGTAGACATGATTGCCTTAATAATTAATTTCGATTAGGTAATATGTAATATAGGCATATGATATACGATTGAAACTACATTTTGCATACTTTTAACATGTATAATTCAAACAAAACATTGGCTACATGAGCCCTCAAATATTCAAATTTGAAGCAACAAGTTTTTTGCATATGTATTGACTGCTTATTCTGGCTATTTGCACCATGGAGTATTACAGCAATGATATGTCTTGAAAATTTATATTACTTCTGTTCTCTGGTGTGTACAGCAAGGATATGTCTTGAAAATTCTAGCTCGAGGCAGGAATGATACAATTGTAGATATCTTTGTTGACTATAGCACACTTCTAGGTGTTAACATAGAATAGGACAATATAGTGCCATGACCACTGTGGCAACTAACACGATGTAAATGCAAAACAAGATCTTTACACAGATCAGATTTTATGATCTTGACAGAGATTGAAAATGTCAATGAAATTTGGATTGACTCTTATATGTTTAATTCTTTGCCTTTTCTCACAAGATAAAAACATTTCAAACTTGATTATCAGATAAGAATTGTATGGTGGTTTTCTGTACCATGATTCAAAAGGAAGTTGTAGACAGCAGTTGTCACATATAGGAGGCATCTTGCAAAAAAAGAAGTTACTAAAGGTAGAAGAGTAAACCTGAAATGAAGCGTACAAAGTTGGAAGAAAAGGATGATCCAACAGTGAATATATCTCCCGCTCAACACATGCTCGATGAACCTGCAAGAGCATACAGAGGTGGTGAACTAACTGTTAGTCACTGAGCTGGCTATCTAAAAGCTGCTCTGACTTGCTCAGTTTGCAAGAACATATGCAACCAAAAGACTGTATTTTATGAATAAGCTGCATATTACACTCCCTTTTACTCAATAACTGGTGTGAGTAGTCAAGTAAACTAAATTATTGCACTAGTTTCATTTTTATACTATGCCCACGTGGTAATTAACATAAGATATGGTTCTTTTTGAGAATAGAATGACAACTCTCACAATCATAACCATGTGATATTTCAGGAAGCTAAGGTCATATTATTTATAGGAAGCCTTTCTTCTAGGCTTTTAGCTATCATATTGGTGTTGTGAGCTTGTTAGCAGCTAAAGTAGTATATGATTATTATTTTTTAATGATTGATGGCTAACAAATCCCCTTAAGCGTGATTTAGTTGTACTTCAGTGAGGGTCTGAATATAATGTAGTACTGACAATACTAGATAAGAAAGTTACACTTGTCAATCTCATTAATGTTTTGGTTGTTTCCCTGAGCAACACACACACACACACATATTATGGACTCAAGGTGTACTTTCATGAGTTAAAAGTTCCTCTAACTGCTGAAGTGATTCTACTAGGTCAACTGCATCATATGTGGTCTAAGGCCTGCTAAGTATAGTCCCATTCCATACTTTTGTCTATTTATGTAAGTAGTTGCCCCAATGTATACATGTCAATAACATGCATCCAGCTACCTAAAGCACAACTGCATCATTTGTGGCCTTAGGTCCGCTATGTATAGTTCCATTCCATACTTTTGTCTATTTATGTAAGTAGTTGCCCCAATGTATACATGTCAAAAGCATGTGAACTATAGCTTAATATGCATTACCTAGATTAAATGTGTAATACTCCTTATAGTGAAAAGCTAGGTTGTATCAGGAAGAGCACATTATAGGGAAAAGGTAATAGAATAATTAAGCATCTGATGTATCAATTGAAAGGGGACCTTGTTTCGGTTCAACATCACTGATTTGTCCATTGCCTTCATTGCATATAGTTCACCAGTGCCTTTTAACTCCACCAAGTGTACACTGCAGAAGACATCAAATTGCCCTATCAAAATCTTTTATGATTATTTCTAGGACTAAAAGATATGTTCTCTCTTTGGTGAGGAAAGAAAATCACACTAGTTGTTAATTTGTTCTCTTGTTATAAAAGTATGTGCCTTAACATATGGGCATCAATGTCTGAAAGCATTAATATTTTGGCCAGGGCGTCAATGTCTCACAAGGAATTAGAATTTGCGTATACCTGCCAGTATCACCAGAACCCAAAGGTCTTACAGGTATGAAGTGCTCCAAGCCAATCTCTCCCCCTTTTTTGGTAATCTGCATAACATAAAGGAGAATAAATTTTGCTATTCAACTAAATCAGAAGATGAGCGTTTAAGAATACAAATACAGAATTGGTGGTAAGTTAGGAATATATCTAAGATAGTGAGGATCTTAAAATTCACAACTTGACGTCCGTTCTGCAACATATTGAAGATAACCCTCTCATGAATTGAAAGTGAACTAGAAAAGTCTCACATATTGCACCCTTCCAATCCTTCATACTATTTTGTTTAGAATGAATAGGGATAGTCATTTTGATCCATGTTGGTCAACGGGAATTTGCTGAATTAATTGAAATATGGAAGCTATCAGTGTCTGTGAATTGTGATAGTTTCTTTAGCATCAATTAATGTGCATGATTTTTTTGTTAGATATTTATGCCTCTATCAATAGATACCTACTCTGTCAAATTTGTTAAGAATTAGGTGACAACTGAAGTTTAAGACTTTTCTAGATTGGCTCTCCTCATGGTGAAACATACTAGTGTTTTCCAATTTTTGAGATACATGGGCAACATAAAAGGAAGAAATTAAGTGATCTGGGTTTTGAAAGCTAAGATTGGTGAGCTATTGCTTACTTAGGATATCAGCTTCCATGTCAATTTTTGTCATACTTGAAAGATAGATATCACATATTGCATCTATTCTATCTCATAACACTATTTAGTCTCTCCATATTGCATTATTGCATGCCAAATTTCTTGCTCAGCTGCATCTCAACAAGTTAAGGTGATACACTGATACTAATGAAAATAAGTGGAAGAATATTACTGTGAGTTGGTCTTGATATGTCCAACTAAGATCACATAGTTTATAATAAGGAAAGATATAATTGAGAAAAACAGTGAGAAATGGTTTGTAATCCTCAGATTTGTAGAGGATTTTGTCCATGATAAAGGAGAATGGGTGGAAAATTATTCATATAATAAATTAAGATAGTTAACACCAAGAGTTCACTGTTGTTTTCATTCAACTTGGTCAAATTTAGCTGACATTGGCCATTCCTCAAAGAGTTGTACATCCTAATAAGAGGTTATAATTTATTGTTTTAATTTTATTAAAGATGTTTTTATTGGTCAACATTAATACCTAGTCTCTCACGGTATCTATGACGCATAGACACGGATGCACTGGTACAACAAATCTTGAAAAATAAGAATACGACATGCTTATGATATATAACTCATATTTATATATATTAATGAACTTGTGTTATCTATTTTCTTAATTGAAGAATTAAATATTATTGCTGTGTATGATATTTTACATAGAGAGATCTCCAATTTATCCATTAAAAGAACTATCATTCATAACAAAGAAATACTATATTACGTAGTATATACTATCTACAATGTAAGATAAATAATAAAATTCAATCTATAAAGCAAAATAAATTGATCAGTATAACATGATTTCCTGATATAAATTATTGAGAAATTTGCATATAACATTTTGTATTTTAACAAAATTATAATTTACACCCTATATCTTCACTATTGGCAAATCGAGATCTACGATTTAACGAATATATGCAGAAAATATTCTGGGTTAAATTTAAACTAACACCATTTGAGCGGATGAGAATATTCTGTCAAATTAATTTCTTTTAAATAACTAAAATACCATTAGTATAGGTTGAGTAAGCATAACTTAGTTGAAGATACTTTTGTAATATTTCTAGTATGGTTAACTTAATATAGAAGTTTGGTTAAGTTTAACTAATAAATCTAGCGACAAGTGTTTTCTACACATATTCGCCAATCATAGGACTCGATTTGCAAATTATAAAAATATAGGGTTCGAATTGTTATTTAATTTTAAGGCAGGGTGTCATATGTAAATTTTCCTAAATTATCATATCATAAAAAGACAAACCCAATTTTTCTGGTTTTCACACAGAAACTTTCTAGATTCGATAAGAAATGAAATGTAATATTTTCTTTTGATTTAGCTTATATTAATAGGAATCTCGTAAGTATTCAATAAGTATCCACAACATTCATTTTATTTTTGAAATTTTGAATATTTTAAGAAAATATCAGATACATTTCCGAAAGTATCTGATGTGTATCATTTTTGATATAGAATCCGAGAAGAATATGAAAATATCTGTGTTTCCTATCACGTATAATATATATAATACATGTAGATGTTGATTTTACTATTTTAAATGAATTAACTAAAGATATTGAGACTGCATTATTGGTCGAGCCCTAAGATTTACTAGGTTTGAAGCAAAATAATCTCCAATCAATAAGTATTAGCAGCAGAAATGCAATGGGCAGCATATCATTCATGGTTCCTGACTGCCTGCCTGTGCTGTGGAACCCAAGAAATTATACATGGCATACCTGCTTTATAGCTAGCCAAGAAGAATTATTCTTCTTGTGAGGCTTGGGAAATACAGGTTTAGAATGAGTTGCCCACAAGTCCTCTGGTCCCTGAATAACAAAGTACTAGTGAGATGTACTCATGTAGCATAAAAACACTAGATAAATGGCAAGTTGTCAGGAATGATATGTAGTCAGTAGATAAATTTTTCTTCCTGCATTTTGAAGTTTTGACATAAAAGATTCTCAATTAAAATGTGGTCATCAATAATCAGATAGTTTAGTTCTTCCTTGAAAGGAAGTTGGGGTACTTTAATATAACAGAAAACCTTTGGTTTTCAAAAAAAGGGATGTAATCGCTAGTCAGAATTTACAGTAGAACAAAAGGTTATCATTTATTCACTTAATCCTAACACTCAACAATAAAAAGAAATGTACCTTACCAAATTGGCATCAGGAAGCTCTCTGACAGCTTCATCAACATCCTCAGCTGTAGCTTTAACCTGGTAAGGAGCCACCAAGGTAATTACATTGAAAAAGAGGTTGTTGCTCTTTTCTAAAATTAAAGCAGTTTCTGAAGGAATATAAAGTTGAGAATGACAATCTTGGTTTCGCATGCTGATGGACATTATTAAGACATCATGCTGATGGCCAAGAGCATTATAATACCTATTAACAGTCAGTTGATGGACATGATGAAGATATTTGATAGTAGATGATTATTGTATTAAAGGCCCAAGGTCAATAATTGGTCATACAGGCTAGAATACTGTGATTCGAGGTTTCATTCAGCATCATGCATCAACTGACCAGCATCTGCAGAATTAACGGCAGTAAACATTTACCACTTTGACACTCTTCATCTCCGACCTTTCTGATAGGCGATTCCTTAGGGGTTCAACATGATCGCTCCCATCCAGTTGCACACCAATGAAGTATTGAAGCTCCCCCTAACAACATAAAGAGCAGTGATAAAAATTAATAGGGCTTAGTATAGATAAGAATAGTAAAAACAAATTAGAATCTTGTTAGCTACCTTTTGGTCACGCATAGGTTGCAAGTGGAATAAGTTCCAGAATTTCTTTCCTGGGTCAAATGGGCAAAAGTGGTAAACCCAATTATTTCAGCGAATTGTTGAGTGATAACAACACAAATAAGTGAATAACTACTTTGAAGGAAATCAAGTTTGATGCCCAATACTGTAGCTTAAGATTTTTGGATGAAGTACTGTAGATGCAAACTTACCTGTCTTTGTATAGTTAATTAGCTGAACAGTTATTTCCTTTTGTTCTCTTATAGCATCTCTTATCTTTTCAACAGTACCTTGATCTGTTTCAGGTCCTTGAAGAAATCTGGAGTCCAAAAGATGTTATGTTGGAGTGTATCTGACATCTCATATATCAAACAAGAAGAGAATGGAAGTACTAGTAGTTCTGTATTAGGTACAAGAGAAGAATCTCAGGTGGCATCACCTAACCTGGTAAGCTGATATTGTTGATAAAGATGACAACATTAAATATCATGATTTACTGTGACACTATTCTCCAGTGAAGAATTCATACTTTCTCTAATCAGAGAGCTAGAGATGCCGAAAGGGTGTCCAACTTGTAACATGACTTAGATAACAAGTATTTCATTGACAGATGAGGAGACAGAAGGTGATGCTCTCACTGGACTCTTGAAATGTTGCTATTAGTTACAGCATTTCAATTACTTACTGTGGACATTTGTTCCTTTTATAATAAATCTCCTTAGGGATGCAAATTGGACAATTGTTTGCATAAATCTATACTGATTAGTCCAGCATCATATTTTAATTGTGACAGAGAGAAGGACAATCTAATTTGTTCTCCTTGTAATGAATCACATCTATTACAACATTTTTAGCAATGGTTTTAATTTCCCTTCATGCAATATCACAAAGCTTTCATATTTCTGAACTTATGGAGTCATGGTTATATTGCTTAGTGGATAATGTACTATCAACTTATGCAAGATGACTTCCGCATACTTTTGATCATAGGAAATCTAGCTCAAAGGTCCAACAAAGAGCCAAACAATCATAAATATATGGATAGAATTTCAGTCCGATCGATATTCTTTTTGGCACAGTTTCAGAGTCTAAAAATATACTTCTAATCATAGATATACTGTAAGAAGTATTCATTGTACTGATGTCCAAGCAAATCAAGGATGGTTAGATCCAAAATTCTAGCCAATAGTTTATTCCAAGGGTAGTGGTTATATTTCATACCGGCAGTTTCTTCCTAAAATTTCTTCTCGTGTGTACTCCGTCAGCTCAAGAAAACTGTCAGAGGCAAATATCTGCAGAATATTGAACAAAACATATTTAGTTCCTCCAGCCTGCATCTAGCAAATAGGAAAGAATCTTTTTTACCCCTTCTCTGTTTGCATCAAAGTCTAAGGTAGCTCATGCTGTGAACATATGCTCCTTGTAAGGCTGGTAATTCTTATACTGTGATCGAAAGTTATAAAGTAAAGAGTACGTATGGTCTTGATTCGGTTTTACACACTTATATCAGAGAAACATGGTTCCATTTCAATCACGTGAACAAGCCTAAACAATTTGGAGCATTTAGCATACTTTATTAAAGCCTATCTACAGAAATTATCTGATGTATGTAATTTTGCTTTTAAATGATGCATTCAGTTGATAAAATATTGTAGTAGATGAACTTAATTTTATCAAAGACGTGTATATAAATGCAAGCATGTATCTCATTAATGTCTACAATATATCAACGAATCTATTTAACCGTCTCCATGTCTCAAGCAATCCAGAAAAGAGGGGAGAAAAGATTACGATTACAACTTACTATTGGGTTATCAGGAAGTCTTGGATCAGTTATTACGAAGTTCTTTTCAATGCGCTCCAATGTTGTAGCTAAATCAATTGCTTGTCTTATATCCTTTTCTCTTTCCACATGACCCCAGCTTTCTGTTCGCTGTACCTCTTTGGTCATTAAGATCTCCGGCTCGACAATGGATACATGACTTTCTACAGAACTCCGCTTTCTTCCTTTGAACCTGCCAATTAGTTGAGTGTATAATGACAGATGTGGTCTATCTTTTTGAGAACTAGAAGATACTGACTTCCGCAATTGCAGTTCCATTTGATAGAAACAATGAACATTTGGTAGCAACATGGAATATTCAGGAGGGACGAGGGAGAATCTTTATGATAAATTACAAAATGAAAACAGAAGAATATGAAGGCAAATAAGAAATTTTGCTTCTTTAGCCTCATAAAGATATATGATATATTTATATATGAGATACTCTTCTCTCCGTTAGGATCTTGTACTGTGTTCTTCTATGTAGATATAAAGGCAAAGGGTCAAACAGAACATTGCAGCTCTCACATTATTTATTGCTTTCTTGTAACTAGAAATGAGCAGCATCTAGTGAGGAGGTTTCAGAATTTTATTTTGTTTGATTTAATTGTTGCAATTTAGTTCTCCATAGTAAAAGAATAAGTAGATCAATTTTTTTGGTATCTAAATGTCCATTGGTTACACATTGACGGAAATGACTGTTTCCATGTTTGAATAGAGACTTAGAAACTATTGCTATGTGTGAATGGTCCAGAAATCTTTGTGGAATGAAATTCTCAAAACTATCAATATACATAAATACACAGAGAGCATTTGAAATTTACTTTGATCCCCACGGTCGAATTGGCTAAGAGCTGTTATTACTGAATGAATTAATGAATTTGCTCAGTTTTGTGACTGTCATTTTGAAAGAGCAAGGAACAAATGCGTAACAGTATAAGAATATCTTTTTCCTCTAGTGTCATGAATTTGAAGAAGTATCTAACTTACCCTATTAAGGAAGAGCGACCTGATTTCCTGATGCTCGTTCTTGATGACTCATTTTTGACATCCCAAAGAGGAGTTAGTCTGCCTGCTGACTTAAAAAATGTCACATCATCAGGGGTTTGAAGGGGAGAGCTAATGGAGAATTTCTCTTGCTCGCTGATTTTCATGGGGACCTCCTGTTGTGCAGCATGTGAGTGAGAATGAGGATGCTTCACAGTCTGGACTACCTCTGTTATAGAAGACAAAGCTTTCTCCTTTTGCCGTTCTGGTAAGAAAAAGTAGTAGAGATTAGACAGTATACTGCAAGATGTGTATGTATGTATGTATGTCTGGTTGGTGTGCATGCACATTTTTGTCTGTGTATGTATGCATGCGTCGTGTAGGTGTGTGCATGTTGCGGGTGTGTAGAGTAGGCTTAGTCACCATCATAACGGATCAGAGACACTGGCAGGGTGTTTGGTCGCAGTGTTTTATCACTTAGGCCTTCCGTGTATTTGCTGACCTCAACCTGCATTCTGAACATAACAGCAAGGAAGTTAAATGTGTATAGACTCTAGATGGTGAAGAGAAGCATAATGTGAGTATGTCCTGTGCTTAACTTGCAGCAAATTATATTGGTAACTTCAGAAAAATGAAAACCAAAGATAGCATATGGAATCTAGTAAATGACGAGAAAATTATAACCAAATTTCTGTTAGTGATGTGCCTGTGCAAAAGATAAATACATCAGCATAATTCACAAAATAAAAATGAAAAACTGGGAGTTGAGATCACAATATCAACAAGAAAAACTGGGATTTTTTAGCTGGTCTGGTGTCATTGACAAGATCAAAAAGAAAAGGCGGCCTATTTCAAACAGTCTAGTCTAGATCTCTGCTAGAGAATATTTGTGGTTGATCATGTACCTTCAACCAATACTAATTTTCACATCAATTGATGTCTACTTCATTAATCATGATATAACGTCATCTAACGTAACAAAGATTAGTGTTTCTACTATAATATTAGCCATTCTTGCTTCACATCAGCTCTTCTATTTCCATATTTACCTTGATCTGAATTTGTTATGGATAAGACTTGCTCTTCCATGTCATGAACAACCAAATAATAATATCAGCAGTCCTGTCTCAGAAATCCAATAGTAGGGTCTTGCAAAATCTCTTTCAAACTTCCTAGCACTGAATTCATAGTTTCATAACAGCTTATTCAACAAGACAAGCTACATTCCTGTCCAAGCAATTTGTTGTTGACAGGATTACCTACCAAGTTACAGTTGACATCTTATTTAGTTGAAACTATATTATCACACTAACTTCAGATTTGTGTTAATTCTTCTGAAACTAAACATATCATAGTGAAATATTTCCTTTCAGGAAAATTGGATGAACATTCATCACCACAATGGATGAATACTGAAACAGATCTCCAGCGATCACATGCAGTATTTGGAGACTCGAAAGAAATCCTCTAAAGATGAGGTAACTGATCTTTTCAATTTCTTCTAAGAAGTTCAGTAATGTGCGCCTTCATAACTCTGTATAGATTCTAGAGACTGAAATATTGCATGGTATGCCAAATTAGGCTCCCGTGTTTTGTTTTCCATTTTATGGTGTCCCAGTAAAGACATAGATTGCTGCTGAGGGAAAATTGAACTCCAACCTTCCAGCAGCAAATGGCGCCTCAATCATTGGGATACCAGTGGAAAGACCAAATTATGCTCCCAGGCACTCAATCCAAATGAAATGATTTTTGCAGGCTTAAAGTTGCACTGCATTTTCTATAGGATGTATCATGAGAAAACCAAGACTGCACTATTAAGAAGGAAATGTCTCACCCGATGAATTTAATAACTTTCCCACTGTCATCCCTTATTGGTGTTACTGTGAGAAGATTCCAGAAAGGGGTCCCATCTTTCTTGTAATTCAAGAGCCTTCCGCAGTAGCTTTTCCCGTTTCGAACAGCTTCTCTTATTTTTGCAACTTCCAACTTATCTGTCTCTGGTCCTTGCAGAAAGCGGCTGCAATAAAAAAAAAGAAATCAGAGTTTTGATCAATGTCTACAGCGCAAGGTCTGCTGCAGGTCGTCATGAAATTGAGAATCTAACGCCTCTCTCTGCCTGAGAGGTTGGTAAGATTTCAAACATATATGGGTAGAAATTGCAGAGGGTAATTGATTTATCTCTAAGCTCAACTGCAAGAAAGTAATTGGTGGCAGTAGATGTTAGCAAATTAGAACCGCACCAATTTTTTCCGATGATTTCTTTCGGTGAGTAGCCTGTCATACTGAAAAATCCAGCACTAGCATACATTATAGGGCAATCAGGTCTGCTTGCATCTGACACAACAAACGTCTGCTGAAGAGTGGATAATGCATCCTTTAGTTCTTGAGAGACCCTAGGCAAGCTCGAGTCTTGAGAAAAACTTGACTCATTTGAAGTCCTTTCCATGGAGGACCTATCTCCAGTATCTGATGACCTCAAGCCAACTTTCTGGATACTCGGACTTCCATTCTCTGATCTTAATACTGCTCCCACTTCTGCATCCCTCTGATTCACCACTCTCAACTGGTTGCTTCCACGATCAACTGATTCCTCAACTATCTCACTGCGGTTCAGGCGTGTTTCAGAATCCTTGGTCGGAAATGCCATCCACGTCTCAGTAGCTTCTGTCTCGGGTAGCGTTGCCGGTGCACTTCTGGATCTTGATGAAGAGTTCTCCTGATCATCTTGTTCCAATTTTAACGAGCTTGGTAGCATCTTCTTCTTTCAATTACTGATACCCTAAATTAATCTCTGGAACTGAAGTTTCTTCGCTAAGATTATTCACCTGGCTGCTGCAACTCAAGTAGCAGGAGCTATATAGAAGATAGTCCTGAGCGAGACCGACAGCAATGACCATTAAACTTGCACAACTGACTTGCAAGTTGGAGTGGAGATCTCCTGCTGGAAAAAAGAAACGGTCAAATTGCAAAGAAAAGGTATGGAGAAAATTTTGTCATGGGCTATATAATTTCTTCTGATAAGAGATAATAATAACATATAATTCGTCGAAATAGAAAATTCCGTTTGTTTAAGAACTCTCATCTCTCTGGTCGAGTACTATAATATTCAAAAAGAGTTAAAGAGACGCGATGCGGATATCTGGAGATCACAGAATTTGGGAATTGTGGTACTGGCTGGACCTCTAAAAAGAGTTGGAGACTGTAATGTCCGTTTAATGGGGGCCAAATAAAAAGAAATAACTAACTAACTAACTAAAATTATTTATGGAGAAGTAGGGACCGTTATTTTTACATGGAAGAATACTTTCTCCAATCTCTCGTGAAGAAGTCAGTGTAGAGAAGAAGAATGGAGAGAAATGGAATACCTTCTTCCTCTCTTCAGTCATCAGATGAATTAAGAACAAATTAAGCAAGCAGAAAAGAACGGAACAGAGCCCCAGCAACAGGAAAGCGATAACGCCTCAACCACCTCCTGCACACCCCAAAAACTAGGCCGAATCTGGGGGGGGGGCATCGGTTGTAGCCTATCAGCTCTTACCAAAGGTTTTCCTAGTACGATTTTTTTTCCGATTTATTTATTTATTGTCGGATAAGAAAGATGATAAGGGTTTATGTATCGGGGTAGGGGTAGGGAGGGAAATGTGAGAAATTATAAGGATAGATAAGAAAGGGGGTATAAGTATAATGATAGAAGGTTTAAAGCATGAATAATTAATCACCACATGTTGGAGTTGTCGGATGATAGGAGCAAGGGATAGCCAAGCGTCTGAGGTTGGAGCCACAACCACACGAGTCACTGTTAAACCACCCAGGCCTTCACGTGACGTCGATCGCGTCTTCTCCACCTGTGCCATCTCCACCTGTGCCATCTCCACATCCTCCAAATCCTTTTCCATATTAAAGACTAGTATTACTTTCCGACGCTGCGTATTCTGAACGAACATCACTCAACCGCAAAATATATAAATTTTTATTTTTATTTTTTTAAAATAAAGTTAAGCACCAATTTACGGGTGGCAACGAGCCGAACATGAACAAACCAACAAAACAAACTAAACTCAACAATCTAACTCTTAACTCGTGTTTGGCTCATTTAGCTCAACAAGTTTTAAGTCTAGCTCATTCAAAATATAACTCATTTAGTTTATTTAGAGCTCAACGAGCTTTACTCACTTAATAAATAATCAAACTGAGTTAGATGCAATAGAATTCATAATTCAATTACATCACCATATCATATCATATCATATCATATTATAGAGACATTAAAAATAATAGTTAAATTGATAACCAATAACAATCTACCGGCTAGACTGACTACTTATGAATTAATTATCAAATTTTTAATTGTTATATATTATATCAAACCAAATACGAGTGACTAAAGCCTTGTTAGTGTTTTGGCTCTTTACATTCCGAGCTCAATGTTTGGCTTAGTGTTCAGCAAATTGATCTCGGACAAAATTTCTAACCAAACAGGATTATTTAGGACCAATAAGCTAAATTGGCAGCCTTAAGTGCCAAAGACAATCTTGTAAGTTTAATATATAAAAATAAAAAAGGGTGTAATATATTTTTATCTCTTTATATACATATGTTTGAAATCACTTTATTTATTTATGTACTTCAAAAAATCTCAAACTAGTTTGTGTACTTACGACTAAATTAAAACTGTTAGTTTTTCAATCCAAATTAATGCTGCACGTCTAGAATATGCTTAAAAATTAAATGACAAACTAAATTCCTTTTATTTCAAAAAGTCTCTTTATATAAATATAAATGAGAGAACTAAATAAATTATATTATTATCCTCAATACAAAAATTAATAACGCCAATTATTATTTTAGGCTGATGTTGATTATTCAAACTTAAATTATTCCAAATTATAATAGATTATTTTAGATTTATTGCAACAATTATTTTATATTTTAAAATAAAACGTAAAAAGTAATACTAAATTTTTATTTTAACAACTTTTAATTTTAGAATAATCAGAATTAAAGCCTAAAGTAATAGAAATAATAGAACATAGTTAATATAAAAATGTATAATAATAATAATAAAAAAGTTAAAGACTCAAATATTTTATTAAAAGCAATATGGTATTTGATCTTGACTCTTAGTTTGGTCTATTATTTTTTACACTAAATATGTGATATATATATATATATATGGCCAATCCAATAATATCTTCTTATCCCCTAGAGGAGAGCGCCCCTGTATCTTTCCATTCGGCAGTAAAAAGAGTTTATTTATTTTAATTAATTTAATTTGTTTTTGTGAGAAAGGATAGACCGACTAATTTATGGACGGCGCATAGTCGTATAAGGTACCCTAATTAAGGGGGTAAAAAGACATCCACCTAATACGATCTCGCACGACAGAGTAAATGCATCACTAAACTTTGTCGTTACTGCATTCACTATTCACCGTGAATCCAAGCAGTACCCAATACTACTCTGCATATATATACAAATAGTTTATATATACATATATATAAACATTGATAGCCCATCAATTGAATACTAAATTTTACAAGAGATTGTAATTAATGAACACAAAAATATCAGGCTAGTAGTCAAGTTGTGCATCGAACACCACCATAATTGTTTTTGGTTTTAAAATTTAGTAATTAGAAAAAATATTTTTCAGTTTCAAAGTCAAGTACGTTGTTATTATCCTTTCGTTTCAGTTTAAGGGTATTTAGGAATTAAAATATTATGTTAAATTATTGTTCATGGGTACGCACTGTAGCTCGTGACAGGTGATGGATGTCCGTGTGAATAAAAATCGCAACTTAGTTTACTACTCAGTATTTGTTTGGAAAAGTTATTCATAAATTTAATCTCTCTAAAATATATTTTTAGAAGAAATCGAAATATTAACTTAGTTATATTTTACTCAAACTTTGCATAAGAAAATTTATTGACCAATCATTTACAATATCTCTAAAAAAAGTGCCATAAACATTATACATACATAATTTCTAAGCAGAATTTTGTTTTAGCTAGAAATGATAAAAAGAACCATCTTCTATGTCTAGTTCCTTTCCGCTCTCATTTCCTTTGACTTTCGAATTGATATAGAAACTTAAAAGTGATTGTCCAAGCTTAGATATGGCATTTGCATGGTTTCTTCTCCCTCCATGCCATTCTTTGCAACGGTAATTAATTTGTTGAAATAGAGAATGTTACTCGTGGTGCTAAACTGTTAATCTGCCAGACCGCTATTTACATCTTATAATGACTGATTAATCAGGGCATGTATAACAGGGTTATGACTGGGATCAGAAAATTAAAGGGAGAAATTAAGATGAGAAAGATGAAGGGCCTAGCTACGGTTTCTTATATATAGATATATATTTGTCTATACTATGTTCAGTTGGGAGCAAATTTCAGTTGACATGAGATAATATACCAAAATACTTGTGCAACAATTGGAAATAATTAATGCAACAACAATATTGCAGCTTGATATCGGTTTATTCCACTAACGAAACCAAAGCAGTGCAATCGAGTGGTCCGACATGCCTGCTGCAATTGATCGTAGGATATTAGTGATAATGCAACACGTTTTGCTCCGTAGCAGCATCTCTTATGAAGGACAAGGGACTCAACACCTGTAGTGATGGTCAATTAAGATATTAAACTAGTCTTAATCAAGAAAGAAGGCATATATTGTTGAAATTTTGGTTTAAATTTAGTTTTTTAGCATTTTCAGTCTTACTGTGTCAGTGCATTTGAATGGATCGTGGGGGTATTCGAACGTAGTTTCCAGACAGAGAGTGTTAATGCAGGCATTCGAACGGTCCACAGGCGTTTGAATGCCAATTTGGGTTCTGTATTAGTTTTCCGAGTGAATTCAAACGCGTCCCATAAGCATTTGAATGCCTCATGAAAAAAATCCAACTTGAACCAACCATATAAATACTAAAATGGGCTTTTTTTAATGGCTTTTATGCTTGAGGGAAAAACAAAGAAAGCTAGCCATCATTGTATCGAGGGATATTAGAGTTGCTAAACTCTTTATAATTAAGAGATCTGCGTAGTGAAAAAAAATTACACTATCGTAGATGTAGTTACATCACCGAACCACGTAAATATTATCTATCATCTCTCTTTATTATATCTATTGCTTCTATTTGATGATTACTGATATTAGGGTGTCTAATAAGTAATTAGAAGTTGTTTATTGTTATTCCATCACTTTTAGCACCGTATTGTAGTTTTTTCCCAAACTTACTTAGTTTGGCCATTACTATTC
The DNA here is from genome assembly GCF_048772165.1 of Typha angustifolia. Classification (NCBI taxonomy): domain Eukaryota; kingdom Viridiplantae; phylum Streptophyta; class Magnoliopsida; order Poales; family Typhaceae; genus Typha; species Typha angustifolia. The sequence goes on from NC_133253.1 coordinate 23,543,440, forward strand.
TTTTGGTAACATTTGAGGGTGAAAGTTTTGACTCTGCTTCTCTCACATATTGGGCTAATTAGCACGAGATATATATATGATATTAATTCTATGAGGTAGCTGTTCAAACTGAACTTTGAAAGTTCTGCATGGTACGGAGTCTCTCTCTCTCTCTCTCTCTCTATATATATATATATCCAGTATATATCATATATATACTCGGTTGTGGACTTTTCTGAGAAATTCTCGCATTGGTTCTGTTTTTCTTTGAGGACAGTACACCTACCTAACTCTTATGACTAAATAACAATGTTAAACAATATTTCCACAGCAAACGCATGCATGGTTAGCTACTTGCTACTTGCTACTTGTTTACCTCTGTCAACGTGTACACCGACCCTTCAACTTAATTTTTAGTCGAGTCTAAAAGGACCAAAAAGATATCTATCTACATTTAGCCATCACACAAAGCGGATGATTTAACAGTCATGGCATTCATCCTTTGCTTCTGTGTATATATGTATATATAGGAAGTAATCTCTTCTCCCCTAGAATTCCAGGAGCATTTCTACTACTTGTTAACAAGATGGAGAAGGTTTCCGGTAACAAAGGCAAAGTGTGTGTGACTGGTGCAGGTGGCTATGTTGCTTCATGGCTTATCAAGCGACTCCTTGAGGCCGGATATCACGTCACAGGAACAGTAAGGGATCCAGGTATGTATTTATGTCCGTCCTCTCCATCGATCCCTTTCTATTATGGTTTTTTGATATATATGATCATCATCCTAACTAACTAATTCTATATCTTTGGTGATCATTATTTTTCATAGGAGACCAGAAGAAATTAGCACACCTCTGGCAATTGGATGGTGCAAGGGAAAGGCTTAGTCTTGTAAAGGCTGATCTCATGGAAGAAGGAAGTTTTGATGATGCTGTAATGGGATGTGAGGGTGTCTTTCACACTGCATCTCCTATCGTGGAACTCAAATCTGATCCAAAGGCATGCCATGTTTAGCTCTCACTTGCTTTGTATTCAAATCTGTATGTTAGGAGTTAGTACTGCAAGAATATACGTTAATTGCCTACAACATTATGGATAAAAAGATAAAAGCTAAAACGAATTGATGTATTACAAGACACCGGGTCAACAGACTACAGACATAAGAAATTTGACTTTGTTATTTGATAGCCAATCACAGACTGCCGACGTCTTCCCGTGTAGGAATCGTATCGTACTCTCTCATTTTTGTCTTGTTAGGCTCACCAGTTTCAGCCTCCTACAACGAATTGTTATGATTTAATTTGAGACGACCAATTTGATATATAGCTTGACCAATATGTAAATATTCCCTTTTGCAGACGGAGATGGTGGATCCTGCCGTGCAAGGTACCTTAAACGTTCTAAGATCATGCAAGAAGAATCCACACCTCAGAAGGATTGTTCTCACGTCGTCGTCGTCAACGACAAGAGTAAGAGAGGATATCGATCCGAATGTACCACTTGACGAGACATCATGGAGCTCAGCAGAGCTCTGTGAAAGGCTCAAGGTGATCATAAGAATGATACGTACATATAGATATAGATATATAAAATAAAGTCCTCAAATAAAAAGTTAATAGTTCTGAATCAGATGCTTAATTATTAATTATATATTTTCTCTTCTGTCCTCCAATTAAGCTCTGGTATCCCCTGGCGAAATTATTAGCAGAGAAAGCAGCATGGGAGTTTGCCAAGGAGAACGACATCGACCTGGTAACTGTTATTCCAACGTACGTGGTAGGACCCAGTTTGCCTCGCAATTTAAGCGTGACTGCTGCTACTATCCTCAGCTTACTTAGAGGTATGTGTGTGTGTGTGTGTATAATTTGAATATATAGTTGCACCAAGACATTTATAGATTTATATATGAAAGGAACCGTTTTCATAATATTAAGAATGTTGCAGGTGAAACGGATTTCTCTTCGTACGGCCGAATGGGATATGTTCACATCGATGATGTCGCTCGCTGCCATATTCTTGTCTATGAGAATGCCAATGCTGAAGGAAGATATATCTGCAGCTCCGCTGTCCTGGAGTACAATGAATTAGGGGAACTACTTAGGGAACGATATCCATCACTCCCCATAGCAAAAAGGTTAATAGCATCTAATACACGTCTATATTTTTACATTTAGGATAAATAAGATTATTATTGTTGTTATTATTATTTGGGGTAGGGAGGGAAGGGGAACTAATGTTTGTGAGTACATGATTGTCCAGTTTTGGGAGCAAGCACGGCGGGCAGTCGTATGAGTTCAACACTTCAAAGCTACAGGACCTGGGCTTCAAGTTCAAAGGAATAGGAGAGATTTTCGACGATTGCGTCCAATCGCTCAAGAAACAAGGCCATCTTTCTTGAACCAGGAATTAATCCTCGCATTCTGTCTCAAACCAGAGAACAAAGGAATAAATTAAGCTGCTTCGTTTTTTTAATAAATAATATTAATATTAATGTTAAAGCATTTCTCCTGTCGTGTTACTCACTTGTTATTTCAAATATCCTTAAATTTGAAACCTAAGATTGATGACCACTTGCATACTTAATAGGATATCAGCTCCCATATCGATTTGTGTTGATGTTAGGCAACCGCAGGCAATTTTCTTGCTCGTTTGCATGTTAACGAAGGAGGGTGATACATCTACATCGGTGCTAATTAAAATAAATGGAATAATATTATTTAACACTTTTACTCGTGAATTATTTAAATAGTTTGTCTATCCTTATCGTTTGCTTTACCCCTCATGAATTAACATTTAACCAAGCCCAATGCATGACAGGTAACTAAATTTTGCTCTTATATGTATTGAAATTATCATCATTATACCACTACATCTATACTCTTAACTCTTTTTAATTTTCATCAAATCTTTCCCGCTCTTCTTCTTCCGACTTTAACCCTTCTTGATAACAATTCTTTATAATGTCTATTGCTTCTAATTTTTCAAATATATGTACTAAAAGGTTGTTTCAGGAATAAATTTCCTTTTATCCTAGAAAAATGAAGTCAAACCGTGTTAACGGGCTGAGATTAAACAAAAAGAAAAATTGCGACTAACATACCACTCCTCCGTACACCAACACATTCAGAACTCCCAATCGATTGATTGCTGCCATCAAGCTCGAAAATGTCCGGATACTTCACATAAATAAAAAACAATTTCTGATCCGTCAAAAGAAGCAAAATCACAGGCAGATCCACATATCGCATACATCTTTCCGAGCTAAACACTAAGCCCCCAGTCATTCATTCCTAGAATATGCATAATTATTTTAATTCTTAATATCAAAAGAATAGAGCTAATACTAAGCATATGTTATTCTAATGTTTAATTTATTATTAATATAAATAGTAATAATTATATTTGATGTGATATAGAATTAGTATTAAAATAGTGATAATAAAATTATATTAAGAATTATTGATGTTTTAAACCAAATAACAAAAATATACTTAATCATATGTTAAAGTAGTAATAGTAAATAATATTTTTTTTTTATTATAAATACGGATTTTAAATACTCGTATATTTGTACTATAAACTTTGTTACTAATCTATGAAATCTTTAGATCGATCAAAATTCGAACCAACAGTAAATTCAACAATAAATGATCAATAATTTAAAGCCAACTAAAGACTTTAAATAGAGTCCCCTACCCTCTCGGGCTCGGTTAAATGACGAGGTACAAACACGAGTGACACCTCAATTAGCTTAACTGGTCGTATTGTTTGACTGGCTTTTGAGAAGAAATCTCGTAGGCCACAATTCATTAATAATATTTATGAAGTTACAAAGTATGATACAGAGTGAGATATGGAGAGACGTCCGGGACTTGTCTAACTTTTAAAACTGATATAGATCATGGGAGGTGAAGGTCGCGATCCCCAAACCTTTCTTGTGTCTCTCTATGTCGACGAGCAACAATGAGAAGCCTCAATCTCAAGCACCCAAGGAGGAGATGGAGAAAAGAAGGGTAAAGACTAATGAGGTGGGGAAGAGGTAATACACATCCCTTGCTTGACTCCAAATGGTAGCGCATGTATGATAAAAAAAAAAAATCAAAGAGGAAGAGAGAGAAAATAGTCTACTTGGAGTAGAGAGATTTCTCCTCTACATCGTTAGGGAGGAGAGAGACAAGAGGAAGAGTAAGGAGGAGAAGTTGGGGGACCAAGCTTCTCATAGTGAAGAGAGAATGCTTGACAATATTTATCTGCATTTTTAAAGGAATATATTGGTTATAACGATAATTAATGATAGTTTTTTTTTAAAAAAATAGAGTGAGAATTATAATATTTGGAATCATTTTTTTATAGTAACTATTTAATATACTGTAAACTATTATCCATCTCAGCAGGTCATTATTATTCCTAACGAAGCAGCGGGAATTTTAAAGAACCCAAGAAACGTATATTCTTCAGGTGTTGTAGTATAGTACATCACGACCGTCCGCCTATCTGGATATCCGACGCTCCTTTCTTTTTGATAAGTGTCAGTTGAGTAATTCCATTAAATTGACGGCTGTGAGATTATGATCCTACTGAGGTCCTTCGTCGTCCTCCGCTCCGCTGTCTTCTTCATCGCCGAACCCTTCTTTTCATAAAGTTCATGTTCTTTTCTTTCCCTCCAATTTCTTAACTTCGCCGAGATGGTAGACGCTGTCTTCTTTCCTCCTCTCCTACATGTCTCTTTTCCAATCTCTCCTTCCCGTTCTTGATTCCTCCCTCAAATCTTTGCTTCTTGCAGATCGATGACGTCCTCTTCAGGCAGTTGCAGCAGACCCTAGACTCAGATCCCAACAATTCTTTTCACCACTTTAATCTTGTAAGCCCTAATTGCTTTATCTCTCTCTCTCTCTTCGCCTTTGGAGATCCTTGTTAATGGTTTCTTGGAGCATCTCTAGGGGCTCTTCTTGTGGAAGAAGGGCGAAGAAGTAGAAGCCGAGGAAGAGTCGAAGCGATCCAGGGAGAAAGCAGCCGAGCACTTCTTGGCCTCCGCGAAGCTGAACCCGAACGATGGCGCTGCGTTCCGGTTCTTGGGGCATTACTATGGCCGGGTGTCCACTGATGCGCAGAGGGCTTGCAAGTGCTACCAGAGGGCTGTGACCCTTAATCCCGATGATTGCGAGGCTGGTGTGAGTGGTATAGCAGATTGTGCCCAAGATTGCACCTTTAGGGTTTTGATGCATTTATTTGTCGCTTTCCTTTCTGCAGGAGGGCCTGTGTGATTTGTTGGATGGAGAAGGAAAGGAAAGTTTGGAGATTGCTGTGTGCAAAGAGGCTTCTAGCAAGTCCCCAAGAGCTTTTTGGGCCTTTAGGAGATTAGGGTACTTGCAGGTCATTCTTGTTGATGATAAAATTCTTCTTTCTTGCTTGTTAGGTGGAGAGATGCAAGAGTTCTTACATGGAAAAGATTTATTGAGAGTAACTGTATATATGTCACGCATAAAATTGCAGGTTCATCAAAGAAGATGGTCAGAGTCAGTACAGAGCCTTCAACATGCGATACGGGGCTATCCAACATGCGCCGATCTATGGGAAGTGCGTGGGTTTGTACGGTGCTCTTTTTTATTTATCCATGTTTCCTAGCTTCTGATGCTGTCTTTTCAGGCACTTGGTCTTGCATACCAGCGATTGGGCATGTTTACTGCAGCTATAAAGGTACATATTTGCTGCTGACATACTGGGAATTATTGCTGCTGATATATTACAACAACTGAGAATTCTTTCTGCTGTTGTTTTACAACTACTGGGAATAATTGCTGCTTGATAAAGCTTTGTAATATAGACTAGCCTTAACCCGTCACATAGCTCATCTGCAACTGAATTTATGATGCAGCATACATTGTTTTCTAATTGTTCGACGTTGTTGTTCACGTTCACAGTACACCAACATGTATCTGACGTGCTAATTGAATCCAAATACTCGAGGATTGGTTTTGTGAAGTAGACTATTTTCTTCAAATTAATGAAGCCTTACTGGTCCGTTAGGGGCAAGCAATACTTTGCTGGTTAGATCACCTTCACTGGTGTGAATTTGTATAAGCTGATTTCACTACTATTGATCTGCAAAAAGAAAAAAAAAAGAATTTCTGCTTTTGGTTGTCCATGCTATTCTCTAGAATTGGGTTCAAATTCTCAAGAGCTTTAAAACGTGTGCTTCAGCATATCACTCCAATTTCTAGCCCTACATCCATTGGAAGAAAAGTCCAATGTACGCGATTTACACCAGGATGGTGATCAGTTTGATGCGACTGCGTTTAGAATATAGCAAAAATTTGTCAGTAAGCATCCAAATTTGCTTCATGTATAGCTCACACAGGTTGGAGTATCTGATCATTAGGAATGTTCTGTCTCCCAGGGCTTCTTAATCAATTGCCATGTGGATGACTTGAAGAAGGGCTGGAAGTTTGTATTTTTTTGTCACTTTTAATAATTGAAGGACTAACTTAGGATCCAACATTTACAGCTGTGGGAAGATTTCACTAGCATATATATTAACCTTCTCCCTCCCCTTGCATGCTCACATGTGTGTCCTTGACTTCTCCTCATCTCTATTTTATGTAATCAAACTCCTCATAGTAGCATTTTTTTTTTCTGTAATCTCAAATTTTAAAGTAAATGATGTGTTTGTGGATATAACTTTTGGTGACATCTAAATCCTTTTTTACTCTGTATCCTTTTGTTCATAATGATGTTTTTCCTTTCCCTTTTCTTGTGACAGTCATATGGGCGAGCCACTGAATTGGATAGCTCAAAAATATTTGCATTGATAGAGAGTGGGAATATCCAGCTAATGCTTGGTTCTTTTAGAAAAGTAAGACCCTCACTTCTATATGTTGGTCAGTTGATAACTGTGGGAGAACAAACTTGGCTTATACTTTGATAATGAAATGAGGGTTGGTTTAGTTGTTGTTGTTGACCAAGAGCACTAGCATCTTTTGTATAATCTTCATCATAAACTGAAAAGATACTTTGGTGGTACAATTTCTCTCAAGAATCTTGAAATCCATTGACATTTGTCATGAACAACTTCATATTTTGTTGTTGTTTTGTTTAGGGTGTGCCATGTGTAACTTGATGTTAGAACTTCATGTTATGAGATATTTGATTCTTACTAATTGTTATAGGGAGTTGAGCAATTTCGTTGTGCCCTGGAAGTAGCACCGCAAAATTTATCTGCAAAATTTGGGCTTTCCGCTGGCCTTCTTGCATTGGCTAGGGATTGTGTAAATTCTGGAGCTTTTGATTGGGCTGCCACTCTGTTGAAGGTTACTGTTGACATGATTTACAGTTATGTCCCTCTTCAAATTCATGTAAAACCATGTCACCATAATGTCTTTTGGAATTGTAGGAAGCATCAGAAGTAGCAAAGGTTTGCACTTGTTTGTCAGGAAATCTATCTTCTGCTTGGAAGTTGCAGGGGGATATCCAGGTATATGTTGGAAAAATTTTGGTTACTAGATGCTTACTTTTAGATTTTCAAGCATCTTTCTAGTTCCAGAGAAGAACTTGTTAAGCTATCTTTTGGTGATGGTGATGCATTTCCATGGAAATATCTATTTTTTAAAGTTCTTTTTGTCACAAAGGTTATCTGATTTTCTCTTGTGGCTTTGTCTTATTTTAATTAAGTTAAGATTTAAGAATGTTCTTATTTATTATGAACTTGGAGACTAAAATTATGGTGATGTGGTAGCCAGAAGTAAAGGATGGATATTAGTTCCATCAGCAGTCATTGTTTAAATTGAGTCAGGTAACACATATAAAGTAGATGTGATACGATTTCAATAGATATCTTTCTTGAAAGTGCCAAACGTGCAGCATACGACTCGGTGATGGAGACTAAAAGCTTCATATATAGCAAATTTTTAATGCAGGACAACGTTTCGATTACACAGTTGAGAAGTAGAAAAAAATAATCAAACTCATGGAATCCACCAATCGGAGTATTGGAATTCACCGACGTTGGAATCCACCAACAAATACTTAGTATGCAAAAGCTCTTAAAATATTTATTAACCAATAAAAGTTGATTACAAGCCTTTATATAGGCAAAATAAAGTAAAAAATAAAAAACGAAAATAACCCTAGAAGGTGCATAGTCACAACTCTCGTTAAGCCAAAGGGCCACAGGTGCAGTCCTTTTGTGCCTACGAGAATAAACGTGACGAAAAGTGGTGTCTCTACTAACTCTCCCGAGATGGAAGAAATTCGACCCAGTCGAGTGGCTCTGATAGTACTCTAAAATGTCAGGTTCAAGCTGTTGTAACTTCTCGTGAGTAATCCACGTACAATCAGACTCTGGTCGCCCGTGCCATCGAATGAGAAAACGATGAACCCCTCCTTCTGCAGTAGATGTTATTTAATCATCCAAAATAGCGTCTATCTTTTCTTGTGATGTGGATGAGAAAGAAGTGATATGTGGCACAACAGGGATGCCTGGAAGGATAGTAAATGTAGCATAGGGTTTGGTGGGGATGTGCATAGGTGGGTGGTAGGCTGCTAAATCCTCAATTTGATGCAGGACAATGTTTCGATTGCAGAGTTGAAAAGAAGTAGGAAAAAATAATCAAACTCGTGGAATCCACTAATCGGAGTGTTAGAATCCACCAACAAACACTTAATATGCAAAAACTCTCAACATATTCATTAACCCATAAAAAATTATTACAGGCCTTTATATAAGCAAAATAAAGTAAAAGACAAAATATGAAAATAGCCCTAGAAGGTGATTAATCACAACCCTTGTTAAGTCAAAGGACCATGGGTGCAGCCTTTTTGTGCCTACGAGAATAAATGTGACGAAAAGTGGTGTTCTCACTAATTTTGCTCCTATAGTTCTAGTAAAATATGTTTATAAAATCAAACATATGTAGGACCCAGTGAATAGTAATTGTTACTTAATTCCTTGCCGTCATAACACCATGGTGCTTCACAGTCTTTTACTATTATCATGTAAATTTTTATGTATAATTGGCTGTTAATTAATTACTAGTTACAGAGTGAGGCATGCCTTGAACCACATTCCTTTGCAAAAAGAGTCTTATTTGTTAGTTTTGCAGATGTTTTTTTTTTCCATATTGCGGATATGCATTTCTCTCTCTACACTAGTCCTTGCTCCTCTGTTGTATGAATCATCCCTTGGAATATATGATAATTGTTAATAATGGTTTCTTTCATATAATAAACTCACTAAATTCAAATTTCTAGATAGAAAAATTATCTAGTTAGAAATTATATTACTGCCAAGGTGAGATAAAGTGGCAGGATTTGGTAGGAACCATGAAAGAAACTTCCCCCTTCTTTTGTCGTCATATCTGATGTTGCATCATAATAGACTTTCTGGCTGCCAGAAAAGAAATAGGTATTTGATGTGCCTGATTGTGCAAGGTGCAAACTGAGCAAACTGATGCCTCGCTAAAAGTTGAGGACCTCTCAGTTGGTTATTCAACAGTTCCTTTTAAAATAAACTTATGCCTTAGTTTGTAGATTATACAAAATAAGGTTTTAATCTATTAATTAGAAAGCATATTGGGATTTTTGGTTTGATATGTTCCTTCCCTTTCTTTGCCATCTTTGGTATCAGATTACATATGCCAAATGCTTTCCATGGGAAGATAAAATGAGCAGCATGGAAATTGATGAGGAAATCTTCAAATCTTCCATTAATCAGTGGAAAGATACCTGCCTTTTGGCGGCAAAAAGTGGAAAATGCTCATATGGGCGAGCTTTACACCTAACACCTTGGCAAGCTAATATCTATGCTGATATTGCTGTCTCTCTGGATCTTATCGACTCTTTGGAGGGGGAAAGAACACGAGATCTGGGTGTTTGGTGAGATCTGTTCTTCAGTAAAAGTTTTGATCATTTTCTCTTATTAGAAGTTTGTTTATTGGTTTCTTATACATCAGGCAGCTGCCTGAGAGGATGTGTTTGGGTGGATTGATGCTGGAGGGAGTTAATAAGGAGTTCTGGGTCATACTAGGCTGTCTGTCTAGCAGCAATTCTTTAAAGCAGCACGCTTTGATTAGGGGATTGCAATTGGATGTATCTCTTTCTGAAGCATGGGCTTACCTTGGGAAGGTAATAATAAGTTTATTCTTCTCCGAGTTAAGCATATGATATTGTTATCCGGCAGATTTACTCATTTACAGCAGATATTTTCAGATTTACAGAAACTTAGGTGAAAAGCAATTGGCAAGGCAAGCATTTGATCGTGCAAGAAGCATTGATCCTTCTTTAGCCTTGGCATGGGCTGGGATGTCCGTTGACTATCAGGATGGGTATTTTTTTTTCACTTAACAGAATTTTGTCATATTTGTTATCTTATTTATTATAGAACATTCTATCTATCTAATGCTGCTTGTTTCACATGATTTCTAAAGGATTAGTTCAAAAAGTGAGGCATTTGAAAGTTGCCTGAGGGCTGTGCAGATACTGCCTGTAAGGACTGTTGTTTCTTATACATTCCTTTTCGTTGCTATTTTCCTAGCTTCTTTTCCATAAGTTTTTCATGTTCTCTAATGTCTGAACATGATAGCCTAATTCATTTTGCCGGTTCTAGAAATATGTCATTATATTGTATTCATGTCTCTTGTATGGAAGGAGTTTTCTTTGCATAGAGTGAATCTCAGTTAAATTTAGATTGATGCATGTAAGATCAGAATTCCACTATTTGTTTCAATCAAGTTTGTTAATTTCTTATTACAACTCCTAGAAGACAATTTGGACTTATAATACATGATTTTATCGCATGTATCAACAAATTATTGCAGATTATTTTACTTTAAAATGTTCCTCTCCACAATCAACATCTGTCTATCTTGTCAGCGATTTAACTCTGTTGTGATTTTTCACTTCCATTTTTGTTAACTAGATTTATGAATTCATTGTGGAGTTATTTGTTCAAATGATATTTTTCAGTGCATATGGTGTTATATACAAAGATCAAACACTAGCGTGCAATGATGAAGCATTTTGGATGCAAGTTCAAACATGTCGCTATTATCAAATGTTGCATAAGTAATCTCATATTTGTATAATGTTGTAATTAGTGTGTGAAAACTTCTCATGAACTTAAATAGGCATGTTCTTGGGTTCTCTTTCACTTCAGCTTACCAATTTCTTTTTATGTTTTACAAGCTACTAACGTAGTTTCCTATTGTCCATTTAGCTCATGTTTATAATTTTGTTATGTTTAGCTTGCAGAATTTCAAGTTGGTCTTGGAACAATTGCAGCTCTTACTGGTCACCTACATTCTCCTCAGGTACACACATATTTGTCAAGAAGATAATGTTTATGTTGTCGGAACCCTTAATTCAATTAACTAATCAATTTTTTTGTAGTGAAAGGTTAAAAAAAAAATCTTTATCTGGTCCCAAAAGTTTATATTGATAATAAAACAGTGCATTAGACCAATTTAATTATGCATCTAAAATATTTTATGCTCACCATGATGGATGTAAAGAGTTCGAGAGTGGAATTATAGTGAGAGGAGCATATTTGACCTCTAAGATAAATTTGTGCTTCCCTTTAGATAAATGATGTTTTCAACTAATTGCAGTAATAACTAAAAATGGTGTGGTGATGTCTAATTTCAATCACATAATAACTTTGGTCTTACCATACGTTTCTAAATCAAATCATCTGCCAAATTTATTGCTATCAGTAGATGGAAATGTTGCTCTTGTCCCTTTACCTACTTACTGACTTTTGCATTCCCATCTTGAGCAATGATTTTGCGGTGATTATTAAGTTTTCTATGAACTTTTATTATATGATTTTGCGGTGATTATTAAGTCTTCGTTGTAGGTACTGGGAGCCATAAGACAGGCTGTCCAGCGAGCACCCTACTCTCCTGAGTCACATAATGTGAATGGTTTGATATGTGAAGAACGGCTAGATTTTTTGTCAGCGATCACTGCTTATAGGAAGGCAAGATGTACTTTGAACATCTTTTGCAATTTAAAGGCAGATTCTCAATCTCATTTTGCTGATGTATCCTTTAATCTTGCCCGATCACTGTGTAAGGTAATTCAATAAAAGACACTTTATATTTGACACCCCATCATTACAGCGTGGGAATCTTCTTTGTGCTGGTATCTGCAGACTATATCTGCGGGTACATACATTCAGTATTCTGTTTCTCTGCAGGCAGGACTTGCTACGGATGCTCTGCATGAGTGTGAAGATCTGAAGAGAGAAGGTATTGCCTGGGACTTTCCTAGCTCTCCCTGTCCTTACTTCTTACTGTCTGCTGAAATAAGAATACATGAATTTATCATTCCTGCTTTCGATCTGTTTTGGTGCCTCAGAATTAGATCTGTATTTGATAATTTATCTCCAACCCTGCAGAGTTAGCAGTTTACCAGTAAACATCATGTTGTAGATTATATCAATAATTTCTTGACTAAGTTATAACATTTTGTAGCTTGTTTAGCTTACAAGTCGTGTCAAAAAATTGATAGGTCTGCTCGAGAGTAAAGGCCTCCAAATATATGCTGTTGCATTGTGGAAAATTGGACAGTATGATGCTGCTCTGACCATAGCAAGAAATTTGGCTGAGAATGTGACTACCATGGATCACAAGTGTGCAACTGCTGCTTTAGAGTTAATTAGCACATTAATGTACAGCATTTCTGGAAACAATTCTGCAGCGGCAACAATCCAGAAGTTCCCCAGTCAGTTTCTATTAAGTGCAAGAATGAGATTTATTATCTGTGCATTAAATGCTTTGGAACCAAGTAAGGAGCTGCAGTTGCTTCTGCGGAGAATGCCTCAAAGAGATACGTCTTATGATGTGGCCACTGAAATGCATTCGATTATTGCTCTCAGCAAAATGGTAGCACTAACCTTCATCTATGTTCTCTTTTTCATAGTCCTGTAGTTAATTTTAAATTTGCAGATGAACCATGACTGTGAACAAAAGTTGATAACTGGCAATGGACTAGGCCACCTGAAAAGAGCTCTTCATATATATCCTGACAGCAGTCTGATAAGGTAGTAACAGTCTCTGCATGCACATACCTTCCATTTGGGAAATTGCAGGCTTTTGAAGATAGCCTTGTTTGTTTATTCAATATGATCACTTCTCTTGACATTACATGTTTCAATTAGAACATGTTTCAACTAGGACTTGTTCCAGATTGCTGGTTTATTGATACTACATGCTTCAATATTGTGGTGCTATTAACAGTTGATTTTGTTTCATTTTTATATTTTTTGATATCAAAGTGCCTTCATTTGGCTTTGATATCAAAGATTTCTCGTGACAGGCTTATATCTTTTGAAATGCGTGATATCATCTTAAAGAACAGATCTAAGAATAGCTATTTTCTACCTTCTCATTGTTGATTGCTGTTTTTCCCATATTCTTTATTTTGTTGGGTTTGCTGCTGATAGGAACCAACTAGGTTCATTGTTGCTATCAAGTGGAGATTGGATGGCTCCACATAAAGCAACTAGATGCACTCAATTGCCTCATGGAAACCCATCCTGGAAAGGTCCAAGATCACCTTATGAGATTCATGGTGCTGCAGTAGTAGCTTGCTATGCTAGCTGTTCTACCATTCCAAACTTTTCCTTTACAACCTGCAAAGATCAGCATGTGCATGGAAAAAGGGGAATATATCATTTGCAGAGGTACATTGTGTTTTCTCCTCATTTTGTGATCTGGTAAATTGCTTTTCCTTCCTAGGTTGTAATTAGGCTTTTCGTTTTTTTACTCTTTCTGCAGATGGGTGCATCAGGAGCCATGGAATCGGGATGCAAGTTATCTGCTTATACTTGGTGTTCTTCAGAAAGCCCGCGAAGAAAAATTTCCTGAAAAAATTTGTATTATTTTGAGAAGGCTGATACGAAATGCTCTGTCAAATGAAATATTTTTGCAACAAACTGTGCTATGGCAGCATCAAAAGTCCAATCTGCTTCTCTGTTCTTCAGAGATCAGCTTGCAGCACGGTGACTATGTTGGTTGTATCAGCCATGCAAGTAATGCATTGGGAGTTATCCCTCCTGACAGCGATCCTCTCTTTGCGCACTTGCAGTTGTGCCGTGCTTATGGAATGCAGGAGAATTTTTCAGACCTTGATAAGGAGTATATGAAGTGCTTGCGCATCAATGCAACTAATGAAATCGGTTGGATAATACTTAAATATATTGAATCCAGATACCGACTGGAGAAGGGTTCAAACATAATAGAGAAAAACCTTCAAACATGCATCAAACAGAAAGGAAGTTCCTCAAGTTTTTGGGTTGCTCTCTTTAATTTAGCGTGCGCTCAGTGTTTCATATGGGACCTGGACTATCTGAGTGCAGAACAAGCTATGACACGTGCTTGTGCAGAATTTGATGCAGATACCTGCCTTTTACTCTGTCATGGTATGCAATTTCCCATGCTGCTTAAATTTTTATCCATTTGCCTTACTAGTTTGATGTTCCGCCTAACATTCCATTCCTGTTCTTCTATTGAGAGTTCAGGAGTGTTTGAATGGTTCTTCGCTTTTAAAGTAATTGAGAGTACTCTTGAATAGATATTTTATTTATTTGTACCTGCTTCATTTTTCTTATATTTTCAATGAAAAAGGAAGATAAGTCCTGTTTTCTCTACATGAGTTATGGAGGTCTTTACTACAGGAAGAGTCTTCAAACAAAGAGCTTCGGTTGCTTCTGCCGCTCTCTCTGTTGATAATAGTTGGCTTGGTTTGTTGTACCGCTAACAAGTATTATTATTAGCAGTTCTTCACCTCTTTGTCTCTATAAAACTTCCAGAGCTGGTTGAAGCAAAAAAGATAATTATACCTGTGATGCAAAGTTCCTCTCTAATTTTATTTTGGCTTGGAAAAATTTTGATCACTTCATAGTTTATACTGCTATGGTGTTAAGAGTTGATAACTGCCTGTAAAATTATGTTAATTTTTTTGGAGATTTCTTATTCTTTGCAGTGTGCACTGAAAGGTTTGGATGATGGTGAACACAGTGAGTGATTTAGTGCTTAGCAGTGATATTGGCTAATGAACTCTTTGTGTTGTTCATAGTTGAGGCCTAGTTGACAGTCATATAAACGATAGAATCTAGCAAATTGTGAAAAGTGATGTATAAATATGTGACGTTGATGGTAGGAACTTGGGAGCTTACTAGTATTTAGGTGAAATTTTCAATTTGTTATCAGCTAGTGGACATGTGCGATCATTTACTTGATAAGATCCCGAAAAAGTTTCCAATGTTTCTAGGAGAGCAGTCATTTCAGGATTTATATGCTATACCTACACAAACGAGGTGACAGAGATCTGTTTTGCATATTGTAACTTGTAAGCTGTTGTGGTGATGAGAAAGCAAGTAGGTTCGAAGAAATAAATTTTCTTCTGGATATGGAGTTGTGCTGTCATGATATTTGTCTTTTGATTTAGTGCCTTCAAAAGAGATCATAAGTTCTTAAGCTTTTTTTTTTTTTTGTTGCCACCTTCAATATTCTGCCTACTGTAGCACTTGAAGTTTGCATATTTCTGGTCCTTTTCCAGATTACTTATTTCACTGAACTAACATTGTGCTTTGGCAGGTGCAATTTGTATGGAACTTGCTCGGCAGCAGATATCTCCTCAGTTCATATCTCGTGCAGCAGGCAGCCTTAGAAAGGCTCAAAAGAATTCAGCAAATCCTTTACCTATTGTTTCATTGCTGTTAGCTCAGGCAGAGGCAAGCCTAGGAGCAAAACCTAAGTGGGAGGTGAACGTTCGGTTAGAATGGTTCTCATGGCCGCCAGGTTGAAATGTAGCTAAGCATGATCCAAAAAGATTTGCTTCTATGATAAAATGTGTTTGCTGATCATATCTTTTCTTATACAGAAACGAGGCCTGCGGAATTGTATTTCCAAATGCACTTGCTAGCAAGTCATTCTAGTGCAGCTTCCAACCAACATCCTGGCCCAGAAAAATTGCAGAGTCCAGAGAAATGGATTCTTCGAGCAATACATATGGATCCGTCATGCTTAAGGTACTGGAGGGTTTTACAGAAGCCTATAGAGCGATGATGTCCTAAAACTATTCGCTTGAAGGAAAACTGACTGCAACTCTTAACTTGTAGGGTTCAAGTAATACGATATAACTGTACTCTATTGTTGTAATCTACATGTTTGTACATTTGTAAAAGAAATTGGGACTTTGGATAGGTCCAATAACTTGCACTATCATAACGTCGATGGGATAACTGCTGTTGGCGAACATTTGCGTGGAATAGGATTTTGGGCGTGGAGTTTGTAACAGACGAACTAATGGGCTCATAGGGGGAATTTTCATAATTTTTAAAATAGTAATAAGTAGGCTCTTGTGCTCACTTATGCGTATCTATTGTGTACGTTATGTATAGTTTATAATAAAAGAATATGTATTTAGTATAAAAATAAAGATATTTAGTTTCAAGTGTGTAATCTTATTATTATCAAAATTGAAGGACTTTTGTTTTTCTGCATAGCCCGTGTTCAGAGTGAAAATATTTCCTCAAAAAAAATTATTACTGGTCTAATGCAGAAATAACGTCGCTAAGGGAAATTTTGCAGGTGCAAGAAGACCAAGGGCGTAGAGCCGTAGACGTAGACGTGCGATTCCAGGTTCACCACAATATGAGGTTGTGTTCTTCAGGCCCATGGGTTTGGTTGGCTTTTGCCATCGCACCGGTACTGTTTCCTGAGCCCGATTTTTGTAACCAATAATATCGAGTCGGTCCTGCAGTCCTTTGGAGGAGCGATGCAAGCGGCATCTATCCTCTTCTCCGCCAAGCCCCTCTTTCCTTCCCCTCCTCCGGCCAGATCGATTTCGTCGCAGTACAGGCCCGCCTTCACAAACCCAATACACTCTTCCTCTCCTCCTTCCGCGACCGAGTCGATGGCCGCCAAGTGGGCCCAGAAGACCGTCGTTATCCCTCCACAGCGCCGTGGCTGCCATCTCGTCACTACCAAGGTAGCATCTCCGCTAATGGAATAGGTGTTGCTAAAATGATGGTTCTCTTTTGTTCTGAAATTTCTGTATCACTGGGTTTTGTACAAGAGAAAAGCCATTTCCTTTAATTGCTTTTCTTTAGAATTCGACAGAAATCTGATGCTTCTATCCGCTCTACAATCATACTCCATTCTATTGCAATATTATGAAGATCAGTAGTTTGCTCCTCTTTAACTACTTCTTTCTCGGATGAGTTGATCAGATACTGAGGGAAATAGATCAAGACCTATCAGGCTTCAAATGCGGACTAGCTCATCTTTTCTGTATGTGATCTTCTTTGACCTGTATTACCTAACAATTTTATCGGTGTTTTTATTCCTTTTTTTTTTTTTTGTTGAAATGATACAGTGCAGCATACAAGTGCTTCCCTGACCATAAATGAAAATTATGACTCGGATGTTCAGGACGACACTGAAACTTTTCTCAACCGCATTGTCCCAGAGGTGACGACAAAAATTTCCCTTATGCATCTGATAAATTTGCAATTACTCCACTTGATGTATAGATTGTCAACTTCATGTGTTCTTGTATGTTTTCAGGGGCGATCTGCACCGTGGAAACACACATTGGAAGGTTAATGCTAGCTTAATTCCCTTATATGTTTCTCTTCATAATTACATGAGTCATACTAGACATACTTGTGCTATGTCCAAGTATGACTGTTATAGTTTCGTATTTGTTAGAGTGCATGTTTTTTATATATTTAAATAGGCTGTGAAAATTCCCTAGGTTCTTTGCATGTAATGCCCAGCCAAGAAATTTCTGGCTTTCTGATCTCGATCGGACTTCTGTTTGTTTATTAAATATCTCAAAATTTGCAAGTTATTAGCTATGTATTTCTGCTTCTGTTTGTACAGAATTGTGGTCTTACAGATAATGATTGCTAGTTTTGGCATGCCATAAAAAAGATATCTCTGCTGAGAAAGATGACCAGTGGGTCGGGATGGTGTTATAAGATACGACTGCTCTATGTGGAATGATGTTATAAGGTGACCAGTTGGATTATCATTTTTGCAGGGCCTGATGATATGCCGGCACATATTAAATCATCTATGTTTGGTTGTGCACTCACGTATGTATTTTCTTGTTTGGTTATTCGTTCTGTTTTTTTGATAAAATGTAGTATCCTTGAGGATTTATGGCTAATATGCATGATCAACCTTTTCAGGATACCGATTACCGATGGACGTCTCAACATGGGCACTTGGCAAGTAAGTTAGGAGATATCTCTTTATTGCCGAATCATCATTATCTATTGAGCTATGAAATGCTAAACCTATAATTTCTTTGGAGGGACAACAATTCTTTGTTTCTGCATGAAAGAATGTTTATCCGGTATCATTACTATTATGAAATTGCCTGTCTATTCATAGGCACATAGAATTCTCAATCAATGGAATGCTTTAAAAGTTATCGATCAGGAAGGAACTACCTTTCGAGCAGACTAGTATATAATTTTTGTACTTTTTTCCTGCATCTACAGTTGGCATGCCTCATCTAAGTAATAATCCATTGTTCTCTTTAGTGACTTTGTTTTATCGTATTATTTTATGTCTATTAGTCTATATGACCATTTGGTTCTCTTTTTATCGCATAATCCCTTGTTTAATTGCTAGTAACTTATCACTCATGACATGGTTTGGTGTTTAATTCCTTTCAGGGAATATGGTTGTGTGAGCATCGGGACCATGCTACTGCTCGCAAAATTGTGATTACCCTGAATGGCATGTAACTGATAAAATTTCAGCATCTTAATTGGGATATGATAATTGACTCAGATCAGATGATATATGATACTGTTGTCTTTAAAAAAAAACTCTGTATTTTGAGTCTCAAATAGTCTAGTTACTTATTCAATAGTCCTGTATATGTTTATATGCCATGCTATTGTATTTGTATTCCATTTCTGGTCATGCCCTTTGGTTTAGTACTGAACAGCAAATGGACGCCCCGTTGGACGTAATATCTTGATAAATAGCTATTTGGCGATGCATTATGGTGGCATACACTCGAAGAGATTTGTCATTTAAGTCTTACATAGTGTTGGATTGATTTTGTAATATTAATCAGCATCATACAAATAGTAGAAATTTTTATTCACAGAAACGAAAAGCTCATTGTGGCGACATAATGTCTGCACTTATATAGAATAAATATACCTCATAAAAGAATCGACAAATGAATATGACTACACGAAATACAATGGTATAAAAAGAATCATCTCATCGTCACAAAGTATGTTGTATGTACAGAAGGGAAGGAAAAAATACTAAAGAACGAAGACAGACTGGTGGTTTAACAGGGGTCAGGGGAAGACTCGTGATTAGAGCATCATGATCCTGAACTCGTCGAAGCTGAGAACGCCATCCCCATTGAGATCGAACCGCCGGATCATGGTGGTGCATTCCTCGATGGTCCTCTTGTCTCCCAGGCGTTTGAGCATCCTGCGGAGGCTCTTGGGCGTAATGCATCCCTGGCCCTTCATCTCGTACATCTTGAACGCATCCTTCAAGTTCCTCTTCTTCTCCTCCTCCCCCTCGCCGTCCACCAGCTTCAAGAAATCCTCCAAACCCAGCAGCCCATCGCCGTCTGAGTCGCTCGACTCCACCGCGGCCTCGGCCTCCTCGGCTGAGATCTCCTCGCCCACCGAAAGCATAATATGCCGCAGCTCGGTGGGGGAGATCTTCCCGTCGCCGTTTTCATCGAAGTATTGGAACACCCGCTCGAGTTCTTTTGCTCGAGTACTACCTGCTACCATCATCAATGGAATTGGGTCATCAAATGGGCTCCCGGGATGCCAATGTACAAATTAAGGATTAATCGATGGAATAAATCTTACCACTTTGGCCGGATGCTGCTGCTGCTGCAGTGTTGTTGAGGGGAGAGGTGGATGCGATCTCCTTTTCCACGTCTATGAGCGCCATCACTGTTTATATGTACGTAATACTCTGGAGATATCAGATGGAGAAGTAGTGCTATATATGGACAGGGGATAATGGAGTATGAAATGACTGACTAATATTTGGAGGTTCTGAACAAATCTGGAAATTCTCGCCTCTGGTTTTGTGTTGATGGGTTTGCATGTTTTCGTTTGTGCCTTCTCTCGCTATATATGTAAGGATCGGTGGGCGGATGGATTAGGTGGGTTTTCCATCTAGTTGGAACCTTCTTTGAAAAATTAAAAAGTCAAACGAAGAAGGAATGGAAGCTTATTTTGAAGGTAAACGCTTTTAAGATCACGTGTGTGACTTGGTACGGATGTGAAAGTAATTATAAATGGAGGAACGAATTTGCAGGGAATGGGGGCGGTGCGTCGTCGTCCAGTCGGCACCGGCCGTATGTACTCAAGTTACGAACCCGTCAAACCGTTGTGAAGACTGAAGACGATGTGTATTGAGCTAGGGGCGTTGATATGATAATAAGATGACACGTGCAGCGATGAGGATGAAAATGAGCGACGCGTTGGAGATACGTCAGACACTATCTCCTCCTTAGATAAGCATATATCAGCTCTCTCGTAAGCAAAGAGGTCAGCTTTCTCGGCTAAGCAATGATCTAGCTTTACGTGCAACTGGAGCCCACGAACAACAACAACATTAACATGTCAAATTTTAAGAATCTTATTCGGTGATTCAAGCCATGTCGGCTGAGGATACGAGGGATATGAAAGAGTAATATTCCAAGACTTTGAAAACAAAGTGAAAATTGTTATTATTTAACAAATGATTATGATCGAAAGTATTGACGCTAGGGATGATGATGAGAGTAATTTGGTCTCTCTTTTTTTTTTTTTCTTTAATTTTAGACCCCCCAAAAAAAAAACTTAAATATTTATTATAAAAAGATTAAATTAAAAAAAATTAAAAATTAAAAATATATGAGAGTAAGTTATTAGAACCTAAACAAAGGATACAGTTAAATTAGAACCCAACTAGATGTATAATGGAACTGTTTGGAAGTTCCCGGTTAGTTCGTGTTTAGAACTAATCTGGAGATCTAAAAAAGAAAGCGAGAGGTGCGGACTATTATTAGAAATCATATTCAATATCTAATATCTAGGCACAAAATAAATTATTCAATTCTAACTATTGATTAATATTTGTTAGCAATACAAAAATTTAAGTTGATTGATAGTAAAGACATTTAACCTGGAAAAAAGAACACTTACCCTTTGCGGCCCATGTGATGGTCTCTGTTGTCATCCATCCACGTCCACGTCCACGTGATTAACTCCTAAAATTCTAGTAGCGGGCTCCAGAATCCTGTCCACACTTACATGCAAGTGAAGAAGAATCGACAGCGAAAGGAACGGAACCGACCTAGAACGGAGGGAGGAGATGGGAGACGAGGCGGAAGCGTCGGTTCCATTGCTTCCCTCGGATAAGAGGGAGAGGAGAAGAGGAAGCGCCACGTGGGCTCAAACCCTTGGAAACATCGTGGTCTCCATCGTCGGGACTGGCGTTCTTGGCCTCCCCTACGCCTTCAGAGTCGCCGGATGGCTCTCCGGGTCCCTCGGCGTCGCCGCTGCCGGAATCGCCACCTTCTACTGCATGCTCCTCCTCGTCAGTATTTTTTAAAAGTTTTAACGGCAAGAAGAGTCGGTTCTTTTTTTTCATGATACCAATGTTGATTTTGAATGCTCGAAGCACGCACTCATCTTTTCGTCTGGATTTGGCTGTTCTTTTGATCTGTTTCATTTGGTTTTATAAAATTTGATTTACTGCAGATCGAGTGCAGAGAAAAGTTAGAAGAAGAAGATCACCATCAGCATCACCATACATACGGAGATTTGGGTGGAAAAGCCATGGGGACTGTAGGACGCTATCTGACCGAACTCCTTATCTTAGTCTCCCAAGCCGGGGGCTCTGTAGCTTACCTTGTCTTCATTGGCCATAACCTCTCTTCCGTTTTCTCAGCTAGGGCAAAGGACTCCACAATTTCACCCTCTGTCTTCATTTTTGCAATCCTCCTCCCCCTCGAAATTGCGCTTTCCTTTATCCAGTCTCTCTCTTCCCTTGCCACGTTTAGCGTGTTTGCTGATGTCTGCAATGTTCTTGCCATGGCTATTGTTATCAAAGAGGATCTCCTGCTCTTCGACCATCCCTTCAGAACTAGGAATGCTTTTAACGGGATATGGGGTTTGCCATTTGCCGGTGGTGTGGCGGTGTTCTGTTTTGAGGGTTTCAGCATGACGCTGCCATTGGAGGCATCTATGGCTGAGCGGCGCAAGTTTCGGTGGGTTCTTGCTCAAGCTTTTCTTGTCATTATTCTTGCTTATGTCTTCTTTGGTATATTTGGCTATTTGGCCTATGGAGATGAGACCAAGGATATCGTAACACTAAATCTTCCCGACAATTGGTCGTCCACTGCAGTCAAGGTTAGTATCATTGTTTCTTCCCCCATTTTTTTTTTCTTACTGCCTGATTTGGAACGAAACTGAAACTATAAAGATGAAAACTCATACATACTAATTGTTTGCTATGCTATGTATAAGAGAACATGCTTTTAAGCAAGGAATTGATGTTTATATTATGATCAATGCATATTATGCTGATAAAAATAATCGTACGTGTTATACCTTTGCTGAACTTGGAAAGTCTAGGGTTTGTTTGAGACAACTATTACTGTAAAACGAAAAAAGATCCTACAGAAGGGGTGCAAGTATTTGCTAGGAGGTTTAATTTGTTAACAGCACTTGTCAGTTTCTTATGAATTAGCTAAAAGATTAGCTCCTAATAGAGCAAACTGGACGAATGTTTTGGAACTGTGAGATCTGGGTTTGAATCTTTTAGATGTACTTCTGGAATGATAGAACAAAGAGTGCTCAAATTTTGCTATCAGCCTTCATTTATTTCAGAACACAGGATGAAACAGTGATCAGGGCCTTCCATGTTAACTGGTATTCTGTATTCTAAGTGCCTCATAGTACCACATTAATCATATATAGGCCAAAATTCCTTTGGACCAGGTAGTGCTATCTTTGGTGTATATTAAACTTACTATACATTCAGAAATTAGTTAAAACACAGTTTCTTCTAAGTGGTGTCCAGTTCAGCCGATGACTATTTAAATGTGACTTTAATGACAGATCTTCCCACCACTGTTGATGTGGTTTCACCTTAACTTGATTTGTCAAGTTTAATGTAATTAATTTGGAAAGTCCATGACCGTGCTGTTCTTTGATGAATACTAATCCTCTATTAGTGTTTGCCATTGAGCTCATCCGTTCATTAGGCAATTTTACACAAGTCTTTGTTAAATACTCTGCTACACTGAAGAGTGAGATCTCTTGGCTGGTTGGGGAGGTACCCGTTTCCAGAATAACAGCATAGAATGCCTTGCTACTCATTTTACATAATCTATCTGTATTTGCCAACTAGAAATTTTCGCTTAGCTTTGGTTATTTGTGTTGGAACAGATTGGACTCTGTGTAGCACTGTCATTCACATTTCCAATCATGATGCACCCGATTCATGAAATTGTCGAGGCAAAATTGAGGTCAAGCAGATGGTTTCAAAAGTTGTGCCGCAATGATCGACACGTGGAATGGTTGGGGATGCATGGGAGCCGCATTTTTTCAGTGGCCGTGCTGGTTTTTCTGGCGTCCTTCATCCCAGGCTTTGGGCAATTCATCTCATTTGTGGGGAGCACTGTTTGTGCCCTGCTTTCCTTTGTCTTGCCAGCTACATTTCACCTGACCTTTATGGGCTCTTCAATAGGCGTCTGGCAGAGAGCATTAGACTACATAATACTCCTGGTTGGTTTGGTTTTTGCTGGCCATGGAATATACGATGTTATATCAGGACACACCACCAAATCTTGATGTGATTTGATCACAGTAAGCTAGTGGAACATTTCACCAATGAGGCTTGATTTCACTGTAAACGATACATTTGGAAACTGTTCTTTTTTTTGTGCAAAACAGAGACGGAATTCTTGATTTCTTCTCCGTATTGGGACGCTGTCCACTTTTTACTAATCATGGTTAACAATTTTGTAGATTTGTTCCTCTTCCATGTAAATTTACACTTGATACCAGCATGTTGCTGAAACTCTTATTGGTTTTTAGCTCTAGTGACAATTTCTAGCATCTCATCCTATCGTAAGCTCGTCTGTTCACTCCACTCCGTATTCCCTCTCTAGTCTTCTTCGCATTTTAGCATTTGTAACTATGTTATACATACAGCTGCTAGACTCATTAATATTAACCATCAGTAAAGGCTTCGGCCCAATTGTACGCTAGTTGGTTGAGTAACAGAAGCATTTTTGTACATGAGTATCAAAAGGAGGGGAAATGAAAAGAAAAGGAGCCTTACTAATAAAATCAATTTGCATGTTTAATTCAAAACAAAAAAAAAAATCGTACGTGTCCAGTCAGGAGCCCATAGCTGGACCTGAGATAGCAGCATATGTGCTATAGCCGGTAAACAAGAAACCAATACAAAGAACGATGTAGTCGACTACTCGTTGCCAGAGAGTCAAGGAAGGACCCATGAGCTTAAGGTGAAACATGGCCGGCAAGACGAAAGAGAGCAGCGCACAGACTGTGCCCCCAGTGAATGAGATGATTTCCGTGAATCCTGGAACAGAAGTAGCTACGATGGCTAAGATCACAATCACTAACAACCGCACAGCTTGGAGGCCCGCGCGATTCTTGCTTGGTGAACCGATACACAGTTTATGGAACCATCTGCTCGCCTCCATCTTCGTCTCTATGATATCGTTGATCGGGCGCAGCGTCGTCGGTAAGCTCAGCGCGATAGCAATGCAGAGACCGACCTGTGTATATTAAATTGATCGTTCGTTCATTCGTTCACACCCACTTCAGTTTTATCTCTTATATACATATATAAGGATAAAAAAAAAGAGTACGTTCCAAGCAAGAGTGTGATTAGGGCTTACCTTAACGACGGTAGCAGGCCAGGCGTCGGAAAGATTGAGCGTTATGACATCTCTGGTATCATCGACAAAGGCCAAGTACCCAAAGGCCCCAAAGAAGATATAGGCAGTAGTGACCCCGAAGAGGGCCTGGAACAGCACCCACGGGAATCTCCGCCGCTCCGCCATGGACGACTCCAGCGCTAGCGTCATCCCGAACCCGTCGTAGCAAAACGTGGCCACCCCGGCCGCCGAGGACGAACCCCAGAACCCGCGAAACGCGAGAGCACCACCATAATCATGATAATTACTATTATTCACCCTAAGCTGCCGGACGTCTTCGGAGAGGACGATGGCGATGGCGAGGACAAGGCAGACGTCGGCAAAGGCGCTGAAGGGGGCGAGGACGGAGAGCGAGCGGATAAAGGAGAGGGCTACCTGGACGGGGAGGAGGATGAGGAAGACGAAGGCGGAGGGGGGTATGGGGCGGTGGTGGAAGGTGAAGAGGGAGGAGAGATTGTGGCCCACGAATAGGAGAGAGGCCACTGAACCTCCCGCGTACGAGATGAACACGAGGAACTCGGTCACGTACCGCCCCCATGTTCCGAAGGCCGTGGCGCCGAGATCACCCAACGTGTAGCAACGGATCGACCTGTTCTCTTGCTCTACCTTCTTCCTACATTGGATCTGCACATGAACCATCAGATCGATGAATGTATATATATATATATTGATAGCGTTTCTTCACAGGATACTTACGAGAAGCATCATGCAATAGTAGATGACGATACCAACGATAGTGACAACGATGGAACCTGAAAGCCAACCAGCAAAGCGGAAAGCGTAGGGGAGACCCAAGACACCCGTACCCAAGATAGAGATCACGATGTTTCCTACGGTTTGGGCGGAGGTGGCCCCTTCGCCACCACTTCCTTTAGGTGCATCGCAATCCCTTCCTTCCTCTATTAGAGTAATTGATATTTCTTCTGAGCCTCCCATGGTTGTTGGGTTTATTGGAGTGAAGAAAGGGGAGGCGACGTCTTGAAAACCTACGTGAGGGTTTTTTAAGATGTTTCGAATCCTTAATATACTTTTCAGAATTATGGGTAGGAATCCCAATCGGAATCCTTTTCATTCTATCCGGATTGCCACAATTATCAATCCGACTCAAGTTTGGTTCAATTACAATCCTGGGCCTCCTAGAAGTTTGATAACGGGTCGGACCGACCTAGAGTCTGCAGTGGATCTCATTACATGATACGTGTACTGACCTGAGATTAACCATCTCAAATCCCTTTTATAACTACTCGATCAGAGCAATTAGTCTTGGTTAATGATTTTCCCTTCCTCAAGTTTAGAGAAGAGAGCTATTATATTATGGAAGATAATGATTTTTACAGAAAAGGGATCCATGGGTTTATATCATATCCTCATATTCACGTCAAGTGACTACTTAACAACTCCTATAGAAAACAAATAACTGATACGGGATTATTTAGTAAAATTTTAGTCCCTAATGCCGCTGATACGCGATCACAATGCAAATGACTCTTTTTCTACTTCTTCTTCCCAGCTAGCTCTCTGAACATGACAATACGGCTGCTGAAATACAAACTAAAATTACCATGACAGCGCTCGAAGTAATTTTTCCATGGCCTGTGATTTTGCTGGTGCAGGTTTGCATTATTACGTGTGCATCATAATATAAAGACTAATATATGAGGATATACAAGGAAATTAAGAAGCCATATTACATTTACACTTTCGTACTTTCACTGCAAACATCTGAAGCTGGAAGAAGGGCTATCACAGATCAGATGGAACCAGCCACCAATGATGTCTCGTTTCAATAAGTTACTAGAAGGCTGTACGTGTAGAACCTCTAATAACAGATGAAGTGCCATGAAAAGAATGTATTGTTGGCGCAGATATTTTAGAATCAGGAAGCTCTTCTGCTTGATGGAATGTAAAGTGTTGCCCAGATTGCAAGTGATATACAAAACCAAGAGTTCGATGCTTTTCCTAAGAAATTAAATCTGTTCCTCCTGTCTCTCAGCTGCGAAATGGAGATGGAGTATCGGAAGGTAGTTCAATAGGGGTAGCGTTGCCGCAGTACTCTTCTAAGTTGTAGAAAGCTCTCTGCTGCAGTAGAAATATATGAACAATAACTACATCACTTGCAAAGAAAAAAGGAAAATAAAAAGAAGAAATCATTAAATAGGTATGTAGGTATGTAGAGCATCTTTAAATCTATAAATCTATGTGAAGATACATTTGCAAGGGGAATAAAAGAAGACAGCTATAGAGCGGGGCAACAAAGAGGTCCTAATATTTTGAATGGAGGGAAAATGCTATCGATGATTGCTAGATTTTTTTTCTTCTTTAGATTAATTAATCTATCTTGAAAGGTAATGGGAATGAATGACTTCAAGTGCAGTCAATCAAAGGAAGAAAGAGCAATGTGGCAAAACAAGTAAATTGGCAGTTTATAAGAACTACCAATTTGATTCAGTTAACCTGGATTGCAACAACATGAAATCAGTGAACCTAAATAAGGGCATTGTGATTGTTGAGAAAGGAGTAGATGAAATTAATCTACTACATTATGAACTTAAGTAGAGATAGAGGAAAACTTGCCAGAGTCCAACAATGTCCAGGAGTTTGGTTTTGTATCGCCAGCTGCAGATTTGCTAAACTGTTGCTCAGCAATGTCTGTTGTTCTGGAACTGCAGCAGAGAAAAGAAAGAAGTTTGAATTTGCCCAAGAAATCAATGGCACAACTGAAAAGAGTTAAGCTGACCACATGAATAAATTTAGTCTGGAGTTGAGTGAGGCCATTTTTCAAAAATGTTCATTATAACCTACATGCAGCCAGTGAAACAACGAGATGCCCAAACAGAAGAGAAGTTGATACTAGCCCATTTGAGGGCGAGAAAATGCTGTGACAATGATGAAAAACCTAGTCCAATAGATCAGAGGCTTCACAAACAGAACACGAATATCAGCAGCCTTTACATCACTTGCAGCTTTAGCTAATCTAACAGCAACTACGAATCATAGTAAATTCTTTAAGTAATAGCCTTGATAAAAAAATTAGGTGTTGTGCAAATATAGTGAGCAGGTGCAGATAATGAGAGCATCTGTTTTTTTAATCTAAGATCACATCAACTGCATCAGCATACTGAAAACCAAGACGTAAGGTTTGCACGTGCCGACTACTATTAAGAAGAGAAGAAGTAAATAAAAGATTAACTAAGTTTTCCGCATCTTGATTGGTATATCAATTGGCTTGCAACCTTACAAGTCGACATCACGTTCAATTTTACTATGTGATCTCATCTTTCAATTTATGCTGTCTTCAGTACAAACAACTTCAGAAGATCACAAAGATAGCAATTATATTACCTTGACTCCAACCAAGTCAGACTATACTTATTCTTGTACAATAAAACACGTATGTTTGTTAAATCGACATTGTAAGTTGCTTTCTCTTATCATCCATTCTACTCACCTGCACTAACCTTTGATTGCACTACATTGGAACAAGTACTGCTGACTATAGATGAACATATGAAGCTTTACAGCAAAGGTTACATATACATGAAAAAACGGGTAGATTGTAACCTCATCTCAATATTAGGTTATACAACAAGGCATGCCTTTTGCTAGGCTCTATCTCGTCTCAATATCACGTTCTAACTAATGTAAGAAAATGTTTGTGCTTCTCTGCAGACTTCTCCAGTCTTAATACATTACTTGACCTGAGACCAAGTCTTCTTTTATGCCATCTACTTCCTACCAGGAATTTCCTGAGGAATGCAGGTCAATGTTCAAGATGCCTTTTTTCCTAGATTTTCACGAAATCAACCCATCTTATTTTCTACCTTTAATAGATTATGCCTAACTATTTTGTTTCCTAATGTGGGCAGTATACATCTCCTAATAATAAGTTACTTAAATGGTTAGCATATAAAACAGTATGGCATTTGTAAGAGTGATAGAAGTCGAAGCACACAATAAGGGAGAGCTTACAGGACAAGCTTTCAGCATCATCATCTCCCTCAGAGCTTGGGGTCTGTCGGTCGCCAGTGCTGTAGTACACCACCTTATGCATATCTTTGAAATAAATCGCCGAATACATCACCCGTATCTCCTTCATAGACATTCTGCAGCAAAAGGAACCGCCACGACACTTACATATATATATATATATATACAAACTACAAAGATAACACAGCGCTCTAGAAGTACCCGAACGTATGAACCCTCGCTCTATTTGCAGACTCCGGGTGTGGTGTGGAAATAACAGCAGAGAACACGAGTACTCACATCCACATGGGCCATGGCCCGATAGCATCCGGCAAAGCAAGGGAGGAAGGCGGCCATTGGAGCGCCTCCTCAAGTGGGGAGTAGGAGATGCTTTATTATGGCCGTGGCTATGGAGTTGAGCAGGAGAAGGAAACGCTGTTATAGCCACCATTGCTGCCGTGGTCAAGATACCGCTCTTGAAAGGAAAAAGAAAGCTAGGGAGGGAGGGATGATGGTAGGGCAAAGACGAAGAAGCAAAGCAATGAAGGAGATAAACATCTCCTCGAGTCAGGGACCGCCCCCACAATTCCTAGTGGTCCCACATTTCACAACTATATTAATGCCTCTCAAAAGAGACACTTGAGCCAGTGCCTCGACGTGATTCCGCTGGTTACCTGGGGATGATGACCTCTCAATCCCTCTTCCGCCTCCTTCTCCGGTGCGCCGAGCAGAGAAGCGTCGATGGAGGTCGATCCCTTCACGCCCACATCGTCAAGGTCGGTTCTTGGTCGAACGTCTTCCTCGCCAATAGCATCGTCAACATGTACGCCAAGTGCAGCCACCTGTCCCAGGCCTTGATGGCGTTCGAGGAGATGGAGGCCAGGGACGTCGTCTCGTGGAACTCCCTCATTAACTCCTACGCCCAGCAAGGCCCCAGGGGATCTGCTGTCGTCTTCGATCTCTTTCGGAGGATGCGGGCCGAAGGCGGCGTCTGCGTCCTGCCCAATCCCTTCACATTTGCGGGTGTTTTCACGGCTGCGTCATGCTCGATGGATACTGATGGCAGTGGAATTGGAAGAGAGGCTCACTGTGTTGCCATGAAGACAGCAGATTGTGGTGATGTGTTCCTTGGGAGCTCTCTGCTCAATATGTATTGCAAGCTGAGACTTGTTTTAGATGCTCAGAAGGTGTTCGATAGGATGCCTCAAAGGAATTCGGTCTCTTGGGCGACCATGATTTCGGGATATGCTGTTAATAAGTGTTCCATCGAGGCTCTGCAGTTGTTCAGATTGATGCTACAGGAAGGAGATTGCGACACGAATGAGTTTGTCATGACTAGTGTTCTCAGTGCCGTGAATCTTTCGGGTTTTCTGGAAACTGGTAAGCAGATCCATGGTCTTGCTATCAAAAATGGTTTGTCCTCGTTTTTATCCGTCAAAAATTCTCTCGTCACCTTGTATGCAAAATGTGAAGACCTGGACAATGCACTACTGATGTTTGAAACATCAAGTGATAAGAGCTCCATCACATGGTCAGCAATGATTACTGGGTGTGTGCAAAATGGCGATTCCAAAAATGCTCTGTCTTTGTTCTCACAAATGCAATATGCAGGGATCAGGCCTAGTGAATTTACGTTTGTTGGGGTCCTTAATGCATGTAGCGATGCAGCGGCGTTGGTTGAAGGAAAGCAAACTCATGGTTACCTGTTGAAGCTGGGATTTGAGCTCCAAGTATATGTCAAAAGTGCACTGGTGGACATGTACGCAAAATGTGGCCAGGTTGCTGATGCTAGAAAAGGCTTTGATCAGTTGCAGGAGGCTGATATTGTCCTGTGGACAGCGATGATAGCAGGACATGTGCAGAATGGAGAGCACGAAGAGGCTCTAATATTGTATGGGAGAATGGAAAAGGAGGGCATCTTGCCTAATATTCTCACAATAGCTAGTGTTGTTAGATCTTGTTCTAGCCTTGCAGCTGTGGAACAAGGGAGGCAAATGCATGCTCATTCTATCAAATATGGATTTGGTTTAGGGGCTCCCATTGGGAGTGCTCTATCGACCATGTATGCAAAGTGTGGTATCCTTGAAGATTGCATCCTTATCTTTAGAAGAATGCCTGAAAGGGACACCATCGCGTGGAACTCAATTATATCTGGATTTTCACAAAATGGGCATGGAAATGATGCTCTGGATCTTTTTGAGGAGATGAAACGGGACATGAAACCGGACCATGTCACGTTCATTAATGTACTCTGTGCTTGTAGCCATATGGGCTTAGTTGAGAGAGGTTGGGCTTACTTTAGATCGATGTTCAATGATTATGGGTTAGCTCCTAGGCTAGAACACTATGCCTGCATGGTTGATATTCTTACCAGAGCTGGAATGCTCAAGGAAGCCAGGGACTTCATAGCATCAGTTCCCATTGATCATGGCACATGTTTGTGGCGTATAGTTCTAGGGGCTTGTCGTAGCTTTAGGAATTTTGATATAGGAGCATATGCTGGAGAGAAGCTAATGGAATTGGGTTCACAAGACTCCTCTGCTTATATTTTGTTGTCAAACATTTATGCTGTCCAGAGAAGGTGGGATGATGTGGAGCGGGTGAGAAGAATGATGAGGCTTCGAGGAGTAAGCAAAGAGCCAGGGTGCAGTTGGGTGGAGTTAAAGAACAGGTTCCATGTGTTTGTTGTTGGAGACCTGCAGCACCCCTATATGGAGGAGATATATGCAAATGTGAGAAGACTAACAAAGCACATGACAGATGAAGGATATCGTCCAGCTTCTAGGTTTCCCTTCTGTTTTGATTTAGAGTCAGAGATGGGATCTCATACCAAAGAGAAGTTTGAATTGGCAGAATCAGCTGTTTGTTGACTTCCTGATAAGATGATAATGTTATTACTTATTATACTGGACAAATAACAAGCGTTGATTAATCAGTTGCTGTCCAGTGATTATTTAAGGTCAGTAATAGGATTGCATGCTTTGCAGCCAAGGGTATCCTACTGCTTCTTGAGCCTTCCTAAGAAGATTATTCTTGTGGCACCAACTGGAAAACAAACATGAACTGGCAATGTTACAATAAGTGTTTGACATGGTCGGATCATGAAGTTTTTATGGCGATCCACATACAGCACATTTAACCTGTCTCAGCCAACACTTGTGGGAATGCAATATTTATTACAATCTCTAGAACTTGGTCTATAACTGACAGAGTGGAAGGTTTACCATCCCTAAATGAAGCTCAAGACTTTTGCAGGTGTTTGAAGTTTCTCAGTTGACTCTGCCAAGCATGCACTACAACAAGAATGTTATTCATCAGATTCTATAATCTGCTGATTCGTTGGATTCCTATCATCTATTCATCCTCCAATGCACAGATACTACTTGGTTACCTAATCTGTCTTTAAGAAAAAACTAAAGGTTCTTCTCCTGGTTGATGTAAACCTATTTAAAGAATAAACTTGCAGGATGAAAAAGGTACATGAATTTCTTACTTACTCCCTTATAGGAGATTGATTAACTTGTCCTTATAAATCATGGTCATTCTTACAAAACCAGATACTTTACTCTTTTAGTATAATTTCATGGATCATCCATTGAAGGCATATTTTATTTCTAGAGTAAATTTTTACAAAACCCAAAATTAGATGTTTCCTACAGAACTTCTTTGTGAAATGCCAATCACAGGTAAAACAATACAGATGGCGAGGCATGAAGTCCTTGAAGAGCATTTCTATATGGTGTTTTGTGTAGCCATGCCTCAGCGTAATTGCATCAATTGAATTTATGGATATCCCAGTCTTCTCTGGGATTATTCATGCTGCCTTTTCTTATTATGGTCGCATGGCGGATGGAGCGTAGGTTCCAGAAGTCTGAAGAGGAAGCCCATGGATCTGATTAAAAATCTTTGCAAGGTTGTATTTTCCACTTCGGCATCTATCTATATCCTCATTGACAGTGTGTCCTTTAATGATTTCTGAGGGGCCTTTGCTATTCTTTAGAAAGTACCAGGGTAGCAATCATTCTTTCTGTATATTTCCCTTTCTGTTGATTTCTAACTTATAATTATATAAACCTGTCTAAAGTGAGTCATTTATGTATTCTATTACAGGTTGTAAATGCGTATGTACTAGAAATAGTGCCCATTTTTGGGGGGTTCATCTCTCGTGTCTTTGAAATCCAAGACAGAACTGTATCATGCAAAAGGTAAATATGGAGAACCTTTCATTCCATTACCACAAGTTAAAATACTCTCTGTGATGAGTCCAAAACATGACTTTGTTCAAAAGGTTCCTGGAGAAGAAACAGTAGCAAGATTTGTCTTGAATAATTACCATGTTTTACTACTGCTTGCTAATAGAAACGTACGTGGTATATTGAGCCTGCAAGCATGCACATTGTCCTGATAAATGCTTTTAATATTATATGCTAACATATCTAGAAGATCTTTTCTTGAATAATTACCATGCGTGACTTCAGAAGCACATATAATGTATTAATGTTACTTCTTATCAATTTGCCTTTGGGTATGTTATGTTACTTCTTATCCATTCTCTACTGTCTTCTTATCCATTCAACATTGGGTTAGGGATCAGTATCCATATTCGTTAAAATTCAATTTATATCCGTATTTGATTTATATTCGTATCTATTTAGTTAGAATATTAATTTATTTTTTTGCTATCGGTCAATATCCATATTCGGACCAAAAGTATATGTATGATTAGTTTCCGCCCCTAATATAAGTTTAAGAATGACAGCGTGCACATTATACTTGGATTGTTGCATGTCAATTTGATTGCCGTAGTACATAATTTCAGAATTTTATTTCTGTTTCTGAATAATTCCAGCTGAATTATGCTAAAATCACTATTTCTTATAATAACCATGTTCCAAGTGGATCTTATGATTTTTTCTTGTTACCATGTAGATGCTTGTGATGCGTGCATCTTATATGTTTTCAACATCTAATGCTATCAATACTTGCTGTAGTATTTTATCTCTACTTGCTTCTCATTCCATGCAAATAGAATATATATAGATACAATGCTCAATTGCTCCTGCTGCAGAGATGCTTGCACGGCTTCACCTATGGGGACCCACCTTTGAAACAGCCATTACTTTAGCCCCTGTTCACTTATAGAATAAGAATAGTCTTATTCTAGTGTAATAACTAAACAACGATTTAGCTTATTTAGTTATGCTAATTCATTGTTCTTTCTCAACTTATTCCATACAACTTTTAAAAAATAATTAGATTAAATATTATTTAATTATACATCATCTCAGCTATAATTGATATTCTTTCTCTTTCATCTTTCTCTTTTTTAAAAAAGCAGTCATGTTATATAAATACACTATAATATTCATAGTACAATGCAGTACAAAGAAAAGTCTTCACTGCCTCGCACTGTCACATACTGCATAGCCACACACTACGTAGCTATACATCCACATTATCATGCAATACATAACTATATATTCGTATTGGCATTACGACATATTATATGGTTATATATTCATATTATCACGCACGAACCATACATTACATGACTATATATTCGCACTGTCATGCACTACTTGTATATATTTTCGCACCTTGTATTTGTAAGTCCACATTTGTCCTAATATGAATATGTGGAGCAGTTTAAATCCTCATTTGTAATAAAATGTATTATAATTTAAAATATATATATATATATATATATATATATTACTACTAATACTTTACATTCAATCAAGAATTTTGTCATTTGGTATATAACATGGCTAATTTCCAATACAAATTCACTATTCTTTAATATTTTAATATCAACCTTATGTCATATTAAATATAATTAGTACTCCTTATACTAGTATTCAACTAAACAATAGAATAATTTGTATTGGTATTGTCTCTCTTTCTAGTATTAAAAATTAGAATACTTATTCTACAAGTGGACGAGGCATTAAAGTTTAAAGCTTCCATTCATTTATGGTAAGAATATATTTTTTTCTTGTTATAAACCTACTTATCTTGGTGTAGTACCTAAATATCCATTTAGACTTTAAAGTTTATTTCTTCTTGCAAAGAAGTTGAAGTGCTGCGCGGACTTGCCAGATCACTAAAAAGCATAAGTCTGTGACACTATGCTCTCGTTTAGCTATCCCACCATTGAGCTCTCTTCTTCCATCGGAGGCGAGGTAGGGTGGAATTGAAGGGCTTCACAATTTGGGAGATGGCTAGTGGATGTTGACGGTGATGGTGCACCTCTGCTCTCCGCCATGGATTTGAGCATCTCCACTACTCGGTGTGCAAATAAGCTATTGAACCTAAATGCGGGCTCGTCGAAGATAACAATCTTGGGGTTGTGGACTAGTTCGATTCCTATTGAGATTCATCGCCTTTCGCCATCAAAGACACCCCACACATGTGCGGACAAATTTCTTAGTATTTTTTTTGTGGGGGGAGGGGAGGGGGGTGTGGCTGGGATACTGAGGTAATATAATGATGTTATGGTAGTACAAGGAAGAATGTATATCTTTGTATGTAGTAGGATATATTATATATATAATTTATATTTTTATAATATATATATAATTTACATTTTTATTAATTAAAATTTACTAAAATTACAAATTTATTAAATATTATTTCTTTAAGTCCAATCCATGTAGGTAGTTTGATCATTTGGTTTAAAAAATCATTGATTCTCACACAATTTTACTGTTATACAATACTTTAATATCAATTTTATGTTACGTCAATTGTAATTACTAGATACTATGAGAGTATACAATCTTATGTTGGTATACGCAATCTTTTAGTATAAGAAATTATAATAATTATTCTAGTAGTAGCCTTATTCAAATGGAGCGAGGGATTATTGAAAATATTATTATTAATGTCTATTGATTTAACCAGGTCGAGATCTTGGTAATCTGTTGTCTTGTAAATTTCTGTAATTTGCTACACCACCGGTTATGGATTATGACTCTCACGACTAAGATGATTATAATCCAACCAAATTGCAAATAGATGAGAAGTGCTACCTCTTTCATCTGTCTTGTTAAGTTGATAGAACACAAACTCTATTTTCCGCTAGTTGTAGAGTATTTTTTCACCAAACTAGTCCTCTTCAGAACCATATTAGATCTCATCTCAAACTTAATACTAAAAAAATTTAATTCACTATAGTCGCTAATAAAATGCTAAATCAATTAGCATTTACTTGAAAAAAAAATATACTGATAATAAGTTTAATTGAAAAACGATGAAATATTTAGTGTTTATTAAAAAAATTTTAATTTAAAAGGTCAAACTTAGTTTGTGATGTAATAATAATATTGTAACCAATAGTCCATTTTGGATATATGTCATTGTAAAGATTAGAGAAATAAATGATTTTGATTAAAACTCGTAAAAGATATAAATAAAAGTACAAAATATATATATATATATATAATTATAAAATATATCGTTGTGAAGATACTGAAAATAAAAATTCTGTGTTGAAATGGCACAGCTGTTCCATATAGCTAATTGCGTTTAGAATGACAAAAAAATCAATAGCTCATCTAAATTTTATTTTTACTGAGAAAAATACTGAATTAATCTAAAGTTTTTTTTATATTTTAACATAAGACTGAATTATTCAACGTTTTTATTTAAAAATAAAATTTTGACAAGTTCAGCATTTTACTTGGAAGACAAGATGTTAAGTTCATCTAAAAATAAAGTACTTACCATTTTCCTAACGGCTAATTTGAAATTTAATCTATTTTGATAAAGTTTGGAAAAGCGCTTGTTTGGATAAAAACTCTTTGTTGTCTTGCCACTTTAATACCTCTCGCTACAGAAGATACCAATGTTCTAAACCAGAGGACAAAGTGACCACCCTGGGCACTCACTCTACATTTTTTTTGTCGTTTACCACCATTTCCATTCAATAGGTTAACTGACTTTCCGCCCTGCAGAATAGTTTGTTTTCTCTTTTTATCATTCAGACCGAAGGCTAGAATTGCTCCTGCAACGGCTTTATCTCCATCATCCATTTCCATGTCTATGAAACTCTAGCAAATGACACGTATTATTCAAGACACCTATTCCAAAAACATGCTACAAATAGTCAGGAATCAAGTAGATGATGGCAGTATCAGAGCACCATCAGGAATTAAGATCATTGATAGAATTGAAAGATTGATATTCTGAAACCCAGTCCAAACTTCTCAAGGAACAGTAGAGAATCTAAAGCTACCCTACGGATTAGTACACGATTTGCTGTTATGGCAATGAGGTACGCCACACCAGAATGCGATTATTTTCTCTTAAACTTCTTGCCCTCCTATAGTCGATTTCTGCATCTGAGCACGACTTGCCAGGTGGAGATCTCTTCACTTGAATGTCTGAGTTCTTTAGAGAAGTTGCCTTCCTAAGACCATCTTCTAATAAGATATCAGCACCTCGAAATCTGCAGTCTGACTTAAAACCTGCGACATCGCATAAGGGCAAAGACTGTCATGGCGAAGTGGAGAAAATAGCAAATAACAAAAATAACAACATTTATAAACATCATACTCTGCTGTTGAGGCATGCTACTAGCAAAAGAATAATCTTTAGATTTTTCGAATGAGAGAAATATGTAGTAGTTAGATGTTAGCAGTAGCACATATCCAACCCATGAATTGATTTATGCAAATCTGTGTGAAATCATGAATTGTAAAGCACAATGACAAAGTTTATTGAATATACCAAGAAACACAATATATCAGTTTAGGCACAGGTAGAAGATTCAACACCATTTACCTGTAAGTGTGCTGCTGTCATCCAGCACTTTACAATGAACTCCATTAGCAAATTGATCTGTTATTTTCTTACTTCCGTCATCCTGCATATCTAACAGCGCTTTCTCCATCTTTTTACTTCCATTGGCCTCCCCAGTAAATGAGTAGTCACCTATACAAACTTCATCATTTGCAAGGGGAGAGATAGTGAAGGATTCATCATACCCATCAGATATCTCCACGTAGTTTTGCGTAGTGATAATTTCATCTGCACTAAATCCAAATGATGCTCTGTAGGCTTCAATCTCCTCAACATCTTGTTTGCAGTTTTTGCTGTGCCTGTTTCCACCACTAGAATAAACATCAGCCTCTCTGGATACACTTTTTCTCCCTCCACCGTAAGGAAATGAATGTTGTGCCTGGTCCAAATAAAACTGTGCAGAAGTAGCAGGGCGAAAGAAACTAGTATCCAGCATGAAGTTTCTGGAGGTCGCAGAATCAAGTCCAAATAGCTTTGATGATGCATTCCTAGAATGTGGAGATTCACGTGCAGATATAGAAGTATTCCACTGTGCTGGAACCTGCTCAGGAAAAGGTGAAGAGACACCGGTCCTTGGGGTAGCAGAAGCTGTTGATATGAGGCTGCTGGAAGGACTTCCAGGGTAAAGTGGATATGATGCCTGAAGATCACTACCTACGGCATAGCTTGATGACAAGAAAGGCATGCCATTCTGTTTACTGGCACTCTTAAGATCCATAGAAGAGGAAAGAAACTGTGCAAAAGGGACATCAGGAGATGAGGGAGTGGTAAGGTGAGCTAGTTCAGGTGGAGGGGTCAGTGGGGCGGTAGAAGGCTCTGTTGTAAAAGTTGAAAAAAAAGGTGGTGAGACCAGTTGAGGTTCATGAGCATATGGCCCTGTGGCAAACATAGTGGATGATGGGCCTCCAGGAGAGTTAGCAGATATTGACAGGAAGCAACTAGGTGATTGGGCTGTTGAGGGGATTGCAGAGTTTGAGAAAGATGCTGGTGAGGAAGGTGGAGCTAGGAGAGATAAATTCAGAGTGGTATTTTGATCAGAATGCCCACCAGACAGGGCCCCATTTCCACGAGTTGTCGATGCATTTCCGTCTGGAGTACGTGATGCTGGAACAATACGTTTCCCTACTTTTTGTGATCGAAAACAGGAGAATCCACCAAAACAGCCTGCCCATCTACCCCGCTGACCAAATAAGAGAAGCAAGTATGAGTGGTAGCGCAGTACAGAAATTCTTGACTACATGCATTTCTAATATCTATTATGGGTCAAACTCAAACAGACAGGTATCAACCTTAGAAATAATTATAAACATCTTGCCATTTGGAAAAAAATGTTATGAAGCTAATGACAGTACTTTCAGCTTCATTAATCAGGCTTAGGAGTTACAGGCTTATCTCTCCTTCAAAAAGAAGCATGAACAATAGCGTTGATTGGCGGGCTAATAATCATGTCCTATTGCATAAAGTTTCATATGCTGACATTTTGCAGTGAAATAGTTGAATTTTGCTCACCGGGAATGTCAACAAGGTCATATAATCTGTTGTCAGTCAAAGACAAGGTAATACATATTTACCAAGAAATCTGCAAAGGAGATAAATCAGGAAGGGGAAAAAAGAAGAAGCTCCAAAAGAAGTGGAAGTAAGAAGAAATTCCTGTTGTGGCCATAGCATGTTTGCTGGCATTTAATGTTTCTAAATAGACTAAGTGTCAAATGTCAATCACAGACGTGTGAGGAAAATGTGATAATGAAGTTTTCATGTATAAATGAGCAGCAGGGGAAAGAAAATAACAAGAAAAAAGGATGTGGCAGAGAAGTACAGTGGAATATGTCATGCCAAAAAGCATATCGATTGAGGCTTCTATATTAACTGAAGATTCCTACTCAAAACTATACTCTTTGAGATAATTGGGAATGATTTGAGTAATAGCACCACAATAGAAATCAAGTTGATTTGGTGCTACCATTACTTCGTTCATGGAGTTTGCCACTTCTAGGTGAGCATTATCTCATCTGGACATAGGTGATAACTTTATCTTCACTCATCTTTCACTTGAACTTAATTAAAGGTTCTACTTTTCAAGAATTAGCTAGGAGAAAAAAAAAATATATATATATATTTTATACTGTTGCAAGGTGGGACTTGGTGAAAGCATGCATGTATTCAGGAGTAGCTTGAAGATAAAATAAAAACAGAGAGATGTTGACTTTCCAGGAGCTGGAATAGTTATTCCATATGTTTGAACAATCAAAGAACAAGATGCAAGACCTAGTTTATCTACTTTTTGTGTTTGTTTTTTACTCTTCACGTTCTAGTGAGTAGTAGACATTCCATAAAACAAGAATAGACTTAGTTTATCTAGGATAGTCTCTGTTCTACTGACCTTCAACATAACAAGCAACAATGATGTTGCAGTCCCTACTAAGCAAAATTTATGAAATCCAGGAAAATAGCCATGGTTGAAAACTTGAAATAATTGAGACTTCAATTTACCAACCTCATCACTCAATGCACATCTACTAGATAGTAGTGATTGTCGTATATAGGTAGTTCCATAGGAAATTAGCTACCAAACCTTGATCGGGAACTAGCACCAGTAAGAACTACAGAGGGGCAATCTAATCAAAGAAGCCAGAGTTAACAGTAGAACAAGAAATAGCGGTTAGAGGCATCAATGTAAACCAGATCCGCACAAAATTATACTTTGTAAATAGGAGAACAGATCAGATTACGGTATGAAAGGACAAAATAGTAGAAAAAGAAGAGGTTTTTGTTCCTGCAACCAAGCAGATATCCAGCATGAAGCAGAGAGAAGCTTGACTGCAATCAAGCATTATTTTATTTTATTTTAGAAATACAGAAGCATTTAGCGCTAATGTTGCAAACAGAATAAAGTGAAACGAAGAGGACTGACACCTAATCAAATAAAAATAAATAGTAAAAACGGCACAATCAGCCAGCGTTAGCCCTAGATCTGACTATGAGAGCGATCAGAAGGGAAGCAATTTTCCTTCCCTTGGTGAAATGCACAAAAGCTTAATTTCTAAATGATTTAACACAAGCAAGCCGCTAAATCATGCATGCACTACCGGCTATGTGAGAGATTAAGCTCAAGAGAGGTGGAGACAAAAGAAAAGAAGAAAGAAGACGACGAAGAGGGGAGCGAAATACATAGAAACTTCACATACCCTCTGGCGAGAGTGGAATCGCGTCTCCACAGAGTCAATGGCAGTCGCCGCGGCGCTAATTGACGCCCTGCTGTTGGCGCCACCTCCACCAACCCCAGCCATGTTCTCCCCTTGCTTCTCCTCACATTCGACAGCGACTACCTGCCTGCTTCTACTCCCAGGAGGAGAAGCTGTCCATATGTAAACTTAGTTTTGAGGGAAAATGGAAGCTCTGTCAATGCCGACGAAAAAGAAATATCGGAGGTAGAAGCTCTCTCTCTCTCTCTCTCTCTCTCTCTCTCTCTCTCTCCGTCCGTTGTATGGTCCACTCCAGAGCAGCAGCGGCAGCTTCAGATGGTTTGTTCTCTGTCTGGCTCTCCCTTCCTTTTCTTTCTTTCTTTCTTCGTTTTCCTTTACTATATAATATCTTATTTTTATAAGTATTTTTTCCCTTATTTACCCTCTCTCTGCCGTGGGACTCTCTTTTTCTCTCCTCAGTCCTCACTGTTCACCCATTCTCGTGGCTTGCTTGCTTGCTGGTGTCAAAAAGGTACGACGAGCCGAGCAGGTGTCTAGGTATGGAGTTAGGCTCGGGAGGGAGACGAGCCTGCTAGACTGGATATCTCTTATCGAACCCGAGTACGAACAAAATCTCAAGGATCCCCAAGACGAGATACTCATCCCCACGCTGTTTTCTTTTCTTTCGATTACCATTTTTTTTATTCGCTCTTTCCCTCTCTCATTACCCATCCGGCCATCCTCAAGATTGTTTTCTTTTTATATAATATATATAATACTACTTCTTGCGTTGCTTTGGTGGATGCATGCGTGGTGTGTCTGCTTTGTTCCTTGGCCCTCAAGCATTCCTCTCTCTCTCTCTCTCTCTCTCTCTCAGCATCCACCCCTGCTTTCCAAGAGAAACTACCGTGATGCCACTGTATTATTATATGGGGGAGGGGGTGGG
The DNA here is from genome assembly GCF_048772165.1 of Typha angustifolia. Classification (NCBI taxonomy): domain Eukaryota; kingdom Viridiplantae; phylum Streptophyta; class Magnoliopsida; order Poales; family Typhaceae; genus Typha; species Typha angustifolia. Next base: position 23,585,284 of record NC_133253.1, read on the forward strand.
GTATGGATGCAGGGGTTGGGTCAATCGAACAGCGAGAAACGTGTGACGGTCTCGGCGGTCCCAAAGGAAATACAGATATCAGTGCCAGTACTGCTGTCATGCTCATCACGCTTAATTTCGTCGGATCCGTTCTGTGCCTTCGCAGTAGCAGTGCAGCTACCGCGTCTGCTGTGTTGCGTCGACCTTACGGCCACCATGGCCCCTTCTGGACTCTCCTGTGAAATAAGTGACGTACTCTCACGGCCTATCAAACAAACAAAGAAAGAAAGAATCCTCGCTCATTTGTTTGGATCAACCAATATGTAAATTGCGGCATCAATCAGTCATTTGCTGCGCCAATTTTGGCTTTTCTTGAAGCTGATGATGAAACCGTGAGGTATCCACCGGGAGTCCAGGACAAATCTATCAGGTGTTGGCAGGCTCCTTGCTTTAGAGAAGCGATTTCTGGAGGCCCAACAGCACAAAATTCCTGCGGCCCAAAAATGAGATGACTCGCAAATCTCTCAAACCATTCCTAGATTATAAATTACTCCCACTTTCATCTAGGCACTTTCTGCAGTCTGCCCTGAGCCAGCCTGCACCAGTTTGGCTCCTATATATATGTGCAACGCAAGGTTGTGAAGATGCTGCGGACTTTTAGTTGCGATGGAGGACTCTTGTAACTCGGCACTTGATAGACCTCTTTAGGAAGAAGTCCGGTCGTGAGGTCCGGTGAATATTACGAGTCGCTGCTACTAACAAGCATAGCATAGGCGTAGGGTCCGGTTTCGGTCAGACCATGTTGACGGTTGAGTCAGCATTCTGTGCTTGCCTGGCCAAAAGCTCCACGTAGTCATTGTTTTGCTGGAATAACGAAGAGCATTGTGTACGGCAGGGGATGCTCTCTAAAATCCTGCCAAGAACTTCGCCAACTAAGAACTGCAATGGAGACGAGACGACGGAAGAGCTGACATGGAAGTAGCTCAGTTGCTAAACTTGGGATAGAACAGCGGTTGGCGAGGAAAGGAGGAAGATGGAAATGGTTCGGTCGGTTGGAGTCAGCCTATAATGCTGGTGGACAAGAGACTCACCCGGATCTCCGCAGTTGACCCGGTATTCCATTCTCTATCTAAAGAAAGCAAGGTGAATTCCCCCTCAAACACAACCAAAGGTCCAAAGCACAGCACAGATGTTGGTTATGAAACATCCATCGTTTAGTAACGGACATTTCTCTCTTTTCTTTTTCCCCTTTCTCCCCCTTCCCGAACCCCTTTCCGGGATCGGAAAGGCACCGAGAGAGGTCCTTCAATACCCAATCCTTTAGCGGATATATAAAATAAAAGAAAAGGATAAAGAATGGTCCGCCGTAGATCATCAATGGAGCTCCTTCTGCTGCTCCTCCTCACCGTCTTCTCTGGAACCTTGGCAGCCTCCTCGAGTGACTCGGACGATAACACGCCGTCGACGTTCACGCCTCGCGACAACTTCCTGATCGATTGCGGGGCAACGACCACCGTCAACGTGACTGACGGCCGCGTCTTCAAGACGGAGGCTCAGTCCAACTACCTCCTCTCTGCTAAGGACGCCATCAAGGTCTCTGTCCCCTCCGCCCCCGGCGTCACTTCCCCTCTCTACCTCTCCGCCCGCATATTCCACGACGAGGCAACCTACAGCTTCCCCCTCACCGTCCCCGGCTGGCATTGGATCCGTCTCCACTTCTACGCCCTCAACAACACCGACTTCGACCTCAGCCGCGCCACCTTCTCTGTCAACACCGACAACTACGTCCTCCTTCACAGCTTCACAATCGACGACCCCTCCAAATGGGTGCTCAAGGAGTACCTCATCAACGCCACCACCGACCACCTCGCCCTCCACTTCGCCCCTCTCCGCAACTCGGCCGCGTTCATCAATGCCATTGAGGTTGTCTCCGCCCCAGACATCCTCATCTCCGACACCGCTTCAACGCTTGTCCCTGTGGGCGAGACCGACGGCCTCTCCCAGTCCGCCTACCAGACTGTGTACCGCCTCAACGTCGGCGGGTCTAGCATCACCTCTGGCAATGACACGCTCAGTCGTACGTGGGACGAAGACGCCGAGTACATTGTATCCAAGTCCACCGCCAAGGACGTGTCCGTCTCCCCTAGCATAATCGAATACCCGGACGGTACATCTCCCCTCATCGCGCCCAACTCGGTCTACTCCAGCGCCGTCAAGATGGCGGACGCACGTGTGGGTAGCCCCAACTTTAATGTGACGTGGCGCCTTGACGTGGACCCCTCGTTCGGGTACTTGGTCAGGTTGCACTTCTGCGACATCATCAGCAAGTCCCTCAATGACCTCTACTTCAACGTATACATAAACGGGTTAATGGCGATCTCGGGGCTCGACCTCTCCACCATCACTTCCGGCCTCTCTATGGCGTACTACAAGGACTTCGTCCTGAATGCCTCCGTGGCGACCGATAGGATCACTGTGCAGATCGGTCCCTTGAATGAGGACACCGGCATGATCGACGCGTTGCTCAACGGCCTCGAGGTTATGAAGATTAGCAACTCGGTGGGGAGCTTGGACGGTGAGTTCGGCGTGGACGGCCAGAAAGCGGACGACGGGAGCTCCAACCGCCGTGCCGTTGCGGCCGTTGGGTTCGCCATGATGTTCGGCGCCTTCGTGGGGCTCGGGGCCATGGTGGTGAAGTGGTACAAGAGGCCCCAGGATTGGGAGAGGAGGAACAGCTTCTCTTCGTGGCTCCTCCCTATCCACACCGGCCATTCCAGCTTCATGACTAGCAAGGGCTCTGGCTATGGCTCGCACAAGAGCGGATATACCTTCTCGTCAACACTTGGGCTTGGCAGGTACTTCTCCCTGGCAGAGTTGCAAGCGGCCACCAAAAACTTCGATCAGAACTCCATCATAGGAGTTGGCGGGTTCGGGAACGTGTACATGGGCGAGCTCGACGACGGCACCAAGGTGGCGGTAAAGCGAGGTAACCCACAGTCAGAGCAAGGGATCACAGAGTTCCAGACCGAGATCCAGATGCTATCCAAGCTCCGCCACAGGCACCTTGTGTCGCTGATCGGGTACTGCGACGAGAATTCGGAGATGATCCTTGTCTACGAGTACATGGCGAACGGGCCCTTCAGAGACCACATTTACGGCAAGAACCACGAACCTCTGACGTGGAAACAGCGCCTTGAGATTTGCATCGGTGCCGCTCGGGGACTCCACTACCTCCACACCGGCACTGCGCAAGGGATCATCCACCGCGACGTCAAGACCACCAACATCCTCCTTGACGACAACTTCGTGGCCAAGGTGTCCGACTTCGGCCTCTCCAAGGACGCGCCTGGGATGAACCAGACCCACGTCAGCACCGCGGTCAAGGGGAGCTTCGGGTACCTCGACCCGGAGTACTTTAGGTGCCAGCAGCTGACCGACAAATCCGACGTGTACTCCTTCGGCGTAGTACTCCTGGAGGCATTGTGCGCGAGGCCGGCTATCAACCCAGCTCTGCCGCGGGAGCAAGTGAGCCTGGCGGAGTGGGCGATGCAGTGGAAGCGGAAGGGTCTGCTGGAGAAGATCGTGGACCCCAACCTGGCTGGGACGATCAATAAAGACTCGTTGAGCAAGTTCGCCGAGGCCGCGGAGAAGTGCTTGGCCGAGCACGGGGTCGAGAGGCCATCGATGGGCGACGTGCTCTGGAACTTGGAGTACGCACTCCAGCTACAGGATGCCAACCCCCCTGTCGTTGCTACCACTCCTTCTCCTTCTCCTCCTCCCAAGACAGAAGCAGAGGATAAGACGGAGGTGGTGTCGGGAGCTCCTGCGACCGAGGCGGTGTCGCTTGACGCTACAGTGGACAATTCCAGCACGGCTGTAGCCAATGAGTTGTTCGCACAACTTGCCGGGATGAAAGGGAGGTGATCCATCTTAATTCGTCTCCCGCGGTTGATTTGACGACTTAATTACTTCTGTATGCTCTCTCGTAATCCCTATAATATTATCAATTGATAATTTGATGTTAATGTTTGTCATGTTGCTGCTGTCTTGATTGGGTTTCGATCTGTTTTATTGTAACCACCGGTTGTGTTTTTTATACGTCTGCGATCTGTTATTTGTTATATTTGAGATGGTTCGATCGTGAAATCAAGAATTGTAATCTTATCGATTGTCCTACTGCTGTGCCAGAGGATCACCATGCGGTTATTCTTATTTTTAATTTTTTTCAGGTCAGCAATTACATTAATACCTTTTCTTTGTTGTCGTCGTTGTTGTTGTTTTGTTTTTTTTCCGAATGAACGGGGGAACAGACCCAATTAAAATAACACCTTTTGTAATTCGAAGTGGATAATATGCCTCCAAATTAATAAGTTCTTCCTACGGAGGCACATCATTCCTTTCAAACTTAACTAACTAATGTACTAGGGCATATGCTTGGTTGATAAGAAGTGAAAGTAATTATGACCATTTAGTATTTAATAAAAATTAGAATAGTTAGTGAAAGTAAGTAATTATTACAATGAATGATTTTAGGATGTAAAGTATTGCCATATCTATTTGTAATAGGTATGGAAATTTGAAGGATTATAAGGGAACGGAAAACGCACTTTTTTAATCTGCTTTCATCATCTAAATATTGTATATAAAGTGGTAGACTTTCAATTTATCACTTTTTTTTTAATATCAATTAAACACACCTTAAATTGAATGTTTTTGTGACTTCCTATATGAGAAGTGAACCGCATGTCAATACTCGCGAGAGTTGATCTATGAGTAATAAGCTAACTGATGAGCTATTATAATAGTTGGTTTCAGAATTTGGTTTTGTGCATATTTTGTTAAGAGAGAGCTGAGAATTTAATAATATTTTAATTAAACTATAAATTCGAACTTAGAATTTCTCATACAGTATTGAACTCTTTTAACCATTTGAGCAGTGTTATCTTAATATATATATCATATATTATTTAAAAGGAGAGTATTTGCAAGAATGTCTAAAATATTAAAATAGTTTTTTCAATGTAGAGAAAAGGAAGAGGAAGATAAATTGCCGGTATATGATGCTCTTTTACTGAAATATGATTATGCAAATACGTAAAAAGGAAAAGACAGTGATCTAAGAGTGTTTTCAATCTGTCCTTACTTGTGTTTACGATACTCAGCTACTTAGAAACTTAAATATAATACTAAATATATTTATATTTAAAAGCCGCTGAGGATAAAATGAACCCAATCTTATATTTAAAATTTAAATTATATTAAATATGTAAAATAAATATTTGGGAGGGCTGATGTCGTAAAAACGAAAGCTCTTAATAGTTCAGACTTAACAGGAGGGGTTAGCCCCGCACGCACCGCACTGCAACAGGCCGTTCCGGTGGACCGGTTGTTTCGTGATTTCCTTTTTCGTTTTCCCTCGCAAAATCTTCCCGATTACAAACCCACTTCCTCTTTCTTTTCGTTTTCCCTCCTGAGTCATACCCACTCCGATCACCTCTCCTTTTCTCCTCCTTTCTATCTCTTCGTAGGCTGTAGCTCTGCGAAGGCGCCATGGAGACTGAATCGAGAGATCCAGGCATGGCATCTTGCGGCGCATCGCCACCTCCATCTTCGAGGCTGAAACCACGGCTATTCATCAAGGAGATGGTGTTACGAAACTTCAAATCATACGCCGGCGAGCAGCGGATCGGCCCCTTCCACAAGGTTCTTTTCAACACTGACCTTTTCTTCTTCTTTCTCCTAATGCCTCTCTTCCCTCTCCTCCCTCTCTCTCTCTCCAGTTCGGCTCTAAATCGCGAACTCCTAACGGAGAGGGCTCTTCCTTTTCCCCCTTTTGTTTTCTTGTAAATTTTCTCTTTGTGCTTTCTTGAGAGTGCCATCGATCTCAAACGTTTGCTATTTATGTCTATTTTCCTGGTGATCGATCGAAGTGAAACCCTACGATCTGCATCTCTTGATAATTTTCAGTTTTATTTAAGAAAAAAAGAAGATATTTTCTGCAGAGCTTCTCGGCAGTTGTTGGCCCTAACGGGAGCGGAAAAAGTAACGTTATAGATGCTATGCTCTTTGTGTTCGGGAAGCGGGCGAAGCAGGTAAATCCTCCATCACTTCTTACAACGATTCACTAGAACGAGAATAGATCATATCAGACTATACTTCTTCTCTCTTCTCTAAATCCTTTTTTGAAATTCGAGAACATCTTGTCTCGAGTTTTAGGCTAGTTTAGGCAATTCGAAGAGTGAAAAAGAGAAGAAAAGAAAAAAAAAAAGGGAAGGAAAAGAAAGATGCATAATTTATGAAGTATTTAGAACTCAACATAGCTTAACTATACTTTAGTTTAGCAAATAAGCTGACGGTTCTTTTCAATGTAGATGCGCCTGAATAAAGTATCAGAGCTGATACACAATTCTAGCAACCACCAAAATCTGGACAGTGCGGGGGTTTCTGTCCATTTCCAAGAAATTGTTGACCTGGTATGCTTGCATATTATTCACCATCTCTTATCAACTGCAGAGTGTGATTCTTGCAGCCTTATCAGGATGATGGAACCTACAAGGCTGTGGAGGGCAGCGACTTTGTTGTTACAAGAATTGCTTTCCGGGACAACTCCTCAAAGTACTACATCAATGACCGTGCAAGTAATTTTACTGAAGTCACCAGAATGCTGAAAGGAAAAGGAGTGGACCTGGACAACAATAGATTTCTCATCCTCCAGGTTTTAAAGATACTCTCAAGAACACATGAATTTTGTTGTAATTCTTTGTTTTACTTGTAATACATATCATTGAGAATTTTAGAATAGAACCGTGATTAGTTAGTTAGGTTAACTTTTTTTTTCTGGTTGATATGCTTCACTCCATTCTTGTTCCAAAATTGCTTTTGCCAGGTTATTAGTCTGTCAGATGAGTCATGATTATCCAATAATAGGATATATCTATTTGCTTATTATACCATCCCAGTTCTTATGCTCACATGATTGCTTTTCAGGGTGAAGTTGAGCAGATTTCGCTAATGAAACCAAAGGCTCAAGGGCCTCATGATGAGGGCTTCCTAGAATATCTAGAGGATATCATTGGAACAAATCAATACGTGGAAAAAATAGAAGAAGCATATAAACAGTGAGTTTATTTATAAATATTCTCCAACATTTTCACTGTTATTTTGTTCAACTTGTAGTTCTGGTGTTTCAGTACAATATCAGGCTACATACAGTGTAAGAGCAGTAATAATGTTATATTGTGATGGTTGTATTATAAATGATCTGCGCACTGAAACTTTGCATATTTGTGTTTGGTTATTCAAGAAATATCCAATACAAATGTGGGGCTTATTTCAGTAGATACAAATAATTTAAATATTAATGTGCTCCATTATAACTAGGAGATGGTGGATCACTAGGAAAAGGAAAGGACATGTTTTCATGCCTTTTTTGATATTCAAAATGCAAATTAGACTGTTATCAGAAGTATGCATAAGTATATCTAACACAATCACTGACTGAGAATGTCTATATAGTTGCATCACAAAATTGTGATTTTCAAAGCTAAGTTAATTGAGCTAGGTCATTTTAACAATGCACACCATTCCCACACTCAAAATTAATATATAGCCCGACATAGACAGCCAATTATAGCTACCAACCACTTTACTTTTGTAGAGAACAGGCCCTGATTTTTTTTTTTCAATTACTTTTCAAGCTGTAAATATTGATTTTGTCTGTTGGAACCAAAGAATGGGATGCATTTATATACTTTGTTGTATCAGAGCTGATTTTAACTGACCATTTGTGACATGGAGAATTATGACAGAGAAAATTGATCAAGTATGATAATAAAAGATATAAGCTTTCCTTTTGAAGTAGTCATGGAGGTCAACATGTTGGATGAGTCAAGGTCTGGGCTTATTGGAGCTGGATTTTATGAGTATATGTTGATTTTGGTTATTCTTCCCTAAAACTTCTACAGTCAGTACGTTGTCACGGTAGTGTTGAATTCAAACCTGATAAAGAGGATGGCCAGAATTGAGAGCGAGATATTGTTTCCTTTTGATATTTGTTTCTATTATGTGAAAACTAGGAGTGGTTTTTTGAGAAAGATGACAGTTATTTAAAATTCAAGACTTTTGAGGTTCTTAAAGGCTCCAGATTGACGTGGATATACAAAATTATTGTCCATTCAGTGATGCTAATAATGAACGAACAAGAAAATGCACATATTATATCATAACAACTCTGAATTTCTTTCATATCACCTTTTTGGTAATCACTTTTGCTGATGCTAGTGAAAGTAGAAATTTTTTGCCCTTTACCAAGTTTCGTTTTCCCCTCATTATGAGATACTGTTCTTTTAGGCTTGAGCTCATCAATGAAAAGCGTTCTGCAGCAGTGCAGATGGTAAAATTAGCTGAGAAAGAAAGAGGGAGCTTAGAGGTGCATGTTTGGTTTGCCAATGCCGTATTATTTCCCTTTGTTTGTTATATTAGACAGTTCTTTTATACTCTGTTCTGTAGAATGTCAAAAACGAAGCAGAGACATACATGCTGAAGGAACTATCATTTCTTAAATGGCAAGAGAAGGCTACTAAATTGGCTTCAGATGATGCTGCTTCCCACATTATTGAGTTGCGAGAAAATGTGTCAAATCTAGAAGCAAATCTCACAAGTGAAAGGTCTTTTGTATCAGAGATGCACTTCTCTTTTATCTGAATCTTGATGATGTCCTGGCTGATAACTTTGTTCTTACCTCAGGGTGAAGATTCAGGAGAATACCAAGTCGTTGAAAGAACTTGAAGCTGTATATAACAAATATTTGAAAAGACAGGAGGTATAATTTTAAGGGGGCAGTATCAGTAGTATTGTCAGATTTTAATCTTGTTTCTAAATGTTTTGCATCTGCATGTTAACTTATGAGCATACTCACCTCAGCAAATTCCAAGGAATCTGAAACAATTCATGAGTTGCCATTTCTTTTAATTGCCGATGCTTTTCTTCACTTGGTCAGTATTTTGTCTATTAGTGACTGTCTTAGTGTAGGTCGTACAGGGAAAATGTTATGCCTGATTTGTCAGATTATCAAAGAAGTATTTTGGTGTGCACATTATCCGATGTGCAGATAGCAGGTCAGAAAACCAAATGAACGATCATAAGGTTGCAACTTTTAGTTGAGTGAAGTGTGGAAACATTAGCTTCATATATTATCTCAGATTCTCCTTCCTAAATGTTTTATAGAATAAGATTATTGTGGTTATTTTCTCGAATGGAAGCATTATAAATGGAACTTTGTTGGCACATTGTGTCAAAGTAAACAATAAACCAGGACAAATTAGAATTGCTGCAATGAAACTCTATTTGTACAACATGAGTTATTGCAGTTGAATGAAGTTCGCCTACTTGTCGAGCAGATTAAGACCATCTCATCTACCAGCTTTATTGTCAGACTAATCAATATTTAATGTCTTTTACTTGGCTACAATTATTCAAGGCAGTTCTTCTATATGTTTCACAGCTGTGCAACATCTGGTGCTCTAGTTTTTTTTTTTTTTAAAATTGTACTTGTTTTAATAATGTCCTAATTTTGCTGTATTCTTAATACAAGCCAGTACTTCTTGATCCTCAAGTAAATAGGCTGAGGTTTTTGAAATTCAGATGCTTGTTTCTTTGTAAGAAAGCTTTTATACGTTACATTGTCCACCCAAATTGTTGTACATATTCCATTTAATTATTTAAAACTTGTTCAATTAATCTTCTTCTCTAGACTTAACTTTCACTTGCAACTGGTAGAGATATGCAAAAGCAAACTGTTAATAGTGAAAACACTTACCTGATTATGGTTTAGCACAATTGCACAAAGCATGCCGGTTTGATTAATTTAAATACTGCGGACATTGGTTTTGAGAATAAGCTTTCACTACTGTTGCAGGTATATATATCTGCAGTTCTACTGTTTCAACCTGTGACCTCCATGTAAAAAAAACTTGTTACTATGCTTGATAATCATTTGATCCAAAAAATTACGCTGTTAGACAATGGACTGATAATACATATTATCCATTTGACATGCTCTGTCACGTTCAACTTTGAAATGCCACATGTGGATAAATGTTAGTCAAGAGGATGTGTACGTGGATAGATGATGGATAAAAAGATATGCGGTCTCTTCAAAGTGCACCAAAATGGGTAATAAAGAATAGGAATTAAATGGGGCTTGATAAGGTTTGAACTCAAGCTCTTGAAAACTTAGATCTTTTACCAAGTTAGATAACCAATCGAACACCACCTACCAAACTAACAATCTCTATAATGCTTTTAACATCTATAACACCACCTACCGAACTACGAAACACATTTACACCCTCCTAGCAACATGGTTGTTATCCTTTATTCAATACAATGGTGGCTTTTATTTTTTTTTTTGTTGCTTCAGGTACTTTTCTAGAGTATTAAATAAATATATTTCAACTCACAGTTCATTGAAGATCTTAATCCAATTCTAAATTCCCCATTTGATTATTAGTGTGATAATTACTTTTGGATGGTTTCATTGTTCAAATGTTCAGGAACTTGACACTGATATGAGGAATTGTAAGGAACAGTTTAAGGAGTTTGAAAGGCAGGATGTGAAATATCGAGAAGATCTAAAACACCTGAAGCAAAAAATTAAAAAAGTAGATGACAAAGTTGGAAAGGTATGTAAAGTTTTCTTTATGACCTACTGAAAATGTTAGCATCTGAAGCATATTTCTACCACAGGATACATCTAAACTTGATGAATCTGTGAAAGAGATAGAAGAATCATCAATTCTCATTCCAAAACTTGAGGAAGAGATACCCAAACTGCAACAGCTCCTGCTTGAGGAAGAAAAAATCTTGGAAGAAATTAAGGAAAGCTCTCGAGGTGATATGATGAAGATGATACCTATTTCTTATATACTTTAGCTATCTTTTCCCTTTCCATAAGATGAGATTTTTTATTTCTGTAATTCCCTTTCTGCTTTACTAAACTGCAGATGAAACTGAGAGGCATCGTTCTGAGCTTATTAAAGTCCGAGCAGAACTGGAACCCTGGGAAAACCAACTGATCAAGCATAAAGGAAAACTTGATGTTGCATCTGCTGAAAGCAAACTTTTGAAAGAAAAGGTGTGCCTTTTTATGTGTTTGACTTGTTGGAAATTGACTTATATATTTAGAGAATAAGCAAAAAGTGTAGTAGCAGAAGTTTTTTTTTCCCATTTCAGTGATCATATTCAAGTAAACATTCTCAACATACATATCTCATTTCCTTACAGATGAAGTACCTTATTTACCAAGTTTATCCATTTAATACTTTGGTTGTGCTGTCTTTGTTCTGCTCTGACTGATAACAATTTGCTTCAGCATGCTAGTGGTCAAGCTGAATTTGAGGATGCACAACAACAGATGGACGCTATAGAAAAGAATATTGAAATAAAGATGGCACATGTCGGGGAGATTCAAGGTAAAATAGAGAAAAACCAGCTTGAAGCAATGGAAGCTCGTAAACTGGAGCAGGTATATGCTTGTGTCATAACCATATCTTTTTATGCTACATAGAAGGATGGACAGATTTAATAGTAGCTAGGATGTTTCACAGGAATGCGTAAAGATGGAAGAATCACTTATTCCTCTTGAGCAAGCAGCTAGGCAGAAAGTTGCAGAGATCATGTCTACTTTGGAATCAGAAAAAACTCATGGGACTGTTCTGAGAGCAATTCTGCAAGCTAAAGAATCCAAGGAGATAGATGGAATTTATGGGCGATTAGGTGATCTTGGTGCAATTGATGGTGAGAATTTTTATAATGTTAGTAGTGCTACACACAATCAATGCTTCTACTGATTTTATTTGAATTTTTATTATTTTGTTTCTAAAGATTCTTTATTTATATTAGACTCTAGTTGTTACTAAAACTAAAACTTCTTTTGTTTTTTGCTTGGCAAAGCATGTCACAAAGAAAGTTCACTGTTTCTGCTGATATCTTTCTGTTTCTGCCAAAGCAGAGTGCTCTGGACCGGCACTATAGAGCATTTAAAATTTTGATTTTTTTCAACCTAAAAATGAGTTTTAAGAAAGACATTGAAACCTTATGGCTTTTGGCAAAATTGTGAGATTGTAAATCATCATCATCATAAACATGAGTGAACAGTGACATGGATTTCAGTCGAAAGAGTGATGGGTTGATGTCAGATTGTTTTTAGTTTTGTGTGCATGGTGTATGCTGGTGTATATGTGGGTGTGGGTGGTTGGGGATTGTATATGTGAGTGTATATGTGCTGTAGTGGTGTAGTGAAATTTCGAGGGAAACAAGTTAATATACTTGTTGTTCACTTCTATAGATAGCTGTTTGTCAAATTGATCACCTGGATCTTTTCAGCAATCAATCATTATTACAGTTTGATCTGCTTAGTTTGCTGCAGCATATTTGTTGGAACTAAGGCTTGTTTTCTTCTCTCCTTTTTCAGCAAAATATGATATAGCCATATCAACAGCATGTTCTGGGCTTGAATATATTGTTGTTGAGACAACAGCTACTGCTCAAGCATGCGTTGAGTTACTTCGGAGAAAGAATCTTGGCATTGCTACTTTCATGATATTGGTACTGCTCCATATGATCTAGTTAATGCTGCCATTACAATAACTCTGTATGTTGTCTTCCTTTTTCATGCTAGTTGGTAAGCTGTTTGTATATCAGCAAACATTTGGGCTCTTAGTATATTGACATATTTTAATTCTGAAATTTGAAAACTAACTCTTTTCTGGTTTCTTATTCAAGAAATTTGTTCAGAAGTTCGGCAAAGTTTCAAATCTTTTTTCTGTGATTTTGGTGCTAAACTTATGTCCTATGCTCATCATCGTACTTCATACTAAGCTAAGATTTCTATTTTAACGAGTCACGTTGAGAATGCTTCTCAATCCAGTATCTGCAGTGTTTCTACCTTTCTCTGATGGGCATTTGCTGCCCCATCGACTATAGATTAGCATGAAGTTTCTGCATATGTGCTCATGAGAATTTCTGCTTTCCTTTATTCTTTAGGTCTGTCTGGTCTTCATTTTGTTTTCCTCACACCAGGTTGTCTCCACATATCCACTATATTTCTCTTTGTTTGATAGCACTATGAATATAGTAATATGTTAAAATCAGCATGTTTTGGCATAGAAGTAAGTTTAGATGCCTTTTGGCTTGGTCAGATAGCTTCCTTGCTTGCTCAGTATGCCTATTGGTTTGGTACCATTGTCCTGTGAAACCTGTTGAAGCAGCACATATTCATTATCTACACATTTGTCAATAATGTTGATTTTTGTGGTGCCCTGCCATGCCAAGTATAGCTCTCATGGGATGTTTTAATGCAGGAAAAACAAGTAGACCATCTTCACAAGCTGAACGAGAAAGTGCGAATTCCTGAAGGGGTTCCACGCCTTTTTGATCTGGTTAAAGTTAAAGATGAGAAGATGAAGTTAGCTTTCTTTGCTGCCTTGGGTAACACTGTTGTTGCCAAAGACCTTGATCAGGTTAGATTTTTCACAGTTGCAGTAGTTTCATATTTTCCTTAGGTGGTGCATAATGATTGTGGATTTGTCTAATTCCGGACTTCTGAAGGAGTTGATATCCTCTAATATAAAAGAAGTGCATTTAGCCTGGAGGAATTAGATCATCTGCTGCCCCTACTGCATGAAATTTCTTGCAATCGAGGTGCTTAGCAGCCCTTTACCGGCACTCAAATCAGGCGGTAGTTAAAGTACAATGTTAAACAAGAACTTTTAATTGATATGGCATCCCAACACAGGCTGCCAGATCTTCAAAAGCTTTGAAGGTCTGCTGATGATTTGCTGCCTTAATTTAGCTACTTGGAGTGATTTGTGTGCTACCTTACATTTCAGCGGCTCACAGGTTACCCATCTGGGTTGATGAAACCTTGGATGCTTGCTTACTTCAATCTGTGGTGAACATACATCACCTCAGTTGATCTATCGATTTGTTTCAATATATTATACAGAACATTGTTTGAGGGCTAAATATTTATGAAAGTATCTGTCACTAATTTTTTGAAAATTTTTAAAGCCTTTTCCCTCTGTATTGTTAGGCTGCCAGAATTGCTTATGGTGGAGACAAAGAATTTCGACGTGTAGTAACACTTGAAGGTGCACTTTTTGAGAAGTCTGGTACAATGAGTGGTGGTGGAGGCAAGCCTCGTGGTGGTAAGATGGGTACATCTATCAGAGGAAGTGTTTCAGCAGAAGCTGCTGTAAATGCTGAAAAGGAACTAGCTGAACTGGTTGACCAACTCAGTAGCTTACGCCAGAGAATCAGTGGTGCTAGAAAACAGTATCAGGCTTCCGAAGATGCTAAATGCCATCTTGAAATGGAATTAGCAAAGTGCCAGAAGGAGGTGGTACTCTGCTCCTGACAACAGTAGATATCTTACATTCTGGTTTTCTTGTGTTTTGTTTTACTTTCTATGATATTTACACTTCCATCTCTCTCTTCTTTATACAGATAGAGAGTTTGAATGCACAATACAGTTACAATGAAAAGCAACTTCATTCATTGGAAGCTGCATCACAACCAAAAGATGATGAGCTCCACAGATTGAAGGAGCTGGACAACATTATATTTGCTGAGCAGATAGAACTAGAAAAGCTTGTGAAATGCTCTGGTAAACTGAAAGATAGAGTAAGTGGTTATACCGAGATCCCATCTCTGTTTTTGCAATCCCAGTCTGCTCAGAGAAGGATATTAACCTCAACTAACATGGGCAAAATTTGTGCTAAAGCTTGTCCTTTTCATGTAGTCTCATCACATATCTGCTTTCGTGATGTTTGATATGTAATGTATTCTTTCTATAAATGAAAGAATGTATTGGATGACCTGCATTTGATTAATTTCTTTGCCTTCGATGTTATTACCAGGCATCTGAACTTCAGAAGAAAATTGAAAATGCAGGTGGAGAAATGCTTAAGAATCAGAAATCGAAAGTCATGAAGATCCAATTTGTGAGTATAATTTGTGTTGAATTATCCTGAAAGCTTTGTTTCTAATCCTGGTAGTCTCTTATCAGGATATTGATAGAACTGGTACTGAAATCAACCGTCACAAAGTTAAGATTGCTACATGTGAGAAATTGGTAAAAAGATTGACGAAGGGGATTGAGGAGTCAAAGAAAGAAAAAGAAGCTCTCATTGAGGAAAAAGAGAAGATGATGTCTATTTTCAAAGAGATAGAGCAGAAGGCATTTATAGTTCAAGAGAACTATAAAAAAAGTCAAGAGGTTTGCAATTTGATTTTGATAACTCAACTTTGAAATTGAAACAGTGAATAGATGGTTGTTTATTTGTGCATAATTTCTGATAGTATTTTGCTGACTATAGCTCATTGACAAGCATAAAGATGTTCTTGATGATACAAAGGCAGAATATAACAAAGTAAAGAAAACTATGGATGATCTGCGTGCAGCTGAGGTTCTCTTTGTTTCCTCTTTTATTGTTCCATAGTAATCTTTTGATACTGTTGATCATTTTACTCTGAGTAAACTCTAACCTTTGCCTATATGCAGGTTGATGCCGAATACAAATTGCAAGATATGAAGAAGCTCTTTAGGGAGGGGGAGATGAAGTTGAAGGCACTCAAAAAGAGGCTTGATGATATACAGATGAATCTTAGCAAACACATGGATCAGTAAGTCCAAATTTTCTTAATTCAACTGTGCAAGCTGGTATTGTTTTTGTAATGGTTCTTTAATCAGAATTCTATGGCAGCAGAATTCAGAATGATGCAATTGAACCTGAAAAACTTCAGGCTGCGTTGAATGATGAGTTAGTAAATGATAATTGTGGTATGAAAAGAGCAATGGAAATGGTTGCATTGCTGGAAGCTCAGCTGAAAGACATGAATCCAAATCTGGATTCAATTGCAGAGTATGATCCTTATGAATTGTTTGTTTTTTCTTACAACTATATTTTCTTTAAATGCTTATTTCAATCCCTTGGTTAATTCAGATACAGGAAAAAAACCCTTCTGTATAATCAACGTGTGGATGAATTGAATGCTGCAACACAAGAGCGTGATGATCTTAAAAAGCTATATGATGGATTGAGAAAGAAACGGTTTGTGCCTTTCTGCTTATTTTGGTATATTGTAAGCATATGGCCATCAATGTATGCTTGATATATTTCTGCTGCAAAGTATTCTCACACCTTAAAATTCTCGGGTCTTTAGGTTGGATGAGTTCATGGCAGGATTCAACATAATATCTCTGAAGTTGAAAGAGATGTATCAGGTTAGCTGAGGGCCTTCCCACATATTCTGTTTGCATGTATTAGGATATTTTATCATTTGATCATTATTTTTCTGATTAGCTAAAATGGTTGGAAACTTTGTAGCTTTTTTATAGCTTGCATAGCTGAGTACCTTGGAATAACTACAAGAATTTCCTACTTACCAATTTTATACTTTGTAAACCATATGTATGAGTACAATTTGGACCGCAGATGATCACTCTCGGGGGTGATGCTGAATTGGAACTCGTTGATTCCTTGGATCCCTTTTCAGAAGGCGTAGTTTTCAGTGTCAGACCCCCAAAGAAGAGCTGGAAGAACATTGCTAATTTATCAGGTGGTGAGAAGGTAATTGCAGCAGTCATGCAGATATTGCTAATATGTTGCACATATTGCTGGCACTACTATATGGCAATTGTGCTTATATAGCTTTCATTACCTTACGGCATCAAACTAAACCTTAGAATGATAATATGACTATCTTCCTGGTGATGCCTTCCATTCTTCAGATTGTTCTTTTACTGATAGGATGCTAGCTAGCATAATTCAAAGATTTTGGGTCTGCCTGTTTACAAGTTATTGAAGAGTAATAGCCCTTTACAAATCTGCAAAAAACTTTGTACATGTTGGCATGAAAATAATAAGGACTATCTATTATAACAGATAATTTTGCTGGGTCCTGTCTTTAATGGGTAAAGTGATCCATACTATTCTGGACATCTTTTTATTTGGGTGCAGAACTTAATAAAAATCTGTAATGTTTTACGACTGGTTTAGTAGTAACATTCACTATATTATGCACCTTTATTTAATTCAGCTTGAAGATGTTTGAAACAAATCTCTTGCAGACACTTAGCTCACTAGCTCTTGTATTTGCGCTCCATCATTACAAACCTACTCCTTTGTATGTTATGGATGAGATAGACGCTGCTTTAGGTAAGTTAGCTTCATTTTCGTTTACCTTTTCTTTTCTTTTCCATTTTCTATACTTTTTGCTATATTCGATAATTTTGTTGCAGATTTCAAGAACGTCTCTATTGTGGGACATTATGTGAAAGACCGAACGAGAGATGCCCAATTCATTATAATTAGGTATGCGTGTTCTGTGCTATACTAAAGGTTGATAGTTGTTTCAATTTTGCATACGCTTGCTAACTTACCTCTCTAAATACATCTTGATGCAGCCTTAGAAACAATATGTTTGAACTAGCAGATCGACTTGTTGGCATTTACAAAACAGACAATTGCACTAAAAGTATTTCCATCAATCCGGGAAGCTTCGTACAGAGTGGGAAGGCTGCTTAAACATGTTTTTAGGATCCAAGTGTGATCCTCTAGTGGGCAAGTAATTTATATGTTCCTCACTTGGAATCAAGTTGTATAATAATGTATAATTTTTATTTACCGTGCAAGTGTAACTTCTCATAGAAAACAGTGAAACCACAAGAGTTCATATGGATGAATTGCCTCAAGAGATGTGAATATATGAATTATGATCTTTGCACCACTTTTTGTTGAGAATATTAGAACTGGTAGGCAGCATTGTTATGTAGATAGTTTATGATCGAAGTATTCCAAGCATACGTTTCCTTTTATCATAAGGGAATAATGCACCCAAAAGCATACTAAGGTGGGGAGTGTTAGGGAAACTGAGATATCAGATTATTATTGGCTAATTAGTGAATTATTGCCTCCGTCAACAGATGGCATACAACTGTTTGAAATAAAAAAATTGGAAGTTGGTCAAAGACTGAAAAAGTCTCTTCACGGAAATCAAGCATTCAACCTGATGCTTAATCATACATGTTTGAGCTATCTCCATAAAATCTTGACGCAGTAAAAATGAAAGGATAAACATATTTAAGGAGTAACAAATCGGACGCTCCAAATCATGAATTCCAGATGACGATTATAATACACGTAATAAGCATAATTCAACTCCACCAAAACAGAAGATCAAATCATTTATAATCAAGATAATAACTAGGAAAAAGTAATAGAATGTGTTGGCCACGGTGTATACTACGATAGTACATGCTCAATGAACAAGTATTTCTCAAAAAAAGAAAAAGAAAAATGATTACTTGATAGGAAGAACATGACCATTAGAAACATGGCCCGACCTGCCGGATTCGAACCGGCCACCAAGGACTTGGCAGAGGATACCACTCCTCTGCAGTCCAACACTCTTCCAGCTGAGCTAAGGTCGTACACATCGACAAATAGAAGAATTCTATGGAGCAACTTAAGTACCAGTTAAGATATTACATACCTCAGAACCTGTTTCAAAATCAGTGGGCACTGTTCATCTTTTGGATAGCTCAAGATCTGGCAACATTCACGAACACAAGTTCACTTGCATGCCCTAGAACATGATATGCTCTATAGAAATTAAATAGAAGAGATCTAAGATAACCCAGGATTAGCAGAAAATGACAAAATTGAGAATATTTGAGCCCACCAGACACTGAAAAAGTACCGACATAAGTAAGCCAAATGCTTATTTACATAACTATAGGTCATGAAATATGGGAAAATGCAGAAGCTTCAAATTTGCTGTGTGAGTAGTTGGAAAACAGACGAACGTTGGTGCTGAGGGACATTAAACACAGGATAAAGATAATGGACTTATACTGTTCATTTGGCAGATGAGCAATTTGCTTTCCTACTTTTAGTGCAAAACTCTTTCACTTTTGGTGGGTATATTGATAAGCTATCCAAACATAACCAACTCTTACAAGCTAGTGGATTTAAAGAAGCATATCTTCATATATGCCGTCCTTTAAGGATGCTACGCTAATCGAGCTTTCAATAAACAGATGCCATTTCAAATAATTAACTCGGTGTTGATTGATTTTGGTTGCTGCAGTAGACAATTGGTGTTCTGGTGACTAACAGTGCTTTCTGTTCCAATTTTTCCTAACAAAGTTTAATCATCAATAATGCTGGGGAAAACTAAAGATGAAACAACGTACCAGAAAAATATGCAAAATAGTTGTATGCAAATCCAGCAGTTACTGTACCTGCAGTTACATGGAAAAAGAGAGAAAAGGCAGTGTCCACATAATCAAGAAACAAATCATGTGCTAAGGGCAGATAAATTATCAGTGTACATCAAGCTTATAATGAATGAATGGAGACAACTGCAGACTCTAACCTAGAAAGTAAAGAAATATGATAAGCAAATGCTAGTAAAGATGACTGGTCAGAATACAACCAACAGAAGTAGAAAAGCCAAAGGAAGATCACACTAGCACATCTTTAATACATCACACTGTCATAACACTGATCAACATAATGCATCAAGACTCATAGATGATAGCCTGACTAATACACTTATAAACCTTCGGGCCAGTGAAACTTGAGATGGATGGGAACTTAGGCTACTACATTCTGCAATTGACCATAGTAATTTAGCAGTTTGTACCAAATGTTTTGAATGAATGAAATTCAACAAAGTATGTATGTTCAACACATTTTTCTGAGTTGCACCTATAACCATTCAATACTTAGATAGACTTAAAAGTAAAGCAAATAAGAACCCAGAAAAGAAATGACATTTTGTCATGGACATGGCCATTGACATTCTAACCTCACATTGGCACATTTTGCGAACAAGAAGCTCATTATGTGTTACGTGATCTGAACATGTCGGCACATGACCTGAAGAGTAGAGACCAACAAGGGTAGGTATTAAATGGTCATACATGACCTAAACACATTATTGCATTATAGTTATCTACTTGATTTGACAATTAATAATAAGAGCTGATATCTAGAATATTTCTGTGGCCAATGGACAGCTTCTGGTTATTGACAAGTCAGGGAATCTAAAAATCAAAGAATTGACAGAAAATAATTTCATGTACTTAACATTTGGTAGACACATGGAAGTTTTCTACCATATGGAGAAGTGAATCAATTTTGCATGAGTATAAATTGTTTAACTAAAAACACCAAATATTGGAAGAGATGATAACGACAAAACTTAGTAGCAGAAAACTATCTCCAAGAAGAAATTAAAACAATCCAACATTGTTGTAAATATCAAGTTAATTTATCTTAATTATCGTCTATTAATGCATATTATGTGAAGATTCAGAAAACAAGTAACAAAAGGTCATGTGATTATTGGTGTGTCCATTTATTTTCTTGTGCTAAAAATTTTTGGCTACTTTTCAATTCTATATCATTTTGCAATACTATAAGACCTAGATCAAACTTCTACCTTTCTTTTGTACCATTGTTAATAAATTATGCACATACTTGTGACATCATAAAAGTAGTATATAGGATCGGAAAACATTACTTTTCCTTTCAAGAATGCACACATATAACTTCATTTCTTTTATCTTTTTTTGATATCTTCTTTAATTCTCGTGTTTTGATAGGGCTTATTATTACATCGACAGAAAAAGCAATTGAGTGAACAATAAATAGAAGGCTATTTCTATGATGTCCTAACTCCTAAGGTTGCTACATCCAGTTTGACAAGTGCTAACACCTCATCAAGTTGAGACAATAAACTGTAAGATTCTTTTCGCTGATCCATGACACTCATTTAGGGTTGCATATTTCCTGATATGGCTTATTCCTTCATTCAAGTACTAAGTTGAAGATGTGTTACTCAGGATCCTGTCTTGATTATCTCAAAGCAGAAGAGGTTTCAACTTGCAAGGGGTTATTAATTGAACTATTCCCAAATGGAATCCTTTAAAAGTCTATGTTTCAAGTATCTTTGACTTTGATTTCTTTCAAATTATGAACATAGCCACTTGCTGATAAACCATAAAATGTTATAAAATATAGGATCCATTTTTGACCTTTGAAACACTACTTTGACATTCTCATGCAGTCATAGGCTTAGGCCAGGTTCCAAATCTCAGTATTTGTTTCAGTTCCAATTTGCATGCTTAACCTCGGTTATTCCACTTTTACATGTTTCAAAATTCAACTTAAAAATTCCCATATTGGTAAAATTTCTGTTATATTTTGATGCATAAATGTTCCTGCTGCAACAAGCTACATTAGTTTCTTGTCATTCCTATTGTAACAAATTTTTTTCTTCCCAACTTTATTTCATATCTTTCAAAAGTCTAATACATTATTCTTTATTTCTTGCCTGTATATGACTATAAACCACCAAAAGAACTAATGCAGTGATGACTCACTTGAATACTACACATGGTCCAAAGGGATTAATCTTTTGAAGACTTCAAGATCTTTTAGTTTTCACTTGCATTACTTCTGAAAGATCACAAATGGCAGGTCAACTAAAAACTCTTACATATCTAAGAGACCATCAACTAAAAATTAACTAGATCACCCAGACAGATAAGGCCATAAAATCTTCCTAAAAACTTGCATTAATATGGATATACATTGAACAGGTAACATCTTGACACTTGATTTAACAAAAAGGGTAAATTTCAAATTATTACAATAATAACCTTATGATATAAATTATCCCATTATTTGATTAAATATGAATCTTCTACCATATTTTTAAGATGATTATAATTTTTCATTCATGCATATATTTAATGAGAGGTATATTCTGATAGTATGATAATAACTAAGATTGAGGCTTGTAATCTTAGTGCAAAGATAGAAGAGGTTGAAAGTGCATTTTATTTTAAAATGCGAAGAATATGATACAGTGAGTAAATTTAATGGAAGGAAAAGGGCAATTTTTAATTTTGATACTAATTATGATGGAAATTTTTTTTAGCATTACTGATTCTTGTATGAAAGTTTTAGTCTCATCAGTTAGATGAGACCAAATAGTAGGAACAAAAAAATCATTTCTTCTCGGCCACCAATAATATATTAATGAACTCCATTGGGTCTCATACTATTGACAAATAAAATGTATTGATTGTTATCATGTATAAGAGCATGTTCTGAGCCAACACAAAAAGCTGTCTTGTTCATCATCTTACTCGCAAAAGTATATGAAGTTGATTTATAATTATTGTGCTTGGGGCCAAAATTTAAGGATGCATAACATGGATATCCAAGTATCTGTACTTAATTTGTAGCAAAACTAATATATTATTAATGGATATATTAGTGAGGAACATTGTGGTTTCTTGGTAATTATTGATGATGACATGACAAAATGCTGCTCTATTGTGCCAAAAAAGGGAGCTAAAAACTGAAAGAGAGATGCATAAATTCAATTATTATATTCTACTTAAAAGCTATATTAAGCTTTCAATCAGCTCTATAGAAGTTAAATGATTACTTACAACATATGAAAAACGCATCATCAACATGAGTAACATCCACATGAGTGCATTTATTGGATGTGTTATCACATTTTATAGAACAATGTACTTGTTAAACACTGCCACAGCTTCACTATAATTGCCTTGGCACTTGAAATGCAAAGAGCCAAATCCCATGTTGATGCCCAAAGAAAAAAATAAATAAATATAGACAAGACAGTATATTTTCCTCTCAATAAATCATGACACTTTTTAACAGTGGAATAAGTGTTAATAAGTGGTGAGTCATCAGAAGAAAGGCGCAGTAATATAGGGAACCAAACTGTCAGACCATGATAAACTATTAGATCCAATGGTCAATTTGGCAATGCCAGGTCCCATAATAAAGGATCAAGTAGCTAATGATAAGTGATGGAAAAACAATGACGAGCTTTATACTTTCCTCAGGTATTATAATGGCTAAACTAAATACTAAACTTTGCAATTGTAGACCTTTACTGTTTTTGTTATATATAATATATAAATAGCCATAAAGAATCAAGTAGATAGTGATAAGTGATAGTGAAACAATGACAAGCTTCAAATGACTCACTTGCAACAATGCCAATGCTTTTCTCTACAACCAGATCAGGACAACCAAAGAAAATGGAGCCCAGAGAGCATCTTGCAGTTATTCAGATAAATATTCATGTTATTCACTGTTCTATAAAAATTCGAATGGTTTGAAAGAGTTGAGACGAGTAAGGAATATAACATTTCAATCATAGATTTCTCAGCTATTATGATGGCTAACTTAAACTTTGCAATATTATATCTTTAGTGTTTTTAAGTTATATATAATATATAAATAGCCATAGAGGGATGATTCTTCATTCATTCCCTTCCCTCCCCCCACCCCCACCCCCCCCAAAAAAGTATTGAATATTTCAGCATTAAAACTTGCATCAATCCCTTCTTGTCTTGTCTGGCAAACCAACTACTTGTGCTACGATCACACAATTCAATATAACTAGTTAACATTTGCAAAAAAGAAAATGAAATTCAATCAGAGTTTCAAAACTTCCATAACTGCCTCTCCAGCATTAACCTGAAAGAGATCCCCAGAAGATTTAGGTTGAGTCCCTGCCTAAGTCAAACCAAGAGGGTCTTGCCATAAGGACGAAAGCTTAGCAGAAACGATTACTTGCTGATGTGCTACCTGATCAAATCTAAATAGGGGGAACAAAAGGATAATTAAAAAGCAGAGCAGCTTGTCATAAGACAGAAAAAGATGGACAAAATTTGAATACAACTGACCTCTATTCATATGAAATCCTTCATTTCCTACTAAACCAAAGTCACTGATGTCCAATTATCTACATGAAAAGGGAAAAGAATCAAAAGAATAAATTTAGTGTTAAATAAAACTATAACATCTAGCAACAAATACAAGAGCCTAAAAGACAAATCCTAAATCTTGGTTCCACTCTCAAATTGTCCAAAATAGCAACTACATTTTTTCAACATCTTTGCTAAATTTGAACTGATATAAGAGACATAATAGGTGATGACAAACATAACCAACTTAGATGATTCAAGTCTAGACCCCAAACTTGCATCACGAAAGGAGCAGAAATAGAGGTGGTCGATCAAATTCATAGAAATGAATGCAATTTTGGTACTAATTAAATGTTTCACAAAGAAATATTGTACCCCACAACCCATTCTCTCAAATTTCTTCAGTATTTAAACAAAAAATTCTGATTTCGACACATCTAGCTTTCTGCCTCGCTGGTTGGCCCCATCACATCGATGACTAACTAGAACGAGTGGCTCTTTGAAGCCACCTGCTTCCATGCCAACATACTATAGCTAGTGGGCAATTGAAGAGGCCCGACACTTGAAGAGCAGGAAGATGAGGCGGACAAGCTAGCTAAAGAAGCCGCCCTCCACCACCATGTCAACATTTAAACCATCAATGCACTCAACTCCTAATGTGCCTTCCTACTATGTAATGACAATGTGGACCGTGAGGTTGCCACCCCACCCTGTCTCTCCTAGGAACACACGTCAATCTCTCAATGTTCTACTCCTTGGGGGCTCCACCAGGCCCTATGCCTCTCTTTTTACCTTAAAATGAACTGGGAATTGCTCAAGCAATTTGCCCCTTCTTGATTCTCCACCCCTTTCATAGTTCAAGAAGGCAGCATGTGAGGCCTTTCCTCCTTCCCACGGATCGAAATGAATAAAAACTAGATAAAGAAAAAGTAGTGGTAAAATCATATTGATATCCATATTATCAAATATGGATACGAACACGGATAGTAAATTTAACTATCATATCCTTGAAGTATATACACAGATACATATTAGATGTTGAAGTATATTTGTATGTGTTTTATGATCCATAAGAACTTATGTTATTACTAAAATTGATAGCATAACTAGTAAGTCCCCGTTCACTTTAGGAATAACATTTTTTTTAATTTTGAAATACAACTCTTTATTCTAGATTAACAGCTAAACACATAATAACTCCATTCTAGAATACAAACACTATTTATTAATATTACATTTTATACCACACTAATCTAACCACTAATTTTTCCTTCATATCTATTTTATCAACCTATTTTATATCAAGTCAAAGAGTATTCATAGCAATTTCATAAAATGGTTACAAATATAATAATAATAAAAAAGGCACACGTGCACCCCGTTCCCTCTCCCTCACTGTTACGCGACGAGAGGAGTAGCTGCAATTTTATCAACTAACTTGACCGGTTTCCAAAGCAAAACCGAAAATTTTCTTATAAATCAAAACTCTAACCCTATTTCTTCTTCATACGTCGTTACCTTTTCTCTCTCACTCTTCTTCCTTATCTTGTCGAAGCTTATGTCATAGGATCGGACTGCCAGAGCATTATTAGAACAATCACAGACCATCATGCACCTCTAACCCTATTTCTTCTTCTTATGTCGTTACGTTTCTCTCTCTCACTCTTCTTCCTTATCCTGTCGAAGCTTATGCCATAGGATCGAACTGCCAGAGCATTATCAAAGCACTCACGGACCATCATGCACCTCACAGTTCAGTCCCCTACCACCCATGATATTTAATTTGGATTAATAGAATAGTTAGTGTGTACTTTCATTTTGGGGTGTTTTGGTTTCACAAGGGAAATATGCCTGCCAACAATTTCGGGTAGTTGTCGCTCCATCACTGGAAGCTTCGTGTCTTTGGCATCGTGTCGTACCTTCCATGGAAACTCTCGTGGCCTGGATCACCGTCGAATGGGAAATTCCCAACCATCAGTAGAGGAAGGCTTCGTTTGTCACCGATCGACCTCCTTTCTCCTTGAGCAAGTGGCTGCGGTGGTGAGGGGCCATTGGGTGCAGTCGGTGGATCGCCAAAGACGGTGATGGTTAATGGATTACATTCCCCTTTCGTTGAGAATCCTCGTAGAGGATGAGTCGGGCTTGTGTTCAACTAAGCTCACTCCTTTTATATTTTGGGTTTTGGGTCGGGTTTGGTTGGGTTAGGAAAGACCCAACCCAAATCAATAATCTAGCTGGGTTGCAACTGCAGCCCAAACCTAGTTTAATCTTTAGGTTTGGGCCATGGGCCCAACCGCAGCCCAAGCCTAGTTCAATCTTTAGGTTTGGGCCTTGGGCCCGACTCGTTAGTTAGGTTTGGGCCTTGGGCCTTGGGCCTTGTGGTCTAGCTACAGCCTAACCAAGTCCTTAGAATAGATTTTTATTTAAAAAATTATGATGGTTAAATTTAAATATACTAT
This sequence comes from Typha angustifolia, assembly GCF_048772165.1. NCBI lineage: Eukaryota > Viridiplantae > Streptophyta > Magnoliopsida > Poales > Typhaceae > Typha > Typha angustifolia. Next base: position 23,611,552 of record NC_133253.1, read on the forward strand.
TTATTTTTTATTAAAGGTGGTTATTCTCCTTAACGCATGGACTAGAGGATCATTTCACCTAGACTCAGGTGAATGGATTCACTCACATCTTTATTTGTCTTGTAATTCGTGCTTTTTTTTTTACCAAATCACATATTTTTCTATGTGCAAATTGAATATTATACTTCAGTAAGCAAATTAAATATCATGTTTCGTGAGCAATATAACTTAGTGCATTGCTATACTTCACGCAAATAGCAATTTTACGACCATGATTATTAGTAGAAAAATATACGTGATATCCGCTATAACTTAGAGAATAATCCCGGTATAGATTGCTTGCAACTTTCCGTGATGACTCAAATCTACCCGATAGTCTAAAGGAGTCTTATTTTAGATAACCGTGGTGATTTTCTTAGGTGACTCTAGTCGGGTTAGTGTCAGATTAGATCAAAAGACTTTCTGTAATTACTAATATCTTTTAACGGTTAATGAAAAAGATATGGTACATTTAACACATAGTGACACCTCATGGTAACTCTTAGGAGAAGAGACATAGTACATTTATCACATAGTGATACTTTCCAATGACCCTAATCAGATCAATTATGAGAAAAAAAACCCAAGCATCATTTCGATATAACTTCTAATTGATGTGGATCCATAGAGCATTGACTAAATTGAGATATGACATTATTAATGTTGAGAAAATTTTAGTATATTGAAACAAAGCATGTTATAAGATGACTTGCATTATTATTATGTGTCATTATTGTTATTGTTGTTATAAGTATGCTTAGTGAAATTATTTATATCGTTGGACTTAGATTTATTTAAAGTTATATCTACAAATTTTGGATCTATTTGGCTTTTGAGTGAATTTCACTCATTGAGCTCTAGTTGTTAGACTTATAAGGCCCCTCTTCTAACATTTCAAGTATTGGCTAGCATGGCAACTCAGCAAGATGTACCAAGGCCTTTACCTCCACTTAGGATTTACCTTTTTATCTTTTAGTTGTCTTAGTTTTTATGTTCTAAAATATGTTATTTCAATTTGGTTCGAGTCACATTACCATTGACATTTTTTGGAGTTAAATATGCATACTAAATATGTCAAATATATTGAGGTACATGGCCACTCATAATTCTGATTTTGAACTGTGACAATAAAGGTCATTCTACATGATCTCATACATGTAGCCTCGCCCAATCGTCTTCCTGACCAATGTCCCATCGCTGCTATCAATGTTGATCGTGTCCAACCCTCTAATCGAGTTGCCTTTCTCATAAGGAGTTTGTAGATGCCTTCTGTTGTTGCTTTTGTAGCCTAGTTGGGTGAAGTGTGCTCCACCGTGGCAGACAACCACAACAAGTGTGCTCCTCGCTGTCTATTGCCTATGTCGACAATTCTCCACCTTGTGTGGGTCCCATGGAACCTAAGGGTCACTCCGATGGGCTGATGTGAGCCATCAACGACCGCAAATCACTGACAAGCTCTTCCCTTGCCATGATCCGATGAAAATGATGCGATTGGGATCTAAAAGAGTTGGTGCAGCCCAAACCCCAAGTTGGGTTTGGGTGAGATCTATGGTTGGGTTTGATAGGTACCCAACCTAATTTCTTTTTGTTGGGTTTGGGCCTTGGCCTAACTCAAGTACTGATTTTGGTGGACTTGTGAGCCTACAGCACAACCCAAGTTCTTGGGCTTAAGTTTTGGCCCAAACTTGTTTAAGTTTAAATTCGAAAACTTTGGTCTATTGTTTGATTAAGGGATAATTCTCTTTTTACCCACTAAACTATCACAATTTTCTATAATAATCCTATTAACTTTTTTTTTGTACACAATGACCTCACGAACTATCAAAAAATATCTCATACCCTTAACGTCATAGATGAAATTAGAAAAATAACCAAGTTGCCCCTTCATTTTGGTCAACATAAAAATTTCTCAAGTTGCATGTGGCTTACACATCCATAGGAGGGGTAAATATATCGTGTTTTTATCACGTGACTATCACATAGCAACTTATGGATGGAAACGTTAACAGAAACCTAACGGAAGGGGTGGGGGGTGAGATATTTTTTATAGTTCAGAGGGGAATATTATAGAAAATGATGGTAATTGACAGGGTGAAAAGAGAATTAGCTCTAAATTAAAATATGAATATTTACAAATAAAAATGAAGATTTGTACTCATATCTGGATTATTGACCACTGGTGAGTGGATTACTTATACATTTATCTTCTTGTAATTCATTATATAATTTTATTGTATTATGTTTGTGCAATATTATCTTCGTGTTATGTTCTCCTTCGTGCAATATTATAGTTCATAAAATATGAATCTTCATGCATTGTTATATTTCTGGAAAAAACAAATATGTTGATCATGAGTAGTTAGAGGAACATTAGTTATAAGCAACGATGGCCGTGTCACAAGCACAGACCATACCAACCATCGGCCGGCATAGCATGTGTCATAATACGAGAGAAATAAAAAAGAGATACTCACCTTCGCCTTCGCATCCGTCATTGCCGCTCGCCGTTGCCCGAGTGCGTCGAGTGCCCTAGCCCAAGAGAGAGAGATAAATTATCGGTTAAAACTCACGATCAAGACGCTCCTCCTTTTTGTCAAGGGCCCTCTTTCGATTCAAAACCTTCTAAATAACGCCTATCTCTTTGGTCTGATCTCAAGCCTCTCTATCAACCAGGATAAGTCATACTTCAATCCTCTAACGGTTTCCAACTTTAATACTTAAGGCAACCAATTTAGTTGCACTCTATGATCAGATTCCTGATCAAGTATCTAGGGCTTCCTATAGAGCCTATTTGGTTGCACTCTGTGTTTAATTCTTTGATCAAGTATCTAGGGATTCCTTTAAAGCTTGAGCCCATCCTCTCCTCTCAGGATTGGCAATTTATTGACAAATGTGATTCTAGACTGACTGAACAAAAGGCTAGGCCTCGTCTTGTTCAAGGAGGTCTTGTCAAATTTCTCTTCCTACTTTTTCTGAGTCTTTTGAGCAACTTGCTATGTTGTGGTCATAATTGACTTCATATAAAAAGGCCTTCCTTAGAAAGGTGACGAGGCATTGTTGTTTAGTCAATTGGGATATGGTGTGCAAACTTAAGGTCCATGGTGGGTTAGACATCCTTAACCTCAAATATTTCAATATGACCATTGTGGGGAAATAGGGGCAGAACTATACCATCTTTGGGCTTTACTACAAGAGAAATAGCTCGCTTAAGGAGCCTTCTAGTGTTGCTCTCCCATGTGGTGGGGAACCATTAGGTCGCTCAGGACTTAGTGAGGGTTAACTTCATACCGCCCAAGGACAACTTGATTTGTCTTTAGCAATGTTCCCAATATCGGGATTGGGATCGGTATTGGCTGCTCGTATAGGATCAGATTATATTTTAATTACGTAAAATTCTAAATATTATTTAAAAATACAGAAATTTTTTAAAAATTTAGAAAAAGAAAGGAAAATAAGAAAATAAAAATTACTCATATATGAAGCCTAAAAACTTTTTAAAAAAATCTATTGACTTACTTAAAATTTAAAATTTTAATGAATATTGAGCTATTTTTCCCCCTCACTCTCAAAATTCAAAACTTACTCAAAAATTACTCACATAGACAAGATTCTCATTTTTCTTACTTCTTCCCCCTCTCTTTCCCTTCCCCCTCTCTCTCTTAGGCTCTTAGCAATTAGTGTTGTTGCTTCACCGCAGTAGCAACAGTAGAGGTTGTCGGATCTACTCAGTGCAGGAAGATAGAGGGAATGAGAGGAATTAAAAACTAAAAAAAATAATAAAAAAACTCATTCGAGGTTGTCGAATCTACTCAGTGCAGGAAGAGAGAGAGAGAATGAGGAATTAAAACTGAAAAAAAAAAAACCTCATTCGAGGTCGTCGGATCTTTGTCGAAGAATGTCGCCGAATGTCGAGATCGCCGAAGATTTACTTGATTGCCGTTGGAATAAGTGAGAAAGAAGAGAAAAAGAGAGAGAGAAAGAAAGAAAAAAAAAAGAGAAAAGAGAGAGGCAAATGGAGGGGTGGGGTAGGATCCCACTAGTTTAGGGTGGGATCGGCCGTATCGGCCGATCCTGTCCGAAATGGATCGAGTAAACGGCCGATACCCCAACCGAAACTAGGAACTATGGTCTTTAGACTGATATATAGGTTTTTGATTAATCCTTTTGGTTTAAGGTTCTCTAATGCCTTCGTCAGCTCCAATCAAAGTGACCTCCTCCTTTTGGATACCAGGCCCCTTCTTAGACCAAGATGCTTTATCCCAACGAGCAACCAGAAATTCTTGGATATTGACTCCATCCTGCGGACAAGGTAGAGCTTCCCTAATTTGTGAGGCTCCAATTCCTGGAAATTTTACCTCCTCGCAAGCCTACTCTTCGAGATCTCTTTACTGTCTTCTACACCAGCACAAGTCTAACTGGCCCAACTATCTTTGGCAAACTATTCTTCCCTTTCAAGACTATTCTCTAGCTTGCTACTTTTGAGAGGATTCAGACCAGGGACTTCTCACACTATGCCCCTCTACAACAAGGCCCCAGAGCCAATGGCCCACATCTTCTTTAATTAGGGACTTCTCACAATCAAAGACCTATAGACGCCCACCATCTGCCACCTCTATGATGAGGCCCCAGAGTCAATGGCCAATGTCTTCTTTAGGTGATCCTTTGCTATAAGCTTCTTGGATCACCTCTCTTCTCATCCTAATTCAAGCGAACCCCCTTCTTCTATGCTATATTATTGGTCCCCAAGGAGGTTCACCTATATCGACCCAACCCTCAAAGAGGAGTTGACCTCTTGCTTGGCCTCTTTTTTTGTGACTTATTTGGATGGAAAGGAAGAATAGAATATTCAAGCTTGAAGCTCAGACATCCTCGGGCTACCAAGTCTCCTTCTCACAACTCATATGTTCAGTATATACTGTACTCCAGAGAAGTAACAAACATAATAACAATTATAATTGAGACTTAAATTTGTTTGCAATGAACAACTGAACATAACCGCGAACCTCTACTTCCAAGCAAATAAAGTATCAAATCTAATGTCTGAACACAGCACAAGGAAAATCAAATATCCATAAAATCCTTTAAACTGAAAGAAATTTGGGCATGTAAGTAGGACACCCAAAAGCTAAAAAAGATGATCAGAAGAAAATATTAACTTGCAAAAACTAGGAGTTATTAATACTTAGGATAGACGAGAAACAAGAAAAAAACAAAATTTCGTTAGTATGCCATACGTACTGTGAGCAGCAATTGACAGCATTCCTAATTCATTGATCCATGGCACCTGCAAAGGCCAGAAGATTGCCAAAATGGAGTAAGATAAACAACTTTGTTGCTATGTCACCAGATAGTGATTAGGAACAGAAAGTTTTTTAATCTTCTCCTTAGAAGAGTCCAAACTCTCCACACATATCGATAATAACAAACAGGTGAACATTGGAAAGTTCATTCCATATATACACAAAGAAGCCCCAGTTAGACAGGAACTTCATCTGTGTATGTAGGAAGTATGGTTACAGAAGTGACTTCAGTTGACCGTAAGCCCGGCTGCATCTTTATCGTCTTTTCACTCTTTTCCTCTCATCCATTCAAGAGTTGCCAAAACCCACCATATCTGATATTCAAAACTATTTTATGACTGCATGTGCCTTTTCTTGTGATTTGTTTCAACATTTTTCACTAAAGATAAGCACACCTCATGGTAAGTCCAGTAGGTAGTGCTTAACCAAAGTAGCACAAATAGATAATTGTTCCATCTTGCAGAGAATGGTAAAAGTATTAGTCAAATTGAGTATGCCTAATTGAACAGGCAGGCTTCAGGAAGACAAATGGATTAAACACATTCCCAAGAGTCAAGACCACAGAGATTAGGTATAGGCAAACATCACACCGAATAAAGTATCAACTATGATATGCATGTTAATATTTGCTTGGAGATGTATAACAGCAGTGATAGAAAAGTATTACAAGAATGAAAAAGTTATAGAGATTGGCCTAGGCTCATCAAATTAGCAACAGTAAGGAAAAGTATTTACGATAAGCTAAGAACTTATGGTAGGCAAAAGTATCAACATATTTGACAAGGAACACAGGGTAAAATGGAAGCCATGGAAGGATTTCTTTTCTATAAGCTTCTTTCTTCCCTATTTCAAGAAAATGTTCATGTAGCAATCCTAAGTTTTAACCTGATCCACTTTCTACTAGTGACATAATTCCTGAATTTTCTTTGTAGTTTTCAGCAAACCTCCATTTGATTGGCATAACAAACCGATACTCCATTGTGTTCAAATGCATAATTCTGCAATACCCATAATGTGAAATCCAAATATATGATTAACCAAACCAAGACCACATGTAACTGTTTACCAATACGAACAACAGAATGGCATCTGGAAAGGAAAAAGAAAATTCATGTCAAGGAGTTTGAATCACGAATAAATTATATATACATATACAGGTTTATATCCAAATTCACAGTTTACATCATCCAGAATACAAATAAGAGAAAATGTCAGAATAGCAGCAGTATAGGAAGAAGGAATTAAATATATAGATGAGACTACTAACTGCTTTTGTAAAGCCAGTCATAAACTTTCTGCTCCACACCATAACAATACTATATCCTTGTGTCGGGCACAGCAAGTCAATAATAATACCAACAAAACTGTAAAATAGAATTTTGTAATTTTTAAAATTAAACTTTAAGGCCATCAAATACCAATGAACCTACTGATGAGCCCTGAGAAGCTTCTGCATCAAGCAGGCAGCTTTCATCATAAAGTAGGATAGCAGTCATGACCTTAATTAGGATTCAGAGTAACTGAACTTACGTACTCTGCAACCAAACAATAGGTTAACATACCTTTGAGAACCACAATTGCATGGAATCTTTCTCTCCTCCAAAGGAAATTTATAATTATATGTAAGTTCTTCACCAGCAGATATATGTCTCTTTGCATAAATAAATATCTTTTTGTGTCCCTCAAAAGCGACTACCTTAGTATAGCAGTTTGGCTGCAAAACATGAAATTCATTAACCAAGATCAAAATAGTCCAAGCCACATAGTAATTTCCATTCTGTCGCTCAAATTCATTACCTCACATGAATGATTGATAAATCTAGCTAATCCACCCCGCTTAGTAGCATCAATCTGCAGATGAAAAGATTAATTAAGCGACCTAAAAAAAAACTTGGCAGCTCAAAATATCAAAATCACCCAGGAGAACTAGTATGACAGAGATATATGTCATGAGGTTTCCCAAAAGGTTATGTACAACTAAATGAATAATATTCATTTATCTGGAACTTAAACAGACAACAGGCACCATGTTGACAGGAAGAAAATGGCATACATGTCTTCACATTTCTGAAAACAGTAATCACTCACGAGCAACATAAGAAAGCTAGGAAGAATTTGCAAAAAGAATCCCTTTGGTAAAAAGAACTATTACACATTCATTTCCTGATATTCATACACCTGAGCAACATAAGCAAACTAGGAAAAATTTGCATAAAGTACCATGCCATTTGGGGTGGCAAAGAGAACTATTACACATATTAAGTTCCTGAAATCACAGACTACTCAAACTGGCAAAATAAGCAAGAAGAAAAGGTCAAATTATTTGTCAATAACAGAGCATTAATAGGGAAACTTTAGAATAACAAAAAGCCCCAAGATAGAACATGAACTGAGAGACTGATGCGAACATCAGTGACGTATTACACGGGCACCAATGAAGCACAGGCACCTTGCCTAGGAGGTGTCCGTGTCCGACACATGGGACACGTGTCCGGAGTATCCAAAACTTTTTTAGAAAAAAAAATCAAACACTGCTGGGATACGGGCGGAATTTTAGATAATGTTTAACGGGTCGGGTCGAGTTCGGTCAAATATTGTTAACCCAGATCCAAACCCAATAAGAAAAACTAAAACCCAAATTGTCGTCCTCACCTTCACTGCTGAGCGACGAATCGACGATCCAAGCCCTAAAACCCTCGAGCGGTTGTCGAGCGACGATCCAAGGTGCGACAAGCTGCTGAGCGAGCGCGACGAGATGAGCACGACAAGGACGACAGGTTCTCTCGCTCTCGCTCTCTTCCTCCCTCCCTCCCTCTCTCTCTCTCTCATTCTCTCTCTGTTAATCTTAAATTTAAACTTCTGTTAGTTATTTTAATTCTAATTATGAGATAAATTGTTAGTTATTTTAACTCTAATTAGTGTGATAAACTTTTACTTTAGATGTATCAATAATATATATATTTATTTATTTCGCTATATCCGTGTCCTATATTTTCAAAAAAACCAAGTCTGTATCGTGTCGTGTCCATGTCCCGTGTCTATGCTTCATTGACGGGCATATGTATCAGTGCAATTTCTCCTTTAGGAATTAGTCTTAAGTCAATTACTTTTATTATACATTTGCTATTTATGGTGTTCAAGATTATATTTATTATTTTTTGCAATTGTTTAGTGTTATTTGCTTATTGTCATTTATAATGTTTATATATATGACAACTTTTAAGTTTTAACTCAGTCAGGATTAATAAAGAAATGAAAATTTATGAGATATATCTTCAATATGAGTTTTAGGTGTGAAATCCTAGTTAAGAATGGAAGTGTGAAACCCCATTTATTTTGTCTTTCTAATCATCATTAATTTTTAAATTCTAATGATGTTTCACATCATTTTGGTATTAGAGCTACAATTTTTTAAAATTTAAATCTACTTCAAACCACTTTTTCTACCTTCATCTCCCATTAATCTACCCCTGCTACCCATCTTCCCCAACTTCCTCACTGTTTCCATCGAGTACAGACGGGCCTGCCTCATGGGTTCTATGTCGCTATGCATTTGTCCTTCATTTGATCACTTGCATCACAAACGTCGGATCATCGCAATCTCCTCGTGACTTATACTTTTCTTGATATTTCAACAAATCATTTTTTCCCTAATCCTCCTAATAAATCCTAACTATCCAAGCCTATCTCAAAGTTTGAATTTTAAATTTGTCCAAAATACCAAAATTCTCACTTTCTCCAAATCATTAAACTCAAACCAACCTAAACCTAAACCAACTCAACTCTCATCCACCCAATCTGACTTGTTAACCTTAACCCCCACCTCATACTCACCTGTTAATCTAAAGTCATCTTTAACCTCAACATATCTAAGCCTACCATAACCCCAACTCTATTCCTTCCTTCACCAGATTCCCCGTAGCAAGCAACTTCTCCATCGATGTCAAAGCCGCCAGTATCGCTCTGTACCACCGCTAACGCCATCTTCTCTAAACTCTACTATCTGTTGTCGTCTGCTTGTAGACGCCAACACCCGTCCACCGCCGTCACATCACTATCAACTTCTTTTTTCGTCTTCGTGATCGATACTCTTTCTAAAACTAAAGACAAGTCTTGACATTAGAAAGATTTGAGTGTGAAACCCTAGTTTGAGATTGAAGGTGTGAAATCTATCCCTAAGCATAATGATACTTGGCATGACTAAAGTGACTAGGAATGATAAGAACCCGACAGTACACTACTAGAGCAATACAAGGAAAGTCACAATACACTACTTGAAGTCACTAAGGACAAATCTTACCATTAAGAAGATTTTAGTATGAAACTCTATAGCTTGAGGATGGATGCGTGAAACCTATCTTTGAATATGATGATATTTAGCTTAATCGAAGTGACTTAGAGTGACAGAAAATTGTGGGACTGGAGCAAAATGAATGCTACGGGGGACGCACTCGGCAGAGTCAAATTCTCTCCCACCCGGAGAAAATGATGTGGACATTAGTAACATATTACATGGGCACGAGTATCAGTGCAATTCCTCATTTAAGGAATTATGATACACCTTACTAGAGTCTTTTCTTATTGCATTAGTTATTTATTTTCAAAAAAAAATTTGTAGATCGCGTTCGAACGCCCGTATGCGAACGCCTGCATTAGTTTGCATCTACAGAGAACGTCTTTTGTGCGTTCGAACGCAGTCGACCCCGTTCGAACGCGATCGGCGAAAATCCACTAGAATTAGGGTTAATAATTATTATTTTAGCCTGTTGGCTCGCCTCTATAAAAGTGTGGATGGTAGCCAAAATCATTATGTTGAATGAATATTGGTTTCTATCCTCTCTAGTCTCTCTACCCTAATCTCCCTCCTCCCTCTTCACCAACCAGCCACCTCTACCGTTGGCAAGGTCTCATCTATCTTCTAATCTCCCTCGTCTATCGAGTCCTCTCTCCTCCTCGGGATCTCGACCACTTCTTCCACTTCGTCCTTATCCTTTAAACTACATCAACCATCCACCCTCATCTCCATTATCATCCATAACCCTAACATCCACTCCACCCGTCACCACCACCATCATCCCCACTCTATCGTGTTTTCGTCCCAGTTGTAGTTCGAATCTGCAAAGAGCGTAAATACGAAAAACGTAAATCAGGAAGTTACAGATCGATCAACCTTGGTTTCATAATTTTCTGACTATAGAAGAATATTTGGTGAATATTTTTCATCAGTTGCATGGACTGCTTCCTGCAATCAATCCAGATCTTGAAGGGATCATTCTGTAACCTATCAAATTAATCTTAAATCAATTATTTTTATTATATATTTGTTATTTATTGTGTTTAGGGTGTTATTTACTTATTATCATTTATAAGGTCTATATATAAGCTAATTTTTTACTTAGTCGGGATTAATAAAGAAATAATTTTTTTTTAGATTGATCTCTAATATGAGTTTTGAATGTGAAACCCTAGTTAAGAATGGAAGTAAGTTTTGGATGTGAAACCCTAGTTGAGAATGAAGGTATGCAACTAAAGGGTGAAAACAGATTGGATATGGCTCAACCCACATCTAAATCCATATTTTTTCTCCAAATATTTGATAGATAACAAAAGTTAAAACTATATCCTACCTAAACGAATAACTTTTAAATACAAATCAGATAATTTTTTAATAAAGAATCAAATGTTGAATAAATTATAATTTTTCTTTTGGAAACAATTAACACAAAATATTAAGAGTTTCAAACAAACAAATTATTTGCATATCAAATATATATAAAAATTTAGCAAAATTAATCTCTACAAATAATATAAAACACATCATTAATAACAATATCAATATTCACCATTTAAATAAGCAAACTAAAAACTACAAGCCATTCAAGAAAAATACGAATAAACGGATATACAATATTTGTATCCATTTTTAAAAATTATATTCAACCCAAAACCAAATCTTTTTTGAAAATCTTACCCGTATCCACATCCGGGTCGGATAGAAAATTTTTACCAAAGTTAATCGTACCCATTTTCACCCTAGATGAAACCTTATTTATTTTCTCTTTCTAACCATCATCGTTCTTAGAATCCTGACGATCTCATTGTTTCACATCAAAGGCATTTAAGTTATATTACATAAACTCGATCTAATGTCCAAACTAAACTGCACTGTCTTTTCCATCAACAAATCTATTGTAGCAAATGATCTATACAAAAAATTTAAACCTAACCATTCTGCTAGCTATAGTATAGGCTTCCAACTGGAACTTCAATCTTCAAAATATCAAGAGAAGCACATGTCATGTAACATTCCTATAAATAGCTCATCAAATGTGTATAGTAAGAGCTTGCATCGTAAAAAAACTAATAAAAGCAGAAATAATTTAGTAATATTATGAAAAGAAAAAACAAACTATTCTACTTGCAACTTGCAACACAGACACCTTCTTTGATCCATCTTTTTTCATCAGCTTCTCGACGTGTAATTTAATAAGAAATTTGATATAATTCTCATTCCTTTATACATGTGGTTAGATAGTCACTCTTGTCTTTCATACACAAAAACATTCACAATATGGCCCCTAAGGGCCTAACAATTAACAACTATCATAAAAGGAAAAAAGGAAAACTCTCTACCATCACTACCTGCATTACCAAAAAGTGTGCAATTTGTGCATTATGAATATCTCAATAACACAGCAAACAAATATGAGTAACTCCCGACTTTACATACCTAACTAACAATCAAAGGACAAGCAAAACTAGACACATGGTAAAACTAGTTGACTCCTTTGATAACAACCTAACCATATGGCCTCTGCATCCCCCTGTGATTGAGTCTATGTTTATCAGTGTGACTTTTTGTTCCTCTGATAAACCTTTTACTTTACTAAGTTCTATTGCTTGCTGAGACCTTCGCATACACATGCAGGGAGATACTTTAAATCAATTATAGGAAAAGGTAACCAAAGTAGGATAGGAGAAGTAAAGCCATAGGGAAACTACATCATAAGTAATAACCATTAAGTGTGCAAAGATGCATTAATTAGCAATATTCAACAAGATCATTGACTTAGCAAATAACTAATGCAGTTACTTACAATGTTCACATGGAAAATTAGCCATGTAAAATAGCATTTATGGATCCAACGACTTAAACTTGCATACTTGGAATCTCATCCCCGGAATGGTATCTTATGAAATATATTAATCTAAGATTCATGCATCATCCTGAATCCTACACTTGGAATCCTATCCAAATAGGATGCTATAATATAGAAATGCGCTGAATCAGCAAAGTGCTATTTCACATGAGAATGAGCCACTTTGTGCCAACTGGATGGTCAGCATGTATCATGCCAATGGCTAATCATCACTCCTACTCCATTGGGATGACAACCGTTGCTACAAGTTCAGCAACATTGCATTATCAAACCAACCAGAAATAAATAGCATCATAACATGTGAACCTTGACGGGCTTTGTCAAGGATCATGTAACAAGTTCGTAATAAAACGATCTGATCCTCAATAGAAGTCAAAGCACTGAGAAGTACAAAAGAGATTGATTTTTATCTTTCTTGCAAAGAGAATTCATTATTAATATTCTTTCAAACTAGATGTTATGCAGATGGTGGATTTAGAAAAGATCTATTCTCCCTATCTATCTAATGCATTTTGTAAGAGATAATCAAGCAACCCCAAACCCAAAAAGTGTTTTTTTCTTTCAATTTCTAGACATAATTTCGATAAAAAAAGGCACCAAAAATGATATGAGAAAGTGTCAAGTCAATGGCATTCAACTCTTTCCGGACTGCTTCAAATGCAATACTCATACCTCTATTATTTCACAATTCCAATTCAAGCATCACATCCACAAAATTGTGTGCCTCTAAGTTCCAATGCGTTAGGCAGATTGAGTTAAGAGGTTGAGTAAATAATACATTACTATCAGACGGATTGTATATAAGGAAAATAGAGTAGCTGTGAGACTTCAACAAATTAAAACTGAAAACCTAGCAAGTCACTTAATTTTATGCCGGTAGTTGCTGATTGTATAAAATTTAAATCCGGCCAAAAATTAATTTTAAGAAGATTCATAATAATTAAAAGAATTCAAGAGCAATGTAATGTGAGGTTAACAGTTTTTAGTCAGAATCCAGGCTACAGAATATTGGGTTATACTGGTTAAGCACATTACACTTAAAGCTAACCAACTTATGATCGTGCAAAGTAATAGTTACATTAGACTATGAAAGTTTTAATTCTTCGCTCACCACATAACCATTATCCAACCTAAAGAGGTAATTGCTTCCAATTCCAATCTTTTCGTACTGATGCTCACGTATGTCTGCTATCTGCATGTGAAAAACAGCCAAGATATTGAATAAAACATAAACCATCACAAGATAAAATGTGAACAGGAAAATAGAAGGATTTACCTGACTGCGGATCAATTCACCTACATATTCGATCACAAAATCTTGAGCTTTGATTGGCTCAAGTGCCACAAGCCCCCAATCATGAATCCTGCTCCTCTGGAAACATAATCTCTTTTTTCTTGCCTATAAAGAGTAAATGTATGAGTAAATCCAGAAAATATGGTGATAAACTAAAATAAACATATGATAGCACAACTTTATATAACCTTCAATTGAGGGACTTTTAATAAGTCAACACCTTCTACAGCTGCCTGAAGTTTGCGCAGCTTCACCCTACTGTTTCTTGCAGAATGACCCTTATGACTGGAACTGTTGAACAAGCTAGTTTCAGGACCAAAACAAATGGTCTGAAAACGAATTCCTCTAACGCTAGCCCTGTCAGAAGGAAGAGCATTCTTTGACCATTCACACCACTCCCATCCATTTATAGAAGCTCGAGCACAGCCATCTGACTTGGGGCACGGTACAGAAAGTTTAACTTTCCATTCTGCCACATGTGTATGGTTTCTTTTCTTAACAGAATTTGCTGCTGATAATTTAAAAGCATTAAAAGGTGCTAATTAATCAATTCCCATCTTCTTTTGGGAATTAGATATGCTTTTTTTGTTGACAAAGTTAATAAATGTAAAGTATGAAGAAGAAAGCCATCTCAGTAGGCTGAGAACTTACAACATTTACATACAGAACAAGAGAACTTACAATTCCGGATTCTACTGGAAGAGACTGATGCTGCTGGCTCTTTCTGGATGCTCAAATCACAACCACAATTTTGCACACTTGCATTCTTGTTGAAATCTAAAGTTTCTGCCAACTTAAATGTAGTATTATCAGAAGGTACTTCTTTAAAAGGATCACTGTTAAGAGATGTAACATGATTAGAAAAAATTTGCAATTCAAAATCCTTTTTCACCCTCCCCCCTGTGATACTCCTCAGAATATGTTTTCTTTGCGGACTTAATGTACAATCATCAGCCGTATTATCTTCAACTGTGCCTTGAGAATGCAGCTTACTTGCCAAATATTCCACCTTTCTCGATATTAAATCTTGCGAATCCATTTTCATTATCCTGGGTTCGTGCTTGGATTTACGCATCTTCTGACCTCCAGAGAGGTCCATAGTTTTCCGCGCTTGGACATTTTCTCGCAGACAATGTGATGAAAACCTAGAAATTTTCCTGCCAATTCTTTTCTTCTGATGATATGTATACTTTCTTGAAAATGAGGGTGACTCAACTAATGCAGAGCAATTCAATTGCATTTCGTTTTCTCTAAGTTTCATTGATGTACCAGATGAATCAGAGACATTCCCTTGATGACCACAAAATGAGGCATTCTGGAACAAATGCATGTAAGAAACTAGATTGGTAAAGGTCAAAATAAGAATACTCCTCATTAGCAATAATGTGAATAACATGATAAGAAGTGGAAGGCATTTTATGTAAAATCCCAAACAGCAAAAGCTTGAAAACCATACCTCAAGTGAGTTATTCAGGTTCCACCTGTTGCTGGTTAGATGATGCACACTAGAATCATGGTTTCCCGAAACATTCCATAGGGCAATGCATTTATAAATATCATCAAAAAGAAGAGAAATCCACTCACTGAGAACTTCATCATGTAGCTTCTGCCGGCAAAATGCCAAGGTTGCATACTTTGTTGTTGGTGGAGTAAGCTCATCTGACTGTAAAGGTCGAAAATTTGTTTCCTCAACTACGATCATAGAGACAGATGACTCCTCTGACCCAGGAGGAGGTGGTTCTTCATTATATTCATTATGGCACCCAGTTGAAATGGGTATACCCAACCTTTCAAAGGAACTCGCATAACTGGTAGAGAAAGAACCTGGTGCCACTGGACAGAAAGTGGAAGGGACAATGGGGATCAATTGAAGTCTACCCTCTAGTTAGACAAATATCAGGGGAGATATGAAAAATATTACCATGAGACTGCAGCACTTCACCAGTAACCATTACAATGGGACAGGGCATTTCTCTTGGATGATTGTATCCACTTAATGTAGGACAGTTCTCCTGCAACTAGAAGAAATATTCAATCATTCTCAGTTTGGTTTGATGTATTGAAACCTGCATTTCTAAGTGAACATAATCTGAAAATATTTTATATGAATTCCATAAAGTAGTCTCTTCAATCTCCATGTACCAATCTAGATACATATACTGTATTTTGACAAGCTGTCAAATTGAGTAGATGTCAAAACACGGTTTCTCAACCTTCAGTGGGAAAGAAAAGAGGTATGAATCTAAAATTGCTGCTTGTGCTGGTTTCTCTTCCAGAGCAATAAGTGCAATATCTGCAAGCTCATCCAAAGAAACAGGCCCTATATACAAGCAAATAGATAAGCTTTATGGACTGTGGCACAACTATGTCAGTTTCCATAGCTAGCAAATGTTTTAGCATATTACATAGTCCACTTATGCAGAAAACAGGCAACATATCCAAGTGAAGCAGAGGACACCCTGTAAGAATGCAATTAACAAGATTTTGACTCCATGTAAACAAAGACAGGCAAGCACATATAGTAAACCTCAAATATCAAAGCAATTGAATAGAAGACATTATCACTATTACACTGCAATTGGTTCTGTTTAACTCTATAAATCATCTATTTTATCATACTGGGGAGTATGCACGCCAATTTTCTTTCTTCGAAAGTCAACTTTTCTAGAAATTGCAAAATTTAAGGAAATAGCATGAAAAGAGCATGCACAGTTAAGATATATGAGATTTCATAGTTAAATCACAGTATCAAACAATGTAGAAAATAAATTTGCATATGAATTGATATATAAACAATTAGGTATTAAACCACTGACATAAGGCTAAAAAAAGAAGCGGAAGGAAAAGTTCAGATGAGTGGCAATTACCACAATAATCAAAAGTGATGTTTAGATAAGAATTGATGCAACTCTATATCTTCAACAAGAAAGATTTAATAAAGAAGAAAAGCTTTAAGTAAACGGTCATATGCCAGAAGTAGCCATGGTTAACAAACATACTGTTTTGTTGGAAAAACTGACCTTATTTGGAATATTTTCTACTGCCAAGCATAAAATATTTGTAAGTTCTTCTTTGATAACACTCTCGAAATATTCAAACAAAGAATCTTTTGCTGATACATATAGCGCATTCTCCACATTTTTCCGAATATCAGCAATGGCGCCAGAAAATAAATTAGCACGTGATACGCTATGAATCTTAGTCTTCACTTTATATGTAACCATCTCAATAGAGCAGGGCAGTTTTGGTGGATGATGATAATCACTAACATCAATTATTTCCTGCAATTAAAATTAAATTCCAATCATGCTATATTTTAGATTAATGTAGTAAAATGATGCATATTAAATTACTATTTACAACCAAAATTCTAGGAAACCCTCAAAGAATAGAGTGTCAACTTCCATAAATACCACATTTGATATATTTTATTCTATTTATGCGGCAAGTAGGCAACATACTGAAGATTTAAACTGAAAAGGTTTTGAGTCTGTCTAGACAAGACAAGCGAGCACAAAAAGAGTGGCATTAGTAAGCCCACTCTCTTGTCTCCCGAGTCAAAAGTTGTCAATAGCCTAGGGGAACTGTAGAAATTTTGTTATAGAGTAAATGGGCAGAGCTCAGATAACTGTACAAGTTCAGAGCACTAACAACAACATGCAGACTACGGATAGATGAAATTTTCAAAGTTGAATAAAAGAATGCTGAAAAGAATAGAGGCATATAGAATTTCAGATTTAAACAACCCATTGCTAATCAAATAAAACAATAAAAGGAGGAACGAGAAAATGTTTAGCTAAGTGACAGATCAAACGGCAAAAACAGGTGATGTCCAGATAATAATTGATGTAGCTTTATCTCTCCAACAATATTCGATAAAAGGAAGAAATGTTAAAACTAAAAGATCATATGCTAGAAGAGCAAACATGGCAAGTATGACTCATTGGTAAAAGTTATCTTATTTACATTATTTTCTATTGCCAAGTAGGGATGGTTATGCCGAAGGTACGTGCCGCCCCAATCTTTGTCACTGAACGACACGGGACGTGCTGATCAACAAAACCCTGCGTGCCACTAACATGCATTCGCACGCCCCTGCATGCCACTGACACGTATTGGCATGTAATGGCATGCCTCTGGCACACATCTAATAAAATTTTAAAGGTGTTTAGAGATATTTTTAATGTCTTTGATATTACTATCATTAATTTTTTGTTTAAATATATGTATTTAAGCATACATCAGAGTATTTATTCTTACATTATTTTTGTAAATTGCTTATTTTACTAAAGATATAGTAATAGCCAAATAGAAACATTATTCAACACATAATATGATTAAATACATTCATTTTGATAGAAATTTTACAGTTATGAAATTTTACAAATCACACCCTATATTTTACCTATTTTATAATTCACACTACGTCTTTAAGAATTTTGTAGCCCAACTCTTCTTTTTTCTATAATTTATATTTAACACCCTAAATTAACATGAATGATATCAGCAAAGGAATATTCAGATATAATATACTAAATATTTTATAAAATACCCGATACACCTTACTCTCCTTCATCCTCTCATTCTCTCTCATCTTTCCTATAAAATTGGTATAAGATGAGGGAAAAGAAAGAAAAAAAAAAAATGGGAGAGATGAGGAAAGATAGTGGCAGTGGCGACTACGGGAGAAGGTGGTTGGGAAAAGATAAAAGAAGATGATGGAGGGGTAGAGAAAAATAGTATAGAGGTGTGAGTACTTTGATTAATATCAGTTAGTCAAAATAACATCAAGATATTAAATAAAAATTATAGAAGAAAATGAGTGGGCGGGTTACAAAATACTTAAAGACGGAGTGTGAATTATAAAATTAAAAAAATATAGGGTGTGATTTATAAAATTCCCTAATAAATAAATCAATATCTAATTAAACATAATACATAGTTAATATAACATGTTCCTATATCAATTTTGACTCAATTTGAAAGAATTCGACATATTAATTTTATATTTTTTAAAATTTAAAGAAAATATAATAATAATAAAACTTTAGCTAAAAATTATAAAATTTGAGTTAAAATCAACTTAGATAGAGTTAATATAATGTACCAATTTTGATCCATTTTGAATAGATTTAACATATTAATTTTGAATTATTTTTAAATTTAGGAGAATTTTTGGGGGGAATAAAGTTATCGCTTCGATTCTGTATTTAAAGAGTATTTTCTATAGATCTGGCAGCAAAATGCTATATGTAGAAAGATGCTTAGAAATAATAGATCTAGCAAAAATTGAGCTACATCTATCATTTGTACACCCTAACTAATTTTTAAAGTGTAAAAAGAAATAATAAAAAACCAATGTCGATAGGCATAGGTCGGCATGACAGTGCAAGTCGACACAAGTCGGCACAGCCCAGCACGGGTCTGTGCCACTAGCACAATCCATTTCAAGTGCCTTCCATCAGCACTGCCATCTCTGCTGCCAAGCATAATAGACTTCTCTGTTTCTCTTTAATATATGCAAAATATTCAAAAACAGAAGCTTTTACTAACACAAATAGTGTACTTTCCACATCTTGCCATATATCACTTAAGGCACCAGAAAATATATTGGTGCTACACTAATATGCTTTGTCTTCACTTGATCTGCAGCAAAACTAATTTTTGAAGTTAATAGGGAGTAGGAAGAAATATCTACACTTCTCACTCCATGTTCAAACACAGGTGGAAACTTCATCTCACTAAGAGAAGTTTCTGACTTGAGAACCACTCAGAAAACTATAAGTAGATGAAAATATGTAACACAAAGAGAGTCAACAAGACAAAGACTGATAATAAAAAAACATAGCGGTTTACTTCATGTAACAGGAAAGAGGAAATAAACGACCTTTTTTGCTACTAAACAAGACTCACAATCATAATTTTAGTGTAGAAAATTAGATAGCAAAACCAGAAAAACTCAATATAAAAAAATCATAATAACAGAAACTTTTCTTTCATAATATTTAACATCTTATCTATCTCACCTCAGTACTGAGTCCTAGCCTAAGTTTCTTCTGGGCCATCTTTGAGCCAAAAATCTCAGGCGTGATGTTACTGATAATTTCATCAATTAACACCCGACGAGCAGATTTCATTATTGCAGAATGCAGCTGAAAAGAGATATCTTGAGATATGGTATTTATGGAACTAATTAAAGAATCATTATAAAATCTGGTAACCCCAGATTTTAGGGAAGCTCTGGATGTACTCTGCATGCCTCTGCCCCATAGATCAATCAACATTGCAAGAGTAATTGGGCCAAACTTGTTATTCACATGGTATATCTGCAGAAATATGAAATATTACGAGATTAGATAGAAGGTAGAAGGTAGAACGTAGAACAATTAAAATATGAACTGTCATCTTGAAAAAATAAAAGGAAAAACTTTCAGTTGGAAAGAGCTAAGAGGCAGGCATGAACAATGTAACTTTTAAGAAAAGAGAAAAGAAAAGGAAAAAAATTTAGTTGGAAAGAGCTAAGAGGCAGGCATGAACAATGTACCTTTTAAGAAAAGAACAATATCCTATTCCTATCATGCCTCTCAAAATCGATTAATATTTTCTTACCATCAAGGAATCACGAAGATAACTGTTATGATGCCAAAAACGAAGTTCTGCAAGAGAATGTGGTCCATGTCTTCTACCTTTCTCGTCATGAAAAATCCAGCACAACTCTTCGCCTGATGATGACTGATTCAAAAAAAATTCACTAATCAAATTAATGTTAACAAGTATAAGAACATTCTAGCAGTTAAGAAATGGGCATTAGAATATTAACAGGTTTAATAACAATGCTGAAAATACAAAAAAAGTATCCATTTACCAGCAAAGAACAGCATATATCTGTAACCACTAGCAGATTGTTTAAGATAATATTTGTGCTTACATTTTGCAGTTTCAAACCTTTAGCTCCATAAGCATCATCATGTTCGGATCGTATTTGTTGTTTCAGAAGTAAAAGTGAATTGTCAACAAGATACCCCTGTTCAGAGAATTCAGTCCAATGGCTGGAAGCCTGACTTGATTCATTCTGCTTTGAAGTCGAAGAAGCAACACGTTCACTATGGAATTGCCTTAAAAATTTCAAAGGTCTATGATTCTCATCTACCATAGGACAATTTGGAAGATCTTCAGGCAGAAACCCAGTAGATAAACCCTCAAATAGCTGTTTCGGGAAGTAAGGCCCACAATACTGGCCATGCTTGTTAATGTATGTACATCCATCCCGAGGAAAGAACTGAGAATATCGACCACCACTTCTGTCCTGGCCTCCTTTACTACTCACTGTGTATCGCCGCCACCTCTCACAGTTCCTACCTGTGGACTGAAAATTTCCTATCCTTGCAACATATGAGCTGGTTGTGTCCATTGGGATACTAGATGGCTGATTAGACTCATCTGAAAAACTGATCAGATAATTCCAAATGAAATTAGAACATGCAAACACAAATAGTTAAGAGGAAGGAGCAGAAAAGGAAAAAGAAAACAAAGCATAAAGTGTTTGAATGACCAGAAAGACAGAAACTAAAAGTTGAATTCAAAATTTGGATATGCATTCTTCAGAATGACAATCAAAGGCTGTGAAAGCTTACATCCTGGAAAAACAGGTCTAAACACATCCTTTAATTGCTAACTTGCAGTCATCAACAAAATTATTCTAATAAAATCAAATTTAGAGCAATAATTTGTAATAAATAAAAGAAACCATTGAGGTAGCCATTGTTTATAGCTTACCTGAACAGCAATGAACTTGCACGGAAGCCTAGGATCTTATGCATTTCAGGTTAAACACCTCCTATTTTCTACCTTTAGTTACATAGTCCACATGTTTGAAGCTACACCTTTATGAAGCAAAGCCTTATGTCCTTTTAATTAAAATGCACAAATTTTGAAGTCATAGAGTAACACTGAGAAATACAAATTTAAAGAAAAGCATAAAGGGAGAAAGTAAGAGAAAGAACTTTGAATGTTAAGAGAAGGGTTATGCTATTCATAAGACATAAGATGCAAAATCTTTTCTTTCATTCCCTGTATGAATGGACAATTTCATTAAGGACAGCATAAATGGAAAAGTAAAACACTGGCCTCTGAATAAACAACTATGATGTTCCACATAGACATGTTTTATGAAAAATTTATTTATTTATTTATCACTTGAATAGTAGAATACTAACATCTGACATGCGTGCAAATGTCAATAACCAAAGCACATGCACATGTTTTATGAAAAATAATTAACCCATTTATCACATGAATAGTAGAATGCTGACATCTGACATGCATGCAGATAAGTCAACAACAAAAGCAAAATTAGGCACCTTCACTAAGTGATATCAACCAAAAATGATAATATACAAGGATGACAACAGAAGTACTAGTTGAATGCACAAACACACATTGGCATATCTTCATGCAAGATTCCATACAGGCATATATACATAAACATATTTATATCATGGATGGGCAGAGAGACGATGGGAATCTTAAGTGTTGCCGGATAACAATTATGATCATGATAGCATAAATAGAGGCAGAAAAAAGGAAAGTATCAAAGCCAGATAAGGTTTTTCATACTGAAGTATAATGAAGAAATATGAAGTTGCATGCTCAAATAGATACAAGTAAGCATAAAGGAAAAAGATGGTTTCAGCGTTATATAATGCAGGACCCCAATTTAAAGAATCAGACGTGGTCAATCTTCAGGATATAGTTACAAGTGCACATTTTCTTTCAACCACCTTATACATGAAAGAGTTTTGCAAAGGAAATATCTAAGATGTTGTTTCAGAAGTTAATCCAGCTCTCCACTAAAAGGAAAGCAAATAAAAGCACACATACAATAGAATAGATAGATGCATCTCTGTTTTAAATTAATCCATCATAAAAAGAATTAGCAAGTCGGGCACCTCACCAGAAGACAGATGGCCTTATAAGAATTTGATAAAAACATAGCTTACAATGTGTTTTGGCAAAGCCAAGTATCAAAACCATAGATGGCCTATGTGGTAAGCTAGTAGCCATCTACGCGCACGTCTAGACTGAAATGCAGTGCATCAAAATTATCTTTCTCATCTTGTGTCAGGTTACTGAGTGTCATTTAACTTATGCACAGACTAATTGTTTTACGAGCATAATAGAAGGCAACGAAGTGCTAAAAAGAGTATACAAAACTACTGAGAGCACTAAAAAGAATTGTGAGTGATTTAAGGAAAGTAAAAGAAGAACAAAAAATTCATATTGCCTGCATACGCTTGTATCCACCATTTGCCTATTGAAAACAAACAAGGAAATAAGTAAAAGTATACAAAATGATGTGTTTACCTCTTCTGGCAGGTTTCGGCACCTAGTGAATCCCCTAATATCATCAATTAAAACCATGAAATGGTTAACAATTATAACAGCATGCTTAGATAGTTCTCAAGGCTGAGTTTACATCTATGCGCAAGTTACTGGCAATGGGTTGACTAACATGATAGCAATTTCATTGAATCATATTGAACTTTAAATGGGTCCCTTTGACAGTATGTGCAAGTTACGCTCCAATAATGATAGAAATTACATTGACAGGTACAACGGTGAATACGACAAGAACTGACTTTTATGTACCCAAAAAAGAGAGAGAGAGAGAGAGAGAATTGTCCATGATAATAAACACATCCTGCATGCAAGCCTATGCATGAGTTACTCAACCTTCAGGATCACACCCTGATCCAAACAATTATCATAAATATGCAATAAAAATATTCTGAATACAACCGTCTCTGTAGTTATTTTACACAAACCAAGAGCACAGGAGCCACCATCAAACATGAGTAGAAAGAAGACATGAGGCATGATCATCTTGGACAATCTTACACCCTGAATAGAGGTAAATTACATTGACAGGTACGACAATGAATACGACAATAGCTGATTTTACGTACCCAAAAGAAGCAAAAGAATTTTCCGTGATAACGAAAAGATCTTGCATGCAAGCCATGGCCTTTGTGATCACGCTCTGATCAAGACAATTATCATAAATACGTAAAGAAAATGTTATGAACAAAACGATCTCGGCAGTTATTCTAAACAAACCGTGAGCACAAGGATCCACCATCTAACATGACTACAAAGAAGGCATGAGGCACGATAATCTTGGAAGATCGTACACCCTGAATAGAGAGGATGGTGACAGAAGTGGAGGTAAGACGTGACTTGGCATCTTATTACACCAGACATAAAACACAGTTATCTACGTAAGAAGCATCAAAACAGAGGGAGAAAGGAAGTAATCATTGGCAGAAAACCCTAATTCCAACTTGTTCGGCGAGATTTCACAATAAAATAATAGATATCGATCAAGCATGCTTCGCGAGATTTCTAGAAAGTAATAAGGCATATAAGAGAAAATAAACTTTATTGATCCATACGCGATCTGTGTGCTTTTCTTGGAATATTTTCTTAGATTCCTAAACGAGGCATGGATTATATGAAAACAAGCGAAAGATGGAGAAAAATGTCTCACCAAGTCCGCGGGGGGTGAACGGGCCGTCGAGGATTCATGAGGGAGAAGGGAAGATCAGACCACGATCTTGCTCTGCTTCCGAGATGACGGGGTAAATCGACAAGAATCTAGCTACTCTAGGGTTTTACAGAGGAGGAGGAGGAGGATGAGATGAGAAGAGATGAGACGCTACGGAGAAGGAAGAGGAAGGAGGGGTGGGGGCGACGCTAGCTATGAGGTACGAGAGGAGGGACGAAGCGAAGCGAGATACGCGTGAGAAAAAAAGATGGTAGAAAGGGGAAGAAGTAACGGAAGAGGAGGTGGGATTTCTAAAAGCGCATTTATTTCCTCTCTCTGGGAGTGTGAATCTTGGTATCGGACACATCGCACATGGACGGAAAGTACGTCAGGCCTTCATGGCTCCTTCTGTAGCGTGGCGTCGGTAACTTACCCGTCCGATAAGAAGAAACGGCACTATCAGATGGACGGCTGAGATGAGGCCTCTCTTCCGAACCTTTATTTCTGACTCACTACTGCAGCTACTACTACTACTGTACTACACGAGCTTGTGGCTTGTGGCTTGTGGCTTGTGGCTTGTGGCTTGTGGCTTGTGCCCCTATGTGCGTATCGTGTCTTCTATCTTGGAGTGTTTTTTCCTATAATCCCATGCAAGGTGACGTACTGAACTATAAAGGTAACAAACACATCATCACTTGGTCTATATCAAACATTTTTATCTTTCTACACACGTATATAAGCACAGGATCTAGTTAATTGGCTAAGAATAAGTAACTGGGCCTTTCTGGATCCATTCGCTTCTCTTTCTATTTTTTTTTTCCTTGTACATCCACAGATCCGCTATAGTATTATCAATAATTTTGTGTGTATTACCAATTTAGATCCTTCCCCGGTCCTTTTAATCAACTTCCACACAGGATCACCTGCTTACCCAAGAAGTAGTACAATATTTCTCATCGCTTAGTAGTTCTGTTACCTGAGGGTTGCTGTTGCACTTGAATCGTTCAAGAAAAATAACGTGATTTACTGGGTGAACAATAAATGGCCCATAAAGTTAGCCCAACCCAACTCTATTGCCCTGTTCGAAGCGAAAGTTTGTTTAGGGTCTTCCTGTTTGAACAGTAAAGGTCCTCCTCGCTCTTCTCGGCCCTCGACAAAAAAAAAAAATCGGATAGACATCAGATTCTCCACTGTTGGGCTTGAATTGGGCTTAGTTGTGAAAATGACCGGTTGATTTTGTCATCAATCGGTCGTTTTCGCGGTACAGTGGACCACTTCAACTTTAGCCCATTAAATGACCTTTCGACCGTGATGGTTCTCCACCTCAAAATTTACTTAACGTAATTTAGTTATCTCATTTTTCTCTTTACCTTTCCCCAGCAGAAAGGGAAATGAAGAGAAAGAGATGTTATAACTAAAGATGACATTAACTAATGCAAGGAAGTGGAGATTTGCCGGCATCACTAGGATTTGTGTCTGTCTGGTTACAGTGTTACAGATGGCAAGTGATGCTATTCTGGACCAACAATCAAATTCAGGCGGTTAAGCATGTATTACATATATATATGATCCCTAGGATTTCATGTCCTTTCGAATATGAGATATCATCTCTCACTGATATCATCAAGTCAGAATTATAGCAGTTTGCATGTGTACATTGATAGTCGGGTGCAGCAGCAGTGCGGCACTCATCCCATATTTCCATCCTAACAACAACAGATTTTTGGGTCGAACTCATTCTATCTGTCGGTGAGTCATCAAGTCAAATGTCTGTTTATTTGATATTTGAGAGTGCTTAGCTTACTCTTCCGCAAAAAATGAATGAAAACTATTATAATAAAAAAAAATACATTTATTTACAGCGAACCCCCAAGAAAACAAATAATGAATAACAACGTATATAAAGGTTTAGAAAGGGAAATAGTCGCTTAATCAAAGAAAAGAAAGAAACCAATCCATAGGTCAGAAGAACAGAAACCAATCCATGGGCGAGCTGTCGGCAGAGCATCGCGAACCATCGCCAGGCTGTTAACAACAGATCGATCGTCCAGTTGCCTCCATCGGACGGTAACCTCGGGTCTCCTTGCCCAGCTGGATACCTCCAATAACTGGGGCCCACTGTCGCCTTTTATTTTATGTTATAATCTAACTTATGCCCATTTATTTATTTATTTATTTATTCATTCATTCATTCGCCAGGATGCTCGATATTAGTACTCCTCTTTTCTGAAACTGCACTCCTCTTTTGCCATACCACTCTATACTTTTTTCTATGGTTTGTTTTTAGAAACCAAATTTTAATTCGGGATAACCTGATTAGGAGACACTAGATCTAACTGCTGTAAATTTTTTTTTCAGTAGAGACTTAAGAGTACAATGTCAACAATTTATTTTTAAAATATAGATATGTAAAAATCTTTTATAGATAGCAACACGGAATTGAGACATTTTTAGTTCTAAAACAATTGTGGATACCTAGACTAATAAAAAAGTGCTTAAGTGTGGGGCCCGGGATATTAATAAGCAATATCGAATGTGGATAGCAGCAGAGTTGTGATCTCTGTGGCTTAAAAGAACTAATACAGCTAAGCCTTCACAAATTTTAAACCCAGGAGGCAACCTACCGAGCTAACGCATCAAATTCGCAAATCTGTTTTTTGAGTTGTAGAAAGAAACTCCAACTTCAAGTAAATGGAAAGAAGAAAGAGAATATTGAGTTGGATGCCTAATACGTTTTTTCTTTTTTGGTGTCTCTCTAGATGATGTGAGAAGACACATGTCCCAATTATTTCTTGGTTGTGCTTTAGTATTATAATTCGGCGTGAGAAAGATATATTAACTTACTATTTTTTTTTTTAGTTGTGCTCTGTTGCTATTTGGTTAGTTGAGATGTATTTGTTATAAACAGGTTTAGTATTTATCCAGTTTTAAAACGAGACTAGGTCATTATTATTTTTTGTCCAAAAAATAAATAAAAAAGCGGGATCCGACAGATGCTGATGCCTGACTCTTGGTTTGTGGACACTCAAGAGTAGTGGGAAGTAATCAATAGTTGCGCACTAATTAAAAGATGCTGTATTTTGCGAGCTCTTTCTACTGTTTTCTAAATATTGTTCATTAGAAAAAGTTTGTCAATATTATTATTCTTTGGAGATATATATATCATCCTAGTTTGCTCTCGGGGAGGGGTTGGAATGGAGCTGTCTCTCTTCTATCATCCTATTTGATGACAATAACAATGTATCAATAAATAAAAAATTGAAATGGGGAAACGTTTGGTGATGATTGACCGGGTGATATCAATCAGGAACTAAATGGGGGGCGGGCATGCAGTCGCTGTCCACTTGTGAGTTGGGCTCTCAAAATCAGCACATAGACCCCATGCATATTATACCTTTTTCTTTATTTTTAATTCAATTATTTAGGTGTACGTATAGCTGTTATGAGTGACAAATCACTACCTAATGATTCATCGATCGCTTTAGTGGTTGAAACCGAGAGGGGTTTCGTAATTTGTCTATGAGAGTTATATATATATATCTAGTTACGTAGATCGATATAAAGGATTGTCTACTGTCTAGTTCGTCAGAAATTGTTACAACATAATTTTAAGGCGGCATAATCTAATTTGTTGTCCCAATTCCCAAACTCGAGAAGGTGTCCTTATATATATATATTAAAGTGATGAAGTATATTTTTTTAACTCTATATATCTGATATTTAATGGGATTCCACCATGTGCGTAGGTCCGTTACCTGTTTGGACCGGGAGGAGAGTGATATTATTATATATGCATATGGGAAGAGATCTAGCTAGACACGTTAAGCATGGAGAAGAAGTTTTATAAAACGTATGACAAAGAGTTTTATTAGAGAAGATAAACAAAAAGGTTAAGGTAGCTTTTGGGGCACTTGATTACGGAATCTTCTTGTGAAACTTCCGTCGGTGGTAGCACAAACAATAATTGGGACACTCCACTGCGTGCCTAATGCCTTCCCTTTGCTTTTAGCTTCTATTCCCCTCTTTCTCCTTTTTATCTCCCCATCATTAGAAAGCTACAGCACCACAAGGGATATTAAGGTTCTTGCTAGACAAAACTAAAGGACAAAGCTGATCGAGCACTGAGATTGTTACACATTTTATATATATATATATATATAGTGCTCCTAATTAAAGCAAGTTTCATGAGCGCGCGCGCGCGCATATATACCTGACCGCTGACATTAGTCATTTGGTAGGGCTTGGACCGCATTACCACCTAGTTCCTTCCTCCTTGCAGTGCTAGTTTATTATTAGCCATTAATTACACTGAGGAGGGATTCATTACGTGTGTTCATATCTGGGGGAATCCTCTAAATATATATGGGCTTAATTTTCTTCTTTTCATGCTCTCTATTTATAGATTTCTGCTAGCTATTATCTTGAAAAAGAAAACTAGCAGGCAGTACTCTAACAAAGTTTTTTTACGAGGCTATGCCTTTTTGTCTCAAGCTGCCATAGATGGATATTTGCCAATATATTTTGTTTTGAGTGAAGTCTGGCAATCGAATCGAGAGATGGGCGAATGGGCGAGACCGAGACGGCCGTCGGTCAGAGGAAAGGGTCATAGATGGATACATGCTTTGCTTATGCCACTGCCAGGGCTCTCTTATTTGTTCTATAGTGCATGTGAACAACAAAGCGCGGTATCATATCTGATTATAATTTCTCCAAAACTAACGCTCAGATCAGCTGGCCAATTAATTGGATGCAGCGAACATCTAAAACACAGCTAGAAACACCGTATATAGAAATCAGTGTATGTGTCAATCGTGCTATTCCTACACCTGGCCCAGAAATTCACTATGAATCATTTATTTTTTAATATATATTTCTTCCTTTTTTTTTGAAAAAAAAAAGGGAGCAAGTAAGTATAAGACTTGCTACCAACCAAGCCCTTTTGTCTTGATGCGACCTACTAACCTGCGCCGGGACAAAGGTTCGGGAACGCAAGCGGACATCGCTAAAGCGACCATCTCTCCTTTTAGATTCCATGGAGCAAAAGGGCTCCCAAAACCGTCCAAATTTGCAATCTTTCTCTTTTAATGCGAGAATAATGTTTGGGGGCCTCATAGCAGAACAGGGGGAAAGGAAATTGGTAAACTCCGACTAAGTTTAATTTTGTTATCTGCCACTCCTCTTTGCTGATCGTCTGAAATGGTCTAAGATATAGGTGAATCTAAGAGATGCTGCTACGGTGTCCTAAATGTAGCTTGTAAAGTGGATCGTGATATCTCTTTGATGTCTCTCTCTACCTTCCATAGGCAATTTAATTGCTGACCAAGAAAGGTTACAATTCGGTCAGTTTGCAGATAACGGACTAATGAAGAGTTGGTTCCATGGGATTTGTATTATTCGTTGAAAAGGTTGGATAAAATATACAACTCATACAATTATGAATTACAGAGGTGTTGGAAATATCATTTATTTTGATATAATTTTTTATTAACTTTGCACTAAGTTTTAAATAGAAACTATACATTATTAATAATAAATTAATAGTAAAATTAATTTATCTTAAAGAGTATTTTATTAATATATATTCACTTATTCAAATTTATAAAAAAAAATTAGCTCTAAAATAATAGGTATTTTGACAATAAAAAATAAAAAAAAGTAAGTTTAGTGTTATATTGAATATTTGAGAAATGTTAGTATGATATATATGTGTTAAATTTCTTATGAGCTTTAAGCCTCAAAAGAGAGCTATATAGGTAAATGATACTATGCAACTTAATTCACACACACGTGCCACTTGGCTCAGCTCGGTTCACACGTGGGTCAAGTCCAAATTATTTTTTGCTTGATACATGTTCGGTTCATGTTAAGTTCGGTTAGTTGAACCCGAAGTCAAAACGATGTGTTCATTAGAATAATTGACCAATTAGTTGGTTAAATCTAAAATGGTGCATTCTTTCGTAATATAACTACTAATCGGTTCAGACCCGAAATGATGCATACATTTGTAATTAGTCACATCCTTTTGTCGAACTTATTTAATCTATAAATAAGCTGTCAATCTGCATTAATTAATATATAGGATTTGATTCATTCCTTTCAAATATAGTTCGAATATTTAGTTTGCATTTAAGAGAGAGAATACAACACGGTTCAATTTTGATAAGGCATCTGAATAGCTGTTTCCTTTTATAGTACAAGATAGTCGTTATATCCTGAGAGATCGATGTTCACTGTTCTAAAAGCAATCGGTAGAGGACGAATTGGTTTTAAGAAAATAATATCTAACACTAAACTTGATTATACAAAATTTTATATTTTATAAGCCGTAAGTTTATTTAATTTTATTTACTTATTTTAGATTAAATTTTTTATGAATTTTGAAATTAGATTGTTACGCTTATAAGAAGTTCAGATTATAAACGTAAATTTTTTTATCTTTTGACCGACTTTAGTATTGGAGGGGGCTGGTTGATTGTTATACTCCGTAAATTAGGACCCCTTATACAATGGCTGAGAACAAGAGAAGCATGAGATAATATATAAGAAACAGATGGTTGGTGGAAGGAATTAATAACTATAAATTATGGAAACAAAAGAGCAGAGGCGATCGGAACCCAAACAAACAAAATAAAAGAATATGTATATATATATATCCTACCCCCACTCGCTCTTTATTCGCCTCTCGATCACTTTTATCACCTCAACTGACACGTCCCTTTCCCCTCTTACCTGCATAGATCTCCACCGACACTCGAGAATAACCCATCCAGTCCTCTCCCAGTAACCTTGCACTGTAATTATAGTTTAATGCTAACAATTAAAGAATTGCATGGGTGGTGGACGTACGGGGTCAGACTTAATAAAAAATAGTGGCGACTTGGTGCAGTTTAACCGCGATACGAGGGAGTAACAGGCTGGGTAATTCTATTACAGTAGAAAAGTTAAAAAGAAAAGAAGAAGCAAAAAAAGCGGAGAGGGGATGGACTACGGAGATCCTTACCGCAAGGGAGGAGGAAACCAAGTTTTAAAAAGAAGAAGAGAAAGATTACGTATAAGTGTAGAAAATTAGAATGGAAGGGAGAGAAGAATGGTGGAGCTTGCACATGTGGGAGAGTTAAGTCAGTGGGCATAGCTGCCTCCCCCCCGGTTTCCTCGTTTTGTACTTTCTGTTTTTTTTTTAAAAAAAAATCTTAATTGAAAAAAACAAACTTTTTACCGTGTTGCTGAGGGGTGGACTCGGCACTTCACGACGAAGCGCGGTAAAACAAAGGATACTCGGTGTTGCTGAGGGGTGAAAGTTTTGGGATCTGATTAGATTAGGTAATCTGCATCAATCAGCCAGCCAGCCAGCCAGCCATCCTTATTGTTGTTATATTTCGTGGTCTGACTTACTTGTAGGAATCAAATCCTTCGTCTCTGTCGGTTGGACTGCACAATCAAGGCCTTGTATTGTAAGCAGTCGATTGCGATGGAATTGATTGCTCAACCTCGCCCGTAGAAACGGTGACCGAGTTTTTCCCTTTCTTAAATTTTTGTTTTGTTTTTAGTTTTTCACTTTTTATTATTTATTCAAAGTCTTGCCAGTCTCGTTTATTTCTTACCAGTTGGAGGTGGTTCGATGTGGTAAGAAGCAAGGAATAATAAGAGACAGAGATGAGATGAGAAGAGGAGAAGTCCTCCAGCTAGCTATCGCAGAAAAAGGCTTTCTTCTCCACTGCTTCCCCCTCTTCAGAGACTCTCTCTGATGGGGAAGCACTGATATCTCCTCTTTCTACCAATTTGTACACTCCAAGTACCCAAAACTAGAGAGGAGCACCGAGAGCTTCCCTTTCCAACTCTCTCTCTCTCTCTCTCTCTTCTCGCCTCATTCATCCAAATATTGCATCTTTTTTCCGGGTTAGATTTGTGACGAGATCTCCAGATCTGGGGGGAATTTTAGGACTTCTTGTACTCGGCGCTCGGCATCCTTGCTAATCTCTTCCAATCTCCCAAGAAAGCAATGGAGGCGAGCGCCGGTCTCGTCGCCGGCTCTCACAACAGGAACGAGCTCGTCGTCATACGCCGCGAGGGAGAATCCGGGGTAAGTTTTCCTTCTCCTTTCTCGTTTCTCCTTTCTGGTTCTGGGGGTTAATTAGGGCTTCCGCATTGATGAGATACTGAGTCCTTGCTTGCTTTCCGGTGTGGCATTGCAGCCCAAGCCTTTGCAGCAGCTGAGCGGCCAAATCTGTCAGATTTGTGGGGACGATGTAGGTCTCACGGCCGACGGCGAGCTCTTCGTGGCCTGCAACGAGTGCGCCTTCCCTGTCTGCAGGACTTGCTACGAGTATGAGCGCCGAGAGGGCAACCAGGTCTGCCCCCAGTGCAAGACCAGATTCAAGCGCCTCAAAGGTACCGATTCGTCCTTCAAGATTCCATCTTTCTCAGCCTTTTGATCTCCGGTAAGATTATTTAGAGCTTTTCTCGTAATTGTACAGGGTGCCCTCGCGTTGCCGGCGATGACGATGAGGATGGCATCGATGATCTTGAGAACGAGTTCAGCTTCGCAGGCAGAGATAAGCAGGACATGCAGTACCTCGCCGAGTCCATGCTGCAAGGTCACATGAGCTATGGCCGAGGAGGGGATGTCGACATGCCACAAGTGGTTCATTCCATGCCGCAAGTCCCCCTTCTCACCAATGGCCAAATGGTACTTTCACCGCTTCTCGCCACTCAACCTCTCAGATGAATCCTCTCTTGCTCCACCTTGGGCTTCTCCTACGAAAAAAATGCTCACTCGTGTTCTTTAGCATCTTTAGCTGCGCATTAATGTGAAGAGTGATATTTTTTCCCTCGATTTTAGGTCGATGACATACCACCAGAGCAGCATGCTCTAGTTCCTTCTTTCATGGGTGGCGGAGGAAAACGGATCCATCCACTTCCTTTCTCAGATCCCAATCTTCCAGGTATTCAAATTTTGCACCCAAAGTCAGATCTTTTAGTTGCTATACGTTGTTTAATTTTGTTCCATATGCTATTTCACAAGTCTGATGCATTTTGATGGTTAGTCAATAACATTTCTTTGGAAAACTTCCACTGCAGTGCAACCGCGATCGATGGATCCATCCAAGGATCTTGCTGCTTATGGCTATGGAAGCGTGGCCTGGAAGGAGAGGATGGAGAATTGGAAGCAGAAGCAAGAGAAACTGCACCAGATGAGGAATGACAATGGTGGTAAAGATTGGGATGACGATGGTGATGGGCCAGATCTTCCATTGTAAGTTCCAGAAACCATTTTTTGCATCCTGACTTGATAGAACATATCGAGACTGTTCTGTACTATATGGATCTACCATGCTTTCATTTGTACCTTGGCGACTCCTCACATTCAGACTAACTAGTGTCATAGGGGATTTTGTGCTAATGCATTACACAATTGATCCACTAAACTGCACAATCCGGGGCTAGTTTGCATTGCATTTGGGCATATGGAGATGAATGTTTGTTATTGTGAAAAAGATGTTAAGGCTATAAAGATATGTGTAATATTGTTATTCATGATATAATGCTGAAGAGATTGTGGATTGTTTTTGTGGGGTCAATGTGATTCTACAGAACTAGAGGTTATAAAAGCACATCCAGATCAATTGTTATTTGGGATGTCATTTTTTATTTTAATTAGCAAATTTGGTTAAGCAAATGCTCCTGATAATGAATTGTTTGTACTCATATTTGTTGTACAGGATGGATGAAGCTAGACAACCATTGTCAAGAAAGTTGCCTCTTCCTTCTAGCCAAATCAACCCATATAGGATGATTATTGTAATTCGGTTGGTGGTTGTTGGGTTCTTCTTTCATTACCGAGTAACACACCCTGTGCAGGATGCATTTGCCTTATGGCTAATATCTGTGATCTGTGAGATCTGGTTTGCCCTTTCTTGGATTTTAGATCAGTTTCCAAAGTGGCTCCCAATTGAAAGGGAAACTTATCTCGACCGGTTGTCATTAAGGTTAGTTACAGTTGCAATATCTAATTATCTTGTTTATCATCACATGAGATTGAGTCAAAAAAATGGCAACTCCCTGTGTGTCTTGTCAGGTATGATAAGGAAGGTCGCCCTTCTCAGCTAGCTCCGGTCGACTTCTTTGTAAGTACTGTTGATCCTACGAAGGAACCCCCTTTGGTCACAGCAAATACTGTTCTCTCCATCCTTGCTGTGGATTATCCGGTCGATAAAATATCCTGCTATGTTTCTGATGATGGTGCTGCAATGCTGACATTTGAAGCACTATCAGAAACATCTGAATTTGCAAAGAAATGGGTCCCTTTCTGTAAGAAATTCAGTATTGAGCCACGTGCACCAGAGTGGTATTTTCAGCAAAAGATGGACTACTTGAAGGATAAGGTCCTACCGTCATTTATTAAGGAGCGGAGAGCAATGAAGGTCTGCAAATATTCCATGTTCCATCAAAGCGGTTGCCTGCTTGGTAACTTTTTATAATTTTCATACTGAACTGAAAATTTAACTTGATCTGATTGCAGAGAGAATATGAGGAGTTCAAGGTAAGAATTAATGCATTGGTTGCGAAAGCTCAAAAGGTTCCAGAAGAAGGATGGACAATGCAGGATGGAACTCCATGGCCTGGAAATAACGTCCGTGATCATCCGGGAATGATTCAGGTAGAGATTTTTATCCATTCTATGGTCATGCCACTTGAACAATCATTCTGCTGCCTCCCCTTACTTTTCCACTGAAATGTTCTCTTCTCTTTTCTATTAGGTCTTCCTGGGTCAAAGTGGTGGACATGATGTGGAAGGAAATGAACTGCCGCGCTTAGTTTATGTCTCAAGAGAAAAAAGACCGGGCTTCAATCATCACAAGAAGGCTGGTGCCATGAATGCTCTGGTAAGAAACATTTTTATTTTATCCTTTTTCTTTATCTATCTAGCGTGCATTTTGAAATTTTACTGTTTGGGATCTCGACAGGTCCGGGTCTCTGCTGTACTGACAAATGCACCTTATCTGTTAAACCTGGATTGCGACCATTACATCAACAACAGCAAAGCTCTAAGAGAAGCAATGTGCTTCATGATGGACCCACTGGTGGGCAAGAAAGTGTGCTACGTGCAATTCCCTCAGAGGTTCGATGGTATCGATCGCCACGATCGATATGCTAATAGAAACATCGTGTTCTTTGATGTAAGCATGACTATCCAGAAACTTTTAGATAACCTTACTTTAGGCATGACTGTTCAGTACTTTAGATAACCTTACTTCATGTTTACTTTTTTTTAATCTTAATTTTGTATATCTGGCACCCCTGGAGAAAGTAACATTGTTTTAATACAGATCAATATGAAAGGTCTGGATGGGATTCAAGGACCAATCTATGTGGGGACTGGTTGTGTATTCAGAAGGCAGGCACTTTATGGTTTTGATGCTCCAAAATCAAAGAAGCCTCCGACAAGGACTTGCAACTGCTTACCAAAATGGTGCTGCTGTGGATGTTGTTTTGGTGGAAGGAAGAAGAAGAAGAGCACAAAAGCTAAACAGGAAAAGAAAAAGAAAAGTTTCAGCAGAGTAGATAGTGGAGTGCCTGTATTTGCTCTTGAAGGAATTGAAGAGGGCATTGAAGGTAGTCCTATCATTTTTTGTTCAGTGAACTGCACATATTAATATGCGTAGTGATGAATGCTTGATCTTTCATATGTAGTTATTTTAGTACATTGTTGGTGTCTTTTAGACATATAGAGCTCATATTTTTCTTCGGCATTTCTTTCATGATTTATAACCATCATAATTGCAAATTTAATTGATTCTGCAATTACAACTTTAAAGAGACTTTCCAGTTGCCTCATCCTTGTAATGTACTTGGCTTTGTCAGGTTTTGCTTTGCTAGTCGAAGACCTGAAATCTTTCATTTTGCTTTTAAATTTAATTTGTTTTCAACATCATTTTGGCTTACCTTGTATGCAAAATAAAATGCTTGCATTGGCTCTTGCTTTACACTTGCATTAGGAAATAGAACTCTCCCAGAGCAGTGCAAAGCCCTACGCACTACATCTGACCGACTTGAAAATGATTTGCTTCCATAAGTTTTGGGTTCAGCTACTGAGAAGTTTTGAACATTGATGATGTACCTGTGTTCTATAGTCCCATTAGTGCCATATTGGCTCCTCTATTTGTGAATGCTTTTATATGTCTTTCCACTTATGTTTTCCTCTTTCCAAACATATGAATGACGTGTCTTGTTCTTTGTATCAAATTATTGACATTAATGCCACAACACAAACACAGGAATTGAGAATCAGAAATCCAGTGTGATGTCTGAACAAAAGCTGGAAAAGAAGTTTGGGCAGTCTCCTGTTTTTGTTGCGTCAACACTCCTTGAGAATGGCGGAACGCTAAAAAGTGCTAGTCCTGCATCACTGTTAAAGGAAGCTATCCATGTAATTAGTTGTGGCTATGAAGACAAGACAGATTGGGGAAAGGAGGTAATATTTATTACCTGATTCTTTAAGCATTATACCAAAGATATTCCCACACTGTTGGCTAAATCACCTGTTCTCTACAGGTTGGGTGGATATATGGGTCTGTTACAGAAGATATATTGACAGGTTTTAAAATGCATTGCCATGGATGGCGATCGATCTACTGCATACCAGCAAGGCCTGCATTCAAAGGTTCTGCACCTCTTAACCTTTCTGATCGTCTTCACCAGGTCCTCAGGTGGGCGCTCGGGTCTGTGGAAATTTTCTTGAGCAGACATTGTCCTCTCTGGTATGGGTATGGTGGTGGACTGAAGTGGCTGGAGCGATTATCATACATAAATGCCACTGTTTATCCTTGGACCTCGATTCCTCTTTTGGCTTACTGTACTTTGCCTGCTGTTTGCTTGCTTACGGGGAAGTTCATTACTCCAGAGGTATATCTTCATGAATTATTCTGTTTTACAAAGTATTGTAACTTAGAATCTTGAAGCTAACTCTTTCTTTTATCGTTAAAACAGCTTAGCAATGTTGCCAGCCTGTGGTTTTTGTCTCTTTTCATTTGCATCTTTGCTACGAGTATCCTGGAAATGAGATGGAGCGGCATTGGCATTACTGACTGGTGGAGGAATGAACAGTTTTGGGTTATCGGTGGTGTTTCTTCTCATCTCTTTGCAGTGTTTCAAGGGCTTTTGAAGGTTCTTGCTGGTATAGATACAAATTTCACTGTGACATCGAAGGGTGGGGATGATGAAGAGTTTTCGGAACTATATACTTTCAAATGGACAACATTGCTTATACCTCCTACCACGTTGCTCATTTTTAACCTCATTGGTGTGGTAGCTGGAGTCTCTAATGCGATAAACAATGGATATGAGTCATGGGGACCTCTATTTGGCAAACTCTTCTTTGCATTCTGGGTGATTGTCCACCTGTATCCTTTCCTAAAAGGTCTAGTTGGTCGGCAGAATAGAACACCCACAATCATCATCGTCTGGTCCATTCTTCTTGCCTCAATCTTCTCACTCTTGTGGGTGCGGATTGATCCGTTCCTTGCAAAGAATGATGGTCCTGTTCTTGAGGAGTGTGGATTGGATTGTAACTAAACAGATGGTGGCATTTGGATATCCAGGGATGCAGCTGAGTTATCGCCATTGACATGCTTGTGAAGGTGTATGACCTTTAAAATTTTCTCGGGTACATGTCAGAGTTCTGCAGTCAGTTGTAGATAGAAACACGGGTTTGTGCTGCATTTTTTTTTACTTTGTCGGTGACTCCCACTCTTATTAGCTCTAATAAGGGAAATAGAGAGATCGGGGTAACCTTGTGTAGTTTATAGTTAAAAGATAGACTGTTGCGGCGGTGCTCCTTTAAATTCTTTATTAGTTGGTGGAAATGGGAGGGAGAAGGCAAACATTGTTCACGCACTATTGGGGTTGTTCTATATATTTATTCTTGACAATAAGGCAGGCTTGCCTGCTATCTGAAACATGAGGAAGGTGCAACTGTTCAGTTATTTATTTCTGTATTCCCAGGTCAGGGTATCTGTGTTACTTTATTCCGCTATCTGTACTCTGTAGTCATACAATCTTAGGGAGGGGAAAGGACAGAAGGATTAAGAAATATGGTGCATCATGGGGGTTCCGGGAGATCTTTGAAAGGGTGGTTAATGGCATTTCCCTTAAGATGCTGCATGGTGTGTTTGT
Organism: Typha angustifolia; assembly: GCF_048772165.1. Taxonomy (NCBI): domain Eukaryota; kingdom Viridiplantae; phylum Streptophyta; class Magnoliopsida; order Poales; family Typhaceae; genus Typha; species Typha angustifolia. The sequence continues at coordinate 23,650,039 of NC_133253.1, forward strand.
AATAATAATGTTTTGGTCTGTCTTTTGTGTTTCCCTTTTCGTTTTTTCTTTTTGTTTCAGAGGAAACTATGTAATGATATCTGTCAATCATGTTATGGTTCTTCAGTTTAATTATGTGGACAATATCCCCTTATCCCTTGATTTATTTTCAAGTATTCAGAAGCGCTGTGTTTTGACATTATGATCTTCGGATGTGGTTATCTATTCACATGTGAGTGGTTGCTTGCTGTTGGGGACCGTCGGTTATGTATACAGGTTGGATATAGTGCGACTCTAGCTGGTGAGTGTCTTTTTATGTCGTGAGCTGTAGCTCTCTCTGGCAGCAACCAGAGGAGTAACGAAGAGCCAAACAAGTGTGGCCACTGGCATCATCTGCCACCCCTGTATCAGCTTCTTCCAGTCCCCCGACCCCACAATTGTTTTGTATTTTTTTTGGGGTAGTCTTATCACGCTCCTGTTTTAACTTAAAGTAAACCATCTGCTGCTCCTAAACTTGCACTGTTTTTACTAAAGTAATGCTAATTACTTGATTTTCTAGTCTATCGAATCACAGATGAACCATTTGGTTTTAAGATTAGATAGCCAACTGTGTGAAGGGAACATCTAGAAAACACAACGTTTAAGTGTTTGTCGTTCTAGTGCTATTCATACGTCTGGCCCAGAATTCCACTCATAATTAAAAAAAAATTATATAAAAGGTGGTGAGTGTAACTGTGTAAATAATAAGACTTGCTACCAACCAAGTCCTTTATTAAATGCAAGCTTTAATTAACTAATGCCGGGACAAAGGCGGAGGACATCACTTTACCAAAGCGAGCAGCTCCCCGTTGAGATTCCACGGGGCAAAATTAATGGCGCTTAATTCTTCAATGGGAGGCTAGCAAGGTTGATATATTATAATTGCTCCATCTATAGGGGCAGTTAGAATCTCCACTTATATATCTATCTTCATTTTCGCCACACGGATAAATAAAACAAAATTAACCAACCAACTGCTCCTTTCTTATGAAATGGTCTAACCTCTAGATATGTTCCAAGGATGCTTTATCCCTTGATGTCTCTCCCCAACTTCTACTTGCAAATTTCTAAAGATGAAAGGCTAATGCCCTGTTTGGTTGCCGGTAAGGAAGCCGTGGTGTGGTCTATTGTTATTTGGACAGAGAAATGACTTTCTAAATACAGTAATTATCATCTTGAATAAGAATTTTAACTCATACTCGTAAAAGATTTGATAAGTTATATAATTCATGAATTCTAATTGCTAATTTATGAATTTATCCCGTAGAAAGGCCTACGCGGTCCATCCGACAAATGAAGAATTCCAAGTCGGACGAGGAAATAATAGAAATTAAGATGGATGGCTGATTGATGCAGATCACCCACTCTTTGGTTAAAGTCAATGACTCGGAGGTCAAGATATCCTAAATGCCCATGGATTATTATACCAGGTATGACTAGAAGAGTGATTGCTTGCGGAGATAGTGTTTCACCCACCCAATTGTCATCGGAGAAGTCTTTTATTCACTTCATCAGAGTCGGTAGAAAAGCAAGGAAGGTAAATGCTTCCCGCATCTCCCCTGTAACTAAACCAACTAGTGTCGATAAAAGTAGATCCTATACTACAACTATATATATATATATATATTTAAAAAAATTATTTTATGCATAATTAATTTTAACCCAGCATCACTGATTTGTAGGACAGAATTTGTACAAGTGGGAGGCATATATCTATCTAGACACAAGAAGATACACTTAATTAATTCAGGACCAATATCACTATCGGTGGGTAAAAGGAGCTCCTCAGGTGGCAATGCCCACGCTAATTCATACAATACCCATATTGCAGTGCCGTGAAAATGACATATATGCATGGTATGGACCACGGCAGTAGGATGATTGATGAATGCTGAGCTCTTTGTTCAGGCATTTCATAAAGATCATTCACTTCCAGAAGGGACTGGTTACTAGTGTGTATGTGTGCGCGCGCGCATGCAAATGTGTTCTTCTATTGGGACTTGAGAATGGTGATATCTATAGAGAATATAAAGAGAGACCATGTACTCTTTATACACCCTTCTTAGTTACGATACCTTCCACAGAGGAGCTTTTGTCATTTAGTTAGCAGCTTTTGACTAATCAAGCCTCGCTCTTTACTATAAATAATCATTTATTAAGCTGTTTTGGTTAGAAATACTAACCAAAAATACAATTTAATGAAAGTGGCCTTGGTATATATATAGCTGGATGAATTAGTTATCTTGTAGATATCTCGGCGATATATATATGGGATGAGGACAAACAAAAGGTAATTTGCAAAATAGGCAATTGGTACTGATTAACCCCCAATCTCACTTCAATTTGGAAACTCCAATGTGCATGCGAGGGGGGCATGCACTGGATCACGCACAAAGGATCGATGCTGGTGAAGCAGTACAGTAACTTAGAAGTAAGCGATACTACGATAGATAGGGGATATAAGATTATGGCACATGTCTGCTATCTTCCTGTTCAAGTCAGTGATATGTAGTGATGCATGGTTTGCTATAGCATAGCATATGCCTATCAATTCAGGAGCTCAATAACTTGTTAGAACAATTTTGTTAAAAAAAAAAAAAAACTTCTTAGAAGAAAAACTAATATATATATATATATATTGATTATTTAATCTCATTACAACAAGTCAATAACATTGATTATTTAATCTCATCACAGCAAGTCATTTACCGTCAGTCAACCCTTTCCCTGTTACCTACCACCACTGGAAGTCCGTTATTTACCGCGCTTGGTCATGTGGGCCCGGGGATGAGAGCAAAATGGGAAGGCAGCTGTGCCCGCTGACTTGGACTCTTTCCTCCTCCTCCTCCACATGTGCAAGTCTCTCTCTCTCTCTCTCTCTCTCTCTCTCTCTCTCTCTCTCTCTCTCTCTCTCTCTCTCTGTCTCTGTCTCTGTCTCTCTTTCTCTCCCTTTGTCCTGTCTCTTATTTATCCACTTATATATATATATATCTATATATATATAATCCTTTGGCTTCCTCCTCCGGTGCCGTCGGGAACTCCACCCTCCGTTCCCACTCCCTTTCGTTGTTGTTTTACCTTTGTACCCTCCTTGTTTAACAACCGTGTGCTCTATTATCCTGTGAGGCTGTGACTATCTCTTTTATATATGATGGACAAGTTCAACTTGCCACTTATTTTGTAAAGTCTCTCCCTCCGTACGTCCAACTCACGTCTCTTTGTTAGCATTACATTATGATTTTGGTGATATGGGAAAGGGAGAGGGAGGGAGGGTTTATTCTCGAGTGTCGGCGGAGATGCTCATGAGAAAAGGGAAAATGGGAACCGAAGAGCGGGTGGGGTCTTTTTTTTTTTGGTTTTCTGTTAAATTTTTATTTATACCATTAGTTTGGACTGAGCGTCGAGTATTGTAGTTGTTAATTTTAATGTATTCTTATCGTTTAATCTTCCACCTACCGCCTATTTCTTTATTTTATCTGGTGGTCCTCCTCCTCCTGCTCCTAGTTATTTTTCCAATGGAGGTCGAGTGGAGAAGGTAAGAGATTTTTTTTTTCTTTTCACCTTTAATTACTTACTGAAAGTCTTCCCAGTATCGTTAACTTCTTCTCAGTTGGAGGTGTGGTAAGAAGCAAGGAATAATAAGACACAAAGAGAAGTAGTGGAGGAGAAGTCGTCCAAGCCGTCGCCTAGAAAGGCTTCTTCTCCACTACCCTCCCTTGGGAGACTCTCTCAGACGGGAGAACGCGCTGATATCTCTCTATCTACCTATTGCGCACTCCAAGTACCTCAAACTAGAGAGGAAAATTGACACCTTCCGCTTCCTAAATCTATTATCTTTCTCTCTCTCTCTCTCTCCCCTCGCTCCATTTCATCCGAATATTGGAATTTTCCTGTAGATTTGTTAGGAGATCTACAGATCTGGAGGGAATTTTAGGACTTCTTGTACTCGCCGCTCGGCATCCTTGCTAATCTCTTCCAATCTCCCAATAAAGCAATGGAGGCAAGCGCCGGTCTCGTCGCCGGCTCTCACAACAGGAACGAGCTCGTCGTCATACGCCGCGAGGGAGAATCCGGGGTAAGTTTTCCTTCTCCTTTCTCGTTTCTCCTTTCTGGTTCTGGGGGTTAATTAGGGCTTCCGCATTGATGAGATACTGAGTCCTTGCTTGCTTTCCGGTGTGGCATTGCAGCCCAAGCCTTTGCAGCAGCTGAGCGGCCAAATCTGTCAGATTTGTGGGGACGATGTAGGTCTCACGGCCGACGGCGAGCTCTTCGTGGCCTGCAACGAGTGCGCCTTCCCTGTCTGCAGGACTTGCTACGAGTATGAGCGCCGAGAGGGCAACCAGGTCTGCCCCCAGTGCAAGACCAGATTCAAGCGCCTCAAAGGTACCGATTCGTCCTTCAAGATTCCATCTTTCTCAGCCTTTTGATCTCCGGTAAGATTATTTAGAGCTTTTCTCGTAATTGTACAGGGTGCCCTCGCGTTGCCGGCGATGACGATGAGGATGGCATCGATGATCTTGAGAACGAGTTCAGCTTCGCAGGCAGAGATAAGCAGGACATGCAGTACCTCGCCGAGTCCATGCTGCAAGGTCACATGAGCTATGGCCGAGGAGGGGATGTCGACATGCCACAAGTGGTTCATTCCATGCCGCAAGTCCCCCTTCTCACCAATGGCCAAATGGTACTTTCACCGCTTCTCGCCACTCAACCTCTCAGATGAATCCTCTCTTGCTCCACCTTGGGCTTCTCCTACGAAAAAAATGCTCACTCGTGTTCTTTAGCATCTTTAGCTGCGCATTAATGTGAAGAGTGATATTTTTTCCCTCGATTTTAGGTCGATGACATACCACCAGAGCAGCATGCTCTAGTTCCTTCTTTCATGGGTGGCGGAGGAAAACGGATCCATCCACTTCCTTTCTCAGATCCCAATCTTCCAGGTATTCAAATTTTGCACCCAAAGTCAGATCTTTTAGTTGTTATACTTTGTTTAATTTTGTTCCATATGCTATTTCACAAGTCTGATGCATTTTGATGGTTAGTCAATAACATTTCTTTGGAAAACTTCCACTGCAGTGCAACCGCGATCGATGGATCCATCCAAGGATCTTGCTGCTTATGGTTATGGAAGCGTGGCCTGGAAGGAGAGGATGGAGAATTGGAAGCAGAAGCAAGAGAAACTGCACCAGATGAGGAATGACAATGGTGGTAAAGATTGGGATAACGATGGTGATGGGCCAGATCTTCCATTGTAAGTTCCAGAAACCATTTTTTGCATCCTGACTTGATAGAGCATATCGAGACTGTTCTGAACTCTATGGATCTACCATGCTTTCATTTGTACCTTGGCGACTCCTCACATTCAGACTAACTAGTGTCATAGGGGATTTTGTGCTAATGCATTACACAATTGATCTGCTAAACTGCACAATCCGACGCTAGTTTGTTTTGCATTTGGGTATATGGAGATGAATGTTTGTTATTGTGAAAAAGATGTTAGGGCTATAAAGATATGTGTAATATTGTTATTCATGATATAATGCTGAAGAGATTGTTATTCATGATATGTGTAATATTTGGGATGCCATTTTTTATTTTAATTAGCAAATTTGGTTAAGCAAATGCTCCTGATAATGAATTGATTGTACTCATATTTGTTGTACAGGATGGATGAAGCTAGACAACCATTGTCAAGAAAGTTGCCTCTTCCTTCTAGCCAAATCAACCCATATAGGATGATTATTGTAATTCGGTTGGTGGTTGTTGGGTTCTTCTTTCATTACCGAGTAACACATCCTGTGCAGGATGCATTTGCCTTATGGCTAATATCTGTGATCTGTGAGATCTGGTTTGCCCTTTCTTGGATTTTAGATCAGTTTCCAAAGTGGCTCCCAATTGAAAGGGAAACTTATCTCGACCGGTTGTCATTAAGGTTAGTTACAGTTGCAATATCTAATTATCTTGTTTATCATCACATGAGATTGAGTCAAAAACATGGCAACTCCCTGTGTGTCTTGTCAGGTATGATAAGGAAGGTCGCCCTTCTCAGCTAGCTCCGGTCGACTTCTTTGTAAGTACTGTTGATCCTACGAAGGAACCCCCTTTGGTCACAGCAAATACTGTTCTCTCCATCCTTGCTGTGGATTATCCGGTCGATAAAATATCCTGCTATGTTTCTGATGATGGTGCTGCAATGCTGACATTTGAAGCACTATCAGAAACATCTGAATTTGCAAAGAAATGGGTCCCTTTCTGTAAGAAATTCAGTATTGAGCCACGTGCACCAGAGTGGTATTTTCAGCAAAAGATGGACTACTTGAAGGATAAGGTCCTACCGTCATTTATTAAGGAGCGGAGAGCAATGAAGGTCTGCAAATATTCCATGTTCCATCAAAGCGGTTGCCTGCTTGGTAACTTTTTATAATTTTCATACTGAACTGAAAATTTAACTTGATCTGATTGCAGAGAGAATATGAGGAGTTCAAGGTAAGAATTAATGCATTGGTTGCGAAAGCTCAAAAGGTTCCAGAAGAAGGATGGACAATGCAGGATGGAACTCCATGGCCTGGAAATAACGTCCGTGATCATCCGGGAATGATTCAGGTAGAGATTTTTATCCATTCTATGGTCATGCCACTTGAACAATCATTCTGCTGCCTCCCCTTACTTTTCCACTGAAATGTTCTCTTCTCTTTTCTATTAGGTCTTCCTGGGTCAAAGTGGTGGACATGATGTGGAAGGAAATGAACTGCCGCGCTTAGTTTATGTCTCAAGAGAAAAAAGACCGGGCTTCAATCATCACAAGAAGGCTGGTGCCATGAATGCTCTGGTAAGAAACATTTTTATTTTATCCTTTTTCTTTATCTATCTAGCGTGCATTTTGAAATTTTACTGTTTGGGATCTCGACAGGTCCGGGTCTCTGCTGTACTGACAAATGCACCTTATCTGTTAAACTTGGATTGCGACCATTACATCAACAATAGCAAAGCTCTAAGAGAAGCAATGTGCTTTATGATGGACCCACTGGTGGGCAAGAAAGTTTGCTATGTGCAGTTCCCCCAGAGGTTCGATGGCATCGATCGCCATGATCGATATGCTAATAGGAACATTGTGTTTTTCGATGTAAGCATGAACATTCCAAGCTTTGAGATAACCTTACATTCTTGTGAACCTCATGTATAATGTTTTTATTGTAATTTCTTATATCTTGCATGACTATCCAGAACTTTTAGATAACCTTATTTTAGGCATGACAGTTCAGAACTTTAGATAACCTTACTTTCTTGTGATTCTCATGTTTACTTTTTCTTATCTTAATTTTGTATATCTGGCACCCCTGGAAAAGTAACATTGTTTTGATACAGATCAACATGAAAGGTCTGGATGGGATTCAAGGACCAATCTATGTGGGGACTGGTTGTGTATTCAGAAGGCAGGCACTTTATGGTTTTGATGCTCCAAAATCAAAGAAGCCTCCGACAAGGACTTGCAACTGCTTGCCAAAATGGTGCTGCTGTGGATGTTGTTTTGGTGGAAGGAAGAAGAAGAAGAGCACAAAAGCTAAACAGGAAAAGAAAAAGAGAAGTTTCAGCAGAGAGAGTGGAGCACCTGTATTTGCTCTTGAAGGAATTGAGCAGGGAAATGGAGGTACGCCTACATTCTTGTTAGTTACACGTATTAGTATTCGTATTGATGAATATTCATGTTGATCTTTTGCATGTCTATTACGCTGTTAGATTGTTGGTGCCTGTTACATGTACAAAGCTCCTATCGTTCATTTTATACACCATTTCTGATTTACAATTATCACTACTGTGAATATAATTGATTCTTCAATGACAAATTTGATGAGACTTTCCAGTGGCCTCTGCCTTGAAATGTAATTTTTTTTTCAGGGTTTTATTTGTAAGTTCATGACCTGAAATCCTTCTAAATTTAATTTGTTTTTGAGTACACCATTTTGGCTTGTCTTGTATCCAAAATCAAAATGCTCTTTGATGCATTACCTCTTGCTTTACACTTCCATTAGGACATAAAACTCTCACAGAGCAGTGTAAAACCATATCCGCCAAATCTGAAAGACATGAAACTTCTTTGCCCACAAAATTTTTTCATTAAGTTTGAAGACTCTGAATGGTGATAATGCTATCTCATATCCCATCAGTGTCGCATTGGCTACTTTTACTGTGATTGCTTTTACATGCACTTCCACTTCTTTCTTTTTCCAAACATATGGAAAATGTATCTCATTCTCTGCATCAAGTTATTAACATCAATTCCATGCCACAAACACAGGAACTGAGAACGAGAAGTCCAGTGTGATGTCTGAACAAAAGCTGGAAAAGAAGTTTGGACAGTCTCCTGTTTTTGTTGCATCAACACTCCTCGAGAATGGCGGAGCGCTACAAAGTGCTAGTCCAGCATCACTGTTAAAGGAAGCTATCCATGTAATCAGTTGTGGCTATGAAGACAAGACAGATTGGGGAAAAGAGGTAATATTTTTGACCTGATTGTTTAAATTATAATCCAAAGATATTCCAGTATTTTCGAAAGTATTGCTGGCTAAATCTCCTGTCCTGTACAGGTTGGGTGGATATATGGGTCTGTTACAGAAGATATATTGACAGGTTTCAAAATGCATTGCCATGGATGGCGATCAATCTACTGCATACCAGCAAGGCCTGCATTCAAAGGTTCTGCACCTCTAAATCTTTCTGATCGTCTTCACCAGGTCCTCAGGTGGGCGCTCGGGTCTGTGGAAATTTTCTTGAGCAGACATTGTCCTCTCTGGTATGGGTATGGTGGTGGACTGAAGTGGCTGGAGCGATTATCATACATAAATGCCACTGTTTATCCTTGGACATCAATCCCTCTTTTGGCTTACTGTACTTTGCCTGCTGTTTGCTTGCTCACGGGGAAGTTCATTACTCCAGAGGTATATCTTCATGAATTATTCTGTTTTACAAAGTATTGTAACTTAGAATCTTGAAGCTAACTCTTTCTTTTATCGTTAAAACAGCTTAGCAATGTTGCCAGCCTGTGGTTTTTGTCTCTTTTCATTTGCATCTTTGCTACGAGTATCCTGGAAATGAGATGGAGCGGCATTGGCATTACTGACTGGTGGAGGAATGAGCAGTTTTGGGTTATCGGTGGTGTTTCTTCTCATCTCTTTGCAGTGTTTCAAGGGCTTTTGAAGGTTCTTGCTGGTATAGATACAAATTTTACTGTGACATCGAAGGGTGGGGATGATGAAGAGTTTTCAGAACTATATACTTTCAAATGGACAACATTGCTTATACCTCCTACCACGTTGCTCATTTTTAACCTCATTGGTGTGGTAGCTGGAGTCTCTAATGCGATAAACAATGGATATGAGTCATGGGGACCTCTATTTGGCAAACTCTTCTTTGCATTCTGGGTGATTGTCCACCTGTATCCTTTCCTAAAAGGTCTGGTTGGTCGGCAGAATAGAACACCCACAATCATCATCGTCTGGTCCATTCTTCTTGCCTCAATCTTCTCACTCTTGTGGGTGCGGATTGATCCGTTCCTTGCAAAGAATGATGGTCCTGTTCTTGAGGAGTGTGGATTGGATTGTAACTAAACAGATGGTGGCATTTGGATATCCAGGGATGCAGCTGAGTTATTGCTTTTGACATGCTTGTGAAGGTGTATGACCTTTGAAATTTTCTCAGGTACACGCCTGAGTTCTGCATAAAGTTGTAGATAGAAACACAGGTGTCTGCCGCAAAATTTTCACTTTATTGGTGACCCCAGGTCTTGGTTTTAATGATGGAATAAATAGTTTGGGTAACCTTGTGTAGTTTATACATGGAAGATTAGACTGTTGCCGTGGTGCTCCTTTAAATTCTTTATTAATTGGAGGAAATGAGATGCAGAATCAGTGATCACGTACTGTTGCAGTTGATTTATATATCTATTCTTGATAATAAGGCAGGCTTGCCTGCTATCTTGGACATGGGGAAGGTGCGTGTTCAGTAATTTATCTGTATGCCCATATCTGGGTATGTTTATTACTTTTATTCTTCTGTTTGTAGTCATACGATCTTAGAAGACAATGATAAAAGTAGGAAAAGATTATGAAATATAGTGTATTAGAGGGTGATCCAGAGTAGTTCTTACGGTATTTCCCTTGAAATTCTTCCTAGTGTGTTTGTAATAATACTCTTCTTATCTGTATTTTGTGTTTCCTTTTTTCTTTTTTTCTTCTGAAGGAACTATTGTAATGCGATCTGTGAATCTTGCTATTGTTGTTCAGCTTAAATGTTAAAACAAACGCTTCTTCTTCCTCTTTCTTATACTGATGCTATATCTTTTTAGCTTATTTTCTCGTTTACGTTTTCAATATATTTGTACATTTTGGTGCCTCCTTATATAAGAGTTTGGGAGATAAGACTGGGAAGTTGTGTGCGAGTGTGTGGTTGTTTATCTGTTGACATGTGAGCGTGGTTGCTGTTGGGGACCGTCGGGTTATGTATGTATACTGTATACAGGTGGTTGTTGCGTGTCCTTTTTCTCTTGTGAGCTGTGGTACGGTTGATTCCCCTCTGGGCTCTTCTGGCTTTGCTCATCATCTTTAGTGCAACACAGCCACCACATGCACCAAACTTGGTGGGTCTTCTCAAAGACTGTGCCTGTGCTGCATCAATAAGTCACACTGTTAACCTAGAAATAATGGCGGTGCGGATCATCTCTCCATGTGGTCTGATCGAAGGATTAGTCGGGACTCAGGGGCTCCCTAGCCGAAGTCCACCTGCATACCAACTGAAGGAGAAGATAAAATACTTGTGTTAACAATTGGGATTGGGCTTCACTTTAGTTAATCACGGGTTTCTCGATTTCTTCAGTGCCTGCACGTGGACGTGGTAGCAGTCTAAGACCGGGTCAACCTACTACATTTGCGGCCACGTGGATTTCACTAGCCGTCACGAACGGTGGAGGAGAGATTAGCATGAATTATGTCGGTGCCGGACATTACTCCCCCCGTCCCCATGCGATTCGAGATATTAAATTATACGGAGAGAGAGAGAGAGAGAGAGAGAGAGAGAGAGAGAGAGAGAGAGAGAGAGAGAGAGAACGCAACTACTGTAAGAAAAAGCAAACTTCACGACGATAGCGGTCCACGTTCAAGGCTATAATTCAGAAAATAAAATAAATGCTTAGATTCCATTCCACAGCCATATTTATATATGTAGAGAGAGAGAGAGAGAGAGAGAGAGAGAGAGAGAACAGATGATGTGGCCTCCTGGCTGGTTGGTTGATGTACAGATTACACGCATGACGCATCCATGCGACGCGCGCATCTACATGCATGCTCAATAGCAGCGTCGGTCATGGTCATCTTTGATGAAAATTGACAAGGTAAGGCATCCACTTCTCTTCATATTTATTATACATATTTTCTCACGACAGTCCGACAGCTGCATAAGCATGGTGGGTGGGGCAGCATATTTTGTGTGAATGCTGAGTTGACAATATACAGTAGGCCAATATTTCACTTTGATGGTACATTTTTTACGCCAGATCTAACAAATTCTGTACCACGTTGCTCTCCAATTACCTACCTGCATGCATCAGCAAACATCAAAGCATAGTAAAAGATCAACTCCACGAGACAGTGCGATAGAGTTTTTTTTTTTTTTCTTTTTTGACTATTTTAAATCTGCTAACCGACCATTGTATTTAAATAAGTAAGTTTCAAACTTTTTCTTTTTACCAACGGGCACACAACTCCCATATTTCTTATGCACATGGAGTAAAAGAAATCTATCCCCATAAATAAGTTTTAAAATCACTTATTTGTATACAATGTTTAATGGGCATATCTAGAATGGTCAAAAAAAAAAAAAAAAAAAAACTCAAATATATGATAATATGATGCCTCGTGGTCAATCATGTACCTGTCGTTACCTCTTTAGATATTACAGCTCAGGCATGGCAGCACCATCCACGTCCATGCGTGACATATAATGAACCGTAGTTTATCATTGACAACTTGCAGCTTTGCCCACTACAACGAACATGAATGAATAGTCAAGTGTGAACATGCAAGTGAGCTGGCTAGGAATTCTAGCAACTGACAATTAGCAAGCAACAGGTGCTTTTAAGACGCGCATGATTATATAACTAAGATGGCAACATCACTTTTTTTGTGGAAAAGATAATTTCGTCTTACCTACCTAAATTACTAAGCAAATTCAAAAGGTATTTTGTAAGATTTGGGATGCAACAGTGACGGCAGCAGCTGATCATGACATTGACCTGCACTGAAACACTATATATTATCAAAATGGAAGGTCTAAGGAATGCTTAACAGCCTCATAACTACTATGACAGCGCAGTAGCCCACTCTAGATTAGTGTGCACATTCTTTTTATGAGTCTGTTCTCTGATCAAGGGATCTAGGCCCTGAGCTGTTATAATTGTGGATAAATGCCAATAACAATAGCATAAGTTCTTGTAGAACACAAATCTTAATTACTTCGCATAGTAGATTGCCGGTGCAACATTCAGTAGCCTGACCAATCCTTGTGGAAGTCCTGCATTTGCTATCAATCTTACCTGCATTTACCTTTGGCTCATTCCTTTCAAGAGGGCCTTCTAATCAGTCCGTTGAAGTGCTCCAGTATAACACACCTGATTCCCCATACCTTATCAATGACACTTGCAGAGGAAGGAAGTGTCATGTCAGGGTACCTAGTTTCACAAATGTAAAACATCAAAATGTTGTTTATCTGGTTGATAGAGGCATGGAGCATATACACTAAGACCAACCCTCAGAAAAAGAGTACAAATTTGTCATCAAGACCAACCCTCCATTGCTCTTGCCAAAGACTTGATAGCTCCGAAGACACCTTTTAATTCTATCAGGACTCTGTCCTCTTATTCTGCACTCTGCCTATTAGATCAGGATCTTCTACGAGTTAACGGCATTGTACATATTAGAAATACAATTTTCAAAATAATATTCTAGTAATTACAAAATTAAATATTCTTTCACGTGACCCTAATGAAACTATCTGTTTCATGCCTATCCATATTCTAATTCTAATGAAACCTAAATAAGCAAGACTAAGATATAATGCTATAATACCATATCTGTCGCACACTCGCACCCCTGCTAACACTATTGTAAATGAGTATGATCAGTTGCAGCCTCTTTTAGGATAATGCTCAATAGAGAGGGCAAGGTCTATAATACCCATATAGTATTTAATATTTGTAATGCCCCTGTCCGCACGCCCACATGGTAAGTATATAATAATTTATCTCTTTTTTATACAACTAATAACAGCCATATATATGATTTATAAAAATATAATTATACATATAATATTATTAATAATTATTTTGTAATACTTACTCTTATTTAATTAATTATTAGTTATATGTAAAATAGTCATTATCCTATTATACAAAAATAATATGCAAGCTTATCATTTCATTTTATATAAACTAGTAGACACTAATAAGGTGCTAAAATAATTATATAAAATATAAATATAAGATTATTATCAATAAAACTGTAAGTATTAAACTAATAAACAATGGCTAAACCATGGATAAATGTATATGTAAATATTTATAATTATAATTAAATAAATTATTATACTAAAATACTTAGTTAATAATCATATTAGTGAGTGTATATATATTCTTAAACTAATTAACTATTTATCTAAATTTAATATAAATAAAATAAATAATTTAAAATAAAAAGGAGAGAACTCTTTGTTATAATGCTGGGCTGAGCCCAACATTATCACCGGCAGCATAGAGAAAGAAGAACGAAAAGAGAAGAAGAAGAAAAAGTAGACGGTAAGGAGGTAGAAAGGGGGGAGGGTAGATTGGGCTAGGCTCCGACAAACTCGAGCCCAATGAAAGAGGAGAGAGAGAAAGAAAAGGAAAGAGAAAGAGAGTGAGAACAATCATTAGCGACTCTAACAATGGTGAGAACTAGAGAGAGGGTTTGAGGGAAAGAGGTGAGAGGCCGAGGGGAAAAAGAGATCGAGAGAGATTTAGAGAGAGAGAGAATGAGCGGTGGTGGGGGGCATTGGTGTTGTGGCTGCAATGGCGATGAGCCCATTGAAACTAGATGGCTCACCCTGGTTAGCTAAGCCGACAGTTGAGAGTGTGTGATGCCCTCAACGCGCACCATTGTAACATGGCACGAGGTCGGTCACGTCGTGCTATACAACATTCTTTTTCATTTTAGGTTAAGTTATTACAGTATCTATCTATATTATGACACAATCAAGCGCAAAGCCTAAAGTAATGTTTAAATGGCAGAATCCGTCACAGTAACAAACCTATTTGACGGATACAGTAAACAAGGATGCCAAAGAAAGAGAGAAGACAGCATCGTCCAGGAAGACGAAACCTCGACAACACAGGAAAGGGAGAGCAGTGGTTGGGCCTTAGGGCCCACGACCCTCTCATTAATTGGTCCGCACGAAAACGGAGGCGGACGTGGTGGAAAAAGGCATCTCGGCCCAAAAGCACCTGCGACCCAGATCTTGCCTGCAAGCCAGCGGCTGAATTGGAGTTGGAGGTATGGATCATGGATGACGAATCGAATCGAACCGAACCGAACCGAGCATATAAAGAAAAAGTAAAAGGGACCTTGCAGTTGATCTCCCAATTTACAAGTAGGAAACACTACAGAGGCTGCATCGTTGTGGCGTACCCCCACGTGTCCGTATCAGCTGGGGAAATTAAGCAGCCCACCTTTCTCTCTGACTGCAACGAACTCCGGAGGTAAAGCGAGGCAGATGAGAGACCCAGCTCGGTCCATGACCCGATTTTGGCTCCCAGCTGACAGCCTGGGCTTTCAATCGCGCCTCTTTGCTGTGCTGCTAACCCAGTCATTAAAGATCTTCGTTACAAGCAATCCAGGAAGCAGCTGCAGCTGTATAGAAACTAAGCGATAAGCAAGTTAGATGGACGATCTTATGCTCGGGCAAGAGAAGCGACTCGCTCTTCCTCCTCCAACAGAGAGCTTAATTGGAAGGCTGGACCAGATAGACCATCGGGTGCCTTGCCAATCACCACCATTATAACTAATGCCTACTCATTTTCTCACCTTCCTTTTTATTGTCGTCGACCGCAAAAAACGTTTCTTAAACTAGTAGTATAAGATTCTTCGTGCCCTTCTCTCGTCACCGAAGTTCTTTTATCCTGGCCCTTTTTGTTAATATAGCTGCCGATTTTTATTTTTGGTTTATTGCTTGCATGGCTGCATATGCTAATGTATCTCATGTACTTGGTACTGGGATGCTGCTGCTTACAGTTAAGACAACTGGAGGAGAAGGAGCAGCTCCCAGAGAGCTATTTCATTGCAGATCTGCAGCAGAGGCCCAGTCAACATCACCACCGCAAGTCTCTGCCGACTGCTTTGCATGAAGTCCAAATTAAGGGCAACCTTATGGACCGCCTCCACTTGCTCGAGGGCCGAATCCGGCAGGTGAGAACACACCAAATTAACGTCACTTTCACTTCCCCTTCCCCTTCCCCTTCCATTATCAACAATTCCACCCTTCCTCTTATAACATGGTATTGCAGCTAAGCTTTCAATTGGACAAGGATAGCTGCGTCGCGAGTACATCTGCTGTGAGACCAACCGATGAGAATGCGTGTATTCGTCCAGCCGTTGCGGACAAGCAGCAGCAGATGAACACTAGTATCTGCTCCGGCAGAGTTGTAGGAGGACCCTGGAGGGCTGACGAGATTTTCCATCTTCACGCCCAAAAGACAAAATCAAAGGTAAATTAGATTGTCGGAGTGCCTCTTTTTTTTTTCTTTTTTTTTTTTTGCTACAGAGACATATATCAAATGAAACGTTTCAAGGTGAAGGATTCCAAAAAAGCTATTTGCGCTGCGGAGAAGAGAACAAATACTGCGTGCCGCAATGAGAAGAGGAGAATGGAACGCACCAGGCTTTTCAGGAGGTGGTTCCCTGTCGGATGCTGAATGATGATGATCAATATCCTAAATTGTAGTTTCCCTATGTCATTCCTACCTGCAAAAATCTTACTCAATTTCCATTTTCAACGTCCAAATTCGTTATTTTCATGTCTCTGCTGCTGTTTCCTTTTCATATGCTTTCCAAAATTTATCTCCATAAATGCATCTCAGGACTTTTTAGAGCCCTGCAGCAAATCATCTTCCATATTGTAAGCTACCAGGTATTACCTCCATGGTACAAAAGACGTATAATCACAGGAGACGGACAGATTACTTTTTGTTTCGATGAAATTGATATCATCTAATCTATGAGGAATAGAATAGAGAATTGCGTACCATTATAGACTTCAGATACAGCCTATATCAGAATACTGTCTTTTCCTCTTTCTGACAAAAATTAGAAGCAAACCAAAGCACATCAGAAGATTGAATCCAGGATATTTTATTCCAATGATGTTATGCTCACATTGTTTGGTGCAATATTAACTGAAGAAAAAAAAGGAGAAATAAATAAAAGGTCATGTACACATAATAACCAAAAGACCCATGCGAACTGACTATCAAAACAAGAACTCCGGGCTTCCTCCAGCCTTAAAAATGGAATACCAAGATCTGCTCATACGTAATATCCAATGTTCTGACGAAGGAAGCAAAAATCAAGAAATGCTGCTGACAATGTAAAAATGTCTTAGGACAAAGATCAGCGGACTTCCAAAACTTCTCAGGACTAAAAAGTTTCATCTCTGGCAAGAATTTTTATGGCCATGTTTCACCGAAACAGCAGGCAGTCAAGTCTCAGTAAACTATGCTTAGTGATCAACTTTTGCAAGGGATATTAAAAGAAGAAACCATTTCAGCCAAATACTGTCCCGCAACATTGGTGATAAATGCTATGGAAACAACAGGCTGCAAGGTACTCCCATCATCCTCTGGTTGTAATTCATAGGATTCTTGAAGCTCCCTTGCTTTGCATTCTGCAGCTTCAGCCTCTTTAAGTAATACATCACATTCGTCAAGGTCACCCATTCCAAGAGCAGCTGTTCTCTCAGCTCTAGCAGCAGCAGAAACTAATTGGAGCCTCTTATAACTTGCCATAGCTGCCTCCTTTTCTTTGAGCAAAATTAGTCCTTCACTTTCCTGTACCTTGTCAGCAGTTCCATTAATCTCCTCTTCTAATTTCTGTAGGTCTAAAGCAGATTTCTCCAATTTATTTTGTAGATCTTCCTTCTCAACATTGAGTGCCTTTGCCTCAGCAGCTATCCGGCCAGCCTCCTTGAAATTCCTTGCAGCAGCAGCAACTTTCTTTTCAGCCTCCAGCTCAGGGCCCCTTTTGTCAATGAAGCTTACTCTCTGCTTGAGTGAAGCAATTTCTTGCTGCATGCTTGCCCTTGTAGAAGATAATTCCTGTAAGAAACCAAAAGTTAGTCAACTGGAATTGCTAATGTGTCGTTAAAAGAAGAAAACATATAGACACAATTGTTTTTTCCTTCAAGCATTTTTATGTTTCACATGCAGCTACTGAATTCGATTAGTTATCATCAGTGTGAGAGTAACCAAGCCTGCTATTTGTTGACACCAAATAGACTACTTCCTTTAAGTCATAGTTGAACATGTTGGGATGAGCAAGTAACCTGCAGGCTTGTTCTTGCAGCGGAGATTTGCTGTCTGAGTATTTGGATGTCTTCCAAAATTTTCTCTTCTGTCTTCACAAACTTCACTCTATCCTGCCTTGACTTCACGATAGAAGATGCCAAACTTCTCCGCAATTCAACAAAATTCTGACATGATTTTGCTTCATCTGAAGAAACATTTGCAAGTTCCATCAACTTTGACCTTTTCTGTTCTGCTACAGAAACAAAATCATCGATTTCCTTCCTTTTCATGACCAATGCTGCATTCTCTGATGCCATCTTGGATTGAGCTGCCTGCAAGTTGTCGCGTTTCATGTCAATACTTGATTGGGTCATATGGAATTCCGCAACCACACCGGAAATTCTTTTTTGAACTTCTTGGATTTGAGAATCATTTTCAGCGATTTCTGCTTCTTTCAGCCTGACTAATTCTAGCAGCTCACCCAATTCTTTTGCTAGAATATCCCCTTTGCTCCTTAGCATATACTTTTCTCTCCTATCATCTTCAACCAAGTGCTCTATAGCCTCTTCCAATCCTAAATGTGCTTCACAAACTAATTGTGATTCAATTTCCATCTCTAGTTTCTTAATTTCCAATATTTCTATTGATGTTTGCCATCCTTCCAATTCTTTCGAAAATACTTCTTCTGCATTCTTACTCACTAAATCTGCAAAATCAGCTGCATCCTGAGAAAAATGGTTAAATTTTTCACTAATCTCATTGCCAGGAACAAACAACTAGAAAAAAAGAAAAAAAAAAGGTGGGGAGAGGGGGGAGTTGGACGAGTGCCATTTCTGGCCTATATATCCTACCAGTTCTCAATGTTCAGTCAAAAACAAATGCAGTCAAATGAACAGGGCCATGAGAAAGCGCTTTTCTGAGCATTCCTAGGTAATTGACTTATACCTGTTCGACTCGACAGGGAGCTTACTTCATATTTGCTAATCAGCAAGACTTCAATGCTCTTGCCAAGGTTGGAATTCAATGAAAGTTTTTACTGATCGCTGACAGCTCGTGTACTAGATCTAGTGAACATCTAAAATTTTTAAATACTTGCACTATTGTCTGCATCAACAGAATAGCTTCTCGGAAAAGATGATACTATCGTTTGTATCTAGAACATCTAAGTTTTTTACACTCCAATTATTTTAACAGTCAAAACTTGTTTCCTACTTTACTGAAATCACACCTTCACCGTTGCATGGTTCTAGGTCATGCCGGGTTGTGCACCTCACTTTACTGCCTGTTTTGTGCTTTTCTTCATACTGAAAATCATGAAAATATATGGAAGACTCTGTGTCTTTATGGCGGAAAACTTGATGAATCAAAATTTTTATTTGCGAAAGGAGACGCCAGAGACTAACAGTAACCTAGTCTTATAATTATATGGAGATCTTGCAGATGCCTTACCTTTGCAAACTGTTCTAGCAGGGTGACAGCTTCCTCCTCTGCTGCAATCTGCAATTCGAGCACCTCCTGCATCTTTGAATCCACAGAATCACAGTCCAGGTCAGCTTGTCTCAAAACTGCGAGGAGATTGTCCTTGTCCTTCTCCACTGCCGCAAGGCTCTCACTTACTCTCTCAGCTTTATCGAAGTCCTCCGCCTCGCATGCCTCCTCCAACTCCCTCTCCAGCTCCTTGTACCTAGCCGATGCAGAATTGACATCCTCTGCAACCTTCCTCCTCCTCCTTCCCAGTTCTTTCCTCTCTGCGGTCACAGATGCAGCCCTCTGCCGGATCGATTCGAACTTTTGGGATATGCGAGCTCTAATCAGAGCCAACCTCTCCTCGATGGGACCACACGAGTCTTGCATCTGAGACGGAGCAGCTGCTGAGGGAACTTTCTCTTCTTTTTCTTCTTCTTCCACCTTAATGTCTTCTTGTAGGATTGCATCGGATTCGCCGCCCCCGACTTCAGCCTCTTCTTCTGGTTGAGGATCGGATCGTAAATTCGTAAGGTGGGGAGGAGGCGGCGGCGAGTCATGTGCCGGCTGCGGGCTGGGTTCTGCTGGAGGAAGCAGCTGCGGCGACAATGGAGCAGGAAAGGAGGAGGGGAAATGGGGCTCATCCGGAGGAGCGGCGGCCACGGCTGCATCACGGCCATAACCGATACGGACGGCTCTCTTCTTCTTGCGGGAGAGCTGGCGAGAAGGGGGAGGGGTCGCATCGGAGGCGGGGGGAAGGGGATCGGTGTGGATCTGGAGGGAGAGATCGGAGAAGAGGTCCTCATCGAGGGGTCGGGAGAGGGACATCGGAGCAGCGGCGGTAGGAATAGGAGGAGGTGGTGGTGATGGCGGGGCTTCCTCAGAAGGGGAGAAGAGGACCATACCTTCGAACAAAGACGACCCATCACCACCACCTCCCTCCTCCTCCGAAGCCATCTTCTGATTCGATCTGATCTGATCTGATGTGCGAAACAACAAGAGGAGGGATCAAACAGAACCCAAATAGCCTATGGATCAAAGAACTGGCTAGTTTTTAACAAACCAGACGTGTGCCGGGAAGGAAGAGAGAGAGAGGAGAGAGAGAGAAGAGTGTAAATTTCTGAGAGCATTTTTCTTTTATTGAAGAGAGCAAATATTTAACCAAATAAATACAACGAGTTAAATGCAATTTACCCCTATTACCTATGCATAAAATTATTCACCTCTCCAAATAGTTATATATTTTTTTAAACTGGGTCTCCATATTATAACTAAAATAAAATGATTAGTATTTAACTCTCAAATTACCAAAATATCTATATTATATTTGTTAGATAAATTGACCAGGGAAAATGATAATTTAGACTTTTTAGTGATTTCATTACATAAATTGACCGGTTATTTTTGGTCATTCTGAAAATTTGAGCGGGCTCAAATAATTTGGACATAAACTTAAACTTTATAGTCTTTATATAGGGATTAGTTTGATTAAAAATATTATACAGAAGTAATGTGATTTTATATAAGAATACGTAGCGGTGAAATATATTCCAAGA
This sequence comes from Typha angustifolia, assembly GCF_048772165.1. Taxonomy (NCBI): domain Eukaryota; kingdom Viridiplantae; phylum Streptophyta; class Magnoliopsida; order Poales; family Typhaceae; genus Typha; species Typha angustifolia. Next base: position 23,670,652 of record NC_133253.1, read on the forward strand.
TTTTACATCTCAACCCATATTATTTTATTTCAATTTTTTTAAATTTTTTTTTTATCTGCATGTATACCTTTCTAAAACTAATATTTATACTTACCTCTTTTAAAACCATTGTTTTTTTAATTTTATTTTTATGATAGTCTTCAAACCTAATTAACGTTTAAATTTATCACTTTGAATACAAAAGGATAAAATTATTCTTCTTTCATTCTTACACATTGCTTTGATATTTATATATTTTATATTACTAAAGATTTTAAATTATATTTATTAAAAAGTATTTAAAGAGTATTCAGGTAAAAATTATTATTTTTGAGGATACACATATAAAAGTAAAATTTTAAAAAGAATGAACACAAATAGAAAATTTTGGACGGGCATAAATGCAAACAATTCCTTTTATTTTGTTTTGAAGTTCTGACTTCATTTTTACGCAATGATTTCAATAAATGATATTTATATCTTTTATATTACTAAAGATTTTAGCTTATATTTGTTAAAAAGTAACTCAAGAGTATTCATGTAAAAACTATTAGTTTTAAGGATACATATAAAATTTAAAAGAGTATAAATACAAATAGAAAATTTTGGACGGTATAAAAGTAAACAAATCCTTTTATTTTGTTTTGAAGCTCTAACTTTTATATTTATTTTTCTCGGCCATATAATAGGAAGTAAAAAAAAAGTCACAATTTTAATCTCACTCTCTGAAGTTGTTATTAAAAAGTAAATTCTCTATAAATTTCCAGTTGCTTTATTTCCGTCACTCCTGTACAATCAAACGAAGATCCTCTTTTGGATTCCCTCTTCCTCTCGGCCCACCAAAATCCAGATGACGTTCATCTAAGCTTAATACGTGATTTCCGGCGCTTAATAAAGCGCTCACATATCCGCACACGGAGAGACGAACCGAAAAAAAAAATGGAGTATCACCGAGGAAACTAAAAAGCAGGTAGCGCTGAACTGCTGCTATCTGCATTGTTTGGAGTTATTAGATCTTCAGCTTTGCTTTCAATGTTGCAAGTACTTCGGGGTCAGGGCACACTCGATACAGTTATCTTGGTCCTTGCAACCTAATAAGTGAGAGGTTTCAGATTATGAATTAACTGAATAATGAACATCTTTTCCAGAAACGAGATAATGGCTTTGTTTGACGAAATATCACAAGTATAACATATATCTTGTGCTAGACAGAGGCATCTATCCAATGATGGGTACCATTTTAATAGAAAAATAATGAAAATAAAAATAACAAAAAAAATAAAAGAAAAAGAAAGGAAAGACCAACTTCCATGTGATGAGTTGAGACCTCTCCTAGCATTGTTTAAACATAGCAAGTGCATATTCAACCAGGCGGGCCTTTTTGGATATTACATGCTTCAGGCAGTGATGAAAATAAATGATGCAACTAACCCTTTGTTTCTCCAAGCTCCACATCCTTCAAAGGAGCCTTTTCCTCTCCATCCTTCAGAAGACGAATTTCCTCTTCGGTCAAGCTAGTTTTGCTAAGGATATTCTTAGCATTTGCTTTCTCCACCTCTATAGCCCAGCTATAGACAATCATGCCAACCACAGCAAGTACCATTCCCAATATATTTTTCAAAGTCATCTCCGAATCAAATAGTAGCCAACCAAGTGTAAGCACACATACAGTTTTCATATGACCGAGGACCTGGAAGGAGACTGCTGAGAAACGGCCAATGCAGAGGTACTGACTTATGTTGCAAAATACAGCAAGCAAACACGAGAGGAGTATGAAGATCTGCAAAATATTTTGTAACCATCATTTCCGCCCTTTCAACAAGTAAAAGATTGCAACAGCTTAAAGTGGAGAGGAGACTTACAATGGCGCCGGAGGAGAAATTATACTTCACTAGAGATTTGCCATTCAGGTAGTAATCTATGAAAGGACCAAGAAGCAGAAGAGAGACAGCTTGTATTGGAGCAGTCTTACTTAAAAGTTCAAAAGAGCCAATGGAATACTTCTTCTGCAAGGACCCGATTGACTGAAGAAAAGGGTAGAAATCCACATATGGGTCATAATGAACCAAGAAAACCATCAAAAGCTCTAACTGATGTCAAAAATCTATTATTCATAGCATCAATCTAACATTTAAGTCTGATTTTTAACCACCTCTTCTCAGCAATTTTTTTCTTCTTGCAGAGAATTTCGTAGATGGCTGGCTCCATGCATTGAAAGTCGAAACAATGTTAAAATGAATATAATAGACCTGTGGAATTACACTTTTTATGGAATGATAAGTGCTATTCTGCTTCCTTATGTCCTTACTACTATCGAGCAAGTTACCAAAGCTTTGCAGTAATAGATAATTCAATGCTATCTAGATGGTGTATATCAATGCAAGTTTTACCTGCTCCATGCAGTAAAGCTTTGAACATACTTAAAGAACAAAGAAAATTACTCACCTGCTTTAGGTTATCAGAATATAACCACTCTATGAAATGCTACACATAACCTACAGACTACAGGTGCATACAATATTTATTTGAATGAAACCACAAATCTACACCTCTTTAGAAAGTAATAGGTTATACATCAAAAATTTCCCAGGGAAAGCACTGATAAACTCATAAACATATGCTAAGTTTCTGACGCATGCTTGCTTACCCGCTTAATGATAAAAAAAATAACATAACCGATATAACTTTTCTAATTTTAACCAACTTAAATGAGAATTTCAAATATTTCATGACGAAGGGTAACATCAATATAAATGAAACCAGTATAATAGTTAGACTCAATCCCTCCCAAAACAAAAATATACATGCATAATGCATAAGCATAGGAAGTAAGATCTTGGCATATTATTTCCAAATTATGATCAGGTGATGAGAACCGCATTCATCTAGTCATTGCCTTCAAATCTATGCCAGTGCTCCTAGCTCCTCCTAGAGCACAAATTAATTTAATATTCAAGGAAACAACTAGCATTTCAATAGGAAGAGCTGTACCTTCTAGCGCTAATATGCATATCAATTCTTTTTAAATGATCCTAATCAGGTTATTTATAATCTACCTTAATTTTCTTTAGGCAATTTGGATGTTAAAGTTTCAACAAGGGAAAAAGGCTAACACTCCTAAAAGGACATTCATCGGACCTTAGTAGAATTGTAGTCCATTCTCAGATTTACTAGGCTTCAGTTCTGTGTGCACAACTAATTTCAAGTGAATAATTAGTCAATAACATCTACATTATACAGAATCTTTCACCTAAACATAATCAAGATCGTGTGATTTTGTAGTCAAAACATTTCTCCAACATATTAAGATGATTTTTTTGTGCACCCGTGTCCTCATTCCTACAGCATCTGTGTGTTATATCATCTCCATGTATTTGTTGACACTCAAATTTAAAGAAGTCAGCAATGAGCAGATCGCAATTGCTATTGAATGCACTATTGTAACTTCACTGATCTTAAACTGATTTGTTGGAGTTGGCAAAGATACGGGTGAGAATCATATCAAGAAGGTAGGCCTCACTTTTTGGTCATATATAGATAAAAGGAAAAAAAAACATAGAAAGTATGACATTTTGTGATAGAAGTATGAAATACACAAGCAATTTATGAAAACTTTACAAATCCATATAGGCAAGCTTTTGAACTAGTTATGTGGAACTAATATCTGATAGAAACAACAGGCAACATAATTTAACATAATTGACAGAACTTGATCTCCTGAAGAGATTAATTCCTTGATTCTTCTGTTTCTGATGCACCTTAACCTTAACATGTACATGAATTTGCCAATCAACAAGGCCATGCTGGATAATCCTAAGCCTGCCAACTAAAAACGTCGGAGCTTTAATGATAGTAACTATTCCCATTTATTTTCTCCCTTACAAGGGCATAATTTAGAGTGATCCAATTTCCAACTTCAGTCATAGATCAATGTTTAAGAATAAACTTATTCTTTTACTATTAACAGATCAACTTTTGCCAATATTTGGAATTTATCAAATGTAGAGACAATAATTGTCTGTAAGGGAAAAAGAGCAATATCTGAAGTTACTCACAATTTGTTGCAAGGATGTTGACAATACTGCTATACAAGCACATAAAAAACCCTTGAAATTAACTTTCACATCCGTCACTGTACAGACGCCTACTCCCACAACGACCACCCCCACAGCTATTTTCACTTCTTTAGAGTAGTGCTTGCTGTGAAGGATCCACTCCATCACACAAACCACAGGAATCATGCTCAGCTTTGAGATCTACAGCCAAAACAAGATAACATGACTATCTCTGCATGCAAGTCCGAAAAAAAGAGGAATAGCTGAGATTTCAAAAAATACCTGATAGAATCCAACAGAGTTGAGCATAAGGCTCAAGTTCATGCCAGTAATGGATGTATTGGCAACAACAGAGAACCAGAGTAGCTCCCATAGGGGAACATGCTTTGACGTAGAATAGCCAGTTGCATTAGATACCAGCCCGACCAGTGCAGTAACCGAAAAGTGGAACCCAGTTAGCGTTGTTGCTGAAAATTACAAGGCTGAGGTTAGACATTTATTGGAAGGATAGTAAAATCAAACATGCAGAGTAGTCCAGATAAACTTGGCAAACCACAAAAATGTTGTAAGAGTGTCCAGTGCCTAGGAAAGCAGGCGAGACTGATTATTCTTCCATGGAGGAATTGGGTGATGCTGAAGAAAAGAATGTCAGTGGGCAGCGGATTAATACCAATACCGAGCATGTCTACATGAGGAAGATGCAAGAAAATGAGGCGGGGAAGGAAAAGGGCATGGAGGAGCGGCCGATGCCAGAAAGATCGGTAGTGGAGGAGCGGCCGATGCCAGAAAGATCGGTAGTGGAGTAGAATCCTATTTGGTTTGATTCGGAGGGAGAAACCGAGGACTGTTACGACGGATCTAAGAAGAGAGGAGGGGCATACTGATATCAATCGAGATCGAGGCTTCAGATCAAGAATCCTCCTCCTAGTACGACTACTGATAGCAACAATAAATGTAAGGAACTCGTGGATCGGAGGTGTATGTATGACGTTCTTTGTAGGGCATCGGAACAGTAAACGACCAATTCAGTGCTAGAAGGAGGGGGGAAGTGTAATTTAAAAAAAAAAAATTTAAAAAAAGTAACGATTGAAGGAAACGAGAGTAGAGCAGAGAGAAGGTAGAGATAGAATAGCGGACCGAAAGAGAAGGCGTAACCGGCGGGAGACATGAGCTGCTTGTTGGTCATGATGAGGCCCACCGAGCTCACCACGTTCATCCCCCACGCTCCCACATCTGACACAGGCGACTTCTTCTTCTCCCCCTCCGCCGCGGCCATCTTCAGATTAGCCAGCCAAGAACCGGAGTCGGTGAGGTGCGGAAGAACTTGGATGGCCAGGGAGATTGAAGAAAGAGAGCAACTTTCCCCCTATTCTTAATAACTCTCCTCTTTGTCTCTTTCCTTGTTAGCTTCGCTTCCTCCTTTCCCTTTTTGGACTTTCTCTCTTATTAGCTCTGTCCGCGGCTAATCTTCCTCCCTTCAGTAAAACGCCACACAAACGTATTAAGTAATTACCCCACTGTAAAGCCCGCCCGTCACCGTCACCTTCCCCCCTTGCAAATGAATAGCTACAAAAGCTAGGAATAGACAGACAGAGAGGAGAGAACAGAGTGCGGACCGGCCGTTGCTAGTAAGATGGTATATATATATATGAATTGTTAAGAACGGAGAGGTGGGTGAGGGGTGGTTCACTGAGGGGGGGAGAGAGAGAGAGAGAGAAGTAGGGGAGGCACGGATTAATTGTAATTGTAAAAATATTAATCTTCTCTCTTTCGAGTCTGCCAAATTATTGTTCCATTCTTATTGTCCTCCTCCTCCATTCCAGGGATGAAAAGGAAAAGACGACGAAGCGACGATCACATGGGGAGGATTAATTGTAGGATTTAGAATAATTCAGCAAGTAGTCGACGAAGGATACCTCGTTTCTGTTTGATACTTCAGTTAAAATCTTAACATACAATCTTATGATATTTCAATTTTGAATTCTACGATTTAGACTTTTACCGGCCTTCTGTTTTGACTGAGCATCAAGGATACGGGAGACGTTCGATGTCCCTCAAATCAAATCGGACTTCTTGTGGCTCTACCTTGGTAGTTTGCCTGTTCCTTTATCTGACAAGTGGAAAGGGAATGGGTGTTGAAAAGGATCTACCCACCAGCTACAACTCCATTATAAACCCTCCAAATGCTTCTTAATCCCAGTTTTGCATGCATGCTACTAACTGCATGATAATTCATTTACTGACATATAACTTAATAAACAGGAAGGAAGAGTAGGTAGAAGAGGGTACAGCATACATACGTTCGTACAATACATATATATATATATATATATATTCGCAGATTCCGAAAAGACTCAGTTTAACAAATCGGATCAAACCCCAAGAAGGAATTGAAGAGGATGATTAGAACATATATATTGGCACTAATAAATGTCCAAGGATGCGGTCTTCCCAAGTTGACAAGTCCTATGAAGTCGTCTCGTTTTTTACACTTTTCGTTTTTGTTAAGAGAGTCTCCTTGCCAACTCTTATCTTAATGGCATTCTAACCGGGATAAAGGCGAAACTTTGACGGGTTCATCGCCGAGACTCAATTGAATACTCTACCATTATATTAAATTATTTTTATCAGTATATTATATTAAGCATGTGCGCGAGGCCAAATATAGCACAGAGGTGGGTGGGGCTCCTATGTAACGAAAGTAGCAGCTTATTATTATTTTTTTAAACGAAAGATTAGATATGAATTAGATAAAAAGCTAATCCTCCTTGAATACAAAGTCATTAAGACCCAATTAAATTTTAGCTAATATATTATAAATCATTTAATTTAGATTTAAAGTCGTGTATGTCGTCGAACTAATATTGCTCCAAGCTATTGCCCGATGGAATTGCTCATCTAAATCGACCGTTGATTCCATAACATTTTTAATCATAAAAAAAATACATATTAATTCTACTAGAGTTGTTTGGTACAAATAGAAGCTCTTTGCCGGATTTTTGACTAAATAAATAATCTTTTAAATTTTATTTATCAAAATAAATTATAGCGTAAGTAAAAGCCTAAATTATTAAATATTTTACCTAATCAAAAGTAAAGACGTTAAAAAATTTATTGATTTACTAGGAACAAATAATACACATAAAATATAAAAAAATAAACATTTATTATAAAAATAATAAACTATTCACTTTTGTAGATTATAATTTTATAACTCTCAGTGCATTTTGGACAAATACATAAAAAGTAAACGTACATATAGAACCTATTACCAGCAACATCGCCCCCTCAAGGAAAACCATAAGTCACTATAAATTTCTCTTTAAGATGATAAATTATTGTAAAGACAAATATGTACTGTTTTCAAGGAAAACCAATATGTGGTCTTGTTAATCTCTGTGAATTAAATATAGTTACTTTTCGTTTTAACCGGCGAGAGTATTGCAAGCAAAAGTAATGGAGGTTTGTAGAACAATTATTTATGATGGACTAAGAAACTTAAAAGGTGGAGCCTCGGTGAAATGTGCTTTGCGTACTTGCGTGCTTCAACTATAGCGTGATGGGCGAGAAAAGAAAAGGCGAAAGGAGGATACTGGATACATGCACCAATGAAGTCTGCTTCGTATATAAAAACAAATGAAATTAAACAATCCGGGAAACGCTCTATTTTCTAGAGAATTTGGTCGCATCGCATCAACTTCACTACGTGGGAACGGGTTGAATTCCTTCATTTGGCGTGCCAGCTTCTCTTTTGTACTAGTCAATTAAAGTGTCCCGTCGCCTCGGATCCTGATGATCATCGAGTCAACGACGTTAAGGTCTCTATCTGACGATGCACTCTACGTGTAATAACCTCGATTTAAGATCAGGGACATGGTACACACATTAAGGAAAGGAAAACAGCCTACTTATATAACATTAAATTAATTTGTACTCTAGTATTAGATAGACCGTCTTGATCAGCAGACACATGATGGAGCCTTCTTCTTGGCTTCAGCAATGGATAGAGCGAGTAGCAGCCTGCTACAGGTCCTTCGTATTAAAGACGCAGTCAATCGGGCCGGCCCGTAGCTAAACTATTGGTTACCATGCCGAGCCCTTGCAGCAGAAGCAACTCAGGGCCGGCCTTCTTGGGCCTCTGTGTGAAACTTACTTAAGGACACTCCACTCATCGAATTTGAATTTGGTTCAATGTTGAAAATCACATATGAAGCACTAAATTTTGCGCAATTGATGAAAGAAAAAACCACTGCCCATATCACAGAAACAAATTTTACGTGGCCTTTCACCTTTGGGATTACATTTTTCGAAACTATAAATGTAAGATTACCAAATAAAATAGCTATTGCACAGTTAATAATCTCCTTCTGGGCATACGATTATCTGACTACGTAAAAGTTCGACATTTTCTTTTAGAGAATTACATCTACTATTTTAACTTATTGAAAGAATATATTGCTTTTTTAAATGATTTAGAGGGATTATGTTTTGTGTCTGTTTGATGCTTAATGTTGTTAAAGTTGATTTGATTTTTTTTTCTTCTGTCAATGTATGAATATATGATCCAGATTTTTAAAAAATAAAAATAAAAACTCCGGTGATTAAATAATAGTCCGGTCATACCATTTCTTCAAGCGCTAAGTGGATTCGTGCGAACTCTTTCAAATAGTTTTAAACTAATATATATTCCTCTAATAAATGTAAAAGTAGATCTAGTTTTTTTTAAAAAAAATAAGTTCCTTTTCTCGACCGTACAGTTCGACTGCTAATAGAGATAAGTTCACTCGACTCTTACGGGAGAAGGAAGAAAAGTAAGCCGACTTGACTTTGTTACCACAAAACACATGTCCATAGACGTGGCATGTCGTCTTATCCCAATTAACCGCATTCAAAGGGTAGGGGTGACGAAACTCAGAAAAGGCAATTGCTACGAAGGTTCTCTTGAGAAAGAAGAGAAGAGAGAAAAATAAAAATAAATGGAGAAAGTTTCTCCCCGAAGCAACAAAGTGCAGATGTTTTCCCGTAGGGCCGCCGACGCCGCGATTCAAAAGTCCTTTTATTTTAGAAAGGACTCAAAGGGTGGGTCCTTAATTTTTTTTATTGCCAACTATTGTTATAATTATTAGGAGATTTTACAAATCATAACTCATATTTTATATTTATATTCTATTATTGAGAATTTTGTAATTTAATTCTTATTTTTTTCTATAATTTTTATTTGACAGACAATATCAGTAAAAAATATATATTTTATTATAATATATAAAATAATTTATAAATACTTAAATTATTTTATCTTCTTCATTTTATTTGTTTTCTTTCTTATTATAATAATTATTTAATAATCAGTTAGGAACTAATTAGATAATTATAAGATATAGGTGGAGAAGGATGACTAAAAGTTTTATCTAGTCCGACCAACCTTTGGTTGAAGCAAGAATAGATAGAGGAAGATAAAAAATGAGGAAGAAAAAGAGAGGAAGAGAGAAGGTGGTGGGGGGTGGGGGTGACGGCAACAACCACGGTGGTGGGAAGGTAAAATTTCGGTTTACAAAATTTTCAAAATAGAATATAAATCACATATATATTAAATATAAAATGTAAAAATTCTCTAATTATTATTGTTATTAGCGTCGATGGACCGATTTTTAGTGGGACTAAAACCCATCACAAGGCCCAATACTATCTTTCTACTGGAGAATGGGATCATGGATTCATGGTGGGTGAGGATAACAATTTGACTGGTCTAAGGTGAGCTTTTACTCCGGTTGAGTTAAATATCCATGATAATGAGTAGTTGATCAGGAGCTGAGGGCCAATAGCCCGCGACCATCGCGGCTTCGTTCCTTCTTTCCTTCCTTCCTCCTCCGCCCATCGTTGACCCGACGAGGAGGGCAGCCTGAGGGCTTTATTCTTGTTCCAAAGAGAGATAGAAAGGTTGAGAGATGGGCGCAGCGGCGGATTGGCAGGTCGGAGTTGTTGTGCAGAGGAGGATCGCGGAGGAGGAGGAGGATGATCGGGTGTCGTCGATGATGGTCATGGGGGAACCCAACAATTCCAACTCTAATAGTTCCAACTCCAAGTGGTGGCCTCCCGGTTTCAGGTTCAGTCCGACCGACGAGGAACTGGTGGTCTACTACCTCAAGCGCAAGGTTTGCGGCCGCCGCCTCAAGCTCCCCTTGATCGGGGACATCGACATCTACAAGTGCGAGCCTTGGGAACTCCCCGGTAAGTATCGGATCATCATCATCCTCACATACACCTACATGATTCCTTTTACATCTGTTGGTAGGCCCAAATCCCGGATACCCTGGTTATCTATTCTTCCTTAATTACGATTGATTCCTCTGAAACAATCATCCGCATCGTCTTTTTGCTGCTCGCTCTCTCTCTCTCTCTGTGCATCATGCTCTTCCGATGTTATTGTTCTTCCTTACTTATTATTTCCCCTTTGCGCAGACAAGTCCGTATTGAAGAGCGGCGACAAGCAGTGGTTCTTCTTCAGCCCCAGAGACAGGAAGTACCCGAACGGGTCGAGATCGAATCGTGCTACCAAGTACGGCTACTGGAAGGCCACTGGAAAGGATCGCTCCATCTGTTACCACTCCAAGGCCGTCGGTAACAAGAAGACACTCGTCTATTACCAGGGCCGTGCTCCCAAGGGAGAACGCACCAACTGGGTCATGCATGAGTATACCTTAGAAGAGGCGGCCCTTTCAAGCTTGGCAAATGTGCAGGTTATAAGAGAATACCCACTAACCTATGAATATTTTGTTTTGTTTTTTTTTCCGAATCAATTTTTTTTTTCTTTTTGGGTATACTTTTCAATCGTCCCCACGTCTACTTACTTGTCAAATTTCGCAGGATTATTACGCTCTCTATAAATTCTTCAGGAAGAGTGGACCTGGCCCAAAGAATGGGGAACAATACGGGGCACCATTCAAAGAAGAAGAATGGGAGGATGATGCTGAGGATGATGACACCTTTAACCTAAATGTCACAGACAACATAATCACCGAGGCTGTTGGTAGTGCTGCTGCTTCTGGCATGTCATCTGATGCTGGTAGCATTCTTCCAATAGGGGATCTTGAAGACATTCTACTACAGTTTTCAGAAGATCACAACATAGTGCAACAGCAGACTGGGTTCTCTGCCTACGTCTCAGAGGTGCGTGCAATTCACCCTATATCTTCATATTTCTGCATCCTCAATTTTTCTGTTAGCAAAAGACTTTGTTGTTCCATTGCAAGGTTTTTGTTTGAGACTTCGAGTAATTATGGCATAAACATGAAGATATCCAAATAATTATGCTCTTCAGTATCAACTGCACCCACACATTAAAATGAGAGTATGCATTGTGTACCGATGTTTTAATAGGTGAATACATACATACATATATATGCGCAGTGCAATCACACACATATGCTCTAACTGGATGAATTTTGTACTTCCTTAAGATTCTTCTATGCCTTTCTATTTATATTACTGATACTATTGATTGATACCTGATTAAATTTGTCATTTTTATGCAGATTGATATCAGGACTGAAGTTGGAAGCCATCATCTGATGCCTTCAGTAGAACAAGAAAACACTTTGTTCGAACTGAACAATGCAGAGGCGAATTCTGAGAATGTACATTCTGATTTTTCTTGTGCCCATGCTATTGAAAACCTTGAAGTAGTAACATCCTTTACCAATTGTCCGGAGCATGATCACTTCAGTGCTGATGGAGAGTTCTTGGAAATCAAGGATTTTGTTGATAATATCACCAACAATGAGAGTATTTATGTTGCTGACGGATTGTATGATACTTGTGAATATTTTGATGCTCCTATGTTTCTGAGTGAACCATTTGAGCCACCAGTTGGAACGGGTAGAAATCCATACTTTGGTGATTTTAGTGGTGATGGAACACAAAATCAAGCTTTTTATTTCACGAGTCAGCTCTGGTCACATGACCAAACTTTCAATGTGTCAACAGCTGCAGAGCAAAACCAAGTTGTAATGCCATCTCCAGCATCAGGTGCTTAATAACTCTGTAAATGCTTAAATTTACAATTTACCAAAGCGGAGTCAACGATGCATCAATTCTGCTGATTTCTCATTTATCTTTTTGCTATTGAATAATGTAGGTCTTGTGTATACTAGTACTCCATTGAATCATGGGAAGAGTGCTCAAGAACAAGTCGCCCCTGATTCTAATGCTTCACCATCGTGGTTCAACTCGGCATTCTCTACATTGTTGGATTCTGTACCTAGCAGTCCTGCAATAGCCTCGGAGAACGCATTCATCAGTAAGGCACTTGAACGTGTTTCTAGCTTCAGGAAACAGCAGGTTGGAGGTCGGGATCCAGATGCTGCAATAGATGGAGGAACTGCTGTCCCTGGAAGGAGACGAGGGAATAATGGTGGATTCCTTTTCATCTCATTCTTGGTTGGTTTGGGTGCTGTCTTATGGATCTTGTCTATTGGAGCTGCTTTAAAAGTTTTCAAGGGTTTATGGGGCCGGTTCATATCCTCGTAGGTAGATGATGAAACATTGAACAAGTTCTCCTCCCCCATGTTTCACTGGATTTACTGATCCAACTGTCTAAATTTCTTCTAAGATGAAGTCATGTATGTATTATAAATAACACTCTTGCACCAAATAGAAGGTTTGCGCTACCTAATAGCACTCAAGATACTTGGGCTGAGAGAGCGTATTTTATACGTGTAACATAGATAGAGCTGAGCAATGCTGCCAACCAGGATCAGTTTTGTGGCAACATTTTTGTTTACGGACCCAACAGAAGTTTTATCTAACAGCTCATTGCGAAAAGTTTTTTTGGCATGGAAGTAGAGAGGGGAGAGATTTATTTAATTCCTACTTAGTTCAGTGTTCTATCTCATATATTGCATTTATAGTTCTATTTTGTTGGAGTACTTTCTTTTGTTAATGACCAGAAGATGATGTGCTCAGAAAGGCATTTCTTCTTATTCATTGTTTCTTACTGGAATTGTTGTAGGTGTTTCATAGAATTATGCTCCAGCTCATGTCTAACCAGACAGAATATTTGAGATATTCCTGCATTAGGAACTAAAGTGTGTTAAATTATGTGTTGAAACAGATCGGACTAGCTAACAACTTAACTACATCATCTTCTCTGTTGTGGAAGTGCATATTTCGCAGCTCTAACTGCTAGGATGTCGTTGTTGATCAGAATTTAGACTGGATGTTAAGCATCACTTCCCAGCTTTAAACTCGATTGCTGATCCTTGCTAATTATCTTTGTATTCAATTATGTATACCATCGTAAAGCCCTGACAAAAATGCTACAAACCATTTACTTGCTGCACTCGTCGTTCCAATAGAATGTGTATGAAGAACAAACATATATAAATTATTTTACAAATATTAGAATAAAATGTTTGTTTGGCGATAAACATGTAGGCAAGAGTAATATAGCCTCATGGGCGACAGGCAAAAAACAGAATAACCAGAATACAACATGTCTGGTTACAATATAGGAGGAGACCAACTCATCAAATTGAGTGCATTTACATATATACAACTTCATACATACGGATAAAACTTACAGAGCAGCAGCAGACGACGACCACGAGAGGCTCTCATTTATTTGTTGCATCCTCTCCTCGATCTGTAATAAGGATTTTTCTTCACACGGATATATAGATTATTATACGGCTTGGTAAGTAGTCTTTTAAGTAGTGGCAGCAGAGTTGGAAGATGGGTTGAAAGGCTCCTGTTCGGCACAGTCCAAATTATCTCCGGACAACTCGCGGCCAACACCCATCAAGTCCAGGTAATATTGGTAATGAGATATGATGTTGTTCATCGAATCCACGAAACCTTGGCCACAAGTGAGATCCCCGTAAAGAACATTCATCGTTGACCCGAATCCAGGTAGCCTCTTCGCCAGAGTGTCATTCTTCGTGGGCTTCCAGTTGCCGACGAGCACATCGTGGGCCGAAGGCTGCTTCTTCTTCATTGGGGTCATCCACCTCCACATGGCAGCTTGGAAGGCCAGGGTGGCGTTCTGCTCCAAGTACTCCGGATGGTTTAACAGATCAGCCTTGATAGCTTTACCGATAACCCCGTAGTTGTAGTTCCTAAAAATCATCACAAACAAACTTACGATTTAAGCCATCATCCGACCGTCAAGATGAATCCATAAAAAGGAGGAGAAAAGATATATATATATATGGTTTTAATGGCATCTCACCAGTAGACAGGCAGTGCACCCCGACCATAGTATTCAACTCCTTCTGTACAAGGGTAAAGGTCGTTTGAATCACAGTAGATTTGGCTAGGGCTCATTTCATGGTTATAGCATAGCCCCCATGCCAACGGACCACCAGTTGCTACTCCGTATCCACCTACAAAAGTTGAAAGTCGCCCATCAGAGCACACTTACACAAATTGATAAGAGATGGACAGACTACTGGAGATCCTGGAATCACAATCCAACGCATATGAAACCAATCCCATTTTACCATCACACGTATAGAATACCAACTTAATTAATTTAATTATCTGGGAATTTTGCGTCACATACAGGAAGTCTTGCTGCCGACGTGGCCGAGGAAAGCAGCGATCTCCGTCATCTGCATCTGCTTTCCACCGGTGGTGCCGAAGCCGAGGGGTTCGTAGAGGGAGGCGGCAGTGATGAAGGACTGGTAGTCCCAGAATCCAACGGCGTGGGCGACTGGGGTGTTGCGCTTGCTGAAGAGGTTCTCGAACTGGTACACCTGGAAGAAGTCGGTGATAGTGTCGTTGCAGCAGTAGACGCTGCCCTTGCACTCCCATCCCTTGTCGCACGTCTTCGCCTTCCCCGTCTTTGCGCTCGCTACCCCCAATAACGCCATTACGGCAATCAAACCCAGTACTACAACCGCCGAGTACTGCTTACCCATTTCTTTCTTCTTTCTTTCTTTCTTTCTTTCTTTCTTTCTTCTCCGGTGAGATAGAAATGCCGATCGATTTTTTAGATGAGAGAGCGAGTGATGAATCGAAGAGTTGAAATAGAGAGAAATACAAAGGCCCTGCCCAGTTTTCCCTTAGCTGGCTGGCTAGCTGTCTGGCTGTCGAGATCGAGATCGAAATCGAGTGGGTGGTGTCGGTTGCGGGGTCTGGCGCAGCTGCTATGTTGCTGTTGGATGGTAACTCCAGTAACTGTGATAGATTTGCGAATCAAGCAAGCCAGTGTTTTGTTTGATTAAATATGTCTTCAACTTTTTCGAGAAAACTATCCAACCATCGTCCGTCCAAGGCCCGCCCCACCCCCACCTGCGAGGTAAACAATCAAGAGATGTCCATAGCACTCATCCTTTGCCGCTAAGCGTGCACATCCAACGACTGGCCCAGCGGACAAAAAGAGTATGATACTTTGTAGCAACTTCTCATCCACCGCGCCGTGTATATTAATTAAAAAACAACGGTGAAGTTTAGGAGATGACTAATCCCCATCTCTCCGTTCGCAATTAGGACCTGGTTAGTATTCTCCATTAATTAGTTATACGGCCATTCCGTGAGAACTAAATGAAAGCCTCGGTTGCTGGGGGGTACATCTCTCTCTTTCTCAACGCCCGACGTCCTAGTCGATTCCCATCTCACGAAAGAAGCAGAGATCGAGCGGTTACCATGCTATTCTATTTTTTTACCTATCTTTTGGAAATATGTAACTCTAACAAGTCTTCAAGTAACCCAAAAAAAAAGAAAAAGAAAATACGGTTCAACTTCCGAAACTATATCGGCAGCACCCTTTATCTTTTGGAAACACAAATATTACGTGCGCAAATTGCACGATCACAGTTTATCTTATACATATAACATCGTATATTTGACCACATTTGTCTCAGACATGTTTATTTCAATATTTGCAAATTGCCAATTATATTTGCCAACGAAAGTGGATGGTATAAAGAAAAAGCAAAATAAAAGAAAAAGGAAAAGAAAAAAGAAAAAAAAAAGCGTTATGGCAAAGATATTTCTCACTCCATTTTCCAGCAAAGGTAAGGTGCAACTTGCAGCATGCATGCCACGTGCTTCTTTTCTTCTTCATGTGTGCAGTCTAAAATAAGATGCCTTCTCGCTCTATCTACCACTTGTCATCACTATGAAGTTAGATATTCCAATCCTGTGGTGATATTCAGAGATATCTTTTGAATCTACAAAGACCTACACATCCAAGCTTTGGTCGGTTGGTGAAGGTAAATGTGGATCATAACAATTACAGACGGGTTTAATGAATCAAATAACCCCAATTGCATTTCATATCCAACTCATTTTTTCCTAGCACTAATAAAGATTTAGATATCAACAAAATATAATTCAATATTTCGAAGATAGTTTTGATATAGATATGTATGGAAAATTAGAAATAAGGTAATAGTTTATTAATATTTAATTTTCAACATATCTTAATATACTTCAGATTCTAGAAACGGAACAAAGACAAATGCAGTTACAGAAAACCAGGGAAACACGTGTATTCTTGTCAATTAAAAGTATTTTATAAGCTTCAAAATATCAAATGTATATAGAAAGAATGTTACAATCCCCATCGGCAAGGTAAGATTATGAATAAGCAAAACTTTATATAAGACATGCCTAATATGTTAATAGATACGCAAAGCTAAAATCTATCTGGCAAAATTCTAAATGAGTAGAATTTGATAAAAATAAATAAAAGTAATAAAAATATATAAATATGTCGAATATATGAGAAATTTTTATCATCTAAAATAGTGATCAATATTATTTAAATGTATTAAAAACTTTATTCAATTCTTTATAACCTGTCTCTAATGAATAATGTCTTTAAATTCGATACGTAATTTATTCGAGTATAATAAAAAATAATAATTTTAATCTGAATATAGTTATAAGTCAGTAAAATGATAAATAAAATTTTACGAAAACAACATGAATTTCAACCTAACCACGTGAGAGTGAAATATAATTTTCCCTATATTTAAAAGCAATGTCCGAGCTAGATCAGAATAAAGCATGAACGCTGATAAATCATAAATTATAAATGGTTCAACATATATACAGAACTAATTTTTCTTTGTTTTCTTTCTACAACCTCGCAAAGGAAAAGCCACACGGAAGAAAATTCTGATGTACAATGCTGGTCTTGGTGTTGCTGGCTTAGAATTGCGAAAACATGGGATGCAAGCCCCATTCCACACACATAAAACCACAGTGGTGTGCATGAACAAACCCATGGCTACCACCTTTGTTGCAAGATAACACACAGGATGAATTGATGCAGAAATTAAATTCATATTCTACTAATACAAGCAAGAACCCACAAATGAGCTCCTCCACAAATAATATTATACAAAGAGAAACAACATACATGGTCTAGTTCCCTTACTTTCTGCTGATCAAGGATTCCTCTGTGCACCAGGTGGAGCAGTAGGCATTGGGAAGTTAAACGCATAATGAGCACCTCCAAACTGAGGGGCCTCCACATATGGGCTCTTGCACAAGAAAAACAATTTCACTTTCAACCAATAGATTTCCAAAAATATGTAAAGAAATTATCCAGAGTTCCTACAGAATGATGATTGAGACCAACATTTACCAGAGCACTGTCGTGATAATACTATAAAGAGCAAGGTATTCAACAAACATCTTCAGAGGAACAAAATTTCAGTATAGCAAATAGAGATCAGCAAAGGAGTAGGTACCTGAGTACCAAGAGGAGTTGAATTTGAATAAGATGACATCCTGCTAGGAGACATGGGAGATGTATCAGGGGAGCTACCATCGTTGCATCGGCCATCCAAGTTTTGTGTGCTACCACTGGTCAGTGATGATGCTTCACTCTCACTTGTGTTGGTCTTAACCCTCTTTCCCAAAGAACAAATTAACTTTGTTAATACAAATAACACTAACTAATCAATCCAAGGAACCAAACAGCAAACAGTACCTGAAATATTTTCCCAAGAGTTTTTAACCCTTTAGCTCGAGCACGAAGTTCCTCTCTCTTAATAGTATTGTCTTGAAGTACCTGAAGTTGAGTTTAGTGAACATCTTCAAATTTGCGATTGCACAGTGGGTTATATAAACAAGATCATACAGGTAAAGGCGTAAAGCAGTACATACCAACTGACAAACACGGGACAAGGTGGCCTCAATATCAGCAACATTAAGCTTCCACAAGGAGTCAATCATCACTTTTTTATGAGTCTGCATGTATTCTTCAAGTTCTTCCTCTGTGTATTGACCCTCAGAACTGAGTTGCTTCTTCAGGTCCTCTTGCAGCTGCATTAGAGCAATGGCACCTGCAAAAGCCAATCAGAAACCTATCTAGAAGTGAGTGCCAGAGAGAAGATGCATTCCCACAGAATATTCATGTAAAGATATAAATGAAACAAACAAAAGGTGCATTGGAGGACTGCAGATAAACCGTGTATATATGGCAACAAGAATGTGCTGTTGACTGGAGAGCCAAAGAGAGAAATGGTTTAACCTGTTGCAGCTGTCACTTGTGACTTGATAAAGTGGCCTTTGTTTCTGAACCATTCAGCAATGAATGGCACACCCAAATATATAGCTTTCTTGCCAAGCTCCTTTGCTGCTTGTCTGGAATATATGTAGCCAATAGTATTCAACATATCCACTCCATATGCTGCAGAGTACATAGAGGGACTCAATTCAAAAGTACTTAAACAAGGCAACATAAAACAGCAAAGGTTCAAACCTAGACTATTACCTATGATTTTAACAATAAAGATTGATCAAAATGGGCCTCACAAATTGATAGCATCAGAGTTATAAACTTCATAAAATAGGATGTTAAGGCATCAAGAGATCAAAAAAAGGTGATGAGACCATGCAATTTCTTTAAGGTTGTTTTTGTTGTAAAGAAAATGAAATCATCAAATTAAAGGACAAGTATATTGCACATGAAACAAAATTGAGTGGTATAAATTTGAAGGAAAAAGAAAGGGATCATTATGCTGCAATGCCAATTGCCAGGAAAACAGCAATGTAGTACCTCTATATTCCAGAAAAATAAGACTTCTCTCAAAGTTTTTCTCCTTGGAGATGAGAGAGAAGATTGTGTTAAATATGATTTCTTTAGTTAGATTATATTCCTAGAGAATAAAGGTACTTCTTTCAGAGATCTCACGAATTTTTTTTCCAAATGAAGAGCTATTTTACATGCACTTCTTAAAGGCCTTTCACATCCTCCAAGCCAACTGCTTTTTAACCATTCCTTGTTCCTGTGTCCTGATCTATTTGCCCCTCTTCATTTAGTTTAGATTTTGGATGAGAACATTATATTCTTCATCTTAGTTTCAATGGCAAGTAGTCTTTAAACCTAGATTCCTTTTACAAGCTTCTCCATAGGAAGTGAGATCCTAACTCCTGAGGAATCAATGGACATCATTTCTTCTTTACCACATCAAACCAAATTGGGGTGACATGAAACTTTCATCCAATTAGAATGTTAGTCACCCATATTTTCAGTCCTAACTGCTTATCCATTTTAGATACTTTTCTAAAAGTTTTCACGAGGAAAATCACTGTCTATGGAGTCATAAATCATAACCGGCTTCACAATAAAATGTTAAATATATAGAAGGTTCTTTTCTTTATCTATTGGAATTCTTAGTCAAAGACAGGTCATGCCGAATCAGTTTCCTGTAGTCCAAATATCCTGGTTGTTTGATGATCTTCTTTCTCTATATGCAAAATTCTAATTATGTAGCTTCAGATATACAACTGTTTTAATTACAAAATTACACAAATCATGTAATTTCCCTCAGATGGTGTCAGTTTAATTATTCAAAGCTGCCATCAGTGGATAGTAACTATTGCTTTTACTTTCACAATAAAAATATTAAAGCTTCCAAATAACATCAAGACATCATGTCTCCCACAGTGCATGCTTTTTGGTTCAAAAGTATTTAATTGATAAAGTGTGTTCCAATGTATAAAATATACATATTTGGAATATATAGGAATTAAAAATTAAGAAAATGCAACTCAGCCTTCACAGTCGGAGTAAGCCATTTTTAACTTTTAGAAACAGAAACACCGACATACACAGGATTTTCAGTGCAATTTTAATGTCCATGCACTTCCTAACAACCAGCAATGTGCACAATATATGCGATACCCGTACCTTTTACTTTATTTATTTAAGCTGCTCACCATTAGAACCACCTGATATATCATCCATTTGAGTGAATTAAGATAAAATCTTGACAGGCCTTTAGTTGGTTTCTTGACATGTGATGCAATAATTCATGTTAGGCTAACAAATACAGTCTTTTACTCAGATTTAGGGTTTAACAAGACTCTAGTGGATTAATATATTATTCATAGTAAAATTAATCAGCCAGTTGGGTTTAAGAATATTAAAGCACATTTTAGACAGTAATTAAGTTGTTTTTCAATCGATCTCGGGAGGGACGCAGTTTCATTTTTAGTTCCTATTTGACTAGACAACGTTCTATCAATTTTTAACTTAATTAAGATCGGGCTATGTTGATTTAGATTAGATCATGTAATTAGAGTTCCACAATGTAAAAGCCCTAGGTGACTCTGAACCAAAGTAATAGAGTCCACTATGACTAGACCTCTCTATTCTCTAATAGGTTCCAGCTTGGACTCTTGGCGAACTCTTTTATCTATAAAAGGAAATCAGTGCAGAACCGAGATGCATTTCAGCAGCCTAGTTGACAGCATCCCAGATTAAATCACTCTTGATTTGCAGCAAAGCTTACATGGAGGTCTATAGATTAATTATCATATTGAGAGTTAAGAGCAATCTAGGAGTAAGAAATAGTGAGATAGAGAAATGGCCTGCTTGTGGCAGGCTAGCATGAGAGAAGAGTTGAGAGAAAATGAAAGAGAATAAAATAATGAAAAGAAATACGTTCCTTGCAGAGTTAATGTTAATGTCGTTATCTCTGGATAAGTGTGTGGGATCATTATGGCTAATAATGACGAGGGACAAGATTGAATTGAAAAGTTATGACAGATCAACCAATTTGAGGATTACCATTAAACAGCACTCCTATTTTCTTTATTAGTAAAGCACTTAGATTAAATCAGTTGAAAAAACTAGAAAGAGACCATGATATTGAATCAGCACAAAAATATGTGCAAACAACTAAATGATTGATAAAGCACCTGCATTAGAGAGCCTTGAGACCTCAGCTTCAGCATGCCTGATGAACTCATCCTTGTTTCCTTGAACATATTGGTGTAGTCGATCTCTCAATATATCTGCAAGCTTGTCTTCTCTTTCCTTTTGAACAACCTATAGTTCCACGAAAGCATGTGTTCAATACTATGACCTACCAAATTGAGTTGGTGGCCGAATGGCAAATAATTATGAAGAAACATAAAACTTTACAGATACTTTTTTTCCATTATCGAAACGAGGAGCACGACTGAAGCGGCTATACATACAAATCCATTTACAGATCTATATAAGTTCCAGAACAGGCGAAAGCTGATACATGGAGCTTATGACGAAAAGCAAGATTTTCAAACTATCAGTTTTGGGATTGGTTTGGGATCAATTGCCTAGAAAAAAACAATACATATGAAGCCGTCCGTATTGAATGATTTGGATTAGGGATCGGCCAAATTGGCTAGAACTTCAATCCATGGCAAAAAGTCAGCACAAATGACAATAGATATTACAGACTATCAAGTTGAAAGACAGACAGTAAACATGGAAGCAACAAGTAAAAGAAAGTATGTTATAGTCTAATAATATGCCAAGTCCATCTTGCAAACTTTATTTCTGAACACTGGTATATAGATGAGTAAAAAGCATAAATAGGAGGATAGATTGATAGTTCAAGTAGAGAAAACTACTTCAGAGTTAAGAGCATACTCTCATTTTCTCTTGCAGCTTTTTGGCATCGATTTGCTCTCCTTCAGTAAAGATATCAAGTGAAGCCATTGATGCCATTGCAAGTTGACCAATGTATTCCTCAAAGAGCTCACTACCAAATAGCATTGCAAAGATTGCCGCAGGATCAATAATAGTTTCTCTACAACATGTGAAAAAGAACATAGATTTAGCATTTTATCAGCTCAATAAGTATGAAAGCATAAAATAGAGTGAGAAAAAACAGCAATCATCTCATAATCTCCACATCTACATAAAATTGCTCAGCAATTCAATCGAAACATTCTGTCCTCTGTCAATTTTTTCCTTCCCCTTTCCAGCATTTTAGGAAATTGTCCTAGAAGTGAAGAACATACGGTGAAATGCCTGATTTCCCATATGCATCATAAGCCTGTCGCTGGGTGGGATCACTGAGTACCTGGTAAGCCTCCCCTAAAACCTGTATTACAAACATATCAGAATAGTGCATAGTATCGCTGCAAAAGGAATTCAAAAGCTGAAACTTCCAAGAAGTCAAATACGCAATTATAGTATAAAAAGAAAGAAGGTTATGTTGCAAAAACAATTTAATCTAAGACTGAAATTAAGCAATTTGCAAGTGCGCTATTTTTATCCTATAAATGAGCTCTATAATATTTGGTTATATCATTCCTGATCTCTATTTTCCTTTGTCACTTCGAAGAACAATATCATTTGTCGAAACTTATTTAATACTTAATCATAACAAGGATCGCCGTGCCGATGGGCATTGTCAAAATAGCTCAATGGCTCGAGCTTTAAACGAGCCAAGCCAAGCTTGTTCTTTTGGCTCGAAACAATAATCGAGCCAAGACAAGTCAGAGCCCAATTTGATCAAGCTTGGCTTGAATTACATGAGTAATACTATATTACATAGTTTTAGTTAAATCCTACCTTCTCTCCAGCACAGTTGGGTAAAGCAGTTTTTTGTATGTAGGATGTTGAGGGTTCAAGCCCCTGCTTGTTGCTTTTGCATTTACTTTCCCTCAGTCCCATATCAGAAAGCTAAAGAAAGAGAGTGGTCTTTATAGTTGGGCATTTCCCAAAGTTATTATATTCGTCATATGATTTGATTATCTTCTAAATATAATTTTGGAAATGAGTTGTATGCAAGCGAGCTTGAGCCAACATTTTCCGACTCGTCCTGAGCTCAAGCTAGCTTTTCCAAATTCGGGTTGAGCCGAACTAAGCTCAGCTAATTTAAACCCCTAACTTGTCGTGTCGATGAAGTATCGACAATCTAGCATGCTTTTTTATTTTCATTTTAAAAACTAGTTTAGTATATACAGATGATAGATCTAGCTCAATTTTGTTAGATCCATTATTTGTAAGCGTCAATCTACATAGATCTAGCATTTTGGCACTATATCTATGAGAAACTCTTAAAGAATATAGGAACAAGGAAAATTTTACTTTTCTAGAAATTTAAAAATCTAAAATTAAAATGTTATTCATTAAAATTGGGTCAAAATTAGTATAAAAGCATGTTAGATTAATTCCATATGAGGTGATTTGAAATCAAAATTTGTATATTTTGAACTAAAATTTCAGCATAAAGATTTCCCCCAAATATTTCCCCAATTTTTAAAAATTTTAAAATTAGCAAAATTTGCATATAACACTCTATCTTTTAACGAAATTGTAATTTACACTCTATATTTTTACTATTTACAAATTGAGCCTTATAATTTAACAAATATGTATTAAAGACATCTCGATGTTAGATGTGTTAGTTAAACTTAACAAAAATCTCTAAGTTAAGTTAACTATACTAAGAAAATTATAAAAATACCCCCAAACAAGTCATACTAAGAGCATTTTAGTTCTTTTATAAGTAAGTATATTTTAGTCATTTTAGAAATAAAATTTTCTACTTAACAGAATATTCTCACGGTGTTAGTTCAAATCTAACCCAGGATATTTTCTACACATATTTGCTAAATCATAAGTAAATAGTAAAAGTATAGGGTGTAAAGCATAATTTCATTAAAAAATAAGATGTTCTATGCAAATTTTTCTCAAAATTAACATGTCAAGTTCATTCAAATTATGTTAAAATTGATATACGAACATGTTAGGTCATAACAATGTTCAAATAGATTTTCATTTCATTTATTAAACTATTATTAATTAATGAACGTAGTCAATCATATTATATGTTGAATCATGTTTCTTTTTTATTATTGCTATATCATTAAAAGATTAGGACATTTACAATAAATCAGATAAGAGATTCTAATGTAGACTTTAATATATATATATATATTCAAACAAAAGCATGTATAAAGACTCAAAAAATTACATTAGAGGCTAACCAATATTTGACGACCCTAAAAAGTATAAAATAAGGCGACAACCCACACAAGGAGCTCTTACTATTCTTCTTAGTTTGGTCATTCAAATATTCAATTAAGGTTCCTTTGATCAGCATGCAAGGGTGTATCAAATCAGCACACCCCATGTTGATCAGGTATCGGCACGACAATCCTTGAATGGTAATCTCGTATCATCATTGCAACTTAAATTACCATTGATAATTTAAGCACATGCTAGTGATAAAAATGGCAACCATACTAAATCTGCAATTACTAAGGGTATATACATATATCTGCTTCCGAAAAAGTGTGCAACCATAGTTATTTGTGTTTAGGAAGATGACTATCGTGATTTTGCTATGCAAGTTGCATTACCTAGCTCCCCACATCAAACACCATCTTCTTCAAGCCAATTCCAAACTATTCTCTAATCAAAGAGGTCAACAGCAGAGAGTTATCATGATTAGGACTCAAATGATAGACACAAACATAGGATCCAAAATTCAAAATGGCTTTCTCTCTATCGGCCTTATTTTTCTGTCTAAAATCTATCGCGTACCAATGTTCTTTACTTCTTGAAAACCAAATGAGAAACTCCGTCAAAGATGATGGAAATTGTTTTCAAGGAAAGACCATCATAATATAAGTGGCCTACTTCCATATAAAAGGCCATATAGCCACTAATTGCAGCAAATTATATCATCATACAAATTTGAATCCTGATTAGGACTCAAATGACAGCCAGAAAAGTAGGTTCCAAACTTCAAAATGGATTTTCAAGTGTTGGCGACATTCTCTATTGCCTTTCCTGTCAAAAAGTTGCCACTAACCAACGATTCTCCACTGCTTGAAGACCAAGTAGGGAACTCCATCAGATATGATAGAAATTGTTTTCAACAGAAGACCATAATAATATAGGTCGCTTCCATGTAGCCATCAACTGCACCAAGTGAAATTATCATCCAAAAGTGAGTCCTGATTACAACTCAAACGACAATCATAGGCTCACAAAAGTAGGTTCCAAACTTTGAAATGGCTTTCCAAGTGTTCGTGACAAGTTCTTTATCACCAGTTCTTTTCTAACTAAAAGTTGCCAACCAACCAATGATTCTTCACTGATTGAAGACCAAATGGGAAACTCCATCAAAAAAAGATGAACTTTTTTTCGGGGGAAGGCCACAATAATATAGGTGGCCTCCTTCCATATATAAGGCCACATTGCCATCGACAGCAGAAAGCAAAAACATCAAAAGATTGATTGCAAGAGGTAAAATTTATCACTTCCCAAGAAACAAGGCATGGTACGACACGTGCCGTAAGAGGAGAGAAAAAAAATAGATATTCACCTTCGCTGTCGCCGCTCGCCGATCGCCGTCGCCACTTGCCGCTCTCTGATTGCCGTCGCCGCCGCCGTCGCTGTCGGGTGCCCTAGATCCGGATCCGGATTCGCAACTTAAGTTTTAACCGATCTCTCTCTCTCTCTCACTCACTCACAGTTTCTCTCTCACTCTCTCTCGGTCTCTTCTTTTCCCTCGGGCTAGGGCACCCGACGGCGACGGTGGCAGTGACGGCGATTAGCGACGACGATCGGCAACAGGTAGCTCGACAACGAGGTAGACGACGAGCGGCGAAACTATTAAAAGGGGTGCTGTGCGGCACCCCTCGTGCCATGTGCCAGTACGCCATCGACACGATCATCCATGAGGACCAAAATCCTTATCTTACTAGAAGTAGTATTGCAGACTTAGTTATATGGGCATTCAAAAAGGGAAGCCTTTAAATGCATATAAGGAGATAGTGATAGAATATTAGAGGCATTCGTTGTACCATCAAGCATAAAAATATCAATCTTAAATAACAAGGAGAAGAAAATAGAGTGCCTTGGTGATTTTGGGAATTACATGCAATAGCATATAGCATGTATATGAAGAAGAAAAAAATCCTTCATGCACGAAACATGATAATTGCATAAAATTCAAGAGTTGAATAGTAATTAATGCATGGATCTATGAGCAATTTCAGCACACAATCGAGTTCCTTCCAATGCAGAAAAAAAAATTAGAGAAAGAAAAAGTGAAAAAGTGCAATCAATCCAGATAAATGTTAAAGAAAGAAAAACTGCAGCCAATCCACATAAATTTTTGATGTAGCCATGTAGATTAAGATACAGAAATTAAACAACCACTAGATAATAGTTATAACCAATTGGAAAAGGTAACAAGAAAAAAACAGGTTGAGAAAAGGATAGAGTTGGAAAGCTAAAGAAACAGTACAAAGAAAAGAGAAAAAAAGAAGAAAAGTACAAGTTGAAAAGAGCATAGAGGACAATATGATTCAACTAAGAGGAGAGGAGACAACTATAAAAGAATAAAAAAAAAAATTAGGCCATGTCTTTATGTTCTACTAAAAGAGAGAGGAGACATCTATAAAGGGAACACCCAATAAAAGGCGGTAAGAAAGAAAGAAACAACAAGAAGAATGAATAAACTTAAAATAACTCAAAAGAAACTCAACTAAGTAGAGCAGCTAAACCAGAAAGATGGTAAATTGGAAGGACCAGAACCCAGTCAATACGCTTGTGGAACATGGAAGCTTAAATATGAAATAAATAAAAAAGAATATCATTTGCTGGTGAACTGATATTGACCAGTAAAGATGAGATTGACCAAAGAAAAATATCAGACACATGTTGCGGGACATGAACTTCAAAAGATGAGACAGGCCAAAAAATAGCCAACACAAGAGGGAGAAAGCTCAAATCCTATAAATTAAATGAGAGGTCAATTGTTGGTTACTTCAAAAAACAGAAGGAAGCATTTTGAAAATGAGCATAGCTGTCTAAAGCTTACTCTTTGAGACCTATCTGCACACAATCTGAAGTAAACCATCTAGATTTGGTCTTGGCAAAGAGATGAAAGTAAGGGGGTAATGACAACTCAACAATTGACATCATGAAAAGTGAAAGTATATTCAAGGTCACATGCGCCAATTATGGAGAAGTATGAAGTTGCACAAATGAACATGATGACAAATTATACCTATCAGATAAGTCAAAACATATATGAACCTTAAAAATAGTCATAATCAATAAACTTGAGATAGTTGACACTTGAGAACATCATTCTCTTCATTTTTTCCCTATACTATGTAATTTCATATATAACAAAAAACAATTTAGTCACTATGTAGTTTCCAAAATCCCTCCTTTTTTTCCCATGTGATAAAATGTTTGGCACAGCAAAATGAAGTGATGCCGAAATAAAAGTCAAACATTTTAATTTCTATCCAGTTCATTTAGAATCCAATTTCAAGATGTTTCAAATTTTATATATAACTATATAAAAGCACAACGCATAACGATGGCTAGGTAAAATAGATTTTTACTACGTGCACAATACAGTTAGTTCTATTACATTGCTAATGGATATTCACAACCATTGAATTATAATTAGTGTTCCTAGACAGACTTGTTAGCCAACCAGGTCCAAGGAATAAAAGAAAAAGATCTTCACCGGACAATGTTTAACCAAAAGAAAGTCATCTAGCACGTCAATACAAGTTAATTTAATTGAACATAACTCAGTTGTTAGAGAATGGGATGTCAATAAAAAGCTATCAGAAGTTCAGAACAACGAAACAAGAGTACTTGCCTGAAAATTTTGTGCTGCCAAGGGATCATTGGGGTTTTTATCTGGATGGACCTGTCTTGCCTGCAATAGAAAATTATATTAAAACAAAATGCAGAGTCAGTTCACAATATAAAGAATCATATGAAGTCCAGCCACTATGATGAAATCTATACAAAGTTTCTTTCAGAGAAAAGGTAATAGTATGAACAAATGCAGTCACAGAATAATTCAACAAAGAAGCAAGAATTCCATATTACTTCACTACAAATAGATATAGATAAATTTGCAAGGACACTTACAGAGAGCACCATCTTCAAACAATGCAAAGAAAACTTCATCCTGGAAACATCAACAATGGTTGCTCTACCAAAATTTCTCTAAGAAATCATACATTCATAACTATAAAGCTCATCTTGTATGGGCAGACAAAAGTAACGATGGCTGTCTACTACGTGATAAAGCTAACAGCTAAAGATATCAAATATGAAAGATAAGTTCCTCGAGCGAGTATTCACAAGGCAAACCAACCTCATAGAAAGAGCAATTTCATATGCCAAGAGTGTAAACAGCATGTTCTAAAAGGAAAGACGCAAAAATATTAGGTAGATAGTAGAGTACTATCTCTCTTTTTTTTAATAGAAACTAGGAAGTCTTGTATTTACAAGGAAAACCCATAGAGGATGGTATGACAGTACACAATCCCTAAACCGCGAGAGTGCCTCTCCGATTATTGTGCCTAAATGATTCCTCCATCATGATGGTTGATATAGGGCACGCTACTACATGGAAAACGAGTATAATATATGGCCAAAACCAATATATTTCAGACTTCATCTAAAGAATAGAGATATGGGATTAACTCTGTTAAAAAAAGGAACTACGAAAGTATGAAACATAAGTTGCTTCATTCCAGAAGCAGATAAACGACGAATATACGGCTGATCCACACTAAGTCAGCGATTAGAAGAAGAAAACGTAGAAGCCCATTATGATATCTTTGGATAAGCAAGGAAAAGAAGAAGCGATTATAGATTGTGAATTCCATTGTTTAGCATCCTTTTATGGAAACCCTAATTAAGTAACTTGTTGAAGAAAGAAGGCAGACCCTGGCGAAAAGCGAGCGACGGAAGAAATCTTGGAACGTTGAAAAATTCTACCACTCACGGCTGAAGATTGTCGAGCCTCGACCGAGGAGAGTTGAAGCAAACCGGAGATCGAAGGGGTTTAAAAGGGCATTCCGTCCGTGATGAAGGTTCGATCAGACCCAGATCTAAGATCGCGATAGATAACCGAATATGTTGTCTGAGAGATAACTATACCTAGAACGGGAAATATAGAAGGGAAGGGTAAGCGATTTGGTATTACCTTGATGTAATAGGCTTTCTTGATATCGGCCTCGGTAGCCGAAGGACTGACTCCTAGCACGTCATAATAGTCCGTTTCCTTCACCATCTCCCACTAGATTCAACTGCCTCACCGATTACTTCGCCCTTGGGATCGGGAAGAGATGGTCGTGATCTACAAAACACTAGTTCCTCCTGGAATCACTTCTTGGGTCTTCGCTGGGAGAATGTTATGTGGCGATGAAGGCAGGAGGGATGCAAACAAAGACCAGCAGGCGGCTGAGGAGGAGAGAGAAAAAAAATAGAAAAAAGGAAGAAAGGGTTTGATTCTCAAAAGCGCGTGTGTTTTTATATAGAACCGAATTATTCGTCTCTCCTATTGACCGACCTCAAGACTCCGACGCCACGCACCTCGCGATTGCGCTCGTCGTAGGTGTTCTATCATATACGAACCATTGCTTTGCTCTACCAAACTTTACCACCAATTCCTGAGCCTACTTTATCAGCAACCCAAATTGCAATCCCACTTTCGTAGGTTCGGATCGAGTGATTCAAATACAGAGTCCCATAATCCCATTCAATTTAAGAGTAATTAGGCTCACAATCTTTTAAATAATTAGATCAGATAACTAAATCAAGCTTTCAATAATAATGACCACAATGCATTAAAATATAAATGAACCGGTTTCGAACAAGCTGGTCTTACCTCAATTTTACTCAATTTAAAGTTTGTGTTTGAACTTTGAAGGATCTCAACACTGTAGAGCTTAGCCTGAGGCTAATTGTATAGCTTCAAAAAAATATATATATATATACTGAAATTCAAATCCAGTTATTTAACTAACCGTATAGGTGCTCTATCATATATGAACCATTGCTTGACCAAACATATACAACATCCAAGCTAATTTGAGGCGAGGTCAGCTCAAATCTCGTTTCATTTGAGAAATAATCAAACTCCGGCCCAATCATAAACTAATCTGCTCTTTTTAAGCAAAAGACCATAAGCAGAAACAAACCATTAATGCCCCCCAAAATTACAATAATACAATAGGATACATATAAACTAGTAAAGATATAGTGACAACTTTTTAGCACATGTTTTATACTTGATCTATACAAAACTATATTAAAACCAAAGCATAAGATTGAATACAACTAATAAAGAAAGTGTGAAACTTCTATGAGCATTGATAATAGTTTATATGATCTGCTCATTCTAAGTACATTTAGAATTGGTATGTTTTGATACATTGGGAAAAAAAAATATCAGTGCAAATCTAGTTAGGGCTCAATCAAACTGTGCTAGTTTGATCAACCAAATAAAACTCAAAATTTTTATCAACTAAATAAAACTTGAATTTAATTTTAACTCAAACTTCAGTAAAAATTAACTTAATAAAGCTCTCTCTCTATATATAATATGTATAGTAAATAAAATAAAATTTAATTAATTCAAATTAAATTCAAGATCGAATTTGATTTAGATTTTATTTGAAATAGATCAAAAGGCTGGAAATAAGCTCGATCTCAAAATAGCTATTAAGTTCTACTCGATTACACCTCCTACACGTATTGGATAATAAAATTAGAACCCTTTAGTCAATCTGCTGGCAATAAGGAAACGCAATAAACGCTAAAAATTATAGTATTAAATATATATTTAGTTAGGATGAGACTGGTGGTTGGTAAGTACAAAAATAATGTGATAATTTTGAATGTTGATTATTTTATGATGTTTAGATAAAAAAAATAGAGTGATAAAATAAGTTTTTACTCCCATCAAACTTTTTATATTTTAATTCAGTCTATATATATATATATATAATATTTATTCTTATTAAATACTTCTAATTTTTATGGACTACGAATAAGTTATGAATGACTTCACTATAAACTTGGACTATTTTATTTTCTCTGATTCGTACTAACCAAACACACTATTTGTAAATAATAAGTCGATTTACAAGTATTGACTAAAATATAGGTGGCGACATGTAAAAATATCCAGGTTAAAGATGGTTGACTGGAGATCGAGACTTGACCCGTGCCTTGCGCTTGCCGATCCCGATGCAAAGAAGATTGTGCTACGGGTGGCGGTTGCAACTCGTAAGCCGTGTCCCCTCCGGAAAGGAGGCAAAGAAAATCATTAAAAAAGAGTGGGGGAAAAAAAAGGAAGAAAAGGGAAATGTCGAACGCGGTGGCAAATGGGTTAGCCGGGGCCGGAGGCGGCATTATCGCCCAGATCATCACCTACCCCCTTCAAACGGTATTAGGAAAAAACTTCGCTCCCTTCCTCCCATTTCTCTCTGTTTTCATTTTCCCTTTCTATCTGCGAACCAGTTTGTTTCTTATCTGCAATTGATTGCAGGTGAACACTCGGCAGCAGACAGATAGAACTGCCAAGAAGAGAGCGCTTGGTGGCCTGCCTTCTCCATTAAGGGAAAAGGAGGATATTGAGATTGGAAAGGCCCCTGCCGACTCTTCACCCAATAACAACAGCAGCAGCAGCAATGGCGGAACCCTCTTCCAAATTCTCCAGGTCTTCTCTCCTTACCTTCCGGTTACGGCCCTTCGACCCCCTCACTTACGTTCCTTGGTTAATTTCGGGTGGCAGTGCAGGTTATCCGATCGGAAGGTTGGGGTGGTCTGTATAGTGGCCTCAAGCCCTCTCTAATTGGCACCGCTGCATCTCAGGTTTGCGTTTCCTCGCCACACACTGATCCACCCAATTCGTCGTTTCCTTCTACCCATCTGTTACCGACAACAAGGTCTGTTGTGTTATCAGGGTATATATTATTATTTCTACCAAGTTCTCAAGAATAAGGTGGAGGCTGCAGCAGTCGCCCGCAAGAAGAAAGGGCTTGGTGACGGTACCGTCGGCATGTTCTCTTGGCTAGTTGTTGCTGCTATTGCTGGGTGGGCCTCTTATCTGCCGCTGTAGATTTTCCTCTTCTCTTCCTTTTACATCTAGATACTCCGTTCCTGAAGAACATGTTACAATTTGCCCTTTCCTTTCTTTTGAAACCAGCAGATATTATTAGTTACGCCTAACATTTATAAACCTGGTTTTGGTCCTTTTTCTTTCAATCATGTCCTTATTAAACCCAACTTCTTTAACCCTTCTGAAGCTAACTAGGGGGAGACTGGTAGCTCGTTCTGAATTATGCTCATAATCAACATAAGAACAACCCCTATTCAAACTCTCCCCATTGATACCGTCACAGTTTCTTTTGCTCAACTTTCAGTTAATACACCATATAAAGTACATAGTAATCTGCACAAACTGGGAAAATTGATCAGATATTTTATGAGTACCGTGATGCTAGAGTGAAGCATCTCCTTTTTCGTTCATCACTGACTGTTGACTCTCTTGCAGGTCTGTGAACGTGCTGCTAACTAATCCAATATGGGTTCTCGTTACTCGGATGCAGGTATATCACTATACATTTAGTTATAATCCGGTGCCTCAATGAAATATGTAGTTCCATAATAGCCAGCTCAAACAGTCCTTTCTCAGTACATATGATGGCACAAAGTGATAGAGATGCTATTAAGGACAACTAACTTCGTTTATCTCAACTGCTACACACAATTCTTCTCCACTAGTTGAACACACAAGGAGATAGAATGCACTAAGATGGAAAGCGTTGGTTTGGTGATGGGTGTTGAGTGGAATATATATCTTGAAGTGCAGATTGCAAATAGGTTAATAGCATTGATAGTGGTGCCTAAATGTTGGTCTAAATTTTCCTCTTTGTTTGTCTGAATATAGGATAGTACCTCTAACTATGATTTGTATATATGTCAGTTAACTCTTTTGTTTTCTCCCAGACACATACACAAGCAGAACGGAAGATTATGGAGGCCAAGAGGGAGGATATGCTCAGGAAAATGTCTACAACAAACTCAGTTGACATCTCAGATGTTAAGGACAAATTTGTTGGAACTGACTCAATAAAACCTCGTCCTTATGGAACATTTGATGCGGTTAGTGTACCTTACATTTCTTTTAGACAAAAAAAGGTTCTGGAGTGTGCTTTTGATTTGTTCATCTATCTGAGATAATTGGAAAGTATTATCTTATTATATCTTGCATATTGTATTCAACCTTCTTTTTATGTCTTGCATAATGCATTCAACTTTTTGGTGCCTTCGGAAAGTATGATCATTTTATATGTTGCATATTGTATTCAACCTTTTTATATGTCTAGAATAATGTATTCAACTTTTTAGTGCCTTCAGTCTCTACACAAGTTATACAACAAATAGGAGTGCAAATGGATTTTCATTAATGTGATACTTCTAGTTAAGATTATTGGACATGTTTATAAACTTATAAGGAGATTAGCTGGACCTTAGCTACAATCTATAACCAAACCCTTTGTTTAACGTCCCATGATCTTAGATCTACTGCACAAAATAAGTGGTTATAAGTTCCAACTTTATTGTAAATGTTCGTTTCCATAAAACTCCTTAGTGCGAAATAGTGTTGAGACAAGATAGAATTTGTTGGAGGATGTTAAGAATGTTTGACCAAATTTTTTTTTAACTTGGGTTATTCTCTAGCACTTAAAAGATGTTAATGTCTATAATTATCTGAAATTTGGTTTTGTTATTGGAAGTTAATTTTTTTATCTTTTGTAAATTGTTCTTTGAAAAATAACTTGTTATCTTCTGGGAAGTTGTTCTTGGGGCCCTTTTTGTCAGACAACACTTGTAACTTGGAAGACATTTTTTTTTTTTTCATACAAGTTGGAAGCCGTTTAATACATCGAGAAGGGTGATTTGAGCTGATTTGTTGTAATAATCTGCTTGATTATGTTATGGAGTTTCATGACACTAATGTTCTCAAAAATAGCCCCCTCAGTAATGGAGAAGGCCAGAGTTGTGCCCTGATAGTATTAAGTTAGTATAATTTATCAAAGTCTTGCATTTCTCTGCAATTCAGATACTGTTTTGCAATCATGAACACTAAAACCAATTATCAATTTTGCAATACGTTGTAATTTTTTTAGTTCTATAGCTTATATGGTTATAGTATCAAGATCCTAGGTTGCTCTTACTTGAAAGTCTGGAACGTTTGAATATGTACTAGTCTAATAGTTTGGACTTTGGAAATAATACGTATATATATTAAATTAATAAATATACATAGCACTCCTGGACATGTAATGTTGGATTGTATATTCGTATTTCTGATTGAACTTTGTAACTTATAAGAATATTCACCAATTTGGACTGAACTAAGTTTCTAATAGTTCATACTTTGGGAATCTTCGAGTGTTGAGATAATGCTATGGAGCTCCTAGTGTTTGTAACACACGTTCTCTTATAGAATAATATAGCAATTTTATCTGCTAGGCAGGCAAGGGAAGTATATGATGAAACAGGCATTAAAGGATTCTGGAAAGGGCTGATTCCAACACTTATCATGGTAAATCTTTTGATTGTCTAATTGGCATAATCTTGTTTTTCAATTTAAAAGTTCAATAGTAGATTGTGGATATTACAATGATTGAGCTGCTAACAGTTTTATGCTTATGGTTTTTCCAGGTCTGTAATCCATCAATTCAATTTATGATTTATGAAACATCAATAAAGCATCTTCAGACTAAACGACTGGCAATAAAATCTGGGATCAAAAACCTCACTGCTTTGGAGGTATGCCAATTTTTATTGCAAAATCACCTTATCACTGAGGTTGATTTAATATCACTATGTACTTTTAGGACTTTGATCTCTTTATGTAGGAGGAAAATCTCCTACAATACTTACTTCTCTAAGTAATTTTACTTAACTATTCTTTGTTCCTCATGAGTAGGTATTTTTACTCGGAGCAGTGGCAAAATTGGGAGCAACTATCTCAACCTATCCCTTATTAGTTGTCAAGGTATATTTTACTCTTGGTTTCTTTAAGTGTTTTTCCTTTGATAGTGTATCTTCCAGTAGCCTGGCAAAAGCTTGGGTAAAGGAAGAATGTTTTACCAGATAGCTTGAACCACCAAATTTTTTGTGAAGTAAATTGTGAAAATAAATCTTCATGGTTTAAGAAAATCGCCACCATGAGACACTATTGCAAATCTATTGCTTAGATGCAAAAATATTTATAGGGAGCGATATCTTGCATAAAAATTTAGGAAGAAAACATAAAAATTGGGTAAGTAAAAGACTGCTATAGCTCAATGATTGAGTTTAGCTTATGACATAAGTTAGATTCGATCCCCCATATAAATTAGGGTTCATATTTAATAACTTTTTGACTGGAACATTATATATGTATGGATTAGATTAATTATAGCCCATTTATTGGGATGATTGATTATGTTATCCAATCTATATATCGGAGAGAGGATTAACCTTTTTGTTTAGCCTAATGATTAACTTATGAACTCATAATCTATAAAAAAGAGATATTGTTGTAGTGATAAATGCATCAATTCTAAACTAATAGAAAAGAAAAGACTTTTTAGAAGAAGTGACTCTTATATGTGCACCTTAATACGATCACTCAAATAGGAGTCACATGTGAGCTTTTAGGTTGGTTCAATTTCACTATGCATATCAAGTGCTTTTTGTTGGATATAGCCACAAACTCATGCCATTAGATCTTCTTGTGCCTTGTGGTTTAAATGGAGGTCTAAATTGGCAAAGACAATAGAATAGGGATATGATTTCAAGTTTACTATCTCTTATAATAGTAGATAAGTGACATCCATATATTGTCAAGTTGTTAAACATGAGAGCTTACTTGAGAGCTTAATTACCGAACTGCAAGTTAGAGTAATATTAGATTAATTATTTAAAAAATTGAAAATGAAAAATAAGTAATAGACACCCGCCTCGGTTAATTTATAGTTTGCTTGTGGAGAAAATGAAGGTTCCGGCAGTCGATAGTATTATTTTCGGGATTGGGTGTTTGAAATTCGAACGTAAATCCTCGAGAGCAGATTGGGTTTCAAAGCATTCAAACGGCCTTCCTAGGCATTTGAACGCAAATCACCGAGAGCAGAATGGGTCTCAAGGCGTTCGAATGGCCTTCCAGATGTTCGAACGCTCAACAACGAGGATCCCAAGTCTAGGTGTTTTCTTTAAATGTTTTTCACTTAAGTTGGGTATTCAGACTCGAGCTTGCTTGGTCTAATTGCCAAGTCTAGTCAAGCTAAGGAACCACCTATAATATATGTGGTGTGCATCTGACTAGTTATGTTGGAATTATAGAATCTTCTTCTATCTTTTATCTTCTATTTTTTATCTTCTATCTTTTATCTTCTTTTTCCATGTTTCTTCCTCCTTTGATTGACTACCCTAGGTTGTCCTAGGCTTCTTCCCTCTTCGATGGTTTGTGCCACTCCCTAGGTGACGGTCCACTCTCTCCCTCCTTTTTCTCTCTTTCACCCTACTACCAACTTACCCTAACTCATCCATATTGCCACCACCCTACTGCCTTAGCCGGACCACCTTGCAACTCTGGCCACTCCTACCCACATTCATTCTAATATATTTGTTTTCTATTCCAAATCTATGAATCCTCCAAAACCATTTGTTGATCCGACTGTTGAATCCAAAGGATCTCATTAACCTTGAAGATTCACGGTAGATCTAGCTTTTGCCTCGAAGATCGGATCTTATATCCGAGGTTATTGTTGAACTCGTATGGATCGTGGGAGCAAGTAGGCACCTTTGGATTACTAATCGGAGGGGTGTCTATCACTTGGATGGTGTAATTTAAGAGAAGGTATTATTTATATGAAATAGTGGATGTTTATATAATCTAGAAGAATAACTATGCTAATGAAATATGACTAAGATGTTTCATATTAAGGGGGAAATGAAAGAGATTATTGTGTACATAGAGATAGAAAACTAATTTCAAGAAAGAACTAGTGGTGGAATGCAAAGGTGTCGAAAGCAATTATTGTTAAAATAGTAGAGAAATAACTGAATTATGAAAGATACATATTCTTTTGGGATCATGCTCTGGTAATATAATGAAAGCATTGGAGAGACTAATTGAACAAATGTCGAGATTGGATTTGTACATGGTATTATAGGTCTAAAAGGAAATTATAATAATGGGTCTTAGAGAAAGAACGCTCATCATGTTAAAGGATATGCACGTTGGACCTAGGAGAATTTCTTATTAAATATCCCAATGTGTTGGCTTATGTCCTTTGTTCTGGGTTGTTCATTATGAATTGTTGGAACTTGGAAACCAGAGACAGTAAAATGACCCCAACAATTTGAACCTCTGTTTCTGCGGTGGATCTAACCTCAGGAGGTTTGAACTTTCAGGGCTATTTCTGGAATGCGAGGTGCTTCTGTTTTTGCATGCATAAATTCTTTAACTATAATTTAGGTCTGTAAGATTTTGCATACATTATACTTTACTTTTGGGCCCAGTATGGTTTTTACAGTTGGATGATTACATCTTTCCACCCCCAATCACACAAACACAAATCCCCATGATAGCTACAAAAGCAACAGTCACCGACTCACCTTGGAAAATGGGGAGAATTGCCAAATGACTTACTGACCTTTGTAAGTACTAACATTTGATCTATTACAAAGGCAACTATAGACCAACCAAGGATAACAGTCTTGACTGCTGACTTTTCTTAGTTGTATCATTAGATTTTGTGACTAATTGCTTACCTGCGGTAGGTTGCTCTATTTTTCACCAGGTTTAGTTGGTTCTGTTGGTATTTAAAGAAGCATCTGCAGCAATTTGGTGGAGCCAGAACAAATTTTAAATAGAAGCAATGCATGCATGCTCTCACATGCCAAATAGAAATAGTGTTTTACTTGCTTGCTTAATATCTGAATTCTGAACCATGGAATACAACCATGAAGTTGCTGCTAATTAGAAGCTTTTTCTTTTGAGAAACTGGCCCGTTTTCTTCCAATTTTCTAACTTAAAATTGCTTTTAAACTGTCTCCTTGATTTCATATATCTATGTTTATTTTTTTCTTTTATTTGGTTATTCAAACTATCATTATTTTCTGAACTGAATGCAGTCTAGGTTGCAAGCGAAACAAGAAATTGGCAGGAATGCCATGTTGAGGTACACAGGTAACCATCTGGCTGTTTGAGCAAGCAATTCATTAGTACCACAGAAGTTCCTTCATAATGAACAATATGCTCCTGTAATCCAACAGCCCGGTCCATTTCATATGTAATTTCTTTAAGCATAATTCATGCAGTATATGCGATAATGCTCAATCAAATAATTGAACTAAAATGCAGTAAATTTTGCTGTTATAATTACTTTCGGAGCCTTTAGTCCCTATTGTTGTATTCAGCTAGTAATCTTTGCTTATAGATGTAAAGTTGGGAAACTCAGTTGTGGAGACACAACATAATTGATACTTGTCATGTTGATATCTTAGATACTTTATGCAAGACTCTTTTTCTGGTCTGTCTCCTTACTCTGTTTAGACTGTTTTCATGAGTTCGGAGCAATTAATCATGACTTGGTGATGAAAAGTAAGGTTCTCTGACAAAACCTATGTGGGTCTTCAGTTGGTTTGCTTTACTGATCAACCAAATGTTAGAATGATACCAATTTTGTATTGGCCCTATCGTAATATGACTACGCATTTTCTGATACTCTTGCTTTTATTCTTATCTATTCTTGGTATCTTGTGTAGTTCTACATAAATATATAAGCAAGGGAACTCTTTTCTCTCTTTTCTCGATACTGCAACTGCTTATTCTGTTGTTAGGACTGATATTGTTCTATTTTATTTTTAACCAGGTACTCTGGATGCAATTGTAAAGATGATCCGCTACGAAGGACTTTATGGATTTTACAAAGGGATGGGCACAAAAATCGTCCAGAGTGTTTTTGCTGCGTCAGTTCTTTTTATGGTAAAGGAGGAGTTGGTTAAGGCATTTCTTTTCCTTGCTGATGAAAGCAGAAAAATCCTTGTTAGGTTAAAAAAGGAATAAATTGGTGATTGATGGTATACATTGCATTAACCTGCAAAAAGGTCTTTACCATTATTACACGGATATTTGTCGGAAGTACTGAAATTTGTATCTATGGGATGAAGTAAACATGATTACTAATTCCAATCAAATAGTTAATGTCAGAGAGGCTGAAATATTAAATGC